>NC_134703.1:196717366-198018616 GCF_043290135.1 Rhipicephalus microplus | reverse complement strand
ATCCTTCGACACGGAGCTCCTCGTGTAATCCTGAGCGAACGTGGAAGAGTATTTCTTTCAGCACTCGTCGAAGAAGTGCTCAAGGCAGCCGGCACTACACACAAAACAAGCTTCAGTTACCATCCTCAGACGAACGGCCTGACTGAGCGCTTCCATCGTACACTGTCAGACATGATTGCGATGTATATCGAACCCGACCACAGAAACTGGGACACCATTTTGCCATTTGTCACTTTTGCGTATAATACCTCTGTACAGCGCACAACCGGTTACTCGCCGTTCTACCTCGTCCACGGTCGCTTCCCCTCTTCTTTCCTCGATGTTTCGTTCTTCTCTGCGCCTGTCAAACCATGTTCATCTTCAAGTGAAGAATACGTGTCTCGTCTACTTCATTGCCGCCAGCTGGCTCGCGTCAACACTGAAGCCAAGCAACAGGATTGCAAGCTTGAATATGATGCCTCCCATCGTGTCGTGTCTTTCAGCCCTGGCGACGAAGTCCTCCTTCTTACACCAATTCACACTCCCGGACTGTGCGAGAAGTTTCAATTACGTTTTATTGGCCCCTACACTGTCTTGGAGCAAACGTCTCCTGTGAATTATCGCGTGGCACCCGTTCTTCTTCCGACGGACCACCGCTACAGGGCAGCAGAAATAGTCCACGTATCCCGCATGAAGCCTTTCATACGGCGTTCATCTTCGCTTTAAAATGCGGCCAAGAACTGCGGTCAGGATGACCGCTTTCATGTGGGGGGGGGGGGGAGTTAGTGTAGGCATTCATTAAGCACATCATCTATCTTTACACATATTCATCATCATGAGTGGTCGTCATCTTCTTCTGCTGTGGGGATTTGGCTTGTCTGAGTTCTGTGCCTTGGGCGTGGTCGCTTCATCGTGTCTTCCGGGCCTAATAAAGGTTGCCTTTACTGTTACATCACAAGATATATATATATATATATATATATATATATATATTTATATATATATATATATATATATATATATATATATATATATATATATATATATCAGTGGAGTTGTTGGCTGATTGCATCGCACACAGTTCCGAACCCAGTCCGCAAGCTCGTGCCTCTGCTGCACCCACCATGCTGCTGTCCTTGCGCCGATCTACTTGCTCTTCGTTACAATTGGCCCCCCGTAGAAAAGAGAGCCATTATGGCGACTTAGTCATTTTCAGAAGTTGTGGAACCGGAATACGGCTTGAGCCTTTGAACGCGTATGACCTCGCTGTTGTGACGTCACATATGAGAGGGTGGTGTGAGAGGCTCAATCAGGTAATTGACCAGGGAAGTCTTTTCGAGGACGCGGTAAGGCTCATCGTACTAAAAGAAGTTTGGAAGAGAGTGCCAGTGTGGGATCCGGCACTGACAGCTACCCGCGGGCACCCGGCAGAAGAACTGCAGTCGAGTTGTGGGCATCGGAATGGCTTTCTGGCGGTTGGCTGGCAGCATTCTTTAGCGTGTCTGCTGGTGTCCGATAGGGGCGGGCACTCGAAGGGATCTGGCCGATAGGGGAGAATGGTGTCAATAGTGTGTGTATAGTGACGGCCGTACTGGAGGTAATAGAAAAAAAACCGTTGTGGCTTGCGTCGCGGTAATATGGGCGTAGTTTATGAACGGCGGAACCAGGTCCCAATTAGAGTTATCAGGTGAGACATAGGTGGCAAGCATGTCACCAAGAGTTCAATTAATGTGCTCGGTAGTTACATTGGATGGTAAGCAGAGCATGTGCTGTGAACAACAGCACAATTAGCAAGCGATTTTCTAGTAACCTCGGATAAGAAGGCGCGGCCTCAGTCGCTTAGCAGTTTTTGAGTACCTCCATGACACAGTCTGACGCTGTAGCAGTCTGGAGAGCAGCAGTCTCGGCATAGCGAGTTAAGTGGTCAATTGCCACTTAACTAAAGGAGTCAGGGGAAGGGGCCTATAAATATCACTATCGACACGATCGAAGAGTCGGGACGGGCATGGCGACGGTTGTAGTTCTCCGGCTGAGATCTGCGGGGAAGACTTGCGGTGCTGGTATTCACAGCAAGAGCGGACGATGTTGCAATTGAAGGTATACAAAGTGCGCCAGTTGTATCGGTGCAGAATTCCTTGATACGTTTTGAAGACTCCTGCGTGGCCACACTTTAAGTCAGTATGGAAGGAGGAGCAGATCTTTGACCTGAAATCTCGCGGTACGCTGTTGCGACGGTAGCGCAGCTTGTCACGAATCGCAAAATGGGCAACTTGGCGCCGGATCATTCACGATCGTGGGACTTTAGAGGTATCTGAGAGAAGGTTGAGGAGAAATGCCGTCCAGGGGTCGTTGTGTTTTTCCACAACAATAGTATCAAAATCAAGAGAATACAACATGCGCTCACACGCAGGGTTGTCGGTTGTTTTCAGGGAGAAAGGTGAGCGGGAAAGCGCGTCAGCGTCGGGATGTTTGCGCGCTGAACGATAAACCACGCGTATATCGCAATCTTGTACCTTCAAGGCCAAAGAAAAAATGTGACCAAATGGGTCTTTCAATGTCGAAAGCCAACACAGCGCATTGTGGTCGGTGATGACGTCAAAAAAACGCCCAAATAAATATGGGCACTGCATGACACCTGTACGATTGCCGAAGAGCATGGCAGGATATGCATAAATTCCTCCTTGACAATCTTATTTGCAGACTGACTGTCGATGGCGGTCGAAGCGGCGAGAGAGGAGAATTCAACCTCCGCTCGAGCGCAGTTAATTATGGCGTTGTGGACATCATCCCAGCCTAAGATGATGTTGTGGGAGCCTGATGAAAGCACAATAAGTTCTATCGTGTACACAATATCTTGAATGGTCACACGTGCTGTACACGCTGCGGTCGATTCAACAGGCTGTGCACTTGCTGTTCGAAGCAACAATCTAAAATGGCGTCGTGACTATACGAAGTGAGCGACAAACTAGGCATCAAATATAGCGGCACCGGTATCGACAAGCGCGACTCTTGATACATTTTTTACTAAGCTGCCAATGGCATTGCTAGGAGAAGAGCGATGACTTGTGGAACGGAAAATTGTGCAGTTCTTGCCTCGGGAACTGCTTCGTCTAGTTTCCCTCGTCGGCAGGTGGTCGTCGACGGATCGGCGACGGCGATCGGCTACGAGGGAATGGTGGGGGCGTCGATGTTCGAAGTGAGGTTGGCGATCATCGTAGTAGCGAGGTTCCCGTATGTTGGAGGGAGAGAAAGGTGCGTCAGAATTACGTGAGCAGTAAGGCACTCGTTGGTTGTCATTGGTCTGAACCCGATGGTGGCAGTGCCTGGCAGTGCCTTTTACCTACAGGCGAAGCATACGGGGCGATTTTCGAGTGTTAGCCATAGGTTTACAGCGGAAGTGTCGGACCAATAAATAAGAGGAGGAAGAGTATGGCTCACAGGACGCTGGATAGGTGGCACTGGCTCTCTCCGGGTGGGCATGAAGTTACCGCAGCTCAGTTAGGCATCTAACCGTAACAATATATAAGTGCGGTGGCCACAAACTGTTGCTCGCGGGCAGCAGGCAGCACCTCAGCAACCTCTCCTTGAATGACGTCACGAATAGAGGATGACAGATATGAGGTAGTCTCTTGAATGAAGGGCACAAGAGAGAGCTGCCTGGTAACTTCTTCCCGGACGAAGGCCTTGATTTCTGTCAAAAGTGGCACACTTTGGGAGCTGATGGTGAGACTCGAGAGTGGTGCCGCTTTGGGTGGTTAAACTCGCCTTGTCAGAGCTCGCTGCTCGCGAAATTCATCGTAGCACTGGCACAAGCTAATAACTACAGCGATTGTGGTCAGGTTCTTTACCACCAGTCCCGCCACGGTGATCTAGCGGCTAAGGTACTCAGCTGCTGACTTGCAGGTCGCGCGATTGAATCCCAACTGCGGCGGTTACACTTCTGATACAGGCGGAAATGATGTAGGCCCGTGTGTTTAGATTTCGGTGCACGTTAAGGAACCCAAGGTGGTAGAAATTTCTGACGCCCTTCATTATGGTGTCTCTCTTATATATATGATGGTTTTGAAACGTTAAATTCCACATATGGTGTGCTTTGTTTTGTCGATTTTCGTCGCGTCAGCGTTGACGCGGCTGCACAGGTCGACAACATCTTTAATGTTCTTGGTGAGCATCGCACCCTTATCCTGTGCACGCGAACGCAAACGCTGTTCGGCGTGGAGTTTTCTGACGGCCTCTCGATCAAATACTGACGTGATTGGCCTCTTGAAGAAGCACCACGTTGCGACGTACTTCTTCAGCTGCATGCTCGTAAGTAAGCAGTTCTTCCAAGCACTTCGTCGAATTCGTCAAGCACCCGTAGTCCGTCATTACAGTTCTTCAGTCTGTCGTGCAGAAATCGAAATGTCGGCGCGCTAAACTGACTCGTTTCAATGAGTTCGCTTGCCTCATTGCGGAGACGCGTACGCAAAGTCGTTGAGTCGCTTGTTGCTCTTTATCCGATCCATCTTCGTGTGTTTAGAAGTCCTTTCGTTGTTGCGTCCCTTGGTCACAAAGCTCCTGGGTTTCTTGGTACCATAAATAGTAGAAGAAAGGAAGCCTCCTCGTTGAAGATATCTGAAATGGGGCGACCATATTGTCCATGCAGAGCACAGTTGCAACGAGTTCATTGCAAGTTGTTCGAAATCAGTCAAGTCCAAGACATTCGCTTGTCACTTCATGACCCTTTCCTTTGTATATTTAACAGTGGCATCCACCAGAAATTCATCGACACTCTTTGGCGGTTTGCCAACTAGTCTCGAAAACAGTTCCAACTTCACTACTCGCATGAAAACCTCGAGCTTGTTGTACTCGTCTAAGGGTACTACGTGGTAGAAAACATTTACGGGACCGTGTAGTACTCTTAGACCATGTACTTTTTACCGTGTAGCACCCTTAGATTATGTGTCACCAACAGGCCCAATCATCCACGTCTTGTACTCAGCCATAGCGGGGTCAGCAAGATGGAACAGGCAAGTCATTTCTTCCTTGATTATGCCGACAGTTTTCGTCTGGGAGCTCTACACTACTTTCTAGAAAGGTTTCGGCTCTTTCCTTTCGGACGACACTTGTGCAGCTGTCCAGAAATGCTGTACGAAAAAGGACCAAGGTTCGAGGTTTGATTTGTCGGTTCTCGAACTATGTTCGAGCTCAATCTTGCGGGGCGAAATAAAGGTGCCGTAGCTGGCACTCATTGGTCCAGTCGTTGAAAAGGCTGACTCGGTCGAACCTTTCAAGCCAGCTTTCCGGGTCTCCGAGTTGCGAACCAGGGAAAGTTGGCGGCTCCTTGAGTTGCTGAAGCAGCCCCGGTGCAGGTGGCACGGGCGCTGTCATTGTCGCCTTGGTCGATGTCACAGTCTTGGTTTTCTGAGTCTTGTTGCTTAGAAGCCAGTTCTGCGATGGTAAACCTTGTCGTCTACGGCTAACTCGCTGCTCGTACGTCAGTGACTTCTCCACAACACGTGCTGGGTTCACAGCTTGATGGTGGAGTCCTGTATATGAAATAAGCAGCACCTCCACCTTATGGCACGCGGTTGTGACGTCGACGAAGGAAGCAGACCGTAGTTCAACTATCAAGCTGTTTATTTGCCAAACTTGTGGCCGGTCAACGAAGATTCAGATGACAGTGACACACATTGGCACAGATAGCGGCGAACTGAGCGTCGGCCATCGATTGACTGAAAAGCTTCGAAGGACGTCGGTGATTTACACATGTGCCATTGAATATTCCGGCTTTATGACTGGCCGGCGCGCATTTTCTGGAATAATCTCGGAGGTTCGCATCTTGCGCGCAATCTTAACAGAACATCTGCAGTAACCACGAACCTTCTCGAACAAAGAGGCGCAGTGTGCGCTGAGCATTCCTGACCAAATGAAACAACAATGAAAATAACAAACGCGCTTATCAAAATTGACCATATTCGAAGCAATTATCGCAGCATACAGCCAGGAAGTCTCAAAACAGGCGGTGCTCTAATGCATGCAGCTTTGTGTGCTCACTTAGCCATCTATGTTCACATGAAAACGAATCTGATTTCCACCTCTTTCAGTGCCATCTAAAGCAAAACAATGGGTGCTTTAAAAACGTCTACAAAGAATCAACCATCAAACACTTGAGCTAACAAGGTTTACGTGCGTTTTAAAAGGTTTGTTAACTGCTCACTTTATTAAAAAGAACGAGATTTTAAATGTTTGTGGAACTCCTGTGACGTCATTTTGAACTCACAGCATCTGCAGTTGGCTTTGAAGCATCCCAGTCCGTCCACGAGTGAGTCCACGTCGCATTCTTGGTGAGGAGGACAACGCTTCGGACAGTCTTCAGGAACTGATAAATAAACGAGTAGGTTGGTCAATGATTTCAGTCCAAATTCTTACTGCATTTTTCGACCATGCACTACATCTAATAATTGGCGCCTGTGCAGAGCTTAAAGGTTGCAGACACTTGAAGGTGCGCAAAGCTTTGCGTGCGCTATTCAAAAGCTCTCTACAAACTTTTCGCCGTGCAGCTGCTAAACGAAATTGTTGAACAAATCTTAGAGGTCATTATTACGAGCGTCAAGCTACTAGCTTTCATGTTCACCGAGGTGCTATGAGCAAGCTTGGTACTCTCATCTTAGGTCAGGTATATTAGGCCATGTTGATGTGGTATGCAAGATATTCATAACATGTTGCTTGTAATATTGTTTGATTGAAAGTCCTACGCTGCGTTACCTAGATTACGTAATTTATAGTACACGCTATAAATAAAGACGCAAATTTAAAATACTTATCCTAATCTGAAAGCATCACCCCCCCCCCGGCACCAACGTCGTTCCCTAAGCGTAGGGCTACGATTGCTTCTGAAACCACTTATGAACTGCACGGGTCGCGTAGATTTATCGTGTGTATGTGAGCCTACACTCTTAATCTTGTTCCACATAGGTTACAGATAAAGCAGTCGTTAACCGGAACAGACGGAGCTGTTATGTGGATCAGAGTGCTTTGGCGAGGGTTACCTGGAACAGCAGCTGTTTTATTCATTAGTTTTTGTTTACTTAAGTGAAACCCGATATATGCCATCGAGCCCAGCGATTTGTTTAAGTTACCAAGTGGCGTGCTTTTATGGCTGTTCTACTTACGGCGGCAAAGTGACGCCGTATCTGCATCGCATGTTTCATATATCATAAAGAACCAGATTATACAGCTTGGGCGTGTCATAGAGGAGGTCCTTCTTTGATCTCTTCTTTGATTTCGAAATTTGCAACGGAAGAGAGCACGCTCAACGCGGGGCTAGCGTTCGCGTAATAACGACTGTAGATTCACCACGTCTCTCGGCTGTGGATCTTCCTGCAAGTAGAAGAAAGCACTTCCGTGCACTCGCAACAACACTGTCTTCACTGGTGAGCGTTGCGGTGGTTACGGATTTGACAAGTGGTGCATAGACTTACAGGCAGCGTGCGCCATTTTCTTCACTTGTGAACGTGCGTGCTTTTCCCAAGCTTCGTTCGTGTCTTTAGATGATTCAGGAGGCTCTGGGACCATCGTTAACAAGTTTGGTTTTGAAGCCTCGGACTATTGATTCTGCAGTTGCTTCCTACCGGTAAGTGACGAGCATTTATACAGCTTATGCATTAGCGGTACGATGGAGGCACTCCTTGCACCATTTTCATTGCTTGCATTGAGTTCTGTCTTTGTTGTTTACCTTGAATGTTTATGCGACCGCAACCAAAGAAAGAGAGTTGGGCGTTTATGAACCAGCAAGACGAATACGTAAGCGTCTGTCAGCAACATAGTTGGTGGGCCTGGTAAAGCTGGTATGTAAATTCTGCCAAGAAATCATAGACGTGATGAAATGTTCACAACGAAAATGGCACTGTAACAGTATGATGCCTTTAACTATAGGTTTGGTTCACTGAGACTTGTTGTGTAAAACACTGACTTTTATGGAAATATTGCCCGCTTGCTTGTATGGCCCGCGCGAGTGTGTTAGGAAAATTCACAAGGACCTTTCAAAAGCGTTGTTGGCACGACTGGCTCACTTCGACACCCTTTCCAGTTTACGACAAACTAGTTCGCAGTTTGCACCACGCGAAGTCACCTTATATTTCTGTATTTTAGCGTCTGTGACAACAGGACGGTGTTCGAAGTGGTGTCACCTTATGTTTCCCTATCTTAACGTCTGCGACAACACGGTTGTGTCCAAGTGGTGTTTGGTACGTTTTGGGGTATGTTGTGCGCAGTGCCGTGTCGTTTATTATAAATTCTTCAAAAACATTTGCTCAAATTTTTCTTTAAATCACTTTTTTATTGCGCCATTAAATTTTATGTCAAGTGTTGAGCATTCTTATGCTAAAACTGCTGCTTCTGTACTGTTATTGTAATAATGAACAAGCAGTAATTGTACCGACTAGAGTTTTCAATTTTTTTTCCAGTGATTGGATTCTAAATTGACGATCTCCCGCTTGTTATTGGACACCTCGATAATGGCCCACAGCGCAATCTTACCACAGAAAAAAGGCTCTTTACCATTCGTTCCTCCACGCACATCGAAAAAGTCCCACATTGATTTTTCTAAGGTAAGGAGAGTGGCGTGGTTCTCAATAAATTGTCTACTTCGAAAATATTGTATAGTTTTACATCAATTTGAGTGAATTTGTCGACGTGAGCATGCATGTGTGTGCGCACTCTTGCGTGTGTGGTGGTGCATGGGGCGGGGGGGGGTACGAAATATTTATTTCTGCATGTGTATTTAAACATATAATATGGGGTCTGTTACGTTCCAGCTAATTGAGGCTGTAAAGGCACCAAAACTGCCACAAAGGTAAATTAAACGTTTTAAACACTCCCTTACAAGCTTGGATGAGAAAGCGCAATTTCAAATGAAATCACATTATATGAAGTTAAGGTCATTCTCGCTTTACTGTTTTAACATCTAATTGTTGAAACGTTTTTCCCTATTTTTTGAGGATAATGAATGCGTTCCAGAATTGCCAGATCTTGATGTCAGCCATGCGAACAAGTCTCCTGGCGTAAAAAAACTGCGGCGAAGGCTCCTTAAACGGCCAAGTTAATATCGACCTAAGCTCCGGCAGCAGAACCAACAATGAGCTCCACAGGTCAGGTAGCTACGTGAAAAACTGGCACCTGAAGAAAGAGCTGCAGAGCGAGATGCAAAGAAGGAACAGATGGAGTTGCAACCGCAGCTTGATGAGCGATGTCAAATAACCATTCAGTTACGTCTTCGATTGGCGGTAACCGAAAACACCCGAGAACCAGCCGTAGCGGAAGCATGTCGACCAGCCCAAGGATGATTTAAAGTGAATCTGCATAACTTCATGCCGGGGTTTGACGAGAGCTGAGACGACCTCGACGCATACCTAAAAAGGTTTGGTAACGTGGCAAGGGTCAAGAATGACCTAGTGAAAGTGGGCAACGGCCCTAAGTTTGTGTCTCAGCGGCAAAGCTCTAACTAAAGGTGGTCGGTCGCTTGTCCCCCGATAAGGCCCTCGACTATAAAAAAGCTAACCTGGCACTGCTGCAACGGTACTGATTGTTGGCCTAGTTGGTACTTGCTTACTGACATGCTTTGGCATAGCTAAACACAAAACGACAAGCCGCTTGTGCTTGTCGTTTAGTGTTTTTTTTGCTTTGTGTGAGTTATTTTGCGGCCAAAGCATGTCAGTGCTGCAACGGTTTCGGTTTACCTCTGAAGGGTACCGAGAGAAGTTCCGCCACAGCAAGTTGCAAGATGGCGAAACTGGCAAACGGTATGCCATGAGGCTTATGAGTCATTTTGACTGGTGGGTAGAAATGTTGGGGACATAAGCTGTTCGTGATTACCTAGTGGCTTAGCAGTTCGTAGGCAAGTGCCATGGTCTGTTGGCACTATTCAGGCGGGAATAGGAATTGCCGTAAGCTGGAAGAGTTTGCGAAAGTGGCTTATCATTTTTAGAAGCACAACGACAGTCGAACTTGCTCACTTTTCGGGAAAAAACAGACATCATTATGGCCTAAAAATTTAGAGCTCTGTTCCAAAGCCGACACTGCAGTGTTTTCTTTGTCATAAAACAGGTCACAAGGCGGCGGATTGCCGGTCTTGGTCAAAACAGCCGTATTGTGGGTATCGTAGAAAGACGGGGCATAATATTCAAGAAAGCAAGAGAAAATCCGCCATGCAGAAGAAGACTTCGTGTATATAATCTAAAGAGGAAAAACTAAAAGACAGTGACCAGGACACTGACGACCGGTAAGAACAGAACATTACGGTGGAAGTAAATGTGCAACGGAAGAGTATGAAAAGCCGGATGCATGTTTTGCAGAGCCTTTTGTTTGGCAAAACTCTAGCTGTTTCACGGAACGCGACTAGAAACACGACAATAGCGCAACGTTCGCTGGTGCCAGATGCAGCACTTACTGGTTCCACTACAATGGTATCCTTAGCCCATGGCCGCAAACTAACTATCCCAGAAGCAAAGGCGGAAATCATTTCGCCATACATTTGTGACATGGCGACTGTGAAGCGCATGACATTCCCGCTGTATTACGTTATTATTGGGAATGCCCCAAGAGCTCGTCATCCACACGACCCGGACAGGGAATGGAAGGAAAAAGAAACCATGAGCGAAGTGAGGCAGAGTGTGATATCAAATAGGCTAGACGAAAAAGAAGACGGCGGCGAAGTAGTGTTTCTCGGAGGAGTCAGGAGCGGAAATTTATGACCGGATTCTGGGACCGTACAATAAAGGCCTGGGAAATAAACCAATGGGATCTTAATGGTGCACAAGCGAAAGATAAGACCCTGGAGTCTTGTAGAAACAAGGTCAGCCAGATATATTACGGGAGAGTATCAGCCCAAAATTCGTTTTTCAGAAAGAAGGGACTGCTTTATTGCTATTACCAGGTATTGTTCGGCAAAAGAATACAGCAGTTATGAAGCCACAAACTCAGAAAATGCATACTCATAAGCCACCATGATACTCAAGTTAGCCCAAGAAAGCTTGATGGCAGGACATCGAGGTATCAAGAGGACCATCGAATTAGTGCTGGGATCTTTCTACTGGCTAGATGTACAGGAAGAAGTGAAGCGGTACGTGCGATCCTGTGACATCTGTCGAAGGACATCCCAAATAGCAAAGCGGGCAAGCTGCCTCCAGGTCAGATGCCTCTAATCGACACTCCTTTCGAAAGAGTGGCCGTGGACATCATTGGGCCCCTGAAACTAATTACGACAAGCGGAAATTGATACATACTGACTGTGGTGTACTTTGCATTGTGTTATTCTAACGCAGTGGCTCTACCAGTAATTGATTCAGCGACTGTGACGGAGGAATCGGTACAAATGTTTTCACGAGTTGGATTCCCACGAAAAATTATATGTGATCAGGCATCATGCTTCACTTCCTAATTGATGAAAGAGGTGAATAATTTATTGCCCATCAAGCACCTATTATCGACGCCATATCATCCAATGTGCAATGAATTGGTGGAACGGTCGGTTTGTTGGAACATTACAACAGATGCTGCGAAAGCTCTGCCAGGAGGAGCCGAAATCCTTGGATCGGCTTCTGGCACCGCTGTTATTTGCCTACCATGAAGTGCCACAAAGCAGTGTGGGATTTTCACCATTTCAACTCATCTACCGCCGGTACATCAGTGGACCTCTCAGTCTACTCAAGGAGGTGTGGACCCGGGGAACAAATCGGCGATGAGAATAAAACCACGTATGGGTACGTGTGAGATCTTCGTGATCGTCTATAAAAGACGTTACAAGCAGCCCACGAGAGCTTTGTACGGGCCAGAAAAACCCAGAAGATTTATTAGGATTGTAAGAGCAGAAATTGTCAGCACTGAGTAAAAGACTGTGCCCTCATTCTACTGCCCACTACGTTGAATAGGTTTCTAATGCAATGGAAGGGACCTTTTCGAGTCACTGGGAAAAAGGGAAATCGCGATTACTGGCTGGACTTGGGACGCGAAACTAAATTGCTCCACATAAACATATTAAAACGTTATGAGGACCACCTAACAGAAAACACTTTCCAAACAGCCTCTTTTGTCGTGATGGAAGAGGATGAGACTTATACAACCCTGCCGGTATGTATAAGCGGTGTAAGGACAAGTGCTAAGGAAATAACGATTGATGAGAAGTATAGACAAGAAAGTACAAATTCTTTAAACTCTGAATGAGTACCAAGACCTGTTTTCGGAGGTTCTAGGAACGACCAATCTTTTGGAATGCCAACTTTGGTTGACAACTTCGGAACCTATTGCTACACCTCAGTACCAATTACCGTTGACAATGAAAGAAGTGGTAGAAAATGAAGCTCGAGAGATGGTGAAATTAATGTAATTGAGTAGTCTCAGTCTCCTTATAAATCTCCTTTGGTTATTATCAAGAAGTCTGCCAACAAGTACCGGACATGCATCGACTTCCGTCGAATAAACGATCTTTTGGTGTCAGATGCGGAACCGATACCGAGAATGGATGTAATGTTTGCGGAAGTAGATACAAAGATATACTATTCGAAACTTCACCTGACTAAATGATAGTGGCAAGTTCCACTGGACGAAGTCATAACGGTCTTTTTAAATCTCACTGGGCACTACCAGTATATGTACATGCCGTTTGGCATAAAGACCGCATCAGCGTGTTCACAAGATTGATGAGAAGCCTTCTTCAAGATCTCCGAATAGGCGTACGTTACATAGACGACGTGCTTATCGCCACAATGACATGGGAAGACCACTTATAGACTTTGAAGCAATTCTTGCACAAATCGAGAAAAGCATAATTGACCATCAAGCCCTAGAAATGTGAGATCATCGGGTCTTCCGTCGTATTCCTGGGACATCGGCTAGGAGGAGCATACATACAAGCCGTGGAAGGTACTGTTAACAAGATTGCAAAAGCACCCAGACCCGAGACCAAAAACCACTCCGATCATTTCTTGGACTGACGGGGTACAACCGAGAGTAGACTCCCCATTATGCGGGGAAGGCCCATTTTTAAGGGCGTTGACCAGAAAAAGGAAAAGAAACGAGATTTGCTGGAATCCTCACCGAAAAGCAGCGTTTGAAACCTTGCAGGAAGTACTAGCTTCGGCACTGATTGTGAAGGCTCTTAATCTGCTACGGGTATTTGTGCTTCGCACGGACGCTTCCGATTCTCGTGTCAGCGCGATGATAATGCAGGAGCATGATGAAGTCTTACGTCTGGTCTTCTATGCCAGCCGCCAGCTATTACATTGGGAAAGAAATTATTCCACCATAGAGCATGAATTTGTGGCGCTAGTGTGGACTATACAGTAATTTCACACCTTTTTGTATTGAAAACACTTCATTGTGCAAACTGAAACTTTGCAGTACATAGCCAAAGCCAAACAATTGAATGGTAGAGTTTTAAGGTGGCGCTTGGCCTAGCAAGAATACACATTCACCATCCAGCATATCAAAGGGTCAGATAACACGGGCGCAGACTTCTTGATTAGATTTTGGAGTTATAATTTCAAAATGGGCTTCGATGCTCAAAGAGTGTTACGGTCTTTTGGCCTGCATGCGCATTTAGTGTTTGCAAATGTGGACATTGGTACGATGTTTAGTGAATTGTGGAATTGTGCGATATATATATATATATATATATATATATATATATATATATATATATATATATATATATATATATATATATATATATATATATATATATATATATATATATATATATATATATATATATATATATATATATATATATGTGTGTGTGTGTGTGTGTGTGTGTGTGTGTGTGTGTGTGTGATGTGGTGCCAAACACGCAGTTAGCAGCATTTTATTTTTCGGAACAAAAAATACTAAATGAAAGGAGGGCCTTTGTGATGCAGTGCAGGGAAATTAAAGTGGATGGAGTGCGCGGAATTTAAAACGAATTGAGCGCACGGAATTGCGAGTGCGTGCTGTGAAACAAGTTGGAATTCAGCAAGGAAGAAGTTGGCATGGACGTGAACGAAATAGCAAGAAATGACACGCGCCAATTCGACGAACACGCAGCACTGTTCGAAGCACGCGCAAGAGGAAACAAAAAAGAGTCGCAGCGGTGGCCGGAGGAAGACGAGCCATGCATCAGGGGGGTCAGGTTTCGGACCCGAGCCAAGGCTGCTACCTCCGTCGACCAGTGACCTGAGGAGCTCCAAGGATACCTGGCGGCGCTGACGTTCCCGTGCCTTTCGAAGGGCCTCAGGAGTCGGACTTCGGGCTCGAGCTCAGATGAGGCTGTTCGGCCGGGCATCTACCTCGGAGCCAGTGCGTCAAATACGGCGTTAGCTGGTCCAGGATCCACCGACAGCTTAGGAAGGCTGCTTATCTTGCCGGTCAAGCAGTTGCTCAAAATCTACGCAAAGTGCACCGACGACTGTGTCAACCTCTGGGCTTTGCTCCAGGCTTACACTCAACGACGTGGATGAGACCCCACTCTTACGCAACTCTCCGTGACGAAGTCTGTGCAGGGACTGAGTGGTAGGATTTCATGATTAGTGACTAAGGTATAGCATGTACATTTCTTTACACCTTTATCGGCGGGATATAGGACCGGTTATATTTATTGGGGTTGTGTGCTTTCGAGTTAGTGTTATTAAATTTCGTTTTAAACAGACTCGTCCTTCGTAAAGTGTCCCGAAGTGGCACCTCGAAACTCCCAAGTGCATAACCAAACCTGCACGTTGTGCGAAAAAAACCATAACATTACAATGTTGCGTAATTGGACAAGGTTTGGTAATGCTTCCTATTTCGTCTTTATTAATCTTATTTTTTGAATGAAGGAGAAGTGGACTGGCACAAGACGCGAGCATGCGCTGTGGGGGTATGGATGGCGCCGCCGACGCCGGATCCGCGACATCGTGCGACTAAAAAATGCTCCGCATTTAAAAGGAAAAGAAACGACAGCTTGGTGGGATGTGTGACACAAGCACGAAGAGGTAGAGGCCTCCGGGAAAGTTGCCTTATGGATACTAGGTGTGCTTTTTTCTTATTTTTGCCCTCTGTGGTTGTAGGTTATACTCTTACTTAATTTCGAGAGTTGTGAAAAAATTGTGACGTCCAAATGTTGTTGGAGGCGAAGAACCGGAAAGAGAGGATGTCTTGCTGGCTGATCTTCCGCCTAATTTAAGAGTTCATTACATGAACCCCATCAGAAGCCGGAGCTCCCCGTGGAAGTGACTCGACGTTTAGATTGAAATAAAATACTAACATCGGCGCGCCGTTGTATTGCACATCGGCGGCGAAGTTTCTCTCGGGACTTCGGCAGCGGCGCTAGCGGGGCTAGCAAAAACAGGCGGCGCCGTAGCACAACACTACTCACAGCAAACGCAGTTCGCCTCGAAGCAGCCTTTGACGTCCCTGGCGGAGGCAGGGTGGCAGATGTGGCGCGGTTTCTGGCACGGGTTCACGCACGTCGTGAATGTGTCCGATCCCGGTGACGGTGCTGTGGGAGCAGACGTATAGGCGATTCAAGTAGTTGCACATGTAATGTATGAACTACACAGGTCCCACACAGCGTGGCGACCGTTCCCTTGTCGTTGCGTCGCCCTTTGAAAATGAGAATTCAACAGCTGCCTTATTTTTGAATTTTAAATAATAAGCGTTTATGCCATATCTGCTCCTTCAGTTGCGATAAATGTGGCAACAACTAAATTTTCATCTTACCATTTAGAACACATATTTCATGTACGAAACGAAGCGTCTATCTCAACGGGCTTATTTGTGGAATGAATTTGCAGAGTAGCACAAGTTTTCAAGTAGGTCCTTCAAAACATGTGAGAAAAATGAAACGCTCTTCTCTCACGTTTTGAACAAAACACTTGTCTATGCATTGAAGCTGAAAAATCCAAAAACTCTATTTCAATTTGGCACAAAATTTTGGCACAAAACACCTATCTCAGCTTTGCCATCACCATGAATATTCGTACAACGTAGTATTCGTAACTTTTCTACTATTAGTTCTATGGATTGTAATACATTGTAAATTTTTATGCCATAAAGCCAATAACTTATGTTGACAATAAAGTAAAGAAACTCGAACAGTTAGGATATCAAGGTGAATCTTTCGTGTTTTCGTGTCATTGGCTCCTGAAATCATTTGAAACACAATATCTTATGTCGCCTATTCTCTCAAAGAGCAAAATACCTTAGTATTTATTTATTTGATTTATATGCGAAGTTTAACGTCCCAAACCACCATTTGATTATGAGAGACGCCGTAGTGGAGTGCTCTGGAAATTTTTACCGCTTGAAGTCCTTAACGGTCCCCCAAATTTGAGCACACATGCCCACATCGTTTTCGCTTCCATCGAAAATGCAGCCACCGAAGCCGAGATTCGATCCCGCGACCAGCGGGTCAGCAGCCGAATACCTTAGGCACTAGACCATCTAAGTCGGGGCTTATTTATTTATTTATTTATTCAAGTACATCACAGATTCTCATTTGGAATATTATGTGAGGTGGGTCATCCATCGTGTTTCATGCAGCACAGGTCGTAAGTTAGTCAATGTAGGAACAGGTAAGTTGAACAACGTGAATACTAAATAGAAATCTTTCTAGCACTGAACATAATAGTAGTATTAAGGGTGAAGGCGACAAAAGAAATGCGCAGTAAAAACACCTGACTCGCCTATACGACTTAAAGAGCGAGCATTCTTTGCACAAGCAGAAAGTCGAGGCTATGCCAAAAAAAAACACAAACATTAAATGAAATTCTGAAAACACTATGTATAGTTCTTTTTTGAACGTTTGAGGTCACGTATACAAATAACCCCCTTTTCTGGAAGATTGTTTGAATATTCTATGGCACGAGGTAACGCCAGGCGTGAACGATGAACAGGCGTGAAACCGACATGGCTTCAGCGGTACCCTTCACGCTGTTTCTACTGCTTACGCAGGTTAACAGCGCTTCTGCGCGACAATGTCCCAGGAAAGCTGCAGCGTTTGTTTTTTTTTTTGTTCACTAGAAGGAGCCTCAATGCAAGAACTACGATCAACAAATCCTAAAAGCGACGTAGCACCTGATGACTACTGCGAGATGACGTCACCAGACGTTCCGGTCGACGGTGCATGTGCGATTCCTGTCAGTGAAACTCTGAGCGATTACCGGCTCGGCGATAACGGTCAGCTTCATGAAGCGGGGCTCTTTAGTGGGCCAGTGGGGCGTGAAACGGGAATGCTTTCAGCGCTGCCCTTTACGCTGTTTCTACTGCTTACGCAGGTTAGCCCTACGGAACTCATCTTTTTGCTCCCCTTTTTCTTGCCGGTTTCACCCCAAAAGTTGCTTCACTGCGTTCTGTCACATTCATGCACGCGATGCCGTTCGCGGAAACAGTTTCGCTTGCTACCCCGCTCCTCCTTTTATTTTTTGCTGCTGCTATTGTGTGGCGACGTAGAGATGAATCCGGGACCATCCACCGAAGTGGCACTGCAGCAGCTATTAGCAGGTCAAAGAATAATTAAGGATAAACTAAGCGCTGTTGAAACCGTTCAAGCTGCAAACAAGCTCGCTATAAGTAATCTGGGTGATCGAATGAAAGCCCTTGAAACTAAATTGACAAACATTGATGAAATAAAATTATTCGTTGCAGAGTACGTTGTACAACGTGAAACTCAAGCGCGAGCAATGAAGTCCCTAATGTCAAATTGACGACCTTGAAAACCACGGCAGGAGGTGCAACCTCACCTTTCTTGGTATATCTGGCAAAGGTACTAACGGGACAAATGCAGAGTGTGAGAAACAAATCTTGGATATCTGCTGTTCAAAGTTAGGAATTCCCACTGTCCGAATAGAAAGGGTTCATAGGTTAGGATGTTTTCGCGCTGGGAGGAGCAGACCGATCATTGCAAAATTTAAATTTTTAAAAGAAAAGCTACATGTTCTAAGCAACACAAAAACGTCAAAGGGCACCGCGACTAGCATTGCCGAAGATTTTTCCGAAGCAATACGAAAGAAAAGAAAAACTTTGTGGGAATATGCAAAATGACAAGAACAGGATGGCGCGAAAGTTATGTTTAAGTACGATTACCTTCTTCTTAAGTGGCAGAAGTATGTATGCGATGGCGCAACAACGCAAGTGACGTTGTTATTCTAGTTCTCTGAACATTGGTATTCTTGGGCTGCATGGCAGGAGCACAAAAATTAAGAGAGGTGAATTCAGAACGTCAGTGGAAACTGTTAAAGGTTTTGTGATTCTCGGTATGGAATCTTGGTTAGAACCTGACATTTGTGAACACGAGGTATTTTCAACAAGATGCTCCTGCTACAGAAAATACAAGAATGGTCACAGAGGTGTGGTGTTGATCTTCATAGATATAGCAGCACTAGATCCTCCCAGATTAGCATTCCTTCTGGCGAGGGTGAAGTATAATTGTGCAAATTAGAACTTCCCAGCCACATCGCCTTAACAGTATATAGCTTTTATCGTCCCCCTAATGCATCGGCGAATGTTGTCACTCGATTTCAAAGTTTGATTGATGAATTGCACTAAGATACAGTGGTCATTGGGGGAGACTTCAATTTACCGGACTTGAAATGGGATGCATTGAACACTGTCATGGTTACTGGAATGTGCAATATGGAAATGATGAACATGGTGAACCTGCATGCTCTGCATCAGACAGTCTTCACCCCTACGCGGGGAAATAACATTTTAGACCTTCTGCTTGCCAACAGACCAGAACTTGTTCAGTCGACACTAGTGATTTTTCGTATAAGCGAGAACCATGCTGTCGTGTCTATGATGTAACTGCGCTATGTTGATACCAAAAACCGTGTTAGCAGAAAAGTATACAATTACAAAAAAAGCCAATGTCGATCGTATAAATCGAGCATTAGAGACTTACTTAGTAGCGCTCAAAACTGAAGCCGAAAGTAGGAGTGTGGATGGGCTGCGGCGGTTACTTAAGCAGAAAATGCTTGAATTACGTGAGTTGGTCCAAGCTTGGTTGTTAACGGCGAGATAGGGTAGAAGCAAACCCTGGTTCACGAAAGCTTTGCGCCAGCTTACACAAATAAGACAAAGGACCTATCGCACCTATGTTGCAGAAAACCCTCAAAAAGCAGAAAAAAACTGAAAGAAATACCACTTGAAGGTAAAGAAGCAATACACATTGCCAATGGCTCGAGAGATTCGGGAGCTATTTAATCAAGAATGAAAGAAAGATAAACCAAAAGTGTTCTGGAACAACGTGAAAAAGAACGGCAAAGATGTTGCAACTATCCCTCCGTGCACTCGTGCATGGTGACGTCATTGTTCGCGAAGACGCTGACAAAGCAGAATGCTTTAACGCCTACTTCTGCTCAGTCTTTACTCCTGCAGTAACGCCCTCTTCTGATGGCCCAACGATACTTGAATCGATGCGTGACATGGGTGATGTTATATGTGCACACGGCATTGAATCATTGCTTCGAAGGCTCGACTCTTCTGAACATGTGGTCCTGACGACCTGCCAGATTTCCTGCCTAAATCATGCGCTGAATCAATAGCAAAGTATTTGAAAATCATATTCGATAAATCACTACTGCAATCTTCTCTTCCCGATGAAAGGAAAGCAGGTATCGTGGTACCTATTCATAAGTCCGGCCCAAGAAGCAACGTTTCAAACTACCTCCAGATATCGCTGACATCCGTTGCATGCAAAATAATGAAGCACATGCTATTCACGAGTAGTGCAGCTTACTTGAATGCTCATTCTGCGATTACGTCATCCCAACATGAATTTCGTATAAGTTTCTCCTCTGTTAGTCAATTATTGAAATTCACTAATGATATTGCCTCAGCAATAAATAAACGGCTTGCAGTTGAATGCATTTTCCTCAATTTCAGGAAAGCTTTCGACACAGTACCCCACTCATTGCTCATAGAAAGGATGCTCACATATAAAATTAATCCGGCGGTTGTCTCATGCATTAAAGAATATCTCACGTTACGACGGCCATTCATGGTTGTAAATGGGGCTCGGTCTGCGCACGAAAAAATTCGGGGCAGATCACACGTACCTGGAAATTGACGTTATGCGAAGCATGTGGAGGGAAAGTGACCGTGTTGCATCTTTTTTTATTTAGCAACACTTCATGAAACGACGCTAATTATATGTGCAAATGTTGCACGCAAAGACACGTAACGAAAAGTTGCAGACGTTAATAAAGCCAGTTGTTCGCACTTGCGCAACGATGCCAACTGGAGCATGCGTATTAGCCACACCAAAAGCTGACATGAAGCGCTGAAGCTCTCGAGGATGCTGGCCCTGGACATTGCTACATAAGTCAACTTCAACCCAACGTGACGGCTTCATAGGAGTACATATGTAATGTTTATAAATTTGGGTAGGTATATAGCAATGGAACCACTACTGACGTTTCACGAAGATTAGCGTCTATTTGAAAAGTAGTTCTGATAGCTGACGTAGATCTGTGGTAAAATGCTCCATTGCAATGCAGAATTGCTTGTGTTCAATTCCAGCTGGGACCTTGATATTGTCACGATGAGTCGCAAGTACTGGGGGATATATTGAACGACCGGGTAGCTAGCTCTAGGACGATGCGTCAGTCGTGGCTGGCTCTCGAGCTGAGAAGAGACACGCGAATCTTCTTTCTTTCCTCCAGATGGTAGAGCCGCTCTTGCAGTCGACCCACTACGTGTGGGTGGCATTATCCCCCCTTTTGAAAAGAAAAAAAAAGTCCCAAAAGGGGGAAAGAAAAGTACATAGCACCACCACGATGTTACGACATAGGCACGTGGAAAAAAAGAAATTGGACATTCGGATAAAGTAAAAATAGAAATGAACGAGCGTGCCAGTATAGGAAGAAGCAAGTTCACAAAAATAAATAAATAACACAAAGAACGCTGTACGGCAAGAAAAAAGTTATGAACAACGTGCAATAAATGGTTTCATGCGCAACACATGAACGACATCCGACCTCGGTCGTGTCCTACTCCGTGCCTGCGATGTTGAGTCCGGAACCACTTCGTAGTTCACGTCAATGACGCGACGTAACACTTTATAAGGGCCAAAGTACCGGCTCAGTAACTTTTCACTAAGGCCACGGCGGCGGACGGGCGTCCACACCCAAACTTGGTCTCCGGGGTTGTAAAATACTTCACTGTGGCGGATGTTATAGCACCGTGCGTCTGCCTGCTGTTGCTGGCCGATGTGTAGTCGCGCGAGCTGGCGGGCTTCCTCAGCACGCTCTGCGAATTCATCGGCGTCAGTTGCCAACTCGTCTTCGTCTTGACACGGTAGCATAGAGTCAAGCATGGTCTGCACTTCGCGGCCGTAGAGAAGCCGAAATGGCGTGAATCGCGTGGTCTCTTGCACGGCGGTATTATACGCGAAGGTCACGTAAGGTAAGATCCGGTCCCATGTTTTGTGCTGTACGTCGATGTACATTGAGATCATGTCTGCGATGGTCTTATTCAGTCGCTCGGTAAGTCCGTTGGTTTGCGGGTGGTACGCAGTTGTCTTTCGGCGTCTGGTGTTGCTCAGCTTGAAAACCTCGTCCATAAGCTGCGCCATGAATGCCGTCCCTCTGTCCGTTATTATACTGGAAGGAGCACCGTGTCGTAACACGATGTGGCGCTTGAAAAATTGTGCTACCTCAGAAGCCGTGACTCGTGGGATCGCCTGCGTCTCAGCGTAGCGTGTCAAATAGTCGGTCGCGACGATAACCCATTTGTTGCTGTCCGCAGATAGGGGGAATGGCCCGAGGATGTCCATGCCGACTTGGTCGAACGGCGTGCAGGGTGCTTCAATGGGCTGAAGCAAACCAGCTGGCTTAACAGATGGTTGCTTTCGGCGCTGACATTCCCGACAGCTCTTGACGTAGTTCTTGACGCTTGCCGATAGTCCTGGCCAATAGTACCTCTCGCTCACTCTGGCAAGTGTCCGTGAGTAGCCCAGATGACCGGATGTGGGTTCGTCATGGCAAGCGAAGAGGACGTCGTCTCGCATGTCTCGAGGAACCACCAGGAGGTAGGTACGGTTGTTCGAACGAGCGTTCTTCTTGTACAGCACACCCTCTCGAAGGCAGAACGACGGCAACGAGCGGGATAAATGACGTGGTATGATTGTGCCCTGGCCTTCTAAATGATCGATGATCGGACGAATCTCTGCGTCATCCCGCTGCAGTTTACTCAAGTCTGATGAGCTAATGGCGCCCAGGAAGCCTTCGTCTTCCTCTGCTTCCTGACTGACGACATGAAGGGGTGCGCGTGACAGTGTGTCAGCGTCTTCACGCTTACGGCCGGACTTATGAACGATGGTGACGTCAAATTCCTGCAGCCGCAAGCTCCACCGTGCTAGCCGTCCTGAAGGGTCGCGCAGGCTTGCCAACCAGCAGAGGGCATGGTGGTCCGTCACTACCTTGAAGGGACGACCATAAAGGTACGGGCGAAACTTGGTGATTGCCCACACGACTGCGAGGCACTCTTTTTCTGTAGTGGAATAATTCGCCTCAGCACGGGATAGAGAGCGGCTGGCGTAGGCTATCACCCTTTCGATGTCGTATTGACGCTGAACGAGCACTGCACCAAGCCCAACGTTACTAGCGTCAGTATAGACCTCCGTGTCAGCATCATCGTCGAAATGAGCGAGAACGGGTGCTGATTGCATGCGCTGTCGCAGTTCATCAAAAGCTGCTTGTTGCTCGTTTTCCCAGACAAACGGCGTGTCGTCCCTTGTGAGACGAGTCAGAGGTTCTGCTATCTGCGAAAAGCCATGAATGAACCGGCGATAGTAGGCGCACAAACCAAGGAAGCACTGGACGGCTTTCTTATCGACAGGAGCTGGTAATTCGGCAACAGCGGCAAGCTTGTCTGGATCGGGCCGGACTCCTTCAGCGCTAACTACATGTCCAAGAAATTTCAGTTCTTCATAGCCGAAGTGGCACTTCTGTGGCTTTAGAGTGAGGTCCGCTGATCGGACAGCCTCCAGCACGCTGCGCAGGCGCTGTAGGTGCTGCTCGAACGTGGCAGAGAAGACCACCACATCATCAAGGTAGACAAGACAAGTCTGCCACTTGAGCCCTGTGAGGACAGTGTCCATCATTCGCTGGAAAGTTGCCGGCGCTGAACACAAGCCGAAAGGAAGTACTCGAAATTGGTATAGGCCGTCTGGAGTCACGAAGGCTGTCTTTTCGCGGTCTCGCTGATCTACCTCGATTTGCCAGTACCCGCTTTTGAGATCGAGAGAAGTGAAATAATGGGCACGACGAAGTCTATCCAGCGAATCGTCGATACGCGGTAGCGGGTACACATCCTTTTTGGTCACGTTGTTAAGCTTTCGGTAATCGACGCAGAAGCGTAGCGATCCGTCCTTCTTTTTGACAAGCACGACTGGAGATGACCGCGGGCTGTTGGATTGTTCGATAACGCCATCGTCAAGCATCTCGCGAACTTGCGTACGTATCGCTTCACGTTCTTTAGCCGACACGCGGTAGGGGTGCTGGTGTATTGGGCGTGCGTCCTCGTACGTGATGATCCTGTGCTGAATGATGGACGTCTGGCGGATCTTTGAGCAACTTGCGAAGCAAGACCTGTACTCGAACAAGAGCGCTCGCAGTGCAGTCTGGTTATCGGTGGACAGATCAATATTGATGCCAATGTTGCTCATTGATGTGTCTGCGTTATCCACTATTTCTGACGTGAGACAGTTGGTTACGTTTGCTACTTCGTGGGCAAACGCTATCGAAGTGCCACGGAAAAGGTGTCGATGCTCGTTGCTAAAGTTGGTAACGAGCAATTCAGATCGGCCGTCGCGAACATGTATTACACTTCTCGCTACACATATGCCTTGCTGCAGGAGGTGTTCTAAATTTGTCTCGGCCACCACATCGCCATCGCTCAAACCACAGCATGTTACGTCGACTAGAACACTGGCTCGGGGAGGAAGCGTCACGCTCTGTTCAGAAATACGGAGTACGTCGACACGCATTCCGTCATCCTGCACGTTGATTGCTCGCTGGGCTGAGAACGTGACGCGGCGCTCTTGCAGATCAATGATAGCTCCATTTTCCTGTAGAAAATCAACTCCCAGAATGACGTCACGGGAGCATTCACGTAGAACAAGGCAGCTTGCTAGGAATGTGTACCCTTGAATCTGTACTCTAGTTGTGCAGGCACCCAGTGGAGTTACGACATGGCCACCAGCTGTCCGAATCTGCGAGTTATGCCACGGCGTGATTACTTTCTTCAGCTGCATTGTCAGTTTCCCGCTCAGTATGGAATAGTCTGCGCCGGTGTCCACTAACGCAATAACTACACAACCATCAATTGTTACTGCTATGTCGAGTGAAAGCCGGCTATCCTTTGCAGCAGCAGGTGATGTCGGACCAGTTTCTGTACGGTTCTGCGTCAATAGGAGGTCTTCAGCGCTTAGACGTTCAGCGACCCCGCCCCCAGAGGTTGCTTCGGCTAGTTTTCCCGGTGGGGGCTGGGAGATCGTGTGGTAGAATGCCGCTGGGGCATTGATGAAAATCGCCTCGGCGATGGCGAGCGCGACTGGCGCCCGGTAGACGGTGGTTCATGCTGCTGGGAGAGGTAGTTTTGGATGTCGCGTGGTCTCTGACCGTAACGGTGGGGCGGCGAGTACGCAGAGAAGCCGCGAAGCCCAAGACGGCGATAAGGACACTGGCGGTACAAGTGATCAGCTTCTCCGCAGTGAAAGCATAGAGGCCGGTGATCGGGTGTGCGCCAGACATCAGACTTCCGAGGATACGAGTGCCGACCGTCGATGTACTGGACCGATTGCACCGAACGATGGGCAACAGAAGCACCATGGGCAAAGGGCAGGGGCGGTGGCGTGTACGTGCCTTCGTAGTATGGTATGTGCTGCGCTGACTCGACTGAAACTGCAGGGACAGGATGAAGGCGGCGATGCAGCAGGGCGTTTCAAGGCTTCCGCGTAGGTTGTCTTAAGGTGGTATTCAGGAGGAGCTGACGCAGCTGTATCAGGAGGCAAGGTGTCCCGGAGGGCCTGGTGCAGCTCATCTTTGATGAGAGTTGCAATAGAGCTAACCGTAGGATGAGGTGTTACACCAGCCTTTTGCAACTCTTCACGTACGATATTACGGATGAGTTTACGTAAGGAGTCATTGCTGGCCCCAGCGGCGGCGAAAATGTCAGCAGTGGACATGCCACTGACTTGCCTGTCGTATTGGTTTGACCGCCGCTGTAGCATTTTTTTCCATCGTCACGGCTTCAGACAAGAACTCCGCGACCGTCTTCGGCGGGCTTCTCACGAGGCCGGCGAAAAGCTGGTCCTTGACACCACGCATCAAGTGACGCAACTTCTTGTCCTCCGTCATTCTTGAATCTGCCCGTCGGAAGAGACGTGTCATGTTTTCGACGTACGCGGTCACAGTTTCGTTTGGCGACTGGACGCGGGCAAGAATAGCTCGTTCAGCTGTTTCTTGGCGGTCAGCGCTGGCATATGTCTGCAGAAGTCTACGAGAGAATTCTGGCCACGTCGTCAGCTGCTCCTCTCGATTTTGATACCACGTGCGAGCCCCGTCTTCGAGACAGAAATAGACACGACCCAGTTTCGCCGCGTCGTCCCGCTGATTCAAGTTGGCTACGCGCTCGAAGTCCGCCAACCAGTCCTCAACGTCTTCGCTCTCCGTACCATGGAACGTCGTTGGTGCCCGTGGGCTTTCCAACGTATATCGGTTCGACGACGTGCTTCCCGTGCCGGTTGGCAAGGTTTGTACCGAAGTGCTGGTTATGTTTGTGGACGTGGTGGGAGCAGTATCGTTGACTTCCGGAGGCAATCCCCTGATTCGGCGGCTCGTTCGATGCACGGGAGTATTGACTGGCACTGGACTCGTATTACGGCTTCCTGGGGGGGGGGGGGGGTCTGCAGCATCTGTGAGACTACCCAGCACCTTCCACCAGTTTGTCACGATGAGTCACAAGTACTGGGGGATATATTGAACGACCGGGTAGCTAGCTCTAGGACGATGCGTCAGTCGTGGCTGGCTCTCTAGCTGAGAAGAGACACGCGAATCTTCTTTCTTTCCTCCAGATGATAGAGCCGCTCTTGCAGTCGACCCACTACGTGTGGGTGGCAATATTTATTCTTTGCATTCAATAGGCCGATGCTACCGATGTCAAGTATTTCTTATCGATCGCACGTTAAAATTGCCAATGTGTGTTCTAGTCATTCCTGGGTAGATACTAAGTGTCAATCACCTGTGACACATACCCGCATACCAGTGGCACATAGCTGCCCGTGTGTATGTGCCACTGTCTGGCGGGAAGTCTTTGACGACGTACGCGACGGCATTGTGACATTATTCATGTCTTGACCAGCGCGACATATTCGTAAAACAATCTTGCCCTCCCATGGTAATTTTGGTTCACGCCAAGTTAAGGGGGTGACCATGAGAGCACCCAAACATAAGCGGATAGATAGATAGATAGATAGATAGATAGATAGATAGATAGAAAGATAGATAGATAGATAGATAGATAGATAGATAGATAGATAGATAGATAGATAGATAGATAGATAGATAGATAGATAGATAGATAGATAGATAGATAGATAGATAGATAGATAGATAGATAGATAGATAGATAGATAGATAGATAGATAGATAGATAGATAGATAGATAGATAGATAGATAGATAGATAGATAGATAGATAGATAGATAGAAAAGGGCAGTGCAGGAGCAAATAACCAGAGCACTGATACCCCAGAAGGGAAATGCCAGGTCTAAACGCCTCATATAATCAATTTTCCCTCTGTTGGCGAACTCCTTAGAGGCCCCCCTACTAGATTTCGGCATTTCGAGGTGACAAGCGTAATGGATGCAATGGGCAGTAGGGATCATCTTTGTTAAGATTCGCAACTCTACATGTCGCAAAAAACGCTAAATTTTTACTGAATGCCACTTGCCCTTCTTGCTGCCGTGTGCCCCAAGATGGAAGGACTGACGTACAGCAAGAAATGGTCCTGCTTTTACATCGCTCTTTCACGTTTACGTTGGTGCTCTGACGTCACTCACCGTACACACTTCATCAAAATTTGGTGAAATGCTAGCTATATCAAGAAAAACAGATGAGGAACACCCATCTTCTTATTGTATCCTGTACTTTAAATGGTCCCTCTCACTAGGAGCGTTGTATGTGACATCAATAGTTGGCATGCGTACTTTGTGCGTTCTCTTGGGTAGCATGACTGAGGTGTACTTCGGTTTGGGCTAGCTGCTTCATATCATTTTGAAAGAGAAGCGCAAAGACAATGGAAAACGGAGGACAGCGCTCTTTGTCTCTGTGTCTTCCTTTCCCGTGTGTCTGCGCTGCCCTTTCAAAATGAGTATAATGAATAAAAAGTCGAGAAAAATAAAATACGCAAACGGAATATCAGCTTGTTATTACTTTTATATTCTTTTTCAACGGCCGCGAGATGCTATACAGTAATCGGCCCTCGTTTCGCGTCCGCCTCGGTGAACTAGTGGCTAGGGTGCTCCGCTGCTTACCCGAATGTCGTGTGTTCGATTCAGGCAGCGGTGGTCTCTTTAATGCTGCTAAGGTCTCTTTAATGCTGCATCAGTTATCGCATTATGGGTAAAATCTGTTTTAAATTTTTCAATGCTTATTTTCACGTTTCAGCTGTTTAGGTAGTATTGCTTCCGCTAATTTGATTGATTGTTATTGTGTTTAAATGTAGCGTAAATGAGTTACATGTATTCTTTCTCTGATTGTTTACATGAAAAGCTTTTCAATATATATGTCATCTTTCATCTGCCGATGTGCCGGGCCAATTCCTCCAAGCCACCATCTGGCTTCGACAGGCCTGTTATTTGTTTTGTACAACTTAAGATGACAATAAAGATTATTATTATTATTATTATCATTATTATTATTATTATTATTATTATTATTATTATTATTATTATTATTATTATTATTATTATTATTATTATTATTATTATTATTATTATTATTATTATTATTATTATTATTATTATTATTATTATTATTATTATTATATACACCATTTCCCTTCCGTTCGTCTTCTCGTCGTTCCTGCATCGTGTCTCGCCAACCCTGACTGCGCTTAGCTTGTTTTTGGTGCGTCGTCTTTGGCCGCAGTTTCAGCGCAGCGACGTAGTGTATCGCGATCACGATCGATGCCAGCCTCTCCTAAAGTACACGCACTGACTAATCCATTCCACAGAAACGAGTAATACACAACAGAGAAGGCCGAAACGACACGTCAATATCGATGGCGCACGTGCACAAGCCTGCTAGGCACGTAACGCGAGTGTGACCTTGCTTACGCATGATGTTCTTAGTGCGTATGTATCATGTGATTCTCCAACCCTTATACCGAAGAGAGCAGGAAAGGAATTAGGCTGGCGATGACTACATAGGGCGAGAGGCGAGGGATTCAAGGTTGCCTATTCGCATCTTGTTCTTCTGGGTCGTAGCGAGCCAGTATTAAAAATCACCGTGGTAGAATGCTTTTCATTGGGCCCGCAGGAACTACAACTTAATGAGTCACTTAAAGAGGGGTGCTTAAAAATGTAGTTTGCAAACAACAGAAAAGCCGCAAGCACACCACATTTTTTACCCGAATGCACTACAGCAGATGAGTTAGTATGTCAAAGAAAACAAGCCTTGATTGATACAGCGCACTTGTTCTCTCTATAAGCCATTTCATCGAGTAATGAAACCAACAACAAACGAATATAAAAATTAGATCTTATACCACATTCTAAAATCTTAAAACAATTATCGTTGCGCGAAGAGCACTGTTTAGGTATATTTATTTTCGAATCCGAGTTTTACCATTCAAACCTTGGCATAGGAATTCCAATCACAATTATTTGACGTGATGGTGAATTCTCATCTTAACTAATTTTTCAAATTGGTACAGCTGTCAATTTTTTAGTAAAAGTGTAAGACAAACCTTGCAACCATGTTTTGTTTTTCTTCATGTTTTTCACTTGAAGACATATGCCAAGGGATCTCATACAGCACAAGCGTATTCAGGCATATGGTGAATGAATGCTAAATACAACGTTGATTGTAATCAAGTCGGCACCTGTCTCAGGTATCGCTGTATAAAGTAAAAAGATTTGGCGGCCTTTGCCGCCACTGAATCAACATGAGCAATCCATGAGTGACCCTCCATGGTTTTTCATTTGTTTTCCACCTACCAGCGGCTGCACAAAAAAAAAACTGCTGTTTCTTTCCCACCACAACATTCAGGTTTTCAGAGTGGTTCTTCAGGTCCTTCAGGACACTCGACAGCTTTTTGCAGAAGATGGTTGCTGCTACTTCAACCATAGACGCAATTTTTATTTTCTTATCCCATCTTTAATTCTATCTCCTTCTTGCCCTGCAGATGCTAACACGTGCTTCCACTTAGGGCTGCAGAAATAGCGTCTTTTGCACTCCTCTTCCTCTAATCGCTCGCAACATGTCAGCTTTGTTCACGGCGTATGGAAGTCAGCGAGTGCAATTTCACGTGGTTAGCAGTTGTTTTGCGGAAGTTGCTAGAACTAGAGGACTTCGTTGAACCTCATAGTGTTTGGAAATATCAATGTTGCCTTTTCTACATGAATAACGGCTTCAAACTACGTTGGGCTTAAATACCGCTCATATAGGCACTGATTTGGAAAATAGGCACTTAATGACATTCAAGCGTGAAAACCAAAAATAGGCATTTAGAGGCACTATAAAAACGCTATAAAAGCCTCTACTAACCTCTAATTCATGCTTATACATCAAAATGGCACGATAGAAACGCAAGGATCAAAATAGGCATTTGCCTATAATCCGTTCTTCAGACTAATGAATGTGTAAACACCGCGGGTAGGAATGCCTAGAGGTGAAGGGGGACGGGCGCATAGGTTAGCAGATGTTTTCTGCATCAGTTTTGCGAGGAGAAAGGGGAGAGCGTAAGAGAGAAAGTTACGCATGCGTAGTGTGAGGGTGGACGCCGACGCTGTGGGACATAGACCCGAGCAAGAGATGCTCCGCATCTAAAAAACGAGAAAGTATCGTAGATCCATAGACCCCTGAATCCACTGCGCCCGGCGCTAACCACAAAACCACGAAGCGCACGTCCTCAAACTTGCTAACGGCAAGCTATTTATACACACCATACACCGTTTGGTGGTCCTCAGAACTCAGAAACTTAAGCGCGTTCTTGTCATCAGTGGCGAGATGGCGCGAAGGTCTCGTGTTGGGTAGAGCTGCTGTATATGCTCCCTATGGGATCAAAATAACGCATATATGTCCGCCAGCTTGCCTGATTAGCAACCATAGTTACGCGGCGAAAGCATGCTTTGTTTTCGCAGGCGACTTGCTTAAGCCTGTCAGCGACTGAGGAATTGTGACGCCGATCGCCAGTCGACGTGCCTGGTGTGCCAAAGACCGGCGAAGCAGCACCCTTTCGAAAATCTTCAGGCCTCGCGACATCCTCATCTAACCACGTGCTACGACATGGAGAGTGTCCAGCAGAAGAACTAGAAAAGCGTCTGGCTACACTAGATCCACGTCTCTTCTCAGCAGGCTTGCCCGGGCAAGTCACTGCGTGTGCGCCAAGCTGCTGTGCAGTTTGTGTTCTTCGGGTCCGTGTGAACGTTCTTTTTTTCGGCGTACACGTGCCCGATGTGAAGTTCGGTGCGAATTGCAAGGATCGCAACGACTGTAAGTTGCAACATTGGCCGTTGTTGTGTTCCTGGGTGCCGCAGAAACTATGGCAATGGGCCAAATGTGCGCGAGTATTCATTCCCAAGTGATAATGCGCATAAAGCGTTGCTTTGAACCATCCCACGGAGGTATTTCACACCAACAGTGCATTCGAAGGTAAATAATTCCAACATTGCTTTATCGGGTGTGTGAATCGTCGTTCTTAGCTGCAACAGCTGTAATTATTGAACGAATACTTCAGCACAGCGATGGAGAAACATGCATTTCTTGTGAATTTTCACTGATCAGCAAAGTGGCTTTGTAAATGAACAGAGCTAAGAAGGATATGCTTCTCACAGTATAGTTAAAATAACTTCTAGTTTGTTCCTACTGCCATAAACTACGCTTGATTTGGTCTCTGTGTTTTGTTTTCTGATTTACCACATCCACATGGATGTGGTAAATCATTCTGCTATGAAGCGCGTTATGTAGCAAGTTATTTCGACAATAAAAACGGCATTCTCATGATGCAATGCAAAAAAGAAAACAAAAGCGGTAAAAATGTAATTTTCTTTTATTGCAGATGTTTAAACTCGCCTTCGAAGTTAGTTTTATTGTTGCTTTTCTTCCTTTCTTTATTTTTAAATAAATGAAGAATCGTAGGCACGGTATTTGCCTGGTCGGTGGATAGTAAAATTTATAGCGTCGCATAAAAAGGGAAAAAAACTGTCTGCTATGTTACGCGTATCACTGTGCCATTCCTTTTTTGAATGAATGACTTCGTGCTTATACTGTATTAAATAATTATGAAAGAACGTCTATTCGCATGTTATAACTTCGCGCTGTGTGTATCATGTGTAGCGAGTTCATAACTGCTGCTTTCAATTTCTTGCACTCACAGGTTTGTGACCTTCACTTCCAAGGAGAGAATTTCATAACGACGCTGTCACATTAACATGAACGAACAGGAAGGATAATAGAAGTAGTATGGGAGAAACGCAAGCTAAAACACAACGTTGTACCTTCTATCTTTTCGAACTGTCCAAAATACTTGTCCTCAGAGTCAACACGTCATGAATCACCAGCGAAGAATGTCGCAAGAAGCGAGAGCACTGCTTTACAAGAAGCTATAAACAGGTTGCTTGAGAATACAAATCATGAGAAAAAATAAACCAGGTGTCTTCAAATACGAACTTCAAGACAAAGCTCTCAGGAATCTGCCATAATAGTTTTTGGACGTTAACTATTAGTGATGAGTGCGTACGTTTTCTTGTCATCGAAAACACTCCTTCTCCTTAAGTGAAATGCTCGTTTACTATTGTCCCAGGTCTTTCTCTTCATGTTGTTTTGAACGGAGAGCAACTCCGATCGCTTCCTTGGGGTAGCGCTGTGCCAAGTCGAGTGTGCGACACTCCCACTCTCTCCTTGTTGTTGGAGCAGCTTGAGAGGCACTTAAGCGAGCTACCTGAAACCAGGAAAGAGTCAAAACACGCTGAAGTACTAAGGTTTATCAATTTGCTTCTCGAAGACGTCATTGCTGAAAATAGTACGCCAAAAAATATTGTTTTTCGTTGAAACTTCTGAGCCATCAAGAGGACCTTCTCCTTACCAAAAAGCATGTCTATAGCGCGGAACTATTGGTGTTTGCCAATATTTTTACTCCATTTATTCTCATGCATATCACTCCGTGAGAGCTGCGTTTAAGAGTAATTTTGCCCCATCCTTGAACAATCCAGCGCATTCGCTCAAGTTATAGAGCTGACCCAATAATAGAGGAAAGTCAAACGCACCACCTTTCCTACATACGAGAGCGAGTGAATTCAATGAAAGATCATCAGAAGACTGCAATTCTCATGATAGATGAGATTCACATAAAGCCTTACTCTGATTACAAAAGAAAACAATAGTAGGAAAGGCAGCCCACTCTCTAGAACCAGCAACAACAGTCCATGTGTTGATGTTGCAGTCTCTCCTTTTCCGAACAAGAACGTTATTCACATGCTACCGATGTGCAAAATGAACGCAGAAACCCTGCACTAGCAAATCAAAAACATTATAACAAATATTGAGAAAATGGGGCTCAAGGTTATAGCTGCAGTAACTGACAACAAAACTCTGAACAGAGAGATGATGCCTTCTTTTTCCTCTAAATCCTCAAGTGAGCATTGTTTATCTACATCCAGCCGATAACGCTCACCCTCTTTTCTACGTTGTCGACACTGCGCATCTCTTGAAGTGTATCAGGACCAACCGAAATAATAAAAAAAAACCTGGAACCTGCCTTATTTCTCTGACATTGTTTTGACTGTAGGAATGCCCGAACGACCACCTCGGATGAAAGTTGCTTCTTTCGCCGATGTTACACATCTTTATACTGCAAAGAAAACGTCGCTTGTGAAAGCTGGCTGCAAACTTAACGTAAAGGCCGCTAATAGAACCTCCCGGGCGCGGCAAAACGTACAGCTAGTTTTAAATGTAGTCAACCCATTTGTGTCATACGCTATCAGGACGCACGGTTCTGCATTCAAGATCACGCATGCCGAGTCAACCACACTTTTCATGAACGTTATCCTAGCGTGGTGGCGACAAGTTAATGTTGAGACGCCTTGTATAGGCCAGTGACTAAACGACAGCATGTAATATCCTGTAAGCTTTGTCGATGACATGCAGTTAGGTTTCCCTGGTGGCATTGTTGAATGGCTGGACGCCTGGGAGAAAATTGACATGAGCAGTGCATCCCTGACAAAGGAAACACACAGTGCTCTGAGACTAGCATGCTATACCCTGGTTAAGCTCTCACGTTACTGTTTGGGGGAACTTCACTTTAAGTACGTCTTACCAAGTAATTTCAGACGGACGCACTAAGTATCGCTTTGACCGGTATCGCCAATTACCAGGAACACAGTACCACAATTACGTGCGCCAACTCCACGAATGTGAGAAGAATCTGCGACTTCAAAACGTTTTGACACTTCCGCACGAAGAAATAGGGTTTGAAGATGTGAATGAGAATCCTACTAATTGCAAGTTTTCCGTGGCTGTCAGTGAAGACGACATCGCCGGTTCCCTAAACATTATGGATGTCATTGTTTATATCGCTGGATATGCTGCACATGCTGCCTCCAAGGCTATTTCATGCTCCGCTTGTTTCGGCACCCTGGTTAAATAAAACAAGGAAACTCAGGTAGAAAATAGTTCCGTGATTGCGAACCTAACCAGAGGAGGGCTTAAATTTTCACAGCCATGTCGCGTCAACATGGTTCTGCTAATAAAGCTAGTTGTGCAGAAACTGTCATAGGGAAAATATGCCAAAGTATTTCTATCATGCAGATACCAACGTGGTATTGTCGCTTCAATGGCATTTTTCTTGCTGGAACCACAGACTGACATCGATACATGTGAGAATAGCCACACCACGTGCACAAACTGTCTTGCGCTGTGTAGTTCACACAGAAAAGAATGTTATCTTGAACAACTTCTGCACGCTGAATAATGACAGCATCTAAGACTATGTCCAGAAGAAGGCCGCAGCACGGAAATCAGCAACACTGAAGAAAAAGTGATGTTTTAACCGAATAAAGCTTACCTTGTGTCGTATGGTTTCTTCTTACGAAAATGTGCCCGAAAAAACTTCTTAAAATACATGGCATAGTATTTCGCATCCATCACAGAGATTTACACCAGAAGTAGAATATATATATATATATATATATATATATATATATATATATATATATATATATATAGTGTCATGACCAAGAAAGACACTGGGGCTCCGGCGCGCGGATAGCCAGAGCAAGGAAGAGAAGAACGAAGTCAGAATAAGAACAGCTGGCCCAGGATCGGGTGTTGTCTATTGTTCTCTGTCTAGTACATCACAATGGCGCAGTCGACGAAGAAGAAGTCTTACATCCCGGCTTCGTCATCCAGAACAGCCATGATAAGCGCCGCTTCAGGACGGAGTCAAGGCCTCCTCGGTAGCTGTTCACCTGCCGCCACTGCCACCACCGTTCGGGGACGGCGTCAAGGCCTCCTCGGTGGCTGCAGTACACGTTACCGGTATCATTTCACAAGGGACGCCGTCCACGCGTCCTTGGCTATGAATTCTGCCGTCAGCGCAAGCCGACAAGTGAACCCTCTGCGGGAAGCCAACGGTACGTGTCTTAGTGGTTCGTCTGCAGTCCGGGCTTCTCCATCCAGGAACGCCGTTCACGCTTCTTTAGCGATGGAGTCAACAACCCGGCCGCCGCTTCAGCTGCCCATCAGACCATCAGTGGACGGTGTCCATGCCTCCTCTGTGGTACCAGGGCATCACCCAATGGACACTATGCTACCACTTCGCGGCCGTAATACGCACGGGCTCCTGCCCTTTGGGAATGCTGTTCAAGCTTCCCACGGCCCGCATTCCCTGTCCGGTACTCTTCCAACACATAAGCCGCCAAGAAACGCTGTTTATGCTTCCTTGGACGTTCGTGTCACCACCGTGAATACTACTAGAGCCACGTACTTCACGGACGCGAACCAAAGCGGTTCAGAAGCCTCGTGCGACAGTGCCGTGGAGCTGCGGCGTACCTTCACACTGCTCCGCGCCGAGACTAACAAACTGACAGCGTTGATCGCCGAGCAAGCTCCTACTATGTTGCCAGCATTGTGTGACATTAACGCAGTGTGTGATGTAGCTGCCTCATACGACCTTGAGGCAAGTACACTGGAGCAACGCAGGGAGCTTCGGTCTTCTCTGATCGAGCTCTCACACCTGCTCGACTGCTTCGCGTCGGTGATCTCTGCGTTGCCACCTGCCGCCTCACAATCACCAGCCGTCTGTGAACTACCGGAATTCCACGGGGTCCGAAATGACGCCGACAGCTGGGTGGAAACCGTCAACGCGATAGCGATGTGCGAGGCCTGGACCAAATCTCAGAAATGGGCCGTCGCTGTAGACCGTCTTCGGGAAGGTGCAGTGGCATGGCACCGGTATGAAGGCTTCAATCAGCAGTCCTGGGTGGAGTGGAGCTCCAAGCTCATAGCTGCTTTCAGCCGGACACTCTCCGATCTCCCTTCCACCACCCAGTCCAACCTGACCGGTACCGAGAATGGAGATCAAGAAGGGTTCCATCTCGAGGCTCCAGCTGAGCACTCCAGTTCTCCACATGAGCTTCCAGACTCGTCGCTGGTACCGGACCCAAATTCGTGTCAGCCATCGGCCACCCCGCCCTCTTTCGTGGGGGGGAGGTACAGAGGGGCACAGGGTAGCTGGACCCTTCGTCAACGTGCCCACTACCATATATCGAGCTCAAGTGGCGCGGCAGCTCGATGTCTCATCGCAGTCCTCCAGTCTGACAACAGGCAGCAAGACCACCCTCGAGCCTCAGCAATTGGCATCGCAGCCTGTCCAGAACGCCAACAGCAATAAAGACCAGTGCCCCAAATTGTACCAACGGAATTGCCTGCTAACCGTGCTGCGTCCGCTACGAGATAGCCATGGTGACCGACCAGAGTGTTCAACAGCCCCACAAGGCGAGTCATCGCGTCCACAAGAGGGACCCCACAGACGCAGCCAATACGATGACAGCTTCACAGAATGCCCTGCCGCAGATGCCCAGACCGCTCGTGAATTATGTTTTCTGCCACACATCACAGAAGTTGCGTGCCCACTCGCGACACAAGCAAAGGCACCTAGCGCGTCTTTTGGAATACACTTTCGGAAACCATCGTCCGGCGTTGTACGCCAGCCGCTGAATTTGTGGCCCGTCCGAAGCGCGCTGTCAGGTGCATGCTTAGCTGCTTCCCACAGGGAGTCCCACCATAGCCGAGACCAACCACAACGATGCAGCCAGTCTCGACCTCCCGATAGACTTGTGGCAGACTCCGGCATCCAGTTCCAGCGTGGTCGAGGCCGACCTCCGAAATGCAGCCAGTATCGACCACCAGATCTACTTCTGGCAGATACCCGGACCAAATCGCAGCATGGCCGAAAGCGTCGGCCGCAACGGGGCAGCCAGTGTAGGTCACCTGAGTCCACAGCACTTTTTCAAGAGACATCGTGGCATGCAAAAGAGCGGGCTCGAGGCAGCCAGTGCCGTCCACCAGAGACTCTTTCCACAGACCGACGCGTCATCTCGCATTGTGGTCCGGGCTGACCACCACGATGCAGCCAAGCCTGCCCACCAGAAACTTTGCCGCCAGCTCCGCGCGCGCGCAGTCATGGCCGAGTGCCAAGACCAAGAAAAACACTGGGACTCCGGCGCGCGGATAGCTAGAGCAAGGAAGGGAAGAACGAAGTCAGAATAAAAACAGCTGGCCCAGGATCGGGTGTTGTCTCTTGTTCTCTGTCTAGTACATCACAATATATATATATAAGGGAAAGAAGTGTATACCTAAGGACTCGTTTTTCCGTGTTTTTAACACAATAATAATGAGATATAACAGACAGTAATGCCAAGGAATGTACAGGGGAAGTTATTAACATTAATGGAATGTAAATAAGAAGAAAGAAAAGTGGATGAAAAAATTACCAACTGTAAGCAGGAATCGAACCTACGACCTTCGAATTACGCGTTCGATGCTCTAACCACTGAGCTATTACAGCGGCCCTCTCTCCATCCACTTTTTTGGGTTTATCTGTGAATTTAGAAGTAGGAGCGACAGTCAGCGCCATCTATAAGCCAAACAACGAGTGTGAAAACACTCTTATGCGCATGTTTGGCGTCACGTAGCACGTGAACTTATTATGAGCGGGCAGCTGATTAATTGTCCCTCTTATACAACCTAAACACACCAAGTCTGCCAGTACGAGACCCTCGTTCAATGAAATAAGGGAAAGAAGTGTATACCTAAGGACTCGTTTTTCCGTGTTTTTAACACAATAATAATGAGATATAACAGACAGTAATGCCAAGGAATGTACAGGGGAAGTTATTAACATTAATGGAATGTAAATAAGAAGAAAGAAAAGTGGATGAAAAAATTACCAACTGTAAGCAGGAATCGAACCTACGGCCTTCGAATTACGCGTTCGATGCTCTAACCACTGAGCTATTACAGCGGCCCTCTCTCCATCCACTTTTTTGGGTTTATCTGTGAATTTAGAAGTAGGAGCGACAGTCAGCGCCATCTATAAGCCAAACAACGAGTGTGAAAACACTCTTATGCGCATGTTTGGCGTCACGTAGCACGTGAACTTATTATGAGCGGGCAGCTGATTAATTGTCCCTCTTATACAACCTAAACACACCAAGTCTGCCAGTACGAGACCCTCGTTCAATGAAATAAGGGAAAGAAGTGTATACCTAAGGACTCGTTTTTCCGTGTTTTTAACACAATAATAATGAGATATAACAGACAGTAATGCCAAGGAATGTACAGGGGAAGTTATTAACATTAATGGAATGTAAATAAGAAGAAAGAAAAGTGGATGAAAAAATTACCAACTGTAAGCAGGAATCGAACCTACGACCTTCGAATTACGCGTTCGATGCTCTAACCACTGAGCTATTACAGCGGCCCTCTCTCCATCCACTTTTTTGGGTTTATCTGTGAATTTAGAAGTAGGAGCGACAGTCAGCGCCATCTATAAGCCAAACAACGAGTGTGAAAACACTCTTATGCGCATGTTTGGCGTCACGTAGCACGTGAACTTATTATGAGCGGGCAGCTGATTAATTGTCCCTCTTATACAACCTAAACACACCAAGTCTGCCAGTACGAGACCCTCGTTCAATGAAATAAGGGAAAGAAGTGTATACCTAAGGACTCGTTTTTCCGTGTTTTTAACACAATAATAATGAGATATAACAGACAGTAATGCCAAGGAATGTACAGGGGAAGTTATTAACATTAATGGAATGTAAATAAGAAGAAAGAAAAGTGGATGAAAAAATTACCAACTGTAAGCAGGAATCGAACCTACGACCTTCGAATTACGCGTTCGATGCTCTAACCACTGAGCTATTACAGCGGCCCTCTCTCCATCCACTTTTTTGGGTTTATCTGTGAATTTAGAAGTAGGAGCGACAGTCAGCGCCATCTATAAGCCAAACAACGAGTGTGAAAACACTCTTATGCGCATGTTTGGCGTCACGTAGCACGTGAACTTATTATGAGCGGGCAGCTGATTAATTGTCCCTCTTATACAACCTAAACACACCAAGTCTGCCAGTACGAGACCCTCGTTCAATGAAATAAGGGAAAGAAGTGTATACCTAAGGACTCGTTTTTCCGTGTTTTTAACACAATAATAATGAGATATAACAGACAGTAATGCCAAGGAATGTACAGGGGAAGTTATTAACATTAATGGAATGTAAATAAGAAGAAAGAAAAGTGGATGAAAAAATTACCAACTGTAAGCAGGAATCGAACCTACGACCTTCGAATTACGCGTTCGATGCTCTAACCACTGAGCTATTACAGCGGCCCTCTCTCCATCCACTTTTTTGGGTTTATCTGTGAATTTAGAAGTAGGAGCGACAGTCAGCGCCATCTATAAGCCAAACAACGAGTGTGAAAACACTCTTATGCGCATGTTTGGCGTCACGTAGCACGTGAACTTATTATGAGCGGGCAGCTGATTAATTGTCCCTCTTATACAACCTAAACACACCAAGTCTGCCAGTACGAGACCCTCGTTCAATGAAATAAGGGAAAGAAGTGTATACCTAAGGACTCGTTTTTCCGTGTTTTTAACACAATAATAATGAGATATAACAGACAGTAATGCCAAGGAATGTACAGGGGAAGTTATTAACATTAATGGAATGTAAATAAGAAGAAAGAAAAGTGGATGAAAAAATTACCAACTGTAAGCAGGAATCGAACCTACGACCTTCGAATTACGCGTTCGATGCTCTAACCACTGAGCTATTACAGCGGCCCTCTCTCCATCCACTTTTTTGGGTTTATCTGTGAATTTAGAAGTAGGAGCGACAGTCAGCGCCATCTATAAGCCAAACAACGAGTGTGAAAACACTCTTATGCGCATGTTTGGCGTCACGTAGCACGTGAACTTATTATGAGCGGGCAGCTGATTAATTGTCCCTCTTATACAACCTAAACACACCAAGTCTGCCAGTACGAGACCCTCGTTCAATGAAATAAGGGAAAGAAGTGTATACCTAAGGACTCGTTTTTCCGTGTTTTTAACACAATAATAATGAGATATAACAGACAGTAATGCCAAGGAATGTACAGGGGAAGTTATTAACATTAATGGAATGTAAATAAGAAGAAAGAAAAGTGGATGAAAAAATTACCAACTGTAAGCAGGAATCGAACCTACGACCTTCGAATTACGCGTTCGATGCTCTAACCAATGAGCTATTACAGCGGCCCTCTCTCCATCCACTTTTTTGGGTTTATCTGTGAATTTAGAAGTAGGAGCGACAGTCAGCGCCATCTATAAGCCAAACAACGAGTGTGAAAACACTCTTATGCGCATGTTTGGCGTCACGTAGCACGTGAACTTATTATGAGCGGGCAGCTGATTAATTGTCCCTCTTATACAACCTAAACACACCAAGTCTGCCAGTACGAGACCCTCGTTCAATGAAATAAGGGAAAGAAGTGTATACCTAAGGACTCGTTTTTCCGTGTTTTTAACACAATAATAATGAGATATAACAGACAGTAATGCCAAGGAATGTACAGGGGAAGTTATTAACATTAATGGAATGTAAATAAGAAGAAAGAAAAGTGGATGAAAAAATTACCAACTGTAAGCAGGAATCGAACCTACGACCTTCGAATTACGCGTTCGATGCTCTAACCACTGAGCTATTACAGCGGCCCTCTCTCCATCCACTTTTTTGGGTTTATCTGTGAATTTAGAAGTAGGAGCGACAGTCAGCGCCATCTATAAGCCAAACAACGAGTGTGAAAACACTCTTATGCGCATGTTTGGCGTCACGTAGCACTTGAACTTATTATGAGCGGGCAGCTGATTAATTGTCCCTCTTATACAACCTAAACACACCAAGTCTGCCAGTACGAGACCCTCGTTCAATGAAATAAGGGAAAGAAGTGTATACCTAAGGACTCGTTTTTCCGTGTTTTTAACACAATAATAATGAGATATAACAGACAGTAATGCCAAGGAATGTACAGGGGAAGTTATTAACATTAATGGAATGTAAATAAGAAGAAAGAAAAGTGGATGAAAAAATTACCAACTGTAAGCAGGAATCGAACCTACGACCTTCGAATTACGCGTTCGATGCTCTAACCACTGAGCTATTACAGCGGCCCTCTCTCCATCCACTTTTTTGGGTTTATCTGTGAATTTAGAAGTAGGAGCGACAGTCAGCGCCATCTATAAGCCAAACAACGAGTGTGAAAACACTCTTATGCGCATGTTTGGCGTCACGTAGCACGTGAACTTATTATGAGCGGGCAGCTGATTAATTGTCCCTCTTATACAACCTAAACACACCAAGTCTGCCAGTACGAGACCCTCGTTCAATGAAATAAGGGAAAGAAGTGTATACCTAAGGACTCGTTTTTCCGTGTTTTTAACACAATAATAATGAGATATAACAGACAGTAATGCCAAGGAATGTACAGGGGAAGTTATTAACATTAATAGAATGTAAATAAGAAGAAAGAAAAGTGGATGAAAAAATTACCAACTGTAAGCAGGAATCGAACCTACGACCTTCGAATTACGCGTTCGATGCTCTAAGGTTGTATAAGAGGGACAATTAATCAGCTGCCCGCTCATAATAAGTTCACGTGCTACGTGACGCCAAACATGCGCATAAGAGTGTTTTCACACTCGTTGTTTGGCTTATAGATGGCGCTGACTGTCGCTCCTACTTCTAAATTCACAGATAAACCCAAAAAAGTGGATGGAGAGAGGGCCGCTGTGATAGCTCAGTGGTTAGAGCATCGAACGCGTAATTCGAAGGTCGTAGGTTCGATTCCTGCTTACAGTTGGTAATTTTTTCATCCACTTTTCTTTCTTCTTATTTACATTCCATTAATGTTAATAACTTCCCCTGTACATTCCTTGGCATTACTGTCTGTTATATCTCATTATTATTGTGTTAAAAACACGGAAAAACGAGTCCTTAGGTATACACTTCTTTCCCTTATTTCATTGAACGAGGGTCTCGTACTGGCAGACTTGGTGTGTTTAGGTTGTATAAGAGGGACAATTAATCAGCTGCCCGCTCATAATAAGTTCACGTGCTCCGTGACGCCAAACATGCGCATAAGAGTGTTTTCACACTCGTTGTTTGGCTTATAGATGGCGCTGACTGTCGCTCCTACTTCTAAATTCACAGATAAACCCAAAAAAGTGGATGGAGAGAGGGCCGCTGTAATAGCTCAGTGGTTAGAGCATCGAACGCGTAATTCGAAGGTCGTAGGTTCGATTCCTGCTTACAGTTGGTAATTTTTTCATCCACTTTTCTTTCTTCTAATTTACATTCCATTAATGTTAATAACTTCCCCTGTACATTCCTTGGCATTACTGTCTGTTATATCTCATTATTATTGTGTTAAAAACACGGAAAAACGAGTCCTTAGGTATACACTTCTTTCCCTTATTTCATTGAACGAGGGTCTCGTACTGGCAGACTTGGTGTGTTTAGGTTGTATAAGAGGGACAATTAATCAGCTGCCCGCTCATAATAAGTTCACGTGCTACGTGACGCCAAACATGCGCATAAGAGTGTTTTCACACTCGTTGTTTGGCTTATAGACGGCGCTGACTGTCGCGTCTACTTCTAAATTCACAGATAAACCCAAAAAAGTGGATGGAGAGAGGGCCGCTGTTATAGCTCAGTGGTTAGAGCATCGAACGCGTAATTCGAAGGTCGTAGGTTCGATTCCTGCTTACAGTTGGTAATTTTTTCATCCACTTTTCTTTCTTCTTATTTACATTCCATTAATGTTAATAACTTCCCCTGTACATTCCTTGGCATTACTGTCTGTTATATCTCATTATTATTGTGTTAAAAACACGGAAAAACGAGTCCTTAGGTATACACTTCTTTCCCTTATTTCATTGAACGAGGGTCTCGTACTGGCAGACTTGGTGTGTTTAGGTTGTATAAGAGGGACAATTAATCAGCTGCCCGCTCATAATAAGTTCACGTGCTACGTGACGCCAAACATGCGCATAAGAGTGTTTTCACACTCGTTGTTTGGCTTATAGATGGCGCTGACTGTCGCTCCTACTTCTAAATTCACAGATAAACCCAAAAAAGTGGATGGAGAGAGGGCCGCTGTAATAGCTCAGTGGTTAGAGCATCGAACGCGTAATTCGAAGGTCGTAGGTTCGATTCCTGCTTACAGTTGGTAATTTTTTCATCCACTTTTCTTTCTTCTAATTTACATTCCATTAATGTTAATAACTTCCCCTGTACATTCCTTGGCATTACTGTCTGTTATATCTCATTATTATTGTGTTAAAAACACGGAAAAACGAGTCCTTAGGTATACACTTCTTTCCCTTATTTCATTGAACGAGGGTCTCGTACTGGCAGACTTGGTGTGTTTAGGTTGTATAAGAGGGACAATTAATCAGCTGCCCGCTCATAATAAGTTCACGTGCTACGTGACGCCAAACATGCGCATAAGAGTGTTTTCACACTCGTTGTTTGGCTTATAGATGGCGCTGACTGTCGCTCCTACTTCTAAATTCACAGATAAACCCAAAAAAGTGGATGGAGAGAGGGCCGCTGTAATAGCTCAGTGGTTAGAGCATCGAACGCGTAATTCGAAGGTCGTAGGTTCGATTCCTGCTTACAGTTGGTAATTTTTTCATCCACTTTTCTTTCTTCTAATTTACATTCCATTAATGTTAATAACTTCCCCTGTACATTCCTTGGCATTACTGTCTGTTATATCTCATTATTATTGTGTTAAAAACACGGAAAAACGAGTCCTTAGGTATACACTTCTTTCCCTTATTTCATTGAACGAGGGTCTCGTACTGGCAGACTTGGTGTGTTTAGGTTGTATAAGAGGGACAATTAATCAGCTGCCCGCTCATAATAAGTTCACGTGCTACGTGACGCCAAACATGCGCATAAGAGTGTTTTCACACTCGTTGTTTGGCTTATAGACGGCGCTGACTGTCGCTCCTACTTCTAAATTCACAGATAAACCCAAAAAAGTGGATGGAGAGAGGGCCGCTGTAATAGCTCAGTGGTTAGAGCATCGAACGCGTAATTCGAAGGTCGTAGGTTCGATTCCTGCTTACAGTTGGTAATTTTTTCATCCACTTTTCTTTCTTCTTATTTACATTCCATTAATGTTAATAACTTCCCCTGTACATTCCTTGGCATTACTGTCTGTTATATCTCATTATTATTGTGTTAAAAACACGGAAAAACGAGTCCTTAGGTATACACTTCTTTCCCTTATTTCATTGAACGAGGGTCTCGTACTGGCAGACTTGGTGTGTTTAGGTTGTATAAGAGGGACAATTAATCAGCTGCCCGCTCATAATAAGTTCACGTGCTACGTGACGCCAAACATGCGCATAAGAGTGTTTTCACACTCGTTGTTTGGCTTATAGATGGCGCTGACTGTCGCTCCTACTTCTAAATTCACAGATAAACCCAAAAAAGTGGATGGAGAGAGGGCCGCTGTAATAGCTCAGTGGTTAGAGCATCGAACGCGTAATTCGAAGGTCGTAGGTTCGATTCCTGCTTACAGTTGGTAATTTTTTCATCCACTTTTCTTTCTTCTAATTTACATTCCATTAATGTTAATAACTTCCCCTGTACATTCCTTGGCATTACTGTCTGTTATATCTCATTATTATTGTGTTAAAAACACGGAAAAACGAGTCCTTAGGTATACACTTCTTTCCCTTATTTCATTGAACGAGGGTCTCGTACTGGCAGACTTGGTGTGTTTAGGTTGTATAAGAGGGACAATTAATCAGCTGCCCGCTCATAATAAGTTCACGTGCTACGTGACGCCAAACATGCGCATAAGAGTGTTTTCACACTCGTTGTTTGGCTTATAGACGGCGCTGACTGTCGCTCCTACTTCTAAATTCACAGATAAACCCAAAAAAGTGGATGGAGAGAGGGCCGCTGTAATAGCTCAGTGGTTAGAGCATCGAACGCGTAATTCGAAGGTCGTAGGTTCGATTCCTGCTTACAGTTGGTAATTTTTTCATCCACTTTTCTTTCTTCTTATTTACATTCCATTAATGTTAATAACTTCCCCTGTACATTCCTTGGCATTACTGTCTGTTATATCTCATTATTATTGTGTTAAAAACACGGAAAAACGAGTCCTTAGGTATACACTTCTTTCCCTTATTTCATTGAACGAGGGTCTCGTACTGGCAGACTTGGTGTGTTTAGGTTGTATAAGAGGGACAATTAATCAGCTGCCCGCTCATAATAAGTTCACGTGCTACGTGACGCCAAACATGCGCATAAGAGTGTTTTCACACTCGTTGTTTGGCTTATAGATGGCGCTGACTGTCGCTCCTACTTCTAAATTCACAGATAAACCCAAAAAAGTGGATGGAGAGAGGGCCGCTGTAATAGCTCAGTGGTTAGAGCATCGAACGCGTAATTCGAAGGTCGTAGGTTCGATTCCTGCTTACAGTTGGTAATTTTTTCATCCACTTTTCTTTCTTCTTATTTACATTCCATTAATGTTAATAACTTCCCCTGTACATTCCTTGGCATTACTGTCTGTTATATCTCATTATTATTGTGTTAAAAACACGGAAAAACGAGTCCTTAGGTATACACTTCTTTCCCTTATTTCATTGAACGAGGGTCTCGTACTGGCAGACTTGGTGTGTTTAGGTTGTATAAGAGGAACAATTAATCAGCTGCCCGCTCATAATAAGTTCACGTGCTACGTGACGCCAAACATGCGCATAAGAGTGTTTTCACACTCGTTGTTTGGCTTATAGATGGCGCTGACTGTCGCTCCTACTTCTAAATTCACAGATAAACCCAAAAAAGTGGATGGAGAGAGGGCCGCTGTAATAGCTCAGTGGTTAGAGCATCGAACGCGTAATTCGAAGGTCGTAGGTTCGATTCCTGCTTACAGTTGGTAATTTTTTCATCCACTTTTTTTTCTTCTTATTTACATTCCATTAATGTTAATAACTTCCCCTGTACATTCCTTGGCATTACTGTCTGTTATATCTCATTATTATTGTGTTAAAAACACGGAAAAACGAGTCCTTAGGTATACACTTCTTTCCCTTATTTCATTGAACGAGGGTCTCGTACTGGCAGACTTGGTGTGTTTAGGTTGTATAAGAGGGACAATTATACAGCTTCCCGCTCATAATAAGTTCACGTGCTACGTGACGCCAAACATGCGCATAAGAGTGTTTTCACACTCGTTGTTTGGCTTATAGATGGCGCTGACTGTCGCTCCTACTTCTAAATTCACAGATAAACCCAAAAAAGTGGATGGAGAGAGGGCCGCTGTAATAGCTCAGTGGTTAGAGCATCGAACGCGTAATTCGAAGGTCGTAGGTTCGATTCCTGCTTACAGTTGGTAATTTTTTCATCCACTTTTCTTTCTTCTTATTTACATTCCATTAATGTTAATAACTTCCCCTGTACATTCCTTGGCATTACTGTCTGTTATATCTCATTATTATTGTGTTAAAAACACGGAAAAACGAGTCCTTAGGTATACACTTCTTTCCCTTATTTCATTGAACGAGGGTCTCGTACTGGCAGACTTGGTGTGTTTAGGTTGTATAAGAGGGACAATTAATCAGCTGCCCGCTCATAATAAGTTCACGTGCTACGTGACGCCAAACATGCGCATAAGAGTGTTTTCACACTCGTTGTTTGGCTTATAGATGGCGCTGACTGTCGCTCCTACTTCTAAATTCACAGATAAACCCAAAAAAGTGGATGGAGAGAGGGCCGCTGTAATAGCTCAGTGGTTAGAGCATCGAACGCGTAATTCGAAGGTCGTAGGTTCGATTCCTGCTTACAGTTGGTAATTTTTTCATCCACTTTTCTTTCTTCTTATTTACATTCCATTAATGTTAATAACTTCCCCTGTACATTCCTTGGCATTACTGTCTGTTATATCTCATTATTATTGTGTTAAAAACACGGAAAAACGAGTCCTTAGGTATACACTTCTTTCCCTTATTTCATTGAACGAGGGTCTCGTACTGGCAGACTTGGTGTGTTTAGGTTGTATAAGAGGGACAATTAATCAGCTGCCCGCTCATAATAAGTTCACGTGCTACGTGACGCCAAACATGCGCATAAGAGTGTTTTCACACTCGTTGTTTGGCTTATAGATGGCGCTGACTGTCGCTCCTACTTCTAAATTCACAGATAAACCCAAAAAAGTGGATGGAGAGAGGGCCGCTGTAATAGCTCAGTGGTTAGAGCATCGAACGCGTAATTCGAAGGTCGTAGGTTCGATTCCTGCTTACAGTTGGTAATTTTTTCATCCACTTTTCTTTCTTCTTATTTACATTCCATTAATGTTAATAACTTCCCCTGTACATTCCTTGGCATTACTGTCTGTTATATCTCATTATTATTGTGTTAAAAACACGGAAAAACGAGTCCTTAGGTATACACTTCTTTCCCTTATTTCATTGAACGAGGGTCTCGTACTGGCAGACTTGGTGTGTTTAGGTTGTATAAGAGGGACAATTAATCAGCTGCCCTCTCATAATAAGTTCACGTGCTACGTGACGCCAAACATGCGCATAAGAGTGTTTTCACACTCGTTGTTTGGCTTATAGATGGCGCTGACTGTCGCTCCTACTTCTAAATTCACAGATAAACCCAAAAAAGTGGATGGAGAGAGGGCCGCTGTAATAGCTCAGTGGTTAGAGCATCGAACGCGTAATTCGAAGGTCGTAGGTTCGATTCCTGCTTACAGTTGGTAATTTTTTCATCCACTTTTCTTTCTTCTTATTTACATTCCATTAATGTTAATAACTTCCCCTGTACATTCCTTGGCATTACTGTCTGTTATATCTCATTATTATTGTGTTAAAAACACGGAAAAACGAGTCCTTAGGTATACACTTCTTTCCCTTATTTCATTGAACGAGGGTCTCGTACTGGCAGACTTGGTGTGTTTAGGTTGTATAAGAGGGACAATTAATCAGCTGCCCGCTCATAATAAGTTCACGTGCTACGTGACGCCAAACATGCGCATAAGAGTGTTTTCACACTCGTTGTTTGGCTTATAGATGGCGCTGACTGTCGCTCCTACTTCTAAATTCACAGATAAACCCAAAAAAGTGGATGGAGAGAGGGCCGCTGTAATAGCTCAGTGGTTAGAGCATCGAACGCGTAATTCGAAGGTCGTAGGTTCGATTCCTGCTTACAGTTGGTAATTTTTTCATCCACTTTTCTTTCTTCTTATTTACATTCCATTAATGTTAATAACTTCCCCTGTACATTCCTTGGCATTACTGTCTGTTATATCTCATTATTATTGTGTTAAAAACACGGAAAAACGAGTCCTTAGTGTTGTGTAGTGTATAGGGGGCGCTGTCAATGCTATCATCTGTATATAAGCGATTGCCATCAAAATAAAAGGGTGGTTCCCCGTCCATGGATCGGTCCGACTTATCACTCGGCGCTTCGCGATACGGTGATAGCACATTCTGGCGCAGTCGGCGAAGCTAGCGAGCTAGCGACGAACCGTTTCCTGCCGTTTTAAGGGGCGTCGCCTACGAGATGGCAACGTACGGACTACCGCCATTACCGCCTTTTCTGGAGACTCCTGGAGATGCGACAATCCCATGGGAGCAGTGGCGCGATGATTTCACAAATTTCCTTGAAGCAACGGGGATGGACGCGCAACCGCCACCACGGAAAAAGGCCATTCTACTGCAATGTCTCGGGGTCGAGGGACGCCGTATTTTTCGCACACTGGGCCCAGAGCCGGCGCGGACGCCAGGCACGACAGAAGATAAGACGGAGGCAAGTGGAAGAGATAGTTACATCGAGGCGTTGGGCCTATTGGAGCGTCAGTTCTCAAGCACCGTCAACGTACTGGTAGAGCGACGTCGATTCACTTTACGTCGGCAACTGCCGAATGAGCCTATACGGGAGTTCGTCAGTAACCTCAGACAGTTAGCGAAGACGTGTGACTTCGGGGATTTCTTGGAGGCGGCTCTGCGAGACAGGGTTGTTGATGGAATACGGAGCACTGAGTTGCGACAGAAACTGCTCGTGAAGGGGTCCCAACTTACGCTGGCAGAGGCTGTAGAAATGCTGCAGACGTACGAGCAGGCAGCGGAGGGCGCTGCGGTCTATGACCAAGGGTCGCCACAAACGGACATAGTACAGCACGTATTCCAAGGCAGAGGCCCAGACGGCGACTCGACAGCGACGTCGGTGCGCAAGTGTTACCGGTGCGGCTCTACAAGGCACCTCGCTAATTCACAGGAATGTAAAGCACGGGGGAAACGTTGCTCCAAATGCCACAAGATGGGACATTTTCAAGCGGTCTGTGGCATGAGGAGGGAGCAGAACGTACGGACGGTCCGGAACGACGGCGCTAGCGAAGAAGGCGTGCTCACTGTGCTGGCGGTCAGACAAGTGGAACGACGGACTTTGGTAGTTGACGTCGTTGTTGAGAACGAGCCACTTCAGTTGCTGGTGGATACTGGGTCGTCGGTGTCTATTTTGCCCGACCACGTCTACCGAGACAAGTTCGCCAACAGGTTTCCTTTGACTGCGGCTACAGCGACGCTGCGTGATTTTTCACAGAAGAAAATTCCAGTCTTGGGATGGTTCACAGCCAGAGTTGTACGCGGGAAAAACTCGGCTTGCCTCCGCTTTTACGTTGTTCCCCAGGGCGTGGCATTACTGGGACTAGACGCGGTGCACCAGCTACAGTTGAACATCATCGGTTCTACATTGGAATGTCTACAAGTCACGGCCAGCCCCCAGTCGCTCCCTTCTGAATTGTGTGAGTTTTCTTTTCTTTTCGCTGATAAATTGGGCTTAGCGAAAAACTTTGTACATTCTGTAAAGCTGCGCGCAGACATAAAACCAGTAGCAGCGAAAGTTCGACGCTTGCCCCTGACGCTGCGAGATAAAGTAGCGGCTGAACTGACAAGATTATTGGATGCAGGCATTATAGAAAGGGTTAGCGCTGCGGAATGGGTGTCTCCTATAGTGGTTGTGCAGAAGAAAGATGGAACTATTCGCCTATGCGTCGATTTGCGCGAGCCAAACAAAGCAGTAGTCATTGATGGATTCCCTTTGCCGCACACGGAGGAACTGTTACATGCGCTGAGCGGAGCAGCATGGTTCTCGAAACTGGATCTTGCTGCAGCCTACCATCAAGTGGAATTAGCCGAAGAGAGTCGCGAAATAACGACGTTTATTACGCACGAAGGCTTATTTAGGTTCTGCAGAGTTTGTTTTGGCCTCGCATCGGCACCTGCCGCGTTTCAGCGAATGATGCAAGAAATATTGAAGGGCTGCAAGGGCGTGTTGTTTTATATCGACGACATTATAGTCTTTGGAAAGACTAAGCACGAGCACAACCGTAACCTTCGCGAGGTATTGCATCGGATCGCTGAGGCGGGGCTGCAGCTGAATCAGAAATGCTTATTCGCTGTCAAGGAACTCTCCTTTTTGGGTCATCACGTGAGTGCAAGAGGTCTGGCCCCACTTAAGTCAAAGGTGGATGCTGTGATGAAAGCACAAACGCCTGCCGATGTAGTCTCGCTGCGGTCTTTCCTTGGGCTCATAGGCTATTACTCTCATTTTCTCCCCAATTATGCAGAGGTGGTGGAGCCGCTGCGACGGCTTCTTCGTAAAGGACAGAAGTTCGTGTGGGACCAGAGCACCGAGGAGAGTTTTTGCAGGGTCAAGAAGATGCTGTCGTCATGTGGGGTGGTGGCCATGTTCAACGAGTCTTTGCCTGTACAAGTGACCACTGACGCCTCGGCATATGGACTGGGAGCTGTGCTACAGCAGGTAGTCGACGGAGAAGTACGTACAGTGGCATTCGCTTCGAGGACACTAACGCCACCAGAACGCAAGTACTCTACCGGGGAACGAGAGGCGCTGGCATGTTTATGGGCGTGCGAACATTGGCATGTTTATCTGTGGGGCCGCAAGTTTGTCTTACGAACTGACCATCAGGCTTTGGTGACACTGCTGTCCACAAATGGGGTTGGAAGACGGCCACTGCGTATTGAACGCTGGTCTGCTAGACTTCTGAGATACAACTTCACGGTGCAGTACACAAAGGGGAGCACCAATGTCGTTGCGGATGCGCTTTCTAGGCTACCGTTGACCCCTGCAGAGGACGACCCTGTGGAGGAAGTAGTTGCTGTGGTTTCCAGCATGATCACAAAGAGTGAGTTGCAGGCAGCGACAGCTGAGGATTCAGTGTTAAATGAGGTGGCACAGTATGTTATGTCCAGATGGCCGGAAAAGGGCTGTTTAGCTGAAAACATAAAATTGTTTTTTCGTATGCAAGAAGAACTGTCGGTTATAGACGGACTATTGTTTCGCGCTGAACGGGTCGTTCCCCCAGCAGCACTTGCTTCCAGGCTGGTCATGATGGCACACGAATCGCATCCAGGCATTGTAAGGACCAAACAACGGTTGAGGGAACAGTACTGGTGGCCCGGAATGGACAGTGATGTTGAATCTTTGGTTAGGAATTGTGCTGTCTGCAAAGCATCAGATAAATCTGCAAAAACTGTAAGGGCCCCGTTGGAGCCAGTGCAGTGGCCCGAGAAGCCGTGGGAAAAGCTTGGAATTGACATCGTTGGGCCGATGGAACGAGCCCCTCCAGAGTGCAGGTTTGCAATCACTATTATTGATTACCACAGCAAGTGGCCTGAGGTGGCATTTGTGTCCACAATAACTGCACAGGCAGTAGTGAAAGTACTCGTGGAAATTTTTTCGAGAGAAGGGTACCCGAAAAGCATTGTGACTGACAATGGGCGTCAGTTCATGTCGACATGTTTTGAGCAGTTTTTACGAGACCGGGGAATTCAGCACTGTGTTACAACATTGTACTACCCGCAATGCAATGGGCAAATTGAGCGGTTCAACCGCGTTCTCAAGGAGTATATGCAGGTTGCGGCATTGGAGCGAAGACCACTGAAGGAGGCAATTTGGGACTACCTGGGTGTTTATAGGGCCACCCCGCATGCAACTACAGGAGCGTCGCCGGCTTACCTGCTGCATGGAAGAAAACCCAGAACGAGATTGGATGTTGTTGGCCTCCCAGAAAGGGAATTTTTTGAGGAGCCGCGTGTCGTCATGGAAAAGTTGAAACAGCGCGTTAAGGAGCAGCAACAACGAACAAAAAAGTACGTCGATGAAAAACGAGGTGCCAGAGCGTCTGTCATTGAGCCAGGAGATTTCGTAAAAGTAAAACAAGGCGGACCGAAGACGAAACACAAGTTTTCTTTGCCGATCCAGGTGAAGAGACGTGTGGGCACGAATTCGTTTCTACTGGCAAACGGGACGAAATGGAACGCATCAAAGTTAACAGTAATTAGTAAAGGAAGGACAGGACAGGCACAGGCACTAGCTGACGCGGTTACAGCGCGACGCAATGCATCTTCGGGGTTTTCCTACGACATGGATCTTCACATAGGAAAGATGGCTCAGCCACAAAACCCTATAGTCGTGAATGAATCGGAAGTGGGTCCATCAGAAGACACCCAGGGAAGCGCTAACCATTCTGACAGTGCACAAACCACGGTAACGGAGCCCATATTAGAGGTTCCCGATCAGCAGGACACATCTCGGTCGCAGTTGGCCACAGCCACAGCACCATCACGCACCAGGCCGGAACGAACAAGAAGAATGCCAACACGGTATCAAGACTACGAGCTGACCTGACTACAAGAACATCAAGTGTGGTGAAGTGAACGTGTGCTGTGAAGTGAGTGCGCGAAAGTAGACTGACTTTAGTTGTGTTGTTAATTTTTATGAGGGGGGAATGTGTTGTGTAGTGTATAGGGGGCGCTGTCAATGCTATCATCTGTATATAAGCGATTGCCATCAAAATAAAAGGGTGGTTCCCCGTCCATGGATCGGTCCGACTTATCACTCGGCGCTTCGCGATACGGTGATAGCACACTTAGGTATACACTTCTTTCCCTTATTTCATTGAACGAGGGTCTCGTACTGGCAGACTTGGTGTGTTTAGGTTGTATAAGAGGGACAATTAATCAGCTGCCCGCTCATAATAAGTTCACGTGCTACGTGACGCCAAACATGCGCATAAGAGTGTTTTCACACTCGTTGTTTGGCTTATAGATGGCGCTGACTGTCGCTCCTACTTCTAAATTCACAGATAAACCCAAAAAAGTGGATGGAGAGAGGGCCGCTGTAATAGCTCAGTGGTTAGAGCATCGAACGCGTAATTCGAAGGTCGTAGGTTCGATTCCTGCTTACAGTTGGTAATTTTTTCATCCACTTTTCTTTCTTCTTATTTACATTCCATTAATGTTAATAACTTCCCCTGTACATTCCTTGGCATTACTGTCTGTTATATCTCATTATTATTGTGTTAAAAACACGGAAAAACGAGTCCTTAGGTATACACTTCTTTCCCTTATTTCATTGAACGAGGGTCTCGTACTGGCAGACTTGGTGTGTTTAGGTTGTATAAGAGGGACAATTAATCAGCTGCCCGCTCATAATAAGTTCACGTGCTACGTGACGCCAAACATGCGCATAAGAGTGTTTTCACACTCGTTGTTTGGCTTATAGATGGCGCTGACTGTCGCTCCTACTTCTAAATTCACAGATAAACCCAAAAAAGTGGATGGAGAGAGGGCCGCTGTAATAGCTCAGTGGTTAGAGCATCGAACGCGTAATTCGAAGGTCGTAGGTTCGATTCCCGCTTACAGTTGGTAATTTTTTCATCCACTTTTCTTTCTTCTTATTTACATTCCATTAATGTTAATAACTTCCCCTGTACATTCCTTGGCATTACTGTCTGTTATATCTCATTATTATTGTGTTAAAAACACGGAAAAACGAGTCCTTAGGTATACACTTCTTTCCCTTATTTCATTGAACGAGGGTCTCGTACTGGCAGACTTGGTGTGTTTAGGTTGTATAAGAGGGACAATTAATCAGCTGCCCGCTCATAATAAGTTCACGTGCTACGTGACGCCAAACATGCGCATAAGAGTGTTTTCACACTCGTTGTTTGGCTTATAGATGGCGCTGACTGTCGCTCCTACTTCTAAATTCACAGATAAACCCAAAAAAGTGGATGGAGAGAGGGCCGCTGTAATAGCTCAGTGGTTAGAGCATCGAACGCGTAATTCGAAGGTCGTAGGTTCGATTCCTGCTTACAGTTGGTAATTTTTTCATCCACTTTTCTTTCTTCTTATTTACATTCCATTAATGTTAATAACTTCCCCTGTACATTCCTTGGCATTACTGTCTGTTATATCTCATTATTATTGTGTTAAAAACACGGAAAAACGAGTCCTTAGGTATACACTTCTTTCCCTTATTTCATTGAACGAGGGTCTCGTACTGGCAGACTTGGTGTGTTTAGGTTGTATAAGAGGGACAATTAATCAGCTGCCCGCTCATAATAAGTTCACGTGCTACGTGACGCCAAACATGCGCATAAGAGTGTTTTCACACTCGTTGTTTGGCTTATAGATGGCGCTGACTGTCGCTCCTACTTCTGAATTCACAGATAAACCCAAAAAAGTGGATGGAGAGAGGGCCGCTGTAATAGCTCAGTGGTTAGAGCATCGAACGCGTAATTCGAAGGTCGTAGGTTCGATTCCTGCTTACAGTTGGTAATTTTTTCATCCACTTTTCTTTCTTCTTATTTACACTCCATTAATGTTAATAACTTCCCCTGTACATTCCTTGGCATTACTGTCTGTTATATCTCATTATTATTGTGTTAAAAACACGGAAAAACGAGTCCTTAGGTATACACTTCTTTCCCTTATTTCATTGAACGAGGGTCTCGTACTGGCAGACTTGGTGTGTTTAGGTTGTATAAGGGGGACAATTAATCAGCTGCCCGCTCATAATAAGTTCACGTGCTACGTGACGCCAAACATGCGCATAAGAGTGTTTTCACACTCGTTGTTTGGCTTATAGATGGCGCTGACTGTCGCTCCTACTTCTAAATTCACAGATAAACCCAAAAAAGTGGATGGAGAGAGGGCCGCTGTAATAGCTCAGTGGTTAGAGCATCGAACGCGTAATTCGAAGGTCGTAGGTTCGATTCCTGCTTACAGTTGGTAATTTTTTCATCCACTTTTCTTTCTTCTTATTTACATTCCATTAATGTTAATAACTTCCCCTGTACATTCCTTGGCATTACTGTCTGTTATATCTCATTATTATTGTGTTAAAAACACGGAAAAACGAGTCCTTAGGTATACACTTCTTTCCCTTATTTCATTGAACGAGGGTCTCGTACTGGCAGACTTGGTGTGTTTAGGTTGTATAAGAGGGACAATTAATCAGCTGCCCGCTCATAATAAGTTCACGTGCTACGTGACGCCAAACATGCGCATAAGAGTGTTTTCACACTCGTTGTTTGGCTTATAGATGGCGCTGACTGTCGCTCCTACTTCTAAATTCACAGATAAACCCAAAAAAGTGGATGGAGAGAGGGCCGCTGTAATAGCTCAGTGGTTAGAGCATCGAACGCGTAATTCGAAGGTCGTAGGTTCGATTCCTGCTTACAGTTGGTAATTTTTTCATCCACTTTTCTTTCTTCTAATTTACATTCCATTAATGTTAATAACTTCCCCTGTACATTCCTTGGCATTACTGTCTGTTATATCTCATTATTATTGTGTTAAAAACACGGAAAAACGAGTCCTTAGGTATACACTTCTTTCCCTTATTTCATTGAACGAGGGTCTCGTACTGGCAGACTTGGTGTGTTTAGGTTGTATAAGAGGGACAATTAATCAGCTGCCCGCTCATAATAAGTTCACGTGCTACGTGACGCCAAACATGCGCATAAGAGTGTTTTCACACTCGTTGTTTGGCTTATAGACGGCGCTGACTGTCGCTCCTACTTCTAAATTCACAGATAAACCCAAAAAAGTGGATGGAGAGAGGGCCGCTGTAATAGCTCAGTGGTTAGAGCATCGAACGCGTAATTCGAAGGTCGTAGGTTCGATTCCTGCTTACAGTTGGTAATTTTTTCATCCACTTTTCTTTCTTCTAATTTACATTCCATTAATGTTAATAACTTCCCCTGTACATTCCTTGGCATTACTGTCTGTTATATCTCATTATTATTGTGTTAAAAACACGGAAAAACGAGTCCTTAGGTATACACTTCTTTCCCTTATTTCATTGAACGAGGGTCTCGTACTGGCAGACTTGGTGTGTTTAGGTTGTATAAGAGGGACAATTAATCAGCTGCCCGCTCATAATAAGTTCACGTGCTACGTGACGCCAAACATGCGCATAAGAGTGTTTTCACACTCGTTGTTTGGCTTATAGACGGCGCTGACTGTCGCTCCTACTTCTAAATTCACAGATAAACCCAAAAAAGTGGATGGAGAGAGGGCCGCTGTAATAGCTCAGTGGTTAGAGCATCGAACGCGTAATTCGAAGGTCGTAGGTTCGATTCCTGCTTACAGTTGGTAATTTTTTCATCCACTTTTCTTTCTTCTTATTTACATTCCATTAATGTTAATAACTTCCCCTGTACATTCCTTGGCATTACTGTCTGTTATATCTCATTATTATTGTGTTAAAAACACGGAAAAACGAGTCCTTAGGTATACACTTCTTTCCCTTATTTCATTGAACGAGGGTCTCGTACTGGCAGACTTGGTGTGTTTAGGTTGTATAAGAGGGACAATTAATCAGCTGCCCGCTCATAATAAGTTCACGTGCTACGTGACGCCAAACATGCGCATAAGAGTGTTTTCACACTCGTTGTTTGGCTTATAGATGGCGCTGACTGTCGCTCCTACTTCTAAATTCACAGATAAACCCAAAAAAGTGGATGGAGAGAGGGCCGCTGTAATAGCTCAGTGGTTAGAGCATCGAACGCGTAATTCGAAGGTCGTAGGTTCGATTCCTGCTTACAGTTGGTAATTTTTTCATCCACTTTTCTTTCTTCTTATTTACATTCCATTAATGTTAATAACTTCCCCTGTACATTCCTTGGCATTACTGTCTGTTATATCTCATTATTATTGTGTTAAAAACACGGAAAAACGAGTCCTTAGGTATACACTTCTTTCCCTTATTTCATTGAACGAGGGTCTCGTACTGGCAGACTTGGTGTGTTTAGGTTGTATAAGAGGAACAATTAATCAGCTGCCCGCTCATAATAAGTTCACGTGCTACGTGACGCCAAACATGCGCATAAGAGTGTTTTCACACTCGTTGTTTGGCTTATAGATGGCGCTGACTGTCGCTCCTACTTCTAAATTCACAGATAAACCCAAAAAAGTGGATGGAGAGAGGGCCGCTGTAATAGCTCAGTGGTTAGAGCATCGAACGCGTAATTCGAAGGTCGTAGGTTCGATTCCTGCTTACAGTTGGTAATTTTTTCATCCACTTTTTTTTCTTCTTATTTACATTCCATTAATGTTAATAACTTCCCCTGTACATTCCTTGGCATTACTGTCTGTTATATCTCATTATTATTGTGTTAAAAACACGGAAAAACGAGTCCTTAGGTATACACTTCTTTCCCTTATTTCATTGAACGAGGGTCTCGTACTGGCAGACTTGGTGTGTTTAGGTTGTATAAGAGGGACAATTATACAGCTTCCCGCTCATAATAAGTTCACGTGCTACGTGACGCCAAACATGCGCATAAGAGTGTTTTCACACTCGTTGTTTGGCTTATAGATGGCGCTGACTGTCGCGTCTACTTCTAAATTCACAGATAAACCCAAAAAAGTGGATGGAGAGAGGGCCGCTGTTATAGCTCAGTGGTTAGAGCATCGAACGCGTAATTCGAAGGTCGTAGGTTCGATTCCTGCTTACAGTTGGTAATTTTTTCATCCACTTTTCTTTCTTCTTATTTACATTCCATTAATGTTAATAACTTCCCCTGTACATTCCTTGGCATTACTGTCTGTTATATCTCATTATTATTGTGTTAAAAACACGGAAAAACGAGTCCTTAGGTATACACTTCTTTCCCTTATTTCATTGAACGAGGGTCTCGTACTGGCAGACTTGGTGTGTTTAGGTTGTATAAGAGGGACAATTAATCAGCTGCCCGCTCATAATAAGTTCACGTGCTACGTGACGCCAAACATGCGCATAAGAGTGTTTTCACACTCGTTGTTTGGCTTATAGACGGCGCTGACTGTCGCGTCTACTTCTAAATTCACAGATAAACCCAAAAAAGTGGATGGAGAGAGGGCCGCTGTTATAGCTCAGTGGTTAGAGCATCGAACGCGTAATTCGAAGGTCGTAGGTTCGATTCCTGCTTACAGTTGGTAATTTTTTCATCCACTTTTCTTTCTTCTTATTTACATTCCATTAATGTTAATAACTTCCCCTGTACATTCCTTGGCATTACTGTCTGTTATATCTCATTATTATTGTGTTAAAAACACGGAAAAACGAGTCCTTAGGTATACACTTCTTTCCCTTATTTCATTGAACGAGGGTCTCGTACTGGCAGACTTGGTGTGTTTAGGTTGTATAAGAGGGACAATTAATCAGCTGCCCGCTCATAATAAGTTCACGTGCTACGTGACGCCAAACATGCGCATAAGAGTGTTTTCACACTCGTTGTTTGGCTTATAGATGGCGCTGACTGTCGCTCCTACTTCTAAATTCACAGATAAACCCAAAAAAGTGGATGGAGAGAGGGCCGCTGTAATAGCTCAGTGGTTAGAGCATCGAACGCGTAATTCGAAGGTCGTAGGTTCGATTCCTGCTTACAGTTGGTAATTTTTTCATCCACTTTTCTTTCTTCTAATTTACATTCCATTAATGTTAATAACTTCCCCTGTACATTCCTTGGCATTACTGTCTGTTATATCTCATTATTATTGTGTTAAAAACACGGAAAAACGAGTCCTTAGGTATACACTTCTTTCCCTTATTTCATTGAACGAGGGTCTCGTACTGGCAGACTTGGTGTGTTTAGGTTGTATAAGAGGGACAATTAATCAGCTGCCCGCTCATAATAAGTTCACGTGCTACGTGACGCCAAACATGCGCATAAGAGTGTTTTCACACTCGTTGTTTGGCTTATAGATGGCGCTGACTGTCGCTCCTACTTCTAAATTCACAGATAAACCCAAAAAAGTGGATGGAGAGAGGGCCGCTGTAATAGCTCAGTGGTTAGAGCATCGAACGCGTAATTCGAAGGTCGTAGGTTCGATTCCTGCTTACAGTTGGTAATTTTTTCATCCACTTTTCTTTCTTCTAATTTACATTCCATTAATGTTAATAACTTCCCCTGTACATTCCTTGGCATTACTGTCTGTTATATCTCATTATTATTGTGTTAAAAACACGGAAAAACGAGTCCTTAGGTATACACTTCTTTCCCTTATTTCATTGAACGAGGGTCTCGTACTGGCAGACTTGGTGTGTTTAGGTTGTATAAGAGGGACAATTAATCAGCTGCCCGCTCATAATAAGTTCACGTGCTACGTGACGCCAAACATGCGCATAAGAGTGTTTTCACACTCGTTGTTTGGCTTATAGACGGCGCTGACTGTCGCTCCTACTTCTAAATTCACAGATAAACCCAAAAAAGTGGATGGAGAGAGGGCCGCTGTAATAGCTCAGTGGTTAGAGCATCGAACGCGTAATTCGAAGGTCGTAGGTTCGATTCCTGCTTACAGTTGGTAATTTTTTCATCCACTTTTCTTTCTTCTTATTTACATTCCATTAATGTTAATAACTTCCCCTGTACATTCCTTGGCATTACTGTCTGTTATATCTCATTATTATTGTGTTAAAAACACGGAAAAACGAGTCCTTAGGTATACACTTCTTTCCCTTATTTCATTGAACGAGGGTCTCGTACTGGCAGACTTGGTGTGTTTAGGTTGTATAAGAGGGACAATTAATCAGCTGCCCGCTCATAATAAGTTCACGTGCTACGTGACGCCAAACATGCGCATAAGAGTGTTTTCACACTCGTTGTTTGGCTTATAGATGGCGCTGACTGTCGCTCCTACTTCTAAATTCACAGATAAACCCAAAAAAGTGGATGGAGAGAGGGCCGCTGTAATAGCTCAGTGGTTAGAGCATCGAACGCGTAATTCGAAGGTCGTAGGTTCGATTCCTGCTTACAGTTGGTAATTTTTTCATCCACTTTTCTTTCTTCTTATTTACATTCCATTAATGTTAATAACTTCCCCTGTACATTCCTTGGCATTACTGTCTGTTATATCTCATTATTATTGTGTTAAAAACACGGAAAAACGAGTCCTTAGGTATACACTTCTTTCCCTTATTTCATTGAACGAGGGTCTCGTACTGGCAGACTTGGTGTGTTTAGGTTGTATAAGAGGAACAATTAATCAGCTGCCCGCTCATAATAAGTTCACGTGCTACGTGACGCCAAACATGCGCATAAGAGTGTTTTCACACTCGTTGTTTGGCTTATAGATGGCGCTGACTGTCGCTCCTACTTCTAAATTCACAGATAAACCCAAAAAAGTGGATGGAGAGAGGGCCGCTGTAATAGCTCAGTGGTTAGAGCATCGAACGCGTAATTCGAAGGTCGTAGGTTCGATTCCTGCTTACAGTTGGTAATTTTTTCATCCACTTTTTTTTCTTCTTATTTACATTCCATTAATGTTAATAACTTCCCCTGTACATTCCTTGGCATTACTGTCTGTTATATCTCATTATTATTGTGTTAAAAACACGGAAAAACGAGTCCTTAGGTATACACTTCTTTCCCTTATTTCATTGAACGAGGGTCTCGTACTGGCAGACTTGGTGTGTTTAGGTTGTATAAGAGGGACAATTATACAGCTTCCCGCTCATAATAAGTTCACGTGCTACGTGACGCCAAACATGCGCATAAGAGTGTTTTCACACTCGTTGTTTGGCTTATAGATGGCGCTGACTGTCGCTCCTACTTCTAAATTCACAGATAAACCCAAAAAAGTGGATGGAGAGAGGGCCGCTGTAATAGCTCAGTGGTTAGAGCATCGAACGCGTAATTCGAAGGTCGTAGGTTCGATTCCTGCTTACAGTTGGTAATTTTTTCATCCACTTTTCTTTCTTCTTATTTACATTCCATTAATGTTAATAACTTCCCCTGTACATTCCTTGGCATTACTGTCTGTTATATCTCATTATTATTGTGTTAAAAACACGGAAAAACGAGTCCTTAGGTATACACTTCTTTCCCTTATTTCATTGAACGAGGGTCTCGTACTGGCAGACTTGGTGTGTTTAGGTTGTATAAGAGGGACAATTAATCAGCTGCCCGCTCATAATAAGTTCACGTGCTACGTGACGCCAAACATGCGCATAAGAATGTTTTCACACTCGTTGTTTGGCTTATAGATGGCGCTGACTGTCGCTCCTACTTCTAAATTCACAGATAAACCCAAAAAAGTGGATGGCGAGAGGGCCGCTGTAATAGCTCAGTGGTTAGAGCATCGAACGCGTAATTCGAAGGTCGTAGGTTCGATTCCTGCTTACAGTTGGTAATTTTTTCATCCACTTTTCTTTCTTCTTATTTACATTCCATTAATGTTAATAACTTCCCCTGTACATTCCTTGGCATTACTGTCTGTTATATCTCATTATTATTGTGTTAAAAACACGGAAAAACGAGTCCTTAGGTATACACTTCTTTCCCTTATTTCATTGAACGAGGGTCTCGTACTGGCAGACTTGGTGTGTTTAGGTTGTATAAGAGGGACAATTAATCAGCTGCCCGCTCATAATAAGTTCACGTGCTACGTGACGCCAAACATGCGCATAAGAATGTTTTCACACTCGTTGTTTGGCTTATAGATGGCGCTGACTGTCGCTCCTACTTCTAAATTCACAGATAAACCCAAAAAAGTGGATGGCGAGAGGGCCGCTGTAATAGCTCAGTGGTTAGAGCATCGAACGCGTAATTCGAAGGTCGTAGGTTCGATTCCTGCTTACAGTTGGTAATTTTTTCATCCACTTTTCTTTCTTCTTATTTACATTCCATTAATGTTAATAACTTCCCCTGTACATTCCTTGGCATTACTGTCTGTTATATCTCATTATTATTGTGTTAAAAACACGGAAAAACGAGTCCTTAGGTATACACTTCTTTCCCTTATTTCATTGAACGAGGGTCTCGTACTGGCAGACTTGGTGTGTTTAGGTTGTATAAGAGGGACAATTAATCAGCTGCCCGCTCATAATAAGTTCACGTGCTACGTGACGCCAAACATGCGCATAAGAGTGTTTTCACACTCGTTGTTTGGCTTATAGATGGCGCTGACTGTCGCTCCTACTTCTAAATTCACAGATAAACCCAAAAAAGTGGATGGAGAGAGGGCCGCTGTAATAGCTCAGTGGTTAGAGCATCGAACGCGTAATTCGAAGGTCGTAGGTTCGATTCCTGCTTACAGTTGGTAATTTTTTCATCCACTTTTCTTTCTTCTAATTTACATTCCATTAATGTTAATAACTTCCCCTGTACATTCCTTGGCATTACTGTCTGTTATATCTCATTATTATTGTGTTAAAAACACGGAAAAACGAGTCCTTAGGTATACACTTCTTTCCCTTATTTCATTGAACGAGGGTCTCGTACTGGCAGACTTGGTGTGTTTAGGTTGTATAAGAGGGACAATTAATCAGCTGCCCGCTCATAATAAGTTCACGTGCTACGTGACGCCAAACATGCGCATAAGAGTGTTTTCACACTCGTTGTTTGGCTTATAGACGGCGCTGACTGTCGCTCCTACTTCTAAATTCACAGATAAACCCAAAAAAGTGGATGGAGAGAGGGCCGCTGTAATAGCTCAGTGGTTAGAGCATCGAACGCGTAATTCGAAGGTCGTAGGTTCGATTCCTGCTTACAGTTGGTAATTTTTTCATCCACTTTTCTTTCTTCTAATTTACATTCCATTAATGTTAATAACTTCCCCTGTACATTCCTTGGCATTACTGTCTGTTATATCTCATTATTATTGTGTTAAAAACACGGAAAAACGAGTCCTTAGGTATACACTTCTTTCCCTTATTTCATTGAACGAGGGTCTCGTACTGGCAGACTTGGTGTGTTTAGGTTGTATAAGAGGGACAATTAATCAGCTGCCCGCTCATAATAAGTTCACGTGCTACGTGACGCCAAACATGCGCATAAGAGTGTTTTCACACTCGTTGTTTGGCTTATAGACGGCGCTGACTGTCGCTCCTACTTCTAAATTCACAGATAAACCCAAAAAAGTGGATGGAGAGAGGGCCGCTGTAATAGCTCAGTGGTTAGAGCATCGAACGCGTAATTCGAAGGTCGTAGGTTCGATTCCTGCTTACAGTTGGTAATTTTTTCATCCACTTTTCTTTCTTCTAATTTACATTCCATTAATGTTAATAACTTCCCCTGTACATTCCTTGGCATTACTGTCTGTTATATCTCATTATTATTGTGTTAAAAACACGGAAAAACGAGTCCTTAGGTATACACTTCTTTCCCTTATTTCATTGAACGAGGGTCTCGTACTGGCAGACTTGGTGTGTTTAGGTTGTATAAGAGGGACAATTAATCAGCTGCCCGCTCATAATAAGTTCACGTGCTACGTGACGCCAAACATGCGCATAAGAGTGTTTTCACACTCGTTGTTTGGCTTATAGATGGCGCTGACTGTCGCTCCTACTTCTAAATTCACAGATAAACCCAAAAAAGTGGATGGAGAGAGGGCCGCTGTAATAGCTCAGTGGTTAGAGCATCGAACGCGTAATTCGAAGGTCGTAGGTTCGATTCCTGCTTACAGTTGGTAATTTTTTCATCCACTTTTCTTTCTTCTAATTTACATTCCATTAATGTTAATAACTTCCCCTGTACATTCCTTGGCATTACTGTCTGTTATATCTCATTATTATTGTGTTAAAAACACGGAAAAACGAGTCCTTAGGTATACACTTCTTTCCCTTATTTCATTGAACGAGGGTCTCGTACTGGCAGACTTGGTGTGTTTAGGTTGTATAAGAGGGACAATTAATCAGCTGCCCGCTCATAATAAGTTCACGTGCTACGTGACGCCAAACATGCGCATAAGAGTGTTTTCACACTCGTTGTTTGGCTTATAGACGGCGCTGACTGTCGCTCCTACTTCTAAATTCACAGATAAACCCAAAAAAGTGGATGGAGAGAGGGCCGCTGTAATAGCTCAGTGGTTAGAGCATCGAACGCGTAATTCGAAGGTCGTAGGTTCGATTCCTGCTTACAGTTGGTAATTTTTTCATCCACTTTTCTTTCTTCTTATTTACATTCCATTAATGTTAATAACTTCCCCTGTACATTCCTTGGCATTACTGTCTGTTATATCTCATTATTATTGTGTTAAAAACACGGAAAAACGAGTCCTTAGGTATACACTTCTTTCCCTTATTTCATTGAACGAGGGTCTCGTACTGGCAGACTTGGTGTGTTTAGGTTGTATAAGAGGGACAATTAATCAGCTGCCCGCTCATAATAAGTTCACGTGCTACGTGACGCCAAACATGCGCATAAGAGTGTTTTCACACTCGTTGTTTGGCTTATAGATGGCGCTGACTGTCGCTCCTACTTCTAAATTCACAGATAAACCCAAAAAAGTGGATGGAGAGAGGGCCGCTGTAATAGCTCAGTGGTTAGAGCATCGAACGCGTAATTCGAAGGTCGTAGGTTCGATTCCTGCTTACAGTTGGTAATTTTTTCATCCACTTTTCTTTCTTCTAATTTACATTCCATTAATGTTAATAACTTCCCCTGTACATTCCTTGGCATTACTGTCTGTTATATCTCATTATTATTGTGTTAAAAACACGGAAAAACGAGTCCTTAGGTATACACTTCTTTCCCTTATTTCATTGAACGAGGGTCTCGTACTGGCAGACTTGGTGTGTTTAGGTTGTATAAGAGGGACAATTAATCAGCTGCCCGCTCATAATAAGTTCACGTGCTACGTGACGCCAAACATGCGCATAAGAGTGTTTTCACACTCGTTGTTTGGCTTATAGACGGCGCTGACTGTCGCTCCTACTTCTAAATTCACAGATAAACCCAAAAAAGTGGATGGAGAGAGGGCCGCTGTAATAGCTCAGTGGTTAGAGCATCGAACGCGTAATTCGAAGGTCGTAGGTTCGATTCCTGCTTACAGTTGGTAATTTTTTCATCCACTTTTCTTTCTTCTAATTTACATTCCATTAATGTTAATAACTTCCCCTGTACATTCCTTGGCATTACTGTCTGTTATATCTCATTATTATTGTGTTAAAAACACGGAAAAACGAGTCCTTAGGTATACACTTCTTTCCCTTATTTCATTGAACGAGGGTCTCGTACTGGCAGACTTGGTGTGTTTAGGTTGTATAAGAGGGACAATTAATCAGCTGCCCGCTCATAATAAGTTCACGTGCTACGTGACGCCAAACATGCGCATAAGAGTGTTTTCACACTCGTTGTTTGGCTTATAGACGGCGCTGACTGTCGCTCCTACTTCTAAATTCACAGATAAACCCAAAAAAGTGGATGGAGAGAGGGCCGCTGTAATAGCTCAGTGGTTAGAGCATCGAACGCGTAATTCGAAGGTCGTAGGTTCGATTCCTGCTTACAGTTGGTAATTTTTTCATCCACTTTTCTTTCTTCTAATTTACATTCCATTAATGTTAATAACTTCCCCTGTACATTCCTTGGCATTACTGTCTGTTATATCTCATTATTATTGTGTTAAAAACACGGAAAAACGAGTCCTTAGGTATACACTTCTTTCCCTTATTTCATTGAACGAGGGTCTCGTACTGGCAGACTTGGTGTGTTTAGGTTGTATAAGAGGGACAATTAATCAGCTGCCCGCTCATAATAAGTTCACGTGCTACGTGACGCCAAACATGCGCATAAGAGTGTTTTCACACTCGTTGTTTGGCTTATAGATGGCGCTGACTGTCGCTCCTACTTCTAAATTCACAGATAAACCCAAAAAAGTGGATGGAGAGAGGGCCGCTGTAATAGCTCAGTGGTTAGAGCATCGAACGCGTAATTCGAAGGTCGTAGGTTCGATTCCTGCTTACAGTTGGTAATTTTTTCATCCACTTTTCTTTCTTCTAATTTACATTCCATTAATGTTAATAACTTCCCCTGTACATTCCTTGGCATTACTGTCTGTTATATCTCATTATTATTGTGTTAAAAACACGGAAAAACGAGTCCTTAGGTATACACTTCTTTCCCTTATTTCATTGAACGAGGGTCTCGTACTGGCAGACTTGGTGTGTTTAGGTTGTATAAGAGGGACAATTAATCAGCTGCCCGCTCATAATAAGTTCACGTGCTACGTGACGCCAAACATGCGCATAAGAGTGTTTTCACACTCGTTGTTTGGCTTATAGACGGCGCTGACTGTCGCTCCTACTTCTAAATTCACAGATAAACCCAAAAAAGTGGATGGAGAGAGGGCCGCTGTAATAGCTCAGTGGTTAGAGCATCGAACGCGTAATTCGAAGGTCGTAGGTTCGATTCCTGCTTACAGTTGGTAATTTTTTCATCCACTTTTCTTTCTTCTTATTTACATTCCATTAATGTTAATAACTTCCCCTGTACATTCCTTGGCATTACTGTCTGTTATATCTCATTATTATTGTGTTAAAAACACGGAAAAACGAGTCCTTAGGTATACACTTCTTTCCCTTATTTCATTGAACGAGGGTCTCGTACTGGCAGACTTGGTGTGTTTAGGTTGTATAAGAGGGACAATTAATCAGCTGCCCGCTCATAATAAGTTCACGTGCTACGTGACGCCAAACATGCGCATAAGAGTGTTTTCACACTCGTTGTTTGGCTTATAGATGGCGCTGACTGTCGCTCCTACTTCTAAATTCACAGATAAACCCAAAAAAGTGGATGGAGAGAGGGCCGCTGTAATAGCTCAGTGGTTAGAGCATCGAACGCGTAATTCGAAGGTCGTAGGTTCGATTCCTGCTTACAGTTGGTAATTTTTTCATCCACTTTTCTTTCTTCTAATTTACATTCCATTAATGTTAATAACTTCCCCTGTACATTCCTTGGCATTACTGTCTGTTATATCTCATTATTATTGTGTTAAAAACACGGAAAAACGAGTCCTTAGGTATACACTTCTTTCCCTTATTTCATTGAACGAGGGTCTCGTACTGGCAGACTTGGTGTGTTTAGGTTGTATAAGAGGGACAATTAATCAGCTGCCCGCTCATAATAAGTTCACGTGCTACGTGACGCCAAACATGCGCATAAGAGTGTTTTCACACTCGTTGTTTGGCTTATAGACGGCGCTGACTGTCGCTCCTACTTCTAAATTCACAGATAAACCCAAAAAAGTGGATGGAGAGAGGGCCGCTGTAATAGCTCAGTGGTTAGAGCATCGAACGCGTAATTCGAAGGTCGTAGGTTCGATTCCTGCTTACAGTTGGTAATTTTTTCATCCACTTTTCTTTCTTCTTATTTACATTCCATTAATGTTAATAACTTCCCCTGTACATTCCTTGGCATTACTGTCTGTTATACCTCATTATTATTGTGTTAAAAACACGGAAAAACGAGTCCTTAGGTATACACTTCTTTCCCTTATTTCATTGAACGAGGGTCTCGTACTGGCAGACTTGGTGTGTTTAGGTTGTATAAGAGGGACAATTAATCAGCTGCCCGCTCATAATAAGTTCACGTGCTACGTGACGCCAAACATGCGCATAAGAGTGTTTTCACACTCGTTGTTTGGCTTATAGATGGCGCTGACTGTCGCTCCTACTTCTAAATTCACAGATAAACCCAAAAAAGTGGATGGAGAGAGGGCCGCTGTAATAGCTCAGTGGTTAGAGCATCGAACGCGTAATTCGAAGGTCGTAGGTTCGATTCCTGCTTACAGTTGGTAATTTTTTCATCCACTTTTCTTTCTTCTTATTTACATTCCATTAATGTTAATAACTTCCCCTGTACATTCCTTGGCATTACTGTCTGTTATATCTCATTATTATTGTGTTAAAAACACGGAAAAACGAGTCCTTAGGTATACACTTCTTTCCCTTATTTCATTGAACGAGGGTCTCGTACTGGCAGACTTGGTGTGTTTAGGTTGTATAAGAGGAACAATTAATCAGCTGCCCGCTCATAATAAGTTCACGTGCTACGTGACGCCAAACATGCGCATAAGAGTGTTTTCACACTCGTTGTTTGGCTTATAGATGGCGCTGACTGTCGCTCCTACTTCTAAATTCACAGATAAACCCAAAAAAGTGGATGGAGAGAGGGCCGCTGTAATAGCTCAGTGGTTAGAGCATCGAACGCGTAATTCGAAGGTCGTAGGTTCGATTCCTGCTTACAGTTGGTAATTTTTTCATCCACTTTTTTTTCTTCTTATTTACATTCCATTAATGTTAATAACTTCCCCTGTACATTCCTTGGCATTACTGTCTGTTATATCTCATTATTATTGTGTTAAAAACACGGAAAAACGAGTCCTTAGGTATACACTTCTTTCCCTTATTTCATTGAACGAGGGTCTCGTACTGGCAGACTTGGTGTGTTTAGGTTGTATAAGAGGGACAATTATACAGCTTCCCGCTCATAATAAGTTCACGTGCTACGTGACGCCAAACATGCGCATAAGAGTGTTTTCACACTCGTTGTTTGGCTTATAGATGGCGCTGACTGTCGCTCCTACTTCTAAATTCACAGATAAACCCAAAAAAGTGGATGGAGAGAGGGCCGCTGTAATAGCTCAGTGGTTAGAGCATCGAACGCGTAATTCGAAGGTCGTAGGTTCGATTCCTGCTTACAGTTGGTAATTTTTTCATCCACTTTTCTTTCTTCTTATTTACATTCCATTAATGTTAATAACTTCCCCTGTACATTCCTTGGCATTACTGTCTGTTATATCTCATTATTATTGTGTTAAAAACACGGAAAAACGAGTCCTTAGGTATACACTTCTTTCCCTTATTTCATTGAACGAGGGTCTCGTACTGGCAGACTTGGTGTGTTTAGGTTGTATAAGAGGGACAATTAATCAGCTGCCCGCTCATAATAAGTTCACGTGCTACGTGACGCCAAACATGCGCATAAGAGTGTTTTCACACTCGTTGTTTGGCTTATAGATGGCGCTGACTGTCGCTCCTACTTCTAAATTCACAGATAAACCCAAAAAAGTGGATGGCGAGAGGGCCGCTGTAATAGCTCAGTGGTTAGAGCATCGAACGCGTAATTCGAAGGTCGTAGGTTCGATTCCTGCTTACAGTTGGTAATTTTTTCATCCACTTTTCTTTCTTCTTATTTACATTCCATTAATGTTAATAACTTCCCCTGTACATTCCTTGGCATTACTGTCTGTTATATCTCATTATTATTGTGTTAAAAACACGGAAAAACGAGTCCTTAGGTATACACTTCTTTCCCTTATTTCATTGAACGAGGGTCTCGTACTGGCAGACTTGGTGTGTTTAGGTTGTATAAGAGGGACAATTAATCAGCTGCCCGCTCATAATAAGTTCACGTGCTACGTGACGCCAAACATGCGCATAAGAGTGTTTTCACACTCGTTGTTTGGCTTATAGACGGCGCTGACTGTCGCTCCTACTTCTAAATTCACAGATAAACCCAAAAAAGTGGATGGAGAGAGGGCCGCTGTAATAGCTCAGTGGTTAGAGCATCGAACGCGTAATTCGAAGGTCGTAGGTTCGATTCCTGCTTACAGTTGGTAATTTTTTCATCCACTTTTCTTTCTTCTTATTTACATTCCATTAATGTTAATAACTTCCCCTGTACATTCCTTGGCATTACTGTCTGTTATATCTCATTATTATTGTGTTAAAAACACGGAAAAACGAGTCCTTAGGTATACACTTCTTTCCCTTATTTCATTGAACGAGGGTCTCGTACTGGCAGACTTGGTGTGTTTAGGTTGTATAAGAGGGACAATTAATCAGCTGCCCGCTCATAATAAGTTCACGTGCTACGTGACGCCAAACATGCGCATAAGAGTGTTTTCACACTCGTTGTTTGGCTTATAGACGGCGCTGACTGTCGCTCCTACTTCTAAATTCACAGATAAACCCAAAAAAGTGGATGGAGAGAGGGCCGCTGTAATAGCTCAGTGGTTAGAGCATCGAACGCGTAATTCGAAGGTCGTAGGTTCGATTCCTGCTTACAGTTGGTAATTTTTTCATCCACTTTTCTTTCTTCTAATTTACATTCCATTAATGTTAATAACTTCCCCTGTACATTCCTTGGCATTACTGTCTGTTATATCTCATTATTATTGTGTTAAAAACACGGAAAAACGAGTCCTTAGGTATACACTTCTTTCCCTTATTTCATTGAACGAGGGTCTCGTACTGGCAGACTTGGTGTGTTTAGGTTGTATAAGAGGGACAATTAATCAGCTGCCCGCTCATAATAAGTTCACGTGCTACGTGACGCCAAACATGCGCATAAGAGTGTTTTCACACTCGTTGTTTGGCTTATAGACGGCGCTGACTGTCGCTCCTACTTCTAAATTCACAGATAAACCCAAAAAAGTGGATGGAGAGAGGGCCGCTGTAATAGCTCAGTGGTTAGAGCATCGAACGCGTAATTCGAAGGTCGTAGGTTCGATTCCTGCTTACAGTTGGTAATTTTTTCATCCACTTTTCTTTCTTCTTATTTACATTCCATTAATGTTAATAACTTCCCCTGTACATTCCTTGGCATTACTGTCTGTTATATCTCATTATTATTGTGTTAAAAACACGGAAAAACGAGCCCTTAGGTATACACTTCTTTCCCTTATTTCATTGAACGAGGGTCTCGTACTGGCAGACTTGGTGTGTTTAGGTTGTATAAGAGGGACAATTAATCAGCTGCCCGCTCATAATAAGTTCACGTGCTACGTGACGCCAAACATGCGCATAAGAGTGTTTTCACACTCGTTGTTTGGCTTATAGATGGCGCTGACTGTCGCTCCTACTTCTAAATTCACAGATAAACCCAAAAAAGTGGATGGAGAGAGGGCCGCTGTAATAGCTCAGTGGTTAGAGCATCGAACGCGTAATTCGAAGGTCGTAGGTTCGATTCCTGCTTACAGTTGGTAATTTTTTCATCCACTTTTCTTTCTTCTTATTTACATTCCATTAATGTTAATAACTTCCCCTGTACATTCCTTGGCATTACTGTCTGTTATATCTCATTATTATTGTGTTAAAAACACGGAAAAACGAGTCCTTAGGTATACACTTCTTTCCCTTATTTCATTGAACGAGGGTCTCGTACTGGCAGACTTGGTGTGTTTAGGTTGTATAAGAGGGACAATTAATCAGCTGCCCGCTCATAATAAGTTCACGTGCTACGTGACGCCAAACATGCGCATAAGAGTGTTTTCACACTCGTTGTTTGGCTTATAGATGGCGCTGACTGTCGCTCCTACTTCTAAATTCACAGATAAACCCAAAAAAGTGGATGGAGAGAGGGCCGCTGTAATAGCTCAGTGGTTAGAGCATCGAACGCGTAATTCGAAGGTCGTAGGTTCGATTCCTGCTTACAGTTGGTAATTTTTTCATCCACTTTTCTTTCTTCTTATTTACATTCCATTAATGTTAATAACTTCCCCTGTACATTCCTTGGCATTACTGTCTGTTATATCTCATTATTATTGTGTTAAAAACACGGAAAAACGAGTCCTTAGGTATACACTTCTTTCCCTTATTTCATTGAACGAGGGTCTCGTACTGGCAGACTTGGTGTGTTTAGGTTGTATAAGAGGGACAATTAATCAGCTGCCCGCTCATAATAAGTTCACGTGCTACGTGACGCCAAACATGCGCATAAGAGTGTTTTCACACTCGTTGTTTGGCTTATAGATGGCGCTGACTGTCGCTCCTACTTCTAAATTCACAGATAAACCCAAAAAAGTGGATGGAGAGAGGGCCGCTGTAATAGCTCAGTGGTTAGAGCATCGAACGCGTAATTCGAAGGTCGTAGGTTCGATTCCTGCTTACAGTTGGTAATTTTTTCATCCACTTTTCTTTCTTCTTATTTACATTCCATTAATGTTAATAACTTCCCCTGTACATTCCTTGGCATTACTGTCTGTTATATCTCATTATTATTGTGTTAAAAACACGGAAAAACGAGTCCTTAGGTATACACTTCTTTCCCTTATTTCATTGAACGAGGGTCTCGTACTGGCAGACTTGGTGTGTTTAGGTTGTATAAGAGGGACAATTAATCAGCTGCCCGCTCATAATAAGTTCACGTGCTACGTGACGCCAAACATGCGCATAAGAGTGTTTTCACACTCGTTGTTTGGCTTATAGATGGCGCTGACTGTCGCTCCTACTTCTAAATTCACAGATAAACCCAAAAAAGTGGATGGAGAGAGGGCCGCTGTAATAGCTCAGTGGTTAGAGCATCGAACGCGTAATTCGAAGGTCGTAGGTTCGATTCCTGCTTACAGTTGGTAATTTTTTCATCCACTTTTCTTTCTTCTTATTTACATTCTATTAATGTTAATAACTTCCCCTGTACATTCCTTGGCATTACTGTCTGTTATATCTCATTATTATTGTGTTAAAAACACGGAAAAACGAGTCCTTAGGTATACACTTCTTTCCCTTATTTCATTGAACGAGGGTCTCGTACTGGCAGACTTGGTGTGTTTAGGTTGTATAAGAGGGACAATTAATCAGCTGCCCGCTCATAATAAGTTCACGTGCTACGTGACGCCAAACATGCGCATAAGAGTGTTTTCACACTCGTTGTTTGGCTTATAGATGGCGCTGACTGTCGCTCCTACTTCTAAATTCACAGATAAACCCAAAAAAGTGGATGGAGAGAGGGCCGCTGTAATAGCTCAGTGGTTAGAGCATCGAACGCGTAATTCGAAGGTCGTAGGTTCGATTCCTGCTTACAGTTGGTAATTTTTTCATCCACTTTTCTTTCTTCTTATTTACATTCCATTAATGTTAATAACTTCCCCTGTACATTCCTTGGCATTACTGTCTGTTATATCTCATTATTATTGTGTTAAAAACACGGAAAAACGAGTCCTTAGGTATACACTTCTTTCCCTTATTTCATTGAACGAGGGTCTCGTACTGGCAGACTTGGTGTGTTTAGGTTGTATAAGAGGGACAATTAATCAGCTGCCCGCTCATAATAAGTTCACGTGCTACGTGACGCCAAACATGCGCATAAGAGTGTTTTCACACTCGTTGTTTGGCTTATAGATGGCGCTGACTGTCGCTCCTACTTCTAAATTCACAGATAAACCCAAAAAAGTGGATGGAGAGAGGGCCGCTGTAATAGCTCAGTGGTTAGAGCATCGAACGCGTAATTCGAAGGTCGTAGGTTCGATTCCTGCTTACAGTTGGTAATTTTTTCATCCACTTTTCTTTCTTCTTATTTACATTCCATTAATGTTAATAACTTCCCCTGTACATTCCTTGGCATTACTGTCTGTTATATCTCATTATTATTGTGTTAAAAACACGGAAAAACGAGTCCTTAGGTATACACTTCTTTCCCTTATTTCATTGAACGAGGGTCTCGTACTGGCAGACTTGGTGTGTTTAGGTTGTATAAGAGGGACAATTAATCAGCTGCCCGCTCATAATAAGTTCACGTGCTACGTGACGCCAAACATGCGCATAAGAGTGTTTTCACACTCGTTGTTTGGCTTATAGATGGCGCTGACTGTCGCTCCTACTTCTAAATTCACAGATAAACCCAAAAAAGTGGATGGAGAGAGGGCCGCTGTAATAGCTCAGTGGTTAGAGCATCGAACGCGTAATTCGAAGGTCGTAGGTTCGATTCCTGCTTACAGTTGGTAATTTTTTCATCCACTTTTCTTTCTTCTTATTTACATTCCATTAATGTTAATAACTTCCCCTGTACATTCCTTGGCATTACTGTCTGTTATATCTCATTATTATTGTGTTAAAAACACGGAAAAACGAGTCCTTAGGTATACACTTCTTTCCCTTATTTCATTGAACGAGGGTCTCGTACTGGCAGACTTGGTGTGTTTAGGTTGTATAAGAGGGACAATTAATCAGCTGCCCGCTCATAATAAGTTCACGTGCTACGTGACGCCAAACATGCGCATAAGAGTGTTTTCACACTCGTTGTTTGGCTTATAGATGGCGCTGACTGTCGCTCCTACTTCTAAATTCACAGATAAACCCAAAAAAGTGGATGGAGAGAGGGCCGCTGTAATAGCTCAGTGGTTAGAGCATCGAACGCGTAATTCGAAGGTCGTAGGTTCGATTCCTGCTTACAGTTGGTAATTTTTTCATCCACTTTTCTTTCTTCTTATTTACATTCCATTAATGTTAATAACTTCCCCTGTACATTCCTTGGCATTACTGTCTGTTATATCTCATTATTATTGTGTTAAAAACACGGAAAAACGAGTCCTTAGGTATACACTTCTTTCCCTTATTTCATTGAACGAGGGTCTCGTACTGGCAGACTTGGTGTGTTTAGGTTGTATAAGAGGGACAATTAATCAGCTGCCCGCTCATAATAAGTTCACGTGCTACGTGACGCCAAACATGCGCATAAGAGTGTTTTCACACTCGTTGTTTGGCTTATAGATGGCGCTGACTGTCGCTCCTACTTCTAAATTCACAGATAAACCCAAAAAAGTGGATGGAGAGAGGGCCGCTGTAATAGCTCAGTGGTTAGAGCATCGAACGCGTAATTCGAAGGTCGTAGGTTCGATTCCCGCTTACAGTTGGTAATTTTTTCATCCACTTTTCTTTCTTCTTATTTACATTCCATTAATGTTAATAACTTCCCCTGTACATTCCTTGGCATTACTGTCTGTTATATCTCATTATTATTGTGTTAAAAACACGGAAAAACGAGTCCTTAGGTATACACTTCTTTCCCTTATTTCATTGAACGAGGGTCTCGTACTGGCAGACTTGGTGTGTTTAGGTTGTATAAGAGGGACAATTAATCAGCTGCCCGCTCATAATAAGTTCACGTGCTACGTGACGCCAAACATGCGCATAAGAGTGTTTTCACACTCGTTGTTTGGCTTATAGATGGCGCTGACTGTCGCTCCTACTTCTAAATTCACAGATAAACCCAAAAAAGTGGATGGAGAGAGGGCCGCTGTAATAGCTCAGTGGTTAGAGCATCGAACGCGTAATTCGAAGGTCGTAGGTTCGATTCCCGCTTACAGTTGGTAATTTTTTCATCCACTTTTCTTTCTTCTTATTTACATTCCATTAATGTTAATAACTTCCCCTGTACATTCCTTGGCATTACTGTCTGTTATATCTCATTATTATTGTGTTAAAAACACGGAAAAACGAGTCCTTAGGTATACACTTCTTTCCCTTATTTCATTGAACGAGGGTCTCGTACTGGCAGACTTGGTGTGTTTAGGTTGTATAAGAGGGACAATTAATCAGCTGCCCGCTCATAATAAGTTCACGTGCTACGTGACGCCAAACATGCGCATAAGAGTGTTTTCACACTCGTTGTTTGGCTTATAGATGGCGCTGACTGTCGCTCCTACTTCTAAATTCACAGATAAACCCAAAAAAGTGGATGGAGAGAGGGCCGCTGTAATAGCTCAGTGGTTAGAGCATCGAACGCGTAATTCGAAGGTCGTAGGTTCGATTCCTGCTTACAGTTGGTAATTTTTTCATCCACTTTTCTTTCTTCTTATTTACATTCCATTAATGTTAATAACTTCCCCTGTACATTCCTTGGCATTACTGTCTGTTATATCTCATTATTATTGTGTTAAAAACACGGAAAAACGAGTCCTTAGGTATACACTTCTTTCCCTTATTTCATTGAACGAGGGTCTCGTACTGGCAGACTTGGTGTGTTTAGGTTGTATAAGAGGGACAATTAATCAGCTGCCCGCTCATAATAAGTTCACGTGCTACGTGACGCCAAACATGCGCATAAGAGTGTTTTCACACTCGTTGTTTGGCTTATAGATGGCGCTGACTGTCGCTCCTACTTCTAAATTCACAGATAAACCCAAAAAAGTGGATGGAGAGAGGGCCGCTGTAATAGCTCAGTGGTTAGAGCATCGAACGCGTAATTCGAAGGTCGTAGGTTCGATTCCTGCTTACAGTTGGTAATTTTTTCATCCACTTTTCTTTCTTCTTATTTACATTCCATTAATGTTAATAACTTCCCCTGTACATTCCTTGGCATTACTGTCTGTTATATCTCATTATTATTGTGTTAAAAACACGGAAAAACGAGTCCTTAGGTATACACTTCTTTCCCTTATTTCATTGAACGAGGGTCTCGTACTGGCAGACTTGGTGTGTTTAGGTTGTATAAGAGGGACAATTATTCAGCTGCCCGCTCATAATAAGTTCACGTGCTACGTGACGCCAAACATGCGCATAAGAGTGTTTTCACACTCGTTGTTTGGCTTATAGATGGCGCTGACTGTCGCTCCTACTTCTAAATTCACAGATAAACCCAAAAAAGTGGATGGAGAGAGGGCCGCTGTAATAGCTCAGTGGTTAGAGCATCGAACGCGTAATTCGAAGGTCGTAGGTTCGATTCCTGCTTACAGTTGGTAATTTTTTCATCCACTTTTCTTTCTTCTTATTTACATTCCATTAATGTTAATAACTTCCCCTGTACATTCCTTGGCATTACTGTCTGTTATATCTCATTATTATTGTGTTAAAAACACGGAAAAACGAGTCCTTAGGTATACACTTCTTTCCCTTATTTCATTGAACGAGGGTCTCGTACTGGCAGACTTGGTGTGTTTAGGTTGTATAAGAGGGACAATTAATCAGCTGCCCGCTCATAATAAGTTCACGTGCTACGTGACGCCAAACATGCGCATAAGAGTGTTTTCACACTCGTTGTTTGGCTTATAGATGGCGCTGACTGTCGCTCCTACTTCTAAATTCACAGATAAACCCAAAAAAGTGGATGGAGAGAGGGCCGCTGTAATAGCTCAGTGGTTAGAGCATCGAACGCGTAATTCGAAGGTCGTAGGTTCGATTCCTGCTTACAGTTGGTAATTTTTTCATCCACTTTTCTTTCTTCTTATTTACATTCCATTAATGTTAATAACTTCCCCTGTACATTCCTTGGCATTACTGTCTGTTATATCTCATTATTATTGTGTTAAAAACACGGAAAAACGAGTCCTTAGGTATACACTTCTTTCCCTTATTTCATTGAACGAGGGTCTCGTACTGGCAGACTTGGTGTGTTTAGGTTGTATAAGAGGGACAATTAATCAGCTGCCCGCTCATAATAAGTTCACGTGCTACGTGACGCCAAACATGCGCATAAGAGTGTTTTCACACTCGTTGTTTGGCTTATAGATGGCGCTGACTGTCGCTCCTACTTCTAAATTCACAGATAAACCCAAAAAAGTGGATGGAGAGAGGGCCGCTGTAATAGCTCAGTGGTTAGAGCATCGAACGCGTAATTCGAAGGTCGTAGGTTCGATTCCCGCTTACAGTTGGTAATTTTTTCATCCACTTTTCTTTCTTCTTATTTACATTCCATTAATGTTAATAACTTCCCCTGTACATTCCTTGGCATTACTGTCTGTTATATCTCATTATTATTGTGTTAAAAACACGGAAAAACGAGTCCTTAGGTATACACTTCTTTCCCTTATTTCATTGAACGAGGGTCTCGTACTGGCAGACTTGGTGTGTTTAGGTTGTATAAGAGGGACAATTAATCAGCTGCCCGCTCATAATAAGTTCACGTGCTACGTGACGCCAAACATGCGCATAAGAGTGTTTTCACACTCGTTGTTTGGCTTATAGATGGCGCTGACTGTCGCTCCTACTTCTAAATTCACAGATAAACCCAAAAAAGTGGATGGAGAGAGGGCCGCTGTAATAGCTCAGTGGTTAGAGCATCGAACGCGTAATTCGAAGGTCGTAGGTTCGATTCCCGCTTACAGTTGGTAATTTTTTCATCCACTTTTCTTTCTTCTTATTTACATTCCATTAATGTTAATAACTTCCCCTGTACATTCCTTGGCATTACTGTCTGTTATATCTCATTATTATTGTGTTAAAAACACGGAAAAACGAGTCCTTAGGTATACACTTCTTTCCCTTATTTCATTGAACGAGGGTCTCGTACTGGCAGACTTGGTGTGTTTAGGTTGTATAAGAGGGACAATTAATCAGCTGCCCGCTCATAATAAGTTCACGTGCTACGTGACGCCAAACATGCGCATAAGAGTGTTTTCACACTCGTTGTTTGGCTTATAGATGGCGCTGACTGTCGCTCCTACTTCTAAATTCACAGATAAACCCAAAAAAGTGGATGGAGAGAGGGCCGCTGTAATAGCTCAGTGGTTAGAGCATCGAACGCGTAATTCGAAGGTCGTAGGTTCGATTCCTGCTTACAGTTGGTAATTTTTTCATCCACTTTTCTTTCTTCTTATTTACATTCCATTAATGTTAATAACTTCCCCTGTACATTCCTTGGCATTACTGTCTGTTATATCTCATTATTATTGTGTTAAAAACACGGAAAAACGAGTCCTTAGGTATACACTTCTTTCCCTTATTTCATTGAACGAGGGTCTCGTACTGGCAGACTTGGTGTGTTTAGGTTGTATAAGAGGGACAATTAATCAGCTGCCCGCTCATAATAAGTTCACGTGCTACGTGACGCCAAACATGCGCATAAGAGTGTTTTCACACTCGTTGTTTGGCTTATAGATGGCGCTGACTGTCGCTCCTACTTCTAAATTCACAGATAAACCCAAAAAAGTGGATGGAGAGAGGGCCGCTGTAATAGCTCAGTGGTTAGAGCATCGAACGCGTAATTCGAAGGTCGTAGGTTCGATTCCTGCTTACAGTTGGTAATTTTTTCATCCACTTTTCTTTCTTCTTATTTACATTCCATTAATGTTAATAACTTCCCCTGTACATTCCTTGGCATTACTGTCTGTTATATCTCATTATTATTGTGTTAAAAACACGGAAAAACGAGTCCTTAGGTATACACTTCTTTCCCTTATTTCATTGAACGAGGGTCTCGTACTGGCAGACTTGGTGTGTTTAGGTTGTATAAGAGGGACAATTATTCAGCTGCCCGCTCATAATAAGTTCACGTGCTACGTGACGCCAAACATGCGCATAAGAGTGTTTTCACACTCGTTGTTTGGCTTATAGATGGCGCTGACTGTCGCTCCTACTTCTAAATTCACAGATAAACCCAAAAAAGTGGATGGAGAGAGGGCCGCTGTAATAGCTCAGTGGTTAGAGCATCGAACGCGTAATTCGAAGGTCGTAGGTTCGATTCCTGCTTACAGTTGGTAATTTTTTCATCCACTTTTCTTTCTTCTTATTTACATTCCATTAATGTTAATAACTTCCCCTGTACATTCCTTGGCATTACTGTCTGTTATATCTCATTATTATTGTGTTAAAAACACGGAAAAACGAGTCCTTAGGTATACACTTCTTTCCCTTATTTCATTGAACGAGGGTCTCGTACTGGCAGACTTGGTGTGTTTAGGTTGTATAAGAGGGACAATTAATCAGCTGCCCGCTCATAATAAGTTCACGTGCTACGTGACGCCAAACATGCGCATAAGAGTGTTTTCACACTCGTTGTTTGGCTTATAGATGGCGCTGACTGTCGCTCCTACTTCTAAATTCACAGATAAACCCAAAAAAGTGGATGGAGAGAGGGCCGCTGTAATAGCTCAGTGGTTAGAGCATCGAACGCGTAATTCGAAGGTCGTAGGTTCGATTCCTGCTTACAGTTGGTAATTTTTTCATCCACTTTTCTTTCTTCTTATTTACATTCCATTAATGTTAATAACTTCCCCTGTACATTCCTTGGCATTACTGTCTGTTATATCTCATTATTATTGTGTTAAAAACACGGAAAAACGAGTCCTTAGGTATACACTTCTTTCCCTTATTTCATTGAACGAGGGTCTCGTACTGGCAGACTTGGTGTGTTTAGGTTGTATAAGAGGGACAATTAATCAGCTGCCCGCTCATAATAAGTTCACGTGCTACGTGACGCCAAACATGCGCATAAGAGTGTTTTCACACTCGTTGTTTGGCTTATAGATGGCGCTGACTGTCGCTCCTACTTCTAAATTCACAGATAAACCCAAAAAAGTGGATGGAGAGAGGGCCGCTGTAATAGCTCAGTGGTTAGAGCATCGAACGCGTAATTCGAAGGTCGTAGGTTCGATTCCTGCTTACAGTTGGTAATTTTTTCATCCACTTTTCTTTCTTCTTATTTACATTCCATTAATGTTAATAACTTCCCCTGTACATTCCTTGGCATTACTGTCTGTTATATCTCATTATTATTGTGTTAAAAACACGGAAAAACGAGTCCTTAGGTATACACTTCTTTCCCTTATTTCATTGAACGAGGGTCTCGTACTGGCAGACTTGGTGTGTTTAGGTTGTATAAGAGGGACAATTAATCAGCTGCCCGCTCATAATAAGTTCACGTGCTACGTGACGCCAAACATGCGCATAAGAGTGTTTTCACACTCGTTGTTTGGCTTATAGATGGCGCTGACTGTCGCTCCTACTTCTAAATTCACAGATAAACCCAAAAAAGTGGATGGAGAGAGGGCCGCTGTAATAGCTCAGTGGTTAGAGCATCGAACGCGTAATTCGAAGGTCGTAGGTTCGATTCCTGCTTACAGTTGGTAATTTTTTCATCCACTTTTCTTTCTTCTTATTTACATTCCATTAATGTTAATAACTTCCCCTGTACATTCCTTGGCATTACTGTCTGTTATATCTCATTATTATTGTGTTAAAAACACGGAAAAACGAGTCCTTAGGTATACACTTCTTTCCCTTATTTCATTGAACGAGGGTCTCGTACTGGCAGACTTGGTGTGTTTAGGTTGTATAAGAGGGACAATTAATCAGCTGCCCGCTCATAATAAGTTCACGTGCTACGTGACGCCAAACATGCGCATAAGAGTGTTTTCACACTCGTTGTTTGGCTTATAGATGGCGCTGACTGTCGCTCCTACTTCTAAATTCACAGATAAACCCAAAAAAGTGGATGGAGAGAGGGCCGCTGTAATAGCTCAGTGGTTAGAGCATCGAACGCGTAATTCGAAGGTCGTAGGTTCGATTCCCGCTTACAGTTGGTAATTTTTTCATCCACTTTTCTTTCTTCTTATTTACATTCCATTAATGTTAATAACTTCCCCTGTACATTCCTTGGCATTACTGTCTGTTATATCTCATTATTATTGTGTTAAAAACACGGAAAAACGAGTCCTTAGGTATACACTTCTTTCCCTTATTTCATTGAACGAGGGTCTCGTACTGGCAGACTTGGTGTGTTTAGGTTGTATAAGAGGGACAATTAATCAGCTGCCCGCTCATAATAAGTTCACGTGCTACGTGACGCCAAACATGCGCATAAGAGTGTTTTCACACTCGTTGTTTGGCTTATAGATGGCGCTGACTGTCGCTCCTACTTCTAAATTCACAGATAAACCCAAAAAAGTGGATGGAGAGAGGGCCGCTGTAATAGCTCAGTGGTTAGAGCATCGAACGCGTAATTCGAAGGTCGTAGGTTCGATTCCCGCTTACAGTTGGTAATTTTTTCATCCACTTTTCTTTCTTCTTATTTACATTCCATTAATGTTAATAACTTCCCCTGTACATTCCTTGGCATTACTGTCTGTTATATCTCATTATTATTGTGTTAAAAACACGGAAAAACGAGTCCTTAGGTATACACTTCTTTCCCTTATTTCATTGAACGAGGGTCTCGTACTGGCAGACTTGGTGTGTTTAGGTTGTATAAGAGGGACAATTAATCAGCTGCCCGCTCATAATAAGTTCACGTGCTACGTGACGCCAAACATGCGCATAAGAGTGTTTTCACACTCGTTGTTTGGCTTATAGATGGCGCTGACTGTCGCTCCTACTTCTAAATTCACAGATAAACCCAAAAAAGTGGATGGAGAGAGGGCCGCTGTAATAGCTCAGTGGTTAGAGCATCGAACGCGTAATTCGAAGGTCGTAGGTTCGATTCCTGCTTACAGTTGGTAATTTTTTCATCCACTTTTCTTTCTTCTTATTTACATTCCATTAATGTTAATAACTTCCCCTGTACATTCCTTGGCATTACTGTCTGTTATATCTCATTATTATTGTGTTAAAAACACGGAAAAACGAGTCCTTAGGTATACACTTCTTTCCCTTATTTCATTGAACGAGGGTCTCGTACTGGCAGACTTGGTGTGTTTAGGTTGTATAAGAGGGACAATTAATCAGCTGCCCGCTCATAATAAGTTCACGTGCTACGTGACGCCAAACATGCGCATAAGAGTGTTTTCACACTCGTTGTTTGGCTTATAGATGGCGCTGACTGTCGCTCCTACTTCTAAATTCACAGATAAACCCAAAAAAGTGGATGGAGAGAGGGCCGCTGTAATAGCTCAGTGGTTAGAGCATCGAACGCGTAATTCGAAGGTCGTAGGTTCGATTCCTGCTTACAGTTGGTAATTTTTTCATCCACTTTTCTTTCTTCTTATTTACATTCCATTAATGTTAATAACTTCCCCTGTACATTCCTTGGCATTACTGTCTGTTATATCTCATTATTATTGTGTTAAAAACACGGAAAAACGAGTCCTTAGGTATACACTTCTTTCCCTTATTTCATTGAACGAGGGTCTCGTACTGGCAGACTTGGTGTGTTTAGGTTGTATAAGAGGGACAATTAATCAGCTGCCCGCTCATAATAAGTTCACGTGCTACGTGACGCCAAACATGCGCATAAGAGTGTTTTCACACTCGTTGTTTGGCTTATAGATGGCGCTGACTGTCGCTCCTACTTCTAAATTCACAGATAAACCCAAAAAAGTGGATGGAGAGAGGGCCGCTGTAATAGCTCAGTGGTTAGAGCATCGAACGCGTAATTCGAAGGTCGTAGGTTCGATTCCTGCTTACAGTTGGTAATTTTTTCATCCACTTTTCTTTCTTCTTATTTACATTCCATTAATGTTAATAACTTCCCCTGTACATTCCTTGGCATTACTGTCTGTTATATCTCATTATTATTGTGTTAAAAACACGGAAAAACGAGTCCTTAGGTATACACTTCTTTCCCTTATTTCATTGAACGAGGGTCTCGTACTGGCAGACTTGGTGTGTTTAGGTTGTATAAGAGGGACAATTAATCAGCTGCCCGCTCATAATAAGTTCACGTGCTACGTGACGCCAAACATGCGCATAAGAGTGTTTTCACACTCGTTGTTTGGCTTATAGATGGCGCTGACTGTCGCTCCTACTTCTAAATTCACAGATAAACCCAAAAAAGTGGATGGAGAGAGGGCCGCTGTAATAGCTCAGTGGTTAGAGCATCGAACGCGTAATTCGAAGGTCGTAGGTTCGATTCCTGCTTACAGTTGGTAATTTTTTCATCCACTTTTCTTTCTTCTTATTTACATTCCATTAATGTTAATAACTTCCCCTGTACATTCCTTGGCATTACTGTCTGTTATATCTCATTATTATTGTGTTAAAAACACGGAAAAACGAGTCCTTAGGTATACACTTCTTTCCCTTATTTCATTGAACGAGGGTCTCGTACTGGCAGACTTGGTGTGTTTAGGTTGTATAAGAGGGACAATTAATCAGCTGCCCGCTCATAATAAGTTCACGTGCTACGTGACGCCAAACATGCGCATAAGAGTGTTTTCACACTCGTTGTTTGGCTTATAGATGGCGCTGACTGTCGCTCCTACTTCTAAATTCACAGATAAACCCAAAAAAGTGGATGGAGAGAGGGCCGCTGTAATAGCTCAGTGGTTAGAGCATCGAACGCGTAATTCGAAGGTCGTAGGTTCGATTCCCGCTTACAGTTGGTAATTTTTTCATCCACTTTTCTTTCTTCTTATTTACATTCCATTAATGTTAATAACTTCCCCTGTACATTCCTTGGCATTACTGTCTGTTATATCTCATTATTATTGTGTTAAAAACACGGAAAAACGAGTCCTTAGGTATACACTTCTTTCCCTTATTTCATTGAACGAGGGTCTCGTACTGGCAGACTTGGTGTGTTTAGGTTGTATAAGAGGGACAATTAATCAGCTGCCCGCTCATAATAAGTTCACGTGCTACGTGACGCCAAACATGCGCATAAGAGTGTTTTCACACTCGTTGTTTGGCTTATAGATGGCGCTGACTGTCGCTCCTACTTCTAAATTCACAGATAAACCCAAAAAAGTGGATGGAGAGAGGGCCGCTGTAATAGCTCAGTGGTTAGAGCATCGAACGCGTAATTCGAAGGTCGTAGGTTCGATTCCCGCTTACAGTTGGTAATTTTTTCATCCACTTTTCTTTCTTCTTATTTACATTCCATTAATGTTAATAACTTCCCCTGTACATTCCTTGGCATTACTGTCTGTTATATCTCATTATTATTGTGTTAAAAACACGGAAAAACGAGTCCTTAGGTATACACTTCTTTCCCTTATTTCATTGAACGAGGGTCTCGTACTGGCAGACTTGGTGTGTTTAGGTTGTATAAGAGGGACAATTAATCAGCTGCCCGCTCATAATAAGTTCACGTGCTACGTGACGCCAAACATGCGCATAAGAGTGTTTTCACACTCGTTGTTTGGCTTATAGATGGCGCTGACTGTCGCTCCTACTTCTAAATTCACAGATAAACCCAAAAAAGTGGATGGAGAGAGGGCCGCTGTAATAGCTCAGTGGTTAGAGCATCGAACGCGTAATTCGAAGGTCGTAGGTTCGATTCCTGCTTACAGTTGGTAATTTTTTCATCCACTTTTCTTTCTTCTTATTTACATTCCATTAATGTTAATAACTTCCCCTGTACATTCCTTGGCATTACTGTCTGTTATATCTCATTATTATTGTGTTAAAAACACGGAAAAACGAGTCCTTAGGTATACACTTCTTTCCCTTATTTCATTGAACGAGGGTCTCGTACTGGCAGACTTGGTGTGTTTAGGTTGTATAAGAGGGACAATTAATCAGCTGCCCGCTCATAATAAGTTCACGTGCTACGTGACGCCAAACATGCGCATAAGAGTGTTTTCACACTCGTTGTTTGGCTTATAGATGGCGCTGACTGTCGCTCCTACTTCTAAATTCACAGATAAACCCAAAAAAGTGGATGGAGAGAGGGCCGCTGTAATAGCTCAGTGGTTAGAGCATCGAACGCGTAATTCGAAGGTCGTAGGTTCGATTCCTGCTTACAGTTGGTAATTTTTTCATCCACTTTTCTTTCTTCTTATTTACATTCCATTAATGTTAATAACTTCCCCTGTACATTCCTTGGCATTACTGTCTGTTATATCTCATTATTATTGTGTTAAAAACACGGAAAAACGAGTCCTTAGGTATACACTTCTTTCCCTTATTTCATTGAACGAGGGTCTCGTACTGGCAGACTTGGTGTGTTTAGGTTGTATAAGAGGGACAATTAATCAGCTGCCCGCTCATAATAAGTTCACGTGCTACGTGACGCCAAACATGCGCATAAGAGTGTTTTCACACTCGTTGTTTGGCTTATAGATGGCGCTGACTGTCGCTCCTACTTCTAAATTCACAGATAAACCCAAAAAAGTGGATGGAGAGAGGGCCGCTGTAATAGCTCAGTGGTTAGAGCATCGAACGCGTAATTCGAAGGTCGTAGGTTCGATTCCTGCTTACAGTTGGTAATTTTTTCATCCACTTTTCTTTCTTCTTATTTACATTCCATTAATGTTAATAACTTCCCCTGTACATTCCTTGGCATTACTGTCTGTTATATCTCATTATTATTGTGTTAAAAACACGGAAAAACGAGTCCTTAGGTATACACTTCTTTCCCTTATTTCATTGAACGAGGGTCTCGTACTGGCAGACTTGGTGTGTTTAGGTTGTATAAGAGGGACAATTAATCAGCTGCCCGCTCATAATAAGTTCACGTGCTACGTGACGCCAAACATGCGCATAAGAGTGTTTTCACACTCGTTGTTTGGCTTATAGATGGCGCTGACTGTCGCTCCTACTTCTAAATTCACAGATAAACCCAAAAAAGTGGATGGAGAGAGGGCCGCTGTAATAGCTCAGTGGTTAGAGCATCGAACGCGTAATTCGAAGGTCGTAGGTTCGATTCCTGCTTACAGTTGGTAATTTTTTCATCCACTTTTCTTTCTTCTTATTTACATTCCATTAATGTTAATAACTTCCCCTGTACATTCCTTGGCATTACTGTCTGTTATATCTCATTATTATTGTGTTAAAAACACGGAAAAACGAGTCCTTAGGTATACACTTCTTTCCCTTATTTCATTGAACGAGGGTCTCGTACTGGCAGACTTGGTGTGTTTAGGTTGTATAAGAGGGACAATTAATCAGCTGCCCGCTCATAATAAGTTCACGTGCTACGTGACGCCAAACATGCGCATAAGAGTGTTTTCACACTCGTTGTTTGGCTTATAGATGGCGCTGACTGTCGCTCCTACTTCTAAATTCACAGATAAACCCAAAAAAGTGGATGGAGAGAGGGCCGCTGTAATAGCTCAGTGGTTAGAGCATCGAACGCGTAATTCGAAGGTCGTAGGTTCGATTCCCGCTTACAGTTGGTAATTTTTTCATCCACTTTTCTTTCTTCTTATTTACATTCCATTAATGTTAATAACTTCCCCTGTACATTCCTTGGCATTACTGTCTGTTATATCTCATTATTATTGTGTTAAAAACACGGAAAAACGAGTCCTTAGGTATACACTTCTTTCCCTTATTTCATTGAACGAGGGTCTCGTACTGGCAGACTTGGTGTGTTTAGGTTGTATAAGAGGGACAATTAATCAGCTGCCCGCTCATAATAAGTTCACGTGCTACGTGACGCCAAACATGCGCATAAGAGTGTTTTCACACTCGTTGTTTGGCTTATAGATGGCGCTGACTGTCGCTCCTACTTCTAAATTCACAGATAAACCCAAAAAAGTGGATGGAGAGAGGGCCGCTGTAATAGCTCAGTGGTTAGAGCATCGAACGCGTAATTCGAAGGTCGTAGGTTCGATTCCCGCTTACAGTTGGTAATTTTTTCATCCACTTTTCTTTCTTCTTATTTACATTCCATTAATGTTAATAACTTCCCCTGTACATTCCTTGGCATTACTGTCTGTTATATCTCATTATTATTGTGTTAAAAACACGGAAAAACGAGTCCTTAGGTATACACTTCTTTCCCTTATTTCATTGAACGAGGGTCTCGTACTGGCAGACTTGGTGTGTTTAGGTTGTATAAGAGGGACAATTAATCAGCTGCCCGCTCATAATAAGTTCACGTGCTACGTGACGCCAAACATGCGCATAAGAGTGTTTTCACACTCGTTGTTTGGCTTATAGATGGCGCTGACTGTCGCTCCTACTTCTAAATTCACAGATAAACCCAAAAAAGTGGATGGAGAGAGGGCCGCTGTAATAGCTCAGTGGTTAGAGCATCGAACGCGTAATTCGAAGGTCGTAGGTTCGATTCCTGCTTACAGTTGGTAATTTTTTCATCCACTTTTCTTTCTTCTTATTTACATTCCATTAATGTTAATAACTTCCCCTGTACATTCCTTGGCATTACTGTCTGTTATATCTCATTATTATTGTGTTAAAAACACGGAAAAACGAGTCCTTAGGTATACACTTCTTTCCCTTATTTCATTGAACGAGGGTCTCGTACTGGCAGACTTGGTGTGTTTAGGTTGTATAAGAGGGACAATTAATCAGCTGCCCGCTCATAATAAGTTCACGTGCTACGTGACGCCAAACATGCGCATAAGAGTGTTTTCACACTCGTTGTTTGGCTTATAGATGGCGCTGACTGTCGCTCCTACTTCTAAATTCACAGATAAACCCAAAAAAGTGGATGGAGAGAGGGCCGCTGTAATAGCTCAGTGGTTAGAGCATCGAACGCGTAATTCGAAGGTCGTAGGTTCGATTCCTGCTTACAGTTGGTAATTTTTTCATCCACTTTTCTTTCTTCTTATTTACATTCCATTAATGTTAATAACTTCCCCTGTACATTCCTTGGCATTACTGTCTGTTATATCTCATTATTATTGTGTTAAAAACACGGAAAAACGAGTCCTTAGGTATACACTTCTTTCCCTTATTTCATTGAACGAGGGTCTCGTACTGGCAGACTTGGTGTGTTTAGGTTGTATAAGAGGGAAAATTAATCAGCTGCCCGCTCATAATAAGTTCACGTGCTACGTGACGCCAAACATGCGCATAAGAGTGTTTTCACACTCGTTGTTTGGCTTATAGATGGCGCTGACTGTCGCTCCTACTTCTAAATTCACAGATAAACCCAAAAAAGTGGATGGAGAGAGGGCCGCTGTAATAGCTCAGTGGTTAGAGCATCGAACGCGTAATTCGAAGGTCGTAGGTTCGATTCCCGCTTACAGTTGGTAATTTTTTCATCCACTTTTCTTTCTTCTTATTTACATTCCATTAATGTTAATAACTTCCCCTGTACATTCCTTGGCATTACTGTCTGTTATATCTCATTATTATTGTGTTAAAAACACGGAAAAACGAGTCCTTAGGTATACACTTCTTTCCCTTATTTCATTGAACGAGGGTCTCGTACTGGCAGACTTGGTGTGTTTAGGTTGTATAAGAGGGACAATTAATCAGCTGCCCGCTCATAATAAGTTCACGTGCTACGTGACGCCAAACATGCGCATAAGAGTGTTTTCACACTCGTTGTTTGGCTTATAGATGGCGCTGACTGTCGCTCCTACTTCTAAATTCACAGATAAACCCAAAAAAGTGGATGGAGAGAGGGCCGCTGTAATAGCTCAGTGGTTAGAGCATCGAACGCGTAATTCGAAGGTCGTAGGTTCGATTCCCGCTTACAGTTGGTAATTTTTTCATCCACTTTTCTTTCTTCTTATTTACATTCCATTAATGTTAATAACTTCCCCTGTACATTCCTTGGCATTACTGTCTGTTATATCTCATTATTATTGTGTTAAAAACACGGAAAAACGAGTCCTTAGGTATACACTTCTTTCCCTTATTTCATTGAACGAGGGTCTCGTACTGGCAGACTTGGTGTGTTTAGGTTGTATAAGAGGGACAATTAATCAGCTGCCCGCTCATAATAAGTTCACGTGCTACGTGACGCCAAACATGCGCATAAGAGTGTTTTCACACTCGTTGTTTGGCTTATAGATGGCGCTGACTGTCGCTCCTACTTCTAAATTCACAGATAAACCCAAAAAAGTGGATGGAGAGAGGGCCGCTGTAATAGCTCAGTGGTTAGAGCATCGAACGCGTAATTCGAAGGTCGTAGGTTCGATTCCTGCTTACAGTTGGTAATTTTTTCATCCACTTTTCTTTCTTCTTATTTACATTCCATTAATGTTAATAACTTCCCCTGTACACTCCTTGGCATTACTGTCTGTTATATCTCATTATTATTGTGTTAAAAACACGGAAAAACGAGTCCTTAGGTATACACTTCTTTCCCTTATTTCATTGAACGAGGGTGTCGTACTGGCAGACTTGGTGTGTTTAGGTTGTATAAGAGGGACAATTAATCAGCTGCCCGCTCATAATAAGTTCACGTGCTACGTGACGCCAAACATGCGCATAAGAGTGTTTTCACACTCGTTGTTTGGCTTATAGATGGCGCTGACTGTCGCTCCTACTTCTAAATTCACAGATAAACCCAAAAAAGTGGATGGAGAGAGGGCCGCTGTAATAGCTCAGTGGTTAGAGCATCGAACGCGTAATTCGAAGGTCGTAGGTTCGATTCCTGCTTACAGTTGGTAATTTTTTCATCCACTTTTCTTTCTTCTTATTTACATTCCATTAATGTTAATAACTTCCCCTGTACATTCCTTGGCATTACTGTCTGTTATATCTCATTATTATTGTGTTAAAAACACGGAAAAACGAGTCCTTAGGTATACACTTCTTTCCCTTATTTCATTGAACGAGGGTCTCGTACTGGCAGACTTGGTGTGTTTAGGTTGTATAAGAGGGACAATTAATCAGCTGCCCGCTCATAATAAGTTCACGTGCTACGTGACGCCAAACATGCGCATAAGAGTGTTTTCACACTCGTTGTTTGGCTTATAGATGGCGCTGACTGTCGCTCCTACTTCTAAATTCACAGATAAACCCAAAAAAGTGGATGGAGAGAGGGCCGCTGTAATAGCTCAGTGGTTAGAGCATCGAACGCGTAATTCGAAGGTCGTAGGTTCGATTCCTGCTTACAGTTGGTAATTTTTTCATCAACTTTTCTTTCTTCTTATTTACATTCCATTAATGTTAATAACTTCCCCTGTACATTCCTTGGCATTACTGTCTGTTATATCTCATTATTATTGTGTTAAAAACACGGAAAAACGAGTCCTTAGGTATACACTTCTTTCCCTTATTTCATTGAACGAGGGTCTATTACTGGCAGACTTGGTGTGTTTAGGTTGTATAAGAGGGACAATTAATCAGCTGCCCGCTCATAATAAGTTCACGTGCTACGTGACGCCAAACATGCGCATAAGAGTGTTTTCACACTCGTTGTTTGGCTTATAGATGGCGCTGACTGTCGCTCCTACTTCTAAATTCACAGATAAACCCAAAAAAGTGGATGGCGAGAGGGCCGCTGTAATAGCTCAGTGGTTAGAGCATCGAACGCGTAATTCGAAGGTCGTAGGTTCGATTCCTGCTTACAGTTGGTAATTTTTTCATCACTTTTCTTTCTTCTTATTTACATTCCATTAATGTTAATAACTTCCCCTGTACATTCCTTGGCATTACTGTCTGTTATATCTCATTATTATTGTGTTAAAAACACGGAAAAACGAGTCCTTAGGTATACACTTCTTTCCCTTATTTCATTGAACGAGGGTCTATTACTGGCAGACTTGGTGTGTTTAGGTTGTATAAGAGGGACAATTAATCAGCTGCCCGCTCATAATAAGTTCACGTGCTACGTGACGCCAAACATGCGCATAAGAGTGTTTTCACACTCGTTGTTTGGCTTATAGATGGCGCTGACTGTCGCTCCTACTTCTAAATTCACAGATAAACCCAAAAAAGTGGATGGAGAGAGGGCCGCTGTAATAGCTCAGTGGTTAGAGCATCGAACGCGTAATTCGAAGGTCGTAGGTTCGATTCCTGCTTACAGTTGGTAATTTTTTCATCCACTTTTCTTTCTTCTTATTTACATTCCATTAATGTTAATAACTTCCCCTGTACATTCCTTGGCATTACTGTCTGTTATATCTCATTATTATTGTGTTAAAAACACGGAAAAACGAGTCCTTAGGTATACACTTCTTTCCCTTATTTCATTGAACGAGGGTCTCGTACTGGCAGACTTGGTGTGTTTAGGTTGTATAAGAGGGACAATTAATCAGCTGCCCGCTCATAATAAGTTCACGTGCTACGTGACGCCAAACATGCGCATAAGAGTGTTTTCACACTCGTTGTTTGGCTTATAGATGGCGCTGACTGTCGCTCCTACTTCTAAATTCACAGATAAACCCAAAAAAGTGGATGGAGAGAGGGCCGCTGTAATAGCTCAGTGGTTAGAGCATCGAACGCGTAATTCGAAGGTCGTAGGTTCGATTCCTGCTTACAGTTGGTAATTTTTTCATCCACTATTCTTTCTTCTTATTTACATTCCATTAATGTTAATAACTTCCCCTGTACATTCCTTGGCATTACTGTCTGTTATATCTCATTATTATTGTGTTAAAAACACGGAAAAACGAGTCCTTAGGTATACACTTCTTTCCCTTATTTCATTGAACGAGGGTCTCGTACTGGCAGACTTGGTGTGTTTAGGTTGTATAAGAGGGACAATTAATCAGCTGCCCGCTCATAATAAGTTCACGTGCTACGTGACGCCAAACATGCGCATAAGAGTGTTTTCACACTCGTTGTTTGGCTTATAGATGGCGCTGACTGTCGCTCCTACTTCTAAATTCACAGATAAACCCAAAAAAGTGGATGGCGAGAGGGCCGCTGTAATAGCTCAGTGGTTAGAGCATCGAACGCGTAATTCGAAGGTCGTAGGTTCGATTCCTGCTTACAGTTGGTAATTTTTTCATCCACTTTTCTTTCTTCTTATTTACATTCCATTAATGTTAATAACTTCCCCTGTACATTCCTTGGCATTACTGTCTGTTATATCTCATTATTATTGTGTTAAAAACACGGAAAAACGAGTCCTTAGGTATACACTTCTTTCCCTTATTTCATTGAACGAGGGTCTCGTACTGGCAGACTTGGTGTGTTTAGGTTGTATAAGAGGGACAATTAATCAGCTGCCCGCTCATAATAAGTTCACGTGCTACGTGACGCCAAACATGCGCATAAGAGTGTTTTCACACTCGTTGTTTGGCTTATAGATGGCGCTGACTGTCGCTCCTACTTCTAAATTCACAGATAAACCCAAAAAAGTGGATGGAGAGAGGGCCGCTGTAATAGCTCAGTGGTTAGAGCATCGAACGCGTAATTCGAAGGTCGTAGGTTCGATTCCTGCTTACAGTTGGTAATTTTTTCATCCACTTTTCTTTCTTCTTATTTACATTCCATTAATGTTAATAACTTCCCCTGTACATTCCTTGGCATTACTGTCTGTTATATCTCATTATTATTGTGTTAAAAACACGGAAAAACGAGTCCTTAGGTATACACTTCTTTCCCTTATTTCATTGAACGAGGGTCTCGTACTGGCAGACTTGGTGTGTTTAGGTTGTATAAGAGGGACAATTAATCAGCTGCCCGCTCATAATAAGTTCACGTGCTACGTGACGCCAAACATGCGCATAAGAGTGTTTTCACACTCGTTGTTTGGCTTATAGATGGCGCTGACTGTCGCTCCTACTTCTAAATTCACAGATAAACCCAAAAAAGTGGATGGAGAGAGGGCCGCTGTAATAGCTCAGTGGTTAGAGCATCGAACGCGTAATTCGAAGGTCGTAGGTTCGATTCCTGCTTACAGTTGGTAATTTTTTCATCCACTTTTCTTTCTTCTTATTTACATTCCATTAATGTTAATAACTTCCCCTGTACATTCCTTGGCATTACTGTCTGTTATATCTCATTATTATTGTGTTAAAAACACGGAAAAACGAGTCCTTAGGTATACACTTCTTTCCCTTATTTCATTGAACGAGGGTCTCGTACTGGCAGACTTGGTGTGTTTAGGTTGTATAAGAGGGACAATTAATCAGCTGCCCGCTCATAATAAGTTCACGTGCTACGTGACGCCAAACATGCGCATAAGAGTGTTTTCACACTCGTTGTTTGGCTTATAGATGGCGCTGACTGTCGCTCCTACTTCTAAATTCACAGATAAACCCAAAAAAGTGGATGGAGAGAGGGCCGCTGTAATAGCTCAGTGGTTAGAGCATCGAACGCGTAATTCGAAGGTCGTAGGTTCGATTCCTGCTTACAGTTGGTAATTTTTTCATCCACTTTTCTTTCTTCTTATTTACATTCCATTATTGTTAATAACTTCCCCTGTACATTCCTTGGCATTACTGTCTGTTATATCTCATTATTATTGTGTTAAAAACACGGAAAAACGAGTCCTTAGGTATACACTTCTTTCCCTTATTTCATTGAACGAGGGTCTCGTACTGGCAGACTTGGTGTGTTTAGGTTGTATAAGAGGGACAATTAATCAGCTGCCCGCTCATAATAAGTTCACGTGCTACGTGACGCCAAACATGCGCATAAGAGTGTTTTCACACTCGTTGTTTGGCTTATAGATGGCGCTGACTGTCGCTCCTACTTCTAAATTCACAGATAAACCCAAAAAAGTGGATGGAGAGAGGGCCGCTGTAATAGCTCAGTGGTTAGAGCATCGAACGCGTAATTCGAAGGTCGTAGGTTCGATTCCTGCTTACAGTTGGTAATTTTTTCATCCACTTTTCTTTCTTCTTATTTACATTCCATTAATGTTAATAACTTCCCCTGTACATTCCTTGGCATTACTGTCTGTTATATCTCATTATTATTGTGTTAAAAACACGGAAAAACGAGTCCTTAGGTATACACTTCTTTCCCTTATTTCATTGAACGAGGGTCTCGTACTGGCAGACTTGGTGTGTTTAGGTTGTATAAGAGGGACAATTAATCAGCTGCCCGCTCATAATAAGTTCACGTGCTACGTGACGCCAAACATGCGCATAAGAGTGTTTTCACACTCGTTGTTTGGCTTATAGATGGCGCTGACTGTCGCTCCTACTTCTAAATTCACAGATAAACCCAAAAAAGTGGATGGCGAGAGGGCCGCTGTAATAGCTCAGTGGTTAGAGCATCGAACGCGTAATTCGAAGGTCGTAGGTTCGATTCCTGCTTACAGTTGGTAATTTTTTCATCCACTTTTCTTTCTTCTTATTTACATTCCATTAATGTTAATAACTTCCCCTGTACATTCCTTGGCATTACTGTCTGTTATATCTCATTATTATTGTGTTAAAAACACGGAAAAACGAGTCCTTAGGTATACACTTCTTTCCCTTATTTCATTGAACGAGGGTCTCGTACTGGCAGACTTGGTGTGTTTAGGTTGTATAAGAGGGACAATTAATCAGCTGCCCGCTCATAATAAGTTCACGTGCTACGTGACGTCAAACATGCGCATAAGAGTGTTTTCACACTCGTTGTTTGGCTTATAGATGGCGCTGACTGTCGCTCCTACTTCTAAATTCACAGATAAACCCAAAAAAGTGGATGGAGAGAGGGCCGCTGTAATAGCTCAGTGGTTAGAGCATCGAACGCGTAATTCGAAGGTCGTAGGTTCGATTCCTGCTTACAGTTGGTAATTTTTTCATCCACTTTTCTTTCTTCTTATTTACATTCCATTAATGTTAATAACTTCCCCTGTACATTCCTTGGCATTACTGTCTGTTATATCTCATTATTATTGTGTTAAAAACACGGAAAAACGAGTCCTTAGGTATACACTTCTTTCCCTTATTTCATTGAACGAGGGTCTCGTACTGGAAGACTTGGTGTGTTTAGGTTGTATAAGAGGGACAATTAATCAGCTGCTCGCTCATAATAAGTTCACGTGCTACGTGACGCCAAACATGCGCATAAGAGTGTTTTCACACTCGTTGTTTGGCTTATAGATGGCGCTGACTGTCGCTCCTACTTCTAAATTCACAGATAAACCCAAAAAAGTGGATGGAGAGAGGGCCGCTGTAATAGCTCAGTGGTTAGAGCATCGAACGCGTAATTCGAAGGTCGTAGGTTCGATTCCTGCTTACAGTTGGTAATTTTTTCATCCACTTTTCTTTCTTCTTATTTACATTCCATTAATGTTAATAACTTCCCCTGTACATTCCTTGGCATTACTGTCTGTTATATCTCATTATTATTGTGTTAAAAACACGGAAAAACGAGTCCTTAGGTATACACTTCTTTCCCTTATTTCATTGAACGAGGGTCTCGTACTGGCAGACTTGGTGTGTTCAGGTTGTATAAGAGGGACAATTAATCAGCTGCCCGCTCATAATAAGTTCACGTGCTACGTGACGCCAAACATGCGCATAAGAGTGTTTTCACACTCGTTGTTTGGCTTATAGATGGCGCTGACTGTCGCTCCTACTTCTAAATTCACAGATAAACCCAAAAAAGTGGATGGAGAGAGGGCCGCTGTAATAGCTCAGTGGTTAGAGCATCGAACGCGTAATTCGAAGGTCGTAGGTTCGATTCCTGCTTACAGTTGGTAATTTTTTCATCCACTTTTCTTTCTTCTTATTTACATTCCATTAATGTTAATAACTTCCCCTGTACATTCCTTGGCATTACTGTCTGTTATATCTCATTATTATTGTGTTAAAAACACGGAAAAACGAGTCCTTAGGTATACACTTCTTTCCCTTATTTCATTGAACGAGGGTCTCGTACTGGCAGACTTGGTGTGTTTAGGTTGTATAAGAGGGACAATTAATCAGCTGCCCGCTCATAATAAGTTCACGTGCTACGTGACGCCAAACATGCGCATAAGAGTGTTTTCACACTCGTTGTTTGGCTTATAGATGGCGCTGACTGTCGCTCCTACTTCTAAATTCACAGATAAACCCAAAAAAAGTGGATGGAGAGAGGGCCGCTGTAATAGCTCAGTGGTTAGAGCATCGAACGCGTAATTCGAAGGTCGTAGGTTCGATTCCTGCTTACAGTTGGTAATTTTTTCATCCACTTTTCTTTCTTCTTATTTACATTCCATTAATGTTAATAACTTGCCCTGTACATTCCTTGGCATTACTGTCTGTTATATCTCATTATTATTGTGTTAAAAACACGGAAAAACGAGTCCTTAGGTATACACTTCTTTCCCTTATTTCATTGAACGAGGGTCTCGTACTGGCAGACTTGGTGTGTTTAGGTTGTATAAGAGGGACAATTAATCAGCTGCCCGCTCATAATAAGTTCACGTGCTACGTGACGCCAAACATGCGCATAAGAGTGTTTTCACACTCGTTGTTTGGCTTATAGATGGCGCTGACTGTCGCTCCTACTTCTAAATTCACAGATAAACCCAAAAAAGTGGATGGAGAGAGGGCCGCTGTAATAGCTCAGTGGTTAGAGCATCGAACGCGTAATTCGAAGGTCGTAGGTTCGATTCCTGCTTACAGTTGGTAATTTTTTCATCCACTTTTCTTTCTTCTTATTTACATTCCATTAATGTTAATAACTTCCCCTGTACATTCCTTGGCATTACTGTCTGTTATATCTCATTATTATTGTGTTAAAAACACGGAAAAACGAGTCCTTAGGTATACACTTCTTTCCCTTATTTCATTGAACGAGGGTCTCGTACTGGCAGACTTGGTGTGTTTAGGTTGTATAAGAGGGACAATTAATCAGCTGCCCGCTCATAATAAGTTCACGTGCTACGTGACGCCAAACATGCGCATAAGAGTGTTTTCACACTCGTTGTTTGGCTTATAGATGGCGCTGACTGTCGCTCCTACTTCTAAATTCACAGATAAACCCAAAAAAGTGGATGGAGAGAGGGCCGCTGTAATAGCTCAGTGGTTAGAGCATCGAACGCGTAATTCGAAGGTCGTAGGTTCGATTCCTGCTTACAGTTGGTAATTTTTTCATCCACTTTTCTTTCTTCTTATTTACATTCCATTAATGTTAATAACTTCCCCTGTACATTCCTTGGCATTACTGTCTGTTATATCTCATTATTATTGTGTTAAAAACACGGAAAAACGAGTCCTTAGGTATACACTTCTTTCCCTTATTTCATTGAACGAGGGTCTCGTACTGGCAGACTTGGTGTGTTTAGGTTGTATAAGAGGGACAATTAATCAGCTGCCCGCTCATAATAAGTTCACGTGCTACGTGACGCCAAACATGCGCATAAGAGTGTTTTCACACTCGTTGTTTGGCTTATAGATGGCGCTGACTGTCGCTCCTACTTCTAAATTCACAGATAAACCCAAAAAAGTGGATGGCGAGAGGGCCGCTGTAATAGCTCAGTGGTTAGAGCATCGAACGCGTAATTCGAAGGTCGTAGGTTCGATTCCTGCTTACAGTTGGTAATTTTTTCATCCGCTTTTCTTTCTTCTTATTTACATTCCATTAATGTTAATAACTTCCCCTGTACATTCCTTGGCATTACTGTCTGTTATATCTCATTATTATTGTGTTAAAAACACGGAAAAACGAGTCCTTAGGTATACACTTCTTTCCCTTATTTCATTGAACGAGGGTCTCGTACTGGCAGACTTGGTGTGTTTAGGTTGTATAAGAGGGACAATTAATCAGCTGCCCGCTCATAATAAGTTCACGTGCTACGTGACGCCAAACATGCGCATAAGAGTGTTTTCACACTCGTTGTTTGGCTTATAGATGGCGCTGACTGTCGCTCCTACTTCTAAATTCACAGATAAACCCAAAAAAGTGGATGGAGAGAGGGCCGCTGTAATAGCTCAGTGGTTAGAGCATCGAACGCGTAATTCGAAGGTCGTAGGTTCGATTCCTGCTTACAGTTGGTAATTTTTTCATCCGCTTTTCTTTCTTCTTATTTACATTCCATTAATGTTAATAACTTCCCCTGTACATTCCTTGGCATTACTGTCTGTTATATCTCATTATTATTGTGTTAAAAACACGGAAAAACGAGTCCTTAGGTATACACTTCTTTCCCTTATTTCATTGAACGAGGGTCTCGTACTGGCAGACTTGGTGTGTTTAGGTTGTATAAGAGGGACAATTAATCAGCTGCCCGCTCATAATAAGTTCACGTGCTACGTGACGCCAAACATGCGCATAAGAGTGTTTTCACACTCGTTGTTTGGCTTATAGATGGCGCTGACTGTCGCTCCTACTTCTAAATTCACAGATAAACCCAAAAAAGTGGATGGAGAGAGGGCCGCTGTAATAGCTCAGTGGTTAGAGCATCGAACGCGTAATTCGAAGGTCGTAGGTTCGATTCCTGCTTACAGTTGGTAATTTTTTCATCCACTTTTCTTTCTTCTTATTTACATTCCATTAATGTTAATAACTTCCCCTGTACATTCCTTGGCATTACTGTCTGTTATATCTCATTATTATTGTGTTAAAAACACGGAAAAACGAGTCCTTAGGTATACACTTCTTTCCCTTATTTCATTGAACGAGGGTCTCGTACTGGCAGACTTGGTGTGTTTAGGTTGTATAAGAGGGACAATTAATCAGCTGCCCGCTCATAATAAGTTCACGTGCTACGTGACGCCAAACATGCGCATAAGAGTGTTTTCACACTCGTTGTTTGGCTTATAGATGGCGCTGACTGTCGCTCCTACTTCTAAATTCACAGATAAACCCAAAAAAGTGGATGGAGAGAGGGCCGCTGTAATAGCTCAGTGGTTAGAGCATCGAACGCGTAATTCGAAGGTCGTAGGTTCGATTCCTGCTTACAGTTGGTAATTTTTTCATCCACTTTTCTTTCTTCTTATTTACATTCCATTATTGTTAATAACTTCCCCTGTACATTCCTTGGCATTACTGTCTGTTATATCTCATTATTATTGTGTTAAAAACACGGAAAAACGAGTCCTTAGGTATACACTTCTTTCCCTTATTTCATTGAACGAGGGTCTCGTACTGGCAGACTTGGTGTGTTTAGGTTGTATAAGAGGGACAATTAATCAGCTGCCCGCTCATAATAAGTTCACGTGCTACGTGACGCCAAACATGCGCATAAGAGTGTTTTCACACTCGTTGTTTGGCTTATAGATGGCGCTGACTGTCGCTCCTACTTCTAAATTCACAGATAAACCCAAAAAAGTGGATGGAGAGAGGGCCGCTGTAATAGCTCAGTGGTTAGAGCATCGAACGCGTAATTCGAAGGTCGTAGGTTCGATTCCTGCTTACAGTTGGTAATTTTTTCATCCACTTTTCTTTCTTCTTATTTACATTCCATTAATGTTAATAACTTCCCCTGTACATTCCTTGGCATTACTGTCTGTTATATCTCATTATTATTGTGTTAAAAACACGGAAAAACGAGTCCTTAGGTATACACTTCTTTCCCTTATTTCATTGAACGAGGGTCTCGTACTGGCAGACTTGGTGTGTTTAGGTTGTATAAGAGGGACAATTAATCAGCTGCCCGCTCATAATAAGTTCACGTGCTACGTGACGCCAAACATGCGCATAAGAGTGTTTTCACACTCGTTGTTTGGCTTATAGATGGCGCTGACTGTCGCTCCTACTTCTAAATTCACAGATAAACCCAAAAAAGTGGATGGCGAGAGGGCCGCTGTAATAGCTCAGTGGTTAGAGCATCGAACGCGTAATTCGAAGGTCGTAGGTTCGATTCCTGCTTACAGTTGGTAATTTTTTCATCCACTTTTCTTTCTTCTTATTTACATTCCATTAATGTTAATAACTTCCCCTGTACATTCCTTGGCATTACTGTCTGTTATATCTCATTATTATTGTGTTAAAAACACGGAAAAACGAGTCCTTAGGTATACACTTCTTTCCCTTATTTCATTGAACGAGGGTCTCGTACTGGCAGACTTGGTGTGTTTAGGTTGTATAAGAGGGACAATTAATCAGCTGCCCGCTCATAATAAGTTCACGTGCTACGTGACGTCAAACATGCGCATAAGAGTGTTTTCACACTCGTTGTTTGGCTTATAGATGGCGCTGACTGTCGCTCCTACTTCTAAATTCACAGATAAACCCAAAAAAGTGGATGGAGAGAGGGCCGCTGTAATAGCTCAGTGGTTAGAGCATCGAACGCGTAATTCGAAGGTCGTAGGTTCGATTCCTGCTTACAGTTGGTAATTTTTTCATCCACTTTTCTTTCTTCTTATTTACATTCCATTAATGTTAATAACTTCCCCTGTACATTCCTTGGCATTACTGTCTGTTATATCTCATTATTATTGTGTTAAAAACACGGAAAAACGAGTCCTTAGGTATACACTTCTTTCCCTTATTTCATTGAACGAGGGTCTCGTACTGGAAGACTTGGTGTGTTTAGGTTGTATAAGAGGGACAATTAATCAGCTGCCCGCTCATAATAAGTTCACGTGCTACGTGACGCCAAACATGCGCATAAGAGTGTTTTCACACTCGTTGTTTGGCTTATAGATGGCGCTGACTGTCGCTCCTACTTCTAAATTCACAGATAAACCCAAAAAAGTGGATGGAGAGAGGGCCGCTGTAATAGCTCAGTGGTTAGAGCATCGAACGCGTAATTCGAAGGTCGTAGGTTCGATTCCTGCTTACAGTTGGTAATTTTTTCATCCACTTTTCTTTCTTCTTATTTACATTCCATTAATGTTAATAACTTCCCCTGTACATTCCTTGGCATTACTGTCTGTTATATCTCATTATTATTGTGTTAAAAACACGGAAAAACGAGTCCTTAGGTATACACTTCTTTCCCTTATTTCATTGAACGAGGGTCTCGTACTGGCAGACTTGGTGTGTTCAGGTTGTATAAGAGGGACAATTAATCAGCTGCCCGCTCATAATAAGTTCACGTGCTACGTGACGCCAAACATGCGCATAAGAGTGTTTTCACACTCGTTGTTTGGCTTATAGATGGCGCTGACTGTCGCTCCTACTTCTAAATTCACAGATAAACCCAAAAAAGTGGATGGAGAGAGGGCCGCTGTAATAGCTCAGTGGTTAGAGCATCGAACGCGTAATTCGAAGGTCGTAGGTTCGATTCCTGCTTACAGTTGGTAATTTTTTCATCCACTTTTCTTTCTTCTTATTTACATTCCATTAATGTTAATAACTTCCCCTGTACATTCCTTGGCATTACTGTCTGTTATATCTCATTATTATTGTGTTAAAAACACGGAAAAACGAGTCCTTAGGTATACACTTCTTTCCCTTATTTCATTGAACGAGGGTCTCGTACTGGCAGACTTGGTGTGTTTAGGTTGTATAAGAGGGACAATTAATCAGCTGCCCGCTCATAATAAGTTCACGTGCTACGTGACGCCAAACATGCGCATAAGAGTGTTTTCACACTCGTTGTTTGGCTTATAGATGGCGCTGACTGTCGCTCCTACTTCTAAATTCACAGATAAACCCAAAAAAAGTGGATGGAGAGAGGGCCGCTGTAATAGCTCAGTGGTTAGAGCATCGAACGCGTAATTCGAAGGTCGTAGGTTCGATTCCTGCTTACAGTTGGTAATTTTTTCATCCACTTTTCTTTCTTCTTATTTACATTCCATTAATGTTAATAACTTGCCCTGTACATTCCTTGGCATTACTGTCTGTTATATCTCATTATTATTGTGTTAAAAACACGGAAAAACGAGTCCTTAGGTATACACTTCTTTCCCTTATTTCATTGAACGAGGGTCTCGTACTGGCAGACTTGGTGTGTTTAGGTTGTATAAGAGGGACAATTAATCAGCTGCCCGCTCATAATAAGTTCACGTGCTACGTGACGCCAAACATGCGCATAAGAGTGTTTTCACACTCGTTGTTTGGCTTATAGATGGCGCTGACTGTCGCTCCTACTTCTAAATTCACAGATAAACCCAAAAAAGTGGATGGAGAGAGGGCCGCTGTAATAGCTCAGTGGTTAGAGCATCGAACGCGTAATTCGAAGGTCGTAGGTTCGATTCCTGCTTACAGTTGGTAATTTTTTCATCCACTTTTCTTTCTTCTTATTTACATTCCATTAATGTTAATAACTTGCCCTGTACATTCCTTGGCATTACTGTCTGTTATATCTCATTATTATTGTGTTAAAAACACGGAAAAACGAGTCCTTAGGTATACACTTCTTTCCCTTATTTCATTGAACGAGGGTCTCGTACTGGCAGACTTGGTGTGTTTAGGTTGTATAAGAGGGACAATTAATCAGCTGCCCGCTCATAATAAGTTCACGTGCTACGTGACGCCAAACATGCGCATAAGAGTGTTTTCACACTCGTTGTTTGGCTTATAGATGGCGCTGACTGTCGCTCCTACTTCTAAATTCACAGATAAACCCAAAAAAGTGGATGGAGAGAGGGCCGCTGTAATAGCTCAGTGGTTAGAGCATCGAACGCGTAATTCGAAGGTCGTAGGTTCGATTCCTGCTTACAGTTGGTAATTTTTTCATCCACTTTTCTTTCTTCTTATTTACATTCCATTAATGTTAATAACTTCCCCTGTACATTCCTTGGCATTACTGTCTGTTATATCTCATTATTATTGTGTTAAAAACACGGAAAAACGAGTCCTTAGGTATACACTTCTTTCCCTTATTTCATTGAACGAGGGTCTCGTACTGGCAGACTTGGTGTGTTTAGGTTGTATAAGAGGGACAATTAATCAGCTGCCCGCTCATAATAAGTTCAAGTGCTACGTGACGCCAAACATGCGCATAAGAGTGTTTTCACACTCGTTGTTTGGCTTATAGATGGCGCTGACTGTCGCTCCTACTTCTAAATTCACAGATAAACCCAAAAAAGTGGATGGAGAGAGGGCCGCTGTAATAGCTCAGTGGTTAGAGCATCGAACGCGTAATTCGAAGGTCGTAGGTTCGATTCCTGCTTACAGTTGGTAATTTTTTCATCCGCTTTTCTTTCTTCTTATTTACATTCCATTAATGTTAATAACTTCCCCTGTACATTCCTTGGCATTACTGTCTGTTATATCTCATTATTATTGTGTTAAAAACACGGAAAAACGAGTCCTTAGGTATACACTTCTTTCCCTTATTTCATTGAACGAGGGTCTCGTACTGGCAGACTTGGTGTGTTTAGGTTGTATAAGAGGGACAATTAATCAGCTGCCCGCTCATAATAAGTTCACGTGCTACGTGACGCCAAACATGCGCATAAGAGTGTTTTCACACTCGTTGTTTGGCTTATAGATGGCGCTGACTGTCGCTCCTACTTCTAAATTCACAGATAAACCCAAAAAAGTGGATGGAGAGAGGGCCGCTGTAATAGCTCAGTGGTTAGAGCATCGAACGCGTAATTCGAAGGTCGTAGGTTCGATTCCTGCTTACAGTTGGTAATTTTTTCATCCGCTTTTCTTTCTTCTTATTTACATTCCATTAATGTTAATAACTTCCCCTGTACATTCCTTGGCATTACTGTCTGTTATATCTCATTATTATTGTGTTAAAAACACGGAAAAACGAGTCCTTAGGTATACACTTCTTTCCCTTATTTCATTGAACGAGGGTCTCGTACTGGCAGACTTGGTGTGTTTAGGTTGTATAAGAGGGACAATTAATCAGCTGCCCGCTCATAATAAGTTCACGTGCTACGTGACGCCAAACATGCGCATAAGAGTGTTTTCACACTCGTTGTTTGGCTTATAGATGGCGCTGACTGTCGCTCCTACTTCTAAATTCACAGATAAACCCAAAAAAGTGGATGGAGAGAGGGCCGCTGTAATAGCTCAGTGGTTAGAGCATCGAACGCGTAATTCGAAGGTCGTAGGTTCGATTCCTGCTTACAGTTGGTAATTTTTTCATCCACTTTTCTTTCTTCTTATTTACATTCCATTAATGTTAATAACTTCCCCTGTACAATCCTTGGCATTACTGTCTGTTATATCTCATTATTATTGTGTTAAAAACACGGAAAAACGAGTCCTTAGGTATACACTTCTTTCCCTTATTTCATTGAACGAGGGTCTCGTACTGGCAGACTTGGTGTGTTTAGGTTGTATAAGAGGGACAATTAATCAGCTGCCCGCTCATAATAAGTTCACGTGCTACGTGACGCCAAACATGCGCATAAGAGTGTTTTCACACTCGTTGTTTGGCTTATAGATGGCGCTGACTGTCGCTCCTACTTCTAAATTCACAGATAAACCCAAAAAAGTGGATGGAGAGAGGGCCGCTGTAATAGCTCAGTGGTTAGAGCATCGAACGCGTAATTCGAAGGTCGTAGGTTCGATTCCTGCTTACAGTTGGTAATTTTTTCATCCACTTTTCTTTCTTCTTATTTACATTCCATTAATGTTAATAACTTCCCCTGTACATTCCTTGGCATTACTGTCTGTTATATCTCATTATTATTGTGTTAAAAACACGGAAAAACGAGTCCTTAGGTATACACTTCTTTCCCTTATTTCATTGAACGAGGGTCTCGTACTGGCAGACTTGGTGTGTTTAGGTTGTATAAGAGGGACAATTAATCAGCTGCCCGCTCATAATAAGTTCACGTGCTACGTGACGCCAAACATGCGCATAAGAGTGTTTTCACACTCGTTGTTTGGCTTATAGATGGCGCTGACTGTCGCTCCTACTTCTAAATTCACAGATAAACCCAAAAAAGTGGATGGAGAGAGGGCCGCTGTAATAGCTCAGTGGTTAGAGCATCGAACGCGTAATTCGAAGGTCGTAGGTTCGATTCCTGCTTACAGTTGGTAATTTTTTCATCCACTTTTCTTTCTTCTTATTTACATTCCATTAATGTTAATAACTTCCCCTGTACATTCCTTGGCATTACTGTCTGTTATATCTCATTATTATTGTGTTAAAAACACGGAAAAACGAGTCCTTAGGTATACACTTCTTTCCCTTATTTCATTGAACGAGGGTCTCGTACTGGCAGACTTGGTGTGTTTAGGTTGTATAAGAGGGACAATTAATCAGCTGCCCGCTCATAATAAGTTCACGTGCTACGTGACGCCAAACATGCGCATAAGAGTGTTTTCACACTCGTTGTTTGGCTTATAGATGGCGCTGACTGTCGCTCCTACTTCTAAATTCACAGATAAACCCAAAAAAGTGGATGGAGAGAGGGCCGCTGTAATAGCTCAGTGGTTAGAGCATCGAACGCGTAATTCGAAGGTCGTAGGTTCGATTCCTGCTTACAGTTGGTAATTTTTTCATCCACTTTTCTTTCTTCTTATTTACATTCCATTAATGTTAATAACTTCCCCTGTACATTCCTTGGCATTACTGTCTGTTATATCTCATTATTATTGTGTTAAAAACACGGAAAAACGAGTCCTTAGGTATACACTTCTTTCCCTTATTTCATTGAACGAGGGTCTCGTACTGGCAGACTTGGTGTGTTTAGGTTGTATAAGAGGGACAATTAATCAGCTGCCCGCTCATAATAAGTTCACGTGCTACGTGACGCCAAACATGCGCATAAGAGTGTTTTCACACTCGTTGTTTGGCTTATAGATGGCGCTGACTGTCGCTCCTACTTCTAAATTCACAGATAAACCCAAAAAAGTGGATGGAGAGAGGGCCGCTGTAATAGCTCAGTGGTTAGAGCATCGAACGCGTAATTCGAAGGTCGTAGGTTCGATTCCTGCTTACAGTTGGTAATTTTTTCATCCACTTTTCTTTCTTCTTATTTACATTCCATTAATGTTAATAACTTCCCCTGTACATTCCTTGGCATTACTGTCTGTTATATCTCATTATTATTGTGTTAAAAACACGGAAAAACGAGTCCTTAGGTATACACTTCTTTCCCTTATTTCATTGAACGAGGGTCTCGTACTGGCAGACTTGGTGTGTTTAGGTTGTATAAGAGGGACAATTAATCAGCTGCCCGCTCATAATAAGTTCACGTGCTACGTGACGCCAAACATGCGCATAAGAGTGTTTTCACACTCGTTGTTTGGCTTATAGATGGCGCTGACTGTCGCTCCTACTTCTAAATTCACAGATAAACCCAAAAAAGTGGATGGAGAGAGGGCCGCTGTAATAGCTCAGTGGTTAGAGCATCGAACGCGTAATTCGAAGGTCGTAGGTTCGATTCCTGCTTACAGTTGGTAATTTTTTCATCCACTTTTCTTTCTTCTTATTTACATTCCATTAATGTTAATAACTTCCCCTGTACATTCCTTGGCATTACTGTCTGTTATATCTCATTATTATTGTGTTAAAAACACGGAAAAACGAGTCCTTAGGTATACACTTCTTTCCCTTATTTCATTGAACGAGGGTCTCGTACTGGCAGACTTGGTGTGTTTAGGTTGTATCAGAGGGACAATTAATCAGCTGCCCGCTCATAATAAGTTCACGTGCTACGTGACGCCAAACATGCGCATAAGAGTGTTTTCACACTCGTTGTTTGGCTTATAGATGGCGCTGACTGTCGCTCCTACTTCTAAATTCACAGATAAACCCAAAAAAGTGGATGGAGAGAGGGCCGCTGTAATAGCTCAGTGGTTAGAGCATCGAACGCGTAATTCGAAGGTCGTAGGTTCGATTCCTGCTTACAGTTGGTAATTTTTTCATCCACTTTTCTTTCTTCTTATTTACATTCCATTAATGTTAATAACTTCCCCTGTACATTCCTTGGCATTACTGTCTGTTATATCTCATTATATATATATATATATATATATATATATATATATATATATATATATATATATATATATATATATATATATATATCCACAGTACAACCATCGTAGAAGACGCGTGCCACTATTCGCGTTCGTGGAGGACGCGCCATACACGCCACCGGGAGCGACCGCGTTTCGCAAGCGCTACGGCAAAACTCCTGTTTCTGACTGCTTAAGTCATTCAATGGCAACTTGAGCAAATGTGAAGCTTTCTACGGAATCGACAGCATCATCTGAAGTGATTTCAAGTGAGTGCTTTGCAGTTCACATCCACGAAGATCTACTTTTTGGCAGCGTTCGACTACCTCGGTGGGCCCACTGGCGAGGCCTACCAACATGGTCCTCCACGAAACACAAGGAGAGAAGCTTCCCTCCGCTGAAGCTCTCGACGATGATGAAGGCAGCTGGCGTCAAGTGTATGCCAGGGCCAGAAAGCCCGCTTCATCCTCGAAAAAATCGACGCCTGACATCAACACTTCGCAAAATTAAGGGCAGAAAATGCATAACTATGCCTAGAGCTTCAGTCCTTCAAACAACCATCTACCTCCCCACACCTCCCCGCCTCATCTTTCACCCCTACGCCTATCTCACCAGCACCAGCTCCTCTCTCAACCACCCCTATAGCTAGGCTCCCCGCTGAACCATCTGCGCAAAAACGAAAAGTCTCGACTCCCACATTGTCATTCGATGAGCGAGTGCACCAAGTCGTAGCGAAACTAGAGAAAGTTGACAAAGAGAAAGAAGAAGTAGCCAAACTTGAGAAAAAACTAGACAATTTTATTACCTTCTCCACAGGTTCCTTGCAGAGTCTACTTGAATCCGCGGCCTCGATACAACAAGCCATGTTACCGATGCAACAAACCCTAGATAGAGTCACGCAGTGGATCGACATGGTCCACGCTAACCATCCAGAGCTTGCCCAGCCTAAGCCAAATCAACTTAGTGAAAATGGCTCCTCGTAACCGCACTGAACTTTGCGTATGGCAATGGACCTGCAGGGAGTCTCGCCGAAAAAAGGCGGACCTCCTGCAGTACATCAAATCACAAACTACCCCTCCCCCAATCATTGCGTTACAAGAAACAAATGGTGTAGTGCAGCTGCCGGGTTATAGAACGCATCAAAACCCGGCTGATGCCCAACCAAACACTGCTGTTTTAACTCAGAAGCACCTTACAGTTACCTATTCAAAATTTGCTGACATCGACATTGAGCACGACTTTCTCCAAATACTACCTGATAAACTTGACTCACCATTCTTATAATTTCTCAACGTATACAGTAGACCGCAAGAGCAAAGGCACCGCTTCGATTCCCAATTTGCCCGAGCTACATCCTCGGCAGGCAAACACACCCTCCTCATAGTGAGGGATTTCAACGCCTCCCACCCAGCGTGGGGTTACACCGCATCTACACCGAAAGGTAGAGCCCTCTGGTCCCATATTCAGGCACATCGTTTTACGCTGCACAACGACCCGGAGGAGTCTATTCGTTTGGGGAACAGTGTGAACAAAGAAACATCCCCCGATCTTACCCTCACTCACAATGCCCCCACAATGGTTTGGACTAACACCTTAACTAATCTTCGCAGTGATCATTACATTATTAGCATTACTTTACAAATAAAACACAGACCCATTCACCTAAACCACTGATTCTCACAGAATGGGACAAATTTAGAGAGACCTGCAACAGCACCGCACCCTCACGTATTGCAGACCTTACCGAGTGGACTCAACAGCTTCAAAAAGACGTTGAAATTCACACGAGAACTCTACCCCCCGACACCCCAATAACTACTCTCGACTCCAAGCTTCTCCATATGTGGGAAGCAAAACAGTCCCTTCTGCGACGGTGGAAACACCAGTGCCCCAACAAGAAACTCCGCATTAGGATAGCGAAGCTAGACGAACAAATCGAGCGATACACGACTCAATTGGCGGCACAACAATGGCGTCGGCTTTGTGAAGGAATGCATGACCACCTCAGTAATAAACGAACGTGGCAACTTCCTAGACATCTGCTAGACCCCCCAGCACTTCTCGCGCACGCCACTCTCATGCTATGACTAAACTGTTACACGAGCACAGTGATCATTTAGGACAGCTCTTGGATAACCTCCGCACGTTGCATTTACCTCAATCACGTAAGGATTCTATACCATCTTACACAGGGAAACCTAATGAGTCATTAGATGCGCCGATAACGGAAGCGGAAGTTAGGCACGCCCTCGCAACACTCCGTACCACGTCGGCTTCAAGCCCAGACCACGTTAACAACAAATTACTTAGAAATTTTGACCCTATTTCTATTAAAACTTTGACTGAGTACTTTAACCACTGTTTTAACACGGGCGCCCTTCCACCTTCGTGGAAAGATGCCAGAGTCATATTTATACCTAAACCGAACAAAGCTTCTTTGGTAGAAAGTCTGAGGCCCATTTCCTTAACATCGTGTCTCGGAAAGACTATGGAGCATGTTGTGCTTGCACGCCTCCAGAGACACGTGGAGAATAATAGACTACTGCCTCCAGAAATGATTGGTTTTAGGGCCTCACTTTCAGTGCAAGATGCGATGCTTCGCCTTCAACACGACATCATAACTCCTAACCAGAGTGAGGATACTAAGGCAATCCTTGCTCTGGACATACATGGAGCATTCAATAAGGTAGCCCACTCAGCTATATATGCTGGCCTCAACTGCATTTCTTGTGGCGCTAAAATGTACTCTTACATCAAAAGCTTCCTCACAGACCGTACAGCTACATTAACATTAGGACCAGAACATTCCTCGCCCTATACACTAGGCAGCTTCGGAACACCTCAAGGGTCAGTGCTCTCTTCAATCCTTTTTAACCTGGCTATCCTACCGATACCCAACGCTCTTCAACGTATCCCTGACTTGAACTTCTCCATCTATGCCGATGATATCACCTTATGGGTGAAAGGAGGCTCAGATCGACACATTCAAGGCACCCTACAAACAGCTGTAGATATAACAGTACTAACATCTCAGATGAATCTATTGTACCCCGAGTAAATCAGAGTTCATCCATCTACCAGCTCATCGTCGGAACAAACACGTTACAATGATCGAAGTTCACATAAATGGGTGCCTCATTCCTAGAGTACCACGCATTCGTGTGCTAGCTTTATTTATCTAAAACAACCGACTTAATACGCACACACTCGAAGCTGTACGCAATACCGTTGAAAACACCCTAAGAATGATAGGAAGAATCTCAGGGAAAAAGGAGGGCTCCGAGAGTCAGAGCTACTTCGTATAATACAAGCTTTTGTGATTAGTAGAATCACATATACCCTCCCCTACCTTCCCCTTAAATTAGCAGAGGAGGAATCGGTCAACACCCTCCTCCGTAGAGTTTACAAATACGCGCTAGGCTTTGCAACCAATACCTCTAACGCACTGCTCCACCAGACAGGAGTCATAAATACTTTATGTGAAATCCGTGAAGCCCATTTAACAGCTCAATGCCCAAGGCTGACGACCACTAGTGCAGGTCGCCACATTTCATCGTCTACCCGAATTAACTTTACCTCACTCACCAATGCTAAATACAAAATTCCCCAAAACATACGCTAACAATTACTCATACCGCCCCTTCCTAAAAACATGCATCCAACATATCACACTAAGCGTAGAATCCAAAGAGCAAAAGCTCTTCAGAAAAAATTGCATGGAGCCAATGACGTGCTCTATGTCGATGCGGCAGAATACCCATTCTCCTCATCCTATGCCTTCTCTGCTGTCGACTATAACGGCAAGGCGCTCACAACGGCATCCGTCGCTGTCAACTCTTCGGAGGAGGCAGAGGAGGCTGCCATCGCTTTAGGTCTATCCATCCCCAATATCACTATGATTGTAAGTGACTCCAAAACTGCCATATGCAACTTCAGCGCAGGTCGAATCTCATTTACTGCCCTTTCGATTCTTAAGAAACATCCTCCCACGCCAGACGTTGCTCTCATATGGACGCCCGCGCATGCGGGGTTGGGTGGCAATGAGGCGGCTCATACCTGTGCTCAAGGAATGACCGGCCGAGCGCAGGCCTCTGATGGCGCCTTAGACCACGCCGCCTTTTTCAGCGCGAGAGATCGTCTTTTGACCTTCCACGATATAACAAATCACTACCGCCTACAGCGCACTATATACCCCACTTACATCATGGAGCTTCACGCTACCATGAAAAACTATGGCGCCAGTTACAGACCCGTACGTTTCCTACACTATCTTTTCGCCATTTTATACACCCTGCGATATACCCCTCCCCTTTCTGCATTTTCTGTCAACAAAGAGCTAACCTACAGACCATATCATGTGGGGGTGTGCTCGAAACCCACCACCTAATTCTCTACACATTAATAGTAAGGAGCAGTGGGAGGCTGCTATGTGCAGCTCAGCGCCCGAGGTCCAGCACCAGATCTTGGATTGGGCCAAGAGGGTAGCGGAGACCTACACTGGGTAGGCTTCTCTGACACTCCACCACCGCATCTTTCCTTGTTGGGATGAATAAAGTTTTTCTCCTCCTTCTCCTCGCGTTCGTAAACGCTGCCACACAAGTAGCAAGAAATCCGCGCCTTGAAACGCCGTCCTGCACGCGCCACGATGCTACGCCATGGGACCGGCACGAGAATCGAGGGGCAGATGAAGAGACTGACGAAGTTGGAGTCAGCGAGCAAGAGACATTTTGGCTGACAATTTTTAGTTTTGAGTTTACGGGCACAAGTTCACCCTAAATAAAGAGTTTATATAGTACCAGGTGCTATATTTATTCGTAACATTCTGGTGGAAGTGCGGGGTATTATTCCAAGCCCACCACAGGCAAGGGAGAAAAGCCTAGGTTCCAGAACATTGGAGCGAGCAGAATTAACACCTGCGCACCAACGCACGAGTCGCCGACTACGTGGTGAGCAGCCCGAGTTTGGCCCCCTTATTGACCCATCAAGACCTGTCGAGAGCTCAAGCACAAGCGTCACTGCGATGGCCACTCAGTCGATGCCATCTCCATCTCACCTCATTGTGGATTCACCACGTACACCAGAGGTCTTCCACGGTGAAACCTTTGAAGATGCCGAGGACTGGCTTGAAGGTTTCGAGCGAATTGCAGGTTTGAATGGTTGGGACAAAGCCCGAAAACTTTGTTACGTTTACGTCGCGCTTCAAGATTCGTCACGTACGTGGTTTGAGAACCACGAAGCGTCCTTGCTGTCGTGAGACGACTTCCTACGAGAGCTAATCGCAACCTATCCGAACTCGGACCGCAAAGAGAAGGCAGAGGCTGCTCTTCAGGCGAGGAACCAACAAAATAGAGAGAGCGTGGCCATGTACATAGAATACATGTCGCGGCTCTTCCGCCGAGCCGACCAAAACATGGCCGAGGAGAAGAAGTTGCGGCACCTAATGCGCGGAGTAAAAGAGGAAGTGTTTGCAGGCCTGGTGCGTAATCCACCGCGAACTGTGGAGGAGTTCCGGTCCCAGGCAACGACCATGCAAAGGACGCTACAACAACGTGCGCGACTTTACAAGAGAGACTTCAGCGTCTCTTTAGTAAGGGCGGGGTCAACAACCCTCCCCACCAACGTTGACGTTCTCCGGCAAATGGTGAGAGCTATCGTTAAGGAGGAGCTCCAGAAACTGCAACTCTCCCTAAGTCCTCCAGCGATGCCTTCAATCGCGGACGTTGTACGTGAGGTGCGACAAGCAATTATTCAACCACAGCCTCAGGTGCTCCACCACACGCAACCGGAACCTCAGCCACAGATGTCGTACGCGCAAGTCGCACGGCAAGACAACAGACGCGCGAACTTTCCACAAGCTCCCGTTATGCCACCGACCTTTCTTCGCAGTACTCCACCGCCGATGCCAGAAGCGAGACCCGGCAAAAGTGATGTATGGTGCACTGCAGACCGGCGGCCCCTCTGCTACCACTGTGGGGAGGCAGGTCATCTTTATCGGACATGCCACTACCATCGGGTCGGGCTACGGGGCATGCCAATGAATGCACCCTGCCCTCCTAATAGTGAGTGCCCTTACGAAATTGAAGAATCTTTATCTTCGGGCTATGCCTCTCCGAACACTCAGCGACATGAATCGCGGTCGATTGCACCAATGCGCAATAGATCGCCGAGTCCACACCCATCATCTACTTTTCCGAGGCGTCGTTCACCAAGCCCGCGATGGGAAAACTAGAACCAGAGACCTATGGAGGCAGGGCCGCTGATTTTCGGAAAACTGAAAAGACTTCATCGTCAACCGGATCAGACGACGACACTGACACAATGACGAACAAGCGCAGTAATGGTGACGTGACATCCGAGCTACAAGTCAGAATCGACGACGTCGAAACCATAGCGTTAACAGACACTGGTGCAGGCTACTCAGTAATAAGTAGCATGCTCGCAAAGAAGCCGAAGAAAAGAAAGTGCTCACTCATTGGACCGGACCGCAGATACGCACCGCCGGAGGGCACTTAGTCAGCCCCGCAGGATTGTGCACAGCGAGAGTGGGAATAAGAGGCCATGTGTACGTCTGCAGTTTTATTGTACTCCCCGTATGTTCCCGTGAGGCAATTCTGGGTATGGACTTCCTGCAAGCAAACAGTGCCATCATCGACTTGCAGAAATACCAAGTTTCTTTCTCTACAAAGAACGCTGTTGCCCTATGTCATGCGGAGCAACCAATTGTTTCGTCTCTTCGTATTGTGGGTAAAGGTCTGACAGTGCCACCACGTAGCCGCGTGACAGTTTCTGTGAAAAGCGACATTTTTCATGAGTATGCCGGACTAGATGGTGGAAATATTGAACTGCTACTCACAAAGGAAATACGCGTGGCGAGAGGTCTAGTGAACCTGCGGAAAGAATATACTTATGTGCTATAGACTAACTATACCAACGAGGTACAGCATGTGGCGAAGGGAGCAGTCGTAGCATCACTTCATGACTACGTACAAGTCTCAGATGTTTGCACCATAGAAAAAGTACCAACAACGCACTCAACAGTGGACTGTGTCCTTGAGAAGATAGATATTGACAGAGAGCTTTCATCTCTGCAGAAAGACCAGATTGTGGAGTTGATCAAGAAATGCGCAGAGTGTATTTCCTCTTCATCGAAAGTCGGACGTACTCCTGTAGCAAAACACCGCATTGTAATCGAAGGGCATGTTAGACCAGTATGTCAGCATCCATACGAAGTAGCTCCAAAAGAAAGGGCAGAAGAGGTGCGACAATTAGCACGAAACCGTATTATTCAACAGCAGAACGTCGACACGCACCGTTACAATCTAAGACAAAGGGACGTTCAGTACTCCCCTGGAGTCTAGTGGCTAAGGTACTCGGCTGCTGACCCGCAGGGCGTGGGTTCGAATCCCGGCTGCGGCGGCTGCATTTCCGATGGAGGCGGAAATGTTGTAGGCCCGTGTGCTCAAATTTGGGTGCACGTTAAAGAACCCCAGGTGGTCAAAATTTCCGGAGCCCTCCACTACGGCGTCTCTCATAATCATATGGTGGTTTTGGGACGTTAAACCCCAGATATCAATCAATCAGTACTCCCCTGGAGACCAACTGTGGGTCTGGATGCCTGTACGTGCACGTGGCCTATCAGAAAAGCTTATGCAGCGTTATTTCGGCCCTTACAGGATTCTTCGTCAGTTAGGCCCATTAAACTACGAAGTGATCCCTGAAGGTCAAGTATGCACAACACGACGCAGGAATCACCCAGAAGTTGTACATGTAGTACGGATGAAACCGTACTACGAAAGGAACTGAACAAGTGAACTGACTCACATCGTCTAACACAAGGACAAGTCCTATTGTTTAGAAACTGTCAGCCGGCTCTGCGCATTGGGGCGATGCGTGCTAGGAGGGGGACTAATGCCACAGTTCGACCATCGCAGAAGACGCGGGCCACAATTCGCGTTCGTAAAAGCCACCACACAAGTAGCTAGAAAGCCGCGCCATGGAACGCCATCCTGCACGCGCCACGATGCTACGCCACGGGACCGGCACGAGACTCGAGGGGCAGATGAACAGACGACAAAGTTGGAGTCAGCGAGCAAGAGACATTTTGGCTGACCATTTTTAGTTTTGAATTTACGGGCACAAGTTCGCCCTAAAGAAATAGTTTATATAGTACCAGGTGCTATCGACGTTTCGGCCTAGAGTCTGGCCTTCATCAGGATTAAAGGTACAGTTTGTTGGTGCTCAGCTTTATACAATCTCAAATCAGAGGGAAAGGAAAGAGGAAAAAGACAGAAAAAAGAACAAAAGAAGAAAGAAGAAAAGGAAGAGAAGAGAAAAGGAAAAAAGAAAAAAAAGAGAAAAGAATATAAGGTGGACTCCCCTCGGGCACCCCCCTTCCACTCTTCCTCCCACTTCCCCCTTCATCTCTCTCCCCCTTCTCCCCTTCACCTTTCTGATGTCAGCAGTCTGTGTATGCTTCCTTTCACTAACGCATTCTTCCGACCAGTCGGTGCCTCCTGGCCCTGCCGGTTTGGTGTAGGCCAAAAAAAGAGCTTTTTAGGAAGTTCTAAGCCTTTAACTACTCGGAGCCCCGTCAACATTTTGTCGTAGAAAGAGGGGTCCCGTGTATTGCGGCAGAGGCTGGTAAGCGGGCGCAATGCGAATTCCTTGCCCGCTTCGGGATTACGCGTGCAGTAGGGGCCTCCCGGCTGTGCACAAGATTGCTGTTGGGCATGACATGCATGGCACAAATGATTGGGTAGTAAAATAAAACAGAAAACAGACGACAGCTGCACTTAGGAAGAATAGTTACACTTGGAATTGTTTTGAGTTGTCCAGTGCCCTTCGCAGCTGCAGTGCCGTGAACTCAGTTACTATTTTCATTACTGCCGTTATCGTTTTTTAATGCTTTAATTGCTTCAAGTGCACCAGGATTCTCATTTATTTCTCTATCGAGAGTGTTTATATCGGTAGATAAGGTATGACTTTCGTTGTTCACGTTCTCGATTTGATTTAAACTCCGTCTTTAAGAGCGTTCTTAGACGCTCTTAGACGCTTATGCCCGTGACAGACGGGCAAAAGTAAAGTACTTTAAAGTAAACCCCTTTTGTCGCCTAAGGGGACCATTTGCTGAAAGGAGTGGCGCTGATGACACACGGCACCGGACTACTGCTTTAGGCGGTGCCTGAGAAGAACGCTGCAGAAAAAAATGGCGCTGTTTGTGGAAGCAGCAACATTGGAAATATTAGAAAGAATTTGCGCATGTACATCACATTCAGCGACGCCGGAGCATAAAACCGTTTTTTTATTGTCTGGTTGCTTATAATGCGCATACCTGTAATTTTCTTTCGCTTTTTTGCGTTTTTAGCAGTCACTTAAGTTCGTCTGGCAACTACGAACAGTCGGTGTTATGCTGTTTTTGTTTTTTGTCGTGCTTTTTACATATGCATGGCTGCGTCCAGCTGGGTCAGTGACGGCGTGCCGTGTTTCATCGTGGTCCTGTGATGTCTCAGCGCAGAGACAGAGATAAAGCAACAGTTGAGGTGGGCCTGACTCTTGTTGCCCTCGGCTCCATCGAAGATGAGCTAAACGCTGCGAAGGCAAGAATGATTAGCCTCAAACAAAGACTCGTCATGAACAGCTTCATTTTGACTGCTTCCGCACTGTCCCTCCAAGCCATCAACCGCGAAAGGTGGGCCTATGTGCGCAACGAACGCTGGTTCGAAGACACATTGCTGTTCGAAGACACTCCACCGTTGTGCTTTTGCCCTCGCAAGGCGTCCAAATGGCCCTCCCATAGCTTTATCAGCGCCCAGGTCTCCTTTTCAGTCCACTGGACGCGCGGTTTTTTCTTCACCGACTGAGCCGACTCCATTGTTACAAGATACTACGTCGCCGACACAGCAACTGTCGCTGCCAACCCTAACATGATCGCGCTAGTGACATAATGCAGGCGTTTGAGAGTATGGAGCCTGCTCTTGTGCCAAAGTGCACTGCTGGCGTAAGCGACGTCCCGAACGAAGGTCCAGGAGCTGGCTTTGAATGGAGACAGGTCGAAGAGATCGGGAAGCAGCTCCACTACTTGAAATGCCACGGTTACGCTGACGCTTTATTCAAGCAACAGCAAGATGGCGCCAATAATGAAGATGCACGAAACGAAAACTGATGATGATTATTGACAGATGTAGAAGATGAAGTCCAATCATTTCTTACAATATATATATATATATATATATATATATATATATATATATATTGTGGGGAGCAGGTGCGCCCAGCCTCCCTTTCCCTTTTAGGGCAGCGCACGCGCCTGGTTGCGGGGACCCCTTCCCCCACGGCCGGCGCGTGCGATTCCCCCCCCTTTCCCGGCGCCAGGAACAGGTTCCCCTCTCCCTCAGCGAGGAAAGGTACCATTCTCGTCAGGGAAAGGGAAATCGGGTCGGGGAACAAAACGAGCGGGCAAACGGGCGCTCGCTCTCTGACACCAGCGACCATCCCAGGAGGACGAACCCGCAACCCCTCCTGCGAGCCGAGGACGTCCACGACCGAGGTGTAAGCGTCAACACCTTTGTTATCTGTAGTATCTCCCCGCGACAGTGACGCGCGATTGCTAACGCTTAGCAATAAAGTGTTTGTTGTTGATCTGGCCAGTTGCCTTATTCGCCCGAACCCGTAGTAGTAGCTGCAATGAGGCAAGCTACGGTTGGGGGACGTTAACCGTGCACGGAGCAAGCGGCCCCCCCCAACATCTGGCGCCCAACGTAACGAATTTGGCAACGCGGCTAGTTCTGTGGACGCGAGCAAGTGCCAGGGCGCTCTTCCACACGTAGGATAATAGGCATGTCGGAATTCCAAGATTTGTCAATGTTGTCGGATGTCGCGTCGCAGAGTGGCGATCCTTTGGCTAACGCGGGGGTACTGTTAGGACTTTCCGACAGCGTAGAGCTTGGTCGTTTCACGCGGGATGATCAGGAGGGTGCAGAGACCGCGTTAGCAGAGAGTAGGCCTACGACGGAGAGCGGCCCGCATGGCGCTCCGGCATCTCGCGACGCGAACAGAGAGGCGCCGCCACAAGTTACGACACGCGCCTCAACTATAGGCGAGTCTTCGGGCAACAGTTTGCCCTCGAGCGAGGTACTCTTACAGAATGCGCTGTCAGTTATGCAAAGCCTCGCGAGCGCCCTGCAGAACACAGCGCAGGCCCCCGTGCAAAATGTGCGACCACGTGTCAAGGTAGACGTTCCGACCTACACGGGTTACCACGACTGCAAGAGCGCCAACGAGTATCTCGACCGGTTGCTCCATTATCAGCAGGCGACGGGTCTTTCTGATGCCGAACTTCTCGAGCGCGTGGTCCCGGTGTCGCTCACGGAGCAAGCGGCTCGGTGGTTCCGACTAACCGGACATCGCGCCCGTACGGTAGAAGAGTTCCGCGAAAGCTTTCGCGGCGAATTCCTACCGGCTAATTATGAGTGGCGTTTGCGGAGGGAGTTGGAGCTGCGCACCCAGCATCCGGACGAATCCTTGCTGGAATACGTACGGGCGATGGACGAATTGTATCGTCTCGCGAACCCTCACGCCACCAACGCGGAAAAGGTCGAGCGTGTTACCCGACAGGCGCACCCGACTTTCGCGGCGCACTTCAGGGGATGCAGGTTCGCAGACCTCGAAGAGCTCGCCACCGAGGCGAAGCGCATACAAGGGGACATCCTCGCAGCGCGTTCGTATCGCCCCCCTCCGCCCGCCGCGCAGTCAATCGAGCCTCGCTGTGCATGGAACGGCGGCGCAGTGACTTCAGAAGCGTTTAGGGGTAACGCATCAGCATCGTACGCTGATGAGCACGTGTCACGCGGTTGGGAGCTGTCAAACCGCGCTTTAGACCCCTACGCTTACGCGCTCCGTACGGCACACGCCGCCCCTGCGCGTGACATTCCAAGGCAGGAGCACGTGGTTGACGCGAGGCCTAACGAGCGGCGCAATCCAGAGCGAGGACCACCTGATCGAGGCGAGTTACGAGCGAACCGGCGTGGTGTCCGCGGTCCTTGCTATCGGTGCGGCGCGCCAGGGCACATCGCTCGCGAATGCGACCGCACGCCGGGTCAGGAGCAAACGCGCGGTTCGGGAAACGGACGGCGCCGCCGGTGATCCACATGGGACCCCGCGCGGCGATTAGTAATCCTACCGATGCGTTCGGATCACTTGCACCGTCGGTCTGTCGCGCAGGTGATGCCGTAGACTCGCCCGCGCCGCTAATCGAGTTAACGATAGCTCGGAAAAAGTTCGTAGCACTTTTGGATACTGGGGCAAGCGCTTCTTTATTCGGTGACGATGTGTTGCACCATCTCCGCGAGAACAACATCCGCTTGAGGCAAAGCAACACCATCTTCCGTCTAGCTACGGGCACAGCACAATCGAGCGGCGCGGCTAGGCTAGTGATCCGCTGGGACAGACGCGTGAGGCGACAACGTTTCGTGCATCTTCCAGGGCTGTCAATGTCTCTAATCCTGGGTCGAGACTTCCTCGCTAAGTCGGGTATTGTCATTGACATTGCAAACGGTGGTTACCGAGAGCGCGACGGAGACGCGCTGAAGCTTTTCTCGAAGGCCTCCGCATTGACAAAAGCATGCCAATCGCAGGGAGAGGCGCGAGTACGCGAGGAGGAAAGCGCGCCGAGAAAGCGAGTAAACGCCCCGCCGGAGCAATGTGCTGCGCTGCAGGAAAGGGCAGTGCACCCGCTTTTGGTACAGGCACAGAGCCTACTAGAGGGGGAACGAGCGCAGCTGTCGTCGCTGTTGTACGAATATGACGCGATGTTTACTGACTGTCCCGGCCGCACTACGCTGGTTAAGCATAGAATTGACACGGGTGATGCACGCCCTTGGAAATGCAATCCCCGACCAATCAGCTTAGCTAAGCGGAAAGCACTAGACGCCGCCTTGGACGAACTCATCGAAACAGGCGTAGTTGAGAGGTCAAACAGCCCATGGGGTTTCCCGGTAGTTCTAGTTCCAAAGAAAGATGATACGTATCGCCTTTGTGTAGACTACCGCAGGCTGAATGAAATTACGAAGAAGGACGCGTATCCTCTTCCCTCCATTTCATCGTTAGTATCCAATCTAGGCGGGGCGAAGTACTTCACAACGCTCGATGCTAGCCGCGGATATTTTCAGGTTGAGATGGACGAGCGGGATAAAGAGAAGTCAGCTTTCACGTGCCACAGAGGACTTTTCCAATTCAGGAGAATGTCGTTTGGCTTGGTGGGCGCTCCCGCTACGTATCAGAGGCTAATGGACCGTGTTTTGGGAGATGCAAAGTGGCAGCACGCACTCGCATATCTAGACGACATAGTGGTTTACTCGAAAACGTTCGAAGAGCACGTGCGCCACTTGAGAGACGTTCTAGAACGGCTGAGGTCTGCGGGCATCACTTTGAACCCAAACAAAGCTCAGATAGCGGCGACCCGAATAACATTATTGGGATTTACGCTTGACGAGGGTCGCATTTTGCCGGATAAGGGTAAGCTTGAAGCGATAGTGAGCTATCCATCGCCGAACAATGTCGGTGAGCTGAGGCGCTTTTTGGGGATGGTGAATTTTTATCGCCAATTCATTCCAGATTGCGCGGCAGTGCAGGCGCCTTTAACGAAGCTCTTGAGGAATGGTGAGCGTTGGGCTTGGAGCCAAGAGCAAGAGGCCGCACTGCGTCGCCTCACGAAGTTGCTGGCCAACACGGCTCAGCTGCAGCTACCCGATTTGAACAGGGAGTTTGTTATTCACACCGATGCAAGCGACCTGGGCTTAGGAGCAATTTTGCTTCAGGAGCATGGAGGTTCCCTCCGACCGATTGCGTTCGCGAGCCGTACGTTGACACCGGCGGAGAGGAACTACTCAGTAACCGAGAAAGAGTGTCTGGCGATAGTTTTTGCTCTCCGTAAGTTTGACTTTTACATAGACGGAGTTGCGTTTGTGATTGAAACGGACCACATGGCGCTCACGTGGTTGAGGCGTTTGAACGAACCAAGTGGCCGATTGGCGCGTTGGGCATTGTTGCTGCAGCGTTATGACTTCACCGTCCGCTACCGCAAGGGTAAGAACAATGCCGCGGCCGACGCACTATCGCGTGCTCCAGTTCGACACGAGGCAAGTCACGCGACTAATTCGGAACGAACTGAGAGCGAGACACTCGCGCTAACGCAAACAGCGGAGCAAACGTTAGTTCGAGCTAAGAGCGTGAACCACGTAGAGGCTGTCGTTAGCGCAGGGATTGTTTTCAGCAGAAGGGAGCTGTTAGAAGCTCAGCAGAAAGATCCATTTTGTCGAAAGGTGTTCGACGGGCTCCGGGAGCCGGGTGGTAGTGAGGCCACCGCGCACAAGGGGGCAGCTGGTATTGCTGTCGGTGCGGAGCGCTCGGCAACAGCTGGTAGTGCTGTGAGCGCGCTGGATTCATATCTGCTAGATTCTGACGGCGTCCTGCTGAGGTACATTCCATCCGACGATGACACAAGTGAGTCATTTAAAGTCGTGATACCGCGCGCGTTGAGAGGAGCGCTTCTTCGCTACTTTCATGACTCGTGCATTGGTGGGCATGCGAGCGGCCCTAAGACTTACGCTAAGTTGTGTCGCCTCGCTACCTGGCCAGGTATGAAGCGGGATGTGATTCGCTACGCCCGTTCATGTCGTGTGTGCCAAAGCGTCAAGCCGCGAGGAGGACGTCCGCCCGGCCTCATGCAACCGATTAACAGTCAGACTCCCTGGCAAATCGCAGCGTGTGACGTAATGGGCCCGTACCCCTCAACTCCTAGCAGAAATAAGTTCTTGCTGGTGATCACGGATCACTTCACTAAATGGGTAGAACTTTTTCCCCTTAGGAAGCTGACGGCTCGAGTGATTTTAGAGAAGTTGATGGAGGTTTTTACCAGGTTCGGGTTCCCCGAGCAGTTGATTACAGACAACGCGTCTTATTTCACTGCGAAGGTGTTTGTTGACACGTGCGCCGCGTTGGGCATTAAGCACAAGAAAACAACCACCTACCATGCTCAGTCGAACCCCACGGAGCGAGTCAATCGCAACATCAAGCACATGCTTGTCGCGTTCTCTGAAAGACATAAGGACTGGGATACCTATCTTCCAGAGATCGGTTTTGCATTACGATCGACCGTAAACCGATCGACTGGGTATGCGCCTTCTTCTCTGAACTTGGGGAGAGAACTGCCGAATCCGATGGAGACCGTACTCGCGGACCGCAGTGGAGTGCCAGTGGCGACATCAGCACGCGCTGAATACGCAACGCAGCTGCGCGAGAAGCTAGCGGAAGCTTTACATAAAGCTCGACATAATCTCCGCACTGCTAGGGCACAGCAGAAGGCGCAGTATGACCGCACGCGTAGGAACGTACACTACGAAGTGGGCGATCTGGTGATGCGGCGCCATCATGTTCTCAGTAATGCTAGCAAACAGTTTGCTGCCTCGCTGGCACCGAAATGGTCCGGGCCGTACCGAGTGCGAGAGAAAGTTTCTTCGCTCGTTTATCGACTCGCGAACATGAAAGGCAAACCGAGCGGCGGACCGGTGCATGTATGTGACTTGAAACGCTACATAGCACGGGAGGCGCATGAGGACTACGGTCAGTCCCCCTCCAAGCCGCGCGCGGCGGGTGAGATGGTTCGACACCGGGTCAGGAGCCCAGAACCGCGCTACTTCCTGCGTAACAGTCGGAGGCAACTATGCACGGTAGGCCGCGTTTGATATGTTCGACGCGGGGTGCAAGGGTTAGCGCGCAACACATGTGCGATTGTTAACCTGTCGTTCTTTATCTGTATCACTCTCACCGAACAGATGGAGCGCCATTGGGAACAGCACCGCCGGAACAGCAAGGAGAGGAGACCACCTCCTTACGGCCAGCCCCCACCCCCACCAACGTCCACATGGCAGCCCTACCCCACTGCGGCCCGGCCGCGAACGCCGAGGCAGAGCCACTCGAGCCGCCGCCACCGAGGGGGTCCGCGCGCGCTGCCGCCTGGTCACCAACTCTCGGCTTCGCCGTCACCATCACGACCCGCCGGTTCACAGGGAACGAGACCAGGGTCCCAACGCGGCGAGCCGACCGCATCGCCTCACGGCCGCAACCACCGAGACGTGGCAACCTGGACCAGCCAGGATGGAGGCGACCCTCCGGTGTCTTACGTCTCCTCGAGGCCCTGGCGCCGGCAGGAAAGGGCCCGAGTTGGGGTCGCCCCAGCGCACCTGTATCGCCCTTTTCAGGGGCGCACGGTAGAGGACGCGGACCGGAGGGCTAACGGGGCTTGCCTTCCAGTGCCCGCAGGGACGCGGTTCTGCGAGTGCGGCGCCGTGGTGATCCATAACTCCCACGAATTGGGGAAATTACACCGGCACCGCACCCAGGCTACCCAACCATCCAGCCGCGAATCATCCCAGGAGCGCTCCGGCGCCGCGGTTCGGGCCATGCTGGCGCGGGCGGCCCAGGAGGCGGACTTCGCGCAGTGGCTGCTGAGAGTTGCCTCAGGCCACGCGTCCAGCGAGAGTCCGCCTGCGCCGCTATCAATAACGGCTACCGTAGAGCGGGGGGCGGCGGGGCCGGGAGAGACATTGGTGGCGGCTGCATTGACACCGGAGGTGGCGTCAATGACCTTGGAGGCGGGTGAGAGAGCGGTGGGGGCTCCGGCGGTGCCCGCGGCAGACACCGAACGGTCCGAGGGCATGGACGTAGACCAGGCCCTTCTGGCCTATCTAGAGGACGAATAAAACGAATTATTCCCTCTTTGCAGTCTCTGTCGTTCGGGGGCCTTCTTAAGGGGGGAGGAGATGTGGGGAGCAGGTGCGCCCAGCCTCCCTTTCCCTTTTAGGGCAGCGCACGCGCCTGGTTGCGGGGACCCCTTCCCCCACGGCCGGCGCGTGCGATTCCCCCCCCTTTCCCGGCGCCAGGAACAGGTTCCCCTCTCCCTCAGCGAGGAAAGGTACCATTCTCGTCAGGGAAAGGGAAATCGGGTCGGGGAACAAAACGAGCGGGCAAACGGGCGCTCGCTCTCTGACACCAGCGACCATCCCAGGAGGACGAACCCGCAACCCCTCCTGCGAGCCGAGGACGTCCACGACCGAGGTGTAAGCGTCAACACCTTTGTTATCTGTAGTATCTCCCCGCGACAGTGACGCGCGATTGCTAACGCTTAGCAATAAAGTGTTTGTTGTTGATCTGGCCAGTTGCCTTATTCGCCCGAACCCGTAGTAGTAGCTGCAATGAGGCAAGCTACGGTTGGGGGACGTTAACCGTGCACGGAACGACTGTGTGCGGCTGAAACATTAGCTATAGGCTTCTGCGTCAGCCGTACATAGGACGGTCCCCCAACAATATATATATATATATATATATATATATATATATATATATATATATATATATAGGTGGAAACGAGAAAAGGGAGAGAGATGGAGGGGTAAGTGGAAAGAAGAGTGAAGGGGGGTCTATCCCGCCCTGGGGGTCTATCTGATAGTCTTTTTCTCTTTTATCTTTTTTTCTTTTTTCTGTCTTTTCCCCCTTTCTCTCTCTCCTTTCTGATTTCATATTGTATAAAGCTCAGCACCAACAAACTGTACCTTCAATCCTGCTGAAGGCCAGACTTTAGGCCATATCGTCGAAATAGACCACGTTGTGACCGCTCACGGAGAATCGACTTGAATATATATATATATATGTGAACGGTTGTTTACGTTCTCTTTGATGGCTAATAAACCTCTTCACATTTGGTGGAAGGGGCTGTTAATCTACGTTGCTACAACCTGAAGCTGCGAAGCCACACGCTGCCACCTGTCATGACTGACAACGCCACTACATCGGCGCCTTCGCCCCAGTTCAACTGCCCTGGCCATCCTAGGCTACGGGACCCGAAGGTCTTCAGAGGTGCGGATGGGACCGACGTCGTAGACTGGCTCGAGCACTACAGACTGGTGAGCGCCAACAATAAGTGGGATGAAGCCGACAAGCTGCGCCACGTCATATTTTATCTCACTGTCATCGCCGAATTGTGGTTTAACAACCACAAACACAACATCCCCACATGTAGCGTCTTCAAGACGTCACGTGCTGAAGTGTTCGGCCGGCCAGCTGTCCGCAAGCAGCTGGCAGAACAGCGCTTGCGCGTCCGCTTTCAGCAGACTGGCGAGACCTTTACCAGCTATATTGAGGACGTCGTTGACCTTTTTCGACGTGCGAATGACACCATGCCCGAATCTGACAAGGTCATACACATGCTGAAGGGCATCAACGACGGCGCATTTCAAATGCTCTTGGCAAGAAATTCTAGCACAGTTTCCGAAGTCGTCAGCTTGTGTCAGAGCTACGACGAGTTGAATAAGCAACGCACTCTGACTCGGCAGCCTCAGCGTGTTGGCGAGTCACTGTCCAGTTTCGACACCCTGCCTGACAATTCACCGTTGCTTCTGCAAGTCCGAGCCTTCGTCCGTGAGGAAGTCGCCCGCCAACTTTCTCTAGTGCCCTTCACTCACGAGAACACCACCTGTCTACCTGCCCCGCTTCGTACTGCTATTTCGGAAGAGGTTGCCCAAGCTGTTCCTCTTGCGCACCACGAGCCGCCTCTATCCAGCCGTGAACTTAGCTTCTATTAGCGCGGCACATATGAAAAGGAAAGAGGAAAGAATACAGAGACGTCAAGACAGGTAGGCGCTACGTCTCTGTATTCTTTCCTCTTTCCTTTTCATATGTGCCGCGCTAATAGAAGCTAAGTTCATGGATAACCAACTCGCCCGAGCCACAACACTATCCAGCCGTGTTCACCGCCAGCGTGTCGCGCAGCCGGTAGGCCCTCCTGTCGCCTATCCGCCAGCCGTGCAGCCTGTGGCCGCACCCCTAACGTATGCAGCGCAGCCTGTGGCTCCTCCTGTCACCTGTTCGCAAGAGATGCAGCCTGTAGCAGCGCCGTTCACATATGCAGACGCTGTGCGTAGGCTTCCGCAACCACCCTACATCTCACACTCACAGCCCGCACAACCGGCTGCTTATAGTGCACCTTGGGCGGCACCACCAGTCACCAATCCTTGGGAGACGCCCGATAATCTACCGATATGCAACGCCTGCTTCATTCCCGGACACGTTGCCCGCTACTGCCGCCGTCGACCTCAGACGTTCGGCAACTATGTCCATTCGTCGCAACCCGGCAGCTAACCCTTCGCGCAATACGGGCCGTCTCGTCACCTCGCTATGCCCCTCCCAACGACCCCGACTTCGTGACACCGCGCGCACCCTCTCCTCGTAGGCGATCACCCTCCCCTATGCGTCGCGAGTCCAGACCTTCTGACCAGAAAAACTAAGCACCGCAGTTCAAGAGGCAAGAGCTACGCCATTTTCGAACTGTCTAAGCCCTCACCCCTTTCCTGCTAACGTGGTCGCAGTAACTGTTGAAGGTTATTCTACTTTCGCCCTTGTGGACACCGGCGCCGCTGTTTCTGTTATTGCCGCTAATGTCTGCCGTGTATTACGTAAAGTCACGACGCCGCTTTTGGGACTGTCACTCCACACCGCAAGTGCACAGCAAGTAACGCCCCTCGCAGCCTGCACTGCAAGAGTGTCCATCGAAAGCATTGTTTACATTGTGGAGTTTATTGTCCTCGCTGTCTGTTCGCATGACGTCATCCTCGGATTGGAATTCCTATCCCGCCATAATGCCGTCATCGACTGCGCATGCGCTGAAGTTGTGTTTTCACCCTTTTGTGATGTCCCATTACTTGACGCTCTTCATCAGCCACCGAAGTTGCTCGTGCATAAAGATACCGATATTCTACCTGAGAATCTCGCACTTGTTCCAGTTTCATGCAACGCCTACACTGACGCTACAGTCTTTTTTATGTCTTCCGATATCTTCACTAGTCGTCGAGCTCTGCCGCTGCCTTTCGCAACGATTGACCTTGCCGCAGGAAGAAGCAATATGTTCATACTCAACCCGCTTTCCACACCTGTCACTTTTCTTGTGGGGGAATGTCTCGGCCGCGTGCAGGATCTCGACCCTTCGTCTTTGGTTGATGTCTCGGATGACTACTGCGACCACCCGAAATCACTGTCAGCCCTCGAGGAGTCATCCAAGGATACGTTTTCCAGCGCCATCGCCGACACCCTCACTCCCACCGAATATGCCGACCTGCTTGATCTTCTGCATGAGTTCCGGAACTCTTTCAATGTGTCGCAAGCTCAACTAGGTCGCACGTCGGAAGTCGAGCATCATGTTGACACCGGCCTGCACCAGCCACTGCGTCAAAGACCATACCGTGTCTCCACTGAAGAGCGCCGCGTCATCAACGATCAAGTCGAAGATATGCTTCGTAGAGACGTCATTCGACCATCTCACAGTCCCTGGGCGTCTCCTGTCGTCCTGGTGCGTAAGAAAGACGAATCTATCCAATTTTGCGTGGACTATCGTTGTTTGAATAAGATGACCCGGAAGGACGAATATCCTTTGCCGCGCATTGATGACGCCATTGACACCCTCAACGGAGCGTAATTCTTCTCGTCGCTAGATTTGCGGTCTGGCTACTGGCAAGTTCCGATGGCTGAAGCCGATCGCCAAAAAACTGCTTTTATTACACCTGACGGACTATACGAGGTTAACGTCATGCCCTTTGGGCTTTGTGACGCGCCCGCCACGTTTGAACGACTTATGGATAATACGCTACGTGGCCTCAAGTGGAATATGTGCCTCTGCTACCTCGACAATGTCGTAGTTTTCTCGCACGACTTTCCTACGCACCTTCTTCGCCTCAGCCAAGTTTTGACTTGTCTGATTAACGCTGGCCTGCAGCTTAACCTGAAAAAATGCCGCTTCGCTGCACGTGAGCTCGTCATCCTAAGCCACATCGTGTCGAAGCACGGCGTATTACCTGACCCAGCAAAACTTCGAGCAGTCGCAGAATTTCCCAAGCCGACGAGCATGAAGGAACTTCGCAGTTTTGTAGGCCTATGCTCTTATTTCCAGCGCTTTGTTCGCAATTTCGCATCCATCATGTCGCCATTAAGCCAGCTTCTTCGCGGTGACGTGAACCTCTCCTCCTGGTCCCCTGCATGTGACGTTGCCTTCACTACTCTGCGCCGTCTGCTCACCTCCCCACCTATTCTTCGCCACTTCGACCCGACGGCTCCTACTGAAGTGCACACCGACGCCAGCGGCGTCAGGCTAGGCGATGTCCTCGCTCAACGAAAGCCTGGCTATTTAGAATAAGTTGTAGCCTAGGCTAGCCGCACTCTGACCAAAGCGGAAACCAATTACAGCGTCACAGAAAAAGAGTGTTTGGCACTGGTGTGGGCGCTTATGAAGTTCCGGCCGCACCTATACGGCCGCCCGTTCGATCTAGTAACTGATCACCACGCGCTTTGCTGGCTCTCCACGTTGAAAGACCCTACTGGCCGCCTTGCGCAATGGCCACTCCGCATCCAGGAGTACGATATTCGCATCGTATACCGCTGCGGACGCAAACACTCCGACGCTGACGCCCTGTCCCGCTCACCTTTGCCACCAGATCCGACGTGCGGAAACACGTGCCTCCAGACCTTGTCATCGTTAAATCTTGACTCAATTGCCACCGAACAACGCCGTGACCCGTGGATCGCATCTCTTCTCGTATATCTATTCGGTACGCCCACCCTTCCGGTATCTCGATCCCTCCGACGTGAAGCTTTCCATTTCGCCATCCGCGATCAACTTCTTCATCGACGCAACTACGCTCCTGATGGCCGCCGGTGGCTACTGGTCATTCCACGCCCTTTACGATTGCAGGTATGCGCCTCTCTTCACGACGATCCACAATGTGGCCACGGCGGGGTGTTCAAAAGATATGAACGCCTTCGCCATCGCTATTACTGGCGCGGCCTGTACAATTTTGTACGCAAATTGGTGCAGTGCTGTTCTAACTGCCAGTGACGCAAATCAACACCGCTATGTGCGACTGGCGAATTGCAGCCACTCCCGTGCCCTGCCAAGCCAGTTGATCGCGTTGGCGTTGGCCTCTACGGCCCCCTTCCATTGACACCAGATGGCAATCAGTAGATTATAGTGGAGGTTAACCATCTAACACGCTACGCCGAAACGGCCGCTTTACCGAGCGCTACCGCTCAGGATGTTGCCTCTTTCATTTTACGTCGCTTTATCTTTCGACATGGCGCACCTCGAGAGCTCCTTAGTGACAGAGGCCGTGCTTTTCTCTCCGAGGTCGTCGAAGCTCTGCTTTCGGAATGCCACGTCATTCATCGGAAAACGACAGCATACCACCCGCAGACTAATGGGCTAACGGAACGGTTTAACCGCACGCTGGGTGATATGCTCTCAATGTACGTGGCATCTAATCATAGCAACTGGGACCGTGTTCTCCCATACGTCACATTCGCATATAATACTGCAATACAAACAACCACGGGATTTTCACCTTTCTTTATTCTTTATGGACGTGACCCTTCCCATACAATTGATATTCTACTTTCCTACCGTCCTGATGCTTCCGAATGTCCACCTATATCCGATGCTGCTCGACAAGCCGAAGAGTGCCGCCAGCTCGCCCGTGCGTTCCCCTCTAACGAGCAGCAACGCCAGAAAGAAAACGGTTGCACCTCTCTTCCGGATCCCAGCTATGCCCCAGGGTCTCTCGTGTGGCTTGCCATCTCATACCAAACTCAGGGACTCTCATCAATTCACATAAAAAACAGCACAAATAACGAGGGACAACAGAAAGAAGGAGACACACAGTGGCACTGACTTACAACCAGATTTATTTGCTAGAACCGCACAATATATACTTGGGCAGTATCTGTCAAAAAAAAAAAGGAAAAAAAACAAAACAAAGGAAACAGAATCCACCTAACAGCTATGTTGTGTTGTTCATGGTGCGTTGTGGCGATGATTCCATGGTTGTTAGGTGGATTCTGTTTCTTTGTTTGTTTTGTTTTTTCTCTTTTTTCTTTCTTTTTTTCTTCAGATACTGCCCAAGTATATATTGTGCGGTTCTAGCAAATAAATCTTGTTGTAAGTCGGTGCCGCTGTCTGTCTTCTTTTTGCTCTTGTCCCTCGTTATTGGCGCTGTTTTTTATGTGAATTATGTCGTACCAACTCACCCAAGCAACCGCGTTAGCTACTCTCATCAAAACTTGTCCCCCGGTACGAGGGGCCTTACACCGTTTTAGAGAAAATCTCTCCGGTTAATTACCTAATCGAGCCAGTTTCCCGATCGGACGACATGCGCCGGCGTGCACGTGACATTGTCCATGTTTCCCGCCTAAAACCGTATCATGAGCCTCTCCCTGAGACTTCTTAGGTCGCCAGGATGGCTCCTTTTTCAGCGGGGGCGATTGTGAAGAAGAAGATGTGCCTGCAGCAAGCAGCATGCCAACGCCCGGCTCTCTCGGCTCGTTGCTGTGCCGATCGCTGGAAGGTTCTTCCCGCTGTCTCGTCACTCTCTTTAACGGCTAATAAACCTCCTCACAATATATATATATATATATATATATATATATATATATATATATATATATATATATATGCATGGTGGTAGAGTGGCCGTAGCGTTGCATATAGTCAAGTTTTGTTAGAAATTTTGTTATTTGGGTGATTTCTTCGTTCCATAAAGTGTTGTGGTTGTGGCGGAAAAAGGTGTTGGTCATAGCGACCGGTTTTTTTACCTGTTTATTACTGTGATTAAGAGCGATTTCTGTTAATTCAAGAGATGTCTCGCGTAGGACATTTTTCTATGTTATTTAGTTGTGTTCATCTAGGTTTGTAGCGGCTGGTGTGAGGAAGAGTGTCATACCCTTGGGGGCTATTCTAGCACGAAGGTACACTTGCAATGTTGATTTATGCATTTCGTGTTTAATTAGTTTGTCAGCAAGTTTTCGTCCTTTAAGGAAGGTGGCACTGCATCTGGGAAGCGATGAGCTCGACTTACATTTCAGAAGTCAATCTTCTTTTTGGTGCGGGGATGACACTGATGAAGTGCGCAGATTGTAGTTATGTCCGGCAGGCCTTCGTCGTTGTAGGGAGTATTTCGACGTTGGGCTCCCGGCAAACGTGTTCGTAGGCAGTTCTGGGGTCCGTAATACAGGGACGCGGTTTCGTAGTTTGGCAGGCTTCCCTTTCAGGAGTGGTGTAGTGGTGCTGTCGTGTAGTGCTTTTGTTCTCGACATTCTCAATGGAGGAACGTGTGTTGGCTGTTCAGCAGACTTCCCCCCTAGTAGTAGTGCGCTGTTGATGATAGTGAGGGGGTGCTTGTGGCTTGCGGGAGTCACAGTTTCGCCGATCGTCGGGAACTCGTCTGTGATGTTAGGTGGGTGTGGGGCTCCTGCAGTATGTTGATATGCAGAGTTTTTGTCGTGGGTGCCTTGTTGTGTTGAACAGATATTGACGGGAGCTGCTGGTTGAGTCGACCATCCCGTGGTAGCTTCGAGGTCTCCACGACAGAGTGCACTCTTGAAGGTTTCGGCAATCAACGCGACACCCATAAAACTCGGATGAAGCCCATCCGCAGCAAGAAAGCGTCTTGGTGGCAACTGCTCGAACTGGTAGTCGGTGTATGACATCTTGCTGGGTCTTCGGCAGTAGGCCTTGACTGTCTCGTTGAATTGACAAGCGTCCCGTTTGAAGCGGTGCACGAATTGTTTGTTCGATTGTTTCAGGTGTAGGTTGAGATAACGGGGTGGCGCGCATGAAAAAACGAGCCTTCCGAGTTCCTGGCGAGTCCAAAGCGTGTTTTTCACTAGGCGATGAAGGCGGCGTAGCAATTCCTCTAGTCCGTACGACGCCATCTCGCTCGTACCAACGTTAAAAACGAGCGTGGTCACAGATCGTGGTATGCTAGCCAGCTCTTTCTCGATGTCGAGTGTGGAGGCTCCGCGGATGGAAATGATCGCAGGTGTCGCCTTTTAATGCGGGTTGAAATGCCGGTGCAAATGCCTTGTTTGCGAGTTTCCGATGATGGCTGATGTTGGTGCATGTTTAGGGAACTTCCGTGAGACCTGCTCAACTGGAGGTGCGCCAGTGGCCGGTCTTGTGTAGGCAGGCATTATGGTTGAGTGGCCGTAGCGTTGCATATAGTCAAGTAGATCCTCTGTGAGAGGTCACAAAATGGTTTGTTTATTCATTTATTTAACAATAATGTAGCCCTTCTTCAGATTCATACAGGAAGCGGGCATACATCACAGGTAACCAAGTAGATACAATGTTCCGGAAATACAATATTTTAAGGGACGATACGCACAACAGCGAAACACTTACAATAGAGCGCACAACAATACAACATTGGTGCTCTTCCCATACACGAGAAGAGGAGAAAAAAAGAAAAAGTAATAATAAAAACCACGTACTACGCGTGAAAAACAATACATATGTACAAATATTACAATGCACTACTGCAAAACACGTTTTTCGTTATCGCAACAACAAGAACAGCAAAATGTAACTATACTGGCTCAGTTAACTGTTCCACAAAAGAACAAAATTTCGACGTTTCGGCCTAGAGTCTGGCCTTCATCAGGATTGAAAGTACAGTTTGTTGGTGCTCAGCTTTACACAATAACAAATCAGAGGGGGAGAGAGAAAAAAAAGACAAAAAAGAAAAAGAAAAAAAGAAAAAAAAAGATGAAAAAGAAACAAAGAAAGAAAAAAAGAGAAAAAGAATATAAGGTAATTTCCCTCCGGGCACCCCTTTCCACTTTTGCTTCCACTTCCCCCTCCATCTCTCTCCCTTTTCCCCTTTCCACCTTTCCGATGTCTGCGGTCTGTGTATGCTTCCTTTCACTAACGCATTCTTCCCGACCAGACGGCACCTCCTGGCTCTGGTGGTTCAATGTGGGGCATAAAGAGCTTTTTTTAAGAAGTTTAAGCCTTTAACTACTCGGAGCCCCGTCGACATTTCGTCGTAGAAACAGGGGTGCCGCGTATTGCGGCAGAGGCTGGTACGCGGGCGCAATGCGAATTCCTTGCCCGCATCTGGATTACACGTGCAGTAGGGGCCTCGCAACTGTGTACAGGGTTGCTGTTGGGCATGTCATGCTTGAAACAATTGATTGGGTAGTAAAGTAAAAACAGAAAATAGACGACAGCTGTACTTAGGAAGAGCGGTTACGTTAGGAATTGTTTTGAGTTGTCCAGTGCCCTTCGCGGCTGCAGTGCCGTGAACTCAGTTACTATTTTCATTATTGCCGTTATTGTTTTCTAATCCTTTAATTGCTGCAAGTTGCCAGGATTCTCATTTATTCCTCTATCGAGGGTGTTAAAATGGTGGATAAGGTATGACTCTCGTTGTTCACGTTCTCGGTTTGATTGAAATCCCGTCTCTAAGAGCGTTACTGATAGTTTGTCGAATGCATTGTCGGGAAGTATAAAATATTTTGATAGGGCTATATTAGGGGCTGATTTCGCATGGGCTTTGTGATTATTGAAGCGAATTCCAAATGGTGTTTCTGTTTGTCCGATGTACTGTATACTACACACGTTGCATTCGAGTAGGTGACCACATTAGAGGAATCGCATGTTAGGTTTCCTCGTATTTTAATCGAAAACTTGGATTGTGTGCTGGTTGCTTTGTTTGTTTCTCGCATCGCCTTACATACAAGACATCGTGACTTTAAACAAGGTCGGCAAGAATTATTGGGGGGTGAGGTATTGATTTGCAAGTGGACAAGTGTGTCTTTGAGGTTGCGTGGTCGTCGGTAAACGACGCCTGGAGCGGATGGGAATGCGCGTTTCAGAAATTCACTTTTTTCCAGAATGTTGTAATGTCATTTAAGGATTTCGTTTACATTGGGAAAGTTTGTGCTGTAAGTCAAGCAGAGGTTTGATCGTTCTGGGTCTTCTTGCGGTGGTCGCTTCATAAGTAAATCGTCACGCTTCAGTTTTCTCGCTTTTTGAGCAGCGTCATCCATTACATGTGGGGGGTATTTTTGTTTCTCGAGCGTAAGTTTCAGCCTCTGTGAGCTCGTGTCAAAAGCAGCGTCTCTTGAGCATATTCGCTTAAACCGGTGAGCCTGGCTGTAGGGAATACTGTGTTTACAGCGGCGTGTGTGTTCGCTTTGGTAGTGGAGGTATATTTGTCGATCAGTTGGTTTGTGATATAGGGTTGTGGAGTGCTTTTCATCTTCTATCGTTATGGTGACATCAAGAAAATTAACGGTTACTTGCGAGTATGTGTGTATGAAATGTATGTTCGAATGTACAGCATCGTAAGTGTCGATAAAGTTGAGTTCTTCCTCGCTGTGGGTCCAAATAAGAAAGATGTCGTCTATGTATCATCTGTATACAGTGGTTTCAAGGAACTTTGTGCAAGAAATTATATTTCTAGCTTTCCCATAAAAATGTTGACATAAATGGGTGCCATTTTTGTGCCCATAGCGGTCCCGCTAGTTTGTCAAAAATACTCTTGGTTAAAATCGAATGAATTTAATTCGAGGACCATCCTCGTGAAAGTTGCGATGGCAGAGAAATCTTGGGTGTTAGATTGTCTATGGTTTGTGTACATATTCTGTAATGCAGCTATGCCGTCATCATGAGCAATATTTGTGTACAATGAACAGACATCAAGAGTAACCAAGTACGAGTTTTTCGGCACACACAGACCTGCACATTTTCGTCGAAACACACACACACACACACATATATATATATATATATATATATATATATATATATATATATATATATATATATATATATATATATATATATATATATATATATATATATATATATATATATATATATATATATATATATATATATATATATATATATATATATATATATATATATATATATATATATATATATATATATATATATATATATATACGATGAGTTGAAGAAGCAACGCACTTTGACTCGGCAGCATCAGCGTGGTGGTGAGTCACTGTCTAGTTTCGACACCATGTCTGACAATTCACTATTCCTTCAGCAAGTTCAAGGATTCGTCCGTGAGGAAGTCGCCCGCTAACTTTCCCTGGTGCCCTTTACTCACGAGACCACCACCCGTCTACCTTCCCCGCTTCGCACAGCTATTTCGGAAGAGGTTGCCTAAGCTGCTACCCTTGCGCACCACAAGCCACTTCTATCTAGCCGTATTCACTACCCGCGTGTCGCGCAGCCAGTAGGCGCTCCTGTCGCCTTTCCTCCAGCATTGCAGCCTGAGTCTGCGCCCATAACGTATGCAGCAGAGCCTGTGATTTCTCCTGTCACCTGTTCGCAAGAGATGCAGCGTGTAGCCGCGCTGCTTACATATGCAGACGCTGTGCGTAGGCTTCCGGCCCGCCCTACACCACGTGCTAACAGCTGGCATACCCTGCTGCTTATACTGCACCTTGGGCGGCCCCACCAGTCGCCAATCCTTGGAGGACACCCAATAACCAACCGATTTGTTACCCCTGCTTCACTCCCGGATACGTTACCCACTACTACCGCCGTCGACCTCAGACGTTCGACGACCATGCCCGGTCGTCGCAACCCGGCAGTCAACTCTTCGCCTAATACGGACCAGTCTCGTCACCTGGGTATGCCCTATGACCACCTTGACTTCCAGCTGCAGCACGCACCCTCTCCTCGTCGGCGATCACCCTTCCCCATGCATACCAGGAAATTTGAGCACCACAGTTCAAGAGGCAAGAACTGCGCCATTTTCGAACTGTCTAAGCCCTCGCTTCTTCCTGCTAACGTAGTCGCAGTAACTGTTGAAGAGTATTCTACTTTCTCCCTTGTGGACACCGGCGCCGCTATTTCTGTTATTGTCGCTAATCTCTGCCGTTTATTAGATAAATTCGCGACGCTGCTTTTGGGACTGTCGCTCCACACCGCAAGCGCACAGCAAGTAACACCTCTCGCAGCCTGCACTGCAAGAGTGTCCTTTGAAGGCATTCTTTACATCGTGGAGTTTATTATCCTCGCTGTCTGTTCGCATCACGTAATTCTCGAGTGGGACTTTCTATCTCGCCATAATACCGTCATCGACTGCGCACGCGCCGAAGTTGAGTGTGATGTCCCATTACTTTACGCTCTTCATCAGCCGCCGAAGTTGCTCGTTCATGAAGATACTGATATTCCACCTGAAAATTTCGCACTTGTTCCCATTTCATGCCTTGCCTACACTGACGCTACAGTCCTTTTTAAGCCTTCCTGTATTTTCACGAGTCGCCGAGCCCTGCCGCTGCCTTTCACAACGATTGACCTTGCCACCGCAAGAAGCAATGTGTTCGTACTCAATCCGCTTTCTACACCTGTCGCTTTGCTTGCGGGCGAATGTCTCGGCCACGTGCAGGATCTCGACCCTTCGTCTTTGATTGATGTCCCGGAAGACTACTATGACCACCCAAAAGCACCGTCCACAGTCGAGGAGTCGTCCAAGAATACGTTTGCCAGTTCCATCACCGACACCCTCACTCCCACCGAATATGCCGACCTGCTGGATCTTATGCATGAGTTCCGGAGATCTTTCGATGAGTCGCAACCTCAATTGGGCCGCATGTCGCAACTCAAGCATCATGTTGACACCGGCCTACACCACCCACTGCGTCAAAGACCATACTGTGTCTCCACTGAAGAGTGCCACGCCATCAACGATCAAATCAAAAATATGCTTCGTAGAGACGTCATTCGACCATCTCACAGTCCCTGGGCGTGTCCTGTCATCCTGGTGCGTGATAAAGACATATCTACCCGATTTGGCGATGAATATTATCATTTGAATAAGATAACCCCTAAGGACGTCTATCTTTTCCCGCGCATTGATGACACCATTGACACCCTTCATGGAGCAGAATTCTCATCACTAGATTTGCGGCCTGGCTACTGACAACTCCTATGGCTGAAGCCAATTGCCAAAAAACTTTATTTATTACACCAGACGGACTGTACGAGTTTAACGTCGTGCCATTTAGGCTCTGTAATGGACCTGCCACGTTTGAACGACTTATGGATAATACGCTACGTGGCCTCAAGTGGAGTATGTGCCTCTGTTACCTCGACGATGTCGTGGTTTTCTTCCATGACTTTCCTACGCACCTCCTTCGCCTGAGGCATGTTTTCACTTGTCTCACCAACGCTGGCCTGCAGCTTAACCTGAAAAAATGCCGCTTCGCTGCACGCGAGCTCACCATCCTAGGTCGCATTGTTTCCAAGCAGGTCGTATCACTTGACCCAGCAAAACTTCAAGCAGTCGCAGAATTTCCCAAGCCAACGACCATGAAGGAACCTCGCAGTTTTGTAGGCCTATGCTCTTATTTCCAGCGCTTTGTTCGCAATTTCGCATCCATCATGTCGCCATTAACCCAGCTTCTTCGCGGTGACGTAAACCTCTCCTCCTGGTCCCCTGCATGTGACGTTGCCTTCACTACTCTGCGCGTCTGCTCACCTCCCCACGTATTCTTCGCCACTTCAACGCGACCGCTCCTACCGAAGTGCACACCGATGCCAGCGGCGTCGTGTTAGGCACTGTCCTCGCTGAACGAAAGCCCGGCTATTCAGAATACGTTGTAGCTTACGCTAGCCGAACTCTGACGAGAGCTCAAACTAATTATAGCGTGACAAAAAAGAGTGTTTGGCTCTGGTGTGAACGCTTGAAAAGTTCCGGCTGTATTTATACGGCCGTTCGTTCGATCTGATCACCACGCGCTTTGCAGGCTCTCCACGTTGAAAGACCCTTCCGGTCGCCTTGCGCGATGGGCACTCCGCATCCAGGAGTACAACATTTGTGTCGTATACCGCTGCGGACGCAAACACCTTGACGCTGGCGCCCTGTCCCGCTCACCTTTACCACCAGATCCGACGTGCGGAAACACTTTCCTCCAGACCTTGTCATTGCTAAATCTCGACTCAATTGCCACCGAACAACGTTGTGACCCGTAGATCACATCTCTTCTTGAATATCTATCTGGCGCGCCCAACCTTCCGGTATCTCGATCCCTCTGGCGTCAAGCTTTCCATTTTGCTATCCGCGATCAACTTCTTTATCGACGCGACTACGCTCCCGATGGCCTCCGGTGGCTACTGGTCATTCCACGCACTTTACGATCGCAAGTATGTGCCTCTCTTAACGACGATTCGCAATGGGGCCACGATGGGGTTTTCAAAACTTATGAATGCCTTCGCCAACGTTATTACTGGCGCGGCATGTACAATTTTGTACGCGAATTCGTGCGGTGCTGTTCTGACTGTCAGTGACGCAAATCAGCGCCACTACACGCAACTGGCGCATTGCAGCCACTTCTGTGCCCTGCTACACAATTTGATCGCGTCGGCGTTGACCTCTACGGCCCCCTTCTATTGACACCAGATGGCAATCGGTGGATTATGGCGGCAATTAACCACCTGACATGCTACGCCGAAACAGCAGTTTGGCGAGCGCTACCGCTCAGGGTGTCACCTCTTTCATTTTACGTCGCTTTATCTTTCGACATGGCGCACCTCGAGAGCTGCTTAGTCACAGAGGCCACGCTTTCTTCTCCGAGGTCGTCGACACTCTTCTTTCGGAATGCCATGTCATTCATCGGAAAACGACAGCATACCACGCGCAGACTAACGGGATAACGGAACGGTTCAACCGCACGATCGAGAATTCTCTCTTAATGTACGTGGCATGTGATCATAGCAACTGGGACCGTGTTCTCCAATACGTCACATTCGCATATAACACTACAATACAAACAGCCACGGCATTTTCACCTTCCTTTCTTCTTTACGGACGTGAGCCTTCCCATACAATCGATACCCTACTTCCCCACCGTCATGGTGCTTCCGAGTGTCCACCTATCTCCGATGCTGCTCGACAAGCCAAAGAGTGCCGCCAGCTCGCCCGTACGTTCACCTCGGACGAGCAGCAACGCCGGAAGGAACACCATAGCACCGCCCTTCCAGATCCCCACTATGCCCCAGGGTCTCTTGTGTGGCTCGCCATCCCATACCAAACTCCGGGACTTTCCCCGAAACGTGTCCCCGGTACGAGGGGCCTTACACCGTTTTGGGAAAAAACCTCTCCGGTAAGTTTCTTAATTCAGCCAGTTTCCCAATTGGACGACATGCGCCAGCGTGCGCAAGACATCGTCCATGTTTCCCGCCTGAAACCGTACCATGAGCCTCCACCTGAAACTTTTTAGATCACCAGGATGGCTGTTTTTTCAGCGGGGGCGATTGTGAAGAAGATGTGCCTGCAGCGAGCAGCACCGCCATCGGTTCCGTTCCCGCTCCTGTTCCCGACCCTGTTCTGTTCCTCTGATCCTGTTCTGCGCTGCTTCTCACGGGTTGGAATGGCTTGAACGACGGGCGGCAGGATTGCACTTGAGTTTAACGTTTGATTCTTTGTGGTTTTAGTGCTATTTCGGCAGTTTGTGGATTGTGCCATAAGTTTTTCTGAGTTCAAGCGACTCAGGCTATTTAGATGTCGGTTTCTTCGCCTGGCCAAGGGCCTTCTCCTTGGCTAGCATCGGTACCGGCCAAAGATTGGCTGATTGATTCTTTTCTTTGCAGGGGGGTTATCAACGTCCCCGTGGCTCTGGTACCGACCAATGGAGGTACGATACCCATGAAGAATTCAAAGATGATTCAAATGGAGATTCGGAAAGCCACATCACACTTTCGAAAGATCACTGAGGTCCGGCATTTTGGTCGTGGTGGTATTTTGTGCTGCTCTGCCGATCAGGAGTGCGTCCGAGAGCTTCTCAATTGTTCCGAATTTGCAACGCAGCCAGTGAGCCCGTTTATTTCAACGCATCTTGTATATTCGAAAGGCATAGTCCGTGGTGTAGATACGAGCCTGACCCCTGCAGAAATTCTTGAGTTATTTTCGGTAGCAGGTGCAGTGTCAGTATACAGGTGCACGCGTCTGGTTGACAATAAAAAATCACCTACCGAATCAGTGATAGTAACCTTTGGGGGAACGATAAGGCCATCTGAAATTAAGGCTTGACCTCTTATCTATAAGGTAGAGCCTCTATCCCCTAAGCCACTGCAGTGCTGGAATTGTTGGAGATATGGCCACTACGCGAAAGGGTGCAGATCAACTGCCAGATGTCAACTATGCGGAGAAAATTACGACAGCCTTAAGTGCAACTCGACGGAAGAGAAGTGTTGTTCATGTCATGAAGCGCATCCTGCAGACTCTTTAGATTGTGAGGCAAAAGAACGATAAGTTAAGCTGCTGGAAATTGTGGAACGCAGGCGTTGCTGCCGGAGGGAAGCTGTGACTGAATTACAAGAACGTTCGAAAGGTTACGCAAGCGTAACAGCACCACCTACCATTGCTACAGATGCATCGTTAGCAAATTCTATAGCAGAGACAATAGAGAAGGCAACGGAAAAGGCGATGGAGCGTCTTTCTAGCAGTATTATTGGAGTCGTGGCTGAATTGTTAACATCTCAGTTGACCCAAATCATTGCTTCAGCGTCTATGAAAAATCTGACTTCACAGGATTTGGAGGTTTCAAAGTGTGCAGGGACAGAAAGTTCGATAGCTCCTACACGATGCGCATCTCCTCAAGCAGGACCCTCCAACAAGGTACTGCGGGCAGATCCAGAACCTGTATCAGATGACTCTGATGATTTGACAGTTCTCGATGCAGAATCTCAAAATTTCTTGAAGCGTGCCAGATCTCCCCTATCGAAAAAGTCTTCACAGAAATCAAAATCTGAAAAGTACCTGTCAAAGAAAGACTTTTTGGAGAACCTCTCCAAAATAACTTTTTGAAGAAAGAACTTTTGGATCAAGCAGCCTCTGCGGGGGGCTTATAGTGTCAAAATAGGCTCCTTAAAAGTATTACAGTGAAATGTTCGATCAATAGGGTCGGCTACCACAGATTTATCTTGTATTTCTTCATAAATTTCTCAGATATTATTACTTTACAAGAAACTTGGCTTTCATATGGACAAAAATTTTACCTAAAAAATTATCGCTTATTTCGTTTAGACAGACCTAGCAGAGATGGTGGACTTGCCATTTTTATATCAACTAAATTTAGTCATGGAGCGAAGATTAACTACCTGTGCATGCATTCTAACTATGAAATTATGGTATTAGACATCACTCTGCCAGGCTGTTCCCCTTTTTCTTTTGTTATGGCATACTTTCCGGTAGGAGTACAGGACACAAGATGCTTAGATGCAATGTTAGCTTCCTGCAGGAAGGATGTAATATTAACTGGTGGCTTCAATTCACACCACGTGTCTTGGGCTTTTAAGACTGATGTAAATGGAAGGCGCTTGTGGGAATGAACTGTTGATAATAACTTATCTTGTGTAAACTTTCCTATTTTTACGTATATTAGGAGACAAAGTCGGCGATAGATCTAACCTTCTTCAGCTCCTCACTTAACATTTCGTCATGGAAAACATTAGATTGCGCAACAAACAGTGACCACCTTCCTATTAGCTTCGATGTTAACTTTCCCGGGATATTTTAACTGATAAAATTGGCTCGTTTGTAAATCATGAGCGTTTACAAAAAGACTTAAAGTCTACTGTGGTTCTTCGCAGCGAGATGCAGGAAGACATTCGGCCTATGAGTCTGTGTGCGGTATTGAGAAGAGCAATAAGAAAGTCAACTTTTACTATAACTTCCGGCACAGGTGGGTCGTTTAGCCCATGGTGGAACGCTAATTGTATGAGGGGGCATAGAAAATGAAAGTCTACGTGCAACTTATCCACAACCAATGCCCAAAAAACTGGTGTGACTATAAATACGTGGCAGCAGATTTTAAACGTACAGTACGCAAAGCAAAATATGACTATGACACTAACAAATTCAGCTATCTTTCAAAACCAAACAACAAAAAAGCGCTTTTTAGACTTTTGCGTTCCTGGAAAATGATACCACCATCAGACAATATTGATTATTCAATTCGCGAACTCACTAAAATATTAGAAAATGTTGCTAAAGGATTAGATGAAAGATTCAGATCAACAATGCCAAGACACATATTAAAGCCGATTGCAGGGGAGGAGTTCAATGAGATGACATTAGCGGAACTAGCGGGTGTAGTGAGGCACTTACCTCCTACAGCACCTGGACCAGATGGAGTAACCTCAGTAATGATAAAAGTGCTATATGACATTTCCCCACATGAACTCTGTAATATGGTTAATTACTCTTTGAAAAATTCTTGGATACCGTTGGATTGGAAACTTTCCAAAATATTTCCGATACCTAAAAAACAGGGACTTGGGTATACACTTGAAAATATGAGGCCAATTTCTCTTACATCTAATTTGGTTAAACTAACTGAAAGAGTTTTGAATGCACGCGTAATAAAATACATTTAGGAGAAATCAATACTGAACCCCAGTCAAATTGGCTTTAAATCGGGATGCTCCATATGGTGTGCGCACGTGGATTTTGAGAGTCGTATACAGTTGGCTAGGCGTAGAAGAGAGTATCGTGCATTAGTTACTCTGGATTTGGCCAAGGCGTATGACAAAGTGGAGCATAAAATACTAATAAAGCAGATGGAAGTGTCACACTTACCAAACTACATGACAGCATGGGTAGCAGAGTTTTGAAGGGAGAGAGAGTTTCATTGCTTTCAAAGGGGTTGTTTTTCTAACAGATATCGACGATACCATGGCGTACCACAGGGGGCAGTGCTCTCACCGGTGTTGTTTAACATCTTCCTCAGTTCGATTCCAACATATAGCGATATTCATTTATATGTGTATGCAGATGGCATTGCTTTCTTTGCGACAAACAGTGATCTGCAATTACTTTATCAGACAGTACAGAATTACATAAACAAGATAGAGGAATGGCTTGAAAAAATTAGAATGTTTCTACACGTAAACGAAAGCGCGCTTCTAGCGTTCTCGTTCAGGGATCCTGTCAACAGCTCCTTGATGTATGGCACAAAGCAGATTCCCCAGGTGGATTCACTCAAATACTTAGGCACCATATATAACAGCTCGTTAAATTGGAAAAGCTACATCGTTCACATTGGGTCCAACGCAACAAGAGCCATGGGGTGGTTACGCAAGCTCAGCAACATAAAAAATGGGGTTACGAAGAAATACATTGGTAATGGTCTATAAAATGTACATTCGTCCTATCATGGAAATCGGCTGTGTCTTATTTTCCGGAAGTGCGACATATAAAATGAGACCGCTAATACTATTAGAAAGGGAGGCTTTACGACTGTGCCTAGTACTGCCCAAGTTTGTTGCTAACAATGTGCTATACATGGAAGCGCGTCTACCGTCATTGTTGAATAGATTCAAAATGCTTGCTATCCAAACATATTTAAAACTATACACTGTGCCCCAGAGAGAATCGTTTTATGCTTTTATTAAAGAACCAAGCTTATTTTTTGAAACTTGGTGGTCGCGATTCCACTGCCCAATGATCATGTTCGTTCAAGTGCTGCTAGAACCACTGAACGTCAAAATCAAACATATTTTCACAACAAGAAACGTTAATTTAAATCTTCAGATAGAATTTGAGAATATTTATTCCTCTAACGCGAAGCAAATGCCATTTCAATATTTAAATGATCGACTGCAAGATTACTTGGCACACGTGAACATGAACAACATAATTGCGACTGATGCATCCGTATCAAATAAAAAGGCGGGGGCAGGTATATTCTCACGTTCCCTTGACTGGTCCTTTTCGGTTAGACTCCCAGATTACACACCAATATTCATAGATGAATTATTTGCTATTGTACTGGCACTACGAAAACTTCCTTTGGGCGAATCGGAAGCAGTCGTAATTACAGATTCTTTTTCAGTATGCGCTGCTCTGTCTTCAGGAGCCAACTCAACACTTATGCACACGTTTCGACAACTCATATACCCACAAACTTGGAAAAACTGCAGCTCTTATGGGTACTAGGCCATCGTGGCACATATATATATATATATATATATATATATATATATATATATATATATATATATATATATATATATATATATATATATATATATATCGATGAGATGGCGGATGCACTAGCCACAGTATCTGTTAGCGGTCCCCTTATCCCGATTTTGCCTCATACAGCTTACGCGACAGCAATCGGTCCCCTTATCCCGATTTTGCCTCATACGGCTTACGCGACAGCAATAAGGTTTAGAAACCTCTGTTTGCATGAATACGACTGCTACTCATTGGATACATATCGAGATTTCGCACATCCAAGATGCCGCGCTGGAATAGACAGTGGTGCGCAACACGGCACTTGGAAGTTACTTTTACAAGATCGCGTTGCAGAATTCCGCAACTGAATTATTATTTGCATAAAATTGGTCTAAAGGCGTCACCTTTATGTCATACTTGCGAATAAATGGAAACGATAGATCATTTCTTTTTGTTCTGTCGCCGATATTCTTATCAGCGGAAAAGATACCTGGTAGCTCGACTTGAAAAATTGCGATTAGAATTAAATGTGGCAGTAATTTTGTCGTTTGGCAGCATTCAATTTGGTTATAGCCACAGGGACGTCTGCTCTGGGATATTTTAATACATAATTGAAACAAAGCGATTGCCATGTTAAACTGTCTATATAATTTATATATATATATATATATATATATATATATATATATATATATATATATATATATATATATATATATTTCTTGAAAGTCTTCCTGGATTCCGGTCGAGTTATATGTCACCAGAAGAAGCGAACGAGCAAACGAAAAACGATGCTTTATTGCCAACGTTACGGCCGGGGACCGGCCTTCGTCAGGGCATACGTGCATATTACACTAACACGCACTTCTTAAGGACATAGCATGGGGGCCCCCAATTGTGAATAATCACGCTTAGCAATATTGACATGTTAACAAAAAGATATTCAGACATGCGCAGCATTTTCTTGATAGCGGAGCAGCAGTGCGCTATACAGAATATAGTAGGGCAAGGTGACTTGAAAACATAGATACAAATAATATGATGGACAATTGTGATATCGCAACATTTGTGAATGAACAAAAAAAGGCAATGCCATGGTAAGTTACGTTCGTTGTCAATGAAATATACATGAACATAATATCACCATTGATGTCACAAATGTGGTAAGAGAGTGTGCATGCTTTCTGGTCAACTAACTAATGTGTCACCAATGACACCGCAACGTAATCACGGCAATGAACAAACGTGTATGTGGGCTACGGCGGTTGATTTATCTGTTTTGCCGGTAAAAATGTAAGCCTCCCTCGGTTCTCGTTTATTCCAGACGCTATGGCGTTAAATTTATGAATAAGAAAAGATTCACTGACTTCCCTTTCGTAGTGCGATTTAAAACCAGATTCGAGTATTGTGGCAGTTATGTTGTCGAAGGAGTGGCCTGGGGTAGCGAGGTGTTTGGACAGGGGAAGGCTAGGCAGGCACCTGACGTGTGACCTTTGATTATTGAAGCGCAACCGGAAAGTTGTCTCTGTTTGACCAATATATTGGAGGTCACACAATGAGCATTGGAGCAAGTAGATTGCATTGCGACTGCCGCTTTTAATGTGCTTGTGGTGCAGAATCCCCAGACAGTAGCCGATGTTGTAGCTACCCGTCAGCGCCTTGAGGAGCTTCAAACCACTCGGGTGCAACCTGATATGCCTGATCTCAGCTCGAGTCACGACACAACAGAGCTGCATGCATTGATCTGCTCTATCATCCGCGAGGAACTTCATGCACAGGCTTTACCTCGCCTCCTTGATATCCGAACGACGCCACCTGCTACTAGTTTACGCGACGTCGAGAGGGAGGAACTGGCATTGATCACAGGTACAGCAGTTCCGAGTTCACATCCCGTGCCCATTCCAAGTTATGCTCACGTCGCTGCAACGACACCTGCGCCCCAGCAAAGCCTGGCCTCGATGACAATCTCACCAGTTCTGAGCTCATATCCTGTGGCCATGGCAACTTATGCTCAAGTTGCTGCTAGAACACCTGCACCCCAGCAAAGCCCAATGCAGCTACCAGCGGCCGAATTTCATGGTTCGCTCAACTCACTCGCACCGCGACCATCTTCCCAGCCTTACAACGACTGGCGCACTTCGCGGCCGACTTGCTTCTATTGCGGCATCCGTGGTCACATTTCAAGGTTTTGCCGACGCCGTCAGCGAGACGAAAGACGAAGCCACGATAACTTTGAACGGGAAGACTCCTACCCCACTGGACCACCCTACCGCCGACAGTATCAGAACAGCAGATGTCGGTCGCCGTCTCCGCAGAACTTTGGCTCAGTTGGCAGTTCCCGTTTCTCACGTCGTCGCTCACCTTGACCGATGCGGCGTTCCTCTTCTCCTCTCCAACCTTCTACTTCAATTCCTGACCGCCAACTGGAAAACTAAACAGTGCAGCTTCGGGAGGGAAAGCTGCATCTCTCGAACTGCGTCGAACTCCTCCGGACCGCCCATCAAATGTTTTATTAGTGTACGTTGAAGGTATACAGACAGAGGCACTGGTAGACACAGGCGCATCCCTTTCCGTAATTCGTGCAGACTTTTGTGCTCGCTTGAACAAAGTTAGGACGCCATACGATGGCCCTCCCCTTCGTTGCGCAGATGGAGTCCCTATTCAGCCTTCAAGTGTGTGCACAGTCCGCGTTTTCATAGATGGCATCCTTCACCACATTCAGTTTCCTTGTACTTCCTTGGTGCACTCACACAGTAATTTTAGGACGGGACTTTCTTTCTTCGGCATCAGCTTTCATATCGTGTCGTCAGCGAGTAATTGAAATGTCAGCGAGTAATTGAAATGTCAGCTACTGAGAGCTCATCGGATGTCGATCCATACAGCTTCCGTTTCGTTGCTGCCGTTGATTGTTTCATTTCGCCAGGAGATAAACAAATTCTCACGATCACGTCGGATACTATAGTTAACGGTGACGTGTTCATAGCACCATCAGTTCGCTCCAAACCTGCGGGGCTTACCATAGCACCCGGCCTTGTGCGGTTTAACGACAGTAAAGCATTGGTCACCGCCTTGAACCCAACTTCATCGCCAGTGATGCTGCCCCAAGGCACTGATGTGAGCTGCTTCGCTGACAGCGAGCCTTTCTCGCTGGTTCCCCTTCACGCAGAATCAAAGCCTTTGTCTGCTACAACTGATATGAAGGCTACCACTGTTGCTTTAAATGACACCATAAGTCCTCACCTCATTGCCGAGCAAAAGAAAGACCTGTTAGACCTTCTCCAAAAGCACAGCCTTTTGTTTGACGTACATTCCAAAGTTCTGGGCCGCACCTCCATTGCATAGCACAGCATCGAAACCGAAGGTAGCTCCATTGTACGCCGCCGCCCATACCGTCTGTCTTCGGCGGAACGGCAAATCAATGAGGAAAACGTCACTGACATGCTCAAACGGGATATTATGCGACCTTCATCCAGCTCTTGGGCGTCTACTGTGGTGTTGGTCCGGAAAAAGGATGGCTCTGTCCGCTTTTGTGTTGATTACAGAGCGCTCAATAAGATCACGAAAAAAGACGTATATCCGTTTCCACGCATAGATGATGCCCTGGACTCCCTACAAGACGCAGAATATTTCTTTAGCCTCGACCTCCGATCCGGGTATTGGCAAATACCTATGCGCGAAGCAGACAAGGAGAAAACAGCGTTTGCGACGCCTGACGGCCTTTACGATTTTAACGTCATGCCTTTTGGCTTATGCAACGCTCCAGCAACATTCGAACACATGAGAGATACCGTCTTACGTGGTCTCAAATGGAAAACCTGTTTATGTTACTTAGACGACATCGTAATTTATTATTCTACTTTTCCTCAGCACCATAAGCGTTTGGACGAAGTTCTAACGTGCATTTCGAACGCTGGTATACAGCTCAATACAAAGAAGTGCCACTTCGCCAGCACAAGCATCAAAGTATTGGGTCACCTTGTCGGCAAAGATGGCGTTCGACCAGACCCCGACAAGGTTGCTGCCGTAATTAGTTTTCTACGTCCGGGAAATCAAAAACAATTGCAAAGTTTCGTGGGCCTGGCGTCATACTTCCGCCGCTTCATCCGTCACTTTACTGCCATTGCGAGGCCGTTACACAAGCTTCTGATGTCAGGAACGGCTTTCAAGTGGACTGACGAGTGCGAGTGTGCTTTCCAAGCCCTTAAGCGTGCTCTGACATCAGACCCTGTCCTCCGTCACTACGATGAGTGTGCACCCACTTTCCTGCACACAGATGCCAGTGGCCACGGAATCGGTGCTGTCCTCCTCCAGCGCGATGAAACATCACGTGAGCGAGTAGTTGCGTATGCCAGCCGCGCACTAACACCTGCGGAGCAGAACTACTCTATAACAGAGCAAGAATGTCTCGCTGTCGTTTGGGCCATCCAGAAATTTCGCCCTTATCTGTATGGACGCCACTTCACTGATCACTGACCACCATGCCCTATGCTGGTTGTCCTCACTGAAGAATTTGTCTGGACGCCTCGGTCGCTGGATACTGCGTTTCCAAGAGTACACTTTTGACGTTGCGTACAGGTCTGGCGTAAGATATGCGATGTAAGAAGGTATAACATGGAGAGAATTGAACACGCTCTGAAAAACGGAGGAAGTGTCAAAGCATTGAAGAGAAAACTTGGGATAGGCAAAAGTCGGATGTACGCACTAAGGGACAAAGAAGGCAAAATAACTACCAGTATGGATAGGATAGTTAAAATTGCGGAGGAGTTTTACAGAGATCTGTACAGTAGCCGAGACAACCACGACCTTAATGCTATAAGAACTAGCAGTAACCCAGATTACACCCCACCAGTAATAATAGAAGAAGTCAGAAAAGCTTCGGAGAGCATGCAAAGAGGCAAAGCTGCTGGTGAGGATCAGGTAACATCAGATCTGCTGAAAGATGGAGGACAGATTGTGTTAGAAAAACTAGCCACCCTGTTTACGAGGTGTCTCCTGACGGGAAGAGTACCAGAGTCTTGGAAGAACGCTAACATCATCTTAATACATAAGAAAGGATATGACAAAGACTTGAAGAATTACAGGCCGATCAGCTTGCTCTCTGTAGTATACAAGCTATTTACAAAGGTAATTGCTAACAGAGTAAAGAAAACATTAGAATTCAATCAACCAAAGGAACAAGCAGGATTTCGAACAGGCTACTCAACAATTGACCACATTCATACTATCAATCAGGTAATAGAGAAATGCTCAGAGTATAACCAACCACTGTACATAGCCTTCATAGATTACGAGAAGGCGTTTGATTCAGTAGAAATATCAGCCGTCATGCAAACACTGAGGAATCAGGGCGTCGATGAAGTATATATAAACATCCTGGAAGAAATCTACAGGGGATCAACTGCTACCATAGCGCTTCATAAAGAAAGCAACAGAATACCAATCAAGAAGGGTGTAAGGCAGGGGGACACAATTTCCCCAATGCTATTTACCGCGTGTTTACAGGCGGTTTTCAGAGCCTAGAATGGGAACAGTTAGGGATAAGAGTCAATGGAGAATACCTTAGTAACCTGCGCTTCGCCGATGACATTGCATTGCTGAGTAACTTAGAGGACGAATTGCAACTCATGATTACGGAGTTAGACAAGGAGAGCAGAAAGGTGGGTCTTAAAATTAATCTGCAGAAAACGAAAGTAATGTACAACAACCTCGGCAAGGAGCAGCGCTTCGAGATAGGTAATAGTGCACTTGAAGCTGTAAAAGACTATGTCTACTTAGGGCAGGTAATAACCGCAGAGCCGAACCACGAGATTGAAGTAACTAGAAGAATAAGAATGGGGTGGAGCACATTCGGCAAGCACTCTCAAATTATGACAGGTAGATTGCCACTACCCCCAAGAGTAAGAGCAGAAACCTGGAGACTTACAAAGTGGGTTCAGCTTAAATTGAGGACGACGCAGCGAGAAATGGAAAGAAAAATGGTAGGTGTTACCTTAAAAGACAAGAAGAGAGCAGAGTGGATTAGGGAACAAACGGGGGTTAAGGACATTATAGCTGAAATCAAGAAGAAGAAATGGACATGGGCAGGGCATGTAGCGCGTAGACAGGATAACCGCTGGTCATTAAGGGTAACTGACTGGATTCCCAGAGAAGGCAAGTTGGATAGACGGAGACAGAAGGTCAGGTGGGCAGATGCGACTAATAAGTTTGTGGGTATAAATTGGCAGCAGCAAGCACAGGACCGGGTTAACTGGCGGAACATGGGAGAGGCCTTTGTCCTGCAGTGGACGTAGTCCGCCTGATGATGATGATGATGATGATGATGATGATGATGATGATGATGACAGGTCTGGCAAACAGCATCAGGATGCTGACGCTCTCTCCCGCTGCCCTCTGCCACTTTCATCTCCAACCACGAATCCTCAAGGCCCCTCAGGTGATCAAGCGGCTTCCTCTTCGCCCACGTTATCACCCCTGGAAGTTGCTGGGTCACTATCTTTAAAGAACAGCGCCCAGTTTGCCGCGTACCAACGTGACGACCCCTACTGTAACCGCATCATCGGATACTTGAATGGCTCGTCTTCTCCACCTAATGCCAGACTACGTCGTCAGCTACGGCAGTTCAAGCTAGAGAACAACGTCCTGCAGGGCTATACTTACAATGCAGATGGGCATCGGTGGGTGCCAGTACTTCCCCGTTCGCTGCGAAAACAAGTTCTCGAAGCATTTCACGACAACCCATCAGCTGGACACTTAGGATTCCGAAAGACCTACAACCGCACTAGGAGCCGTTTCTTCTGGCCTGGTCTTTCTACCTTTGTGGCTATTTTTGTCGCTTCTTGCACACTTTGTCAACGCTGGAAACGACCAACTTCAGCTCCTGCTGGCCTTTTACAACCCATTCCATGTCCCGATACACCTTTTGTCGTTGTAGGAATAGACCTCGTCGGGCCACTTCCCGTAACGCCAGCGGGCTACCGCTGGATCGTCACAGCTGTCGACCACCTCAAACGATACGCGGAGACTGCTCCTCTACGCACTAGCTCTGCATGAGACGTTGCCGCCTTCTTTTTAGAAGCCATTGTGTTGCGTCATGGTGCACCTCGTGCGTTGTTGAGTGGCCGAGGCAAGGCCTTCCTGTCCACGATTCTCGATGAAATCCTAAAAACTTGTGGCACAGTTCATAAGACCACATCCGCTTACCACCCGCAGACAAATGGCCTGACAGAGAGATTCCACCGGACTCTAATCGACATGATATCCATGTACATCGGACCGAACCACGATAACTGGGACAAAATCTTGCCGTTCGTAACATTTGCACACAACACCGATGTTCAACGAACCACCGGCTATTCACCTTTCTTCTTCGTCTATGGTCGTGCGCCGACATTCACCACTGACGCCTCTTTCTTCAATATAACGACAAAAATGTCCACGACTACGCCAGAACATTTCGTTTCCAGGCTCGCTGAGGCACGGCAACGTGCTCAACTCAACACGGAGGCCAGTCAACAAGACCGCAAGCAATGCTATGACAGCTTCCGTCGAGACGTCACTTTCCGTCCTGGAGATGAAGTATTACTTTGGACGCCTGTTCGCACTCCAGGATTGTGTAAAAAGTTTCAGTCACGCTTTCTCGGACCTTACGTTATTTCTGAACGGACATCCCCTGTCAATTACCTTGTCACTCCCGTCGAGGGTTCGTAGGACCGTCGTTACCGTGCCTCCGAGATAGTCCACGTTTCACGTCTTAAACCCTTCGTTCGTTGTACATTTCCCGCCTAAGTTTCGGCTGGGCCAGCCGCTCAAGTGCGCGGGGAAAATAAGTGTGAGCATTGTTTATGCGTCCCATCTTTTCATCTGTACATACTCATCATCACTAGTCAAGCTTGGGTTGTGGGGCACATGCTCGAGTCAATAAAGAAGAGTCTTGAGGGTACTGGACGCCATCTTACAATATATATATATATATATATATATATATATATATATATATATATATATATATATATATATATATATATATTGCGATACATTCCTCGCCAGTAATAGCGTTGGCGCAGCCTTTCGTAGGTTTTCAGGACACCTGCGTGAGCACTTTGGGGATCTGCATGGAAATTCATGCAGATGTCAGAGCGCATATGAGTTGGGACAGCAAGGAGCCATTTCTGACCACCAGGCATGTAGTTGCGGCGGTACAGAATGCTGTCTCGCACGGAAAAGTGGGCTGCTTGTCGGCGTAGCGCTCTCGTGGAAGGTACAGCAGACGGATCGGTAAGGTAGTCGAGTAAGAATGCAAGGTATGGATCTTTACGCTGCTCCGAAAGCATGTCAGTGGTGTCTATTGGTGACAAGGTGGTAAAAAGTGGTGACAGAGAAGCCACATCTGGGGTTAATGGCGATCGCGAAAGTGCATCGGCATCCGCATGCTTGCGACCGGAACGATATACTACACGGATGTCGTATTCTTGTAATCGAAGTGCCCAACGTCCCAGGCGTCCGGACGGGCCTTTCAATGTGGACAGCCAACATAGAGCATGGTGGTCTGTGACCACGTCGAAAGGGCGGCCGTAAAGGTACGGGCGAAACTTCGTCAAGGCCCAGATTATGGCCAAACACTCCTTCTCTGTCACGGAGTAATTCAATTCAGCCTTCTTGAGAGTGCGACTTGCATAGGCGACTACGTATTCGGCTTGGGTGCCTTTCCTTTGTTGCAAAACTGCACCAAGACCGATGCCACTTGCATCGGTGTGAATTTCTGTGGGAGCAGCGGGGTCGTAGTGACGAAGAATGGGTGGTGAGGTCAGCAGGCGGCGCAGCTGGCGAAATGCGTCGTCACATGCAGGTGACCATGCAGATATACCTTTGCTGTTGGAAAGCAGACTCGTGAGAGGTGCGATGATGGACGCAAAGTTGCGCACAAGTTGCAGTTCTTGCCTCCGGAACTGCACTGATTAGTTTCCCTCCTCAGGAGGTGGTCGACGACGCATAGGCAATGGCGACCGGCGACGAGGGGATGGGAAACGAGCAGTCGATGGGCGGCGATCCGAGTCTGAGTGCCTCTGTTCATATGCAGATGTGGTGGCCTGCTGCGGCGCGTAGCTAGGAGTTCCGAAGTATGCGTTTGCAGGTGTGGGGCGACGGCGGCAGAAGCGTGCAATGTGGCCAGCGATGCCACAGGCGAAGCAGATAGGACGATTGTCTTGGGTACGCCACTCATTAAATCGACGGAAAAAGCGAGGTGAGGGCCTGTAAACTGGAGGCGAGGCCGGAGGAGGTGGAGCTGATAAGGCGACTGGATGCGGTGGGGGCCGCGCGACCACAGCTGCGTAGCTGAGAGGTGAAGGTGGTGCAGGTGGTGCGTAGCCGACAGCTGAGAGATTAGGTGCTACTGAAGTGCATGGGTAAGGGGCCTGCACTGTAGGGAGGACATCACAAATTTCCGTGCGTATGGCCTGCTGCAGTGTCGTAGGCAGGCTTGTGGTTGGCGCGTCGCTATGCGACAGCAGGGAGAGCTGTCGGGCGACTTCCTCCCTGATGAAGTCTTTGATCTGGTTGGACAAACTTTCTTGGCAAACCTTGGCATTTGTGAGTGAGACGGCCGAGATCGAATCCGGCGGTGGGACACTCTGTCGGGCGATGGAACGCTGACGGCGCAATTCATCAAAGCTCTGGCAGAGGCTTACGAGGATTGCCACCGTGTTCGGGCTTTTTGCTAGCAACATCTGGAATGCGCCATCCTCGATGCCCTTGAGAATCTGCCGAATTTTCTCTTCTTCGGGCATAGATGGATTCACACGCCTGCAGAGGTCGAGCACGTCCTCTATGTAACTAGTAAATGTCTCGCCAGGCTGCTGGGCTCGGTGGCACAGGCGCTGGTCAGCGCGGAGCTTGCGGACCTCTGGTCGGCCGAACGCTTCAGTGACGAGTGTCTTAAAGGAGGACCAGTTGGCGATGGCGGTTTCGCGGTTTGTAAACCAAAGTTTAGCTACGTCTGCCAAGTAAAAGATAACGTAGGCGAGCTTAGAGTCGTTGTCCCACTTGTTGCTGGCGCTTACGCGTTCGTACAATGAGAGCCAGTCTTCGACGTCTTGCTCACCACTGCCGCTGAAGATTGGTGGGTCGCGTTGGCGAGTAGCGCCAGGGCAGGTAGACGGGACAGCCGGTGGTGCTGGCTGGGCTGGAATGGGCTGGTTGGCGACTGCGTCAGTCATGTTTTGCAGTGGTCTCTCGGGCAACTTGCGAGAGCGGAGCTCCAGGTCTGCTTGGGGATCTCAGCAGCCTCCACCAAATGTGATGACGTTTATTGAACCGGAGAAGTCGCAACGATGTCGCAACGAAAAATGGCCGTATGACAAGTCTGGCAAAAGGCGGCCCAGGTTCTCGTGCAATCAGAGCACAGGGTTTTTCCTTCTCTTTGGAAGGCGCATACACGTTAGTGCGTATGCTCCACTACAATATATATATATATATATATATATATATATATATATATATATATATTGTAACGATGTCGAAGGACTCGGAGGTGTAATACAACGTATTTATTAAAGGGCGAACCTGTACCTGTGCCTACAACTCAAAGGCACTATGGTCGTAGAACATGACAGCCGAACACCAAAGATGCCCGCATTCTTCTTCCTCTTTAAGAGAAGTCCCGAGTGCGGGCGCACATCAACCGGGTCCAGCTGGGTGCTCGTGCCATCATCGTCGTCTCTGCGCAACACTAGACGGCGCACATGTGTGCCCTGTGCGCGCGGTGATGGGCGCCTAGTTTGAATGCAGGCAAGATGTCGTGGCATAATCCCCCTCCTCATACGCATCCTCCCGATGCCACAGGCAATGAATAAAGTCGTGGTAAGCGTCACTGGTTTTCCGATGATCTTTCACAGTAAGGCTTCATCCGGACTACATGTACAACCTCTGTAGGGTTCCGGCGTTTTGAGTTCCCGTGTATTGCGGATCTGACTTGGTAAGTTACATCGCTTACACGATGAAGTACTTCGTAAGGTCCGAAGTAGCGGCTAAAAAGTTTTTCAGAAAGTCCACGGTGACGCACTGGGGTCCATATCCATACTTTGTCACCTGGTTGAAAATGCGCTTCAGTACGACGCTGATTGTACCGATAGGAGTCGATACGCTGTTGGCGAAGTATTCTGTATCTCGCCATCTGTCGTGCTTCCTCGGCTCCTTACAAGAAGTGGTCTAGGTCGGGTGGATTGCTGCTTTCATCAATAAGTGGTAACATGGCATCGAGTGTAGTGGTGACTGTTCGACCGAATACAAGTTCAAATGGTGTCACTCGAGTTGTTTCTTGAACGGCTGGACTATATGCGAATGGGATGTAGGGCAATATTTCATCCCACAGTTTATGTTCGACGTCGACATACATCGAAAGCATATCAGAGTTGTGTTCAGGCGCTCCATTAGGTTAATTGTTTGAGGATGGTTTGCCGTAGTTCTTCTCTGGTCTGTATGGGTCATTCGCGCCAGACATTTCACTAGGTCTGCAGTAAAAGTTGTGCCAAGATCTGTAACCACGACGCTGGGTGCACCATTTCTGATGACTATGTTGTTGATGAAGAACTTGGCAACTTCAAGAGCTGTTGCACTGTACAGCAAGTCAGTCTCAGCGTAACGAGGGAGATAGTCCGTGGCTACGACTATTCACTTATTGCGTGCTGTCGATGTCGGAAACGGGCCTAGGAAATCCATACCGACTTGTTAGAATGGGGCATCCGGCGGTTCTATTGACTGGAGGAGGCCTGCAGGTTTCACGGATGGAGTTTTGCGTCTTTGACACTCTCGGTAAGTTTTCAGATAGTGCTGAACTGCTGCCAACAGTTTTGGCCAGAAGTATTTTAGATGAATTTTGGCGAATGTACGGCAGACACCCATATGTCAAGATGTTGGCTCATCATGACATGCGTGCAGAATCTCATTTCGTAAATGTGCAGGTACAACGAGTAAAAACTTGTCACCACGAGACTCAGAGTTCCTCTTGTACAGGACCCCTTCTCGAAGACAGAACGAAGGGAGCCCTCTGGATAAAGTGTGCGGGACTTTAACGTTGAGTACATGGAGACGCTGTATAAGCGGCAGCAAATCGGGGTCATTTTCTTGTTCTTGAGCGATTTCTGATGCCTGAGCGACGCCTAGCAACGGGAAGTCTTCTTCCTCCGGCTCTCTTGTCTCCACTGGTGCGCGTGACAAGCATTCGGTATCCCTGTGCTTTTTCCCAGATTTGTATACCACAGTAATATCGTACTCTTGTAGCCTAAGGCTTTATCTTGCTAGTCAGCCAGAGGGATCCTTAAGATTAGCCAGCCAACACAGGCAATGGTGGTCACTGACTGCTCGGAATGGTCTACCGTTCCACGGTAGATTTACTTATGGCCCAGATGACCACGAGACGCTCTTTTTCGGTTGCAGAGTAACTTGTCTCAGCTTTCGAAAGCTTGCGGCTGGCATACGCTAGCACTTTTTCTTGGCCGTTTTGCCACTGGACTAGATAGCTCCGAGGCCAACGTTACTCGCATCACTGTGAACTTCATTTTCGGCAGTCTCAACAAAGTGGGCGAGGATTGGAGAGGCTTGCAGGAGTGTTCTTAACTCATCAAATGCTTCCTGTTGTTTACTTTCCCAGATGAAGAGCACGTCGTCTTTTGTTAGATTATTAAGTGGTTCAGCAATGTTTGTAGGCGCATAAACCCAGGAAGCGCCGTACTGCCTGCTTGTCTTTGAGTGTAGGGAATTTCTCGATAGCAGCCGTCTTTTCAGGAGCTGGATGAGCGCCTTCGGAGCTCACGACGTGTCCGAGGAATCGAAGCTCTTCAAAACCGAAGTGGCATTTTTCTGGCTTGATGGTCAAGTCTGCTGAACGAATGGCTTCTAATAATGTGTGGAGTCGCTCTAGCTGTTGGTCAAATGTAGCGGAAAATACGACAACGTCATCCAAGTACACCAAGCAGGACTGCTATTTCAGTCCTGCGAGGACAACGTCCGTCATTCTCTGAAACGTCGCTGACACTGTGCACAGGCCGAATGGAAACGCTTTAAATTCGCAGACGTTGTCTGGGGTTACGAATGCCGTCTTTTCACAGCCGCGCTCATCCACCTCAATTTGCCAATATCCGCTCTTGAGATCAAAGGAGGAGAAGTATTCTGCACTCCGTAGTCGATCGAGTGTATCATCGATACGTGGCGGGGGTATACATGCCGTTCCGTTACGCTGTTCAGTTTTCGATAGTCGACGCAGAATCGAAGGCTGTTATAATTCTAGTTAACAAGACTACGGGAGACGCCTATGTACTACTGGAAGGCTGGATCACGTCATTTGAAAGCATCTCCTCCACTGGTCTCTTGATGACGTCTCTTTCCTTTTGCGATACTCGATATGGGTGCTAGCAAATTGGTCTCGTGGCTTCTTCTGTTATAATCCTGTGTTTTGCAATAGCCGTGCATCACACCATAGAGGACGCTGAAAAGCAGTCCGAAAATTCTTTTATAGGGGCAAACAATCGTTTGCTTTTTTTCTGTGACATTCTGGGAGCCTATGGTTGGCGTTAACTGATGCGTCGACGTTGCAGGTCTCTTGTAGAGTGGTTGGCGTTGTCGCTAAACTGCATAGTTCGGTCGCTACGCAGAACTCGTGGAAATAGGCAATAGCCATACATTGTGCGGTGTGCTGACATTCATTCCCAAAATTCGTAAGGAGGACAACTGAGCGGCCATTCCGTAAGGGAACAACACCCCTCGCCACGCGAAATCCTTTGTTTAAAAAGAGCCCTACATTTCCATCCGGTATTCCTTCATGGTCAAAAAATGCCTTATTTTCAACAAGCATCATTACATTACAACATGGTGGCACTGTGACGTCATTATCAACAACGTGCAGAGCAGTAAGACATCGCTTTTCCGATTTCTTCACCGACATAGCTTGTTCGGTCGAAAACGTTACACTGGATCTGCGCAGATTAATTATGGCTCCGTTTGCTTGCAGAAAATCCATTCCTAGTATAAGCTCCCTTGAACAGTCCGGCAGCACGATGAAGTCAGCAACGTAAGTAAAGCCTTTTATTTCGAGCCTTGAGGTGCATCTGCCAAGCGGCGTAATGATCTGGCCACCTGCCATGCGCATCTATGCCCCACTCCATTTCATCACAACCTTTTTTTCAGTTTCTTTGCCAATTTGTGATTCCTTGCCGAATAACCAGCGCCGGTGTCAACTAAAGAATTCAGCCCGTATCCGTATATTTTCAACCGCAAATCTGAAGTAATCTTCACACTGCCGCGCTTATCCTCTGTAAACATAGCATCGTCACCTTGAAACCGTGATGGAGGATCTTCGCAACTGTAGTTATCAGCGGCCTCACCTCCACAGGTCGCTTGCTTCAGTTTTCCGCATGTGGGCGCGTAGAACGGTGCCCAGGCCGTGCGGAAGAAACACGTGGGCTCGGTGATCGGTAACGCCTGGGCGACGGCGATCTTGGCTGATGTTGGCGTAGAGTGAGTGGGCTCTGGCGCGTGGACAGGTACTCTTCGATCTCCGCTGGCCGTTCACCGTTTTGAGGGCATGGCGCGTACAACGGAAAGCCCCTTGATCCTGCCTGTCGGTAAGGGCAGAACCTATACAGGTGACCAGCTTTCCCGCAATGGAAACACAAAGGCCTGCGCTCATGGTCACGCCAGATGTCACTTTGCCAGGGCCTCTGATCCACCTAGCGAGAGGCACTAGGGGCTCGTGGCAGGTAGGTAGCCGCCCGTTCCAGTGGACGAGGTGCGCTGCGTACCGTCTGTGGGCAAGGAGAGGACATCAAAACTGCTGCATTGGTGTGCGCCGCGGGTAGTCTGAGTATTTCAGAGTACGTTGGGATGCGTTGGATCGGCTGTGGTGCACCCTCCGGCTCACGTATGATCTACCTCAGTTCATCTCGCACTACGTCGACGTCAGACAGTGTTGCTATAGTGTGAGGTGCTTGCAACTTGCTGAGCTCTACCCTGGTCACCGACCTGATGAGTTCTCACAGGGCGTCCATATCACTTCGCTGGCCTCCAGAGAAGACATTGTCAGGTGCGTAGTTTATGTCCCAATTGTACTGTCGAGCCCGCTGTTCTAGCATTTTCTCGATGGCTGTCGCTTCCACATAAAACTCCGCAAACTCCGCAGATTTCTACTGCCCCAGGGCATGATGGTATTACAGCCAAAATACTAAAAGGCACGAAAGTGTTCTCTAGTTCTATATTAGAAATAATTTTCACGCAGTCAATCACTGACAGTTCACTTCCGATGGATTGGAAAATTAATAAAGTAGTACCTGTATACAAGTCTGGCAGCCGCTCAGATCCCTCCAACTATCGTCCCATTTCGCTTACAAGCATTGCCTGCAAACTCCTAGAACATATAATATACTCACAAATAGCATGTCATCTAGGTAATCATTCCTTCTTTTTCCCCAATCAACATGGTTTTCGGCCCAACCTATCATGTGATACTCAGCTCTTCGATTTTGTTACTGAGCTTCACTTAAACTTAGACTCATACTTTCAAACTGACGTCATTTATCTTGATTTTGCGAAAGCTTTTGACTGCGTCCCCCACCAGCGACTTCTGGCCAAGCTCTCATGCCTACAGCTGGACCCCCTAGCGTTGTCATGGATCCGATGCTTCCTGACCAATCGTCTCCAATACACGGTTGTCGGTAATCACTGTTCAGCCACTACTAACGTGATTTCTGGAGTACCACAGGGATCCGTTCTTGGTCCTCTGCTCTTTCTCATCTTCATAAACGACCTTCCTAATGGCATTTCATCTTCTATTCGACTTTTTGCAGATGACTGCGTTCTTCATCGTCGCATCGCACACCGAACTGACCATGAAATCATTCAAAGCGACTTACATCAAATCGAATCCTGGTGTTCCAATTCATTAATGAAACTCAATATTTCGAAATGTAAAGTTATGCAGATATCCCGTAAGCGCTCCAACAGTAATTACACGTATTCCTTAAACTCGATAGCTTTGTCCCTCATCGAATCTTATCGTTATCTTGGTGTCACAATAAACAAAAAATTGACATGGTCCGATCATATCACCAAGTTAGCAGCCGACACTACTAAATCACTTGGTTACATCAGACGTTCCCTTTCCTTGTGTCCTTCATCCACGCGAAAACTGGCTTACGAAACATTTATACGAAGTAAGCTTGAATATGCCTCAGCTATTTGGAGCCCTCATCAAGCATACCTCATTAACACTTTAGAATCTATACAGCACCGTGCGGCCAGATTCATCTCTTCTAGGTACGGCCGTGATGAAAGCATCAGTGCCATAAAGTCATCATTGGGATTCGAGTCATTGTCGTTCCGTCGGAAGATTGCAAGGCTGTGCTTGTTCCATAGGCTTTACTATAACTTCCCACATCTTCACGGTAAACTCTTTATCCCGCCAAGCCGTACATCTCGTCGCCTTTTTAACTCGTGCAGCGTCCAGCGTTTGCACGGTTCTACGTCTTCTTTTAATCAATCTTTTTTGCCAACAGCCAATGCAGAATGGAACACTTTGCCAGACTGTGTTGTCGTTGAGCGGAACCCTATTGCGTTTAAGCAGTTGCTCACTGATCATCTTGCGCTGTAAAATTCTTTTACACTGTTTTTTCTTTTTGCCTTTATATGCCTGATTCAAATTGTAACATTTTTTTGTGCTTTTAAATAAGTCTGCATTTCTATGTGTTATGTTTCAGTATTGTGATCCGATATGTTTTGTAACTCTTTATGTAACCTCCCCCCCCTTATGTAATACCCGAGAGGGGCCTTTGAAGAAAAAATAAATGATGATGATGATGATGATGATGATGAACTGTTCGTGGTAGGTTGCGGACGAGAACAGCGAATAGCTCTTGCTTCACCCCACGCATGAGGTGGCGAAGCTTCTTATCTTCAGTCATATGGGAATCTGCGCGCTTGAACAGGCGGATCATGTCCTTGATGTACATTGCGATACTTTTGTTGGTGAGTTGGTTTCTGGTTTCAAGCGCAGCCTGCGCCTTTTATTTGCGATCCGTGCTGGCATAACTAGCCAGAGCTTGTCGCCGAAATTCATCTCAGGTTGTAAAGGTGATTTCATGGTTCTCATACCACGTTTCTTAAAATCCTGGCTCGTTGATCACGTGTGCCGGTGTTATCTGGTGTGATGAGTGAAGAAAACGATGACAACGACGGAAGTGCGGGGCAAGGCGCGTGGGATTTTGAGCCAACTGTGCGCATGAGGTCAGCCAATCAGCTGGTGACCTGTGGTGGCCCATAGAGGTGGCATACCACGATTGGGCCACGTGTGACCATTACGTGGCGGTAAGCTTTGTGGCTGGGGATGAGCCAAAGCAGCAGCAGATGGAAGACAGCGGGCTGAAGCGTCGGACGCAGGCGATCCAGGTTCCGGCCAAGGAACGCAGCCGTCCACGCTGCTGCCGTCCAACCACCAGCTGGAGTGGCATTGCCGGCACGAGTACTGCATCTCGGGGCGCGGCCTGACCTCCTGTTCTCTTCCTTGCCGAGGACATCGCGGATCTCGGCGAGGCGTCTCTACGGTCAGCCGTTCGGCACAGCGATGAACGTGGCCTGGCTAATGGTCACGGTTGCGCCGAGCATCGCGTCTCGACGCACGCTCTTCGCTGGACGGGCTGGCCATTCCCCGCATGCAGCATCGCGTCTCCGATGCGGGTTGACTGCTCCGTAGTCGTACCCACGCCACCACTCCGCCAAGCATCATCGTCACCATAGCGTCACACATCGAGACGCACCCCGCTTCCGATCGCCTGTCGCCGCCTCCTGCCCTGCACCTCGGCGTTCGTCGGGCCCCCTATCTCATCGTGAGGCTTTGGAACTCTGTGCCTTAAACTCGCGTTCATTTGTTTTATCGTTCGATCAGACAGTTTCGTTACTTATACGGCTTCACGGTGTTTCTGGTTCTGAGTTTTTCTTTCGCGCTCTGTCATAAACGTCACATGTGTTGTTACCGCGTCGTCACAAACTCCATTTCTCCTCGCACGACACGCAAAACAAGCGTGACGAACCTTGGCACCGATAAAGAAGAATATCTTCATTACAGCTGGCTTGTCATGGTGGTGGCGTCTATTGACTGAGTTCCCCTAGGCGTGAAGTGGAGTAGACTGAATTCTGGTGAATCACCTCGAAAACAGCGACTGGTCCTCTGATGCACAGGTGTCAGCTCCACAGGATCAATTCGCTGGTGACCGAGGCTACGCAGTCTTGCGTTCGTAGAACTTTGATTCATTACCCAGCACGTTCATCAGAAATGTAATGATGTCGAAGGACTCGGAGGTGTAATAAAACGTATATATGAAAGGGCGAGCCTGTGCCCGCAAGTCAAACGGACTGTGGTCGTAGAACGTGACAGCTGAACACCAAAGATGTCCCCCTTCTTTTTCTTCGCCTTCTTCGCCCCGTCGTGGTGGTCTAGTGGCTCAGGTACTCGGCTGCTGACCCGCAGGTCGCGGGATCAAATTCCGGCTGCGGCGGCTGCATTTCCGATGGAGGCAGAAATGTTGTAGGCCTGTGTGCTCAGATTTGTGTGCACGTTAAAGAACCCCAGGTGGTCAAAATTTCGGGAGCCCTCCACTACGGCGTCTCTCATAATCATATGGTGGTTTTGGGACGTTAAACCCCATAAATCAATGAATCAATCTTCGTCTTCTTCAAGAGAAGTCCCGAGCGCGTGGCGCACATCAACCGGGTCCAGCTGGGTGCTCGTGCCGTCGTCGTCTCTGCGCAACACTAGACGGCACTCATGTATGTCCCTGTGCGCGCTGTGATGGGCGCGTCGTTTGAATGCAGACAAAATGTCGCGGCAATATATATATATATATATATATATATATATATATATATATATATATATATATATATATATATTATGATACGCAACCACCGGCACAGCCTGTCTGGAAGAAAGAGAAAGACGACGTTGGTGGCTGGTTGTTGATGAACTGTCGCCATCTTGTTCGCCGAGCACTTCTGACCACCAAGCCACCCAAGCCACTTCTGACCACCAGGCGTCCTCAACATTTGATTTTGGTTCCCCTATGCCGACCACATCCTCTGATCCTGCCGCACCTCTGACGAGACCTCGCTACGCCCGCTCGCCATCCCCTGCTCGCCGTCAATCTCGTTCGCCCCCACAACGCCGTCCTGCCTCTCCGACCTATTCGCAGCGCCCCCGACCGGAAAACTAGGCAGTGCAGCTTCTGGAGGTGAAGCTGCATTGACGACGGCCTCTGCAAGAAATCCTCGTGTGACATTACCGACCACCCAGAATCTGTTGAACGTTACTTTAGACAATGTACCTGTGCGCGCGTTGATCGATACTGGCGCGCATGTGTCCATAATGAGTGCTGCTCTTCGTCGCCGCCTAAAGAAAGTTCTCACACCCGCCTTGAACCGAGCCGTTCGAGTCGCCGACGGGGGAACTGCCGCGATTATCGGCATGTGCTCCGCCCGTGTGACTATCGCCGATAGAAGCACTGCTGTTCTTTTCACCGTTATAGAAAACTGTCCTCATGAAGTAATTCTAGGCATGGATTTTCTCACCGCTCACTCGGCCCTTATAGATTGCTCAGCCGGCTGTCTTGACCTTGAAATGCCTCTACTTTCTGATCTGACCAACCCACCCCAAAGTCGCCTTTGCTGCATTGATTTCGCACGCCTTCCGCCTAACTGTGTCACACATATCGACCTCTTCTCTACACCACCTGTACCTGACGGTGAATACATGGTGGCACCAATTCATGCCGTGATGCTTACGCATGGCGTCGCTGTTCCGCACACCATTTTGACAATCGTTGAAAACCGCACATGCCTTCCTATTGTCAATTTTGCCCTCACAGCCCAAATTCTTCCACAAGGTATCTCCCTGGCTGAAATTACTACTCTACAAGACCATACGGTTGAACCCTTCAGAGTGGATGATTGCTGCACCTCAGACAATGAACCAACTCTATCACGTTCATCGGGCGTCGACGTTGACCACATGGTACCTACAGACCTCGCTCCTGATCAAGCGGAAGCCCTTCGTCACGTCCTAGAGTCCTATAGTGACATTTTCGACTTCGCCAGCACGGCTTTAAGCCGAACGAGTGTTGTTACTCACCGCATCAATACTGGTGACGCGAGTCCCATTCACCGACGTCCATACCGTGTTTCCGCGTCCGAGCGCACCGTCATACAACGGGAAGTCGAAAAGATGCTTGCAAAAGACATAATCGAACCCTCTTGTAGCCCCTGGGCTTCTCCTGTCGTCCTGATCAGAAAGAAGGATGGAACATGGCGCTTTTGTGTAGATTATAGGCATCTCAACAAAATTACGAAGAAAGATGTTTATCCGTTGCCTAGAATCGACGATGCCTTAGACTGCCTTTACGGTGCTACGTATTTTTCCACTATCGACCTTCGGTCTGGCTATTGGCAGATCGCTGTGGATGAGATGGACCGTGAGAAGACCGCATTCGTCACTCCTGACGGACTTTATCACTTCAAAGTTATGCCCTTTGGTCTCTGTATTGCGCCGGCCACATTTGAAAGAATGATGGACTCGTTGCTCCAAGGGTTTAAATGGTCAACCTGCTTATGTTATCTAGACGACGTTATCGTTTTCTCGCCCACATTCGATTCCCATCTCAAGCGTTTATCGGCGATTCTTGAAGTTTTTCGTCGAGCCGGACTTCAACTGAACTCGTCGAAATGCCACTTTGCTCGTCGTCAAATAACCGTACTTGGCCACATCGTCGATGCCGCAGGAGTCCGCCCGGATCCCGAGAAAATTCGCGCCGTCACGGACTTTCCTGTTCCGAAGTCAACAAAGGACGTTCGCAGTTTTGTGGGCTTGTGCTCCTACTTTCGACGGTTTGTTAAGGACTTCGCCATCATTGCACGCCCACTCACAAACCTCCTGAAGAAGGACACCCCGTTTTTCTGGGGCGCTGATCAAGCCTCATCTTTTTCCCAGCTCACGACGCTCCTTACAACACCGCCGATTTTAGCCCATTTTGATCCATCAGCTCCAACCGAGGTTCGCACTGACGCTAGTGGGCATGGCATCGGAGCAATGCTAATGCAACATCAACGCGGACATGACCGTGTTATAGCATATGCAAGCCGCCTGCTATCTACAGCCGAGCGCAACTATTCAATCACGGAACGTGAGTGTCTCGCTCTCGTGTGGGCAGTCGCCAAGTTTCGCCCATACTTATACGGGCGTCCATTCCGGGTAGTTACCGACCATCACGCGCTATGCTGGCTGGCCTCACTCAAGGATCCCACAGGACGCCTCGCTCGTTGGTCCCTACGATTACAAGAATACACGTTCACCGTAACGTACAAAACAGGGCGGTCACACCAAGATGCTGATTGCTTATCACGCTACCCTGTGGAAGAGGCTGCCCATACTGACACCTTTCCAGACCTTCTGTCTGTGACGCAGCTACTCAACCTTGGCCACGAACAACGCCTGGATGCTTCACTGCGAACCATCATTAGCAAGCTTGAGTCAAGGCCTCGCGACGCATCTCTACAAATGTTCTTGGTAAAAGACGGCATCCTGTATCGCCGTAACCTCGATCCATATGGCCATGACTTGCTCCCCGTCATACCAGCACATCTTCGTGCGACTGTTCTCAACCAACTTCATGACGCTTCTTTGGCGGGCCACTTGGGCGTCTCTCGTACATACGACCGTGTACGTCGTCGTTTCTTTTGGCCTGGTCTTGCCCGCTCTGTTCGACGCTACGTCGCCGCTTGTGAACCCTGCCAGCGCCGCAAAAAGCCATCTTCGCTACCAGCTGGATTCCTTCAGCCGATCGACATTCCCTTTGAACCTTTTTTTCGAGTTGGCCTCGACCTACTTGGCCCATTCCCGATCTCCAGCTCAGGCAACAAATGGATCGCTGTTGCCACTGACTATGCGACACGGTACGCTATCACACGAGCACTTCCGACGAGTTGCGCAACCGATGTGGCGGACTTTCTGGTATATGATATTGTTGCGGGTTCGCGGCTATGCAGCTATGCGGGCGGTGCGAAGAGGAAGACGACGACGTTTTTGGGCTGTTCGAAAATACACAACGGCTGCCATCTTGACTGCTGGAGTACTTTTCTACTCTAAAGTAGTAAATACATTCGCAACATTTTGGTGGTGGCGCTGGGTACGACGCAAGACGGAACTTCGAAGCGGACGTGTTCTCGACTGCCCGACCATGGCAACAGAAACCAATTCTGCCGCTCCTGTTTCAGCCGCGACTCCGGCGCAGCCTGTACAGCCGGTCGTATTGACGCAACCGCGCGACCCTGGCAACTTCTGCGGCACCGACCATGTTGACGTTGACGACTGGATTCCGAAGTTCGAGCGGTTTGCAGCAGTGTACCGGTGGGACCCTACGATGATGCTCGCCAACGTTGGCTTCTATCTCTGCGGAACAGCTGGCGCGTGGTTCGAGGCTCATGAAGCGGACATAACCAGCTGGGATACTTGCAAACAGAAGCTTCGTGACCTGTTTGGTAAGGCCGTCGGACGCCAGCGGGCCGCTTCTAAAGAACTCTCTGGTCGGGCACAAACTACGACCGAATCATATGTCACCTACATCCTTGACGTTCTCGCCCTTTGCCATCGTGCCGACCCCAACATGTCCGAGGAAGACAAAGTAAGCCATTTACTTAAAGGCATTGCAGATGATGCTTTTAACATACTGGTTTCCAAAGACTGTTCCACCATTGATGACATCATCAAAGAGTGCCGCCGATTCGAAGAGCTGAAGAGTCGCCGGGTCGCCAAGAATTTCTTGCGTCTTCCGAACACGGCCGCTACGTCATCTTGCGAGGACCTTCAGCCGCCATGCAGTCAACCACATAACAACGAGAGTGTGGTTCGCATCGTTCGTAGAGAAATCGAGGCCGCGTCTCCGTCTTTTCTGACCCGCCCATCTGATGATCGACCAACGATCTCGTTGATCCAACAGGTCGTGAGAGAGGAACTGGCAAACGTTGGGCTGCAGCCTGTATGTTCGTTGACGGAACCTCGGGTCAGTACCATAGCGCCTTCTCCTGCACCAGAAAGATTCCGCCGCTATCGTGATCCTGCTCAGTGGAGGACACAGGACGACAAGCCTATATGTTTTCATTGTCATGGTGTAGGACACATCTCCCGCTACTGTCGTTTCCGCACGTATCCACCTCGGTCGTTTCCTGGCTATCGACGTGACGACAACCACCGGCCCCTGCAGTACAGCGCTCGTGACGATGGACCGTACAATGGCACTCCTGCGACGCCAGTCCGCCGGTCCAGCCGTTCGCCGTCCCCGCATGACCGTCGCTCCAGGTCACCTCAGCACCGCCGCTATTCGTCGCCCCACCCTAGTGGACGCCCTTCTTCGGAAAACTGAGCAATGCAGCTCCCGGAGGTGACGCTGCATTGGACTCCCGACCTGAAAACCCTCTGCTGACCTTGACTACGGACAAAAACCTGCTTGATGTAGAAGTGGATGGCCTTCCTGTTACTGCCCTTATTGACACCGGCGCACATATTTCAATTCTGAGCTCTGACCTCCGTGCACGATTAAATAAGGTCCTTACGCCGCCAGAGTCCCTATTTGTACGTGTCGCTAGTGGAGCGACCCCGGCTGTGCTCGGAATGTGCACCGCGCGTGTGAGATTCGCCGACCGCCAGACGTCCGTTCTATTCCATGTTCTCGCTCACTGTCCACATGACGTCATCCTTGGACTCGATTTTTTGTCCGACCACTCCGCTGTAATTGACTGCTCAGCCGGCGTCGTGCAACTTGACTTGCCTGCGGCCACCGAAGAGTCGAAGATGGTACAGAACAAGCTTTCGTGCGCTGAGTTTGTTCGCCTCCCACCCCAAGCCCTAACTTGTGTCACAGTTGAACCATATCCCAGTGTTCCGGATGGGGATTACGTGGTCTTTCCCTCTCCTGGTGTTTTACTGGCCCGCAACGTTTCCTCCCCGTACACCATATTAACTGTCACAGCGAACAAGACGTGCCTTCCTCTTCTGAACTTCGGACTCAGCCCTCAAATCCTACCACAAGGCATTGTTCTCGCCACTCTTTCACCGTCACACGAGTGCCAGATCTCATCAGTGTCACGTGAACTGGCCACAGTCGCCTCGCCGAACCCGCATAGCACCGACGCAGCCAACTCTACACGGCTCAACAATGTAACTAAGATGATTGCCTCAGACCTGTTGCCGTCTCAGGTCAAAGACCTCACTGATCTTCTCACGAGCTATTCGGACATATTTGACTTTGACGGTAGGCCCATAGGTCAAACATCGCAAGTCAAACATCGCATTAATACCGGTGATGCAGCTCCAATTCACAGGCGTCCCTATCGAGTGTCACCATCAGAGCGCCAAGTTATCCAACAGGAGGTGAATAAGATGCTCACAAAAGGCATCATAGAGCCCTCATCGAGTCCGTGGGCGTCCCCTGTAGTCTTAGTTAAAAAGAAGGACAATACCTGGCGTTTCTGCGTGGACTATCGGCATTTAAACAAGGTCACCAAAAGGGATGTCTACCCGTTACCTCGTATTGATGATGCCCTGGACTGCCTTCATGGCGCAACCTATTTTTCTTCGATAGACTTACGCTCCGGTTACTGGCAGATCGCCGTGGACGACCTCGACCGGGAGAAGACCGCCTTTGTAACGCCCGACGGTCTCTACCAATTCAAGGTAATGCCGTTTGGCTTGTGCAATGCGCCGGCAACGTTCGAGCGGATGATGGACACGCTTTTGCGCAGCTTTAAATGGTCTATCTGCCTGTGTTATCTGGACGACGTGATTGTGTTTGCCCCAACCTTTAAGTCTCACCTCGAGCGCCTTTCCTCAATTCTTTCAGTATTTCGAGAGGCTGGGCTCCAACTTAATTCTTCGAAATGCCATTTTGGGCATCGCCAAGTTACTATTCTAGGGCATCTCGTTGACTCCTCCGGCATCCGCCCCGATCCCGACAAAGTCCGAGCTGTCCTGGATTTTCCTGTACCGACTTGTGTCAAGGACGTTCGAAGTTTTGTGGGCCTATGCTCATATTTCCGACGATTTGTCAGAAACTTCGCAGAGGTCGCACGCCCCCTCACTGATCTTTTGAAGAAAGATGTACCATTTGAGTGGGGTCCTGATCAAGGCACGGCCTTTTCCCAGCTCATAACACTTCTGACCACGCCACCGATTCTCGCCCACTTCGACCCGTCTGCTCCAACCGAGGTCCGCACTGATGCTAGTGGCTACGGTATTGGCGCGGTTTTAGCCCAGCGTCAATCCGGTCACGATCGAGTTCTTGCGTATGCCAGCCGGCTCCTTTCTCCTGCCGAACGCAATTACTCTATTACGGAACGCGAGTGCCTGGCGCTTGTATGGGCAGTTGGTAAATTCCGCCCCTATTTATATGGCCGGCCTTTCACAGTTACCACTGACCATCACGCTCTATGCTGGCTTTCAGCCCTCAAAGATCCAACGGGCCGCCTTGCTCGTTGGGCTCTGCGCCTCCAGGAATTCACATACACAGTGGTTTACAAGTCTGGCCGTTTACACCAAGACGCCGACTGCCTCTCCCGGTACCCCGTTGACGCTCCAGATCTAGTAACCGACGACGCGTCCATCTGTATTTCCTCGCTCTCTGCTTTCGGCAACATGGGATGTGAGCAACGGCGTGACGCGTCCCTACGCGAGCTAATCGACCGCCTGAACACAGGCTGTACAGACAGTTCGCTTCGCATGTTCGTTGTCATAGACGGCATTTTATACCGCCGCAACATGCACCATGTGGGAAACGAACTACTACTCGTAATACCCACTCATTTGCACTCGACCGTACTTCAGCAACTACATGATGTACCAACGGCTGGCCACCTTGGTGTTGCCAGAACGTACGACCGTGTCCGCCGACGCTTTTTCTGGCCCGGCCTCTACCGTTCTGTACAACGTTATGTTAGGTCTTGTGAGTCGTGCCAACGCCGCAAAAGGCCAGCGGTACACCCCGCCGGCCTCCTTCAACCGATCGACGTACCTGCCGAGCCTTTCTATCGTGTCGGCCTCGACCTGCTGGGCCCTTTCCCTCTTTCTACCAACGGTAACAGGTGGGTCGCCGTCGCCATAGATTACTCGACCCGTTTCGCAATTACGAGACCTCTTCCAAGCAGCTGCGCTACAGATGTCGCCGACTTTTTGATTCAAGACGTCATCTTACATCATGGTGCTCCTCGTCAACTGGTCACCGATCGCGGTCGCTACTTTTTATCTAAGGTAATTGACGATCTACTTCATTCTTGTGCAACCAAGCACAAGCTTACGACGGCCTACCATCCTCAAACAAACGGCCTCACAGAACGTCTGAATCGCACACTCACTGACATGCTCGCCATGTACGTGTCGACGGATCATCGTGACTGGGACATTGCGCTACCCTTTGTCACTTTCGCTTACAATAGCTCACGCCACGACACTGCTGGATATTCTCCCTTTTACCTTTTGTATGGAAGAGACCCGACATTGCCGTTCGACACGCTTGTACCCAACCCTGCCGACCTGTCCACAGCATATGCTCGCCGCACTATTAGCACCGCGGAGAAAGCCCGTCAGATTGCCCACCAGCGCCTTTCGGACTCGCAGCTCCGTCAGAAACGTAGCTATGACAGCCACCATCGGGACATCCACTTTAGTCCAGGTGACCTCGTTCTTCTGTGGACTCCGTCGCGACATGTTGGTCTGGCTGAAAAGCTTCTACCCAAGTATTCCGGACCTTATCGTGTGCTACGGCAGGTAACTGATGTTACCTATGAAATAGCACCTCTAAACCCTTCGATACCTTCCACATCTTCCGACATCGTCCACGTCGCTCGCCTCAAGCCGTACATCTCGTCCAACACCTGCTAACAAGCGCCGGGTCGGCGCTTTTCGCCGCCGGAGGTCGATGTTGCGGGTTCGCGGCTATGCAGCTATGCGGGCGGTGCGAAGAGGAAGACGACGACGTTTTTGGGCTGTTCGAAAATACACAACGGCTGCCATCTTGACTGCTGGAGTACTTTTCTACTCTAAAGTAGTAAATACATTCGCAACAATATTATTTTAGTACACGGAGCTCCACGCCAACTTCTCACTGACCGGGGCCGCACCTTCCTATCAGCTGTCGTTGAAGAAATTCTGCGCTCTTGCTCGGCCAAGCACAAGTTTGCCACTTCGTACCATCCGCAAACGAACGGTCTTACGGAGCGCCTCAACCGCACCATAACCGACATGCTTTCCAAATACGTAGCGGCCGACCACCAGGACTGGGACGTTCATTTGCCATTTGTGACGTTCGCATATAATTCGTCACGTCACGACACTGCCGGCTATTCACCATTCTATCTTCTATACGGCCGAGAGCCCGCCCTACCATTTGACACCTTGCTGCCCTCGGTCACGGAGTATGCCGGCGAAGCCATCGCGCGAGCCGACCACGCACGCCAACTCGCCCGCAGCCGCCTGCAGGCTTCACAGGAGCACCAAAGACAGCTCTACGATTCCCATCATCGAAACGTGCACTTTTCACCGGGTTCCCTTGTCCTCCTCTGGTCCCCCACTCGGCGTGTAGGGCTTTCTGAAAAACTGCTGTCACGCTACACTGGACCATACCGCGTCGTTCGCCAGGTGACTGACGTTACATACGAGATCGTGCCAGCCGATTCAACGTCATCATCGTCACCTTCGAGTGACATCGTGCACATAGCCCGACTCAAGCCCTACCACCCTCCTTCTTCCGCATCCGAGTTGCTCAAGCACCGACACGGTGCTTCTACCGCCGGGGGGTTATGATACGCAACCACCGGCACAGCCTGTCTGGAAGAAAGAGAAAGACGACGTTGGTGGCTGGTTGTTGATGAACTGTCGCCATCTTGTTCGCCGAGCACAGTGCATCGTATTTAACTTATTAAATACGTTACCCGTAACAATATATATATGCAAGAAAGAGACGACGAAACTCACGAAAGCGTCTTTCCCGCTATAACATTCTCCCATACCTAACTCACCCTTGTCTGTAGCCTTTCTCGACGTCACGATCACCATTTCCCATGGACGCCTAATTACGAAGCTCTTTAAAAAGCCAACTGATAATCACCAGTTTCTTCATTTTGAAAGTAGCCACGTGCGCCATTGGAACACTGGAATTCCATATAGCCAGGCACAGCGCTTTAGGCGCATATGCTCTGAAGATAAAGATTTCAATTGCTGCTGCCATGATCTGAAAAAGAAGCTTCTTAAGCGAAAATATCCGGAAAAAAATTATTGACGACGCGATACACCCAGCCAGAGGACGCGATCGAATGGACTGTTTAAAAGGTACCATAAAAAGCAACGGGCTTCAGCCAGCCAAATTAGTACTAACACACTCAGCGTCCATCCCCAAAGTTCAAGGTATACTACGTAACCATTACAACATCCTCACCCAAAGCGACAGACTAAAAGCGGTCTTTCCTGAGCCCCCTCGAGTAGTGTATAGGCGCTCAAAAAACATAGGTGACATCCTGACGTCATCCAAAATTCCTACCACTAACCGTACTGGTTGTAGCCGCTGCAACAAACCCCGTTGTAAAGTTTGTCCTCATATAGAACCGTCATTAACAGCCACCAGCACATCTAACTAATTCAATTTCACAATCAGGGGAAGCTTTAATTGTGATTAATCCAATGTAGTGGCAAAGCAATGCTTGAGTGTGGCATCTGCCTTATGCAGTACATAGGGCACACTGAAACCCCATTCAGAATACGCTTCAACAATCACAGATCACATGCTAAAACCCAACCAAAACGTCCATTATCAAAGCATGTGAACATGCCCGGCCACTCATTTAGTAACCTCAAAGTCACGATACTAGAATCGGGATTCCACACCATCCATGATCGTGAACTGCGCCAATCATATCTCATTCATACATTTAACACTGTTTCAGCTTGAATCAACGAAAACAAAGAAAACCTCACCTGTCTTTCACTAGATTAAGAGCGATGATGCACTGGTTTCAAATTGTACCGCCTAAATCACGCCTTTTATGTCTGCCCATTTTTATTTTTATTTATTTAATTTATCTTCAATCATTTCAGATTGGCTTCCATTATAGGTTCACATATCACTAAGATTGTTCTTATGCTGCCATGCAATGTCATTACACCACTGCACTTCTACATCTCCTAACTACTTATAAGCATGGTATCACGTCACAGTACATGTAAGGGAATCTTCAACCATGTCTTCAGTATGTGTGTACCCTTATGGTTCTCCTATTTTTGTCCTTTTTTCTTTTTTTCTTTTTCTGAAGCACTTGACATTTTATGATGCGCATTGTAATGCTTACCAGCGCAGATGGAGCTGACCTGTTATTGAAAGGCGCTTTTAAAGCCATGTATGAACTCTTGTCACATTACTCTGACGAAGGCTGGTCCACCAGCTGAAAATGTCTAGTAAAGACGCTTCCGTTAAAGTTTTGTCGTCTTTTTCTTGCATACAATACGTCGGGTCCAACGTGAATGACGTTCAAAGAATCTGGTATATGTAACGCTACGATGAATTGGTGACGTGGCCTGGCTCATACGCCATGTTTATTCCGTTCTGCCTTCTTCCTTCTCTGCTTCTACTAACCATCCCTGCCTTCTTAGGTCACATATATATATATATCGCAATGGACCTTGCAAAGACGACTTTCTGGAAGTACCCAAAGACTCCCGCCAACACAACTATCATCGGTGACTCGCAAATGAAGTACGTGCATCAGTACTTTAATCCACATCGACAATGTACGCCTGCTTTCATAACTCAACCTGGTGCCCGAATCGAAGATGTGCACTTTCTGCTAGACTTCGTACCTGACATCACAAGGACTCTCGTACTGCATGTCGGTACCAACGACTTATCTTCCGCGAGTGGTGAAACAGGTTTCCACAAACACCGCTCATTAATCGGCCACATTCGGATAGAGCGACCGAAGATATCCCGGATTTATGTCAGCCTGATATTACCAAGAAGCCAAAATCGGAGATATAGCGGCAGAAATTGAGGTTTCATCCGACGATGTAACTCGGAAGCCTGCAACGGCATGCTGCGCAACTTCTGTCATCGATCCAGTGCAGTCTACTTCATCGATCATGGTTTCGAATGGATACCTGCCTATCGAGTCCTCGCTGCCGATCCCAGCTTCGAGAGCTCAAGCCTCATAGCAAGCCACATCCGCCAGCTTTTCCCCAGGAGAATTCTAGACGCCACGTCGTCCTGGTGTGACCACTCGACAGAACAGCCCCCAAACTTCCCGAAGAAGAATTCAAGATCAAGAAACAGAGTCTCAACCTACGTTCGGGACTCCAAGTCTTCGAACAATCCAGCCGCAAGTAGCCAGTGACTACAGGACTTCTCTGCTAATCAAAATGTAGGCACTGCTTCTGCATAATTTCTGAAGTGCCGGAAGGTGACTTAAAAACGCATTCGCGCGGATCTGCATGTTGCGTGCCTCAGGGAATATGTAAATGCTTCCGAAATTCCCAAAGGTCTTAGGTTTCATGTGAACCCTGCTACCTCTGAACTGTCAACTGCAAATAAGCTTAGGTGGCGAGATGTGCTGACCAATGCTCAACTTGAGCTTATTCGCATTATCATAAATCACTATGAAACGTCAATTGGTAAGCTTCTGAAAGAAGAAACTACCCTATCTAGGCAGCTCGTCCCTCACGAAGCACATTTGCTGAGTGTACAAGACGAAAAAAAGGTAAACGCCTTAAGCAAAATAAAAGCTCGGAAACTATTGCGGGACGATGTTCAAGCAGCACCCTACATGAAAAAAATCAGGAGTTCGCCAATTGCTTTATTCCGAACACCTTAAACATTGCCGGAGATAAGCCAACTGGACGCCAATATAGTCAACCTTTCTGACGTTACAATCCTCCCTGCAGAGGAAAGGGTTCTTTTAAAAGGCCTGAATTTCTGACCAACTTCTGGCGGGTTTGATGAATTTCCGTTGATGAAGGTTATAGATAATTTCGCTCGTAATCTCAGGCTAAAAAGTATTTTCACGACCATGCTAGCAACAAGGGAGCTCGCCCGACTGTATCGTCCACGACACAATGGACGCCCGCCTCGCAAAGGGATGAATGCCTAGACCTTTACATCAAAGCTGTCTCTCGTGACATGCTCAACGCTTACAAAACGCGTAGCCTGTTCTGAAAAAACCTTTCCGCCAGTGAATTTGACGCTCTTAAATGTTTGAATGCACGTGATGATATTATCATAAAACCAGCAAACAAGGGTGGCTGGATTGTGATAATGGGCAAAGAAAGTTACATAAAAGAAGCCGTACGACAGTTATCTGACGCTGATTTTTACGAACGACTTCCCGCTGATCCTACCACTCACTTTCTTGTCATCATAAAAGACACCATTAAAGCTTAGTAAAAAAGAAAAGGGTTGACGATAAGACAGCACGCACCCTCATTCCACTTAGCACTGTTGCCGGAAGATTTTACCTGCTCCCAAAGATACACAAGTCAGGAAATCCAGGCCGTCCCATTGTTTCGGGCACTCGAACAGTAACAGAAAACATATCTCGTTACACTGAGAGTTTGATAAAATTTCTTCCGCCCACATTTGCTTCCTTTGTTAAGGATACTAACGAGTTTCTCAATGGAATATCACACCTAACAGTGCCTGATGGTTCGCTTCTGGTGACGATGGACGTCACCTCCCTTTACACTAACATACCCCACAAGGATGGTATACAGGCTGTTTTTGATTCATATGACCACTCCAGATCTGACAAGCTATTTGACACGTCAACATTCGAAACACTGTTGAAGCTCATTCTCGAGTTGAGTAACTTCGAATTCAATGGCTCTCATTACGTACAGATCAGTGGAACATTGATGGGTACAAAGATAGGCCGTACACACGCAAACATCTTCATGGGAGCGCTCGAAGACTCGTTTCTTAAGAGTGTGCCACTAAAGCATGAGCATTTCAATCGCCACATCGATGACATATTTTTTTTTATTTGGACACACGGTGAAACAGAACTTCTATATTTTACAGCGAAATTCAACCAGGTACATTCCGCTATAACATTCTCCCATACTTACTCACCCTTGTCTGTAGCCTTTCTCGACGTCACGATTACCATTTCCCATGGACGCCTAATTACGAGGCTCTTTAAAAAGCCAACCGATAATCACCAGTTTCTTCATTTTGAAAGTAGCCACGTGCGCCATTGGAAGACTGGAATTCCATATAGCCAGGCACAGCGCTTTCGGCGCATATGCTCTGAAGATGAAGATTTCAATTGCTGCTGCCATGATCTCAAAAAGAAGCTTCTTAAGCGAAAATATCCGGAAAAAAGTATTGACGACGCGATACACCGAGCCAGAGGACGCGATCGAATGGACTGTTTAAAAGGTACCATAAAAAGCAACGGGCTTCAGCCAGCCAAATTAGTACTAACACACTCAGCGTCCATCCCTAAAGTTCAAGGTATACTGCGAAACCATTACAACATCCTCACCCAAAGCGACAGACTAAAAGCGGTCTTTCCTGAGCCCCCTCGAGTAGTGTATAGGCGCTCAAAAAGTATAGGTGGCATCCTGACGTCATTTAAAATTGCTACCACTATCCGTACTGGTTGTATCGGCTGCAACAAACCCCGTTGTAAAGTTTGTCCTCATATAGAACCGTCATTAACAGCCACCAGCACATCTAACCAATCCATTTTCACAATTAGGGGAAGCTTTAATTGTGATTCATCCAATGTAGTGTATTTGCTTGAGTGTGGCACCTGCCATATGCAATACATAGGCCACACTGAAAACCCATTCAGAATACGTTTCAACAATCACAGATCGCATGCTAAAACCCAACCAAACCTTCCATTATCAAAGCATGTTAACATGCCCGGCCACTCAATTAGTAACCTCAAAGTCACGATACTAGAATTGGGATTCCGCACCAGCCACGATCGTGAACTGCGCGAACCATCTCATTCATAAATTTAACAGTGTTTTAGCTGGAATCAACAAAAACAAAGGAAAACTGACCTGTCTTTCACTAGAATAAGAGCGATGATGCACTGGTTTCAAATTGTGCCGCCTAAATCACGCCTTCTATGTCTGCCCCTTTTTATTTTTATTTATTTAGTTTATCTTGAATCATTTCAGAATGGCTTCCATTATACGTTCACATATCACTAAGATTGTTCTTATGCTGCCATGCAATGTCATTACACCACTGCACTTCTACATCCCTAACTACTTATAAGCATGGTATCCCGTCAGAGTACATGTAAGGCAATCTTCAACCATGTCTTCAGTATGTGTGTACCCTTCTGGTTTTCCCATTTTTTGTCTATTTTTCTTTTTCTGAAGCACATGTAATTTTATGATGCGCATTGTAATGCTAACCAGTGCAGATCTGTTATTTAAAGGAGCTTTTAAAGCCATGTATGAACTCTTGTAACATTACTCTGACGAAGGCTGGTCCACCAGCTGAAAACGTTTAGTAAAGACGCTTCCGTTAAAGTTTCGTCGTCTCTTTCTTGCATACAATACGTCGGGTCCAGCGTGAATGACGTTCAAAGAATCTGATATATATATATATATATATATATATATATATATATATATATATATATATATATATATATATATATATATATATATATATATATATATATATATATATATATATATGAAATAAGGCAAAGAAGTGTCAACACAATATTAATGAGATCTAACAGACAGTAATGCCAAGGAATGTACAGGGGAAGTTATTAGAACCACAGCAATGTAAGTAAGAAAAAAGAAAAGTGGATGAAAAAATAACCAGCCGTGAGCAGGAATCGAACCTACGACCTTCGAATAACGCGTTCGATGCTCTAACCAGTGAGCCACCACAGCGGCTAGCAGCACCTCATCGGTCGTACTTCCATCTTGCGTAGCCAGTAGCGTCACTCTTATTATAAAATATAAGGTGATGTGCAGTAGAGATGCACAGACAGACAGACAGACAGACAGACAGACAGACAGACAGACAGACAGACAGATAGGCAGTCAGACGCACGGATAGACAGATAGATGGACCGATGAACGCATGCACGGATGGACGGACACACGACGGACAGACAAATGGACAGACAATGGACGGACTGACGGACGAACGGGTGGATGGATGGACGCTCCTCCCCTCTCAGGATCATTCTCTCCTAGATATGCTGTGATTTATTTAGCACAGTAAAAGCGCGACGGCGTAGTGTAGTGTCAAATAACCAAGGAGGTTATACTAAAACCTCCTTGTGAATAACATAGACCGATACTGCCTCATGGGCAAGTGGCGCCAGTTTTGAAAGATAAGCAACAGCCTACAAACGCAAAACATAGGTCCTCCGAGATTAAAGGAGCGCCCCACTAAGCTTATAACATTGACTATAGCATTGACTCTTACAGTACATTTTTTTTAATGGTGCTTGGATTCACGCGAACACTTTCCTGTTGAAGCTTGAGGACACCAATCTAAACCAAATAAAAGCACCAGTTCATGGCAAACGAGCTACAGAGCACACGACAGCCATTTGATAAGTTCCAGGTGCACGGTGACCGCTTTCGGCAACGCGGTCTTTGCACAACCTTCTCAGAAATGCTTGGGTGCTGGCAGCATTGGAAAACAAATCCGGTACTCTGCTACCCGAAAGGTAGCATACCTAAACGTAGCATGTAAAGAGATTCTAGTGTTGGGCGCACTCTAAATGTCGTCGCCTCTCGCGTTTCCATCATCCGGGAGAGCACAAAGGTTACTTTCTCGCTGCCACGGCCACGTTTACTAAAGGAGCACGCTGCTAACACACGAAGGAGTAAGAATTGTGACAGCTGTCCGCACTCGTCCAGTGTACACCTGTGCGTGCGTTTCATGGTTCTTTTTATCTGTTCCAGCAGCGCGCTTTAAGTGTAAAGCTGTGACAGTTGTTAGTCCACGTACGTTTTGTGTATGCTTATTTTGTACGTGCTTTCTGCTTGAGGTGCGCGCTGCTAGTTTCTAGCGTCTTGTCGTCTTTACGTGACTTTGTGGTTTGTAGCAGTAGCATGCATTCCTTCGACCTTGTGGCAAAACAATGCACAATACACGTTCAACTACCTGTGTAAGGACACATTTCACTTTCGTGTTATATCGATTCCTAGAAAGAGGAATCAGCCACGTTTCCTTCATAGAAACCGGTTTACTAGTGGCGTAATGTCAACAGTTGTGCTTCATGTATTGTGAAACGGTCAAGAATCAATTTTATTTTTACTGTATCATTGAACAAAACTTCAAGAAAATAAAGAAAGCAGGGTTCAATGACTTATTGTATGTAAGTACTATAGTTGACCAAAAAAGCTTTTCACAAGTTTTAACACCAATGACACCTTCCGGTTGATGAAATTATGGTGCATCTCTCAGTGCTGCTTCAAGCATATTTAGAAATTCAGTTCGAGAATATATTTCGTAGCTCTTTGGTGACAATTAAAAGACAGCGTGACAAAAACAGCGCAATAAACAAGACAAGAGAGCACCGTGTCACACTATCGCCATATTCTTCTTATTCTGTCTGTTTATGGACAAACTGTTTCTACTCACACACTAAGAAGAAAGAATTGTGACAGCTGTTTGAACTCCTCCTGTCTACATTTGTGCGTGAATTTCATGGGTATTTCTATCTGTTGGAGCAGCGCGCTTTAAATGTTGAGCTGTGACAGCTGTTAGTGCGCGTACGTCCAGCGTATGCTAATTTCGTGCGTGCTTTTTGCTTGAGGTGCGCGCTACAAGTGTAAGTATTGAACCATATTATGGCTTGTGTATTTTTTAACCTACTATTCGGGAATCGGGCTTTTACTTTTTGAAATTCTGTCTCAGCGATGAGGTTTCCCGTGCAATTCTACGTGTGGGCCATGCGTGGGCTTATCACTACAAAAATGCGGAGGACGCATGCTCTCTACCTGGCACTGCAGGTGAACCAGTGTTCCTGAGGACCAGCAGCAGGACGACTGCGACAACCAGGACGGACACGAAGCATACACCGACGCACAGCTTGCCGGGCCGCTTATTACCGCCAGTTCCACCACGGCCATTGCTGTATTGCACCGTCTCGCTGGCTCTGCGAATGGGCCATGATGAGCTTGATTGGAAGCGCAGGCGTCAGTTCAAGCTCCATTCCGTTAACCCCGACAGAAATCGAATTTGTCAAGAACAACATGTAGCGATTAAGCTAGCCAACCCAGAAAAAATACTTTACGTGTCATTCCAATATTGCGTAGTTACTCCACGTGTATTTCCTTGAAACTCAGCTCAGTAAATCAGTCATCTCTGCCCTTTCGTGAACAGTTCATTCCCATTCATGAACTCTTTTTTAAAGGGGCGAAGATCCTAAAGGCATGGGTCGATAATGACCTGTATGTATGCATATATGTAGTAACCACATCACAGCATTTCCGCGGAGTGAATGATATGGTGATGGCGACGAAGCTTCAGAGGGTTTTATCGGCAAACCGTGAATCACCCGCTGGCAGCGTTCGTCCGCCGTCTTTCATTATGTGTGTCTGTTTGTCTCTCTGTTTGACGCACAAACAGACAGACGGACGGACAGACGCATGGACGGATGGAAGCAAGAATGAATAGATGGACAAAAGCGTGGACGGACTGATGTATGCTTCGTCCCACTCATCATCATTCACTCCGGGAGTATGCTGTATTTCTTTCATGTTTTTTTTCATTTTCATTGTCATCTATAGAAAGTTTACACTGGTCGTGAACACTTCGTAACGTGAGTCCTCCCAAGTTGTTTGTCATTATTACCTGTAGGCCATATTTTCATCATTCAAAACCACCTGCCCAATAGCTCACTTTGCTAACCAATACGAATGTTTTTTAGGGTATGAGGTATGTTGCGATAACGCAGATTTAGCCCTCTCTATTTAGGGGCGAAGCTCCTTATAGCGGCACCCGTTCGTCCTTCGTAGTCGTATAGTAGTGGTGTGAAACAAGTCTTATATTTTGACCTCCAAGGTGGTGCCGGTGGGAGATTTCTTCTGTGCGTTGTTGAACAATAAAACATTCACAGCGTGCGCGTTAACAAAAAGCCGAATTCTCCTGTCTTTCATTCTCCCGTAGCAGTCATTGGCATGTACATTGAGCACTATCTGACAAGATAGGGTGGCTACGTTATACTCGCTGGGTGTAACCTCCTTGGTTTTAGAAAGGTTTAGCGAGCGTTGGGCCACAGTGCCATGAATACAGTGAACTAGTATATATATGTCTAGTATAGTATATATATTTATACTGGTATATATATTTCTCATGTTTTGTTATCGCCCCAATACACTACACAATTCTTAGCGCAAACCGCGCCTGCAGTTTCGAGAAGCTTCCGGATTTTAGTAGATCATTTCGATAAGATCACGCCCACTCTGCGAACTGTGCAGATTATTCTGGAGCCTACGCCACCGCCAGCGATAACGCTAGAACATTCGATGGCAAGAGTATAAATGCTGACGCACTTCGCCGCTTGTGGTCGACGGCCGACGCTCCGTTCGCCGCTATCAGTCCAAGACTGCTACTGTAATCACATTTTCCGTTTACCGGGCACAGGTTCGCCCAAATAAACAGTTAAATTTCAACACAAAGTCTCCTGTCTTCGGCAACGTCACGACCCCGTGACATCTGGTGGAGGTGCTGCTTCTTTGATGTTCCGGACGCCCCCTTCAAGCCGCGACCCCAGCCCAAGTGGCAAAGAAGACACGGACGCTAACCCTGAACAGTGAACAAGGCGCCGACAGAGGGGACTACAACCAGAGTACGGGCCCCTTCCTGAAGCAGCCAGGCAGACCCAGATCCCGACATCAACTACTGCAACCATGACCGCCCCCGTGCAGCCTGCACCACTCCTGCTCCGACAACCCAAAGAGCCGCCAACTTTCCGCGGTTCACCACTGGAAGACCCGGAAAGCTGGATCGAAAGGTTCGACCGCGTCGCCGCCTCAATGACTGGACAGACGATGACAAGCTCCGGCATGTGTATTTCGCCTTAGAAGATGCTGCTCGGACCTGGTTCGAGAATCAAGAGCGATACCTTACAACGTGGGACGTCTTTAGCTCCAGGTTCCTCACCACTTCCGCAAGTTTGGTGCGCAAGGAGAAGGCCGCAGCTCTTCTCGAAACCCGCATGCAGATGCCAAACGAAAACGTGGCGCTATTCACCGAAGACATGATAAAACTTTTCCACCACGCTGACTTCGACATGTCCGAGGAGAAGAAGGTCCGTTTGCTCATGAGAGGAGTAAAGCAGGAACTCTTCGCCAGGCTGATCAGAAACCCACCAAAGACGGTCGCTGAATTCATTTCAGAAGCGTCTATGATAGACAAGACGCTCGAGGTGCGCACGCGGCAATATAACCATAGCTTCTCGTCTACAAGCTACGCCGGCATTCAAGGGCTTGGAACCACTGACTTGCGTGAGACGATCTGAGCGATCGTGCAAGAAGAGCTGCAAAAATTACTTCCTTCAGCGCAGCCTCACGTAGAATCCATCGCGGACGTTGTACGCCAGGAGATCCCGCAATCGCTGGGCGTTCCTCAGTCTCTAGAGCCTCAGCTGCAAGCCATAAGCTATGCTGCTGCAGCCCGCCGCCACGCCCCTCCTCCACGCGCACGCCAATACGCTGCCCCATCGCACTTCCGTCGCCAGACGCCACCACCGCCACCACCCCCAACGGCGTCCTACTGTTCGCCAGTGGCCGTCTGGCGCACCCCCGACCTCTGGCGCACCCCTGACCACCGCCCCCTCAGCTACCACTGCGGCGAGGCCGGAGACACATACCGCCGTTGCCAGTACCAACAGATGGGAAAGCGTGGCTTCGCCGTCAATGCACCGCGTCCACAGCCAGGAGAACAGTCACGTGACATCGCCGAATACCTGACAGGAACTCAATGGACATCACGAAGTCCTTCCCGTTCGCTGTCGCCCAGCCGCCGCATGTCGCCGCACCAACGGCAGTACTCTGGCCCAACGCGGGGCCGGTCTCCTAGCCCGTATCCGGGCAGCAACTAGGGGCAGCAACCGATGTAGGTGCGGTTGCTGTGCGACGAACTACTGAAGATCCTCCGACGACGACGATGACGCGACGGAGCTTTCCGAACACAATGCCAACCTGGCAAAGCCCTGACGGCGAAAGCTCACTTACCGAAGGTGGCCTGACGACGCAACATGCAAGCAGCGGAACAAGCCGACGCAGTAATGACCCGACGCCACGCCCTAACTAGCGACCTCGACGTTTTTATCGATGGCCACAGGGTGACCGCTCTCGTCGATACTGAAGCCGACTATTCCGTCATCAGTGGGTCGTTCGGCACGAAGTTAAAGAAAGTTAGGACACCTTGGGAAGGCCCTGAAATCCGCACAGACGGAGGTCATCTCGTAATGCCTACAGGAATCTGCACAGCGAGAGTGACCATTACCGGCCGTATTTATCCTACAGACGTCGTAGTCCTACAGCGTTGCTCGAGAGATGTCATCCTTGGTATGGACTTCTAATGCCTCCATGGGGCTGTCATCAACCAACGAACAAAGTCGATAACATTATCCACAGAAGAAGCACTACCACTGTGCACGCCGTCAGGAAACCATGCCTTGAATGTGCTGAAAGAACAAGTCATCATTCCGCCTCGCTCCAGCGTCATTATTTCAGTCGGCACTCCTAAATCACCTTACTTGGAAGGCGTCGTTGAAGGCAGTCAGCATCTGTTGGTCACCCGAAATATTTGCGTCGCAAGAGGATTTACAGAGCTGCGGGGAGGCAAAGCACGGTTATGCTCACAAATTTCAGCAATGAGTACAAACATGTTAACAAAGGAACAACGGTCGCATACATCGAAGAAATTGTGGACGCCACCAGTGCTTTCGCTTTTACCGATTCTGCGGAACCTGCTCAGAGGAACCAAGCCCCTCCCAAAGCTTTCGACGCCAATCCCAGACTTCCGAACCATAAGAAAGAACAGCTCAAGGCCCTGCTCCTGCAATATGAAGATTGCTTTTCATCGTCATCGAAAATTCGGCAGACCCCAATCACGAAACATCGCATCATAACCGAAGAAAATGCCTGACCACTCCGTCAGAGTCCATACAGGATTTCGACGCGAGCACGTGAGGCCATGAAGAGACAAGTTGATGAGATGCTGCGGGATGACATCATCCAGCCGTCCAAGAGTCCATGGGCGTCTCCCGTGGTGTTAATGAAGAAAAAGGATGGGATTCTACGTTTCTGCGTCGATTATCGCCGCCTAAACATAATCACAAGAAAGGACATGTATCCTCTCCCACGAATAGACGACACACTTGATCGGCTCCATAACGCCAAGTACTTTTCATCAATGGACCTCAAGACTGGCTATTCGCAAATCGAAGTCGACGAAAGAGACCGAGAGAAGACGGCCTTTATAACACCGGACGGCCTCTTCGAGTTTAAGGTGATGCCTTTTGGTCTTTGCTCAGCGCCTGCAACTTTTCAACACGCTATGGATACAGTACTGGCAGGATTGAAGTGGCAGATTTGCCTTGTGTACTTAGACGACGTCGTCGTGTTTTCCTCGAGTTTCGACGAGCATCTTCGGCGCCTTCAAGCTGCACTTAAAGCCATCAAGACGTCCGGACTCGCACTGAATCCAGAAAAGTGCAGATTTGCGTACGAGGAGCTCTTGTTTCTGGGGCACGTTATTAGCAAGTCTGGAGTTCGTCCCGATCCACGGAAAACAGCTGCCATCGCCGACTTCCCGCCCCCCACTGACAAGAAGGCGGTGCGCCGATTTCTGGGCCTGTGCGCCTATTATAGGTGGTTCCTGAAAAACCTCGCCCGCATCGCCGATCCTCTCACTAACCTTATCAAGGCTTACGTGGAGTTCAAGTGGGGAATGCCGCAGGAACACGCTTTCCAGGAGCTTAAACATCGCATCCTGACGCCTCCGTTACTTGCCCGTTTCGACAAATTCGCCGAGACAGGTATACACACGGACGCAAGCAGTGTAGGTCTTGGCGCCGTTCTTGTGCAGAGGGCTAACGGACTTGAAAGGGTTATTAGTTACGCCAGCCGATCGCTATCCAAAGCAGAAGCCAATTATTTCACAAAAGAATAGGAGTGCCTCGCCATCATCTGGGCTACGTCGAAATTTTTCCCCTACCTAACGGCAGGCCCTTCAAAGTTGTGAGCGACCACCACGCCTTGTGTTGGCTAGACATCTTGAAGGACCCTTCAGGTCGGCTCGCGCGATGGAGCCTGAGACTTCAAGAATATGACATTACCGTCGTTAACAACTCCAGCAAGAAACACTCCGACGTCGACTGTCTCTCTCGTGCGCCTCTCGACCAACCACCACCCGACGACCCGACTACCCGGATGACGACTACTTCTTGGAAACAATAACTACCGACTCTTCGCTGAACGACAGCGGCCCGACCCGGAACTTAGGGCCCTAATAGAATACCTCGAAGGGAGGACCACCGAAGTCCCGAAGGCATTCAAGCGCTCACTTGCGTCATTCTTCCTGCGAAACGGTCTTCTCCAAAAAAAACTTTTCACCGCTTCGAGCCAAGTATCTCCTTGTGGTGCCTTCAGTTCTGTGACCAGAACACTTGCAGACCCTGCACGACGATCCGACAGCAGGGCACCTCAATGTTTCTCGCACGCTCGCGAGGATACAAGAAAGGTATTATTGGCCACGTCTTACCACCGACATCACCCGTTATGTGAGGACATACCGGGACTGTCAGCGACGCAAGACACCATCGACAAGGCTAGCGGGACTTCTGCAGCCAATTTAACCACCTCGCCAACCTTTCCAGCAGATTGGTATGGGTCTACTGGGGCCGTTCCCGACGTCAGCTTTCGGAAACAAATGGATCGTGGTAGCTACCGACTACTTCACCCGCTACGCCGAGACAAAAGCCCTGCCAAAAGGCAGTGCATCCGAGGTGGCTAAGTTCTTTTTCGAAAATATCATCCTGCGTCACGGCGCCCCGGAGGTCCTTATCACCAACAGAGGAACGGCATTTACTGGCGACCTAACTCAAGCGATCTTGGCATACAGCCACACAAACCACCGCCGGACGACAGCGTACCATCCACAGACCAACGGCCTAACCGAGCGGCTAAACAAGACGATCGCCGACATGCTGGCAATGTACGTCGATGTCGAACACAAGACATGGGACGCCATTCTTCCGTACGTGACCTTCGCATACAACATGGCGGTGCAGGAGACGACGCAGATATCTCCATACAAATTGGTCTACGGAAGGAGCCCGGCAACGACGCTCAATGCCATGTTACCCAACGTTACCGACGAAGAAAACCTCGATGTGAGTGAGTACCTTCAACGCGCTGAAGAAGCCCGACAACTCGCGCGTCTCCGTATCAAGAATCAACAGACGACCAGCAGCCGCCGTTACAATCTTCGACGACGCTTAGTGGAATACCAGCCCGGTGAACGTGTTTTGGTGTGGACACCGATACGCCAACGTGGACTAAGTGAAAAGCTTCTGCGACGATACTTCGGACCGTACAGGGTGGTTCGACGTCTCGGCCCACTTGATTTCGAGGTTGTTCCCAACGGCATCACGAACTCTCAACGACGCCGACCGCGACCTGAAGTCGTCCATGTCGCACGCCTCAAGCCGTTTCATGCGCGTTAACAAACTGAACCAGTGTTTTTTGTATTATCATTTTATTGTATTTTATTCGTGGTTTTTTCTTGCATTATTGTTGTACCTTCATCTTAGTTAAAGTATCGAGACGATGCCTTTTTCAGAGGGGGGCAATGCCACGTTCTATTTCTCAAGTTTTGTTATCGCCCCAAAACACTACACAATTCTCAGCGGAAACCACGCCTGCAGTCTTCGAGAAGCTTCCGGACTTTAGTAGATCATTTCGATAAGATCACGCCCACTCTGCGAACTGTACAGATTATTCTGGAACCTACACCACCACGAGCGATAACGCTAAAACATTCGATGGCAAGAGTATAAATGCCGACGCACTTCGCCGCTTGTGAGTATTTGATCGACGGCCGACGCTCCGTTCGCCGATTTATCTGTCTCTTCACGAGTCCTCGCGCGAAACCCGGGGTCACGTCACGCTGACGTCGACCCCAGGGGTTCAAGTTCACAAAGAAGTCTACGCGGCACCGGCGTCTTGTACGCGCGACCGCTGTTACGAAGCACGCCTCCAACGACGTTACGAAGGGCGCCACGAATCTCACCGCTGCAACCACTGTTTCGAAAGACGGCGACGCCAACACGGTCCCGAAGGCACCACTGCTTCGAACTCTGCCGCCAAGGTCACCAGCCGTTTGGTAGCGTAGGTTTCTCTGCTCGCGACTGCTTCTGCGCAGAGCTGATAGACGAGCGGATGAGACGACGGTGAGTTAAACAAGGTTTATGTACAGCATATATACAGAGGCGTTACAAAGTCGGCACTGGGGCCGACAGCTTAGAGACCCGAAGAGCCGAGCTCTCCTCTCTAACACATAGGTCTGCTACTCACGACGCGCCGCAGGGCTTCTTTTATATGCACAGGGTGGATTCTTTCAGTAACCATATGTCCAACCAGAAGCGCCACTGGTCGTGAGGTCAGAATCCTCCAATATGGTCGCCGCTGGGCCGCGTCATTCTCATCGAATCTGGAGCCGCTGCGCTGCAGGTGGCTGCACCCAAGGACGAGTGACGTCGCTACGCATTGCGTCAGACTCGCCATACAGGAAGGCGCCGGTTGCTTGCTCGACAGGCTTGCTGGCTGAGGTGACTCACTGTGCGTGCGCAGCAGAGAGGCACCACCGCGTGTTGACACCGTTGAGTTGTTCGCGTCAGGCGGGCTCGCGGGCTGGCCTTGACACAGATTGCCTTTTTCCGAGGATGGACGTTCACTGCGGACTCGCAGGCATAACAGCACCCCCGCCGCCAGACAATGCGCCGGAAAGACGAGCTGCTTCCACATGGCTCGGATGTTAGGTGCGCTCGTTCGCCAGGTCCCTCCAGGTTCGCCTCCAGGGCCATGGGGAGAATGCAGCTCCAGACTCTGTTCCGGGAACACATCCCGTTCTTGAAGACGGATCCCAGGTCCACTGGCTTGTTGCCACAACTTGTCGACCAGCTTCGATCGTCTCTTCTGACGATCCTTGGTTTCAGCACTTGTCGATGGTTCTGCAACTTGTCAAGAACGGTTCGACAACACACGACACAAGCAAGTGCCCTCGGTCAGTCACCCGACAGAACACCAGACAAAGTATAGTACAACATATACCTAGCTACGTGTCTATCGGAATTTCGTTCCCTCTACATCAAGAGGCACATGTGGGACACAAGACTCTTAAAATGAGAACTCAATTTTTTTACACTTACAACAACCTAACGAATTAGAATACAACATAAAGTTGGCTCCTTGAGCTCATTCTGGACGAGAGCGCTCAGCTAAGGCCGTGATGAGGACAAAATTTTTGCCCCGAATCGCCAGCGAGAAACCGAAAGGTGGAGAAGGTACACACTAAATGCACGGCTCAATGCGTCTGCATTAGCGTTTAGATTTCCTTTTTTTTTAGCGAACGTCAAAGTTGCGCTGTTGGAGTATCACGCTCCATCTCAGTAACTGGCCACTTTTAGGCGACGATATCTATGCGGTACCAAGAGCGACTCATACTTGCGACGTTGCAGAGGGGAACAACGATACGGCTTGCTAGGGATTGGCTCCTCACAAGTTAGCTCAATATCGTGTTCGATCACCGTCGTGTTTCCGGGACGGTCCGAAAACACGTATCCAAACTCGGAAACAATCGTTCTAAGGTCCTCCTTCTGGACTTCACTTAACCTAGGCTCTAGGTTCAACTGCTCCAAGATTACCTCCGATCCCCTCTCTATATTACATCACTAGAACTCAAAGTTTCTGCTCCCTCTTCCTCTGAAGCATTCAACAGCAGATTTACTTCCGCTTGACGTTGAACGTATGGTTTCATCAAGTTACTGTGGTAAATTTTGTTCGGCCGCCTTCCTAATTGTACTTCATAATTGATATCAGAAAGCTCCGATATTACTTTGGCGGGCCCTGCCCAATGAACCTCAAGCTTGTTCTTTTTGGACGGCCGCAGCAGCATTACCTGACTACCAACTTCAAAAGCACGCTTCTTCGCCGATTTGTCGTAGTACTCTTTCGACACCACTTGTGCAGCCTACATGTGGCTTTCCACTAGGTCTTTAGTTTTTCCAAGCCTCTGAAGGAGGTCTAGAACATACGCAACTACATTAGGGTCTTCATCGAAACCCTCCCAAGACTCGCGCAACATCCGCATTGGTGTTCTCAAACTCCTGCCATAGACAAGCTCTGCAGGGCTAAAATCAGTGCTCTCATGAGGAGCTGATCTCAAAGCGAACATAGCGGGAGGAATACACGCTTCCCAGTCGCATTTGAACTCGTAGCAAAGAGCTCTCAGTATCCGTTTCAGAACGCAATGCATACGCTCTACGGGATTAGATTGCGGGTGATGGATCGAGCTGTGCACTACTTTTATTCCGCATTTATCTATAAAGGTAGAGGTAAGGCAGCTGGTGAAGACACTACCATTGTCGCATTGTATTTCAGAAGGAAATCCGACACGTACAAATATAGATAGCAGTGAATCCACGACATGGGGAGAATTGAGCTCCTTAAGTGGTATCTCTTCCGGAAATTTTGTGGCTACACAGAGAGCCGTCAGGATGTACCGACAAGTTTGCCTTGACTCTGGCAGTGGCCCGACGATATCAATTACTAGGCGCCGAAAAGGTTCTGTGATAATTGGCACAAGCTTTATGGGTGCCTTCCAATTGTCCGTGGATTTCCCCGCTCTCTGCCAAGTGTCGCATGAGCGTACAAAGTCTGCAATATCCTTCCAGCATTTCGGCCAATAAAACTCAAGGGAAACTCTAGCCTTGGTCTTTTTTATGCCGAGATGCCCTGCCCATGCGTTTTAATGCGCCAGTTCCAATAGTTGGCGACAATACTTTTGTGGCACCAAGAGCTGCTGATACTTGCGACCTTACGCATTTGTGTAGGTCCGCTACAAAATCCCTGCTTTCTCAAAAAAAGAAACATTCCTTTTCTTTTTTCCCAAGTTTACGCTTTCCGTTAGCGCTTTTATCGAGAGGTCCTCACGCTGCTCTCGAATGAGCGTTTCTCGATCAACCCTCGACAGCTCGCTCCAACTTTCCGCTACAGGCGAGAGCGTTGCAGCCCTCTCGCTTTGATTGAATGGCGCCATGTCGTCTCCCCCTGCTACGGAAACCGCGCCGGTCGCTTCGGCGACGGGCCACTCGAGTGACTGCTCACATGACTCACGCGGAAAATTTCCTCTCTGAGGTTCCGCCGACCCGCCGACAAGGTCACTTGGGAGTTCACCGAAGTGAACAAGATCAAGCACCTGCGAAAGCTTTCGCGCTTGCGATCGCGTTAGGGCCGTGTACGCTAAGTTGGGGAAGAACGATTTACCCTGCTCTTTGAGAAGCTACTCTGAGTTGTTACAGAAAAGATAAGGAAAACGATCGGGAAGCGCAGCAGACACAGCCGCTTCGGTGCGAAGCTTACCGAACGGGCCTTTAATGACAACCGTGGCGATTGGTAAGCAAGCACTCTGCTCCTCGGTGACTTGCCTGATCCACGCGAATTCTCCTGTAAAGTCATCCGGAGACACCAATGAAGGATGGACAACGTCCATGGTTGCCGCTGAGTCACGAAATGCTCGACAAGTTTTCCCATTCCCACTAATTTCTTGGATATACGGCTCTAACAACCGCATGTTCTTTTCCGATTCTCGGATTGTTGCGAAAGCAAACTTTTGCTTACAGTTTATCGCGATGTGCCTTTCCTTTTTGCAGCTGTAGCAGATTAGCGGCTTCCGTGATTCAAATGCCCGTGTGGTATCAGTGCGTTGTATGGGAACCTCACTCGATTTCTCCGCTTCCATTTGCCCTTCCCCTACAGTGTCCTTCGTAAGAGACGGGTACTTCTTGAAATTGCGGTCCGGAGCGGGTTTCTGTTGATCAGGTTTCTTTGAAAAGCCCTTTTTCCTTTCATCCTTTTCAACGCGCACTGCCCTGCTATGCAACTTTCGGCGAGCATAATACTCCTCAGCTAACTCTTCTGCCTTGTTTAGCTGTACTTCACCAAGTTTGTCCTGCAGCCAAAGCTTGACATCCTCCTCGATGCAGCGGTAGAATTGCTCCAATGCAATGAATTCTACCACTTTATCGCGGTCGTCATAAACACCTTCGCCCTTGAGCCATTCAATTAAATCGGCTTTAAGACGAAACACGAAGTCAACGTGTGACTCATTCCCCTTTTTTAGCACACCGGAACCTTTGCCTGAAAGCCTCGGGTGAAAACTTATAACGTCTGAAGAGCACTTCCTTAACCTCGTCATAGCTCTCAAACGCTTCCCTCGACAACCAAGTTATCGCGTCGGACACTTCACCGGGAAGAAGAGCTAACAGGTTCTGCACCCAAAAAGACCGCTCTAAAGCATTTCGCTCACAAACGTGTTCAAACTTGACGAGATACTTCGCCATGTCCTCGCCTACTACGAACGGTGGCAGTTGGTCCCGAATTCTATAACCGCTGACCTGAATCGTCGGAGAAGCTACGCTAGGCGCCTGCGAACACTGTAGGATTGCCAATTCTATTCGTTTCAACTCAAGCCGCTCCTGTCTCTCAGCCTCCTCACGGCGTTCTCGCCTTTCAGCTTCTTCACGTTCACAAGCTTCTCGCCTTTCGGCCACCTCGCGGCGTGCTTTGATATCCACCCAGGCCTCATCGACTTCCTCAGCCGACACTCCTTTATCCTTCATGATCTCAAGGATCGCCTGCTTTCGTTTCACACGGCCCGAAGTAACGCGGAGTTCCTCACAAATTTCGATAAGTTCCTTCACTTTAAGGTTCTCCATCGTTCACACTAGCCTCTTGCTGTTCACCCCTGTTAATAATTTACTTGCCGTACCCTCTATAAGTCAACTAGCAAGACGCGCAAGCATATTTTAACACTCCCGGGTTTACCCCCTCCTCATTAACTTCGGTTTCAAAGCACTCTGACTTTGCTTGAAACGATGAACGCTCACTCTAATGCTTCACACAGCCCTTCTCTAAACTACTATAACCTGAGCTAGAGTAGTCTGGTAAACTGGGGGGAAAACATCAGGCACTCACCGCATCGATGTCGCTGACGCCGACCGATCCCGCAGCTGCCATCCACTGTTACGAAGCGCGCCTCAGACGACGTTACGAAGGGCGCCGGGAATCTCGCCGCTGCACCCACTGTTTAGAAAGACGGCGACGCCAACACGGTCCCGACGGCGCCACTGCTTCAAACTCCGCCGGGAAGGTCACCAGCCGTTTGGTAGCGTAGGTTTCTCAGCTCGCGACTGCTTCTGCGCAGAGCTGATAGACGAGCGCACGAGACGACGGTGAGTTAAACAAGGTTTATGTACAGCATATATACAGAGGCGTTACAAATTCGGCACTGGGGCCGACAGCTTAGAGACCCGAAGAGCCGAGCTCTCCTCTCTAACACATAGGTCTGCTGCTCGCGACGCGCCGCAGGGCTTCCTTTATATGCACCGGGTGGATTCTTTGAGTAACCAAATGTCCAACCAGAAGCGCCGCTGGTAGTGTGGTCAGAATCTTCCAATGGGGTCACCGCTGGGCCGCGTCATTCTCATCGAATCTGGAGCCGCTGCGCTGCAGGTGGCTGCACCCAAGGACGAGTGACGTCGCCACGGATTGCGTCAGACTCGCCAGACAGAAAGGCGCCGGTTGCTTGCTCGACGGGCTCGCTGGCTGAGGTGACTCACTGTGCGTGCGCAGCAGAGAGGCACCACCGCGTGTTGACGCCGTTGAGTTGTTCGCGTCAGGCGGGCTCGCGGGCTGGCCTTGGCACAGATTGCCTTTTTCAGAGGCATGGAGGTTCACTGTGGACTCGCAGGCATAACACCGCCACCCCTAGGTCTCGAGACTTGCTGCCTGAAGCCCGCCTACCCCATGCCAGGAGGAGGTGTAAGCTCCCCGGTTCACGCCCGCCGTCCCGGAGTCCCCCAGCGGTCCACCTGGTACCACCAAGACCTGCGCGGCGCCCGCCTCGGCTGAGCCACATCCTACCAGAGTGCAGCTCGACTGCACGTCACAAGTCACCCACGAGCCACGCCCAACCGGCGGCTTGCGGGGTCCGCCCACCAGAATGGCCACGCCATTTGAACTCCCAGTGAGGGAGAATTGTTTCATGTTTTCCACGCCCGAGGGCGATATCTCTAACGATGAGTTTATTGACGCAATTGAAGAGACAGCTGTTGACGACAGCGTATTAGTACTGCAACATATGGAGGGGCGCAAAATTTCTTGTATGCACCCGCAATGCTGGTCAGGCGACGAGGCTAATGGAGGCAGAAGGATTTGAGGTGAACGGGGCGAGGGTGCCAGTAGAGGCATTCGGGCCCCCGATTACATATGTGAACGTTTACCGTTACCACGCTTTTCTATCAGACGAGGTCCTTAGCAACGCCTTAGCCCAGTTTGTTAAAATGAAGCGCATTTCGTTCGCCACCCTAGCCACTCGCCAGACCAAGTCAAACGGGGTAGGTGTGGTTAAAATGGAGATGTGCCACCCAGTCCCCAACTTGATCACTATTGCGGGGCACGAAGTCATGTGCCAGTACAGAGGCATGCGCCGGGTGTGCGCGCGTTGTGGTGAAGTCGGGCATATGGTGACTGCGTGCACCGTGGCGTACTGTAAGCGGTGGGTGCGGCACCTTCGGTCACGATACTGAGGGCTGCTCGGCCGACTGTAAACGTTGTGGCGGTCACCACGGAACACGCGAGTGCTTTCGTAAGCGCTCATACACTTCGGCCGCCCGCGGCTTCCCCTCGCTATCTGAATCCGCTTCGTCGCACTCTCAGTCAAGTGGCCCCGCCTCTGCCCGAGCAACTAACTCGCCGCCTATGCAGGTCCTTACGTCCAGGTCCGCATCCCGCACAACCGAGAGGGAATCCCCTCTTAGACTCCGACTTAGACTCCGATCTGACTTCAGGCAGTGGCATGGGCGATTCGTCCGCCAATGAGGGGGAGAGGCCCGGGAGTTTTGACGAGACTACCACCAAATCGACCGAAACAGAGTCGAGCGATATCGAAATGGGTTCGGCGCAATCGTCCCCCCCCCTAAGCCGCCTGCACCCTCGGCGAGCCGGGATGACTGCGGGAATTCACCGACCGTGGCTGGAGCAAGCCCCGAGTCCAACGAGCAGGGAGAGGCCCCCCTCGCTTTATCCCACACACCCGTCAACGTCCGGGCCCCAATGACCAGCCTGGACTTCGAGGCTGGCACCCAAAACCCACCCGGCGACGACGCCCCCATAAAAAATAAAGTGTATTACTTTCTACCCGGCGACAGCAAATGCGACTATGCTGCACTGACTTCCTCCTCCGCCTCCCGTTCGGCACGCCTAAGCCGGAAATCGGATGCGAAAACTGGACAGATGGCCACTGGGCTAGAGCAGAGAGCTCGCTCGCGCTCACGAAGACGCCCTGATGACGATAAGTGGGATCTGGGTGACAGGGCAGCCAACAAGGAGTCCTGGCAGCGTAGACCCGGGCCAGCAGGCCACAGTAGCGATAGCGACGCTCCACCACACGCGAAGGCTCAGAAGCTCGAGAAAGAGGGTCAAGGCAAAGGGGAACCGCCCCCCAAGCCCCGAGACGCACGTCACTGAAGCGGCGCGCCTGCCCTGTCGGCTTCACGGCCCTTTTCGCTTCTTCTCGTTCGCTCCGGCCGCGCTATGTCCCACTTGCCTTCCCTTCTCCTTCTGGTGCAGCACCCTCCTCACCCCTTTCTGTCGGCACGCGGCTGTCACTTATCTTGCTCGGTGCATTCGCTCACCCTTCTTTCCTTCTCCCCTCCAGCGCTTGGCATCGCGCTTAATCGGCGGATGACGGCCACGATGCTTGCTAGCCTCGATACTACCCGCGTTTTGTTTTCTTCTTTTCAAGGTTTTTGATGGCTTTTTTGAAATTGGCTACGTGGAATATCCAAGGGTTTAGAGATAGGGCGAAACAAGAAGCCATCCTAGGTTTCGCTAGGAACACGAACATAGACCTCCTCTTTATTGAAGAGGCGAATTTCCGAACGCCGCTGGATGTGGTTAATTTCCACCGAGATCATCAGAACAACGCCTTTTCCTCTCTGGCGACCACGAGAGCATGCGGAGTCGGAGTAATATTCGTATCAGGCAGATTTCGATCAAAATGCCATTGTATTTTCGTGGCGAATGGTCGGTACATAATGATTGACATATTCATCGAAGGCAAAAAGATACGCATTGTGAACGTCTATGCCCCCGTGACAAGAAAAGATACGAATAAGTTCTTTCAAGAAATGCACCAACTCCTCCTAGAGCCCATTCCCCACGTACTGGTCGGTTACCCGTACCTCTAGATCATCAGGAAGTAGAATAGACCGGATGTACTTTCCGGACCTCCTCCTTCTTTTGGTTGAAGGATGCGAAGTACTCGCGCTCCCGGCCAACCTGAAAGAGAAGACGGATCATGATGCCCGCTCGTCACGATGGTAAAGGGATCCTCCGGCACACACTCTAATAACAATAGCTGGAGAATAGACTCTGAGTTGCTGAGAGATGAGACTTGCGTAGAAAACTTGAAAGCTGCCATCAGCGCATCAGTAGAAAATGCCGGACATATAACCCCCCCTCTGTGGGATAACTTAAGGAAGAATGGAAGGCCCTGTTACAAAAAGAAGGCAAAGACAGAAAAAGACGTCATACACAAAAGGCACGTTGACCTCATGTGCAACAGAGTACCTGACCTCGCTCGAGGAGCAATACAACCAACGATACCACGAGGCGACCTAGAAGTGAGCATGGACTGTTGGGCACGGCGACCGGAGTTGATGTGAGGGAAGCACGTGGAAATGGCTGTTTGCGAATTATGGAGGCAAAGCGCTTAGACGGTTCTGTAACCGACGACCCAGCAGAAATTGAGAACATCTTCAGAGAGTACTTCAGCATACAGTTCCAAGACACCGGACCAATAGACACCAATCGGGGACCCGGCCATGTCAAAGAACTTTGCAAACATCTGCAGCGAATTAAGGAGGAGGAGCAGCCAGCAACCCTTAGCGCTGAAGTCTCCCTTGCAGAGCTTCGCGAAGCCATAAGAAGCATGACCCCCAATTCTGCCCCAGGCGCTGATTATCTGACTGCAGCCTTCTATGTGACTTTTCTCGAAGTTCTCGAAGAACCCTTGCTCGCGATGGTGAATGCGATATTCAGGTCCTTTAAGAAACCCGACTCCTTCGGAGTGGGTAAAATTGTCCTACTACAGAAAGAGGGTGCACAACCAAACGTGCCCACGGCATGGCGTCCAATCACGCTTTTGAACACCGATTACAAGCTGGTAGCCACTATACTGAACAACAGGCTAAAGCTCCTGTTACCGGACATCATTAGCCCGTACCAAACGTGCGCGATTCCAGGAAGGTCGCTTTTTGCGAACCTCACAGTGATCCGTGACTCTTTCGAATACGCGACGACAAGAGGTTTCAATGGTGTTTTTATTTCCCTAGACCAAGCTAAAGCTTTTGACAGGGTACGACACCATGACCTCTTCGACGTGATGCAGGAGTTTGGCTTACCGGCAAGTTTTATAAAACTGGCAAAAACTTTGCACGAGGACCTAACCTGCACCGTTGTGATAAACGAAGTCACGACGCCAGCATTCAAGTATAGAAGAGGCATAAGGCAAGGATGCCCATTGGGCCCGACCTTTTTTGTCATGTCGTGCGAGCCGCTGATCACAAGCGTTACTGAGCATGAAGGCATTCGGGGCTTCCCACTGACGGGCCAGGAGCATGTGAAAGTGCTGGACGCGGACGACATTTCCCTGTTTGTTCGGGATGAAAGCAGCCTCCAAGCCTTCAGTGCGACGTTCACAAGATACGCGCAGGCATCCGGAGCGGCGATAAATGCGCACAAGAGCAAGGCGATGCTATTTGGAACTTTCCCCGAGAAGCCCTAGGAAACATCGAAGTGGTGTCCATCGTTAAAGTACTGGGAATCTGCTTCTCCACTGAAGGGGTGGCACCAGCCACGTGGCAGAGAGCCCTCGAAAGGGCAAAGCAGGCAGCCGACCGCATTCGCCTCCTAAACCTCACGTTACGTGAAAAAGCGCTGGCAGCAAGGACCACCGTTCGCGCGTTTGCGTTCTATGTGAGTAGGGTAGCGGTGATCCCTAGGAAAACCGCGAGCCAACTGAACGCCGTGATCACCGATTTACTATGGGAAGGGAAACCGGCACCAGTCAAGCGACACCTCCTTCAAATACCCGAGGACAAAGGTGGCCTCGGCCTCCCACACATACAAATGACCAGCCAGATACTGGCCCTCAAGATTACCCGCATGTTTTATTACGCAGCGAGTTACGTTGAGAAGAATCTAATCAACTACTGGACAAGCACCATCACGCACTATCTGGAAAACCACAAACACACTGGCCCGCGCGCGGAAGCGCCCTCACACTTTTACAGGATGGCGGCAACTACGTCAAAGATCATAAAAAAAGAAGCCCCGAACTGCGACATTGACAAGGACCCACCCGCTCGAATCGTCGAAGCGATAACAGAAAACCAGTTGTCCGAAAAAGAAAAGGAGCAGATTAAAAGCCTAGGACCGTGCAAACAAAAAAAGCAATAAGTACCGACCGCGCGAAGTACATGACTTCGAGTGGAAGCGCAAGTGGCAAGTTTTGCCCACGAGACATCACCTGCGATGTTTTGGCATCACGCCGAATAGCCAGTATCCTAATTGCCACGCTGACGAAACGATCTCCCACGCGTTGTTAGAATGCGGGGCGGCCAAGTCAGTATGACGCCCGGTTGCAAGGTGCTTCAGCATCCGCCCTCCCCCGGCCCTCGAAAGGAATAGGGGCTGCTTCGCAAGGCTGGTGGTTGCCATCACTATCTTTGTTATTTGGTAACGCCGGTGCCTTGCTGAGGTAAAGAACACCCCAGTGAGAACGGCCTACCCAGCACTAGCCATGATCAGGCAGAAAATAGTGCAGTACTTGGCCAAGCAACTGGAAGCTGGCGGGGACGACCAGTTCCTTCGCCGCAGGCACAGTTTTTTTTCGTCAGAGGTGCGAAACTCCGTACCCCCATAATCCCCTACTAACCCCTTCTCCCCAAAGCATTGTGCTACAAGTGTATGTATAGCGCCAGTCGAAGTATTGTAAATATGCCTACCCACGTTCACGATCTGTTCTAAATATATGTATATATGATTGTAAATAAATATTTGTGGATTTTTTACGAATGTATGCGTAGTTTAGCACAAACTTGTATATATATATATATATATATATATATATATATATATATATATATATATATATATATATATATATATATATATATATATATATATATATCAGTGTATGTGCCGCTAGTTTTCTCTATGGATAATAGAGTTTGTATGCCCCGTAGTGCACAAGAGGGGTGTCTAAACGAGCACTGTATGTACAAAATGACGTAAAGAGTTTTTTTTTAGTTTGAAGTTAATAAACTTCTCTTTGTATCAGTCCAAGACTGCTACTGCAATCGGATTTTCCGTTTACCAGGCACAGGTTTGCCCAAATAAACGGTTAAGTTCCAACACAAAGTCTCCTGTCTTCGGCCACGTCACGACCCCGTGACAACACCATGAGCTCGAGGTGGTTAATGGTGGGAAGTAGACAGGAAGCGCAAGCCGTCATAAAGTGTGCGTGTGCCTCCCCTCGTTCAGTCCTTGGAATGTCCTCTGGATGGCGGTGCTTCTATATAAGGAATAGGGAGCCTTCATGTGCGCGCGTCTCCGTGTTTTATGGTGGTGTCAGCCTTTGACCCACCACTTGCCGCCACCCGCTAAAACAGAATGTTGCTAGTCCCGGTTTCCATGGCAACAGGCGCCATGTTGGTTCTTGCGGCCAGGCGTTTCTGCTCCGTCGCACAGCACCAGCTGCATGTTGGCGCGGGTGTGCAAGCTGCGGTATGAGCTGCGTTTGATTACCCTATAGACGTAGCTTCCGCTACGACACCATCCTCGTGCTAATCACACATAAAAGAACTTTGAAGTCTATACGCCAGGGTGCTGCGTGCCACAATGCAAAACCATCTGGAGGCCTTCCCGCTTCCCGACTTGCTCTAGCCAACGGAAACGCTGGGCTACACAAGTGAAGTGAGACTTCTCGCCGTGTTTGTGAGGTGAGTACCCGTTGTATTGCGATTGGAATGAGTATATCACTGCACATTTCGTGAAATGGCTGACTTAGCCATGCAACGAAAAGCAGTTTGAGCAAAGTAAGCATGACAACGTGCACAGTATAATAATGAATTAGGCTTCGTTCGGCTACGCAGTGCGAGCAGACGATGGTTGAGTATGCTTGTTTATCCTTGTAGTTGAAGCGCAGTTCCTAAATCGAATGATATGACTAGTCGAATGTGTGGTGCTGCATGCATTCACTATCTGCACTTTGTCGGTTTCGAAGCCGTCGCTGCATTCGTCGCGGAAAACGCCAGGCCCGTAAACCACCTACAGACGCTACCGTTCGATTCTTCCTTTTCTGGCAGATGTTCGCATTCCTGCAATTTTACCTCGGTTGCTGTGGAAGGGCATTCGGAGAGGCAGACAGACGAGCCGATGAACGCGTTCCCTGTAGGCGCTTGTCTTGTACAGTTGCAACGCAACTAAATTTTTGTGTGGCTTGCCATGGGGTATTCGTTCTTCGCTTCAATGACACGCGCGACCACACCGAAACTCGCTCAATATATGCAAACAGGACTTCTCTTTAATGACATAGAATGCGGCAGATTCACTGTTCGTGTCCGTCCATTCTTCTGTCTGTCTGTCGGTCGTGAACGGAGCAGTATATGTGCACTAAGCAAGTCGGTTGTCAGCCCATAACTCAAATATGCCCTATGTGGTGCATCGTTATTTGTGAAGTCCTTTTGTTTCATAATCAGACACACAGATGATTTGATATCGTAAACTCTGCTTTTATTTAGTGCTTGTAGAGAAAATGTGTATGAACTCTGTATATGTGGTCGGAGCCGTGTATGATTTTTGTCTTATTGCTTTACTCTAGGCCCACTGTGAAGACACAAGCTTCCAGCAAAGGAGGCAGGATGGTTTGAAGACACAAAGCCAGATGCCGTTTGGATGCTGTTTGCAATAAAATCTGACCTGGAAAAACTTTGCTTTGCCTTTCTTCTAGCCTAATATACAGGCTTGTGGGCATAGGGCGAGGGCGGTGCAATGTGATTGAATGCCCTACTTTTTCGGGCAGTGCTTACAGCTTATAAGGTTTTTAAGCAGTCATTGTACGGATTCGTTCGCAGGAACTAAACTTGCTGTAGGAAATTATATTACGGAGAAGCGCAATGTTAAGGGTATGAGAAGCAGGCTAGCTGAGCTACTCAGTTTACAGAGAACATCGCGAGCTACCCGGTTGTTTGTTCTGCCTTCCCGGTCATTACGAGTTCCATCATATAAACAGCACGGTTTCGAGCCTTGCACTAAGAGGCCTTTGAGGTATTTGCAGTGCTGAGGGGAATGTGCTTCATGAATGGTGTGGAGAAATTGAAGTCCATTCATAGTGACATCGAGGTTTTCCCGCTCGCAAATATAAGCTCCCTAAATAACCTCACTCCGCCAATGCGGTGGGTCTACCAAGTGGGAGAAACGAACTGTTTTAACAGTAAAGTATACAAACTCGAGTCACCAACATGTCTTTCCTGTTCTACCAAACCACGGATAACTTCAGAAAACAACCCTTCAGCCTTCAGCACTTGCCATACAAAAAAAATCCCTCTTCTCGTTGAAACCCACGCTGCCGTCAATGTAAATGAGCGACCACTCAGAACCAACATGGCGGCGCGGCAAGTATGGGGGCCGTTTTAGCCAGTTGTAAGCAACCATAATCAGAGTTGTCACCACCCTAAAACACGGAGACGCGTGCACATGAAGGCTCCCTAATGAAAAATACGTGATGAAAAGATGCGAGATGGTGGTACTTGGAGAGTTGAATAGGTGGACGAACGGACACACAGACAGATGCATGGACGGACGCACGGATGGCTGCACGAACGGATGGACGCATGAACGGACTCTGGAGCGGATTCATGGACGAAAGCAGGGACGGACGCACAGATGAACGTGCGTACGCACGAAGGGACGCACGCACGGACGGGCGGATGGACGCACGGGTGGCCACACAGACGCACGCATGGACGGACAGAAGCAAGAACGGATGGACGGACGGGTCTTCGCCCCACTCTCCATCATTCGCTCCGTGGATATGCTGCCATTTTTTTACATTCCGAGTTTGCGATCATGATGATGATTATGATGATGATAATGGTGGTGGTGGTGGTGGTGGTGGTGGTGGTGGTGGTGGTGGTGGTGGTGGTGGTGGTGGTGGTGGTGGTGGCGGCGGCGGCGGCGGCGGCGGCGGCGGCGGTGGCGGTGGTGGTGGTGGTGGTGGTGGTGGTGGTGGTGGTGGTGGTGGTGGTGGTGGTGGTGGTGGTGGTGGTGGTGGTGGTGGTGGTGGATTTTAGTGGCGCAAAGGCCATGCTAGACCCAGAGCGCCATAAAATTGGATGTAACGATAACAGTGATTCATTATAATGAAATTCAGAGGATATGAAGTCGCGAGCAATGGTGGTGATGGTAGGTGGCTGTATAAAGGCCTGAAATTCCTCTTTCTAAAAACGGGTAATACGTATAAGTATCAAACTTATTGAAGTGACGAGACTTGTGGGCTGTGAAGATAAATGATATGCACTCGTGGTAACATAACCATGAAACAAGGGGTTAGCGCGAATGCCTCGTGAAGCCCCTTGAGTTCAATGGCCACGAAGTATACGTAGGTGCTTTCTTTATAGCAGTAACCGCAACCACGACCTCTGCTCTGAGGTCGTGCTACGATTTTCCTGGGTTTTTAGGGCTTTTACGACGCTCAGGTAATCTGCGTAAATCACTGCCTTCTATAGTTTTAATTCTTCAATGTGTTGAACGGCCGCCAGTATAGCAAAAGCTTCTGCAGTGAAGATGCTTGTATCGGGATGCATAACGCCAGATTCCGAAAAGGATGGACCTACCACAGCGTAGAACACAGAAGCGTTAGACTTTGAGGCATATGTGAAGAACTCAGGACATGGAAACTTGTGTTGCAGTTCCAGGGAGAGTGCGTGGGTATGTGCAATGGGCACGTGCTTCGTAACCTCTAAGATATACACATCGCAATGTACAGTCTGCCACTGCCCCGGTGGCAGATATGCCACGGTAGCCGTCAAATGGTGCTCAAGTGGCACACCCGTCTCCTCGGCTAGACCCCTCACACGAAGCAAGTAGGGCTGTCGAAACGAAGGACAATTTTCAAACAGCGCACTGCCGCACTGCTGACTGTGGAGTGGGACGGATGCTCCACGTCTACGTTAGCTTTGAGGTGATATAGGAACGGCGTGTAAGATCTTTCAGGTGTAGCACCCACTCGTCAGATTCAACATACCAGCTTTCCACAGAGCTAGTGTGAAAAGCGCATGTACAAAGACGAACTCCCGAGTGGGGAACTGGGTCAAGCTTCTTCAAAGCGCTTGATATTGCAGACGGTAGATTATCGCTCTATAATCCAGGCGAATGCGTATGAGGTTTTTATACAGATTAATCAGGCATTTTCTGTCACTCCCCCGTGCAGTGCGTGAAAGGACTTTTCGAATATTCATTGTTATTAAACACTTTTTTAAATATATTTGATGTGTGATATAAATGCGGATTTAATGTCCAGAATAAGATCTAAAAACTTATGTTCTGCCGTACAGGTAACCGCTCGTCATGCAAGTTGATTTCTGGGTTAGGGTGGAGGCCTTTCTTACTTGAAAAAAGTACACTATTTTGTGAACTCAGCCTGAATCCGTTTTCGTCCGCCAACCTGGACACTTGGTTCCGACAGAACTGAACATGGCGCTCACAGAACATGGCGCTCACAGCACGAATGAGAAATGTTGTCTGTCACTTTAAAACCAGCAAAACCTTACGAGGTGGAGGTACTTTATGCCGTACTTGACTTCCGTGTCATGATTATTATGTTTGGATGTGTTGCTTATCTTCGTCATCTATTCACGTTTCACGATTTCAAATTTAGTATACGTGGAGCTAGCGAAAAAATCGCGAGCACGCTATGAGCGTGGTATGTTGTCATGTTCTTACATGACCCACGTGTCCGGATTATCATGTTTGCAAGAGTTATATATTTCATCATCCATTGACGTCACGTAGCACCAAATTTGGTATATGTGATTTATGTATGAGAAAAGCAGCCGTGCATCATGAAGGGCCCAATATACTTCAATGTAGCGTTGATGCGCGCGCAAGCTGAGCACAGCGGTGCCACGTTAGCAAAACGTTAGCTCTCTATAGTCTGACGCCAGGTGCGACCAGCGTCCGTCGGCGTGGCCCAACGACAACCGGCGCAAAATGCAACATGCTGCATGTCGTGCCGATGCCATAGAGTAACATTACTCTATGGCGATGTGTTAGCCAGACTACACTGCATCTTCCTCTTTTCGTCACGGAGGGACGCCGGATGCGCTGAAACGCGCAGGCGTCAAAGCAACGCAGCGCGACGCGCGCTTGAGGGTATATGGCAGGACTGTCGCCTGGTGTGGCAACACGGCGTGACGCGTCGAAATGAACGCCAGTGGGCACGCGCACCACATCACGTCGAGATGTATTGGCGCCTTTACTGTGGCATGTAGTCATGGTCTCACATGACACGCATCTCATGATTATTGTATTTGCACTTGTCACATACATTCGTCATCCATTGGCGTCACGTAATACCGAATTTTGCATATGTGAAGCTAGCGAAACGGCTGACAGTGCATCACGAGTGTGGCATGTAGTCATGTTGTTACATCCCTGTCAGGATTATTATGTTTGGATGTGTTATTTTACGTATGTCATCCATTCGCGTCACGTAATACTGAGTTTATTACATGTGAAGCTAGCGAGACGGCCACGAGTGCATCATGAGCGCATGTTTCATTACAAGCATCTCATAATAATCATGTTTGCACCAGTATCATACCTTCGTCATCCATTCCCGTCCCGTCATGCCAAGTTTGGCATAAGTGAAGCTAGCGAAACGGCCGCCAGAGCATCATGAGCGTGGCATGTAGCCATGTGGTTACATGACACGCATCTCATAATTATCATGTTTGCACCAGTCACATACCTTCGTCCTCTATTCACGTTCCGTAATACCAAATTTGGTATATGTGACACTAGTGAAACGGCCGCGAGTGCATCATGAGCGTAGCTGTAGTCATGTTGGTATATGACACGCATATTGCCACATTGAATAAGCAGCGCCAAGAGAACAACGAAGAACACGCGCAGCGAGAGAAGAAGACGAGGTTCTCTTCCGATCAGTTCGCCAGTGTTCTGGTACCATTAAAGTGAGTTTCCTGGATTCGACTGCTGCTGTTTCTGCATTGCGACACTGGTGGAGGCGCTGGGTACATGTTCGGGACGCCTGACAACAGCTCCGCATCTCGTCAAGAAAGACTTCCGCGCATCGACACCCCCGTTCACCGCAGCAGCCGGCGCCTGTTAGGCCTCAGCCCGGAGTTTGGTCCATTGCCGGAAATCGTGACTGTGCCAGAAAGCATGACGGCGCCTGGAAGCACTGGCCCCAACATGTCCAGCCCAAGCACGACACAGGTGATTGTTATGAACCCTCGACTTCCAGTTGACTTCCACGGAAACGCATATGAGGATGCACATGACTGGCTCGAGGAATTCGAGCACACAGCGAATGTTAACGGTTGGAACACCACACAGAAATTGGGCTACGTTTATTTTCCGCTTCAAGACGGAGCCCGAACATGGTTCACGAATCGCGTGTGGTCGTCTTGGGACGAGTTCCGGCAGAAGTTCCTCGACACGTTCGCGAGCACTGAAAGACGAGAAATCGCACAGCGTCTCCTCGAGTCACGGATCAGAAACCAAATGAATCCGTTACGATGTTTGTTGAGGACATGGCGCGGCTATTTCGTCAAGCAGATCATAATATGCCCGAAGCCAAAAAGGTTAGCCACCTCATGCGGGGCATTAAGGAACAGCTGTTCGCTAGTCTCGTACGAAACCCGCCTACAAGTGTGGATGAATTCTCCAAGGAGGCGACATCTATCGAACGTGCACTGCATCTACGTTATCGCCAGTATGACCGCCCAACACACAGTGCACCGATCAGCGTGGCAGCCACTACCACAGCAACAACACCCGACGAAGGTTCTTTGCGCCAACTAATACGAGAAATCGTACAAGAAGAGGTCAAGAAACTCGTCGCCGAACCGAACGACTGCGCGATCGCCTCAGTAAGGGAAGTTGTACGCCAGGAGATCAGGCAAGCGCTCTCGCTTCCTGAGCCGAACACGAGCACTCCCAGGGCAAGCTATGCAGACGTAGTCCGCCGACAGCCAGCGAACGCGCCGACACCCCATCAGTAGCACCAGCAACATCCGCCGACAGCGCCTTGGTACTACAGAGAAACTTCGATGCCGAGGCGGCCACCACTTCGCAAAACTGACATCTGGCGTACCCCTGATCATAGGCCCCTGTGCCTTCACTGTGGGGAAGCAGGCCACATCGTTCGGTATTGCCCGTATCACGCCGCAGGGTACCAAGGGTTTCCTTCTACGGTTTCTCGGCGCCATTTCAACGGAACACCTAACGTCGACACGAATGTCATGACGCCGCGGGATGTTCCTCCTGGGTTTCGGTCACGCTCACCCTCTCCTGTGCGTTATTCTCCATCTTCTAGACGGAGCACCACTGACATGCCAAAAGGAAGATCTCCTAGTCCACGCCGGGGAAACTAAAAGCAGCGACCTCAGGGGGGAAGGTTGCGAATCGTCGAAGTGCTGAAAATCCCCCATTACTGCCGAGCAGAGAGAGACACATTTTCAATGAATCGACGAAAGATGGGGTTGTTACTGCCGAAGTTGCAATTACGATTGACGGACATGACGTCATGGCATTGGTCGACACTGGCGCGGACTTCTCAATAATGAGTGAGAGTCTGGCAGACACGCTCAGGAAGGTTAGAATGGAATGGACAGGACCGCAGATTAGAGGAGCTGAAAGGCAGCTACTCACACCTACCGGAAAGTGCACCGCAAGAATGAAGATAGGGGATGCATCCTTCGTCGCAACTTTTGTTATCCTTTCGGAGTGTTGCAAACAGGCAATCTTGGGGATGGATTTCTTGCATGAATATGGTGCCATCATCGATATTCCGGACGGCGTACTGACCTTTTCAGTGGATCGAAGCGCAGGGCTACACCGAAAATCCCTACGAGTCATTGACGATGTGACCGTACCTCCGTTATCGTGCAGCCTTGTTTCAGTCACGTGCAGCGAACAGAATACTGGAGAAGGAATCGCTGAACAAGTATTGACGCTCCTACTCTCTCGCGGTGTTGCAATTGCCAGAAGTATCGTCAATGTTGTGTGTGGTGAAGCAGAGGTTCTGTTGACGAATTTTATCAACGAGCGACGACACATTACACAAGGCACTACAGTTGCCTACTTCGACGAGATCACCGAAATCCGCGAGTGCTGTAAAGTACAACAGGACGAGCCACAAGCCACGTCAGCCCCACCACCTATTGACGTAAGCTCGGATTTGTCACCAGCGCAGAGACAGCGTCTAGTAGATCTTCTTCACCAGTTCAAAGACTGTTTTTCATCGACCTCGAGGGTCAGTCAAACGCCACTGACGAAGCATCGGATAATAACGGAGGAGACGGCAAGGCCAATACGACAGAACCCATACCGCGTAGCACCGAAAGAGCGTGAAGCAATCAAAGAACAAGTGAAGAAAATGCTCGATGATGACGTCATCCAGCCGTCAAGAAGTCCTTGGGCATCGCCGGTAGTGCTGGTTAAAAAGAAAGACGGAAGCTTGCGATTTTGTGTCGACTACCGCAAGCTGAACCGCGTGACAAAGAAAGACGTATACTCATTACCGCGCATCGATGATTCACTCGACAGGCTGAGGTATGCACGCTACTTTTCGTCAATGGACCTCAAAAGTGGGTATTGGCAAATTGAGGTCGACGAGCGAGATAGAGAAAAAACGGCTTTTGTAACGCCTGACGGGCTTTATGAATTTAAAGTATTGCCATTTGGATTGTGCTCAGCCCCCGCAACATTTCAGAGACTGATGGATACCGTTCTGTCAAGCCTTAAGTGGCAGACATGTCTGGTCTATCTGGACGACGTCATTGTTTTTTCAAAAACATTTGAGGAACACCTGAGCAGGCTGCTATCGGTATTCAGGGCAATAAGATCTGCCAGCCTGACACTGAAACCCGAGAAGTGTCACTTCGGCTTCAAGGAGCTTCAATTTTTAGGCCATGTGGTGAGCCATGAAGGTGTTCGACCTGATCCCGATAAGATTGCGGCCGTCAGAAAATTTCCGGTACCAAAAGACAAGAAAGCAGTCAGGCGTTTCCTTGGCCTATGCGCATACTACCGAAGGTTTATTGCCGATTTCTCCCGCATAGCCTCGCCGTTAACACGACTCACAAGAGAAGACGTTTCGTTCACATGGGGCGACGATCAACAAGTGGCATTTGACGATCTCCGACAACGCCTGCAGACTCCGCCTGTGCTTGCTCACTTTGATGAGGATGCTCCTACCATGGTCCATACAGATGCCAGCAACGTGGGTTTAGGTGCTGTACTCGTCCAGTGGCAAGACTCAGCCGAGCGTGTGATCACATATGCTAGTAGGACGCTTTCCCGCGCCGAGTCCAACTACTCCACAACGGAAAAAGAGTGGCTTGCTGTCGTATGGGCGGTTATGAAGTTTCGTCCGTACCTCTATGGTCGTTCCTTCCACGTAGTCAGCGACCATCGTTCCCTCTGCTGGCTGACCAACTTGAAAGACCCGTCTGGTCGGCTCGCACGGTGGAGCTTACGCCTTCAAGAGTTTGATATGACGGCCGTGTATAAGTCCGGACGGCAGCACGCCGACGCCGATTGCTTATCAAGGTCACCGATAAAGCGCGACGATGACACAGACGATGAGAGCATGGCGTTTGTAGGAGTTGTTGACACGACTACGATTTCGTGCAAGCAGGAAGAAGACAGTGAGTTGCTTCCTCTTATAGAATTTTTGAATGGCCGGACAACAACCGTCCCTAGAAGATTTGCAAGGAGCCTGCCATCATTCTTCTTACTTAGTGGTGTTCTCTATAAGAATAACTTTTCCCCCAGAGGAAGCACCCACCTACTTGTCGTTCCGACGTCACTTCGTGAGCAGATACTTTGTGCTTGCCACGATGAGCCAACGTCTGGTCATCTCGGATACACACGCACATTGGCCAGAATCCAGCAGAAATACTACTGGCCAAGACTTCCAGCTATTATGAAGCATTACGTACGCACGTGGTTCGATTGCCAACGACGAAAATCGCCACCGTTAAAACCAGCTGGACTATTAAAACCAATTCAAGTGCCCACGGTACCTTTTGCCCAAATTGGAATGGATCTCCTTGGACCATATCCGACTTCCCATGCTGGCAACAAGTGGGTAATAGTCGCCACTGATTATCTTACGCGCTATGCGGAAACAAAGGCTTTGTCAAGTGGCACTGCCGTTGAAACCCCACGATTCTTCGTAGAAAATATCGTCCTGAGGCACGGTGCTCCAACAATCATAATAACGAATCGAGGTGCCGCTTTCACGGCCGCGCTCCTGAAGACAGTGCTTGAGCTCAGTGGAACAGCCCATCGGAAAACCACTTCCTATCATCCACAAACCAACGGCTTAACAGAACGCCTCAACAAGACTCTTGCCGACATGTTGAGTATGTACGTTGACGTGGATCACAAGAACTGGGACGACATTCTACCGTACATCACGTTCGCCTATAATACAGCGCAGCAAGAAACTACACGAAGAACGTCGTTCAGTCTCCTTCATGGCCGTGAAGTGACGACGATGCTTGACGCCATGTTACTGCACGACTGCAATGACATCGATTTGGACGCTGCATTCTCTATCCAACGAGAAGAAGAAGCGAGGCAGCTTGCGCGCGTCCGAATCACCCAGCAGCAAAATTATGATGCCCAACGTTATAATCTGCGACACCGACATGTCGTCTATCGGGCCGGCGACAAAGTCTGGGTATGGAGTCCTATCCGCCGCCGGGGACTGTCCGAAAAATTGCTGAAGAAGTATTTTGGCCCCTACACAGTTTTACAACGCCTGAGCGACGTTAATTACGTGGTCGTTCCTGACAGCCCCTCGACAACTCGCCAGCAAAAACCAGAAATCGTGCACGTTGTGCGAATGAAGCCCTACTTTTCGGACTGATTTACACCACACATCTACTCCACCGTCTTTTGTAAAAGAGCATCGGGACGCTGCTCTCTGGAGGGGGGCAAATGCCACATTGAATAAGCAGCGCCAAGAGAACAACGAAGAACACGCGCAGCGAGAGAAGAAGACGAGGTTCTCTTCCGATCAGTTTGCCAGTGTTCTGGTACCATTAAAAAGAGTTTCCTGGATTCGACTGCTGCTGTTTCTGCATTTTGACAATATAATGATTTTCGTGTTCGGGTCTGTCGCTTGTGTTCGCCAAGCAATCATGTCATACCATACCAGTTTTGCAACATGCCAAGTGAACGAACCCACCGCAAAGCTGCAGGACCACGAAACGTCAAGCATCACATTCATGACATGCATAACATGATTTTCATGTTTTGATTCGTCAAATATGTTCTTCATACAGTCATGTTATGCAATACGAAGTTTGGTGCCAATACCATTATCGAAACAGGCAGAAAAGCTAAATGTCCTAGGCGGATAGATAGATAGATAGATAGATAGATAGATAGATAGATAGATAGATAGATAGATAGATAGATAGATAGATAGATAGATAGATAGATAGATAGATAGATAGATAGATAGATAGATAGATAGATAGATAGATAGATAGATAGATAGATAGATAGATAGATAGATAGATAGATAGATAGATAGATAGACAGACAGACAGACAGACAGACAGACAGACAGACAGACAGACAGACAGACAGACAGACAGACAGATAGACAGATAGACAGATAGACAGATAGATAGATAGATAGATAGATAGATAGATAGATAGATAGATAGATAGATAGATAGATAGATAGATAGATAGATAGATAGATAGATAGATAGATAGATAGATAGATGGATGGATGGATGGATGGATGGATGGATGGATGGATGGATGGATGGATGGATGGATGGATGGATGGATGGATGGACGGACGGACGGATGGATGGATGGATGGATGGATGGATGGATGGATATGCTCAAGATCGCCGAAGTTCGCTAAGAAATGCTTCGCATTTAAGAAGCGTGCAACTCAGGACCCGACCCTGTGGTACTCCCGTTTCCTGAACAAATGGTCGGAAGAGGACATTGCCTACTCCAACAAGAAAGGTGCGATCAGATAGGTGATTTCCAATTATGGTTAGCAGCCTACCTCGCACACCTAAGTGTGAGTGGTGCCTCAGTATTCCAAAGCGCCATGTTGTGTCATACGTTTTTTTCCATGTTCAGGAATACACAGAGAGAAAGACCTGTTTATTTACAAATGGTTCGCATGTTTCGACCTCAATGCGTGTTAAATGGTCGCTTTTAGATCGACCCTCTCGAAATCCACACTGGTATGGATCTAGTTACCTGTAGGTATTACCGGGCGTTTATAACTTTTTTTCGAATAATTTACATAAGCAACTCGTTAGCGCGGTGGGCCGGTAGTTAGTGACAGATGATGCATCCTTTCCCCGTTTCAAAACGGGTATCACGATAGGCTCTTTGCTAGAAGTAGGGATGTTACCAGAAAACCATACTGAATTATGTAGGGAGATCAGTGTTTCTGTGTTTCGTCAGATAAGTGTTTCAGCAAATCGTGTAGAATACGATCGCCATCTGGGGCAGAATTGCTGCAGGAGTTCAGTGCTGCCTGTAACTCTGCTAAGCAGAACGCTTCAATGTATGCTTCATTTTTTCCAGATTTTCTTTTTATCATATCTCGTTCCACTCTCGTTTTGTATCATTGGAAGGCCTTAAAATAGTGTGTAGAGCTGGATATGTATTCGAAATGTGATCCCAGAGCGTCAGCTTGGGCTTCCATGCTTTTGCCCTTGGTGTCCAGTAAAGGCACTGAATAGGCTGGTTGACCTTGTACTTTCCTCACACTATTCCATACTTAGCCTCGTCTTTATAAGAGTTTATGCTTGATATGAAATTCTGCCAGCTTTCCCTTGTAGCTTGGCGGTATGTTCTGCGACCTAGTGATTTGAATTGTTTAAAATGTATAAAATTCTCTGCTGTCAGAGTCGTCCAAATTACCCCACGCCTTATTGCGTTTTCACCGAGCCTTTCAGCACTCATCATTCCACCAGGGGGACACGACGTTCACCTTGTCGCCCTAGTTACTTCAGGTATGCATTTGAAAGCAGAGTTATTTATAAAAGCGGTAAAATACTCTACTGCAGCGTCAATATCTAAAAAGCCATCTCAGTTCACGAGATATGAGTAATGTTATGGAAATCCTCCCAGTTGGCCCCGTCGAGTTTCCACCAAGGAGCTTGGGTTGGATATTGATCTTGTTTTTGTGTTCTGAGGAGTATTGGAAAGTATTCACTTCCAAACTAGTTTTTAATCACTTCCCAATTAAAGTCAAGTAAAATTGATGGAGACATGATGCTAAGATTCATTGATGAATAAGATTTGTTCACGTGGCTAAGAAACACGGGATCCTTTTTATTGAGCAAACACGCTTCCGTGGAGAAAAGAAAATTCTCAATGAGGCGGCCCCACGCGTTGGTGCAAGAGTCGCCTCACAAGCTGCTGTGAGCGTTTAAATTGCCGAGGATGATGATTGATATGTGGGGTTTAACGTCCCAAAACCACCGCAGCAGTGGTCTAGTGACTAAGGTACTCGGCTGATGACCCGCTAGTCACGGGATCGAATACCGGCTGCAGCGGCTGCATTTTCGATGGAGGCGGAAATGTTGTAGGCCCGTGTGTTCAGATTTTGGGCGCACGTTAGAGAACACCAGGTGGTCAAATTTTCCGGAGCCCTCCACTACGGCGTCTCTCATAATCATGTGGTGGTTTTGATTGATTGATTGATTGATTTGTGGGGTTTAACGTCCCAAAACCACCATATGATTATGAGAGACGCCGTAGTGGAGGGCTCCGGAAATTTAGACTACCTGGGGTTCTTTACTGTGCACCCAAATCTGAGCACACGGGCATACAACATTTCCGCCTCCATCGGAAATCATGTGGTGGTTTTGGGACGTTAAACCCCACTGTGGTGAGTAAGGGGTTTTACTCAATGGACCCAGGTCATCGGACGAACTCAAGACAACCTGATCACACGAAGACGTTCTTTATAATGGACGAGGACAAGAACACACACGAAGAAATCTCACAAAGAACATCAGGACGATACGAGGTTAAAGAAAGTCTACTGGCAAGTTCCTGTTCACGCGAGACGTGAGTCTACATCTTAATACTCTACGCACTTAACTTCCGCGCCACGAAGTTTTCAAGACGACACTCACGCGCACCGTCGATGTGGTGACCGTAGCACCAGGCAACGTGGCGTTGAGTCCTTCGTGGTAGCGTCCACGGGAGAACACAACTCGTATAGCTCGCTGACCCAAGATTACGTCGATGTCCCGCACCCTGACATCTTGCTGGCGTCCCGGTCACGCTCGACGGAAGCGAGCGCCCAGGACACGGGGTCACAATCCCCGACAGCCATCGAAGCCGGCTGCGTACGTTTGCTCCGAGACCAGAACAGCGGCTGGCCGTGAAGAGGGTGAGGTGGGGCAGTGCCCTGTCCGGAACGTGCCCGAGGACTTCAACCCCGAGACGAGGCCCGGACACCGAGGGTCAGAACGAGCAGTCGGGGCGTGGCCCAAACTTGTTGCTGTCCGAGCTGTCCCCATGGCTCGAGAGCTTTTCACGAAGTACGCGCACGAGCACGCGCATAGGCGAGCTTCATCATTTCAGCGCTATCACCATCATGGTAATTCCCACGTACCTGACATGCTAAATCGGCCCCGCACACCGATCACGAATAAATCGGCCCCTACGGCTCACTCTTCGCAGTCATCACACTCTTCCCCCCCTGTTTCAGAAAGTTGCATGCACTTTGGCTGCTACTGTTGAACTAGTCCACAGAGCGTGCAACTTGACAAAGCCAAAGGATATAAAGGTGGTGTCAGATAGACACTTTGGTTGCTTGCATTCAGACGGTGCAATGTCTGCCCGGGTTGAAGTTCACACGCACAAGTTCGAGATGGAATGGCAGCATCGCTGTAGGCTAGAATGTCGAAGTGTTTCACCGGCACTTAGAGAGCACTTCAAGTTACACTAAAGGACTTACCGGCATAGAAGCGCACTATTTGCAGCATTCGTTTCGATGTCACATTGAAGATAATCTCTAGGTTTTACCAAGAAACATGTCTTGCACAAATTTGACGGGAACCTATCTCAAAAGTGGAGAGCGTTTCACCTTATTCTGTTGTCATATGACATGTCACGATACGTAAGAGGCGCAAGCGGGCATCACAAAATTATAAATGCAATGGGAGCACAGGTCAGTTGGGTATCAATGCCTCAGGTTTATAGGCTGATTCTTTTTTCTTCCAAGTGCTCGCGCAGAACCAGCGTTCTTCATTTCAGCTCGATGCTGCGTAACGCGGAGCCTTGTAGATGCTGCTACGATCCAACCACCAGTACTCAACTATGAAATCTGTGCTTGAGTATTCGGCTGGGTGGTACCCACAGCGCGGGAAGCTTCCTCGGGATGGATGCTCATCTGTTCTAAAGTGGTACCAATAGCCATATATCGGGCTCATGGGGTTCCTAACTGCTCTAGTGCTTTGGGCGTTCAGGTATTTCTTGCCCGACCTTTGCCCTTGCGGCTCTATTTCAGGAATGTCATCAGGAACTTCCTTTAACTTGAGCTTCTGAACAATCATTTCAGCCGGCAAGGTAGTTGTCTGACTCGGGCCTAGCATACACTCTGCTGGCGAGCTTTCGCGAAGTACACAAGCTTCCTGCACGTCAACAGTACCATGGTTACTGACTGCGCTTTCCTTCACATCACTCCTGCTTCCACGACCACTTGGCGGTTCTGAAGTCACAGACTGATATCTGTTTGCAACAGTGTTAGTTTGACTAACAGGTCCTAACAGAGGAAGGCAAAGACTAACTTGCTCTCTATCACTGCGAACTGTGTTGTTCCCACATGCCCGCTTGACACCTGTAGTTGCAGACTGTGTATCTGGAGCAACAACATCAAGTTCCTTATCATTCACGTTTTCGCGTGTCAGCGAACGAGCAATATATGTCTCGTATTGGTGAGGTTTTATTCTATCCACCTCATTAGCCTCATCACGTGCTGCTTTGCGTCTTGAAATATTTCGTATGTCTGAGATAGCCGTGCGTATTTCTGACACCCACATATAAATCGATCGAGCAAGTCACCGTTTTAACTTTCTTTAGCGCAATCATTTCTGTCGGCGCCGAAGAACACCCAAACATTGATGGCATCATCGACGGTGATCAGCACCTACTTTTAAACCGTCAAATTTGCGTTGCAACAGGCATAGCCGAGCGCCGTGGAGGCAAAACACAGGTATTGCTGACAAACTTCAACCACGAATACAGGCACCTCAGCGTCGTTACGATGGTTCCCTACATCGACGAATTCGTGAACGTCAGAAACGCTTTTACCCTCCTCAATGCTGTCGAAGGTTCTTCTACGAATCGTTGTCCCCAACCAGATTTCGACGTCAACCCGAGACTTCCGAAGTGTGAGCAAGACCAGCTCAAAACCGTGCTTCTAGACTTCAACGACTGCTTCTCGTCATCCTCCAGAATTTGGCAAACCCCCGTCGCGAGACATCGCATTAAAATAGAAGAAAGTGCTCGACCAGTTCGGCAGAGCCCGTACCAAGTTTCAACGCGCGAACGCGAGGCCGTGAAAAAACAAGTCGACCAAATGATGCGAGATGACATAATTCAGCCATCCAAGAGTCCATGGGCGTAACCCGTGGTCTTAGTGAAGAAGAAGGACGGTACCCCACGCCTTTGCGCTGATTACCACCGCCTGAACAAGATGCCCAAGAAGGACGTGCACCCTCTTCCACGTATAGACGACGCTCTGGATCGTCTGCTCAACACGAAGTACTTTTCGTCGATGGACTTAAAGACCAGCTATTGGCAAATTGAGGTCGACGAGAGAGATGGAGAGAAGACTGCTTTTATCACACTAGACGGCCTTTTCGAGTTCAAGGTCATGCCATTTGGTCTTTGCTCGGCGCCTACGACGTTCCAGCGTGTTATGGACACCATGCTGGCGGGATTGAAGCGGTAGACTTGCCTCGTGTGCTTGGACGACGTCGTCAAGCTTCCCTCGAGCTTCGACGAGCATCTCAGGCACCCTGAAGCAGTACTTACAGCTATCAAGACCTCCAGACTTACCCTGAAACCCGAGAAGTGCCACTTCGCGTACGAGGAGCTCTTGTTTCTGGGACATGTGATTAGAAAGTCTGGAGTCCGTCCCGGCCCGCGGCAAACAGCCGCCATCACCGATTTTCCACCACCCATCGATAAGAAGGCAGTACGCCGATTCCTCGGATTGTTTGTCTATTACAGGCGTTTTGTCAAGGAATTTTCACAGATCGCCGCGCCGCTAACTGACCTCACTAAAACCGACGTCGAATTCAGGTGGGGCATGGCACGAGAGGAAGCATTTCAGAAGCTTAAGCGACGCCTGCATACACCGCCACTACTTGTGCATTTTGACGAACATGCCGAAACAGAAGTGCACACCGACGCACGCAGCATAGGACTCGGCGCCGTCCTAGTTCAAAGGAACAACGGCCTGGAAAGGGTTATCAGTTACGCTAGCTGGTCGCTTTCCAAGGCCGAGGCCAACTATTCAACAACAGTAAAGGAGTGCCTCACCATCATCTGAGCAGCGTCGAAATTTCGCCCTTACCTCCACGGGTTGCCTTTCAAAGTTGTGAGCGACCAACACGCCCTGTGTTGGCTAGCTAAGTTGAAGGGCCCTTCTAGGTCACCTCACACAGTGGAGCCTAAGACTTCAAAAATTCGACATTACCATCGTGTAGAAGCCCGGAAGGAAACACTCCGACGCCGACGGCCTCTCTCATGCCCCGTGGATCTACCACCGCAGGATGACCAAGATGATGAGTACTTCTTGGGAACCATAAGTGCCGACGACATCGCTGAGCGACAGCAAGCCGACCCTGAAATTGAATGGCTAGTGGAATACCTCGACGGTCTGACTAGTGTCGCCCCAAAAGTGTTCAGGTGGGGTCTGGCGTCATTTTTTTAAACAACGTCCTCGTAAAGAAGAGCTTTTCTCCGGCCCGAGCCAGCTGTACCTTTGGTGATGCGACCCAAAATTCTGTAGGCCCTTCACGACGACCCAGCGGCTAGCCACCTTGGTTTTTCCCGTACGCTCGCGAGAATGCAAGAAACATACTACTGGCCACGCCTTGCCTTTCATGTCGCCCGCAACGTGACGACCTGCTGTGACTGCCAGTGCCGCAAGACACCGCCAACAAGGCCAGGAAGACTTCTGAAGCCCATCGAACCACCTCGCCAAGCATTCCAGCAAATCAGTATGGACTTACTTGGGCCGTTCCCTACGTCGGCTGTCGGGAACAAATAGATCGTCATAGCTACCGACTACCTTTCCCGCTACGCCGGGACAAAAGCCCTGCCCAAAGGTAGTGCATCAGAAGTAGACAAATTCTTCATCGAAAACTTCGTCCTGTGTCTCGGCGCCCTTGAGGCCCTCATCACTGACAGAGGTACGGCATTTACGGCTGAGCTAACCCAGGCAATTTTGGCATACAGTCAGACAAGCCACTGCCGTACGACAGCGTACCACCCACAGACGAATGGCCTCACCAAGTACCTAAACAAGACCATCACCGACATGCTGGCCATGTACGTCGACGTCGAACACAAGACGTGCACATGGGAGGCCATCCTTCTGTACGTGACCTTCGCATACAACACCGCCGTTCAAGAAACGACGTGGATGACGCCGTACAAACTGGTCTACGGAAGGATCCCGGCAACGACGCTCGACGCCATGTTACCCAACGTCACCGACGAAAAAAACCTCGATGTGAGCGAGTACCTTCAGCGCACTGAAAAGGCTCGACAACTCGCCTGCTTCCGCATCAAGAGCCAACAGATGACGGATAGCTACCGTAACAATCTTCGACGGCGATTCGTGGAATACCAGCCCGGTGAACGTGTTTGGGTATGGACGCCCATACGCCGACGTGAACTCAGTGAAAAACTTCTGTGCCGGTATTTCGGACCATACAGGGTTATTCAACGGCTCGGTCCACTCGATTACGAAGTTGTCTCCAACGGCATCACTAACTCTCAACGACCCCGATCGCGACCTGAAGTAGTCCATGTCGCGCTTCTCAAGCCGTTTCATGCGTGTTAAGGAACTCAGTGTATTTTGTTGTTATTGCTGTATCATAATTCATTGCTTGTACTTTCTTACATTATTTTTTGTATTTTCATGTTCTGCTAAAGCATCGGGACGACGTCTTTTTCAGAGGGGGGCAACGCCAAGTACCTTTCTTCAAGCTTTGTTATCGCCATGTTACACTATATGTTTTGCGCAAACCACGCCTATGTTGTCAGAGAAGCTTCGAGGCTGATCGTTCTGTTAAGATTGCGCCCACTTCGTGAATCTTTCAGATTATTTTGGAAACAACGTCGCCACTAGCGATAGCACTAGGATGTTCGTCGGCAAGTGTATAAATGCCGACCCGCTGCACCACTTGTCAGTTGATCGACGGCCGACACTCCGTTCGCCGCTATCAGTCCAAGACTGCTACTGCAGTTCGACTTTCTGTTTACTGGGCACAGGTTCGCCCAAATAAATAATTTATTATTGGACTCGCAGTGTACTCCATTCGTCTACGTCACGACCCCGTGACAATATTTGCTAAGAAGTTTCTCTATGTCATCGAGATTGCGTATGAGCGCTCTAGGCTTCTATGCAATATGGTGTTCATTTTCAATGAGTTTGTGTGCAGTGTGTCAATAAAAGAATGTGATGTATTTTACAGCGCCTTTGGCAGAACCTGTAATTGGAGTTTTGGCCTTCTTGGGCTGAGTTTGTATTTGTTTGTTTATTTATTTATTTTGTTTATTTTTTGTTGACAAAATACTGCAGGCCATGTGGCCCATGCAGGAGGGGCAGGGTACAACATAAATACATCTACAAAGCACAATTGAATATCATAAACAAGTCAGGCAACAATAAAAAACAACTCTAAATAAAATTTAATTAGGAAATAGTGAAGAAGTAATTCTGTATTGATTCAGTCGAGTCCACATGATCGATAGATATTAGGTTCCATTCCTCCATGGTGCGGGGAAAAAAGAATATTTAAAGAGTTTAGATCTGGCAACATAAGGGGAGAGTGTGAGGGGATGAGAATGACGGGTTTTCCTAGTCTCAGAAAAGGTTATGTAAGGACTGGGATCTATAAAAAATTTACGATTTAACAAAGAATGGAGGAACTTCACTCGGGATATTTTGCGCCTCATTTGAAGTGTGTGAAAACCGTTAGAACGTATAAGATCCGTTACAGAATCCTCACGGCTGTATTTAGAAAAAATGAATCGCGTGGCTTTTCTCTGTATTCTTTCAAGACAATTAATATTGGTTTTGGTGAAAGGATCTCAAATAATGGAGGCGTATTCTAACTTGGGTCTGATAAAAGTTGTATAGGCTAAAGTTTTCACGTCATGGGATGCATGTTTAAGCTTGTGTCGAAGTAGGCATAATTTTCTGAAAGCATAAGAGGCGGTGTTAGAAATGTGGGTGCTCCAGTTCAGGCTGTTAGTAATGGTAACACCAATATATTTGTACTCCTTAACTTCAATCAATGGATCTTGGCCAATGGAGTATGAAAACATCAGGGGTACTGTTTTTTTAGTTATCCGCAGGAGCACAGACTTAGAAGAATTTAGCTTCATGCCCCATTTATTGCTCCACTTAAAAATACTGCTTAAGGCTGCACTAAGCAAGCATTGGTCTTCAACACTATTAATTTCGTTAAAAATAACGCAGTCGTCTGCGAAAAGACGAATATTTACTGGGGCTTGTATGACATCTCTAATGTCGTTGCAATAAATAAGGAATAATAGTGCACCAAGTACACTTCCCTGAGGGACCGCTGAGGTTACCGGGAAAGAGTCAGATTGTTGTCCGTCAATGATAACACACTGTTTCCGATGCATTAAATAAGCAGATAACCAAGATAAAATGAAGCCAGGAAAACCAAGGAACTCTAATTTGCAGAATAATTTGTCATGAGGAACTACATCAAACGCATTTTGAAAATCTAAAAAGATGACGTCCATTTGTCCACCTCTGTCAAGAATAGAAGCGAAAGAATGTATGAAGGTACTTAATTGGGTGATTGTCGAAAAACCCTTCCTAAATCCATGTTGAAAAGAAGTTAGAATGTCATGCTCATTTAAGAAGTTATTATTGTAATCAGAAACGATATGCCCATTCATTTTGCAAGAAGATGATAAAATAGAAATCCGACGGTAATTTAAAAGTGAAGACGGGTCGCCCTTTTTTTAAAATTGGTACAATGCGTGCAATTTTCCAGTCGGGTGGAAGTATCGCGGATTCTAGAAAACCTGAAAGATTGTGACGAGAAATTCGCTTAGTGGTTCAGTGTAACGCCGGAGGAAGGAGTTGGGAATGCCATCAGGATCGACGGAAGATTTCGTCTTCAATCGTAGAAGCATGCTAAGCACACCTTGTTGAGAAATATTGATATCCGAAAAGGAGTACCGTGAAATTTGAAAAGAAGGGTGAGTAGGCGGGGAGAAGACACTGTGAAAGTGGGCCTTTAAAAGGTTAGCAATGCTCTTGGGGTCAGTTATTGCGGTACCGTCGTGGGTAATGCTCGTTATCGATTTCTTTTGTTCCTTAATAAAGTTTCAAAACTTCTGTGGATCTTCCCTTATAAAGTTAGGTAATGTGTTGCTGAAATAAAACTTCTTTGCCTCTCTAATGGATTCTGACAGAGCTGTACGAACAGTGGTTAAATTAACGGCAGCAGCTCCTTTTTTTCGTAATTGTTTGGCTATACGTTTTAACTGAATGGTACGCCTGTTCATCCAAGGTGTGTGTTTAGTTGGTTTTACACGTTTGTTTGGTATGAACTGATCTATGCAGAATAAGCACATGGCTTGAAACTTGGTCCAAAGCTCAAGGACATCACTTGCGCGAAATTCACAAAAGCAAGATTCAAGATATTCTATTGCACTGATATCGTCAGACCGTGAAAAATCTTTCACAAACACAGGTGCATGCGTGTCAGGCGTATGTTTAACATTCAACGAAAAGTATACAGACACAATATCATGGTAAGATAGGCCAGGCTCGACAGATACATGGTAATTAGAAAAGGAACGATCAAGAAAGACGAGATCAAGGAGCGAGTCGATACCGGTTCCATGTCTGGTAGGCTCGCGAACTCCTTGTACAAGATTGTGTACAAGCATCAAATCAAAAAAGAACGTTTGCGTCATGTACAGGACCGGCACCCGATTTGATACGATCCCAGTCAATGCCTGGTAAGTTAAAATCACCAACTACCAGAAGTTTACTTTTATTGAATTGTGAAATGTGGTCACTAATTTTTAATAAGTAATCAGGGGCTGAGTCAGGTGGCCTGTTAATGGCACATAAAACAAGACATGACCATAAATGTTTAGCTTAACGCAGAGGCTTTCAGTGTCCTTCGATTGGATCAACAAAATTACCTGAACAGACGACTTAGCAACAATGGCCACACCCCCACCCCTAGAGGTTCTATCTCTTCGTATTATTTTGTAGCCAAGTGGGATTAAGTCCTTGTCAATAACTTCATCGTGTAGCCAGGTTTCCATTAAAACAATAACATGTGGGGTATGCGACAAAAGAACCGATTCTAATTGATTAGTTTTATTCAATATACTGCGTGCGTTAATGTTCAGTATACTGACAAGCCTTTCCTTGACTTGTCAAGTAGAATGTACATTGACACGAAAACCAGAAGTTATCTAATGTTGGTTTGTTGTTTCATTCCAAATGAATACATCATTATCAATCCGTAGCTTATCGTGCTGAAGTGAAACTTTCTTTCCGAGCGACTTGTCATGCTTCGCAGTTGCCCATATTAGCTTACGTTTTTTCAAAGTGACTTGGGAATAGTCATTCTGCACAAAAATGTTTGATCCCTTCAGCTTTGAAACATTCCGCTATTCACGCAAATATTTGAGCCATAGCCGCTGAGCTCGGCTGTCACGTCACATAAACAAAACTGTGACCATAACCCATCGCAAAATAACATTTAAAGACTATAATATACTGGGTCAGGCGAGATGAGGCCGAAAGAAAATACTCTATTTTGATTCCACATTCGCCACCGTTAGCCGTTTAGCACTGGTTGACCATTTTAAGGTTGCACCATGACTCTTAATAGGCGAAGGCATAATATTATTCCATCTCACTGTGTAAATGCAGGGTGTTACATGCACTAAACAGCTTTTTAGTGTTCCGAATAACACAAATATTTTGTACTATTTGAAAAGCCCTTCGTCCTGAAATGTATATAAAATGACTACCCACCGATTGTTCGGTAGCAGACTACCTTTTCAGACCGAGGGAAATTGATTTGTTTGGGTTAAATATTATTTCGCTTAGGACAAAATGTAAATTTAGGTGCTCGTTTTCTTTGTGAGACACAGTATTCATGAGCTTGGCCAGGTCGAGAGGTTCTTGAACGTAAAATCAGGTGATCACTACTGAGGTGCATATGCACTGTAGTCTCCATTCATTTTCAAAAGTGCCGTTTTTTTTTTAACATGGATACGGGACTAACCGAATACAGAACACGACGCAACGAGCGCAAACTACCAACTGGTTTATGTAATGTGACAAATAAAAAAATGACCGCGTATTTACGTGCTTCACGACAAAAAGCGCCGAGAGACGGTTGTCTTCTGCCTTGTGGCGCTGCGTTGGAGTGCTTTGATGGGCTCGTTCGTCTCCGCTCCGTTCAGGGTGGAGACAAGTGCGTCGCTACAGCGGTCGCCTTTGCTGGGCCCACTCCTCAATGCGCGCATTGCAAGCGCGTGGCTTGGCAGCCTTTTGCTCTCTAGTAAAGGCCCTTTGTGCCGGGATCGCCTTGACAAACGCAAAATTGTTGCCGAATATTGCTTGTTATGAGTTCGTAGATACGCATCACAACAAGTAAACGAATGTTTCGCGCCTGAAAGTGTTGCAGAACGTATCGATCCTTACTGGGGGCGCGGCCACTCGGCTGCTGGCTGTGGCTAAGTGGTGCACAGCTGCAGACATCCCTATACACTTTTATACTTTGCGGGTGAATATGTTCGTGTGTGTTTTTGAAGGCATGACAGGTTGGGTTTATTAAGGAGAGTTAAAGATGCGAAACACTGAGTATTAAAAAACAGTAATGAGAAGGTATGATTCCCTGGACGGCCGAAACGAAAAGTGGTGCAATAACGCACCGCTTTTTAAGGCTGAGAATATATGCTTTCATCTATGTCTGACGTTATTGCAGCTTCAATTCTCGAAGTTGACACACAGTATTTAGACGTGCACTATAAATTTCCCCATCTTTCCTAAAATGAGCGTGAAACGCATCTAGACAAGCAAATCAATTAGCGAAACATAAAAAAATCACAGCATATCCACGGAGTGAATGATGACGAGTGGGATGAAGTGGCCGTCCATTCATTCGGGCTTCCATTGGTTCGTACCCATCCATGCGTGCGTCAGTCCATCCGTCCGTGCATGCGTCCATCCGTCAATCAAGTCGTGCGTGCGTCCATCTTCCTACCCATCCGTGCATTCTTCCGTTCATGTGTCCGTCAGTCCGTGCTCCGTCCGTCAATCTGTTCAACTGTCCGTCCGTGCATGCGTCCCTCTGGGCGTCCGTGCGTGCATGTGTCCATCCGTCCGACTGTGCATGTGTCCATCCGTCCGACTGTGCATGCGTCCGTTCGTCACTCCATGCGTGCGTGCACGCCCATCTGTCGGTACGTCCGCCGTGCTTGCGTCCACATGTTCGTGCGTCCGAGGGTGCGTCTGTCTGCCCGTTCAAGCATGCGTCCGTCCTTCCATGCGTGTGGCCGTCTGTCTGTCCGTGTGTTCATCCGTCTGTCTGTCTGTGGATATTCTGTGCTGGCTACACCAGCGCAGCATATCCACAGACATATGTACAGTTGTTGCAGTTCATTATAGACGTGACAATTTCATTATCACACCTGCAGTCATGGAACGAAACAAAAGCACATGTTCGTGAAAGTGATAGTACTATATCGAAGTACACCCAGATAAAAAAACCAAATTTGTGAGAATAGTTCAGACGACATGAAACCATTCGGGGTTACCAGTTTCTTCAACGTTCGATCGTGTGATGTTGCACAAGTACGCGCAAAAACACAAAGCCGAAACCACGCACTCAACTTCGAACAGTCTAATTTGTGGCTGTGTTACTGCTAATGTTGCATAGCGGCGTCAGCGGACGCCGCTATGAAGGAACAGAGACGTTGAGGATTCCATGTCAGCCGGGAACAACCCAAAAAGTGTTTATTGCACGCATGTATATAAGCAAATGTGGAAAGAGAAAAGGTGAAAACGAATACAATCAGAAGAAGCCTGGTGCATGCGCAATGGCGGTTCGCGCATGACGCCGTAGTTTGATACCGCCTTTACAACAGCTAATATACACAACATTTCTAGAATCATGCCCCATGTACCCGACGTAGCAAAGGAAAGGTGATGGGAAACTGTAAAGAAGCTTGCAATATTCACGCTGCATACACGAAATTTATTCGTCGGCTGCCACTTGTCACTCTTTATTCTCGCTGTCAACAAAAGTTTTATTTTAGGATTGTTCGGGAATGAAAACACCTTCTATCAATTTCTACAAAGTTTCCTGCACTGTGTTGCACGCAGCGTGCAGTCATCTTGCGGGACCTGCAACGAATCAGCCGAGTGACAAGGCAGCAGGAGGCACGTACACGTTTAAAAAACAAGCGCGGCGTGGGCCAGAGCATGGCGGACGCACGCGACGAGGCAGCATTAGAGTGTACTAGAAGTACACTGTAGCGGAGTTACTTTTCAAATAATAACCGCACTCTGAACAAGGGCGCGCGCATCGGGGTTCTGTACGCTACGTTAATAAAACCCCTCTACTTTGAAAAGTGGCTACACTGATCTACGCCGTCTTACTCTTGCCGTGCCGTTAAAGTCAGCTTTAGCGTCATGAACCTCCTCTTTTTTCACCCCTCTTTCGCGGAGCAGGCACATTCGCAGCGCTGAATGGCTGGGACGCGCGCCACCATCTAGGCAGGTGGGCGCGACCATAGAGTTTCCTAAAATTAACTTGAGGGGACTCTGGTGCTGCGATCGTTCAATGACCATTGGAATAATGGGTAGTACATGGATTTGCCTAGTCTTCATACTTGCGGACGGCGAATCGTACTTTCAGCGTCGTTTAGTGCTGATTACGATTTCATTTTGATGGAAAGAACGAACACATTTGAACTTCGTGACCTGATTCGAAATGGTAAGCCTAAAACAATAAGGTGGTGGAGCGCCACCGATGAACATTTGCTGCCTTTTTGTTTCGTGAGAAAATGACAACAAGCCACAAGAACACACATGGAGCCAGAAGCAGGTTTGAAGTACGAAGATTAGACAAATACGTGTGCTACCCATCATTCTCATGTTCATTGAAGCGCCGTGCGTTGCAGCTCCCATAGATACTAGCGCCAAAGCTCCTTCTAGTGTATACCAGGAAACGCTATGTCCGTGACGTCACGTGAAGCGCATGCAAACGAACTTCGCACACGCACACTTTTCATTCACCGCGCACGCCATAAATCCTCCAGGCTCTCCGCTCCTAACTTGTTCCAGATTTGAATTCCGAGCTTCGTTCTTCGTGGCAATCCCTTGACATGCCATGGCCATGCCGTGGCGCGGCTTTCTGTACAGCATCAGGTCAGAGAAAGGAGCAAAATATTTTATTTTCCCCAAAAAAATTGAGCCATGTGCGAGAAGCAGTAAGCTTGAAACATCAGGAAAAAGTTTTGTATTTTCCAAGCATGTCGTTCTTTGTGAAGTAATTGTTATCGATTTCTTTATATGTACCTTGATATCGAATTGAAGTTGTATGGCGACTATAATGCTCATTGCATAACCAGATTGTCTGTCCAGTTCCTTAACGTGCACATATAAAAGTGTATTTAGCTTTTAGGGGGGAAGCGCCTTATGGCGTGGGTCGTTGCCTCCTCTGTAGTAGCAGTAGCAGTAGTATTTAGCCGCCTCTAGTTTACGAGTTGCTCAATAGATGGCGTTGTGTATATATGTCCTTGGCACCAATATCTAAGAGAAGTAAAGTCCGGGGCAGAAATTGATTGATTGATATGTGGGGTTTAACGTCCCAAAACCACTATATGATTATGAGAGACGCCGTAGTGGAGGGCTCCGGAAATTTAGACCACATGGGGTTCTTTAACGTGCACCCAAATCTGAGCACACGGGCCTACAACATTTCCGCCTCCATCGGAAACGCAGCCGCCGAAGCCGGGATTCGAACCCGCGCCCTGCGGGTCGGCAGCCGAGTACCTTAGCCACTAGACCACCACGGCGGGGCGGGGGCAGAAATTGACGTAGCCACGAGGGCCGAGCCAATTCAGACGTAAGGTATATTTTATTTTTTATTTTTTTATTTTTATTTATGATACCTCAAAGGCCCCTAAATGAAGGGGTTTTACATGAGGGGTGGGCATATCTACAAAAACAGCTTTTCTATGATGCGGTTGAATATGGCTAGGTCGGAATGAAGCACTGCCTTGGTGGAAAGGTCATTTAAGTCCCTAAATGTCTGGTTGAAGAAAGAGGAGGCATGGGAGCCAGTGTGGGCTTGAGGGTGGTATACTATCTTTTCGTGGTTGGTTCGGCTCGAGTGGCGGTGTGCGGGAGCAATGAGATCGGCTTGGGGTGACTTGTGAAAAAACTTATGAAAGAGAGAAAGGCGGGCGACTCGACGGCGTGATACAAAGCTTAGTAGGTTGGCTTGGGATTTGAGTTTCGATGAGCTAGAGTTGTAGGAATAGTCCGAAAAAAATCAAATGTACGGCACGATTCTGTACTGATTCAAGCATGGTAATGTGATCATGTTGGTATGGGTCCCACAGAGCACATGCATATTCGAGCTTCGGCCTTACTAAGCAGCACTACGTTAGAAGTTTGACTGAGGGGGGTGCTAATCGGATATTACGCTGCAGGAAATCAAGAACGTGATTCGCAGAATTTGTTATGCTGGTTATGTGGGTGCGCCATGATAGGTCAGAAGTAAGGTTAATTCCTAAGTACTTGTAGGTGTTAACAGGGGATATTAAAGAGCCACTTATTATATAATCGCGAGCCGGGTATGACTCCTTTCGATGAAAAGTGAGAAGGGAGGTTTTTGATGCGTTTAATGACATAAGCCACTTGCGGCACCATTCTTCAATTTGACTGAGCCCCGCCGCAGTGGTCTAGTGGCTAAGGCGCTCGGCTGCTGACCCGCAGGGCGCGGGTTCGAATCCCGGCTGTGGCGGCTGCATTTCCAATGGAGGCGGAAATGTTGTAGGCCCGTGTGCTCAGATTTGTGTGCACGTTAAAGAACCCCAGGTGGTCTAAATTTCCGGAGCCCTCCACTATGGCGTCTCTCATAATCATATAGTGGTTTTGGGATGTTAAACCCCACATATCAATCTATCAATTCAATTTGACTGAGGTCATATTGTAGGGATAAAACATCGTTATTATTGTTAATATGGCGGTATAGCACGCAGTCGTCTGCAAACAATCGTATCCCAGAAGAAATGTTAGGTGGAAGATCGTTAATGTATATGAGAAAAAGCAGGGGTCCGAGGGCCGTTCCCTGAGGAACCCCGGATGTAACAGGTGTGAGAGAAGAGGAGCGTTCGTTAACGTAGACAAATTGCTGACGGTTACACAGAAAATCACGTATCCAGTGAAAAACAAGATGACGAAGGTTTAGGCGAGACAGCTTTAGGAATAGGCGGTGATGGGGTACTTTATCAAAAGCTTTTTCAAAGTCCAAAAATAGCGTGTCCACGGGAGTGTTAGTATCAAGGCTAGAACTGATGTCATTAATGAAGAAAGCCAGTTGAGTGTCGCAAGAAAGGCCCTTCTGGAAGCCATGCTGACTAGGATGAAAGAAATTAACCAAGCTAAGAAACTTCGCAGTATGTGAATGAAGAATGTGCTCCATTAATTTGGAGCATACAATCGTTAGTGAGATGGGACGATAGTTTCTCGGGGACGCTGGGTTACCTTTTTTTGGGCACTGGGATGACCTTTCCCACCTTCCAGTCATGTGGTAGGGTACTAGTGGAAAACGATTGCTGAAATATGCGAGAGAGAACGACACGGCTGATTTGCTTTGTACTTTTTAGTATTTTGGTGTTGATGCCGTCTATGCCAGCTGATGATGTCATCTTTAGGCTGTCGATTAAGGCAGCGATACCAGCAGAATCAAAGATTATTTCCTGCATTACCGAATATTTAGTCGGGGACACGTAGGGCAATTCACTATCAGGCTCTTCGGTGAATACCGAGCAAAAAAACGTTGTTCAACACGCCTGCGGTATCATGTAGTGGAATGGGTTGATCATTTTCGTCACAGAGTGATAACATTTCAGGTGCGCTTGGGTTGATAAATTTCCAGAACTGCTTGGGGTTAGTGTTTAGCATGTTCGGCAACGTTGAAGCAAGAAATTTGCGTTTGTATTTCGTAGCAAGTGAATCAAACCGTTTTTCAGTGGCGCGGTACTTTTCCCACGCTTGCACTGTGTTTGATAACTTGATTTACATGCAGGTTGGCAGAAATACACTGAATTGGGAAGAGATAGAAGAACAGCTAAGGGAAGACAAGCCGATGGTATACAGGTTTGTAGAAACACATCTGATTGATTGATATGTGGGGTTTAACGTCCCAAAACCACCATTAGATTACGAGAGACGCTGTAGTGGAGGGCTCCGGAAATTTTGACCACCTAGGGTTCTTTAACGTGCACCCAAATCTGATAGAAACACATCTTAGGGACATGAAACAACCTCCTAACAATCCGGACTACACGTGCGAATATTGTAATAGAACAGAAGGCAGCAGAAAAGGGGGTGGTATTGGGGCATTCATTCATGAAAGTACAAACTGGCAAAGGGTCAAGTAGGAGTGCAAGGAACATTTAGGGCTAAAAAAGAGAGTGGCAGGGCAAATGACGCTACTTGGTTTTGAATAGTTGTGGACAGGGTCAAAAGCCAGAGAGGAAAATCAAAAAAATGCTGCAGTGCATAGGAAATGACATTGACGAACTAGGAGAAGAGTGCGAGGTAATTATATTAGGAGTAATGAATGCACACATAGAAGATATAATTGGATATACTCACCCCAAGCGGCAGAATGCTAATGGATATGTGTTAAAAGCATAATTTAATTATTAGCAACAGCACCGAGAAATGCGAAAGACAGATAACATGGGAGGTGGGAAGGCTGCAGTTGATAGATTACGCAATAATGTTACCTAGGGTGTATGATCGGCTAAGGGTGATGAACATAGATTAATATGGATCCAGAAGCTTAGGTAGTGATCACGAATATATCAAGATGAGTTTTGGAAGCAAAATGAAATTTTGAAGGTGGCATTACGAGCAACCACACAGTAGTATTTCTTCAGAAAGGCAAATAGAAATAGCAACTAAAGATATTGAGAAAATAATCACCGAGGATACTAAAACAGAGTGGACGTACACCAATCTAACTCGATTGTTTGAGTTAGAGCTTGCTAAGGTACGAGTCAAATCAACCGGGAAAAGCAGACATGAACCCAAGAGCTGGTGGGACGAGGAAGTTAAAGGAGCCATTGTAAAACTTCTGGAAGCCTCCAGGGAACACAGGTGTGCTAAACAAAGGAGTGAGCCGGAACATGATGTCAAAAGAAAATGGAATAACTTTTTGAGCTGCGGAAGGGGAGCGTCCGATTCGATCAGTGAAAAGAGTAGAAGAAAGGGGGCACAAAGGATGGCAGAAGTAAACAAAAAGGATGGAAAGGCAGCTGCAAAGTTTTGAAACCATCTCAATTCTCTGAGTAATAAGACAAGCATGAAACTGAGGTTTATAACTACAGTTCAAGGGGTCAGACTAGAAGGGTATGAGGCAATAGAATAAATAAAAACAATGATTACAGAAACATTTAAACACCAAGAAAGCGCTGCATACAGCGTACCAGAATCTGTTTTCATTGGTGCAGTGTATTGAAATGGCAAAAAAAGAACACAAGCTCCTGTGGCTGGCATTTCTAGATATCAAGGGAGCTTACTATAGTATGATTCAAGAAGACTTTTGAGGAATACTGGACACACTAGATGTGGAAGATGGAATAACTGATCCTCTAAAGGATATGTATAAAAGTAACAAGGTAGTTATCAAATGAAAAGAACAGGTATCTAAACCTATAGAGATACAACGCGAGCTTCGACAGGGATGTTCCTTTCACCTTTGTTTTTCACCTTTGTTTCACCTTTGTTTTGGAACAAGAAGCCAAATCAGAGGGGAACTGACTAGGCTTCAGCGTCTCTTTCGTCAAGCAAGGAAAACACACTGAATAGTCATTGCCAGCATTGATGTATGCAGATGATATAGTAATAATGGCCGACAACAAGGAATATCTGCAGGAATTGATAGACATCTGTGGCCATGAGGGAGATAGCTTAAATTTGAAGTTCGGCAGGGAAAATCGGCAATCACGATTTTTAATGATAACAAAGGCAGTGAGCATAAGATACAGGAAGTCACGCTAGAAATAGTGTATAAATACAAATATTTGGGCGTATGGATAAATGACGGGGCTGAGTATCTAAGGGAGCACGAAAGATACGTAATGACTAAGGGCACCAGGAATGCAGCTGTAATGAAAAATAGGGCACTTTGTAACTACAATAGGTATGACGTTGTGAGAGGGATTTGGAAAGGTGTCGTGGTCCCGGGTTCGACGTTCGGCAATGCGGTCTTGTGCATAAAATCCGAAGTTCTAGCAAGATTGGAAATTAAACAACGTTGCACATGTAGCCTTGTTTTGGGAGCACACGGGAATGTCACAAATCAGGGTGTACAGGGTGACAGGGGATAGACATCGTTTGAGGGCAGGGAAGCTAGCAGCAAGGTATGATTTGAGGAGCAATTGAGAAAAATAGGAAAGGAGCGTTGGGCTAGGAAACTTTTCAGTTACTTGTACATAAAGAATGTCAATATTAAATGTGGGAAACGAACTCGAAAATCGTCAAGGAAGTATTTAGACAACAGTAGAATACCAAGCCAAAAGGACACATCGGTTAGGAAGAAGGTGAAGAAAACAGAGAGGGACATGTTGAAGATGGGAATGCTTACGACACCATCACGTTTAAGCAGGAAATTGCAAGGGAAAAGATTTACGATAGTTCTCGGGGTAGTTCTGTGCTCTTTGAGGCTAGAACGGGAGTATTGCGGACCAAGACGTACCGAGCAAAATACGAAGGCACAAACACGGTATGTAGTGTGTGTGGAGGAGAGGAGGACAAAACGGTTGAACGTTTGATAAGTTCTGTAAAGGGCTCTACCCTACAGTCGAAGATAATGGCGCCGAATTTTTCAAAGCATTGGGGTTTAGGGACAGTGAAGGCAAAATGGACTTTGAACGGGTAGAAATAACCAGGAGGAGGCTAACTGATTGGTGGTTACAATCGAAGCACGAGTGAAATTCAATTCTCAAACACGCAGTGATAGAGTGAGCCACCACCCGATCTAAAGAACACAGCGGGATACATCCATCCATCCATCCATCCATCCATCCATCCATCCATCCATCCATCCATCCATCCTTGGTAATAATATAACTAGATGGTGTTAAAGGTTTTCACAGCATATCCACGAAGTGAATGATGAGCGGCGTGAAGCATCCGTCCATCCGTTCGTGTGCCCACCCGTCCGTTCATTCCTCCGCACATCCAATCCTCCGTGCTTTCATCCGTTGGTCTGTCCGTCCATGCTTTCATCCGTCCGTCCGTGCTTCCATGCTCCCGCCCATCCGTGCCTCCGTCCAGCCATGGATCCGTCCATCCCTGCTTCCATTCGTCCATCCGTGAGTCCATCCATCTATCCGTGCGTCCGTGCTTTGGTCCGTACGTGTGTCCACCGTCCATGCTTACGAACATCCCAGCATCCGTCCGTCCATCTGCCCATGTGTCTGGGTGGACGGACAGACGCATGAACGGAAGCACGAACGGACGGTTGGACAGGCGAACGGAGTGACGGACGGATGCTTCGCCCCACTCTTCCTCCTTCACTCCGTGGATATGCTATGATTTTTTTCTGAGTCACTATCCTACGCTCTGGAGTGGTTCTTAAGAAAGAGAAAGGAAGAGAAAAGTGAGCGCCGTTATTGTCTGCTTCGGTGAGCGACACCGCCACAGGGCTCACAGGGGATGGGGGTGAGGAGGGATAAAAAGGGTAGAAGTGAAGGTGTAGAAAAGAGGAAGAAGAAGCAACAACAAACTGAGGTGATAGGAGAGACAGGAAAGATGGAAGCACGGTCACTGGAGTCCAAGGACGGGGTACACTTGCGAGAGATGTTGTCGGCGTCTGTAGATGGCGTAGAGCAGGTCCAGTAGGTCAGAGCTACACTGTCGTCGAAGATCGTCGGCGACAGGAGGTGACGTAGGGCGAGCAAAGTCGGCCAGAGCTACGATGACGATGAAGGTCGCGAGCGCGCGGAGCGCGCTGGCGCACAACTGGTCGGCACGGAATCCAGCGAGCGACCGACCAATCCTACGCTCTTCTCTCTCTACCTTGACAAAGCTTTGTGTTTTCACGCGTGCGTTATTTTCAAAATATTCACTTTGTAATTAGTTAACGTGTTTAACTCTAAACTTGTAGTTGTGAACGCGCAGGTGTGTGCGGGTGTGTCCGTGCTCGTTTATGTATGTGTACGTGTGCCCCTGCGTGTGCGTGCGTTTATGTGTGCACGTGTGCGCCTGCGTTTGCTTGCTATTGTATATGTCAGTATTTGCGCCAGTGTGCGTGCGTGTGCGAGCTTATGTGTATGTCTATGGCATGTCTGTTTTCAGGCAGGTGCGTGCGTGTGCGCTCGCACATATGTCTGTGTATGTGTATGCCTGTGTGTGCGTTCGTTTGTCTACGTCTGAATGCACACGTGCATGTGTTCTTGAGCGCATGCGCGCGCTTGTGTATGTATTCGCTTGCTAGCTTGCACGTAAGTGTGCGCACGTATTTTAGCGTGCATGTATGCACCAGCGTCTGCATGCGTATGTGAAGAGGTAATGGAACACGATCTCTCGTTGTACGATTGGGACGGAATACATACACGTGCAATAACTCCACTCGGGCGTTTTGGAAACACTACGGAAATTTTTCGCTTCGGTGTTGGTATAAAAGGGCGTTGGGCCCACCGGTGAACTTATTAGAGAAACTGCCATAACATTTCTAAGCTGCCTTCTTAGAGCTTCTCATGACCACAATAATTGATAGAAATTCAGTGTAAACCTTATGTGCTTACATTATAGCACTTATCACGCCTCCACGTTACGAACAGGAACAGCACAAGCGTAGACGGGGTAACCCGCTCAGCCGATAGTTGCTATTCATTTTTCAAGTGCTCCGGCTTGTATTTTACGAAGTGCATTAAGATATATCAGCCACTGTGTTCTACCTGAATTCTAATTTCGTCCAGGTGGTGCTTCCAAGTGACAGAACCTCGCATATTGCGTGAAAAAGCTAAATAAACAAGCACACGCATATATTTTATTGCGGCTACAGTGAGAAAAAGAAGGGTTCATAGTTGCGCCGGCCAGGAGAGGGTAAAAATCTGATGAGAACCAAGGAGAAAGAACGCCAGGCCTGCGCGAAAGGACAGCACAGTCACAGCGAAAGCTAGAAGAGTGGCCTTTCAGAGCCATGCGTCCATCTGGACGCACGGATGGATGGACACACAATCAGACGGACGGACGGATGGACTCTTCGCCCCACTCATCATCATTCACTTCGTGGATATGCTGCGATTTTTTACGCAGTGGCTGTGGCGGGTCCAGTCTAAGTGCAGGACTTGAATCGTTTCGTACCTCACCTAATAGATCCAAGTATAACTTGCTAATCTGATTCAGCAAAGCCCAGCTTGCTGTTTTCATGTTAAACCAAGTTCAGGTTAGATGAGTAGAGATAAGTATAGCCAAAGCTAATTAGTCATAGTTGAACAAGGTTTCTTTAATTTGGCTCAGTGTATATTAGCCTAATAAGGTGGATCTAATCGTGGCCATTTAGTGTGACTGGAATTTTTTGAGCCTAGAAGACCCAACCCAAGCCCAGGAGAAGCCTAAATTTTTTACACTTCCAGCTAATTAGGCTCATTTAGTTCTAATCTGTGGCAATTGAGATTAATTCCAAGTATGCTCAATTTACCTGAGATCCAGCCCATAATTAATAAATACTGAAGTTCACGTGACCTAATTACAATATTTACGCATAACTAAGCGAATTCGGTGGCACCAGGTTAAGTATAAAAATCTGAATTGGCATCAATTAACTAATTAGTGAACAATCAGGCTTAGTTATGTCGTACATAATTAGACCCAAAACGTCTGTCTCTCTATATGTCCATCCGTGCGTCCATCTGTCTGTCTGTTCGTCCATCCGTTCATCCGCCGCTGCTGAGGGAGCCATCGAACTAGGCGGCATTGTTTGAGCTAGGAGGGACAAACCCACGGCTTTAGGAGCTTCGCCCTTAAAAGACCAAGGGCTTAATGGGATTCAAACCCGGTCTCCTGCGTACCAGTTCAGCACTCCACCACAGAGTCACGCTGGAGCTTCAAACTCCGTTGCAAATGGCGTTAGACAGGTTTGATGTCGGGAAAGGAATCGCGCGAATATGAGCAGTAAAACGTTCTAGAGCGGCAAAGGAAGAACCAGGTGCGTCACACAATGCTAATTGCGTAACGAGGGGGTCAAACAATGCTCCAACCAATTACAAAAGCTCCAGGCATAATCCTTCATCGTCGTCAGCCAAAGCATAAAAAAAAATGCCGCCCGCATCTTCCCACGGGGACAACTCGTGTCCAGAGGGGTGGGGAATCGCGTGACTGTTGCGTAATTGGGTATGGTTTGCGAATTCTTAATTGTTATTTATTGTTTATTATTCTTACTCATTGAATGAAGGAAAAGCGTTGCATTGAAGGAATGGTGGGACGCTTATCAGCAAGCCACTGCCTATATATATATATATATATATATATATATATATATATATATATATATATATATATATATATATATATATATATATATATATATATATATGGGGTGGTGAGTGAACAGCTGCGCAGCTCGGGCAGACGGTTTTAAGTGTGAATGCATTTTTAAGTCGGGCTATTTCAGGCAAACGGCGTTGTCCGCGCGCTGGCAGTTGTTATCTTTCCACTCTCACTCTCTCTCCCATAGCAACAGCTGCGGGCACGCGCACTTATCCTCACCCCTATAGCAACCGGAGCATGTGGTGCGAGAGAGTGTAGGCGATGGTATGCGCAGTGCATCGCCGCTCCTTCTCTCGCGGTTGCAGAAATTAGGTGCCTTTTCTCATCTTCTAACCACTGCCACCATCACCACTATTTTTTCTCGCCGTTCGCTGCCTCTCCAACCTGCACCCTACTTTCCATCCACTCGCACCTGACTCTCATCTGTTCGCCGGCTGGGAGCCTCTCAAGAACATCCGGAAATGTGTGCTCGAGACGCCGTTGTGAAACGCAAACGCCGAGCCGAGTACGCTGTTTGTTTTGTTAACCCCTTAGTATTTTTTAACCCTAAATGCTAGCTACTAGAGCTGAAAACACATACCATGTTTCTCCCGACAGTGTGTAGTGGGTACTTCGCTTTTCCGAAAAATTATGAAGGATGGCATAATGAATGCATCCATACCACAAAAATTATAATGATTTATGGCGCGGTGAGTACTCTGCAAGTGTACTTGTAGCAGTTATCCAAAGCAACGTTTATAGAACCAGTTCAGTTTGAAAACTCGGCGGTGTTGCGCGGCACCGCCACAAGCGGTGGCTGGAAGCGCCGCTTCTACTGCAACAGGCTTCAGCTAGTCCAGCATCGTGCGCCGAATCGAGTGTACGCTTCACTGCGGTTACGCTGGGTGCGCGCAATGCAGTACGCACACTGAAGAAATTTTGCATGCTGCTCTGTTCTATGTAGCGTGGATGTTCGTTCGCCTGCAATGCTGACTGTTGTACTTTTATATGTAAGAGCGGCTATAGAACTAACAAGTGCCTGAGACACTATTTACGGCTCCACGTGATGTGACCCTCCATTTCGCGGGAGATCACACTATTCGCCGTCTTCACAAAGGGCTGTCGGATAAATTGTGAGTCTGCGATGTATTTTTATGCCTAGTAAATTTCGAAAATTTGTGAACGACCAGTCACTTATATGTCGACTAGAAAAAAGTTCGCTCGTGGGGATGAAAGAGAGCCTTGTGCAAAAAAGTGTGCCTAAATTTTTGCTAACCTCCCGTGATATTTTCAGAGCCACAAAAAAGATTCTAGATCAAGATGGTATAAGAAAAATGTTGAAGTCTGTTAAATCACCACGCGAGTCTGAAAACTGTGCGTATAAAGCAAGCGTTGCACTCTGAGCGATATTGGGAGTGTTCGTTTGTCGTCTGCGATTTGGCACACATTGACGGCTTTTACAAAACGGTCGTTTGCCCCGCTACGGTAGTCTAGTGGCTAAGGTATTCGGCTGCTGACCCGCAGGTCACGGGATGGAATACCGGCTGCGGCAGCTGCATTTTCGATGGGGTGAAATGTTTTAGGGCTATGTGCTCAGATTTTGGTGCTCGTTAAAGAACCCCAGGTAGTCTAAATCTACGGAGTACTCACTGCGGCATCTCTCATAATCGTATGGTGGCTTCAAGACGTTACACCCCACATATCATCAATCAAATAATCAATTAAATACGGTTGTTTTCTGGCCTTTTGTGCAATAAAGGATAAATAACACACGCTAATCATTGAAGAATGCGCCATCATCGCTGAAGATATGTTAGTGAGTGTTAGTGCGAATGCTCGTGTTGCAAAGCCATTTGAACCAGACAATATCGACATGCTTTTCCTACTGACAGAATTGCTCGCGCGCGTTCACTCACTGAATATATGCCCATACTGCGAAAGACTATGCGCAAGGGCACTGTATGTTAAGTAGATGGCAGCTGTTGTGACGTACTAATTCTGAGTTTAACTGCATACCTAGGGAGCATGCGAACCTCCCGACCTCAATGAGCTCCTTTCCGCAAGCTGCGCAGATGAGCCCGCGAAAAACTTTGGCAGCAGCTTGATCGTTATCGAAGTGTGCACATGCATGACTTAGTCATGTGTTAGCCAGGGTTGATTTCTGCGAACGTACTGCTCCGCATAACCAATTTTCATAACAACGTTAGCGAAGTTACCCAGTTTTCTTGGCGTTTTTGGGTACCTGACACAAACTATCATAATAATATTATCTAGACTTTCGTCATAGTGATGGGTGACTGAAATTGCGGCCTTCTGGTATTTAGCGTGCACTGGCAATACACAGTACACGGGCCCCCCGCATTTTGCCCCCATCAAAATGTGACCGGCGTGGCTGGGATTGAATCCACGACTGAATGGGCATGTTGCATAGACATCTAGATCCGACACTATCGCCACGTTTTCACACCCAATAAAACGGCTCTCGCGTGTTGAGCTTAATGAGTCCTCGTTGGTCACGAAAGACGCAGCTGCTGTGAAGTATTAATCCCAAGTATACCCTGCAGACTTTGTTCAAAGCTGAAGCTCTCAAGCCCGATAGGCTCTTTTTCGCAACTTGCGTACATGAGCCAGCGAAAAAATCCGGTCCTGACTAGGCCTAATCGCTACGGAAGTGTGTCGCGCCACATGCAAACTTAGTCGTGCGCTTGCGAAGGTTCATTTCTTGATGCCCGCGAATATGCAGTGCCCCGTAGTCAATGTGCCTTAATATGTTAAGCGACGTTTTCTAGTCTCTTTTTCAGCCTTCAGCACAAGCTATACGAAAGATATGAGCCAATTTTACTACACGATTTGCGCAGCTCCAACGAGATCCTGCCGTTACGCATGTTTACAAAACCTAGAAAAAGTTTTGGGGTCTTCCCTGTTAGGTGAAAAAAAAACTAACTAGCATTGGTGTCATTTGAAGTCGAAACTGATTATGCGAAAAAATCACAGCATATCTGCGCAGTGAATGATGATGAGTCGGGCGAAGCGTCCGTCAGCCCGTCCGTCCATCGGTCCATCTGTTCGTTCTTGCTTCTGTCCGTCCATGCGACGATCCGTGCGCCCATCCATGCGTCCATCCGTCTGTCCGTACGTCCGTTCATGAGTCGGTCCTATTATATCTTCGTCTAAACAGGGGCGAGACCGGCAGGCAGCACACGGTGGCTAAGTGCAACGCATGTTTATTCGGTCACACAACCAACCATTTTACAACCAGGAAGGAAAAGGGGCGGTTGCTTATATGCATGATCGAGCCACTATCATCACACCGAGAATCGACGTCACGAAGCCCAACAGTCCGAGTCCGGGTCCCCGCTGATAGCGAAGCGCGTCTGCGTCAGCCCCCCTATGCACAAACACGATAACACAACAGGTCCATCCGTCTGTCCATCCGTTCGTGCGTCCATCCGTCTGTACTTTCACGCGTCCGTCCATGCGTTCATCTAGTGAACACTACAAGTACCGCCATCTCCCATCTCCCATCCACTGTGGCACCGGTGGCTACGTACGACAACAACGTAAGAAGGACAGACCCACACCCTAAAGAGCTTCGCCCCCAAAATTTGTCGTCACCGCTGGGTGCTATAGACAATGAACAGCACTAATGCCTGTTGCGCTGAACTTGATTAATGTCGCACCATCAGCCGATCACCGGGTGGCTATGTTCGCGCAACATAGAACACCACATACCACGCTTTCCTACATTTATGCTAATGTATAAAACCGTGACTATTACCTAGGACGAAAAAGTAGTCGTTCTCGTGGTTGCGTTTTCAAGCAATTCAGCATTATAGCACAGAAAACAGCTGCACGTGCCACGTTCGCTCGCGCTTCATCGCCTACTACGAGGCGCCTGTTGGCGCAGTAGCACCACCTGGACCGGAAGTAAGTATTGCGCCTCTTTCAATGTATGGCGGAGGAAGTGAGTTTGTCAACTGAACAAGTTCCATAAACGTTCACCCAAAGGGTGTTTAAAAAAGTGAAAGCTTTGCCGCAAAGGCGAAGCAATGAACGCAATAGCAACAAATTGGAAGGTCACGCACAGAATAGCAAGCAGATCGAAACGTGCCCTGCGTTTCTCACGCACAAACCACGCATGAAACGTACTCACGTGTACAGATGAAAGCGAATAAGCGTCTCAGTTGTCACTTTGCTGTGTCTGAAAAGCGCGCCCTTTTCGCAAACGAAGGCTCTTAAACGATTGAAGTGACCTTTGTGCACCCCGTAACTACAACAGAATCGTTCCAGTGCAAGCTCAACGCTAGCCAAGACGTATGGTTTACCCCCCCCCCCCCCCATGAGATAAGGGCGCGCGAGAAATCGTCTATTTCCCTCCTCTCCACGGCCCAAAGTAGGCGTGAGAGATGAGAGCTGCCGCGCGCTCATTGGACCATCTTGCTGATAATGCTGAAAACACGATAGTTCCTTCCCGAGATGCCCGCCAACAGCGGTAAGTGGTAGATATAAATAGCTTGCCATTTGAATATTGAAGGACCACTGAGCCTTCGGTGGCTCAGTGGTTAAAGGGACACTAAATGCAAATATTAAGTCGACGTTGATTGTTGAAATGGTGGTCCAGAAACCTCGCAGTATTACGTTTGTGCCAAGGAAGGGCCTATTTTGAAAAAAATGGCGTTTTAGTGGTCTGCATCGGGTCCATCATCATCATATGATCATCATCATCATCATCAGCCTGACTACGTCCACTGCAGGACAAAGGCCTCTCCCATGTTCCGCCAGTTAACCTGGTCCTGTGCTTGCGGCTGCCAATTTATACCCGCAAACTTCTTAATCTCATCTGCCCACCTAACCTTCTGTCTCCCCCTAACCCGCTTGCCTTCTCTGGGAATCCAGTTAGTTACCCTTAATGACCAGTGGATATCCTGTCTACGCACTACATGCCCGGCCCATGTCCATTTCCTCTAATTGATTTCAGCTATAATATCCTTAACCCCCGTTTGTTCCCTAATCCACTCTGCTCTCTTCTTGTCTCCTAAGGTTAAACCTACCATTTTTCTTTCCATTGCTCGCTGAGTCGTCCTCAACTTAAGCTGAACCATCTTTGTAAGCCTCCAGGTTTCTGCTCCGTAGCTAAGTACCAGCAAGATACAGCTGTTATATACCTTCCTCTTGAGGGATAGTGGCAATCTACCTGTCATATATTGAGAGTGCTTGCCAAATGTGCTCCACCCCATTCTTATTTCTCTATTTGCTTCAATCTCATGGTTTCGCTCCGCGCTTATTACCTGCCCTAAGTCTACATAGTTTTTTACAACTTGGAGTACACTATTACCTATCTCGAAGCGCTGCTCTATTCCGAGGTTGTTGTACATTACTTTCGTTTTCTGCAGATTAATTTTGAGACCCACCTTTCTGCTCTCCTTGTCTAACTCCGTAATCATGAGTTGCAATTCGTCCCCTGAGTTACACAGCAATGCAATGTCATCAGCAAAGCGCAGGTTACTAAGGTTAAGGCGCAGGTTACTATTAACTCTTATCCCTAACCATTCCCATTCTAGGCCTCTGAAAACCTCCTGTAAGCATGCGGTAAATAGCATTGGGGAGATTGTGTCCCCCTGCCTTAAACCCTTCTTGATTTGTATTCTGTTGCTTTCTTTATTAAGCACTATGGTAGCAGTTGATCCCCAGTAGATTTCTTCCAGGATGTTTATATATACTTCATCGACGCCCTGATTCCGCAGTGTCTGCATGATGACTGATATTTCTACTGAATCAAACGCCTTCTCTTAATCTATGAAGGCTATGTATAGTGGTTGGTTATGTTCTGAGCATTTCTCTATTACCTGATTGATAGTATGAATGTGGTCGATTGTTGAGTAGCCTGTTCGAAAGCCTGCTTGTTCCTTTGGTTGATTGAATTCTAATGTCTTCTGTACTATGTTAGCAATTACCTTTGTAAGTCGCTTGTATACTACAGAGAGCAAGCTGATTGGCCTGTAATTCTTCAAGTCCTTGTCCTGTCCTTTTTTATGTATTAAAATGATGTTAGCGTTCTTCCAAGACTCTGGTACTCTTCCCGTCATGAGACATCTCGTAAACAGGGTGGCTAGTTTTTCTAACACAATCTGTCCTCCATCTTTCAGCAGATCTGATGTTACCTGATCTTCACCAGCAGCTTTGCCTCTTTGCATGCTCTCCAAAGCTTTTCTGACTTCTTCTATTGTTACTGGTGGGGTGCATTCTGGGTTACTGCTAGTTCTTATTGTATTAAAGTCGTGGTTATCCCGGCAACTGTAAAGATCCCTGTAAAACTCCTCCGCTATTTTAACTATCCTATCCATATTAGTAGTTATTTTGCCTACTTTGTCCCTTAGTGCATACATCCGATTTTTGCCTATCCCAAGTTTCCTCTTCACTGCTTTGACGCTTCCTCCGTTTTTCAGAGCGTGTTCAATTTTCTCCATGTTACACCTTCTCACATCGCATACTTTACGCCTATTAATCAACTTTGAAAGCTCTGTCAGTTCTATTTTGTCTGTTGTACTTGAGACTTTCATGATTTGACGCTTCTTAATGAGCTTCTTCGGTTCCTGGGAAAGCTTGACAGTGTCCTGTTTAACTACCCCTGCCTCCAACTTCCACTGCACACTCCGCAATAATACTCGTCAGATTATCATTCATTGTATCTACGCTAAGGTTGGTTTCCTCGCTAAGAGCCGAGTACCTGTTCCGAATCGAGACTCTGAATTCCTGTACTTTCCCTCTCAGTGCTAGCTCATTGATTGGCTTCTTGCGTATCAGTTTCTGGAGTTCCTTCTTCAAGTCGAGACCATACCATTCTATGGTCACTGCATCGTACCTTGCCAACCACTTCCACATCTTGCACGATGCCTGGGTGTGAACTCATTATAAAGTCTATTTCGTTCTTATTTTCGCCATTAGGGCTCCTCCATGTCCACTTGCGGTATCCTCGTTTTCGGTAGAAGGTATTCAAAATCCGTAAATTATTGCGTTCTGCGAATTCTACTAGTAGCTCTCCTCTAGCGTTTCTAGTACCGATGCCACAGTCTCCTACTGCCTGGTCTCCAGCCTGCTTCTTCCCTACCTTTGCATTAAAGTCTTCCATCAGTATAGTATACTGTGTTTTCACCTTACTCATTGCCGATTCCACGTCTTCATAGAAGCTTTCAACTGAAGCGTCATCATGGCTGAATGTAGGCGCGTAAGCCTGTACCACCTTCATCTTGTATCTCTTATTCAGTTTAATTACGATACCTACCACCCTTTCATAAATGCTATAGTATTCCTCTATGTTGCCAGCTATGTTTCTGTGAATTAGGAACCCCACTCCCAGTTCTCTTCTGTCATCCAAGCATCGATAGCAAAGGACGTGCCCATTCTGTAGCACCATATAGGCCGCATGTGTCCTCCTAACCTCACTAAGCCCTATTATATCCCATTTAACACCCTCTAGCTCCTCGAATAGTACAGCTAGACTTCCCTCACTAGATAAGGTTCTAGCGTTATACGTTGCCAAGTTCAGGTTCCAACCTGAACCTGAACCTGAACCTGGAACCTGAACTTGGCATAGGGTTAGCGCACTTTAAATTACCCGCCTTTACAAGCGGATCGACCGGACCGGCTCACGCCACTTTTGCCGAGCACAGCGTTGCCCGGCTTTATTGCGCTAGTAGCAGCAGACCGAAAGCACCGGGAGCCACAGCAGCAAAAACGGCCGCTGATAAATTTCCCGCTGTTGGCTTCGAGATTGCAGACGTTTCTCTTTCAAATGCGCCCCGCTAGATAGCATCACGAGTCTTGTGTAACCACACCAAAATCGAATTTTTGAACCACTCGCGCCATTCTCTATAGTACCGTCCCAGTGGCTCTTTTTTTTTCATGAATCGAACAGGAACGAACAAGCAGCATTTTATTGCGTCTCTCGATGCACGGAAGGTTGTTCATTTAGTGCAGTTAGATCGATTACTAGTGATTAATTGTAGGCCGTACGCCTGATGTCATCGGCATAATTTTGAAAATTTCATATTGTGGCACTTGTGTTCTCGTGCATTTTCCTTAATTTCTCGGTACGTAGGGCATTGTTGTTGATAATATGTCGTTTCAGATGTTTTCATGCATTAAGCTTTCACACTGACGTAAATTGGTATTTGACTTTAGTGTCCTTTTAATGCTTCGCATACACGACTCGGAGGCCCCACGTTCGATTGTGCGTACCGGGGTCTTTTTCTGTTTTTTATTGCATTTTCATATATAAAGATACGTATTCATATAAGGTGAGTGACGGCGACGCCCATGTCGACGCCGACGCTGGCAGCGAAATCCAAAATCCAGCGGAGGATATTCATATAATTGCTATCGCAAAAAAAAAAGGTTGTGAAAGGCCGCTCTTCCAGATTTCGTTTTGACTGTGCTGCGCGTTCCGCGCAGGCTTGGCGGTTTTTAAGGACGAAGCTCCTAAAACCATGGGTTTGTCTCTCCTAGCTCGTACATGACCGCTTAGTTCAACGGCTCATTCAGTAAGTGCGGATGGCCCAATGGACGGACGGATGGACAGACAGACCAACGAGATGGGCGGACAGACAAACAGACCAACACATGGACCGACGATTCACGGTTTACCAATAAAATTCTCAGAAGCTTCGCCCCACTCATTATCATTCTCTACGTGGATATGCTGTGATTTTTTGTGCCCCCTTTGTGCATTGTCGCCTTGCCGTGTCAGGCTTTTTATGAACAACTGCGCATGCTTATTTGATAAGTTTTTGTCACGGGGCCCATTTTTATGCTGACAAAAGTTGTGTTCAAGAAAAATAAGCGATTTTTCCACCCGCATAAAGCGGTCATGAACAAGCGCCTAGCCAGGTAGTGGGACACCAGGCCCATTCCTTTCCAGATTTTTTAGGGGCGAAGCTCCTTAAAGCGGCACCCGTTCGTCGCTCATAGTCGCAGTCATTGTCGTAGTGCGTAACCAGTCTTACGTTTTGACCTGCAAGGTTGTGCCGGTGGGAGATTTCTTCTGTGCTTTGTGGAACAACAAAAAGTTCGTGGCGTGCACGTTAACTAAAATCCGAATGCTCCTGTCTCTCATTTCCCATTAGCAGCAATTCGCATGTACATTGAGCACTATCTGACAGGAAAAGGTTGCTACGTTATACTCGCTCGGCGTAACCTCCTTGGTTTTAGAAAGGTTTAGCGAGTGTTGAGCCGCAGTGCCATGAATACAATGAACTAGTATATACCATGAAGGAACTCGAGGTGGTTAAAGGTGGGAAGTAGATACGAAGCGCAAGCCGTAAGAAAGTAAAAGCCGAATTCTCCTGTCTCTCATTCCCCATTAGCAGCCATTGGCACGTACATTGAGCACTATCTGACAGGAAAAGGTTGCTACGTTATGCTTGCTGGGCGTACCCTCCTTGGTTTTAGAAAGGTTTAGCAAGCGTTGGGCCACCGTGCCATGAATACAGTGAACTGGTATATATCATGAACTCGAGGTGGTTAAAGGTGGGAAGTAGACCCGAAGCGCAAGCCGTTAGAAAGTGTGCGTGTGCCACTTCTCGTTTAGTCCTTGGAATGTCCGCTGGATGGCGGTGCTTTTAAATAAGGAATATATGATGAAAAGATGCGAGATGGTGGTACTTGGAGTGTTGAATAGATGGAGGAACGGACACACAGACAGATGCATGGATGGACGCATGAACGGACGCAGGGGCGCATGCATGGACGAACGCAGGGACGGACACACGAACAGACGCACGCACGAACGGGCGGATGGACGCACGGACGGTCACACAGACGGACGCATGGACGGACGGAAGCAAGAACGAATAGACGGACGAATCCTTCTCCCCACTCTCCATCATTCACTCCGTGGATATGCAGCCATTTTTTTTTTTCGCCATCGCAGAGAGTGAAGAAAAAATTAACACCATCTTCCAAAAAGGATCCCGGTTGCGAAGCAGCAGCGTTGCGCAGGGGTGGCGTCACGGTTTGAACGGCGCTCACGCGCATGCTGCGGTGAGCGCTGGAAGATTCGCTTCAAAACGATGGCAGGCGTAGGCCTTCCAGGTGACACGTACAGACATGTTTCAACGCGTACGTTAGGTGCATGTCAGGATTATTGCGCCTGAACCGACGAGTCAGAAGAGTAGCGAGCGGTGGTCGGGGCAGGTGTTGCTGTCGAACGGACGAGGTGGAAGCTGCGGGTGCCGCGGCGAGCGCGCGGCAGGCGAAGGAGAGACTGACGTCAGCGCGCGAGCTGAGCGTGACGTTCGCACGCAAAGGGAACGTGACGTCAACGCACAGCAGTGGCGTGACCTGCTTCGCACTGTTGGACATTAGCTAGATGTCCTGGCACAGCTTGCTGGTGCCCTGTCTACCTACCGTACCTCCTACTACTGCACACTCTTTAATAATGCTCGTCAGATTACCATTCATTGCGTCAACGCTAAAGCTGGTTTTCTCAATAAGAGCCAAGTATCTTTTCTGAAGCGAGACTCTGAGTTCTTGTGCATTCGTTATCAGTGCTAGCACATTGATTGGCTTCTTCTGTATCAATTTCTGAAGTTCCTTTTTCAAGTCTAGGCCAATTCGAGAAATTACCGTTTTATATCACTGCATCGCAATACTTCCACATCCTGCACGATGCCGGAGTGTGCATTTAGTATAAAGTTTATTTCGTTCTTACTATCACCAACAGGGCTTCTCCATGTCTACTTAAGGTTTACTCGTTTTCAGTAGAAGGTAAAGATCCGTAAATTATTGCGTTCAGCAAATTATACTAATACTTTCCTCTGGCATATCTTGCACCGATGCTATAATCCCTATTGCCTGGACTCCAGCCTGCTTCTTGCTTACCATAGCGTTATTGTTACCTCTCGGTAAAGTATACTATGTTTTTACCATCGCCGATTCCGCGTCTTCATGGAAGATTTCAACTAATACCTCATCATGACTCAATGGAGGCGCGTAGGCCTGTACCATTCTCATCTTGTATCTCTTACTGAGTTTACTTACAATGCCTACCACCCTTTCACTAATTCCATAATATTTTTCTATGTTGAAGGTTTGAAAGGCGGACTAGTTGGTATGAATTCATAATGCAATATTGGCAGCGCAAACTAACGGGACGCAAAGGAGGAGACAAAGAAGCGCTGGGCGACACTTGGTCACGGTGGAACCTTCCCTTTTGTATTTTCCTTTCTCTAGCTTTTCTGATACATATTGTCTTCGATGAATAAACCAAGTTTCAGTTTGCGCTCATTTGTCTCTTCCTTTGCGTCCCGTTAGTTAGCGCTGCCAATATTACATTGTGATTCCTACATGTTCCCAGCTATATGTCTGTGGATAAGGGAACCCACCCTCAGTTCTCTTCTGTCAACCAAGCCACGATAGCAAATGAAGTACCCACTCTGTAGCACTGTACAGGCATCATTTGTCCTCCTAAGCTCACTGAGCCTTATTACATCCCATTTAACTTCCTCTAGTTTCTCGAATAGCACAAATATACTTGCATCACTACATGGCGTTCTAGCGTTAAACGTTGCCAAGTTTAGGTTCCAATGGCGGCCTGTCCAGACCCAGAGATTCTTAGCACCCTCTGCTGCATCGCAGATCTGACCACCGAGGTCAGTTACCTCGCAACCGCTGGAGACTTAGAGCCGAGGGTGCATTGGCATATCTACGTAAGAGGTGGTGACCAGTGGCCAGATTTGCACCCCGGTGGCCAACCGGTATCGCATTCCCTCTGGTGAGAGAGTGCGATACCGGTGGTGGTCACAAGTGAGCCCACTCCCCAGGCCTCCTATTGCTATTCCATCATCACGTGGGATGAATGAATAAATATTATTTCCGGATCCGGCATGTTTCTGGTCCGGGCTAGACCACGAAGTGAGGCACCAGGAATAGGCGTATCAGCCGGGAGCCAAAGAGGGTGCAAGCCCCCCTCCCCCCCTTAGAAAAGTTAGGGGTGCTGAGTCCCCCACTTTCGACAGTGGTCACTGTTGGCTTCACGCTGGAGAAAACAACTAAGGCAAAATTTTTCTTCACCACTGTAATCACTCTATCATATGGTTATGAGGAATTCAAAATATTAAGAGGGAATGTTACATTATAGGGATCATTTTCTAACATTTCAGCAGTGAAGATTCGCCTTGAAGGCTCTTTGTGACCCTTTCCGCGCTCTGCAGTAGCACTGCAGAGCAGGGGCCCTATATAATTACTTAAATTGTTCATGTTTTTTTATTCTGCTGCGACTGGCTGGTGAACTCATATGGATGGGAACGGACAAACTTTTCATGGACCGGTCAAAGCATCTCCTGCTTCAGGAGGATAATTTTCTTTAATCGAAAAGGATTAGCATCACCACTGCCCCGTCGCAGTTGTTGTGAGCCGATGATTGCGACGAATCTTTCTAAATGCCTTAGTTTTGCCAGACTGGCAGCGCCAAAAAAGGTTTCCGCTTTAGTTTCCGATTAATCTGATCAGCCTTGCTTACGGCAACTTGGAGCAATCACGGCAGCTTGCAAAGTGGCGACGAACAAAGCAGTCGACTCGAGCTCAGTGGAAAGTTAGGCTAGTAAACTTGCCCCGCTACTACGAGAGCACCAAGACGTAGCTGGCCAGGTAGGTAGATAATAGACATAAATGCTCAGAATACCTTTGGTTCCTCAAGCATTTCTTCACATTTAAAGACTGAGTTCATTGTGAGCTATTTTTACTCATTAAAAGTTTCATTCACTGATAGAAATATTTACTGTTAAGGAAGCCGCCATCAACATAATTGCATATATGCGGGAAGTTCTGAGGTAATGCGTGAAAAGCGTCACCTGTAATGATATACATGCATGACATAGATCTGTTCTTCCAGTGCACGCTGCTTAGAACCAATTGTCCCTTTTTTACGCTATTGAACAAGTGCTGTGTGTATGACCATGTCATCACGTGAAAGTACGAGCGCGTCGAAGTTGTCTCGCTTTCAATTATATATATATATATATATATATATATATATATCACCTGACGAGTGCGGTAGGTTCCCCCCCCCCTCGCGAAAGAGTTGATGCGCCTCTGGCACCACGAGACCTTGCATGTGTCCGCACAGCCCGCCCTCCCCCCCCCCCCCCCCTTGCCTGCTGAATAGCCCATTTTTAGTCTTAGACCTCCAAGCTGAGCAGCACTAGCCGCCACCGCTCCCGGAGGGCCTCAGGAGAACGTGTTGATAAGTTGGGACATTCCCATTATATATCTTTATAAGACGTCCTTTCTGTTACACATAGTTTGCATTTATTGTCCACGTATAAGTGTGGGTAGCTCCTGTGGAGGCCCACAGGGTTTGAGTAGGAGTTAGTCTGTAGCTGTCGGCATTCCGGTGCTTCTTGCGTGTTTAGACTCGCGTAACATGCGGGAAAGACACGCCTTTCTTCTTTGTAGTCTTGCGTGTATTCTGTGTAGCTTGTAAATATGTCTCTGTGTAGTACGTCGACAGCAACTGGGATGATCACCGAGTGGTGTGATCGAGTGGCGCGGTGGGTTAATTATCTCGACAACTCGTTAGTCAGCTCGTTCTGATTGAATGTATCAGTCTCTGTGTGCGACGGGAACCATACGAGGTAATTTGGTTGATCTGCTTTGTGCAGTTCTTGGCTATTAACGAGGATTCCGAGGGCTCGTTGGGAAATCCGTCCTTGCGTAAAATTTCTGTTGGCTAGTTGCGAATCACTCAGTATGAATGTGTGTTTGCTGGAGGTGATTACAAAGTCTATGGCTACCTCCTCAGCCTCTTCTATATTGTTTATTATAACAGAGCATACATTAATACACATGCCGCATGTGTAGATCACGACGGCAGTGTGAGCCATTCGTTCAGGGTATGGGCTAGCATCTACAAAAGGGGAGTTACTGTTCGTCGTGCCATGTGCTTTGAACAGTGCTTTTGCTCGGTGCCTTCTGTGGTTTATGTTGATAATGGGTGTCATGATTCTGAGTATGGGGTTGGCGACTATCTTAGCTCTGATTGTATTGAGGATGTCCTATTTGACACCATGTTGTGCATGATACATTATTCCTAGTTTACTCATTATATTTCTTCTCGTTTTAGTTGTAGTGAGCCGTTTAATCTGAGATAAACGCCGATGTTGTTTTTAATCCGGTGGGGAATTACGCGTCACTGGGGCTCGAACCATGGACCTCTTGCACGCGAGGCTGATACTCCAACCACTACGCCATGACTGCAAACTGAAGAAAGAACAGTGGACGCAAAGACAACTTGCCACCAGTAGGATCCGAACCTGCCACCTTCGAATAACGCGTCTGATGCTCGACCACTGAGCTACGGTGGCGGTCCTCTCGCGAAATCAAGGAGGTGCCCCGTTCCCTCCCCCTCCCCCTATCCTCGGGAAAAAATTGCGGGCTACGCCACTAGTGTGGAATAAGCAGAAACTAATTAAGATTATGTTAATATGAAACAACACACTATATAGGTGATAAAAATGGCTATAGATCTGCAAAAGATAAAGTAATTAAAAAACAAAAGGGGGATATGCCGCCGCCGTAGTTTCGCAAGCCGGATACCAACGGCATAGAACCACGGTGATGCGAAGAATAGAGAAAAACATCGGAGGGACCTATACAAGGGCGAATTAATGTAGATGCGTTGCTTATAAACGTACCGAGCTTGTTTATCAGCCAAGTCATTTTGAAAATACTGTATTATTGTTGTTCGATTCGAGCCTCCAACAGAGTAGAATATACACAGGCGCTGGCATACAGGACCCATGCAACCCCCTCCCCGGAATCTTTGTTCGCCACATTCAATAAACCAGTTGGTAGTTTTTGATCGTTGCGTCATACACCATATTTTTTGTTCGTCTCCTGTACGTGTTCACAAAGCTCACTTTGAATTTAAATCAACATCAATCAGCCCACTATATGGATTTACCTCTTCACAGTTTCCATGCTTTTTCAAGAATCGCTTTGTTTAGGACTGTGCCTCAAGTGCGCTAAAAAAATGTTTGCGAGATTCACTTTGATCTATCAAATGCGATAATATCTTTGACGCCGGGTTTCCTCTGGGTGCTGCCCACGTACACTGGAGAAATCAAGCAAAATCTGGTTAGCCTCTCAATGGTTTCGCATCTGCCCAGTCCAAACTCATAAGAAGGGCGTAATCACTGAAACGACGTGAAGTCAAGCGTAGTTAAGGAAGCCTGACAGGAAATTCGTCGCGTTTCACTTACACAGGATTCACCACGAATAAAAGTCCGCATGGGGATGGTATAACACGACGGTAGTATTTTTGACCCCACCACAAAAATTCTCCACCATCTGTGATGCGAGTTAAGGAAAGAACACGGGGTGTGCGCATTGAGAAGTACGTTGCATAAAAGACGAAAACCAAGTTTGGTCTGTGAGATACCAGCGTTGTCTACAGGCCACTTCCATAATGCGTCCATTTATGGCCAAACGCGGTTTAGAAATATATTTTAGTGTTAGAACAGGCAGTCTGTTTTCGTAAGCACTGGCTTGAATTTTACCACGCATTGGTCTACACGAGGTTGCCTGAATTTTTGAGGCCGAACAATTATACGACGGCACCGACTCTTATCTTCAACTGGAACCATATCCTTGTGTTTCTAGAAGGCGTTTTAGAAAAATGCGGATAACTGGAAATACCAATGGGCTCTAGTGAAAGTACTTGACAGTAAGTGCCACTTCATGCTTCTGCCAGCAATAGGATATTTGAATTAGAACAATAAAATCTAAAGCGAGAACTCCTATTTTTAAATAACAGAGCAATAAATACACTCAAACTTCTAAGCTCGCTACACCGACAAGAGAGACGAGCGAAAGCTGTATACTTACTCAAGCTGTGCTGAAATCGAGAAGAATGTGACTTAGAAGCAGCACCAAGCATTCGATGAAAGATTAACGAGCGTAAAAAGGGGACACGCCCTTTCTATATAAAACGTTTTGCATAGCAAATCAATATCTGAAGACGCAGAACTCAACTTATGTCCATAATGCACGTTCTACGCGTGAAATTCTGTGCTGGACATGTGAGGGTGAAGTGTGATATCTTTCATATCGCAAAGCAAAATTAGGTGTTGCACGGCTTTACTGCGCAGCTTAGAGCGCACACGGTAGCAAAACATCTCCTCCTGGACAATGAATTTCTGCGCAAAATACCAAATGGTGCTGCACTTGCTTAGGAAAACAATCGCTTCACAAAGATGGATTATCTCACCATTGAGATCAGGAGGTGAAGAAGGCATCTTCCGGCGAAGTCTTTCTTTTTCCTTAAATCTATGGCCCTTACCCACACTGGGGCATTTGCCAAGACTGCAAAGTTCGAAATCTAAATTGGTATTTGAAGAATGTCGGCTGACTTACAAAATAAAAAATGAAACGTCAATATTAAGTAGTACATTGTATTAAGGCTACAAGTACTATGCTATTGAGCTGGTTTTTTAAACTTCTGTATTAATCTGATTGGAACAATTCTGAACAAATTTTAGCTTATATTAATAACGAATATTTTAAATACCAGATTAAAATGGTACTCGTTGAGTAGGTAAAGTAAAAGTGCGCACGGCATCAAAGGCACCCCTGCGGCCCTTCCTCTTCCACTGCCTCTTCCTTTCTCAAGCTCCCACTCTGCTTAAGACGGGTTCATACCCACAAGGGAAATTAGCAGCACTGAAGTTGCTGAATATGAATGTTAAGGAGAAATACACCCAGCGCTGTGTTTGTAACTGTGTTTTAGAGCAACCAAACGGCAGATCTTATAGCCAAGCATAGAGCGCATGCGCATTCTCGTCTTCCATACTTCCTGGTACTAAAACATGTCCTTGTCGTCTGTTATGTGCCGGTAGCGCTGCTTTATAGTGATAATGAACTCACCCAATCCGCCTGTTCTCTGTAAGTATGCAATTGCGGAAAATGCGGCAAAGAAAAAAAGATAAATAAAACGCTACCTAACATCACAAACGAAAACGGAGCATGAATACGATGTTGTTGGAAGCAGATGGTTAGCCGCATCTCAGCGCTGCCTCCAGATGTTGGGCCCGGTGGTTAGCGTTGCGTAAAGCAGGAGTGCCTGCGTAACCCCCCCCCCCCCCCGCAGGTCCACAGAGAGGCCGAGCTTCGGCGGGACAAACGGGAGCCTTGAGTTCCCGCGTGTATTGCTGATGGTTTTATGCAGGGCGAAAAAGATGATTGGTCAGTGAGCAACAACCCCTAGATTCCTAAGGCCTTTCCAATTGTTGCGTGACGTCACCCCATGGGTCCGTGCGGGCGCGGCGTTCCGGTATTCCGAAGCGTCGCGTTCGCTTCCACTGGTGTTGTAACACTCTTGATGGGTGCGAAATACTATGTCAAGTATTTGATAAGCTTTCTCGGCCACCGGTGAAGCATTCTGCGTGTAGTTTTACTCTCGTAAGAAGAAACCACACGACACAAGATAAGCTTTATTCCGTTATAACATCACTTTTTCTTCAGTGTTGCTGATTTCCATGCGGTCGTCTATTTCTGCACATTGTCTTGGATGTTGTCATTTTGCAGTCTGCAGAAGTTGTTCAAGATAACATTGGTTGCTGTGTGAACTACCAAGCGCAAGATAGTTTGTGCGGTGTGTCCATTTTCACATGTATCGATGTCAGTCTGTGGTTCCAGCAAAGAAAATGGCGGCGAAGCAACTATACCACGTTGATTCCTGCATGAGAAAAAGTATTTGGCGTATTCTCCCAATGACCGTTTTTCCATAACTGACTTCGTTATCATAACCTTCCTTTGGTTAGGTTCACCATCATGGACTGTTATCTACCTGAATTTTCCTTTTTTTCATTACCAGTGTGCAGAAACAAATGGAGCATGAAAGTTTCTTGCATGCAGGCAGCATGGGCAGCATTTTCTGCGATGTAAACAATTCAACATGTCGTGTTGGGAGCCGGCGGTGTCGTCGTCACTGACAGCCACGGAAAACTTGCAATCCGTAAGATTCTCATTGACACCTCCAAACTCTATTTCCTCGCGTGGAAATGTCAACAAAATTGGAGAAGCAGCTTCTCACATTTGTAGATTCGACGGACGAAAATGCTGTACTGTGCTCCTGCTCAGTGTCGGTACCGGCCTAAGCAATCTTCCAGCGCGACCTTCTGAAAGTTCTGGATGCGTTTGACTCAAGTGGGTTGATGACATCTAGAACTAGCTTCACGTTTGGCTGCTCCAGAGAGGTTCGACTAACAGCCTGTGCGTTGAGTTTGTAGCCACCCTATCGGAAAAATTGCCATGGTGGATACTGGAAAACATTGTGGGCGTAGTGGAAATAATAGTGGGAATGGTGGAAATTATGATGGATATGGTAGGACGTAGTGGAAAATATGGTGGATATGCCGGGACATACTGGGTGGTATGGTGTACAGATAAAGGGGAAAGTGAAAATGATAGTGGAAAGCAGAGGCTAGATAGTGGGCAATAATGTGACACTCTGCCCACCATTGCGATAATGTTGGAAAGCTCTAAGCATATGGTGGGTGGTGCTTATTATGGTGGGCCACATTGTGTACCAAGCTGAGAAACTCTTCCCACCATTGCGATAATGCTGGGAAGCACTAAGCATATGGTGGGTGGTGCTTGTTATGGTGGGCCACATGGTGTACCAAGCTGAGAAGCTCTGCCCACCATCGCGACAATGCTGGGAAGCAGTAAGCAGATGATGGGTGGGCTTATAATGGCATGCAATTTATACAGTGTACAAAGCTGGGATCTGTACACTACATGTTCTACCACCATGATTTCCACCAAAGGTTAGGCCTACTGACCCAGCCCGTACAATTGTGTTATCCGTGCTTCCGGGTTTCAGAATACCCAATTTCGACGATTAAGAATGACAATACAGCGCAGCCATGGCATCAATTAGCCTGAATGAAGCATTTTTCATTGTGTATGGTGTCCGCTAAAGAAGCAACAAACATCGATGCGACGCGATTCAAACACTCCCAGAGAACGTACCTCACCGACAGCCTCCTCAGCGACAGCCACCGGTCGCACTCGCCGGCACTTCTCTAGCTTTTGTGCGAGAACTCAGACGTGGCAATTCGTACTCTTGGAGAACCAATATGATAGCGTAATGTTTCCGGCACACTGCATTCGTTTTGGCGAAGCCGTTATGTAGTTGTTGCTTTAGCGAAAGAGCTACAGCATTGCGCTGGCACGACCGTCCTCTACATGGCGCGAAAAGCATCCCAATACTCAATCAAATAAATTAGGCGGGCGTATCTATGGAATGACCCTAAAAGCGTCATAAATCGTGAGCAGATGTCGCCCTTTAGAACGAGCGCGAAACGGATATTAAACTTGGAAGACCCCGCCGGTAAACTGTTGCTGCTCCCCAGTCCACTTGGTTTTTTTTTTTTCTTGCAGTTGTGAATTGTAAAAAAAAAATAGCACTGGTGCCATTAACACAGTGGCAATCGTTACAGGCAGCAATTTAACACATCACCTTTTTTTTGTTTAACCATAACACATAACAACTATTTAACACACAACCAACCTCATGTTGGTATGGCGCAGTGCAATAAACAAAGAAAAAGTTGGTATGGCGCAGTGGTCCGGGTCTGCGAACGGGGATCCGCATGTTGCACGTTCGATCCTCTGCGGCACCTTTTTTTTTTTTTTTTTTTACAGGACGGGTGTTTTTTTTATATCGTTTTTATAGAATCCTTTTTTTTATTTTTTGTGGCAGCTCGTCACGGTGATTCTGACGTCATTTCGCGCTCAAGCGTTGCCGGCACTGCATCACCCACCATACCCACCATGCGCCATGGTGGGCGTTTCCCACCATTCACCTACTACATTAATCCATTATAATGGTGGGTGGTGGTTTACACCATGCCCACAATTCTTTTTTTACAAGCGACGTTTTCTCTGCAGTATAAAGCTAACATTGGCGAAAAATAATCAGCTTTCATCTGAGGTGGTCCTTCGGCCATTCCTCCAGTCAAATCAACTTCTGGGAAAGAAGGGCAGGTTCCAAGGTATTTATGTTAATCCCATTGTCCGTTGACGACTATGTGCTCCAAGAGATGTGCAGGGTCGACAACGTATATAGAAAAGAGGTTGAACGTTATCTGCTGATTGATTGTTATGTGGGTTTTAACGTCCCCAAACCACGATATGATCATGAGAGATGCCGTAGTGGAGGGCTCCGGAAATTTAGAACACCTGGGTTTCTTTTACGTGCACCATAATGCGAGCACACGGGGCTACAGCATTATTGCCTCCATCAAAAATGCAGCTGCCGCAACCGGGATTTGATACCGCGACCGGTGGGTCAGCAGCCGAGTACCTTAGTCACTAGACAACCGCGGCGGGGCAAGAGCGTTATCTGCTGGATGTTCATAAATAATGCTCACTTGAGGACTTGGAGCGAGAAAAAAAACGAGACATCATCTTTCTGTTCAGAGCATTGTTGTCAGTTATTACAGCGATAACCTTAAGCCCCATTTTCTCAATATTCAGTATAAAGTTTTGGGTATGCTCGTGCAGAGTTTCTGCGTTAATTTTGCATACGGGAAGTACATGAATGATGTCCTTGTTCGCAGAATAGAAAGACTGCAACATGAACACAATGGCTGGTTCTGGTTGCTGGTTCTGTAGAATGGGCTGCCATTCCTACTATTGTTCCCCCTTTGTAATAAAAGTAAGGCTTTATGTGAATCTTATCTATCATGATGGTTACAGTCATTTGATAATCTTTCATTGACTTCATTCGCTCGTATGTAGGAAAGAAAGTGCGTTGGTTGGGCAAATGCACTGGATTGTTGAAGGATGGAGCAAATTGCTCTTAGACTCAGCTCTCACGAAGTGATAGGCATGGGGATAAATTGAGTGAAGAATACTGGCAAACACATTTAGTTCCGCGCTATAGACATCCCTTTTGGCAAGGAAAAGGTACACTTGCTCACTCGAAACTTTCAACAAAGCACAATGTTCACTTGGCGTGCTAGTAAAACAATGACGTCTGTGAGAAGCAAACTAATAAACCTCAGTACTTCAGTATGTTTTGACTCGTTCCTGGTTTTAGGTAGCTCGCATAAGTGCCTTGCAAGCTGCTCCAACAGCAAGTATGGGGATAAGTGTGTCGGACACTCGACTTGGCACAGCGCTGCTCCAAGAAAAAGACCAGAGTTGCACTCCCTTCAAAATAAGAGAAAGTGAAAGATCTGCGAAAACAGTCAATGAGCAGTTGACATAAGAAGAATTCCTTTCGATGACAAGAAACCATACGCACTCGTCAGTGATAAAGTTACTGGCCAAAAATTATTATTGCAGATACCTGGCAACTTCTACTTGAAGTCTGCATACGAAGACACTTTGTTTATTTTTTGCTCAAGTTCTCTAAACTCAATTGACCCCTCTATAGCTTCTTGCGAAGCAGCACTCACCCTTCTCGCGATCCTTCTCGCCGGCGATTGACGACGCGTTGTCTCTGCAGTTTGGAAAGATAGAAGGTACAAAATGGCACTTCAGTTTGCGTCTGTCTCATTCTACTTCTATTATCCTTCCTGTTCGTTCATCTTGATGTGACATCGTTGTTATAAAATTTTCTGCATGGAAGTCCAGCTCACAAATCTGCATGCGAAAAAAAAAGTGTCTGTTATAAACTTGCCACAAAAGAAACACATTATGCATAGGGATAACTGGCAAATAGCTGTTCCTTAGTAATTAGTTAACTGGGGTTAAGGAAGCCAAAGCCACACAAAGTGGCGCTGCGACTCTGGAAAGGCAGCGCCATTACTGGTAGAAAAGTAGAAATCGAGTATGTATATCGCGCGTTTTGCCTTCCCCCCAACGCACTGCCGCTCGCTTACGTGCTCGTGCCGAGGGTGCGAGCAGGTAACGAGGGCGCGAGCGCGGTGCGTTTGAGTTACCTTACAATGTAGCACCTGCAGTACGGCTTCATAAAATCTCTGAGCTGTACAAGCACTTCCAAGAAGCGAATCTAACAAAAGGAGTAAAGCTCATTAGTCGAGTTTATGATGCAGAAGCAAACAACGAAAGACAAGGGCGCCCAAGTCACTGCGTAATGCATTTCTCAGGTTCGTGACGATATTATGTATGACGCATGAGTCGCGGTGCGTTTGAGTTACCTTACAATGTAGCACCTGCAGCACGGCTTCATAAAATCTCTGAGCTGTACAAGCACTTCCAAGAAGCGAATCTAACAAAAGGAGTAAAGCTCATTAGTCAAGTTTATGATGCAGGAGCAGACAACGGAAGACAAGGGCGCCCGAGTCACTGCGAAATGCATTTCTCAGGTTCGTGACGATATTATGTATGACGCATGAGTCGCGGTGCGTTTGAGTTACCTTACAATGTAGCACCTGCAGTACGGCTTCATAAAATCTCTGAGCTGTAGAAGCACTTTCAAGAAGCGAATCTAACAAAAGGAGTAAAGCCCATTAGTCAAGCTTATGATGCAGGAGCAGACAACGGAAGACAAGGGAGCCCGAATCACTGCGAAATGCATTTCTCAGGTTCGTGACGATATTATGTATGACGCATGAGTCGCGGTGCGTTTGAGTTACCTTACAATGTAGCACCTACAGTACGGCTTCATAAAATCTCTGAGCTGTACAAGCCCTTCCAAGAAGCGAATCTAACAAAAGGAGTAAAGCTCATTAGTCAAGTTTATGATGCAGGAGCAGACAACGGAAGACAAGGGCGCCCGAGTCACTGCGAAATGCATTTCTCAGGTTCGTGACGATATTGTGTATGACGCATGACTCGCGGTGCGTTTGAGTTACCTTACAATGTAGCACCTGCAGTACGGCTTCATAAAATCTCTGAGCTGTACAAGCGCTTCCAAGAAGCGAATCTAACAAAAGGAGTAAAGCTCATTAGTCAAGTTTATGATGCAGGAGCAGACAACGGAAGACAAGGGCGCCCGAGTCACTGTGAAATGCATTTCTCAGGTTCGTGACGATATTATGTATGACGCATGAGTCGCGGTGCGTTTAAGTTACCTTACAATGTAGCACCTGCAGCACGGCTTCATAAAATCTCTGAGCTGTACAAGCACTTCCAAGAAGCGAATCTAACAAAAGGAGTAAAGCTCATTAGTCAAGTTTATGATGCAGGAGCAGACAACGGAAGACAAGGGCGCCCGAGTCACTGCGAAATGCATTTCTCAGGTTCGTGACGATATTATGTATGACGCATGAGTCGCGGTGCGTTTGAGTTACCTTACAATGTAGCACCTGCAGTACGGCTTCATAAAATCTCTGAGCTGTAGAAGCACTTTCAAGAAGCGAATCTAACAAAAGGAGTAAAGCTCATTAGTCAAGTTTATGATGCAGGAGCAGACAACGGAAGACAAGGGAGCCCGAATCACTGCGAAATGCATTTCTCAGGTTCGTGACGATATTATGTATGACGCATGAGTCGCGGTGCGTTTGAGTTACCTTACAATGTAGCACCTACAGTACGGCTTCATAAAATCTCTGAGCTGTACAAGCCCTTCCAAGAAGCGAATCTAACAAAAGGAGTAAAGCTCATTAGTCAAGTTTATGATGCGGGAGCAGACAACGGAAGACAAGGGCGCCCGAGTCACTGCGAAATGCATTTCTCAGGTTCGTGACGATATTGTCACGGGGTCGTGACGTGGCCGAAGACAGGAAACTTCGTGTGGGGGATTTAATTATTTATTTGGGCGAACCTGTGCCCAGTAAAAGGAAAGTCCAATTACAGCAGCAGTCTCGCACAGATAGCAGTCTCGGACTGATAGCGGCGAACGGAGCGTCGGCCTTCGATCAACTACTGACAGGCGGCGAAGCGCGTCGGCATTTATACTCTTGCCGCCGAATGTTCTAGCGTTATCGCTAGCGGTGGCGTAGGTTCCAGAACAATCTGTACAGTTCGCACAGTGGGCGTAATCTCATCGAAATGATCTGCTACAGTCTGGAACCTTCTCGAAAACTGCAGGCTTGGTTTGCGCTGAGAATCGTGTGATGTTTTTGGACGATAACAAAAACTTGGGAAATGGAACGTGGCATTGCCCCCCTCTGAAAAAAGGCATCGTCCCGATGCTTTAACTAAAGATGAAAGTACAATAATATTGCAAGAAAGTACAATGAATAAATTATGATACAACAATAATACAAAAAAAACACTAGTTCAGTTTGTTAACGCGCATGAAACGGCTTAAGGCGCGCGACATGGACGACTTCAGGTCGCGATCGGCGTCGTTGAGAGTTCGTGATGCCGTCGGGGACAACCTCGTAATCAAGTGGGCCGAGCCGTCGAACCACCCTGTACGGTTCGAAGTACCGTCGCAGAAGCTTTTCACTTAGTCCACGTCGGCGTATCGGCGTCCACACCCAAACACGTTCACCGGGCTGGTATTCCACGAAGCGTCGTCGGAGGTTGTAACGGTGGCTGTCGGTCGTCTGTTGATTCTTGATACGGAGACGCGCAAGTTGTCGGGCTTCTTCGGCGCGTTGAAGGTACTCGCTCACATCGAGGTTTTCTTCGTCGGTGACGTTGGGTAACATGGCATCGAGCGTCGTTGCCGGGCTCCTTCCGTAGACCAATTTGTATGGAGATATCTGCGTCGTCTCCTGCACCGCCGTGTTGTATGCGAAGGTCACATACGGAAGAATGGCGTCCCACGTCTTGTGTTCGACATCGACGTACATTGACAGCATGTCGGCGATCGTCTTCTTAAGCCGCTCGGTGAGGCCGTTGGTCTGTGGGTGGTACGCTGTCGTCCGGCGGTGGTTTGTTTGGCTGTATGCCAGGATTGCTTGAGTTAAGTCGGCAGTGAATGCCGTTCCTCTGTCGGTGATAAGGACCTCTGGGGCGCCATGACGTAGGACGATATTTTTGACGAAGAATTTAGCTACTTCGGATGCACTGCCTTTTGGCTGGGCTTTTGTCTCGGCGTAGCGGGTGAGGTAGTCGGTAGCTACCACAATCCACTTGTTTCCGAAAGCCGACGTCGGGAACGGCCCCAGTAGGTCCATACCAATCTGCTGGAAAGGTCGGCAAGGTGGATCAATTGGCTGCAGAAGTCCCGCTGGCCTTGTCGGCGGTGTCTTGCGTTGCTAACAGTCCCGGCATGTTCTCACATAACGAGTGACGTCGGTGGTAAGGCGTGGCCAGTAGTACCTTTCTTGTATCCTCGCGAGCGTGCGAGAAACACCGAGGTGCCCTGCCGTCGGATCGTCGTGAAGGGCCTGCAGGAGTTCTGGTTGCAGAGCTGAAGGCACCACAAGAAGGTACTTAGCTCGAAGCGGTGAAAAGTTTTTCTTTTGTAGAAGACCGTTTCGCAGAAAGAACGACGCAAGTGCGCGCTTGAATATCTTCGGGACTTCGGCGGTCCTGCCTTCGAGGTATTCTATTAGGGCCTTAAGTTCCGGGTCGGCCCTTTGTCGTTCAGCGAAGTCGTCGGTAGTTATCGTTCCTAAGAAGTAGTCGTCATCCGGGTCGTCGGGTAGCGGTTGGTCGACAGGCGCACGAGAGAGACAGTCGGCGTCGGAGTGTTTTTTGCCGGACTTGTAAATGACAGTAATGTCATATTCTTGAAGTCTCAGGCTCCATCGTGCGAAACGACCTGAGGGGTCCTTCAAGGTGGCTAGCCAACACAATGCGTGGTGGTCGCTCACAACTTTGAAGGGCCTGCCGTAGAGGTAGGGGCGAAATTTCGACGTAGCCCAGATGATGGCGAGGCACTCCTTTTCTGTTGTGGAATAATTTGCTTCTGCTTTGGATAGCGATCGGCTGGCGTAACTAATAACCCTTTCAAGTCCGTCAGCCCTCTGCACAAGAACGGCACCAAGACCTACGCTGCTTGCGTCAGTATGTATTTCTGTCTCGGCGAATTCGTCGAAATGGGCAAGTAACGGAGGCGTCTGGAGGCGATGTTTAAGCTCCTGGAAAGCGTGTTCCTGCGGCGTTTCCCACTTAAACTCCACGTCGGCCTTGGTAAGGTTAGTGAGAGGATCGGCGATGCGGGCGAAGTTTTTCACGAACCGCCTATAATAGGCACACAGGCCCAGAAATCGGCGCACGGCTTTCTTGTCAGTGGGCGGCGGGAAGTCGGCGATGGCGGCTGTTTTCCGTGGATCGGGACGAACTCCAGACTTGCTGATAACGTGCCCCAGAAACAAAAGCTCCTCATACGCAAATCTGCACTTTTCTGGCTTCAGTGTGAGTCCGGAAGTCTTGATGGCTTGAAGTACAGCTTCAAGGCGCCGAAGATGCTCGTCGAAACTCGAGGAAAACACGACGACGTCGTCCAAGTACACAAGGCAAGTCTGCCACTTCAATCCTGCCAGTACTGTATCCATAACGCGTTGAAACGTTGCAGGCGCTGAGCAAAGGCCGAAGGGCATCACCTTAAACTCGAAGAGGCCGTCCGGTGTTATGAACGCCGTCTTTTCTCGGTCTCTTTCGTCGACTTCGATTTGCCAATAGCCAGTCTTAAGGTCCATTGACGAAAAGTACTTGGCGTTATGGAGCCGATCAAGTGCGTCGTCTATTCGTGGGAGGGGATACACGTCCTTTCTTGTGATTTTGTTCAGGCGGCGATAATCGACGCAGAAACGTAGGGTCCCATCCTTTTTCTTCACTAACACCACGGGGGATGCCCATGGACTCTTGGACGGCTGGATAATGTCATCCCGCAGCATTTCATCAACTTGTCTCTTCATGGCCTCACGTTCTCGCGTCGAAACCCTGTACGGACTCTGACGGAGTGGTCTGGCATTTTCTTCGGTTATGATGCGATGTTTCGTGATTGGGGTCTGCCGAATTTTCGATGACGACGAAAAGCAATCTTCGTATTGCAGGAGCAGGGCCTTGAGCTGTTCTTGCTTATCGTTCGGAAGTCTGGGATTGACGTCGAAAGCTATGGGAGGGGCTTGGTTCCTCTGAGCAGGTTCCGCAGAATCGGCGAGGGCGAAAGCACTGGTGGCTTCGACAATTTCTTCGATGTATGCGACCGTTGTTCCTTTGTTCACATGTTTGTACTCATTGCTGAAATTCGTGAGCAAAACCGTTGCTTTGCCTCCCCGCAGCTCTGCAATTCCTCTTGCGACGCAAATATTTCGGGCGACCAACAGATGCTGACTGCCTTCAACGACGCCCTCCAAGTCAGGTGATTTAGGAGCGCCGACTGAAATAATGACGCTTGAGCGAGGCGGAATGGTGACTTGTTCTTCCAGCACATTCAAGGCATTGTGCCCTGACGGCGTGCGCGGCGGTAGTGCTTCTTCTGTGGATAACGTTATCGACTTTGTTTTTAGGTTGATGACAGCACCATGGAGGCATAAGAAGTCCATGCCAAGGATGACATCTCTCGAGCAACGCTGTAGGACTACGAAGTCTGTAGGATAAATACGGCCGTTAATGGTGACTCTCACTGTGCAGATTCCTGCAGGCGTTACGAGATGACCTCCGGCTGTGCGGATTTCAGGGCCTTTCCAAGCTGTCCTATTTTTCTTTAACTTCGCGGCGAACGACCCACTGATGACAGAATAGTCGGCTCCAGTATCGACGAGAGCAGTCACACTGTGGCCGTCGATAAGAACGTCGAGGTCGCTAGTTCGCCGTCTCGCATTACAGTTAGGGCGTGGCGTCGGGTCACGGCTGCGTCGGCTTGTTCCGCTGCTTCCATGCTGCGTCGTCAGGCCACCTTCGGTAAATGAGCTTTCGCCGTCAGGGCTTTGCCTGGCTGGCGTTGTGTTCGGAAAGCTCCGTCGCGGCGTCGTCGTCGTCGGAGGATCTTCGGTAGTTCGTCGCACAGCAACCGCACCTCCACCGGTTGCTGCCCTTAGTTTCCCGGATACGGGCTAGGAGACCGGCCCCGCGTTGGGCCAGAGTACTGCCGGTGGTGCGGTGACGTGCGGCGGCTGGGCGACGGCGAACGCGAAGGGCTTCGTGGTGTCCACCGAGTTCCTGTCAGGTAGTCGGCGATGTCACGTGGTCGTTCTCCTGGCTGTGGACGCGGTGCATTGACGGCGAAGCCACGCAGTCCCATCTGTCGGTACTGGCAACGGCGGTATGTGTGTCCGGCCTCGCCGCAGTGGTAGCAGAGCGGGCGATGGTCAGGGGTGCGCCAGACGTCAGTCTTCCTCGGTGCACGGCGCTGGGCCGCTGGCGAACGGTATGACGTCGGTGGCGGTGGCGGCGGCGGTGGCGTCTGTCGACGGAAGTGCGATGGGGCTGCGTTTTGGCGTGGACGGGGAGGAGCGTTGTGGCGCAGTGCAGCGGCGTAGCTCATAGCTTCCGGCTCGGGCAGCGGTGCGTGGGGAATTTGAAGCGATTGCCGAACTTCTTCTCGCACAATGTCGGCAATTGAATCCACTTGAGGCTGGGCCGAAGGCAACAGCTTGCGCAGCTCTTCCCGCACGATCGCTCGGATCGTTTCACGCAGGTCTCCGGAGTTACTGGCTTGAGCAGCAGCGCAGTCTGCAGTCAGGCGACAATTATACTGTCTGGTGCGCATGTCCAGGGTCTTTTCGATAGTGGTCGCTTCTGCTACAAATTCTTGGACGGTTATCGGTGGGTTTCTCATCAGTCCCGCGAAGAGCTCCTGTTTGACCCCTCGCATCAGGAAACGAACTTTTTTCTCCTCAGGCATGTCTGGATCAGCGTGACGGAATAGTCGGGTCATTTCTTCTGTGAAAATGGCGACATTTTCATTTGGCAGCTGAACCCGAGTCTCTAATAAAGCAGCGGCCCTCTCTTTGCGAGCGACGCTCGCGAACGTTTGAAGGAATGCGCCGCAGAAAACATCCCACGTTCGGAGCGTGGACTCCCGATTTTCAAGCCAAGTCCTTGCGGTGTCTTCGAAATAGAAGAACACACGACGCAGCTTTTCGTCATGGTCCCAGTGGTTGAGGGCGGCCACACGGTCGTATGTCTCCAGCCAGGACTCCGGGTCTTCGAACGATGACCCATGGAAAATTGGTGGTTCCCTGGGTTGGTGCATGACCATCGTTGGCTGGGACGCTGCGGTTGTCATTGTCGCTGCAGTCGCGGTCATGGCCTTCGTCTTCCGCGCCTTGTCTGGTAGAAGCCCGTACTCTGGTGGTAGCCCTTGCTGTCGGCGGCTTGTTCGCTGCTCCTGGTTGGTGTCGGTGTCTTCTCCGCGACGTGGGCTGGGTTCACGGCTTGACGGGAGCGTCCGCTAGATGAACGAAGCAGCACCTCCACCAGATGTCACGGGGTCGTGACGTGGCCGAAGACAGGAAACTTCGTGTGGGGGATTTAATTATTTATTTGGGCGAACCTGTGCCCAGTAAAAGGAAAGTCCAATTACAGCAGCAGTCTCGCACAGATAGCAGTCTCGGACTGATAGCGGCGAACGGAGCGTCGGCCTTCGATCAACTACTGACAGGCGGCGAAGCGCGTCGGCATTTATACTCTTGCCGTCGAATGTTCTAGCGTTATCGCTAGCGGTGGCGTAGGTTCCAGAACAATCTGTACAGTTCGCACAGTGGGCGTAATCTTATCGAAATGATCTGCTGCAGTCTGGAACCTTCTCGAAAACTGCAGGCTTGGTTTGCGCTGAGAATCGTGTGATGTTTTTGGACGATAACAAAAACTTGGGAAATGGAACGTGGCAATATTATGTATGACGCATGACTCGCGGTGCGTTTGAGTTACCTTACAATGTAGCACCTGCAGTACGGCTTCATAAAATCTCTGAGCTGTACAAGCACTTCCAAGAAGCGAATCTAACAAAAGCAGTAAAGCTCATTAGTCGAGTTTATGATGCAGAAGCAAACAACGAAAGACAAGGGCGCCCAAGTCACTGCGTAATGCATTTCTCAGGTTCGTGACGATATTATGTATGACGCATGAGTCGCGGTGCGTTTGAGTTACCTTACAATGTAGCACCTGCAGTACGGCTTCATAAAATCTCTGAGCTGTACAAGCCCTTCCAAGAAGCGAATCTAACAAAAGGAGTAAAGCTCATTAGTCGAGTTTATGATGCAGAAGCAAACAACGAAAGACAAGGGCGCCCAAGTCACTGCGTAATGCATTTCTCAGGTTCGTGACGATATTATGTATGACGCATGAGTCGCGGTGCGTTTGAGTTACCTTACAATGTAGCACCTACAGTACGGCTTCATAAAATCTCTGAGCTGTACAAGCCCTTCCAAGAAGCGAATCTAACAAAAGGAGTAAAGCTCATTAGTCAAGTTTATGATGCAGGAGCAGACAACGGAAGACAAGGGCGCCCGAGTCACTGCGAAATGCATTTCTCAGGTTCGTGACGATATTATGTATGACGCATGACTCGCGGTGCGTTTGAGTTACCTTACAATGTAGCACCTGCAGTACGGCTTCATTAAATCTCTGAGCTGTACAAGCACTTCCAAGAAGCGAATCTAACAAAAGGAGTAAAGCTCATTAGTCGAGTTTATGATGCAGAAGCAAACAACGGAAGACAAGGGCGCCCGAATCACTGCGAAATGCATTTCTCAGGTTCGTGACGATATTATGTATGACGCATGAGTCGCGGTGCGTTTGAGTTACCTTACAATGTAGCACCTACAGTACGGCTTCATAAAATCTCTGAGCTGTACAAGCCCTTCCAAGAAGCGAATCTAACAAAAGGAGTAAAGCTCATTAGTCAAGTTTATGATGCAGGAGCAGACAACGGAAGACAAGGGCGCCCGAGTCACTGCGAAATGCATTTCTCAGGTTCGTGACGATATTATGTATGACGCATGAGTCGCGGTGCGTTTGAGTTACCTTACAATGTAGCACCTGCAGCACGGCTTCATAAAATCTCTGAACTGTACAAGCACTTCCAAGAAGCGAATCTAACAAAAGGAGTAAAGCTAATTAGTCAAGTTTATGATGCATGAGCAGACAACGGAAGACAAGGGCGCCCGAGTCACTGCGAAATGCATTTCTCAAGTTCGTGACGATATTATGTATGACGCATGAGTCGCGGTGCGTTTGAGTTACCTTACAATGTAGCACCTGCAGTACGGCTTCATAAAATCTCTGAGCTGTAGAAGCACTTTCAAGAAGCGAATCTAACAAAACGAGTAAAGCTCATTAGTCAAGCTTATGATGCAGGAGCAGACAACGGAAGACAAGGGAGCCCGAATCACTGCGAAATGCATTTCTCAGGTTCGTGACGATATTATGTATGACGCATGAGTCGCGGTGCGTTTGAGTTACCTTACAATGTAGCACCTACAGTACGGCTTCATAAAATCTCTGAGCTGTACAAGCCCTTCCAAGAAGCGAATCTAACAAAAGGAGTAAAGCTCATTAGTCAAGTTTATGATGCAGGAGCAGACAACGGAAGACAAGGGCGCCCGAGTCACTGCGAAATGCATTTCTCAGGTTCGTGACGATATTATGTATGACGCATGACTCGCGGTGCGTTTGAGTTACCTTACAATGTAGCACCTGCAGTACGGCTTCATAAAATCTCTGAGCTGTACAAGCGCTTCCAAGAAGCGAATCTAACAAAAGGAGTAAAGCTCTTTAGTCAAGTTTATGATGCAGGAGCAGACAACGGAAGACAAGGGCGCCCGAGTCACTGCGAAATGCATTTCTCAGGTTCGTGACGATATTATGTATGACGCATAAGTCGCGGTGCGTTTGAGTTACCTTACAATGTAGCACCTGCAGCACGGCTTCATAAAATCTCTGAGCTGCTCAAGCACTTCCAAGAAGCGAATCTAAAAAAAGGAGTAAAGCTCATTAGTCAAGTTTATGATGCAGGAGCAGACAACGGAAGACAAGGGCGCCCGAGTCACTGCGAAATGCATTTCTCAGGTTCGTGACGATATTATGTATGACGCATGAGTCGCGGTGCGTTTGAGTTACCTTACAATGTAGCACCTGCAGTACGGCTTCATAAAATCTCTGAGCTGTAGAAGCACTTTCAAGAAGCGAATCTAACAAAAGGAGTAAAGCTCATTAGTCAAGTTTATGATGCAGGAGCAGACAACGGAAGACAAGGGAGCCCGAATCACTGCGAAATGCATTTCTCAGGTTCGTGACGATATTATGTATGACGCATGAGTCGCGGTGCGTTTGAGTTACCTTACAATGTAGCACCTGCAGTACGGCTTCATAAAATCTCTGAGCTGTACAAGCCCTTCCAAGAAGCGAATCTAACAAAAGGAGTAAAGCTCATTAGTCGAGTTTATGATGCAGAAGCAAACAACGAAAGACAAGGGCGCCCAAGTCACTGCGTAATGCATTTCTCAGGTTCGTGACGATATTATGTATGACGCATGAGTCGCGGTGCGTTTGAGTTACCTTACAATGTAGCACCTACAGTACGGCTTCATAAAATCTCTGAGCTGTACAAGCCCTTCCAAGAAGCGAATCTAACAAAAGGAGTAAAGCTCATTAGTCAAGTTTATGATGCAGGAGCAGACAACGGAAGACAAGGGCGCCCGAGTCACTGCGAAATGCATTTCTCAGGTTCGTGACGATATTATGTATGACGCATGACTCGCGGTGCGTTTGAGTTACCTTACAATGTAGCACCTGCAGTACGGCTTCATTAAATCTCTGAGCTGTACAAGCACTTCCAAAAAGCGAATCTAACAAAAGGAGTAAAGCTCATTAGTCGAGTTTATGATGCAGAAGCAAACAACGGAAGACAAGGGCGCCCGAATCACTGCGAAATGCATTTCTCAGGTTCGTGACGATATTATGTATGACGCATGAGTCGCGGTGCGTTTGAGTTACCTTACAATGTAGCACCTACAGTACGGCTTCATAAAATTTCTGAGCTGTACAAGCCCTTCCAAGAAGCGAATCTAACAAAAGGAGTAAAGCTCATTAGTCAAGTTTATGATGCAGGAGCAGACAACGGAAGACAAGGGCGCCCGAGTCACTGCGAAATGCATTTCTCAGGTTCGTGACGATATTATGTATGACGCATGAGTCGCGGTGCGTTTGAGTTACCTTACAATGTAGCACCTGCAGTACGGCTTCATAAAATCTCTGAGCTGTACAAGCACTTCCAAGAAGCGAATCTAACAAAAGGAGTAAAGCTCATTAGTCGAGTTTATGATGCAGAAGCAAACAACGAAAGACAAGGGCGCCCAAGTCACTGCGTAATGCATTTCTCAGGTTCGTGACGATATTATGTATGACCCATGAGTCGCGGTGCGTTTGAGTTACCTTACAATGTAGCACCTGCAGCACGGCTTCATAAAATCTCTGAGCTGTACAAGCACTTCCAAGAAGCGAATCTAACAAAAGGAGTAAAGCTCATTAGTCAAGTTTATGATGCAGGAGCAGACAACGGAAGACAAGGGCGCCCGAGTCACTGCGAAATGCATTTCTCAGGTTCGTGACGATATTATGTATGACGCATGAGTCGCGATGCGTTTGAGTTACCTTACAATGTAGCACCTGCAGTACGGCTTCATAAAATCTCTGAGCTGTAGAAGCACTTTCAAGAAGCGAATCTAACAAAAGGAGTAAAGCTCATTAGTCAAGCTTATGATGCAGGAGCAGACAACGGAAGACAAGGGAGCCCGAGTCACTGCGAAATGCATTTCTCAGGTTCGTGACGATATTATGTATGACGCATGACTCGCGGTGCGTTTGAGTTACCTTACAATGTAGCACCTGCAGTACGGCTTCATAAAATCTCTGAGCTGTACAAGCGCTTCCAAGAAGCGAATCTAACAAAAGGAGTAAAGCTCATTAGTCAAGTTTATGATGCAGGAGCAGACAACGGAAGACAACAGCGCCCGAGTCACTGCGAAATGCATTTCTCAGGTTCGTGACGATATTATGTATGACGCATGAGTCGCGGTGCGTTTGATTTACCTTACAATGTAGCACCTGCAGTACGGCTTCATAAAATCTCTGAGCTGGACAAGCACTTCCAAGAAGCGAATCTAACAAAAGGATTAAAGCTCATTAGTCAAGTTTATGATGCAGGAGCAGACAACGGAAGACAAAGGCGCCCGAGTCACTGCGAAATGCATTTCTCAGGTTCGTGACGATATTATGTATGACGCATGAGTCGCGGTGCGTTTGAGTTACCTTACAATGTAGCACCTGCAGCACGGCTTCATAAAATCTCTGAGCTGCTCAAGCACTTCCAAGAAGCGAATCTAACAAAAGGAGTAAAACTCATTAGTCAAGTTTATGATGCAGGAGCAGACAACGGAAGACAAGGGCGCCCGAGTCACTGCGAAATGCATTTCTCAGGTTCGTGACGATATTATGTATGACGCATGAGTCGCGGTGCGTTTGAGTTACCTTACAATGTAGCACCTGCAGTACGGCTTCATAAAATCTCTGAGCTGTAGAAGCACTTTCAAGAAGCGAATCTAACAAAAGGAGTAAAGCTCATTAGTCAAGTTTATGATGCAGGAGCAGACAACGGAAGACAAGGGAGCCCGAATCACTGCGAAATGCATTTCTCAGGTTCGTGACGATATTATGTATGACGCATGAGTCGCGGTGCGTTTGAGTTACCTTACAATGTAGCACCTACAGTACGGCTTCATAAAATCTCTGAGCTGTACAAGCCCTTCCAAGAAGCGAATCTAACAAAAGGAGAAAAGCTCATTAGTCAAGTTTATGATGCAGGAGCAGACAACGGAAGACAAGGGCGCCCGAGTCACTGCGAAATGCATTTCTCAGGTTCGTGACGATATTATGTATGACGCATGACTCGCGGTGCGTTTGAGTTACCTTACAATGTAGCACCTGCAGTACGGCTTGATAAAATCTCTGAGCTGTACAAGCACTTCCAAGAAGCGAATCTAACAAAAGGAGTAAAGCTCATTAGTCAAGTTTATGATGCAGAAGCAAACAACGAAAGACAAGGGCGCCCAAGTCACTGCGTAATGCATTTCTCAGGTTCGTGACGATATTATGTATGACGCATGAGTCGCGGTGCGTTTGAGTTACCTTACAATGTAGCACCTGCAGTACGGCTTCATAAAATCTCTGAGCTGTACAAGCCCTTCCAAGAAGCGAATCTAACAAAAGGAGTAAAGCTCATTAGTCGAGTTTATGATGCAGAAGCAAACAACGAAAGACAAGGGCGCCCAAGTCACTGCGTAATGCATTTCTCAGGTTCGTGACGATATTATGTATGACGCATGAGTCGCGGTGCGTTTGAGTTACCTTACAATGTAGCACCTACAGTACGGCTTCATAAAATCTCTGAGCTGTACAAGCCCTTCCAAGAAGCGAATCTAACAAAAGGAGTAAAGCTCATTAGTCAAGTTTATGATGCAGGAGCAGACAACGGAAGACAAGGGCGCCCGAGTCACTGCGAAATGCATTTCTCAGGTTCGTGACGATATTATGTATGACGCATGACTCGCGGTGCGTTTGAGTTACCTTACAATGTAGCACCTGCAGTACGGCTTCATTAAATCTCTGAGCTGTACAAGCACTTCCAAGAAGCGAATCTAACAAAAGGAGTAAAGCTCATTAGTCGAGTTTATGATGCAGAAGCAAACAACGGAAGACAAGGGCGCCCGAAGCACTGCGAAATGCATTTCTCAGGTTCGTGACGATATTATGTATGACGCATGAGTCGCGGTGCGTTTGAGTTACCTTACAATGTAGCACCTACAGTACGGCTTCATAAAATCTCTGAGCTGTACAAGCCCTTCCAAGAAGCGAATCTAACAAAAGGAGTAAAGCTCATTAGTCAAGTTTATGATGCAGGAGCAGACAACGGAAGACAAGGGCGCCCGAGTCACTGCGAAATGCATTTCTCAGGTTCGTGACGATATTATGTATGACGCATGAGTCGCGGTGCGTTTGAGTTACCTTACAATGTAGCACCTGCAGTACGGCTTCATAAAATCTCTGAGCTGTACAAGCACTTCCAAGAAGCGAATCTAACAAAAGGAGTAAAGCTCATTAGTCGAGTTTATGATGCAGAAGCAAACAACAAAAGACAAGGGCGCCCAAGTCACTGCGTAATGCATTTCTCAGGTTCGTGACGATATTATGTATGACCCATGAGTCGCGGTGCGTTTGAGTTACCTTACAATGTAGCACCTGCAGCACGGCTTCATAAAATCTCTGAGCTGTACAAGCACTTCCAAGAAGCGAATCTAACAAAAGGAGTAAAGCTCATTAGTCAAGTTTATGATGCAGGAGCAGACAACGGAAGACAAGGGCGCCCGAGTCACTGCGAAATGCATTTCTCAGGTTCGTGACGATATTATGTATGACGCATGAGTCGCGATGCGTTTGAGTTACCTTACAATGTAGCACCTGCAGTACGGCTTCATAAAATCTCTGAGCTGTAGAATCACTTTCAAGAAGCGAATCTAACAAAAGGAGTAAAGCTCATTAGTCAAGCTTATGATGCAGGAGCAGACAACGGAAGACAAGGGAGCCCGAGTCACTGCGAAATGCATTTCTCAGGTTCGTGACGATATTATGTATGACGCATGACTCGCGGTGCGTTTGAGTTACCTTACAATGTAGCACCTGCAGTACGGCTTCATAAAATCTCTGAGCTGTACAAGCGCTTCCAAGAAGCGAATCTAACAAAAGGATTAAAGCTCATTAGTCAAGTTTATGATGCAGGAGCAGGCAACGGAAGACAAAGGCGCCCGAGTCACTGCGAAATGCATTTCTCAGGTTCGTGACGATATTATGTATGACGCATGAGTCGCGGTGCGTTTGAGTTACCTTACAATGTAGCACCTGCAGTATGGCTTCATAAAATCTCTGAGCTGTACAAGCGTTTCCAAGAAGCGAATCTAACAAAAGGAGTAAAGCTCATTAGTCAAGTTTATGATGCAGGTGCAGACAACGGAAGACAAGAGCGCCCGAGTCACTGCGAAATGCATTTCTCAGGTTCGTGACGATATTATGTATGACGCATGAGTCGCGGTGCGTTTGAGTTACCTTACAATGTAGCACCTGCAGTACGGCTTCATTAAATCTCTGAGCTGTACAAGCACTTCCAAGAAGCCAATCTAACATAAGGAGTAAAGCTCATTAGTCGAGTTTATGATGCAGGAGAGGACAACGAAAGACAAGGGCGCCCGAGTCACTGAGAAATGCATTTCTCAGGTTCGTGACGATATTATGTATGACGCATGAGTCGCGGTGCGTTTGAGTTACCTTACAATGTAGCACCTGCAGTACGGCTTCATAAAATCTCTGAGCTGGACAAGCACTTCCAAGAAGCGAATCTAACAAAAGGAGTAAAGCTCATTAGTCGAGTTTATGATGCAGAGCAGACAACAAAATAAAGGGCGCCCGAGTCACTGCGAAATGCATTTCTCAGGTTCGTGACGATATTGTGTATGACGCATGAGTCGCGGTGGGTTTGAGTTACCTTACATTGTAGCACCTGCCGTACGGCTTCATAAAATCTCTGAGCTGGACAAGCACTTCCAAGAAGCGAATCTAACAAAAGGAGTAAAGCTCATTAGTCGAGTTTATGATGCAGGAGCAGACAACGAAAGACAAGGGCGCCCGAGTCACTGAGAAATGCATTTCTCAGGTTCGTGCCGATATTATGTATGACGCATGAGTCGCGGTGCGTTTGAGTTACCTTACAATGTAGCACCTGCAGTAAGGCTTCATAAAATCTCTGAGCTGGACAAGCACTTCCAAGAAGCGAATCTAACAAAAGGAGTAAAGCTCATTAGTCAAGTTTATGATGCAGGAGCAGACCACGGAAGACAAGGGCGCCCGAGTCACTGCGAAATGCATTTCTCAGGTTCGTGACGATATTATGTATGACGCATGCCTCATGGTAAGTTTCATTCTGTTAACATGATGCCGCGTACTCTATCAATGTGCGGCGTTGACGTTTATGAAAACCACATAATTGTTGTGTTGATGTGACATATAGCATTGGCAGCCATGTATACTTTCATGTGCAAACATTTGAGCGTGTGAAAAAAAAAATAAAAACTAAAGTTATAAGGTCATGGCATCAAACTGTTCGAGAAGTTTTAGAGTCATGTCCGTGCCGTGGGAGCATGACCCGCTGACCGCGACGAAGTAGCAAGCAGAGCTTCAACCGCAGCGAGTCAAGTTGAAGTGCTCGCCTCGTTTTTTTTTTTCCAGCTCTTATGCCATGCTTGCACTATCTTTCGCGAACACGGCTGTGATTTGTTGGGGAACTGATACAGCTTTACACGTCGACAACGTCCCTTGGTGTTGTCTGCATTGTTGTGGCAGCCCACAACACCATATATTCGGACCTCACAAACGCTTCTGTGGCGCCGCTTCTTTCACCGCGAAAAGGTAACTTCACGCCGCGAGCGTCTCGTTTCAGCGCGTCAAGCTGACGAGATGGCGCCGAAGTTCTCAGCACCGACCCCAGAACCCGTTCCATTTCGGCGAAACACGACACTCTAAAAATTTTTACAATTTTTACACCCATAAGGGTGTATTTGTTTTGTACCATGGGCAACACCCTTCAAGGGTGATAGGAACACCCTAAACAATGAGGTGTTTAGAAACACCCTGAAACCGCAGGGTGTAAAGAATCGTTACACCCTACTTTATTAGCTGTTCATAAACACCCCTAAACTATGGGTTTCGGATGAAGCTACACCCATGTGAGTGGGGTGTACACTGAAAACCGCCTTGAAACGATGGCAGTTATATGGATGAGCATACTTGATCAAATGAAGCGCAATCGACGGGCAACAAAAGCAGAGACACAGGAGGTGACGCTTAGACTTGTGTGTTGAGGAGAGCCGTTCACAACACTTCATTCCATGAAATATGCATCACCAACTGGCCCAATCCTCAATTGTTCTCAGAGAGAAGCATATATGAACCTTCTCTGCGGCTGACAGGGAAAAAGGAAGATACTGGTGTCACCCACTGCAATTATACTTGCATGCATGCAGTTGATAAAATAAGGTGCCATGGTCTTGAATGAGCTGCATGAGACCAGTGTATATATGTGTACGTAGACTGGGCCATAAACAACAATTATGCAGAAGGCACACACACACACACACACACACACACACGCGCGCGCGCGCGCACACACACACACACACACACACACACACCACACCACACCACACCACAACACACCACACCACACCACAGTAGTGCAAGCAGTAACCTGTAGCGTAACGTCCAACTGAACATAACGCCGAAGCAAAAAACATTTAAGCCCATATGTTAACATCTGCCTTCATTATAGAAAAACTGCAAATCTGACAAACAGGACTCTGATGACATTCTGCAAAATTTTGAAACATGTCACGGGACCAAGTTTCTTTCTCTCTATACTAAAAATTCATTGTTTTCAATACAATAAATCTCCACAAATTTCAAAACATTTGTGCTAGTCGGGCAAACGACTGAGACGTATGGCGTTTAGTTTACACCTGTACAATAGAAGAAAAAAAAACGCGTAGAAAGAGTAAGCGAGTTTCTGGAGTCACATTTAAAACCTATTACATCTTGCGGCATAAATTTCGCCCCGCCGCGGTGGTCTAGTGGCTAAGGTACTCGGCTGCTGACATCTTGCGGCATAAATTTCGCCCCGCCGCGGTGGTCTAGTGGCTAAGGTACTCGGCTGCTGACCCGCAGGTCGCGGGTTCGATTCCTGGCTGCGGCGGCTGCATTTCCGATGGAGGCCGAAATGTTGTAGGCCCGTGTGCTCAGATTTGGATGCACGTTAAAGAACCCCAGGTGGTCAAAATTTCCGGAGCCCTCCACTACGGCGTCTCTCATAATCAAATGGTGGTTTTGGGACGTTAAACCCCACAAATCAATCAATCAATCATAAATTTCGACATTGAAAAGAAAACATTCAACAAGGTAGTGTAATTGGGGTTGTAATATTGTAATGTCAGTGTTGATATACTTCTAACTGCAAAACCACTCGTCACTGCTGCTTGCATAATCATCTTCAGCTGCTGAGATGACTGGCGCGTTCGAGAGAAGTGCGGCGAAGCTGTCCTTTCTGTACAGGAAATTCAATCCTGGAAACCTAAAATAAGTACACAAGGAACAATGACTGAAATTTCACAAAGAGTGCAACATACATTGTGCACCATGCATAACTAACTGCTTTCTTATGTTTAAGTATAAATAGACTGCATAGTAAGCATATTCCGTGGCATCGGGCTCCACTGTAGTGAGAAATGCTATAAAAGGTATGCTGAGCAATAAACGCCATAAAAAGCGCGCTGTGGTAGAATCATTATAGCTTTCGTGCCGTAGATATGAACTTTACCCTTTCAGCTTGCTCGCGCAGGCAAATAAAAAGGTGCGGCTCCAAGTTGATAATGTTCCATTAGCTGCATGCAACGACCAATCTAAGTGAATGTCAAGTTCTATGCTTAAGTATATATGCATCAACACAGCTCCATGTGTATTTCTGCAGATTTACCATGGTACTCATTCGATTAGTTTATTAAAAAGAATACAGTACGACGCGCAACAACATATACATATTTTATCTGTATTGCAAAAAAGCACAATGCCACTGAGCATACATGACGGTATACGCATCGAGAAGGTATTCAGTACAGGTAAATTGTAAAATTAAGTACTGCTCAGTTAAGTATTTAAATGCGAATGATACTCGTGTTCTTGAACTGGCTCACATTGACACGATTATATAATGGAAGAATTGGCTATTGGCTCATTCCACATCAGAGGTACCCGCCATTTTGGTGACCACCAGAAACGTATTCAAAAAAAAAATCGCACTGATTTTACGGCATTAAAAAAGGTAACTGCTAGAATATTTCGCAGACAAATAATTTATTGGTCACGTGGCTGCCTCCTGAACTTGCCGGAATCTCGTCTGTATGTTTGTGAAAAAAATTATTTCATAAGTATCTCTTCTTCCGTGCCAAACTTGGTCTACAAGTTAAGTGAAGGGCTTGCGTAAAGTGTTTGAAGCTCAGTAATAATATTACCATTTTTCGGCCACATACGCCTCAAATAATTTAGCCGAAGTGTGTTAAATCTGCATTTTTTTATATCAATACTGCACTTTCAATGAATATCCGAGGAGTGAACGCTTAATCCACATAAGGTATATTTGGAGGAAAAAAATTTTTGTCCTCTCAAGCTGTCAAACTACGATAAAAAATCGCAAATTTCTGAAAATAATTGTTTTGTCTATAATGAGACGCAACTTGAGCCATGTGGTGGTTGAATTAAAATAGATTTTGTACCTAAATCGAAGCAAATAAACAGTTCTTTTCGTGTGCCAAATTTTGTCATAGCAATTTATGTTTTGAGAAAAAGATCACAGCATATCCACGGAGTGAATAATGATGAGTGGGACGGAGCGTTCGTCCATCCGGACGCACAAATGGATGGACAGACAGTCTGACGCAAGTATGGACGGGCCAATAGACGGACGGACTCACGGACAGACCGACGCACGGAAGCCCGGACGGATGGATGCACAGACGAACGGACGAAAGCGCAAATGTACGGAAGAACGATTCGCCCCACGAATCATCATTTTGTCCCTGTATATGCTGTGAAAACCACTAACGCTATCTATTGTGCAACTCATTAAGTGGCTACATAATACTATAGCTAACAGAGGAGGGAACGACCCACAGCCTCAAGAGCTTTGCCCCTAAATGATTTTTGAAGTTCCAAGTTCCCCATTCGCCATTTGGTCATACAGCAGCCGACACCTCGAAGTTCCCCATCGCTATTGATCGGAAAATTCAAAAAATATTTTATTCCTTGAAATAGAAATTTTAATGATGAAACTTGTCACATACAGATAACTGTTTATGGGCTTTCAATTTAACTAAAAGGTGATCTTTAGTTGGACCACCAAATTGCGTATCAATAGGGACAAAAATTACAATTCTGTGAAATGAGTGATCTTTTCTCATAGAGGTTAACAGCTTAAGACGTCTAAAATTATTTTTCCATCAAAATATCTTTTCTGTGAAGTAAGAAGTCACAGCTCAGATATTCATACAAAGTGCAGTATAGCAATGAGAAAATGCAAACATAACACATTTTGGCTAAATTCTTGCAGACGTATGTGGCCGAAAATTTGTATTAATATTGCTGAGTTTCAAACACCTAACATAAAACTTAAGCCCCTTTATTTAACATGTACCGAAATTGGTATAAAAAAAGGTGCGGTACTTGTAATTTTTTTTCAAACACAACACTCAAACAACAGTCTGGAAAGTTTGAAAGGCAACCACGTGACCAAAAACTTTTTTCTCTCCGAAATATTCAAGCAGTTCACTGCTTCAGTGCATTAAAGCAGCACGATTTTTTTTTTTCAAACACATTTGCCATAGCCGCGGAATTGGCTGGGAAATTTCGAATAAAGTGACCCTAGTACCTTCACTTAATGACCTTTGAATACTGCTAAATTAGGGCCATTTGTTTCAATCAAGCTGTCGGGGTGAGAAAGCACAACTCCTTCCCGATGCAGCGTAGGCTGTTCAGTGGCTGTGCGTGTTGTGTTCCCAGATAGATATGCTGCCCAGTCTTACATTTTGGCTGCAACACATGCTGATACCGTGCAGTATGTATAACATGAAAGTGTTTTGTGCAACAAAAAAACTAATACCACACTTCGCATAGCGAAAATACCTTTAACATCTCAAGTACTTAGCGATGTTAAACGCCAAAGTGAGGCGATGGCAATAAAACTCTGAATAACAAGACTATTTTGAAAGTTACACATGATGGAAACAATCAGAATAAAATGTGCTCGAACGTTAGCAGTAATGTTCAAACAAGCGTTTGCGCTGTTCAAGTAGCCGATTCAACCACACACAGAGACTAAATGTGTGTTCAAACAAAACTCCAGCTTCAGTGCTCGATCCACTACATAGGCACGGCTGTCGGCAGTGTCACGCTACGTTGCGGGTGAAGAGCAAACCTCATAAGCGCGAAAATTCACGCGACAGCGACGAGCGACGCTATGAGCGACGAAACAGGGCGTTGGCGCGACGTGTCGCGTGCTCGTTTTCGCGCGATCGCTCGGTTCTCCAGATTTGGAAACCGTCGCTCGTCGCCCGGAAGTGCTGGGCTCAAGCAGCCAATAGCGAAAAACTGGAAAAGACAAAGACTACATAGATGCACGTGACCCTGCCCGAGTCACGTATGCGCAACAAGAAATGACGCAATGTTTACGCATGTGCATTTAAAAAAGTGCTGCAAGGCATTCATAAACACTTTCCGTTCCATTACACAACAATATATCGTACTTTTTAAATTGCATACCGCTCACTACGCGGTTTTCTTGATGCGAGTAGACTGCCTCATGCCAGCAACAGTGAAGTTCGCTCGCCAAAGCCGTCGCGTGAATGAGGTTTGCCTGCGCTAGCGACTGATCGCGCGAAGACGATCTACGTCGCGTTGCTCGTCACTGTCGCGTGCATTTTCGCGCTTATGAGGTTTGGCTTTGAACGAAAATACCGGTGAAGACAAATTTAACAAAATTGAATCTATTAGCCAGTAGGCAAACTTCGTGAGGCGCACCTAACGCGAAGCAATATGCTGTGGTGTCACCCGATGCATCAACCCGAGTTATCACAATCACATTTCGCCATCATCCCCGTGAAACAGTTCGGACAAATATTCTTGCTAAGTAAACAAATGCTGATTTGTCATCAAGTAGTTGAAAACAAAATTGTTTGAAGGCGTCATTCTCGTGCTCACACAGTTAAGAAAGCGCTGAACGGAACAATGTGAGAGCGGTACTCACAATTTCACTTCGAGTGCTCCACAGTATGAATCCACAGGTCCAGTCTTCAGGATGGTGCACATTCGCAATAATCAGCACTGACAGAACACACTAGTGGAGCACAGAGCGCAGGCACATTTCAAACTAAACACCGACTAATAAACTCTACCGATCGAGAAGCCACGCACACCACACGCACACACACGGGAGGGTTTTTCGCCAGCGCACGCAGTGACATGTAAGACGATGTCGGTCCCTGTCCAGCGCTGTCCGCGCGGCGCGCAGCAATACCGGGCAGCCAAGGTTGTCTAGGCGACGAGACTTGATGGTGCCTTGTGGTGCTCTCAGACCGGCTAGTTGCGGTTTAACGCTAGCTCCGGCCCTCTGCTGATAGAGCGGGCGCTGCTTTTTTTTTTTTTTTTTTTTGCAGCAGCAGCAGCGATCTGTTGCGTTATACTCGTTCTTTGACAGGGCATCTGAATTGCATTGAACTTTTTGACGGTGCAGTGCAGCCAGCACGAGCTACAAGTCAGAACGCGCATTTGTAATATTCAGCAGCAATATTTAGCGCACCTTCACCGACCTAATGGGGTGAATTTTGGTTAAAAAAAACTAAACTGATGCTTTTTGCTTAGTTTTATGGGTCTTTAGGGACTGCACATTCAAGGTCACGCAGGTGATATTCTATCAGCACTTTCATTTCGGTAAAGACATTGCAACATTGCATGCATCCGCCGTCACACTATTCTATGAGAACATATTGCCATGTGCGTACTGCTAGGAAGACGAAGACGACAGCGCATACGCGCATCTGCACGCTTTTATGCAGCAAGCAATAACGAGAAAAAAGAGGAACGCACTGGCACGCAGTAAATAAAAATACTGACCCACTGCTACTTTCTCAACCTGTTAATTACTACTTCTGGCTTCACGTTGCGGCAATACACTTGTACTTAGCTTGCAGTCCTTGGAACAAGACCACGGCTGAAAATATTTCAGCAATATTGTTTTCTCACTACCTCCAAAGTCAAGGCTTTGACCGAAGCACGTCTGCTGGGGAAGTTACATAAATAAAAAGAACGGGATCCACAAAAGAAACGGAGAGAGATATAGAGAGAGAAAGAACTATAGAATGCGTTTCGGCTCTTCTGAGGAGAGCTTTGTTCGCAATTTAGTCCACAAGGCTCCCGTTATTGTGAGCAAGGCTCTGTCAAGGTCACGGAAATGTCCTTATTCCGCATTTTTCTTTATGGTCGCTGTCCTCTTCCTAATTTTCATGACGCACTCTTAAGGACACATGAAGAGGAACATTCGCTACAGTAAATAAATAAAATGTGCCTGCTAAAAATACATGACGTCAATGTTCGTTTTTGAGGGACCTGATGGCCTGCTGACGTGGTGGTTATGGCTAAACAACTGTGCTGTTGTTTTTTGCAGGTGGTGGACGTTTTATCTCCAGCTTTCAAAGCTTCGATCTTATGGCGGACGGGGAGAGGGGGGAGTGTTCTATGCAGGGCTACACCGATGTGCGCAACATTACCTTGTTCAGGCAAATCAGTGCACTTTGTGAGTATTGACTAATCCCGCAAATGACACAGGTGAAAGAAACAGGTAGAGAAGAATTGACCCTTACTCTATTGAACAAGCGTCACTCCTATTGTATCTTCCAGCTTATAGTAGCTTGCGTGTTTTATGGATGAAAACTGCGTTTCGGTCACATTACTTTCTGCTTCGATTCATTACTGGACTCGCAAGCAGCTAGTAGTGGGGGCCTTGCTGGTATCAAGATGGTTAACGTATACTAACAGTATAAGCAAAACGGCCCGAAAATGTCGTGCATTTGTAGCCTTGTATATAGGCACGTGTGCTCAGATTTGGGTGCACGTTAAAGAACCCCAGGTGGTCAAAATTTCCGGCGCCCCCCACTACAGTGTCTCTCATAATCGTATGGTGGTTTTGGGTCGTTAAACCCCGCATATCAATCAATTATTTGCAGCCTTGTTCATTACATCTCAAATATAAGGGTGTAGATGGGGTGTTTTGCGGGTGTTTAAATTACGAACACCTCAAATTTTAAAATGAGGCGTAAAAAGGTGTTCATATGGGTGCTTTTGATACGTACACCCGTTTTACACCTTTTAGAGTGTAAATTTTTTCAGAGTGTCTTGACTCGCCTGCGCCGTCTCCCGCGCCTCTCCTCAAGTTTCCCGGAGCTCGCCACCAGGTCCAGGCACGGGGTTGTCGTCGCTCCGCAAACTTGAGAATAAGGCGTTCATTAAAAAAAACAACGTCTCGCAGTGACATGGATAGCTTAGCAATCAGTTTTCTTATTGCTACACTGTGAATTTTCATATCCATGAATGGGGAAAGTACTGCGCCTACGATTCATTAAAAAAACGAAAGAAGCAAGAAAAGGAAGAATAAAACCACCTTCGAAGGGGAGTTTCTACATCTGCAATGAAATAAAAATACATTTTTGTCTTTGACTACTATTGTTTTATTTCTCGCATCGCACCTTGAGAATTGCCATTTTCATTGTCACAATAACTTGCTACATAACACGCTTGACATCAGAGGATGCTTGCAAACATCAACATGCAGAAAACAAAACACAGAGACAAAACCAGGCATAGTTTATGGCTGTAAGAGCCAAACAGGAGTTATTTTATCTATACCGTGAAAAGGATACTCTTCTTTGCATTCTTCATTTACAAACGCACCCCCACTCATAAGTGAATATTCACGAGAAATGCATGCTTCTTCATCGTTGCGTGGAATTATTCTCATTATGTACAAAAAGAGTATTTCTTTTCGACAATTACAGCTGTTGCAGCTAAGAACATTGACTCACACACCCGATAAAGCAATGCTAAAATTATATACCTTCGAATGCACTGTTAGCGTGAAATACTTCCGTGGGATAGCTCGAAGCCACACTGCCCCGCCGCGGTGGTCTAGTGGCTAAGGTACTCGGCTGCTGATCCGCCGGTCGCTGGATCAAATGCCGGCTGCGCCGGCTGCATTTTAGATGGAGGCAAAAATGCGGTAGTCCCGTGTGCTCAGATTTGGGTGCACGTGAAAGAACCCCAGGTGGTTTAAATTTCCGGAGCCCTCCTATACGGCGTCTCTCAAAAATCATATGGCGGTATTGGGACGTTACATCTTACTCATCAATCAATCAATCAAATCCAAGCCACGCTTGTTTTCTGTGCGTCATCGCTTGGGAGTGAATACAAAGGGACTATGGGCCCATTCTCATATAGTTTCCGCGGCATGCAGGAACACAACGCCAGACCATGTTGCACGAACTTGCAGCTGGTGCCATCGTTGTAATTTCCGCCAAACATCGCATCAGGCATCGACACGTGTTTGTCGAAAAACTAACATTTACACGGACATGAAGAATGCCGAACTTAGCGCGAACACACGTCACGAAGAACACAGCGGCAGTTAGGCACACACGCTAGCCCGGGCAAGCGCGCCGATAGCGCCAAGAACAAACGTGGAGCCAGTGGAGCCAGACATTTTTCCAGTTGTTCTGTGTTCCCCTGGGCGTGACGTAGCACGCAGGGAAAGGAGTATGTGAAGAGGCCTGAAGAAATGTTTTGAAGGTTGTCACAAAACGAGCGCTCAAAAACGGCGCGCCGCCAAATTCTCGCGACGAAACGCCGGAAGGATGCCTCGAGGTCAACGATAAAAAAAATAAAACGAGCATCCAAAGACTCCCGGGCGCGCGTCCCTCTCCCCTCGGAAGCGTAGGTTCGCCATCGAACCTCCTCGCATCGGCAGCGGAGCAAGCCCTAGAACGTTCTCGATGGAAAGGGGCGTGGTGACGCAGAGTTGCGTCATCCGTCGGGATGGCCCTCGTACCGTCTCGCCCTTTCCCCAGCCTTCGCTGCGTATCGCGCCGACGAAGTGATGAGAACTTTCTGGAATCTCGCGCGGAAGGAATTTAATCGAGCAGCCGAGATGAGAGATTAGGAGAAGACGGAAATTAGCGCCAGAGTGCGCAGGGTATTCCGCCATGTAGTCGGCGAAGGTTTTGTCCTTAGTGACAAAGCAGGAGAAGACGGAAGTTAGCGCCAGAGTGCGTAGGGTATTCCCCCGTGTAGTCGGCGAAGGTTTTGTCCTTAGTGACAAAGCAGGAGAAGAAGGAAGTTAGCGCCCGTGTGCGTGGGGTATTCCGCCGCGTCTGTCGGTAAAGGTTTTGTCTTTAGTGACAAAGCAGGAGAAGAAGAAAGTATGCGCCAGAGTGCGTAGGTTGTTCCGCCTTGTGGGCGATGCCTTTTGTCTTCCGTGACAAAGGAGGAGAAGAAGAGGATTTCCACCTGAGGGGTGAAGACTCGAGCTACAGGCAAGAGTGTGTGTCTACCGCTATCGAGCGAAGACACGTGGCAACAGCTGCGTGTGTGAAGCCGACGTGTTTCCGGTGAAGAAGTTTGGAGCCTGGAGAGCGGCCAATTGAAGACGCGAGGTTTCCTGGAAGAGAAACTTCGGGGGCAGCGGAACGACAACAGCGCTGGAGTTTGAGTGAGTGATTCTCGGAAGAGTATCATTCAGACTTTTGTTCCAAGAACTTTGGACTGAATAAGTTTTCTAACTCTTTAGTCTTTAAGTGTCTTGGTTGTTCGATGCATGCGACTGAATTGTAGTGCGTATTGTTGTCTGTGTCCGTTGTTTCGAGTGTGGCTGATTGTACTGTGTAGTACATTGTTGGATTGGTGACATATTGTATTCAACTATTGTCGAGTGTGCATACTTGTGTATCATTTTGATCTACCATAACTGAGAATATAATTTTGTTTTGTTTATCAACTCTCGGCTCTGACTTGTTCTTTGGACCACAGCCGGCGTCCGCTGGCGCACCAAATAGGACCACTTCTAAAATGTCCACGCTTTCGTAATGCATTTCGGGGGGCCGATACTTCGGCCCTTGGAATTAGCCCGGCGATCGCCTCCTGAATTAACGGGACCTGTGGCAAAGGTGTTACAGTGAGACACAGGTCACATGAAAAATAACAATAACGCCGACCAAGGTGAAATACACAAAAGTTAAAAAAGACGTTTTGGCTCCCCACACATGACTGGCATACCCACACCACATGGAGGAAGGAATATACTGGAGAGGCCGTTACATCACATTTTGTGAAGCCGGAAGTAGGGAACAGTAGAGGGCTCCACCTCACAAGTGTGGTTTAGGGTCCTCATGCTTCGGCGGCTCACGCATGCGCAACTGGCGCCAGCGAGAGGGAGGCGAGCCGCGCGAACTGGTAGGTGTTCTGTGGCCGATTTCGGTTGTTCCGGGCGGCACGACTCTGACGCCGCCATCTGATAGCCGACCAGCAAAGCGAAACTTTTTGGGCTGATTATGAGCAAAGGTGCTTCGATACTCGCTTATGGAGTGTCTGTGTACCATTCGCAGCCTCATCAGGGGAGTGAAACTTCCTATACCCTCCATGGAACGCGATATTCGCTCGCAGCGCCGGACGAACGCCTGGTGTTTGGGGGCGGTACGAAAACATGGCGGCGCATTGCAGACATGCACTGAGGGACGCCATCTTGATGAGGACTGAGAATCCGAGTGGCGAGGGGGGGATTTAGCACCAAATTCAATTGGGATGCACCAGCAAGCCAAATTGAGCGAGTGGAAGGTATTCAGATGGCGAGCACGCGAACTTCTTCCTGTTGCGCAACCCGCCACATGATGAAAACGGCCATCATTGCGTTCTGATTGATGGTCTGCCCATCCACCTATTTGTGCACTACTTATTCTAAGTAAGACGTTGTTTTTGTTTACGTGTACACATAAATTAGACAAAAATAAAGAGCAACGTTTGTTTGAATGTTTTATTGCCTAAACGTATTATGCAGTACAAATACAACTTGAATGTTTTACGTTTTTGGTCGCATACAAAAGTGGACCGCACATGCCAGCATGCTAATAACCTAGTATCAATCCAGTGCACATTGCCGCACATACGTATATACAAAGACAAAAGAAAAAAAGTAATAACTATACTCAAGTTCACAGCACGTATCCCCATATAAAATCATCCCATGAGTGGGACAAGATAATACGGCACACCGCACACTTAGGATGCAAGAGGAAATGATACAAAAACCATAAGGTACCGGAGTTAGACATTGCTACATTTTCTATTCAGCATCAGGTTTCTTTATAAAAGCTTAAGCAAAAATTTACAAAATACTGAATCCACTATAGAGTGTTCTCATAAAATAACACGAAGGGTTTATGCTTTCTTCAGCGTAACATAGCTATATTGCTTAATGAAAAAAACAAAAAATACAAGCAGATAAATAGTACACACACATGTCCGCTTCAGAGGCAGAAAATGGTGACCTCAGCTATAGAAGTAGCGGTGACTCAAAAATATGGAAGTAGCGCCTACTTTTGCGCATATGTGTGTCTTTTTGTCGTCCGTGTTTTCTGAGCGCTCAGTTTTTCAAGACCACAAATATGCAAACAGAATCCTAAAAGTTACAAAAACTTCCGCATTTTTCGTGCTGCAGCAGATTTTCTGGTGCGTTGTTTAGCCAAGGAGATGTTCACGAAGCGAATATGCCACAACAGGCGAATCCTTGCAAAGAGGTGCACAAAGGCTTTCTTGCATTCTTCAGAGCAGAATTTTTGCCTTCCCATACAACTGTGCAAAATGCCTGCCAAAACTCCACTCACATTAGGCAGGTGCGCCACAACACTGATATATTCCAAAAAGCAAGCTTCCATGGCCTTAATATCCTGAAAGCAATCGTCAGAAGGCATTGTTACATAGCCAAATAAATCTGAGGAGATGTTGCTTGCCATAAACATAGCAAAATACTGGTGTGATGCACAAAGCTGGCGGTCGGCATTCTTCAAAAGGGTGTTGCACAGACAGTGTGGAGGCCTGTGCAACAAAAATTGCCGTACGAGATATCCCCCAACATAGTAGAGAACGTTATCCTCTACTATATCATGGCTAACGGACTGTTCCTCATCAGGAAGCATATCGACTGTTGGTGCTGCATCACAAGTAGTAGGAAGCGAATGAGGTGGCTCTGACATTTGTGCCAACACAGTGCTGCGATCCTGTTCACAGTTTCCTTCTGAAAAAAGGGCGACCAGTTTGCCAACAGAAATGTGTTTCAGACCTGATGTCACTGGCTTTTTTTTACAGAAGAGCTATTCAGACAGTCGAATAACTTATCTATCTTCTCGAGGAAATCAGTTGTTGGTTTGGCGGATGCCGGCAACACGCCAAGAGCAATGAATACATCAATGGCCACTGAGACTGATTCGCTCATCACCTGGCTGGCATATTTAACTTTCATGTTATTGAAAGGCTTCCGGTAAATGTGGTTGTCGGTTAGTTTCTTCGCCAATTTGAGTTTGAGAGGATGCGAGCTTTCGTATAGTTGCGTAATGAAAGACCAATCCACAATTTCTTGCCCGATATGGAGCTTGTGAGGTGCGCGGAGATTATTCCTTGTGCATTTAAGTAAGCGTGGTGTGTCATATAGGAAATAAATCTTGCGGCCTTCAAGCACAAAAAACCGCTTTTCAGGCGTCACACCTAGCTTACTTGCCAAAGTGATGTTGCTTCCCCCCTGGTCGCAGATGAGCGCCTTCACAAACAACCGGGCTCCCTGCAGCTGCTTGATTAATGTTATCATCAGATGATGAAGAGTATCTGCGGGCGTTTTTGGTCCTTGATACTGTGTAAGCAACAGGCTGAATCCACGTTTTTGAAATGCCTGCCACAAGTATCAGGAGCGCTGAATTTGCCACGGCTGGTGTTCTTTGCCTACCGTCATCGGAGAATCCCATCACAATGTCATGCTTTGCATCATACTGCAGATGTTCCTTCAAGGACATTTCGTCAAATATTAATGTGCACGCACGATCTGTTAAATGGCAATTTCGGGTAGCTTCTTCGAGGGCTTCAATAGCGGTTGGAATAACTCCGGGAGTCATCGGAATATTTGATAACCACTGCTTTAGCGACCTCACAGTTGGCATGTCAAGCAGTCTTGACAGATGTCTGTATGCTTTCGGACCATGAAAGTATTAGTTTAAAGCGAACTGGCGGTGCTCGGGCGACCACCTCCGTCCTCTACGTTTCACGCCATTAATTTTAACTTGAGTCTCAAGCAATCTAAAGAATGTCTTGCGGACGTACGGCCTGATAGCATTCAACGCCTCGGACTGGGAAAGCTTTTTAACCTTTCTCTTGCCAATTCTTGACAGTGCCTTCCGAAGCCTTGAATTTATCTTCTCCAGGTTCTTCATTTTTCTGGCTGTCCGGGGCGAGCACCTAGAAGGCTTGTGTTGTCGACCCGCTGGATTGGAACCTGAAAGATTTAGAAAAGAAGCTAATTTATGCTGTGTTTTTGTGAAAGCTGACCATGATCTTTAAACCTAGTAAAAGTTCTAGCGGCTTTTAGAATTGAAGTGATTACTTCCATGAGTAATCAGTTGGTCATATTTAGTTCTCGATCCTTCACTTATTAAAACTTGGGGGATTGGGAACAGGCCTTTGATAAGCACACTGCTGGGTATTGAGCCTACTAATGGCATGTATAAGCATCGTGGGCAACATGAAGCGTCAACTAATTTTTCCTAATCATTAGCATACTTCTTGTTAACAAACATTATTGGTTATACGTTTAAAATGGTATGTTTAGGAAAAAAACAACGAATTCATAGTCTTCTTTAAAAAACACTAATCCCTCTTATAATAATAGTAATAATATCTGGGGTTTAACGTTCCAAAACCACGATATGATTATGAGGGACGCCGTAGTGGAGGGCTCCGGAAATTTCGGCCACCTGGGGTTCTTTAACGTGCACCTAAATCTAAGCACACGGGTCTCAAACATTTTCGCCTCCATCGAAAATGCAGCCGCTGCGGCCGGGATTCGATCCCGCGACCTGCGGATCAGCAGTCGAGCGCCATAACTACTAGACCACCACGGCGGGGCACTAATCCCTCTTAGGAGGCAACAAACAAGCAAGAAAGGGATCGGACAAGCACTCGTCTCGTCCTGCCTTTCGGTATACATCGCTCTGGTTCTCGTCCCCTAGCAATGAACTAGCTCGCCCAGCTGACAGCCTAGTGCACTTTAGGATCTGTTAAATGGTACGTGACATTAAAACGATAGCTGCAGGGCATTAGTTTATCTGGAATAGTTTTAAAGAGCTTAGAGAGCAATACAATTTGCGTACATGAGGGCTCAGTCTGTTGAACTTCTTCATCGGCGCTGTGAGCGGGCATTGCAGTGGTATTCGCGGGCCGAGGAGAGCCTGTGAAGAGAAATTGGCGGAGCACAGATTTCAGCGGATTGACATACATACAGCTGGTATTAGGCGTCACATTGAATATTTGCAATTACAATTACTCAGGGCGTTTTCTCACTATTAATTGGTCTCCTCGCATATTATGTCTCAGTACGAGTAACAAAAAAAGTGTAAACACACAAAAAGAGAACGCTACGTGTCACTCACTAAATATATGGGTGTCCCAACTATCCTAAACCAATATTTTAAAAATCTTAATGCGACGTGCCTAGAACAGGTTAACATCGTGGTGCCCGTGATGACCTAGCGCGTAACCGAATTTTTGCCAATTACACTTATTTGGCCCATTGAAAATAAAAGTAATTTTGTAATCGTAAAGCTAATAAAAATAAAGTACCTTTTGGATACTTAATTTTAAAAGCGACTTTGAACTAGGGTGTCGTAGAATATATATATATTTCTAAAAGGCCAGTTCTGTTGCTCCCACTGTCAGAGCTATCGCGCAATCGTTTTAACAGCGACACCAAGTTGGCCGCTACTCACTCGCCATGTGCGAAATAGCTGATAACGCGCCACATGGAGTACTCTCTCAAGTTATGAGTTCATTTTCGCCTTTTCCTGTAAAACGCTACGCCACGGGTAAAATAGCAGAGACAACTGAATCAGAATCGAGGAGGTTACATGTAGAGCGTTCTGAGTGAGACGTTTGCTCTAAGTTTAACGATTGTGGAGCCGGCAAATTTTTTACTTAGCTAGTTATATCTACCAGCAAAATCATGCCGGCGAATCCATGATTGCTGTGTACACCATGCGTTGGTATTGTTTGTGTAATCTGCGCGAGAATCTTAAAAATACTGAGTCATGATAACTCGGACAGGTACACATATTGAGTATTAAGACATTTCTGTAAATAGATGTAGAGGCATGAAAGTTTGTGCTGTTGTATGATCACTTTACAGTATTCCCACCTGGACTTTCGACGTGTGTCTGCCCATCGCCAAAGATGGAAACTGTTGGCACAGCACATCTTAGCAGCCTTGTCTGTCCAGGGTCTGCGTAGTCTCTGCTGGTGAAATGGGCAGAGCACAGGCGGTAGCTGCTGTAGATCTGACGAGGTGGTAAATGAGCCAGGTCCTGCCGTCTCGCTTACTGAAGCCAAGCGCGAGATCTGGAAAATTAATGTGTGCGTGTGTAGTATTTGGGTTAGAATGGATTTATTTCTGTTTTCAGGCGTAGATGGATAGCTTTGAGTGAAAACTGGCATCTTTATTCAAAGTAAGCGTTATTTGATACATTACTCATCTTCCTTTCTTAATTGAATTTTTGTAACCAAGACGACTTGTGATAGCAATCCTGAAAGCAAACTTTAAAATAAAATCTGTCTTTATTTTTATTTATTTATTTCAGAAGTACTGCCAGCCTCACACATCAGGCCTTAGGCAGGGGTGGGTGATACAAAAAAGGAAACATATGAAGATATAACAGGAAAGGAAACACGCCACGTAGAGCTACATCATTAAGAACTAGTGCATCAAAGTAAAACGCTAGTACTTACACAATTGTAGTGATTTACGCGTACGCGTACAAAAAAAAACTATGACGACAAACATCTGTACACTCAAAACTAAGAAACAAACACCATATAACCGTTCAAAAATTGGCAACATTTAAAAAATACAACGCATTGATATGAAAAAAGTGATAGAAAGTGGAACATAAATGGAAGCCTGTTCAGGATGCGCGGTGGAATAATAGAGGGCGAAGCGCAAAGAAAGATCAAAGTCAAGTGGGTTGCTGGTGTTTAAGTTCTTCCACGAATGACTGAACGGTCTCGCAGTTCACCAGATCGGCAGAAAGAGCATTCCAATCAGTGACAGTGTGCGGAAAAAATGAGTTTTTAAAGGCTTTTGTTTGACAGGAATATTCCTTCAGTTTTTTTGGATGCTCGGAACGAGTTGATCGGCGGTGAACCGTTTTTATGTACGCGTGCTTGTCTATGCGTAACTTGTCGTGGTAAAGCAGAAACATGTACTTTAATCGATCGTGTTGCCGTCTTGCCTGCAATGTATCCAAATCAGCTTTTTATAACAGTTCACTGGGTGACGTAAGAGCACTGTAACGATTATATACAAATCGGATTGCTTTTCTTTGAATAATTTCAAGTGTTTTAATATTTACTTGGCTTTGAGGGTCCCAAACCACAGATGAGTACTCGAGGATCGGACGGATAAAAGTTTTATACGCAATTAATTTTAATTTTGGAGTAGATTTGCGCAAAGAACGTCTTAGAAATGCTAGTTTCTGTAAAGCTTTCTTTTCAATGTAGGCAACATGCTCATTCCACTTAAAATCTGCACTTAATACAACCCCCAAATATTTATAAGTTTTAACAAACGATAGTTTTTGACCATTGGTGGAATACGAGTGTTTCAAAAGAAGCCGCTTGCGCGTAACGGTCATGGCAACCGTTTTCTTTTCATTAATCTTCATTTGCCACACTGCTCACCAAGAAGATATTTTTGTTAACGCTACGTTTAAAAGAACCTGGTCGTCTGCACTACGTATTTCCTGATAAAGAATGCAATCATCTGCAAATAACTTGATAGAAACCGGGATGTCATTGGCGATGTCATCTATAAAAACTAAAAAAAGAAGTGCCCCAAGCACAGAGCCCTAAGGGATTCCCGATTTCACCGGTCGTGAATCAGACTGGACGTTATCTATAGAAACTATTTGATTTCGACAAGAAAGGTAGGCCTCAATCCATGAAGTTAATGTGCTGTTTTTTAGTATAGGCTTAAGTTTCGCGAGAAGTTTTGGATGCGACACGCGATCAAATGCTTTTTCGAAGTCTAGGAAAACCATGTCAATCTGGCCTTGCCTATCTAGAATAGCTGCAATGTGTGACGGTTGAGAATCCTTTTCGAAAGCCGTGTTGTCGGTCATTGATTAAATTACTTTCCTCGAGAAAAACTGAGAGATGCTTGAATATAATATGTTCTAATACCTTCGCACATGAGCAAAGCAGAGAAATTGGTCTATAGGCGGAGACGAGAGAAGTGTTAGGTGATTTGGGTATAGGGATTATTATTAAGAGACGCGGATACATGCTTCTACTTGCGCGATAGTAATGTTTGGTGGCAACGACCCCAGCTTTCTTCCTAATTCAAAATATATTTTTGCAGACAATAGCAATCATCCCACACCAAAATCTCTAAATAACTATTCGTACACATATATGCCCTCGCGCACTGCGTATTCCTCGGGTATTTCTCGCGTCCTGCTGCAAATCTTTCATAAAAACCTTATTAAAACCGGTAATAAATTAGTAGAACACGTATGTTTACATTGTCCAATTATTTATGGGCTTTTAGCTGCAATTGCATTCTTGTAAATATATGGTAATTGTACTTAAGGCTGAAACTGAAAACATGAAAATGAAGTATACATTATAAATTATTACTTTATAAATTTATTGCTAAATTCCTCTGCAATATGCCGTGGATTTACGTGAGGCCAAAATGAAAACACACAATTGAAACGCAATAATGTAATAACATCCGTCTAAACTCGCAAGTGTAATAATTTATGTACTCAGTACTTAATTAACATAGTACTACCAACACACGCTATGAACGTATATGGACCCTCCCTTATAGCCCAAAGATTATGGGAATCGCCTTCCTCCAGCTATGGACATAAATAGGCTGATAATATTCAAGAATAATAATAACGCATGCAACGAGAACAGACTGAACGCAGGCAATCAAAAGGTAATAAAAAGAGTGCGGATAAGCTTACACTGTTCTAATAGTTACTGTATATGCTGCTACAAATACATTTGTGACATGTCTTGCATTGCCTTGAGCCAAAGTGCAACATCGAAATGCAATGCACGATCGAAACGCATTAAATTGAAAACGCAAGTATAAACAATCGTGCGTAGCAAATGTATTCGCTGGAATAATTTCCAGATGCTGTGCCGTGCATGTTATGTATAATTGAAGCCGAAAAGCAGACAATCAGAATGTAATGAATAAATCATGTACGTGTAGCTCAATTAAATTACACAGCTACTGCAGCAACCACATCCTGATATGCCGTGCAAGCGTAGAAAGACAAAACGAGCAGCATGCAGATCGTACCTTTCGTCCGCCGGGATCCGAAAGAATTTTATGCCGGTGTGTCGTGAAGAATTCCGACACCACTCAGCGCAGCACGATTTGTGATGACGGCGAGAATCCATTGATGCGTCTGTTTGGCTGAATCTTGCATGGGTTCCGCTAAAACAAACTTTACAGCGGTAAAAGCGGCCTTTGGGACACCGCAGGCTGTAGCATACATGGGCGCGCGAAAAGAAACGCCCCTTTTTTGCCGTGAGAGATAGGACGACTGCGCAGTTCCCGTTTTCCACTTCGGGAAGCGCTCTTATTTTCGCAATCTCGAACTGCAACCTTTAGGTTCACTTGTGTGGTAAAAACTTCGGAGTTAATGCGTAACCTAGTAATAACTATGAAATAGAACAAGAACGTTAATTTAGGTAGTACAGCCCCCAAACGTTAAAATCGCTGCGGTCACGGGACAGAAAAACCGCGAAGTTTCACCCCCCCTGGCCTCATTACGGCTCTATATTGTGAATCTACAGTAAACTTGCAGCTTTGCACTTCGTGTTTAGTCCGCGGAATGCAAAAGAGCAGTGGCGCGAATCAGCTGGATAATCGCCAGGGCGGGTAATTTTGTTCTGCAGATAGGGTAAGGTCATGGTGCGGAACATAAAGTAGCAGTGAAATTTTATTACTTAATTGGTTTTGTTATTTAGCCAGCTGAAGCACCTATGGATGAGTCTTTGCCCAGTGTGTCACGATACTTGCGCTTGAGTATCGTTTGCAGCAGCGCAAATCGGCCGACTGCGACCATATACAAAAAAAAATGATGAAACAGGAGGTTACCGGGTGCGAAACATAAACAGGAAATGATAATTCAAACAATAAATCACCTTACTGTGCTAAGCATGTCTAATTCTTCGTTAGGCAAGCTCCGGCGAGAACAGTGGGCTACGTACTGATTTCCGATAGTTGTGACCGCGGTGTGGTTGTGACCGTCGTGCACGAGAACGGCTCATTGCCGCTCGCATTAAGAGCCGTATAGACGCTGCTGTTATCTTATTTGAAGAGGTGGTGCTAGTATGTTTTTTTTTTCTGAATAAACAGAAACGGCAACAAGATAGGGGAATTCGATAAACCTTATCTGTGCTAGTAAAAATTGAGGAAGGTAACGCGGAAACTAAATTTTTTCATGATAACTTCCATCATCCTTGAATTAGACAGATTGATATGAGGGGTTTAACGCCCCAAAACCACCATATTATTATGAGATGTCGTAGTGGAGGGCTCCGGAATTTTCGACCGCCTGGAATTCTTTAACGTGCACCCACACGGGCCAACAACATTTCCGCCTCCATCGGAAATGCAGCCGCCGCAGCCGGGATTCGAACCCGCGACCTGCGGGTCAGCAGCCGAGTACCTTAGCCACTAGACCAACTCGGCGGGGCCCTTGCATTAGACAGTTTGCTGCACCAGGGAAATAACAAGTTTTTGCACTCCGGAGAAGCCGATAGAGTGGGGTCCGATAAGTTTTGCCTGATTTTAAGCGTGTGAAATCGCGCCACCGTAATGTGTACTCAAGGTGGGAAAATAGAAACGATGGGTGTCGAAAGCGATGATTTCGCAAAAAAAAAAAATCAGCCATTTCATTTAACAACAAACCTATGCGCCCTGCTGCCCAGCTCAAAATGATGCTTCGGAGATGACAGGCAACCAATGATTTAAAAAGTTTCGGTATTGGTGAGAAATTGAATGTGTACAGAGTAGAGCACACAGATAATGAGTGAGTTAGAATTGCTACGACTGAAATAGAATTATTTACCTCAGTGCTCAGAGGTAACATTATTGCCATCAATTCAGCCAGAAAAACAAGAAGAAAATCTGGTAAGCGCAGTGAAAATGACCAATCAAGTATAGAGCAAAATTGCCACCTGGTGTTCAGTGCTAGCGAACAGTGAGCCAGTTCTGTGCCACTGAACGAAGAAGACGAACACGAGCAACCCGTGCCAGCGGAGACGTCCTTCTTTGTGTCTCAGATTTTGACCGTCGCGTCTCCTAGTACGTTTCTTCGAGTTCTAAGCGCGTGACAACTGGTGGAGGTGCTGGGTACCCTATGCACCGAACCCCTCCCAGTACAAGAACCTCCAGCCCCATACCGGTGGTTACGCCTGTTCACCGTGCTAGCCGAAGGATCCGTGGACTGGACCCCGAGTTCGGACTTCTCTCAGAGAGGATGACGGCCCCAACTATCCCAGGCAGCGCCGTCCCAAGTGGCTCCAACCCAGCCGGTATGGAAGGCGCAACGCCAATGCACTATACGCTGTTCAAACCACGTAGGCCGAATCGCTTTCATGGTGCTGTCCATGAGGATGTTGAGGATTGGCTAGTCCACTGTGACTTCGTTGCCGCTCATAACATGTAGAATGACACAGACAAGCTCCGACATGTCTACTTCAGTTTGAACGACGGGGCGTGTGTTTGGTACGAAAACCGGGCAGGTCTGTTCACGTCATGGGTGGACTTCAAACGCCGGCTTCTCAAAACGTATGCAAGTCGCGATCACCAAGAGCGAGCTGAACGTGAACTGCAGTGCCGTATGCAAATGCCAAATGAAGGCGTAGTAATGTATGTTGAGGACATGACGCGTATTTCTCGACGAGCCGACCCTCACATGCCGGAAGAGAAGAAGGTGCGATACCTGATGCGTGGAGTGAAGGAGCAGTTGTTCGGTGGTCTTGTACGCAGCCCCCCCAAGACTACGTCAGAGTTTCTTGCTGAAGCCGTCCTAATTGAAAGCACGTTTCGGCAACGGACACAGATGTACGAGCGACAAGTGAACTTTGCCTCCGCTACGGACTACATGGGCGGTCTTGGGGTCCACGTCGACTTCTTCCGAGAGCTCATACGCTCTGTAATCCGCGAAGAACTGCGGAAGTTTTCAGTACCCTCGGCCCCCACTGTCAGTTCTTTGTCCGGCATCGTCCGAGATGAAGTTCAGCACGCACTACGAGAACCGTCCTGTCAGACAGAGCCGCGGCCCCTAAATGACTTCCCTCGCATGTCGTATGCGCAAACTCTGCTCCAGCCAGCACCACCTTTGGCTCCGCCTCCCATCGAGACCCCTGCCATGCTTCCGGCCACGGAGGAAGGAACCTTCCTCCGTGCTTCCGGCAGACCAAACTCTGTGCCAACCAGCAACGCATTTCACTCCGCCTCATACCACCGCCCCAGCCATGCTTCGGGCAGTCCAAGCGGGCCCGTACCTCAGCGACCACCGACCGAGTCCGCGAAAATCAGACGTGTGGCGGGCCCCTGATCGACGTCCTCTTTGCTATCATTGTGGAGAACCTGGGCACATCTACCGACAATGCACTTATTGAGAGCTGGGACTTCGTGGTTTTTCGACCAACTCCCCATCTCCTAGGTTCGGCCAGCACCTCCGGAAATCGCTGACTGCGTTGCTCAGCAGCGCAGATCGACATCTAGGCACCACTCACGCACTCCATCACCGCGGTGGTTCTCGCCGAATCATCGCACCTATGCGGGCGTGGCGTAGGGCCGGTCACCTAGCCCGCGTCAGGAAAACTAGCATAAGTGACCTTCAGGGGCAAGGCCCCTCAGACTGGTCATGCTCAAGGCCTCCTATCCACGCGAACTGAAGATACCGACGATACATCGACAACGACACCACTGGCTGATTGCGGAAGAGTTTCTTTAGATATTCCTGTTCTGCTAGATGGTCGCGAAGTCAGCACTTTAGTGGACACTGGTGCGGACTATTCCATAATTAGCGAAAAGCTGGCCACCCTTCTAAAGAAAGTAACGACCCCTTGGAACCACACGCCGATTCGTACAGCTGGTGGGCATATCGTCACGCCTCTCGGTATGTGCACGGCAAGATTGCAAGTCCGCGGTTGTACTTTTGTTGCCAGTGTTATCGTTCACCTACAGTGCGCTCGAGACCTAATCATTGGCATGGATTTTCTCTGGGAGCACGGTGCTATAATTGACATTCGACGACGTCTAGTCACTTTCGCGACCACAATCGCCGCAACAGCTCACGCTGACCCCAGCCACTCCCGAGTGTCTCTTCGCGTCATTGACGACGCTGTCACGTTACCACCCCGTGCAACTGTCGTGGTTCAGGTGGCGTGGGACGGAGTGATGCACGGTGAAGCAGTCGTGGAAAGCAATCACTCACTTCTGCTGTCTCAGGGAGTCTGCGTAGGGAGAAGTCTTGTTGACCTTCGTGATGATCACTGCGACGTTTTTGTCACAAACGTCAGCTACGAGCACCGGCACCTTTTTCCTGGAAGTGTCATCGCCTACGCCGACCCAGTCGCCAATGTCACCGAGTGTTTTGCTTCCGAGGCCATCGGCCCTGCTGAAGCGCACTTTCGCAGCGTCGACATCAATCCAACGCTTTCTGAAGCGAACAAGCAGCGTTTGAGCAAGCTGTTGCTGGAATTCCACACATGCTTTGCACGTTCTTCGAAGATACGTCAAACACCGATTACGAAACACCGTATTATAATTGTCACCTACGACGACGCGCATCCCATACGGCAGCAGCGTTATCGAGTTTCGCCACCCGAACGACGCGTGATTCAAACGCAGGTTAAGGAAATGCTTCAGTATGGCGTGATACAGCCTTCAAGCAGCACTTTGTCATCACCAGTCGTTCTTGTGAAAAAGAAAAATGGCACGCTTCGCTTTTCTGTCAACTACAGGAAGTTGAACGATGTCACAAAGAAAGACGTGTACCCGTTGCCCAGAGTGGATGATTCTCTGGACAGGCTGCGCCGCGCGAAGTATTTTTCGTCCGTCGACTTGAAGAGTGGTTATTGGCAAATAGAGGTCGATGAACGTGACCAGGAAAAGACCACTTTTGTAACGCCGGATGGCATTTATGAATTCAAAGTGCTTTCTTTCGGCCTCTGTTCCACTCCAGCCACATTTCAGCGAATGATGGGCACCGTCCTGGCAGACCTCAAGTGGGAAAGCTGTCCCGTCTACCTCGATGATGTCGTTGTCTTTTCAGAAACGTTTGACGAGCACCTTCGTCGCCTTCGGAATGTGCTCGAAGCCATTAGATCGGCCGATCTCACACGCAAGCCTGAGAAATGTCATTTCGGTTACGAAGAATTAAAGTTTCTTGGTCACGTCGTGAGCGCCGTTGGTGTTCGGCCTCATCCTGACAAAACTGCTGCCGTCACCGCTTTTCCACGTCCAACTGACAATAAAAGTCTTCGACGATTTCTGGGTCTGTGCGCTTATTACCGGCGCTTTATTGAAAATTTATCTAACATTGCGGAGCCACCATTACGCCTCACGCGTGATGACACACCATTTGTCTGGGCTGACGAACAGGAGACTGCCTTTGCGGAACTACAGCACCGGCTCTCTTCCCCTCCCGTGCTCGGCCACTTCGATGAAGATGCTGACACTGAAGTACGCACTGATGCCAGCAATGTTGGTCTTGGAAGTATTTTGGTACAAAGGCAAGATGGCATTGAACGGGTGATAGCCTACGCAAGTCGCACACTGTCTCGCGCAGAATCCAACTATTCTACATCAGAGAAAGAATGTCTCGCGGTCATTTGGGCACTAACAAAGTTTAGGCCATATATCTACGAAAGACCATTTAAAGTGGTGACTGATCATCATGCTTTGTGCTTGTTGACCAATCTACGAGACCCTTCAGGACAATTAGCACGATGGAGCCTGCGCCTACAGGAATTTGATGTCACCATCGTGTACAAGTCAGGCAAAAAGCACGAAGATGCCGACACGCTATCACGAGCACCTCTTCAATCCGCCAGTACAAGCGCAGAAGAGGACGGCGCCTTCGTGGAAACTCTCAGCGGGCCGGATCTGATATCTCATCGACGAAATGACCCCAATCTAAGAATGATTATAGATCACTTAGAAGTTGGCACCGCGCCCATTCCTCGTTCGATGTCGCGAATGTTGCCATCATTTTGCCTATGAAATGTCGTCTTATACAAAAAGAACACCGGTGCTGGTGACAGATCGCATCTTCTCGTCGTGCCTGAAGCCCTCCGCGATTACGTCTTATTAGCTAGCCATGGCGAGTCCACATCCGGCCATCTGGGCTACTCGAGAACTATGGATCGGGTGCGACAACACTACTACTGGCCTAAAATGTCTGCTTGTGTCAAACGCCACGTGAAGGGATGCCGTGAATACCAGCGTCGCAAGACACCACCCTTAAAGCCTGCACGCCATCTACGACCGATCGATCCACCCCCTACACCATTTGATCAAGTGGGAATGGACCTCCTAAGCCCATTTCCTTTGTCTTCTTCTGGCAACAAATGAATTATTGTCGCAATCGATTACTTGACGCGTTACGCTGAGACGAAGGCATTGCCACGATGGACCACAGCTGAAGTTACCAGTTTTTTATGCATCAAATGGTGCTAGGGCATGGCGCCCCATCACATGTCATCACTGATCGAGGGACATCGTTCACAGCAAAGCTTTTGGATGACATCTTCAGGTTGAGTTGTACAACCCATTGAAAGACCACTGTGTATCACCCTCAGAGTAATGGTTTAACAGAAAGGCTAAACAAAACGCTAGCCGACATGATCTCTATGTACGTGGATGTGCGGCACAAAGCGTGGGACGACATCCTGCCGTACGTAATATTTGCGCACAACACTGCAACGCACGAAACTACACGCTTCGCGTCATTTCAGCTCGTTTATGGTCGAGATGTCAGAACTATGCTAGACGCTATGATTTGGTATGAGGACATCGACGAGCTCGACCAATTAGCCCCCGACATCAATGAGTACATTCAGCACACTGAAGAAGCACATCAACTGGCCCGTGTGCACATCAGGACTCAGCAGTGCGTAGATGCACAGCGGTACAACATCCGCCATTGAGAAGTTAATTATGAACCTGTTGACCAAGTTTGGGTTTGGACACCCATTAGGCAGCGAGGTCCCAGTGAGAAAATCTCCAGGAAGTACTTTGGACCTTACAAAGTACTCAGACATGTGAGCGACGTCAACTATGAAGTGGTTCCAGACGGAGGCTCACCATCATTCCAGCGCAGGTTACCACGCCCAGAGACTGTACACGTCGTCCGCCTAAATCTATACTTTACGCGGTGATGCGAATTTTCTTCGTGTGCCAGTGAACTCTTCATGTGAACAGTGAATACTGTTTATTTCCGATTGCCGGGCCCAGGACACATTTTCTCTCATGCGCTACTTTTTTTAAATGTTTGTTTATGTTGCTTACTTTGACCCATTACTGTGCACACTCTTCTTGAGCATCGGGTAGATGCTATTTTGGGGGGAGGAGTAATGCCACCTGGTGTTCTGTGCCAGCGAACAGTGAGCCAGTTCTGAGCCACTGAACGAAGAAGACGAAGACGAGCAACCCCTGCCAGTGGAGAGGTCCTTCTTTGTGTCTCAGATTTTGACAGTCGCGTCTCCTTGTGCGTTTCTTCAAGCTCTAAGTGCGTGACAATATATTCCGACGCCTGATTTTTCAATTGATTGCAATGCGTCTGTTGTAATAATTGCATACATTGGCAGAGTACTTAAATGTTCCTGCAATAAACCATTTAAAATGCCGGTAGGTAACGACTTAGAGTGAGTGAGTTTGGAAGACATCATTGTAAACGATTTCTGGAGAATTTTGTTGCACAGATTATTGAAGCAGATTTTGAACTTGCACATTTAGAGGCTCAAGTAACTATTGAACAAGCACTATTTGTGGTTTGTGAAATCTGGGTCATTGCATGGAGAAAAATAACGCTGACTTGTTCTTTATCTGATTTCTTCCTTCTCTTCTGCTTCAAGCTATAGCTGAGCTCACACCAGTGCCCAAGCGCCGCTCTTGCTCCTTTACTATATATATATATATATATATATATATATATATATATATATATATATATATATTATATTGTCAGGGTAATAAAAATGGAACTAATCCTCTTTTATACTCGCAGACTTTTCTTGGCAATGCAGCGAGGACTACAGAGCCATATTGTGTGTATCCTACCGCTACTCTATGTGAAAGTGCAATTCTTGGTTTCTAGGTGAGATATCGTAGATGAAGCCTTCATTTTTTGCATGTAGTTCTTTGGCACAGGACGCAGCTCAGATCAGGACAACGGCTCCTAGTTCTTCTCGACAGAAGACATTGATCAGGAAAATACTTAAATTTGTCTTAATTTCTTCTTTGTCACTTCGCGTTTTCAACCCATGAGAGCTGCGCCTTTTACGAGTGCCTGGGAGGCCCATATCAAACTTTCCTGTATACATAACAGCCAGCGTCCCTAGCGGTCCCGGCTCTAAGCTAGTGCATTTTCAATGAAACCAGTGAGCTTTTCTCGAATAAATATTTGTAGAGGGTGAACATTTTTGAAAAACGCAGACAAGAGAGTGCGTCTGGGAACCTAAACGGACGAGAAGGCTGCAGTGATCATGTTGGGGTAATCTTCAATTTTGTTCACAGAGCAGTCCGTACAAAGGGAGTCTAAGGAAACGTCGAAAACAGCGGCGTTTTTCGAGACAAAAATGTTCCTGCAGTCAAACTAAGCAGGTTCTAATAATGTTCCTTGCACCGCGTGTAGTCCTGACATTCAGCTTTCGATTGAAGTTGTTCTCAACGTGCCACTATTCGCATAACATTGTTCCCTAACGTGTTTGTTGCAACGCAGTTTTTCAAATGCTTGTGGTATGTTGATAAAATCTTGCTTATCGCAAGCGGCCCGGCGGCAATCGTGGCCAAATGTGTGCAAGAAATTTCCTCAATCTACAACCACACATACACATACCTAAACATGTGATGCACAATGCCGTCTAAGTCATGTTGGTAAATGGTCAACTTTTGCTATAAAAATACTGCTGAATGCAGGAGCCACTTTTGAGCCAATACAAACCACCAACTTTGATAGGTACAGGCCTTGCCCAAAGAAAAAAACAGTGAAGCTTAAATAAAACCATAGCAGCTCTGGGAAGCTATCCTCTGAAATGCCAGTGTTGTTTGTGAAGGACAGTTCATCATTATTATCAGTGATACACCTCATTCAGTGGGCATGAGTAAAAAAAAAAAACGGGTCCTTCCCACCTACACCAAAAGCAGAGCAGTCTGAAGGGTCCGCCAAACCTAGACCAATTCTTTACTAGTAGCTGTGTACTAAATATGGGTCGACAACTGTTGATGCTTCTAGGCGCTTTTGGAAGAAACCAGACAACGTATTGTGATGTGTTTTGCTTTGAAAGAAATAAAAACCTTATGTGTTTTGGCTATAAAAATATCATTAGCTCTTGGTGCCTTTTACTTCGAATGGAAATGTGCTAAGCTCACGTGCTTCACATTTCTTCTTATCAGTGTTTGGTTTGCGCAGGCAGTCATGGATGATATTAATAGATTTCTTCATTTCCTTTCAACCCCTTCATTTCCTGCCAGAGGGCCGGTCACCGCCTTGGGCGGCTAGTTCATGCTGCCTGGTGAGCCCTCTTGTTTTGGTTGCCGGTTGGGGAGGACCAGATGTTACCCATGTGGGCAGGAACCATACATACACTAACGAACATTGGCCTAGGCACAAGATATCAGCTGACAGAACTAAGGCAGCCAACTAATTATACAGCCTAATTTAAAAAGTAAACGAGCATTGGGAGTGGTTTGTACATATTGTATAACTTTATTCTTGTTTTCTGCTTCCAAAGAAAACAGGCATTACAAAGAACCTGTTTTCCTATTTTTCTTTACAAATTTACAAAATGCTACATACAAATACTGCTTCCAGCCATGACAGCAGCCACGCCTTGCAAGCAAAGAGAGCAGCCGATGCCAACAGCATTCTTTGTCAATTTAAACGTGCAATTGGTTGACTACAGCCTTGCTGGACATAACATAGAGACCAGCCACAACAAAGTACATCAGCAACCATCACAAAGCAAGCAACACTGGGGAGAAACCACACAGTATTCAACCTCAAGTTATGCCACAATTAGAACATACAAGAATTTCAATTGATTTCACACATCTCGCAACTTGGCTAAGTGCATCTAACTAGAATATTGGAAAATTTACAGAAGTATGAAAACTCAGCTCCGACACAGTGCATCTTGATGCTGCTCAAATGTTTTCATAACAATGAACATGCAAACGGAATGTTTACGAAAAAAACTAGCCACATTGTCCAGCATTAAAAGGAAACATGGTGGGTTAAAAATTAAACAGCACGCATGGACAATCAAAAGGATCCTTCCATGAAAATCTCGGCTGTACAAAGCAATTCTTGGCTGTCTTGGCCTTAGAAGCAAAAAAACAACACACATACAGAAATGAAACCATCATTAACGTAATGAACATGATCTGTACGTAAATAATTAAATTAGGCATCTGCAGTATATGTACATTTCCACAACCTGCCAAAACACTGCAACACCAAACACAAAAGAGGTGCAATCAGAGGACACACGCAGTTTGCAGGCCCCCAAGCTATAAACAAGTGCTTAAATTATTGAAACATATGTACACTGTTTAAGGGCTACTGCAATGACCACAGCAAATATAATACAAAAGCAAGATGCCAAAGAAATAATACAGGAGCACTTGTTTTCTCTCAAGATAAAAAGATAATTTTTCAAAAAGTACCATTTCAGTACTATTGCTCATTTTTAAGCAGCCATAAATTAACGTCTGAATGTATGTTGCCTGAGATATCATTGATAAATACACCCTTTATATAATTATCCTGATTAGACAGGTTACACCCACATTCAAGCTGCATTTCAATGTCTGACCTTTTCACGATAAGGATATTCTGTAATAAGTAGGTCAGTCATAAAAAATTTTGATTGTTGCTTGGTAAATTTTCATGGAATAATTTGTGTACCTCGACGATAAGCCCAACAAGCACAAGACAGACAAATCCAGCAATTGCACTCCTTGTAGGCTCGTTTTACATATTTGAGAGACCGTCAGGTAATGAATGCCCGCCCCAGTTCCGCATAACCAATTTCACGAAGCGTGGTTCTTCACTGTGACAGACACGTAAAAGGCAGCAGATCACTCAAGACTGTCCTATGTGTTGTCATAACAATCAAACAGCGCAGGGCAAGGACGAAGCTTTTCTTTCTGTTAACAGGAGATATATTAGTTTTAACTGTTAAACTACACAGGTACAGCCCTATCTGGACCAGTCCGCTTCAACTGCCTGCTGCACTATAGAGCAAAGCATTCTCCCAGCGCAGTTTCGTGCTTTTTGTCAAACCCGCCAGTCACCATCGTTGAGGACGACTCAATTAGAAAACTAAGCTTGTGGACGGTGAGTAGTGTTTTCTTGACACTTGACGTTAGTGTCAGTAGTGTGTGCAGTATTCAAGTGGCAAACACGTGGAAGTGCCGTAGTAAAAGAAAAGAATACCACAGCGATCCAACGAGCAACAATTTTCTACATGGCATTCCAGCACTGTGTAATAAAAATGCTTCCATTCATTCGGATGTCCCAATGAGAACACAGGAGCACAGCTTCTGTGAGACCCTAACAAGCACACTTTCACGCAAGCACATATGGGGCTTTGGCGCTGCACACACTACTGTGCCGCACTGCTTGGCTGAGAGACACATCGCTACAGCTTAGGCCCACTTCCGAGCACACAGTCAATTTGCATTCTCATAAATGCACACAGAAGGTACCGAAGGAGCTTGATAGGTGGCTATGTTTTCTCAATGGTACCATATTATGTGCAGAATAGCCACTACATTTGTCTGCACTTATGAGAATGTAAGCTGTTCTTCATAATTTCGCACAAGCTGTTTATTGATTGAACTGCGGCGGCACTAAACAGCTAGTAACTAGTACACACATTTAATCTTAAAGTTGGGACTAGCTACTTCGGCAGGAACTGTTTGATTTCACAGCAAAGACAAACAATGTGTGAAGAAACTACAAGAGCCTGAGCAATAAAAAGAAAGAAATAAAAAAGGCAACATATTTGAAGTTGAGAACAGCAATAACGTTTTAGGCATTAAAGCTTCTTTAATACCTAAAAAAGCAACAGCAATTCCGAGCACATTTTCTTTCAATTTCCAGAATACTGTTGTCTCAAATAGGCCTAATTATGTGTCACCAGTACCTATTACAGGCAGATAATCATAGCATCCTTTTTTTCTGTTAACAACGCAGAATAAGATCTTGCTTGCTTTATAGCAAGCACTGTCCAAGAACCATTAAAAGCTGAAAGTAGACCGATAGGAAACGTTGCTCATTGGCAGAGAAGGAAAACGAAAGTTGAGGCCTGATGAAGCAAATATGAGACAAGTGTCTGCCCACGGCACAGACAAGCGAGTCTAATATATTAGGTCATTTCACAATTCCTCAGCAAATAGAACAATGAGTAACAACACAAAATAGTGAAGGATGTAAAATAATGATTGAGGGCAGTGGGTGATGTAATGAGATGATGGTCGGTGAAAAAGGAACTGTCTTTGGGCTTCTAGATGATGCTGGCTGGGAGCTTGTCGAAGACGTCCGATCGCTTGGACAGGCTTCCCCTCCGCCGAGACAGCGTGGTTGACAGCTGGTTCGGGTCGGGTCCTCCGCTGTGCAGTAGCAACTCGTAGATCTCGGTGAAGTTGGAGTTCTTTGCATACACCAGTGGGGTCCTGCCTTCAGAGTCCACCGCTTTAGCATTGGCATTGTTCTGGAAGAGACCCCACTCGATTAAACTCCTAAATTACAACTATTTTAACTTTGCACCAGAGTCACCAAATAATCATCATCACAACTTGATTTCTTACTATGCTTGCATTGTCATTGAAAATTCAATGTTCTCTAGCCATGCCATGAGCAGGCAGAATCATTTCCTGGTTGCGCTTGCCCATAACTTTGTATCAACCATCCACAAGACAAACTCATTGATGAGTCGACTTACTCAAGGTCACTTGGATCAGGCCGTGAGATTGACCGAATGGGGAAAATTTTGTTGAGTCTGAGTCAGTCTGGCTGGGTAAAATGTTGGCGTGTTTATGATAGCCCAAAGTGCAACATGTATTTCTTGAGTGATTGAGATTTCCACATCTTATTGCCGGCATATGGTCCTATCAGGATTACTATGAGCCTTGCATGGGCTCATGTTTGGACTCGAGTCTATCCACACGTATTCCACTACACTAGCATTTAGGCGTCCCCTCAATGTTTATTTATCAGCTGTGTCAGTTTGGGTGAGGGGGTGCCAAGACTTCCCCACGAACTTTTTCATGGGGTGTTTGTAATATAAATATCTTGTGCGAGTCATAGAGTATCGATTATGTCAGACATTGGAGTTGAAGAGCCTTTACTCCAAGACCGAAAAAGCTAATTTTATGCCAGCAGACTCGTGAATGAACTGACTCAGACTCGGGTCAAACCATGAGTGAGTGAATTGTGAACAAGAATTGTGAACAACACTCCCGTTCTGGGTGCCGAAACATCTCATTACATTTTTCATTCTCTTTTGGTCAGTGTCTAAGCATTTTTTGAAAAATTGACAAGCAATTAACAACTCGAATCTTACTCACAGTACTGAACAAGCACTCGAAGCATTAGTGTGAAAAATAAGGAAGTTCCTTTGGGGGGTTCACATGCCAAAACGACTTCCTTAAAAGACAGGTAATAGTGAGAGACTCTGATTATAGTCTGACCACTCAACAAGCACCACAATTGAGCACAAGAAACGTTTTAAGTTTTGCCTGCAAGCCGTACGAAAAAAATTGCCAAGCTAGCCCATTTCACAATCCAACCAAAAAAAAAACTTTGATATGCAATATTCGTGCAGACTTCAAATGTGGAAGGTTTCAGCAAGATGAATGTAACAATAGCACGACAGACAAGAACTGGTGAAAATAACACATTGCACTGACTTTCAACGACGTTTATTAACAATGTGATTCACATAGAATAACGAGAAGTGTTGTATTGTGTTGATTGAGCCAGAACTAAGTAACAATTTAAAATTTATTAAGATACGCAATCTTTTTCTAATAACTGAAGAGCAATAACACGGAAGGTGTACAACTTTCTGATGTGACAAGTTTTAATGATTTCTTGCGTTAACTTATCCAATTTTGAGTTGTTACAGTTGAGCCCGCTTATAACAAACCTCAGCGTGACGCGGCATTCATTCACTGTATCCCGAAGTTCGTATTCAATAAAACACAACCTTAAAAAAAGTTGCAAGTGAAAACACAATTTTCTTCTCTAAAAAAGTCCATGATGCACGTATTTCGAAAAGCAGAAGCCATAAGAATCCATTTAAAATGGCAGCCTGCTCTTCGCCATGGCTAACAAGAACTTGTGCCCATGTGCTTCGAGTTGTCGATGAATTCGCCTTCGCGCTGTCAATTGCTGGCTTCCTGGTTAGCTGAATAGGCAGAGTGACCGCCCGGGATAGGCATTGGTCGTGTGTTTGAGCCCCGGACCAGGATAAATTTTTCGAGGTTTTTCTTTCTGAGAAAACCATATGGATTTCTTTGTGGCTTCACGCTACAATCAGTTGATTGCCTTCTTTCCTTTATGCTTTACAGTTTAAGCCAGAGGCAGGCATTCTCTTTAATGTCACAACAGAGCTAGAACTGCAGATTGGATAGCAATAACAAAAGAGAATGCACGTGGCAAAATGCAGAACAATAAAACCTGATGAACCAGACTTCTCCAGCTACTCAAATGTAGTGCTTTATATTGATGAGAGCCTTGCATTGGTGTTTTTTTTTTTTTCGGAGCATTTTTTCTAGGCTTGCGCGAATAGTGCCTTTTAGGTTCGAAGGAAATTAGAAGTTAGTGGTGATGCTAGTTGAATAATTTTTAGTGGAATTTGAACAGTACCATATTTATTCACATAATGAATGTACTTTTTCAACGACGATAGTCTTTCTTGAGTATTTCGAGGTAAAAATTCTGGTCTGTCTGTCTGTTCATTCGTCTGTTTGTCCGCCGTAACAATACCCCAAACAGCACTAAAGGATACCTTAAACGGCCAACCCCATCTGCAGCGTCCATCAATATTGCTCAAGTTTCAGTGTTTATAATTGTGCAATTGTCAATTAAAAAGCAATTATTGCGCATATCTGAGGCACCGTAAGAACAGAACAATATTTTATATGTGTGTCTTTATACTAGAGAAGGCATACAGGAGTAATTATAAGGACCTTAGCATTTATCACGCTGCACTGACAATGCAATGCGATGCTCAAAAAGGCAACTGTTTTCTACGCTTTGTTAAGATGGTGGCACCTGCCCATTGCTTTACGTTCAACATCTTATCCCCTCCAAAACGGGCATGCAGGCCTGCCTCTGTTTTTGAAGATAACTGCCAGATAGCGCTCATGTCTCTCGTGTGTGACGTGACTTGATGCGCTCGTTCGCCTCCGCTTCACGGATCGAGACTCTCTAATGCAGTGTCTCCAGAATACAATGCGCCAATTTTCTCGCGCATAACATCAAATAAATGTTTTCTTCACTCTATCCAGATGCAAGAGTATCGTTTTTCGATGACATTTGCAATAAAACATGCAGATTTAGGGCCATTTTTTTTTTTTCGAAAAATCAGAGCGAAGTTGGGGGTGTGTTTATCATGCAGGGCAAATTTGATGAAAGCTTTCTTGGGATGAGCGAAAAATCCGGTAATAGGTTGCTTTGCCTTTTGCAATAGACGTACACACACGCTGTTGAAAGCGGCTTCTTCGTTGCAGTACCCTCATCTTTGGTGGTTGATGGCGCTATCTTTCGCAAGCTGTGTCCCCCCCCCCCCCCCTCGCACACGCCATAAAAGCGTTTCGCGGTTATCTTTTCTCGCGATTGTTTAACCACAGTAGCGGTATCTGCTGTGATGTTGAGGGTCACTCAAAAGTGTGTGCTAAAACGCACTTTGCTAACTTCACGGCAACCTCGCACGACGACCGTGTCAATGCCGTTGACATTGTAGCAAGTAACCAACATTGCAGCAAGTTACCAGCGAAGCATCAAAGCCAATCGTCGATAACAAGATTAATGACAAAATATGGTTGCCGCCTTGCTTGCAAGCGAAGAGAATCGGGAACCATGTTGCAGAAATAGTCACGATCTTTTCTGGGTAACAGGCGATTTTTTTCTGGTTTTCCAGAAACCTGTGACGCGATAGCGACAAATGGCCCTCCGCGACAGCCATGGCGACAGCAAATCCTGTCATCGTCTCTCGACAATTGCATGCATGTGGTTGGGCCTTACAGTTTCATATTTGCAGGAAGCGACCGCCTGTTGGCGCGGGAAGTTTCATGACCTGCGCTCGATGTGTGCTCATAAGCTGTGATGTCTCTACACTCGCACCACTTAAGAACCCCGCTGTGGGGCATATATAATTAAAAAGGACTGGGGACGTTCAATGCACAGATGGAAAAAAAGGAATACGGTGCACCGCAGCTGGTGAAGGGGAGGAGGAAGCGAGCCAATGTGGCTGAGGAGGGTTGGCATATTTATAAAAAATGGAAGAGATCGAACAAGCAAGGAGGTGCCATGTGTTGGTTAGCGGGACTGCAGCGGATGAATGTTAGGGGTGCATTTATTACGCAGGGCAAAAAGTGGCAAATATTGACGACTGAAGTTGGGGGTGCGGCGTTTATTATGCGAGTGCATTGATTTGCGAGTAGATATGGCATGTACCGTATATACTCCTGTAATCTTCCCAATCACATAATTCTCACGCACCCCGCATCACCCAGCAAAAATACGATTTATTTTTCTTCGAGTAATTATCGCACTCCTGAATATTGCAGCTGTAATGTTGTCTGCTACTTCCAACAACTGATGATTATAGGCCACAACAGCCTGGCACTATCTCTTAATATCATGCGTACTATCAATGCACAGAGCCTCAATCCAATCGAAGCCAAAGTGGCAAGTGTGCATTGCAGCGTGTTAGCTGGTTGTTTGCGCCCATTCAGTGGTTCCGCTATGGGGCGATACGGAAGTTACATGGCTGCTTTCAAGTTGAAAGTGATTGATCATGCTCTAAACAACAGCGACAGGGCCACCGGTAGGCACTTTGGAGTCAACAAGTCCTGTGTTCACTACTGGTGACAGCGGCATAGGCAGCTGAAGGCCACCAAGATGCGCTGGGCCTTCTGTGCACCTAAGACTAGGATGAACGGCAAAACTTTATTTTGTCAGTAGGCAACTGCCAATGATACCGAGTTAGATGACCCAAGATTGACGTCGTATGTTAACCTTTTGCGGGCTCCCGTTGAGTGACAAATGCCGACGCTATTCTAACGCTCTCTACTATTTGCTTGAAACTTTCGTGTCTCAGATAAATATTTCCTTTTGATGAGCCTCTGGTTTTATTGTCAAGGCCGGTCTTGATTTGTACTTCTCAAAGCTTCTACTGTATTTACTCGAAAATAGGTCGGGCATGAATATAGGTCGACCCCTGCTTATCGTGTTCTACCAGAGAAAAAAAATATTTGAATAAAGGTTGACCTTTTTTTTTAGTTTAGAAACAGAGAAATTGAAACCTAGCACACCTTTATTTACATAACTTAGCGTCTTAATTGCTGCTAGGGCCGTCATCTTGTCAGATCTGCAAGATGATGATGTCATCGGATTCTTCGCAAGCATCCGGGACTTTCCAAACGACGACGTCCTTACTGCCACCGCTGCGAATTGCTGGGCCGCGAAAGGCACGATGCTGACATTTCCGCACAAACAGACGGTCACACTGCTTTCGCCAACCTCTAATCAACGTCTCATTTACACAGAGCTTGTGCAGCACAACACAACTGCTCGAGTCCTCAGTAAAAAGTATCACTTGGCACTTGAAGTCACCTGTGTAGCTCTGCCGACGTGACATCGTCGCAACCGCACACAACCAAATGGTGGTTGGGGTTAGAAGAAGAAGGCGCCTAATTTCTGCAGCCCGGTAGAGAGCACGGTGCAGTGCCTAAAGCAAATGCGAACCGTCATCTCGTCACACCGATTGTACAATGAACAAAAAGCAAGTGTAGGTGTTCTCTGGTACGCCTTCGAAAATGGCCTCGTCGGGTCACTTCCTTGCACACGACTACGTTGTCATCGGTGCGAACGAACGCATCAACGGTGAGTTCATATGGAATGTCGATGTCGATGGCTCGAAGTTCCCCCCAGGCGTTGGTCAGCGATAGAGGTACTGCACTGCCACAACTCTCGCCGTCAAGTTCCTTTTCGTCCAAATCTTCGTCTGGTGAGGCCAAAGCGCAATCCGTGCGTGATGCTTGCACGGTGATGGTGAAGTCCGCGTGATCATTTGCTATAGCCTGATCATTTGCTATCACAGCAGGATCATTTGCCATTGCCTGCTGCAGTGTGGCCAGGCACGTTGCCGGACCCAGACCACATCGCCGATTTAAGTAAACAAAAATGGCGGTACCAACGCTAGCGCAGCAGAAGCAGACGTTTACAAATTTTGAGTGCGCCTAACACGCATACGAGCATATTGTCGACAGTTAACCTTTGGCGGGAGGGTAAAATAAGGCCCGCACCGTGGCATAAAATTCCTTAATGCGGGATCGTTGTTCAAAAACATTTTGTTGCCGCGAGATACGTAATACATGGGCTTCTATGAATGTTCACCGGGGATCCGGAAATATTTCGTTGCTGCGGGGATCTCTTACTCGCGGGGTTTCGTTATTGCGGGTTTCTATTGTATATACATGCGTAGGCGGCCGGAACCGCTGCATACGCATGTACAGTAGGTGCTACACTTGAACGCCATAAGCTCAGCACTTTTGGTTGTTTAATCGTGAATATAGGTCGAGATTCATTGGTCACGAATATACGTCAATAGCAGGTTACGAACAACATTTTCAGGAAAAAAAAAAAAAGGTTACCCTATATTCGAAATACGGTAGTTAGTTGCTAGCAATGAAATTCCTATTTGTGGCCACTCTGTACACTTGTGCAAAAAATTTTCCCTCTGTAATTCTCGCACCCCACAACTATTAATTGTTTTCTGCAAAAAAAAGTGCGAGGATTATGCGAATAAATACAAAATCACATGTTATAAAAGAAAATGAACATATTTGTCGTGATCTAACTAACCTGCACAGTGGATATATTTTTACATTGAAACAATGCCTGTTCTAATGCCATTTTTTTTTTTATTGAAAGGGAGTAGAAAAAACTACAAACAGTAGCAAGATTTGGCTTTTGGTAGAATGCGAATGATAACCTGTAAAATAGTTACGTTTTAATATATACTATACCTAGAGCATATAAGCCGATAATACAACTTGGTATTACAAGCTTTCAAACGTTGAAAATGATGAATCGATGTGAGGGTGATATGTTCATTTAACTTGAGATGCGGCTTCCCAACAGTGTGAATTTCCAATAACTAGGTGTTTTCGCAGTTTAGCACTCCTTTACTGCCATAAAACCATCGCCACATGAAGTTGCATGTGTTCTAATATACAGTAGGCTCTCAGTAAATGGAACCTGAAGGGGCCGGGAAAATGTGTTCCATTTGACAAAAGTTTCGTTTATCGAGAGGTGAATATGGGTGCAGTATACAAGCCCGAAACCAAGCATTGAAGAGGCAATAGTTTCATTTAACAAATTTTCATTTACTGAGAGTCTACTGTACACGTAATTGTATATTTCGAATACCGTATTTACTCGATTTTACCGCGCCCTCAATTGTAACGCGCACCGGGTTTCCACGACGAAAAAAAAAGTAAGACATCGATTGCAACGCGCACCAATTTTTCTCTTTGGCCCACACGGTCACACCACTCCGGAAAAAGACTCCTTTCGGGAGCGTCTTCCGTTTAAATATGAGGTACGGGGGAAGCTTGTGCCTATCTGACCTGCAACGGAGCATTGCCGTCACTCTAGTTATACTGTGGCCCAATGTCAGCACGCCAACTTGCTTCGCCCCCTTTTTCTCAACGGTTGTGGTGCCAGGCATGTCGAAGTAAAGAGGCGACTGATCGACATTCCCAATTTGCCCAAGCCATTGTTGTGCCGCAAGTTTAGGACGAACCTCTGAAAACTGAAGCTTTTCTTCGTACTCCTCCGGCAACTTTTTGCTTATGCCCGTTCGCCTTCAGAGGGAAAAGCCTTTCCTCATCATAAAGTTAGTTAGCCAGCACCTGCTCACTTTAAACTGGCTCCGCATTAGCCCTTTTTCTAAGGCTAACTGCATAGCCTGCACTTGAAGCAGTTCTGTCGTCACGGGCTGCTGTGCCGCTCACTGCTCAATCACATACTCGCCGAGCAGCTCTTCAATGTGCGGAAACCGACCCTGCTGTGGTCCACTAAAGCCTTAGCGTGAATCTTTGCTGTCGACAATATTCTGCTTTTGTTTCCGCCAGTCCCGCACGCACGTTTCAGGAACTCGGAACGACCGCGATGCAGCCCGATTTACGTCCGTTTCGGCACACGCAATGACTTCTTTTAAAAGCGGCATCGTGGTGCACTCGAGTTTTTGGAGTCGGCCCTTCCATGCCATCGATGCTAATGCACACCAAGATGACAAACTCCTCGGCACACGTACGAAGTGCTGCACATGCGAAACCCATAGGCAGAAATGGCCGACGCGCCATGCGGACGCACGTAGGGGGCGGCCATTTTGGGATGCCGATGGCAATAGAATGACCGTATTCTTTTTTTTTTTTTTTTCGTACTCGATTCTAACGCGCATGTGATTTATGAACTCGCTTAACTGGGAAAAAGGTGCGCGTTAGATTCGAGTATTTACGGTATTTCAAAATTATCAATATTCGAAGCAAATTCGAGTACTGTAATGTTTCTTCGAATATTTGAATGTTTCGAACATTCACACAAGCCTACATTTTCTAAATAGGTCTCCCTCATTACACAGTTTACCACACCATTTCTAAATATGCAAATATATTCTGACTCGCCTTCTTGTCACACCTTTACATATAATGATCGGAATGGCACCCACCCACAGTAGAAGCTGCACCATTGCCAGCTTCCCCAATGCAGCAGCCATGTGAAGAGGTGTTCGCGAGTCTCGAGCACTCGTCGGCGCGTTGACCAGTTCGTGTTGGTGGGGTGCCGCGTGCGCTAGCAGCAGTGCCACTTGTCTCACGTCCCCACGGCACACAGCATCGCGAAGCTGTTGCGCGGTGGGCCCACTCGAAGAAGGCAGCGGTGCCAGGAACTCTCGCTGCTCGTACTTTGCTCGAATCCAGCGCTCTTTCTCGTCGCGACTCGAGTGGGGGCCGGGCTTGGCGCAACCACTTCGAGCGGCACTGCCTTCCCAGATGCAGTTGGACGCCATGTTGCCTAGCGCCATCATCACAGCCACATGCTCGGGCCTGCATGGACAAGAGCCACTGCTGACAAAAAGCAATATCCCTAACCTTGTTAGAAATCCAGTAGGATTCATTTCTTGTCGAACTCAGTATGTCTGGCACAAACAATGCCTGGAACTTACGGCCAGTCATCCAAGTCTAGCGAGCGGACCCTGGAGATATGGGAGCCCAGGTTGCGATGGATACCCGAGCACTCAATGCATATGAGTGTGCCAAGGTTGAGGCTAGCCCAGTCTGGCTCTGTGGCAAAGACACACAGAGCATATCAACATTTGCGGCAGGCTATGATTATAAATGTACAGAGGAGCTTCACCAGCACATGCTTGTGTCTGTTAACCACTGTATAAATACAGAACAACAAATTAGGGTAAATGAACACTGCATATACAATTACAGTCATGAATTCCATCCACAACGAGGCTTCAATAGAATTGAAAAATGCATCACGTAACAACACAAGCAGCCAAGGCTGCCTACAAACAAGCAATATGCCCATTACATAAGTACACAGTTTCCATAGCTTTAGTGTCGACTGCCGCAACACGATAGTAAGAGCTATACCAGTCTTGCCACAATGGTAAGATTGGCACAATTGATGGGGTGACATGACAGTGCAGATGCTGATCGGCCCAAGGTTATCTGTTATTGCCATTCCAAAAAAAACAGCTTCACGAAAAACCTAGAAGAGTGGCCCAGACTAGAAAAAAATGCCCCTTCAGCTATCTTGCTTCCTCGGTCCTCTTCCAGTGGTTGGCAGAGTCACCATGAGCATAGAAAACAAGACATCAGTGGACAGTTCGCTCATAGTAGTCGATTGCGACGGGCTATTTCTGTGCAGCCGAAACACTATTCAAGCTTTCCATGAAGCTGGTGTGTCGCTTTTAGAAAAAAGGGCTCTACCAAGTGTCTATGCGCTACAGGCAGAAGATGCCTTGAAAGAGCTGCTACAAGAGTTCTCAGGCTTGGCTGTTGCAAAGGTCCACCCGTCAAGCTGTACAAGAAAGAAAGAGCCGGGCCATGGTTTTTGATGATTTGCCCGGTGTGCTTCACAAAGCAGTCTCAGCAGAAATCGACTGCTTCATGCAGCAAGGTGTCCCGTCTCCGGTGAGCGTTCCCAAGTGGGCTGCTGCTGTCAAACCAAAGGTGAACAAGAATGGGGACATAAGATTGTGCGGTGATTTTGAGCTCACCGCTAATCTGGCCAGTCACCCTTTGACTAAGGTGGATAACGTTTTTGCCGCGCTTTACGGGGAGAAGCATTAACTACACTGGATTCGCGAAATGCATATGACCAACTACCGCTTGATGGAAAGGCAAAGAAGGTTACTGTCATCAACACGCACCAGGGCTTGTACTCGTACAACCGACAAGCCCTTCGGTGCATGGAATTGTTATTACGCGACTTGGTGAATTATTGTATCAGTTATAAGTTTCCTAAACTGCATTGCTACCATGCCTTCATGATGGGAGCTTCACTGCAAAGCAGACACTTTCTGCCTTCTCATTGATTTCAGTCAACAAGAACAGCAAGCTCCAAAGTGGCAATAGAGTACATGTTGTTACAACAAGCCTTCCTCCTTTTTGTGAGTTTCTTCTCAGTGCAAGCATTGTGAACTACTGCCATGAGTAAAAGGGCACTGGAATGCGGCAGCCGTGCACAAGACCCTTGATGGTGCACATACGCGCCGTGTTCACGTACGAGATTGGACAATAATCCTCGTAGTAGGCGACCCGAGCCGTAATGAAAAATCGCAGAGGATGAGCTGGCACTACTGTGCATTGGGGCTTCAAACTGCAAAAATCAGGAAGGTCAGCATCACTACAGCGATGAAAGTAGTAGAGCTGCCCGGTTCTGAAGACAGCCGGCGAAGAGGCCCCTGAAGTGGCCGTCTATCTCAGAAGACACGAGTGAGGCTGCACAGATTTGCCGCATCCTTTCACCGCAGTTCCTGGTAGGACTACAGCTCTTCCACTTCCAGCCAATACATATGCGGCTCGCACCACAGTCACAACACCATTAATGAGTTAAGTGTAACCTAATCCTGAGCCAGAGACGACGAAGAAGACCGAGACATTAGCAATGAGGACGAGTGGCTCATTTGGCGAAAGCAGACCACTGGTGTAGAAACTTGGAGAGGAAATTGACGACAGAATAGACGAACTGTCGACACGGCAACGGCATGGAGTCGACCTGGCTACGTGACGAACTGTAAGAACGTCTTAGTACCGAGACACCAAATCGGCTAGGTAGTAGAGGCTAGGGCTAGGGACCGACTTAAACTGGTCCACAGTCAATCTTGTTTGACTTTGTACACATTAATTTGGTTAATTTTGTGTCCACGAGAGTTGTCCCTGACTGTGCGACTAAGCTGGCCTCGCGGCCAGCTTAGTCATTGTTGGGCTTTTGCAGGCTCATGTCACACTTCTACTCCCTTGACACTTCTACTGGTCATGTCACGGGCAGTGCCGGCACACGTCGCGTCTCGCATCCAGCCGTCAGGCCTTCGCTGCCAGACATGGCCCGCCAACACAAAAATCGGCAACATTACAGCCAGTTTCCCATATGCAGGCACTCTCTCCAAGCACATCACAAAAGCTATAGAAGGGCCACTCTTCTAATTTTCGTCTGCGACTGTGTTACATGTTGCATGCAGCCTGGCATTCTCTTTTCTTTTTTAATGGTGGAGAAACTCATTTCTACTTAATTTTATCTTTTATACACTCTCCACTTTGAAGAGAGATCATATTTTTGAAATTAGTTCTTGTAGGATTTCAGCCGGAAAGCATGCACATTAAGGGAAGCCTCAAACACGCCATGTTGTTAAACTTACGTGGTGTATCACAGTCGGCACAATGAGAATTGCCAGGCACACTTGTCCGAATGGCCTGGATCGACGATGCAGAGTCTGCTATGCTGTTCATGCGACTCTGCCAAAAAAGGTGACAATAATAAAATTAATAATGACAGTAGGAGTGTCAGCGTTGGGAACTAACCTGTCCTAGCTGGTACACAATCTTATAGCGGAGCAATGAAGGCAAAAACTAGCGACAGAGATGCAAATGAACAGTGTGAAAATTGCCTTGTGCACTTTCTTTATTTTGAGTACCTTGAAGACTTGCAAATGCTTCTCACCTTTGCTTTACTGCTTTCATTTCCCTGAAGACTGCTGAGAATCTGCTGCTCGATGGCACTGACCCAACCTTCCCTATCCTGAAGAATAAAAGCAGAAGTAATGATCACAGCTCATTTCAACTAAAGCAATAACGGACATTATGAAAAGCACTTAGGATGTAGTCACACCATGCAGCAAGTTTGTTGTGGTGCCCATATGGAGCGAATATGGACAGAACACTCAATCATTATAGGTGAACAACTTGCAACACTGCAAGATACGCCTGTGGACTCCAACACCCAATTCTAGTTAAAATCACACAGCAAGCATATGCAGAAAGCATTGCAGACAAGTGAGAATGAAATATATTATAGATAAATAGGTGAAATAAAATGAAAGCCTGGCATAAGATGTGATTGAGCAGATGACACCACAGATGAGATTTTGCAAGCACCTTATTCACTTCAGTAATACTACAGCAAGAAATGAGAAATGCCATTAAGCTTTTGGAATCCAACAGAACGCTTTATGCATGGCTGTGTACTTAGTTGTGTTTACAAAATCTATGAAGTTCTATGATGCTCACATAAGTCACCCGAAAGGAAATGAATGTTCACGAGCACAAATCAAGTAGCACTAATGTGAACGAAAATTTGCATGTAGTCTTAGAACTGCCTAGGAATATAATCCCACAGCAAAGGTAATCAATTTGCTTCAAACAATATGAGCTCTGGTTAGAGCTTCAAGTGACAGAGATGGGTGGAAATAAAACAGCCCATCCACCCGGAAACAAACAATGTGCAGAGTTGCTACACAAGTTATTGGTTGCCACAGAACTTACATCCCCGTTGGACGCCTCGAACTGCCACTGCTTGTTGTCCAGAGATACAATGATGAACTCATACCCATCAGAGTCTGAAATGCAAATGCACAAAGATGCCAACAATTACAAAACAGATGTGCAGTGTGGCAACTTCATCAGCTGGAACAGTTAATGCAAGCTGCTCACATTAATATAATCACCAATCATGGCACTACCTCTTCATGTGCACTCCTTAAAAGTTCATTGGTTCAGCTGCACATATATAACCACAACACCAGCAACATGTACCTTTGTTTATCAATAATATTACGGCCAGGGAGAAGTTTATTCTAATACCACATCACACACGTATACAAATGTATATCCATTGGCCAATTCATGCAAAAAAGACCCAGTCAGCATTTCCCATCATCAAAGCACTTCACATTTTACATTTTATATATATATATATATATATATATATATATATATATATATATATATATATATATATATATATATATATATATATATATATATATATATATATAAGTCAAGTAGATCCTCCAAGAGAACGGTAACAACGGAAGTGTTTAATTCGACAGTTTCGGCCAGAGTCTGGCCTTCATCAGGAGTCATGACTCCTGATGAAGTTGATCAGTTGATGACTCCTGATGAAGGCCAGACTCTGGCCGAAACTGTCGAATTAAACACTTCCGTTGTTACCGTTCTCTTGGAGGATCTACTTGACTTATTGCAACGCCACGGCCATTTTCGCCACCATGCCTGCCTATATATATATATATATATATATATACATTCACACACACAGTGGAACCCCGATTATACGACTTTCAGGGGACCATGCAAAATCGTCGTATAATCGGGGCATTGTGTAATCGAAAAACTAAGAACACGGGCATTGACACCCTGTCTTGCCCAAAAAAACGGGTACAGAACACCTGGATAAGCCCACAATACGAACTAGTGTAGAGAAGAATGTGGATTAAATTATTCTTGATAGCGGCAGCTAATGGCAGCATTACTTAGTTAAAGGAGGTGTGAGGGAATCTTTATTCTCAACTTTGAAAAAAAAATTCAAGCCAACGCGCACCTTTCTACCAATAAATAGCATCCAAAAATTGATTGTACATGAAAATTAAACCGCAACCAACTTTGCTAAAATAAACTTAGTTTCAAAGCTTCATATCTCCACCAGCGGAGGAGGGTTGGCCGAATGGTGGTTGCGAGAACTGGCGGCGCTGCAGTCAGATTTTGCGCTACTCTCGGTGCATCGTCTGCTACGGTGGCGTACTACAACGGTTCCCCGCGCTGTTGTTCTCGGCAGCTTTCTTTTTGTGCTATTATCAAACTTAACCATTCATCGTGCTTCCAGTCGACATTCTCGTGTCGCATTTGTGGAGTGCTTATGTGGATACGCAGAAGATCACCTGTATATAGTCGCCGGAACGTGTTGCTGATTGCAAGCCGGCTAACAATTGATGTCCTGCATATATTTGCAGTGAATGAGTATCTTTAGCGTTGGTTTCATGATGACCGCTATCACTTTATTCAGAGCCGTCTTGCCTAGACGAAAAACGGCTCAAAACATCTTTAAAAGCCTCAAGCAAGTTGATATATGGGAATAAAAAATGCTTTAGAAAAGCAGTACTCATGTTTTTTTACTAGTTACAAAAAAGATGTTCTCGAAAAAACAGCAGCCATGTTCACCAGACAAGTCTTCGCGATGGCTATTAATCGAGAGCAGAGTGCAAAATGTGACAGCAACTGCACCTTCTTTATCACATTTTCCCCTTTTCAGAAAGCTCCCAATTTGTTTTCTTGCAAGAAAAGAAAAAGAAAGTATACTGTAATCAGAATATAAAACGTTACTACTCTAGCCTTCACATTCTGATCATGAGCAGCGCAACTCGAAAAATGCAGTGGCAACCACTCCAACTTTTCAAGCATTAACTGCTCAATTTATTCACATCAAGTTCTGCACTTACGCATTCATTTATTGATAGTTTCTTGGATTATTTTCTTTTCTTCTTTCATTCATTTTTCTTACTTTAAGAATTTTCAGAAGGTTTCAATGCTAACATGGCATTCAATTGTATGCGTAATCTTGAACGATGTTTTCTTCTGACTAACGCAATGTCTTTTGCAAATTGTGTTTACTTTTTTCATAGCTTGTTTTATGTCAATATCTCACATGTATGATCATCTGCTTTTCATTGCCGTTGTATTCTGATTACTATTTTCTTTTCTTTCCTCATCATTGTCGCTGTTAGGCGTCGTATCATCATCATCAACTTTTTTATGTTACTGTTTGTATGTATGTAAGCTGTGCAAATCAATGTATATATTCTTTTAATGCTCCCCTTACACAATGCCCTGTCGCACCTGTAAGGTATTTTGAATAAATAAATAAATAAAATGAGGTCACCAACTGTGGGGTTTTTGTGAAATGCCCCTATACAGCTTTCTCAATTGCTTTTTATGCAGAAAGAAGACCTAGTCAAGAAATAATGAAAGCAGCCTTCTTGAAAACATCTCATTAGAGTGAGTGCACTTTCCTGTGGTTTGGGTGCGGCCGCCCCAGGAGTACTTGTGAGAGATGCTAGGCACTCTTTGCACGTTGTCACTTATTCAATTTTTCTGTGTACATACCCACACATGTAGTACACTCTCAGTGTGTTAATGGTGTACTACGCTGCACCGGGAAGAAGTGACACCAACAGGTGCAACATCGCGTTACCTGCTGTAAGGTTGAGAAATGGGGACACTGTGATCGAGAAAAATATGTACCACTGTAATATCAAGCAAACGTAACAAAACATGGTCACTGGCAAAAATGACCACTTAAATACGATTGTGTTGGTTCATAAGGGAAATATATATTAAAGCATCAACATCCACTGCTTTGAAGGCAGCACGACAGTTGATTGATTGATTGATATGTGGGGTTTAACGTCCCAAAACCACTATATGATTATGAGAGACGCCGTAGTGGAGGGCTCCGGAAATTTAGACCACCTGGGGTTCTTTAACGTGCACCCAAATCTGAGCACACGGGCCTACAACATTTCCGCCTCCATCGGAAATGCAGCCGCCGCAGCCGGGATTCGAACCCGCGCCCTGCGGGTCAGCAGCCGAGTACCTTAGCCACTAGACCACCGCGGCGGGGCACAGCACGACAGTTGACAATTGACCGAATGCCACTGTGATAGAACTTTCTAAGTATCAAGAGGGTTGTTTGCCACGTGCCTTATATCTTGCTGTTCCATTTCGGTCGCTCCTCCGAACTGGGAACTGCGTATTCGAGGGGCACCATGTGCCTTTTTTTAGAGGGGGGTGTCGGGGTGAGGGGGTTGGATTGGCACTTTTGTTATGAACATTTTGGCTTCGATGTATGGGGTGGAATTGCTAGAAATGAGTACAGAATGGTACCGGGCGTAAGCTCCCACTTTCCGCGTGAGATCAAAACTTCTTGCATTACCATGACTTCATTCTCAAATTTAACGTAATAGACCTTGTATTTGGCAGTGAGCTTTCTATCTTTGCGACACAAAGCTTGGTCCCACCTTTTGAATCGCGTCGGATTACTTTGGAGGTCTATCTTGATCAAAATTAATTGGTTGACACTCCAATCAAGAACAAATTACGGGATGGAAAAAATTTACTTCACTGTGCTGGATTTAAAAATTTGGCTGCAGTCAGATTTTGCGCTACTCTCGGTGCATCGTCTGCTCCCTCCCTCCTTTCCAACTACCTAAGTAATCAAAAAAAAAGTTTCTGCAATAGCCACGTACCACCTTTTAAAAGCCCCCGCGAAATGCTGCCGCCCCGCCATGTTTGCAATGACAACAGAGATTTCCTTAGGTATGGGCCGTGAAGTCCCTAGAACGCTAGTCGTGCTTTCATTACTGCCTGAGGGCGCGCAACTGCACTGGCACTGGCACCTTGCCGCCTCGCACTTTGTTTGCGTAGGATCGGCATGATGAGGTGACAATTCGCATTTGCTTTAGGCGCTGCGCCGTGCTCTATATAAAGCTCCAGAAATTAGGCACCTTTTTCTTCTTCTAACCACCACCACCATTAGCTTGTACGCGGTTGTGACGATGTCACGTCGGCAGAGCTACACAAGTGACTTCATGTGCCAAGTGATACTGTTTGCCGAGAACTCGAGCAATCGTGCCACGCAGCGCAAGTTCTGCATTGATGAGAAGATGATTAAGGTTTGGCGAAAGCAGTGGGACCATCTGTTTGCGTGCGACAGACGGCGTCGTGCTTTTCGCGGCACAGCAATCGGCAGCGACGGTAGTGAGAATGATGTCGTTTGGGAAGCCGCAGATGCTGGCAAAGAATCTGATAGCAACATTTTGCACATCTGACAAGATGACGGCCCCAGTAGCAATTAGGGTGCTAAGTTATGTAAATAAAGGTGAGCTATGTTCCAGTTCTTCTTTTCCTTAATTAAAAAAAAATCATAAGCCGACCTATATACAAATTTTTTTTTCTCGTCGACCTATATTCGTGCCCAACCTATTTTCTAGTAAATACTGTAGAAAGCCTTGGGATGTGTCACTCAGTGCAGTCAGACCATATGGCAAAACACGCATGCATGCTTCAGTCTGCCTCTGCCTGCACAAAGCTGCTTTTGCAGCTCACACCTAGCAGCTCAACCAAACAGCAAAGGCAATCGTGTTTTTTGAGACGAGTGGCCAAAGGTAGTCAACTTCATCGTCGACCTTGTGGCTCTCCTTGGAGGCATACAAAGCAGGAGCATCGAATTCCGCACCCGACACAACTTTTATTTTCAATGTTTCTTTAAAGTATACGGAAAGTGTGTCTCAAAACATGCCAAGCCAAGTGCTGACAACACAGTTTTCTGCCTCTTCTGAATAAACAGAATCATTGCTAGGCAAGAGTTGTTGATTGATTGATATGTGGGGTTTGTCCTAAAACCACCATATGATTATGAGAGATGCTGTGATGAAGGGCTCCGGAAATTTTGACCACCTGGGGTTCTTTAACGTGCACCTAAATCTCAGCACACGGGCCTACAGCATAGGCAAGAGTTGTTGACCATCAAAATACAAAGTTTGATCTCTCTCACATTAGAAATCTAGCAAGAACAAAGAAAAATAAGCAGCATCCCATGACCTATTTAAAATAAAGCATTAAAAACCAGGTGATGACATACAATCCTGTGGCAGCCTTTTTTGTGCAGTTTTCAATTAATTGCGCTGTTATTTTCTAAACAAACTGCCCACCATAAATTGTCTGCTAAATTCAGACTTATGCGCATCTTTTTTTTTGTCGTCTTTATTTTAACATCACAAGTCCATCATCAGAAGGAAAAGTGAAAATCAATGTTTTAGTTTTCACTATTACACTGAATTATATCATTATCATTAATTTCATCTAATGCACTCTTTTTAAACACAACAATAGTCTTTCTTGGCATACTTCAATGCAAAAATTTTTGTCTGTCTATCTGTTTGTCTGTCAACTGATTCATACACCCGGTGAAAGTTTAAGCCCTTGCTGAAAGCTCTGCTATTTTGATCTGGCGGCTGGGTTTATACTTGTGAGCATTATCGATCAAAAAGCAAAAATTACACATATCTGAGTGCAACATCAATATGCCAGTATTAGGTAGTGTATTTTTTTAATGAAAAATGTGTAGATATGCAATGCTGAAAAACCTCAGTGTTTCTCACGCTTTGCTGACAAAGCAACACTAAAAACGAAAAAGCGGGCGTTTCCTACGCTTCCCTAGGACAAAATGGTGTTGCCACATGCTCTGATATAGCACGCACCCAGAGGCTCTGCGTTCTACATACGCTTTTGTTTCCCGACATTACTTCCAGATGGTGTACACATTTCACGCAGCACCTTCAGACCATAGAAGACGTCTTTTGAAGACATTTGCCCCGAAGCACGTTGATATATGGCTAGTTTTTTATATTCTCGCTGTAGTGGCTGAGTACAACATCCTAAAACTTGCTATATCAAGCCACGGGCACCCTCGACACACAATGTAAATCATTTTTACTAATAGAATATGTAGGCCCCAGCTGGCGCTATAAAAACATCAAACATTGTTACAAGTTGGCCCGATAACCTGAATGCAGAACTGCTACCTGTATTATCTTTCTTTTTTTTTTTTTAAGACGTTTTCTTGGTTACCGAGCGCGTTCTAGTGGCACCTTTAGCATGGTGAAAGGGCAACTGGCTCATGCATTTCTTCTTTTTTTTTTTGTAATGTTCCTTCAAAAGTCTCTGTAACAAACAGGCTCTCACCTTCCATGGCTTCGAAATTCTTGGCACCAGTGCTTTTCATGCGTCGGTGTCGCTTCTTTACATTGGGTGTCTCAAGCTTAGAGAGCATTGGGTTGGTGTTTGGCACAGCGGGGATGAGTTGCGTCTCGCTGCCATTCAGCATCCCTGGAGGCACAGTGGGAAGACCATCAACCAAATGCGACACTGGCTAGCTTGTGGTAATGCCCAAAAATGAAATGGGTTTTAGTGCAAAACACTGCAGTGCTAGGCTTGGATTATTTTGCCTGCTCAATGTTCTCCACAACACAAAGTTCTGCACGATTCCTTGTGTGTTTTAGGGGTGAAGCTCCTCAGGGTCAAGCTTTGCCAACTTAAGGCTAGATCTAATACCACAAAGCAGTAATAATGGAAGCAAAACGAAATTCACACACAACACACCATTTATGACTGATGAACATTGTATATTACTGTACACCGCCTTGTCACTTATTTGCATGCATGAGTGGTCAGTGTCACGAATGATTTACAGTAACATCAAACGATCCCACTGCTTCGCCCAGTCATCACCATTCACTTCAAGGAGATGCAGTCATTTTTTTTTTTTCGGTCTATTATCTTCATACTGAAACAGGCATGTTGAACATTAAATAATATGACCTAGACAGGCAATAAGCATGTGCTCTTAACTTCAAGATGCTAACAAGGCACGATTAACAAGATAAAGCAACAACGGCATGCACCGGCTATTCCAAATGATGGCATTACCCATTTACTAAAGTCACGAAACCTAGAAACACAAAAGACATTAGCTCCTGTTGCTATGGCAGTCAGTACTTTGAAGGATACCCAAATTATATTCAGCAACGTTACCTGTTCAACTCTACTCATTCGACCAGCTGTCGGATATGCCCGATAGAGACACTTTCCTTTATACATCCATTTTCACCGCGAAGCTCAATAAGTTCAAATTTCTCATTAAACATGGTTGCGATATTGCCAATGCCTTTGGTTTGTTCCTTTAGCCAGCATCTGACAGTCGCTAGAGTTGTTTGTCGCGATCTTATCTATGCTATAGGATAAACACGTTTCACTCTCTTTTGTACATTTCCCAGGCTATATGAATTGATGGAAAGAGTGCTTGACGGTGCCATCACTAGCGTTGTGTTATCGGTATAATTGATGGCCCAGAAATAATAATGCTTAGGCATAAAGAGCCTACAGGAAAAATTCCACAGCATTCATTTTCTCATCGATGCTTGCCTGGGTACCTTTGCTTTGATGACTGCTTCTTTGCCGCCTCAAATTTCCAGAAGCTTATATTGTAGCGTAAGTTTGATCCAATAAACATTGTTTACTGAACAATTCTGTATTCTACATGCCAATATGAACAGAAGATGAAGCCATTTTTGTCTTCAAGTTTCATTGCAGTCACTGCGTTGATGGGAACATGAGCCTAGAAGTGTACCCATTTAAATTAAGCATGCACATATTGAGCTGCAATAATGAGACGCATAACGGTGGGATGCTCAACCAATTTGACCAGATGAGGTTCTTTAGGGTGCACTTGAGTCACAATATGCAAATTTATCAGCGACTGTTAACCCAACCGACAGCCACTCAGCCACCATGGAGTACAAGAAACATTACTCGTACAGTTGAGGCAGAGCTCAGAGCATGAAACAAGCATTTATGCAATCCAGTTATTGCTAGTTACTGGAAGTATTGGAAGATTCAGTAATTACAAGTGCACAGAAAACACTGGCAAATGAAAGCTGGATATACTTGTGCGATGGATGCACTCATGTCAAAGTCAAACACAAAATTATGATCAAAATGTCCCAAAAATACGCTTGCAAAATACCGTACTCATTTATTAGCGGCACTCTTGATTTTACAGGTTAGCAATGTCATCTGCTGTGCTGTGCGAAAATTCTGATGACTTGTTTTTTCTGGGGGGGAGGGGGAGTGAACACAAGGTAGCAGTGCAGAGTTTTTGGTGCCTCCAGGTAGCACATGCTACTCAGCAATTAAAGTGATAGCTTTAAAAGTGCAAGAGTTGCTGGTCTGTGGAACATCCTCATTTATTCCAGCCAACAGAGGACACCCTGCAGAAATAGCCTCATCTCATTTCTGTTTCTTGTTCTTATTCTCGTACTGCAGTCATGTGGCCATGAACTAGTTGTGTACAGCTTTTCCCTCATTGTTCCCATATTTATGTTACCAAGTTTACCACAATTATTGCCTCTAGATGGTAAAAATACATACGACTGGCTTTAAATCAGAAATGATCATCTTGGCCAAAGAAAGTGAAGGGCAAGCTGCTGGTTGAAAGTTCGAAGTTCGTAAAAAATGTGGGCAGTGGTTGCCTGAAGGTGCACTCAAAACAACGAATGAACAAAGGTGCACTTTTTGAAGCAAGCACAACATGCTTCTAGAAAGGAAGGACTAGCTTACACAGTATGTGACAGATGCAGAGCAACCACACAATTTTGAAAGAGATGTAGCATAAGTGCTAGGCATCGCATGAAACACAGGCATTCTGCTTATAGCAGTGAAATCCGGCAATGGATGAATCCGGTGGTTCAGGAAGTCATACCTCTCCACTGTGATGTGCCAATGTCTGCTGGAGGAGAAAAGCTGCTCTTGTTGCAAAAATACACTTGTTCTCTGATATTGGAAATGTCAATCAAGCACTGGTTTGGTCACCAGATAGAGTAAAAGGAGTGATCGTGTTTTCAAATGAGGGCTGAGGGGCACTGAGGTACACTTATGCTTTGCATTGCCCCAAATAAACATAAACAGCTATGTTACATTGTTCTTTATTAGAAAACATGCGCCTGCAAAATTCTTATCTAATGGCTTATCTGCTAGGGCCCAAAAAAAAAAGCTTGCATGAGCCAGTGAGAGACAGGTTTAAGTGCGTTTGGGAGAAACCGGGCACAAATCTTGACACTCGTACCTTACCCACCCCAGATAGAAATTGTGTAGTGACAGCTTTATGCATGTGAACTAGACTTGGCCATTACACTAAAAGGTACGACAGGCAAACTTCAGCCCTTGGTTGTGCCCTTATTGCAGCCATGTAAGCGTGGATTGTGTGTACAACGAATGCATGTCGATGACCATTCGTCATAAATAAGCTTGGGCGCATAGATTTTGGGTTCAAAATGAACTTGAAGCAAATAATAATTTTAATCGAATAATTTCGCAGCGTAATTGAATAGTATAAATACTGTATATTACAAAAAAATGGGAATATTTGTCATGACCTAACTAACCTGCACAATATATTCTTTTAAATTGAAACAAAGCCCACGCAAACGCCATTTTTTTGCATAAAAAAAAGCGGAAACAACTTTGAATAGTAGCAGAGTTTGACTTTTCAGTAGAATGCAAGCGATAGCCTCTTGAATATGTTACTTATTAAAATTTCCTATACTTGGAGCATATAAGTCGATATAACATGCTTTTCAACTTAAAAAATAAATCTACGCGAGAGTAATATCATCAATTCTGCTGTCTGTTGTCAGCATTTATTCGTTGATTTTTATGTGTGTAGTCACTGTTGTTTGTTTCTTATTTTTTTATTGTTGGTTATTCATCTCGTATTTATATGTGCTTTTGAATTTTTCTTTTTTGTGCAAACGTTATGTACTTTGTGACACCCTCCCTTTATTGACACCAAGCACAAGGTTGACAGTATCAAATAAATAAATAAATATAGATAAACAAAATTAACTTTGAAATGTGGCTTCGCAGCTGTGCAGATTTCTCCTGAATATCTGCTTTCACAGTTTACCACCACTCCACTGCAGCAAAACCATCTGTACAAGGTATCGCATGCGGATTGATATGAACCTATTCATTCGTTTTGAATAATTTGAAACTTTCAATAATTTGAATTCAATTGAGAGTGAAATCAAATACTGCATTATTTTTTCTAATACTCGAAGCATTTGAATATTTGCACAAGCCTAGTCATAAAACATCGACTGGTTGGCTGAAGAGGACATTGATCGTGAATGTGCATGCCACAGGATTCTCGAAGCGTGCGGTGAGGTTTTCCTTCATGGCAGTGCAGAAAAAATGTGCCTTATAGCTTTCCTGCGAAAGTCTTGAACAAGCTTGATGGAATGGACAACCACCTATGTGAGACAGAGGAAAGTTTGCGGAAGTAACAGGTACAGAAGTACAGGAGGCCGAAAGCAAGCATTCTTGTAGCCATGACAATTTTTTCTCCATTTCATTTTTGCTCCTCCAAGTGCAAATGAGTCCATCATCATCAGCCTGACTACGTCCTCTCCCATGATTTGCCAGTCAACTTGCTCTTGTGTTTGCTGTTGCCACTTTATACTCACAAACTTCCTCATCTCATCTGCCCACCTAACTTTCTGTCTCCCCCTAGCCTGCTTGCCTCCTTTGGGAATCCAATCAGTTGTCCTGCCTACGCGCTACATGATCGGCCCATGTTCATTTCTTCTGCTTGATTTCAACTATGATATCCTTAACCCCAATATGTTCCTGACCCACTCTGCTTATGAGTAGTGCAGTTCAATTAAGCATGTACTACCGAAAACATTTATGGGAAACAAAATGTGTATTTTTCTTCATGTAATAGTTGCACTACAAATCTTGCGACCCAACTTTGCATAAAGAATGCAGGGGCCATTAGTTGAATTCAGCTATAACACATTAGTTGAATTCAGCTATAACAAAGTCTGCCACAATGAATAATTTTCTATTACTGATCAGCCACCAATAGAAATAAATGCAAAAAATATCTCATCACAATGAATACTTTTTTTCTTGACTACTTCTACTTGAACGAAGATTTCCTGAGTGCTAGCACAAAAAAAGTAGCTTGCCAAGGATTGCTGCAAAATTCCACTAGCAATCCAACAACTTCTTGTCGGCTCATGACTTTGACAGTTGTGTGGCCACATCACAACACCTGTGTTTTCATCAGACACATGCTTTCTGCCATCACACGCATATCCCAGAAATCTTTTTGTCATTAAGACGCTTGGGGACATATCGCCCATCCACCATGATGCTGCCGCTGAGTTTGATACATGTGTGGGTCACAGTATAACAGTTCTTCAGGAAGATTCATCATGTCTTTGATGCAGTGCTCAAGACAAAACTACCACTTTCCGTCACTAGCCCTGCGATCATGAATGACAACTATGGCGTTATAAAGGCAGACCCGCGGCGAGCGTGTTAAGTCTAAGCGCAACCGCATTCTGCTGCAAGTGCTGCGAATATAAACGTGGTTAAGCGGGCGTGATCATGGGTGACCATAAAAGCACGGGCGCATCAAACCTCCACGCATTCAAATCAGGGCTGCAGACCAAACCTTGGTAGATGCGATGACATAAAGCAACAACACATTCTTAAGGCACACGCACAATCTGCAGAAATGTACCTACTATTTGCCGCAATTGTTACATAGTAACCTGCAGTCACAATCGTCGCAATGATTGATAGCAAATACACTTTGAAGGTACACACCAGTAACAATATTAAAGGCAATAAAGTCATAATATGGCTCAAAGTGTTACAGATTTCCGAATGTTCATTTATGCCTATGGTAGTGCGGAGCTTCGGCACTTAGTTTTCGGCTGGCCTCCAGCAAAAATGTAGCGGGCTCGTTTGCAGCACTGCATGCTCAGCACACTTTGAGGGTTGTCTGAATGCTGCATTTTGTCATGTATACCTTCCCCTGCATATAACCGGCACCTCCGAATACGAACCATGAAAGAAAATTATGCCCACGTATTTATGTAAGGCTGCCTTTCTCACATTACCACGAAGGCGTGCCGTGCAGTCAACTTGTGCACAGAAATTTACTTATAACTCGCATCGCGAATTTAGCTCCAAATTTTATGTATCTTTCATGTGTGTACAACAGAAAATACATTTGCTTTGTGTGCATACCTTGGAGCAAGTACGTCTGTGTTAACGAGGGCTCCATGCATGCACTCGATGGGCCTAAAGGACAGGTCGTAATCATCCAGCCTTGTGGAATTTTATGGTCTAAAAATGAAATTTCACCACAACGAAATTCTGCAACAACAAACTTTTTCGCAAATCCCATCAATTTCCTTGTAGCGGTATGCAGTCGACAGCTGCTAAACAAAAGCAAGGAAAAGCAGACAGATGAAGAAAAGCGAAGAGTGGCTATCATTTTCATATTATATCTCATCGCCTGAAAAAAGTTGGGTGCGCATGTTGGTGCGCACCCAAAATATGGTGCGCATGTTGTTATATCAGGCCCGTGTACAGCTGGCCAGATTTGTAGGCTGACAGATGAGCACCTTCGTGAAAAGTAAAGCATAAGGAGACGGGCATGCGCAGTAAAACATGCAAATTTGTAGAATGGTCTGGTGGCATGGCTCTATTTAACGTACCAGCACAGCTTCGTAGGACAAACTGGACGTTGTTTAAATAAGAGGTTAGGAGAGCATGAAAATAACTTACGCAAAGGAATAAGTTTCAACCTTGTGATGCGTTATAAAAGTTGCAGCTGCCAGTCTCAATTTCAGGCCGGGAGTGTGTTGGAATGCCATAAAGATGAACTGAGACGAAGCACGTTATATCAGAAAATAGGATGATGAGTGCATGAGTCAGCCTTTGATAGCTTTGCATGAACAAGAATTTGCGCGTTTAGATGAGTTTGTGCGTTTAGTATGCTAATTATTATCACTGTGCCTTCATTTTGTCATTCTACAAAAATATGTCACATTACTGACGTCTGCTTCATAATTAATTTTAGCTCTTTGTACAATCAACAGCAAAAGTTTGTGCGATGATGGACCCCCAACAAATGCAAGTTTCTGCTGTATCAGTGCTTAATGCTTGTAATCAAGCTGGTGGCTGTACAGGTCAGAATGTCAATTGCAGTATGGAACATTTGTTTCAAAATTACATTGCAAGACAAAGTGGGACTTCAGCTTTTTCGAACATTGCGCGTCCCGCCAGCTTTTGTTGTTTATAATACTTATGTGTACAGTATGGCCCACTATTAAAGGGAACACTGCAATGGTCACTGTTTATACTTCAGGCCTTCTAACATCACGTGGATAAAAAAACAATGTTTCCACATAGCACTAGTGTGCCAAAAGGAGTAAGAACTGCCAATCACCGGTAGTTTTATGCAAATTTAAGCAACTGCGATCTTGCGAGATGCCATGCACACAGGTGTTCCTTTTAACAGTGGATCCATCTGTACATGTGTGTAGTGAAGAATAAATCAATTCATGGTTAGTGCTCATATGCCTCTTATTTCTCACTGTAACACCTTTTTCTTTCAGCACTTCCATGTCTTCTCTGCAAACACATTCAACAAGCTCAACAAACCTTCATAACACTTCCAAATCCTTTCATAGCTTCTCCATCAGCTCTTTTGCACACACATTGATGGCTGTGCAGCAATTTCTGGACAAGAAGCGACCAGAATGACAACTGAACACTTGTTGTATTTTCGTACATGAATGCTGCAGAATGTTCAAGGTGAACGCATACTAACTATCCCTATTTCGAAACCTAAGGCAGTTTCTTTTGCCCACTTCAGATTCCAGTACATAATGTTGCAAGGTGCTTCAAAAATGCAGCAGAAGTTTCTGCAGAAGCCAGATGGGCCAAACAATAAGAATGCTACACTGCACATAACTGCAGCAAGGACACTGCTATAATGCATTTTTCTTGCATTACACAACAGCTGCCTTGTAAGTTTCTGTAACTCGCCTGCTTTTTTTCTCCCATTAAAGCTCCAAGGATGCATTTCGGTAAGTGAATCAGCCTGATAAATACAATCCACCTGCTCTTTGAAAAAAAGTGGACGTACGTTTTATTGGAACAATGCTTGATACACTCTACTACTAGTAGGGCCCCCTTACACCTCAACCATTCCAGCAATAGAAAATCTGCCGGTATTGTAATAACAAATCCTTGATGCACATTTTAAACGTATTCTAGACGTCTTTTGTAGACGTGCTCACAAGAATGCCAGATAATCCACCACCAAGGAGCCAGCAGACACAAACTGTTCCCTTTAATTGCGACTGCGAAGGATAGGCACACTAAGATTAAGACACTTCAAAATAAAAAAAAAAAGCAAAAGTAGTTTAACTGGCAGTTTCGAGCAAGCTGGTGCGCACAAGATACATAAAACACAACATGACATGGTACGCAGCTCATGCGAGGAGCAGAGACACACAGCACCAGAGCAAGCAAGCGCAGCAGCATGAGAGCAGGTGCAGCCTACCTGAGCAGAAAGCATTGCTGTGCTGAGCATCAGCTGGGTCAAAGCTGGCCAGGCAGTCTCGCTCGCGGGGCTCCTTATACTTGAAGTAAGGGATGCCTGTTTCGACAGCCGCAGGGTAGCCACACAACAGCACCGGTCGGGAGGGAAGCGCAGCCATGGGGCAGTTAGCAAAACCATGGGACCCAGTGACACGGGACACACACTTTCTGAGCAAACACCAGTGCTGCTGCATGCATGCATGGAAATGCTGGGAAGTGGGGACATCGGACTAGCATATCATGTAAACAGCTGAGGCCTTCGTATCTGATGACATTTTCCCATGTCACAAAATTCTATAATCTTCATTCACTAAAGACAGTGTGCCTCACAGTATCCGTGAATGCTTTCAACTAATGTTTGGGCACACGGGCTCGGGTTCACTGTTCCCGCAAACATGGCCAGTACCACGATAAAAAAAAGATGGCCTTATGAGCTAGATTGTGTTTATGGGTCAGTAAACAACAGCTTCTTCATGTGGTTACACTTTCAAAAGCTATTATGGTATTACGAGAAAGGGCATAATGAAGGAGGTCATGCGACTGCCTCCTTTGAATATGGTCACCACGTCCGATAGCGAAACGCCTGACCTCATGCACAATGGCAATGAGGCAAGTAAGCAGTGGAAGGAAATACAATTAGGAGTGAACTCTGTTTTTTTTTTATCATGGAGGGCTAAAAATGGTGCATTTGTCAAGTTGTGCTGGTGGGCTATGCCAAGCAGTATTTAAGAGAAGCTGCACCATCCATATCCTAGCGTTTCCATGGTTTTGCAGAGTTCTTTATTCAAGAACCACAAACAATATCGCCACATCTCTGTATAGGAAGCTTTATGGCTTAGGGTCACACATGGCAGTCGAGTGCATGGTCAATGTGTGAATAATGACAGCAAGCAAAAGATATTTCCTTGGAACAGTAAAGAGAAAAGAATGACTAGCATTGCCTTTAGCTAGCTAATACACCTAAAGTCAGTAGCTAGGGTTTAGTGGGTTGCTGGAATAAAAGGTGCAAGAAATATACAATGTAAGCTCATTGTAATGGGCCTGTGCACCACACGCTTTTGGAGACAATAGGCTATTATAAAGCCTAAGTTTGATCTGTGTATCAAATTAAGGGAGTGAAGTCCACTTTTAACGGACCAGGATTCAACGGACTACCAGCTACAATGGATGAAATAAACAGCATTTTTCTTTTCTGAAATGTGTAACATGAAGTGTACTTTTGCCGAGTTGATGCGGGATGACCACAAGCTTGACCACGCCACTCTCTGCATGCTGGCCGTTCTCTGTATGCTTAAGCCACAGTGACTCTACGTTGTGACAGGCAAATTTGATGACCTGTGGCAAAGCCAAGCCTCCAGCCAAGCCAGTGTGCAAGCATGTTAGTCAAACTTATAGTTCAAGTGTTAGAGCTGACCGAAATGCGGTGCAAGGTGATTGCATTATCACTCAAGGGTGCTTACCAATCTTTTAACCCAAATTTCTCTTCGAGCAAAATGTAAACAAAAAGATTTTGCTAGTGCATTAAGTCAGATGTTTGCCACTCCGTTGTTAGGAAACGTGACCAAAGCATCGAAAGTAAGACACTCAAATGCTCCCTGCAGATGAGTTTCAGTGTCAAATCAAATTCCTAAAGCGAGAGGTCCCTTGGCACTGCTCAGTTCAGAGCTTTCAGATCAACTTTGTACCGTCCAGCAAGCCGTGAAGGCTGCGCAGAAGCAACAGCTCCAAGCAGCCCATAGGCAGCCCCATTTAAATAGACTTGCCTTCCCATCTGCACAAATAAAGAATTTATTTCCAGCTAATCAACAGAGGTAGCGGAAAAAGCCCTGCTATAAACGCTTTATTATCGAGCTAACCTTTGATGCTGTGCAGGGGTTACATAGCATCCCAGCACCTACTACAACAGCACTCGCTCATTAATTAGAACTTGCACTGCAAAATTGTTATTAACCACTACTGGTGATTAAAGCCCTATGTAACAATGCTGTCAAATACATTCAGCATGTATCAGCAGAACTAGCCTGTTCCATACTGCTGAGTGAAATCTGAACGGTCATCATACAGCGATGCCTCCCCCCCCCCCCCCCCTTTGCGCAAAGTTTGGATATTGCGGACTTCGGATAATACAGGCTCATTTTGCCACATTATGACGGTCTGTTGTAACGAGAGTAGACTATCACAAGAGAAGCTTTCTTCTGTACATCTAATCCAGACAATGTGCGGATGTGTTTAAGCATACAAAAAAGGTTTATTATATTAAAAGACCTTTCTTTGTGTGAGGCACTTGATATCTATTGCAAATATTTTCATGGGGCATCTGACTGGAAACATGCATCACTCAAAACTACTGTGTACCACTTTACACTAACACTAACACTTACGTAGGTCTAAACATGGGAGGTGCTTATATGTGGATTACTCACTGAAAGGCTAAATACTAGGCTTGTGTGAATAGTGAATTTCAGGTTCGAAGCGAATTCGAAGTGAATAGTGATTTTGATCAAATAATTTCAGATCGAATTTGAATGGCATGTATGACATATTAAAAAAGGAATATTTATCATGACCTAACTAACCTGGACAATATTTCTTTGGCATTGAAACAGGGGCTCTATGGAAATGTCATTTCTTTTTTTCGTTTAAAGGAAGTCGAAACCACCTTGAGTAGTAGTTGCAGTAGGATGCGAGTGATAAAATACTTAACGCTTTAAAATTTATTACACTTGGATCAAATAAGCCATCATACCAAGCTTAATAAAATGAAGAATTGATTTGAGGGTATCATGTTCTTTTAAAGGGACCGTGCAACACTTTTTCAAGTAGCCATGGAGCCAGTAAACATGCCTGTTGCCTCACAAATTTGATTGATTTGCGGGGTTTAACGTCCCAAAACCACCATATGATTATGAGAGACGCCGTAGTGGAGGGCTCCGGAAATTTCGACCACCTGGTGTTCTTTAACATGCACCCAAATCTGAGTACACGGGCCTACAACATTTCTGCCTCCATCGGAAACGCAGCCGCCACAGCCGGGATTTGATCCCGTGACCTGCGGGTCAGCAGCCGAGTACCTTAGCCACTAGACCACCGTGGCGTGGCGTCTCACAAATTTACTGCCGCAAAGTTTCTAGAATTACCGTATTTGCACGAATATAACGCGAGTTTTTTTCCAAAAATATGCGAGTGAAAAAGGCACCTCGCGTTATATTCGCGTTCGTGACAAAAAGTGGCAAAAATATAACGCGAAAATTTTTCGAGCCTTTCTTTTTTTTCTTTTAAATCTTCGTTCTTGTAAGGCGCGCCGCACATTCCACGAACTTCGTGGTTTTGTCGCCCCATATAGCACATTTTATTCTGACTTGCGCATCCAGTGACAGCGCGTGGCAAGGCACCGTGGCGCCGACGGCCGCCGGACGTCTCGGAGCACCGCCGCTCAGGGCGCCGGCGACGTGCGCGCCACTACGGTAGGCTGCGGCGGTCGCAATCTGCGCTAGCGCTGCTAGCGCCACAGCAGCCCCAGTGGCAACACGTGGATAACAATCATTTCGGAAAAACGTGTGCATCGCCTTCCTACGCCTTGCGGTCGCTCGTTGCTGTGTTCTTTCTTCCGCTTGGCCCGTCATCATGTACAAACGGAATCAATACACTGCCGCGTTCAAAAAACAGGCGATCCTGCTGGCCGAAAATAGGGGAAATTCAAGTGCGGCACGGCATCTCGGAGTGACGGAGTCTACCATTCGAGGTTGGATGAAGTTTCGAGAGCGCATATTCCAAGCCGCACCGACACGCAAGGCGTTCCGTGGGCCTAAGACCGGCCGTTTCCCGGAAATCGAAGTGGACCTGGCGGAATTTGTGCGTCAACGTCGTGGCCAGTTTCTGCCTGTGAACGCCGAACTTGTGCAGATAAAAGCAAGGGAGCTTGCACGTGAGGCCGGCGTGCCCCGTGACACCTTCAAAGCCAGTCGCTCGTGGGTCCAGAAGTTCATGCGTCGGGCGGGATTCTCGCTTCGCCGAAGGACGTCAATTTGCCAGAAACTTCCGGCCGAGTATGAAGAGAAACTCGTTGAGTTTCAGCGTTACGTTATCAAGATGAGGAGAGAGAAAAACTACCCCCTAGGCCAGATCGGTAACGCGGATGAGACCCCGATCTTTTTGGACATACCGGCTGGCTATGTGATCGATCAGCTCGGCACCAAGGAGGTGCGCGTCCGCACAACGGGTAACGAAAAGACCCGGGTGACGGTGATGCTGGCGTGTACGGCGGACGGGCGTAAGCTGCCGCCATTTCTCATATTTAAGAGGAAGACTCTGCCCAAGAATGAGACATTCCCACACCGGATGCACGTCAGGTGCAATGATAAGGGCTGGATGGACAGCACCATGATGACTGAGTGGATCCGTGTTGTGTGGGGAAGACGTCCGGGCGCACTTCTCAACACTCCAGTTATGATTGTGCTGGACGCGTTTAGAGGCCACTTGACCGATGAGGTAAAAGAAGCGCTCGCCAAGGCCAACACTGACCTTGTTGTCATTCCCGGAGGAATGACGTCGCAGCTCCAGCCACTGGATGTCTGTATTAATAAGCCTTTTAAGGACCTCGTACGCCGGGAGTACGAGCAGTGGCTGGAGGCTAGCAATCGCCAACTGACTCCATCGGGTCGCATGAAGCGAGCTTCAGTCAGCGAGGTCGCTCGCTGGATACACAATGCTTGGGAGGCCTTGCCGTCGGCAATAGTGTCACGGGCATTCCTTAAGTGCTGCCTCTCGAACAGTCTGGACGGCACGGACGACGACGCGGTTTTTGTCGACAGTGACAAAGACTCTAGCAGCGATGATGACTGATCAGGCAAGCCAGTGATAATAGCATTTCTAACTGCTGCAAATATAAATAAAGCCTCTTTGATTGCTGTTTACAGTTGCATCACCTCGCGTTATAATCGTACTAAACTTTTTTTTTTTTCGTCGAGACCTATAGTACCCCCCTCGCGTTATATTCGCGGTCGCGTTATATTCGTGCAAATACGGTAATCCAGTACAAGCGGAGTTCCACAAATTTGTCACCTGCTGCAATTGCATTCTCTCTTCTCGTCCCGACGAAATAGCTGGAAGTTAAGCAGAGAGGAATGGCATGGTGAAAGAAAATACGTCACACGCACCTAGTGGCCTTGAGCACCTGTTTTATTTTTTTTTCTTGTAATGCGCGGCTTTTCAGAGCGTTCACGCACGTACTCCTCGAGAAGTGGCGGCCTCGTTAACGAAGAGCATGCCATGCTCAAAGCAGTCAATGGCTGTGACCAGAGCCGTATATTCTTTCTTGGCTTTGACAAGTGATTTTCTAGATTATAGTGGCATTTGCCAAAGGAAGAAAGGGATTTCTAGCTTTGAAAATTTATTGTCAATTGCAGGCTGCGTGCTGCGCTATAATATTTGCCTCGCTTGTTTTCGGTAGCCTCGACTACCGATCGGCAGCGTTTTCGGACCATGTTCAGTAAGTGCTGAGGGCCCCTTTAAATTTGAAGGGGGGCTTCGGGGCAAAACGAATTTCCTTTAAATAAGTGCTTTCATGGCTTAGCACCTCTACATTGCAGCAAAATTACCTTTACAGGCGATAACATGCAGATTAATATACATCTATTCATTCATTGCGAATACTTCGAAAATATTCGATAATTTAAATTCGTATCAAAGCAAATTCGAATACTCAACTAGTCGTTCGAACATTCAAAGCATTCGAATATTCGCACAAGCCTACTAAATACTACTGAATATGATGATGGCCAACAAAACCTGCCAACATGGCATACCAAAGTAATTTCTTCTTTATCTGTGCTAGAAACCGGGCTAAGCAGGCTATGTAGTGGCAAGAACAACTGCAGCCAAAAATGAGCAAGGTAACAAGAAGATTGGTAAAATGCATCAAGAGACTGGAGAGACATAGCAAGCATTTATGACACACAGACAAAAAAGAGTTTGTTAGTCACAAATGGCAACCAAGTTATACGTACACGCCACCCAAGTAGGAAACTCCGTTAGCCTATCGTGAAAAAACACCAGTTTTTTTTTTTTCAAAATTACATATTTTTCATTTTTATTTGCTTCCACAAGTTTAGTTTCGCTACTTTCACGACCAAAAAAACTTAAGATAGTAATCTAACTCCATGTGGCTTAAAATCGCTCTTAAAGAGCACAAGGTGGCTACTAAAAACTAAAGAGAGCTCATTGCCTAGAGTTCCCTGGAAATGTCACCTCAATGCTTGTCACTGCATTTCGCATAAGGAGTTCACTAAAGCCACATGCTAAAAACAACTGTGATTGTCAAGCTTTCGTGACGGAAGAAATCATCTTAAAAGACATTTCTTCTCCGCATAGATGAGCTCCCACTTACATTGTTAAAATGCGTTTTTCTCAAGATCCATTTTCGGGCAACTTCTTGAGTTTGGACATTATGTTTTAGAACTTCTGATTGGTCGCTCGGGATGAAATATGGCTCACATATTCCATAACATTAAAAGAGTGCAAGCATTTCATTCAAAAATTGATATTGCCAGCATGATTATTACGAACCTAAAGTAAGCAATTTATGGGCTGAGAATTCTAAAAATTTTTTTTCATTAAAATGTTTTATACACACTTTTTCCACAGTTCATTGTATTTTACAGTTATGTGAAAGAATATGAGCCATTAATGACTCAGAAAAATGAAAGTTCGGTGGTATAGAAAGTTTGCCCGAACCGAACTATACCTGACACATTGTCATAGCACGGAATAAAAGCTCTGCAACTAACTATAAAAATAATTACATATTTGAAATCAGCATAAAAGTGTATATATACAGCAAACATTTTTTTGCCCCAGACTAGAGATTAACAAAACTTTTGTTTCAAATCGCATCTCCCCTTAAGCCCATTTCTAGGTAGCCACCCAAATCGTGTATGGAAGCAGTGTTGTTAGTATAAAGATATTTCGTCTATGTATTCATTAAACTAGAGGACCAAGTGTGCAGGGATGAACATGAATGCTTTCTCGAGGTCTTTTCTGTGAAATGAAGGCATAGGACACCACTTAATGTGCAGAGAATGTCATGGCCATAAATGCTGGGGAAAGCAGACAGAAGGAGGTGCATGCAAGCTTTGTGCAGGAGTGGCGACGCACAGGTGTTGTAAGATGCAAACAGCATGCTAGCATGAAAACAGGAGCACACACCAGCACGGCAGTTGATACAGCTCAAATGCACAGTAATGAACAAGCTCCATTGTGATAAAGAGCCAGTAAAACTTCAGGAATAACTAGAAAAATGAGGACAAGGAAGTCAAAGGCTGTGACAATGCTTGCTTTACCATGTGACAGTCAAGCGAAGGCTGACATAACGCTAGCTTCCTTATGACATAGGGTACACAATACGCGTCGTTTTGCTGAGAATTTGAGTGCAGTGATAAGCTTTAACTTTATGTACACAATCTAACTTTTACATATGTCGAGCTGTACACATAACTGAATGCTAATACAGTAAAATTTATAGCACCATCCAAACCTGAGCTTTAATTTCATATTTTATGGCTGAACAAGTTTTAACTTTGCTGAAGAAATCTTTCAAAGGAAGGCAAAAAATGCCGCTGATTTGTATTCTGAATGAGGTACTAACAAAGAAAAGTCTGCGACAATACCCATTACAGTACTCGTGTGAACTGTATGAGCTCAATCATTCAAAACTGCCCTTTTTGTGCACTAGCGAGACCAGCATGCTGTGAAAGTTGTTAGTGCACTTGTCTCTCAAGAATGTGGCCCCAAGAGTCTCGCAACACGCGTGTACCTCCAGCCAAGGACAGGGTGCCCACGTCTGAAGCCAAGTCGTTGACCTGAGCTGTGGATCCAGCCGCTCTCGAACCCCTTGGTTTCTGGCCGGGAATCTTGACTGTAGTGTGCATCAGGGGAATCTCCTTCCCATGAACATCATCCATGTAGTCCTGGAGGGTAAACCAAATACGTCCTGTTCAGCAAGCTAGCTAACAGGGAAGTGTATGTACTACAGTTCAATCACTTTATAAGAAGCATGCTCTGGGCAGCAATTTTCGTCTTTTATATGAGATGTCTCGTAAAAGCACTACAGTGAAATACCGTTATAACAAACCTCAGACTAACGATTTTTTCAGACTAACGAATATTTCAAAAATCCTCCTCCCAACATCCATTGATTCAATGTAAAAGTATTTCATTACTATGAATTTCAGAGCAACAAATGTTTCAGAATAAAGAATGCAATTTGACCACCTGGCAATCCTAATAGCACTTCAAATAACGAATTACTTGCGGCAATCTACTGTACATACTCACATAATCTTCGTACTTTCTTCGTGCAAAACCGATGAAAAATTGGAGGGGTTATCACGCAGAAAATTTTCTGCGAAAATGTACAGTGCACAAAAAAAAAAAAACGAAGTGGTCGCAAATAGGGATTCTCACGCCAGCTACTGCAAACTTTTAAGAACTTATCGAGACTTACGTTAACAATAAAACCACAGTTCAACACAAAGGAATTTATTTGCAGATACTAAAGCCACTGTCCACTGTTTTAAGGGCCTTTGTGTGGAGACCCTTGACATAATAAAGAAGTTCTGCCTCAAGCTGGTAGTATTTTGCACTCTTAGGCCAATGGAACATCTGACGCGTGTTGGTAAACTCCAGCTTCTCGAGCTGCCGTCGCCAGTAGCGAACACAAAACTCGCCGACTCCGAAGTGCCTGCCGGAAACTCTATCGTCCTTGTTTTGTGCCTGGTCAACCACTTTAAACCTGAAAGCAGCCATGTAGCTTCCGTATCAACGCATCCCGTTACCACACGCTGCACAGGCTTTATTAACATGCCGCACCGGGTGCTTGCCACTTTGGCTTGGATTGGATTGGGGCACCCTGCGTTGGTAGTATGAATAGCCCTAGGCTGTGTGTTATCATCGGTAGTTGAAGGAAGTAGACATTACTGCTGCAATTGTTCAGAGTGCGATAATCGGTACTCGTGGAAAAATAAATTCGTATTTCGTTGGCCGATTCGGGGAGGGAGGGTGCAAGAATTATGCGAGTGCGATGATTACGGGAGTAGATACGGCAAACGCCCAGCTCCATATGTAGCACTATTACCATAATCAAAGCTTTCCGATCATTTCTCCAAATTTTTCCCTATGCTACTGCAGCGCCTCCTATCGTTTTTACATCGCCGTTCAGCGATTTAACTACGATGAGCCTCGACCCCTGGCCTAGCCTGGCAGCCTTTGTTCAGGCGACTGTCAACCCCGTTCGATTGTCGTTTAACAATTCGTGTTAGACCAATGCCTGATTAGACATTTCTTTCTACACTCGCGTTTTGCCATGAGCACCAGAGCCGCACGAGAAAGAAGCAGAGGCAATTCTCTTTGCAAGAAAAAGCGGACACCATTTCACAAATAGACGCCGGTAAAAAGCACATTCAAATCCACATTGCTAACGAGATGGGGATTGCATCATCAACTGTCGCGACCATCCTGAAGGATCGACAGAAGATCGAGATGTACAGAGGGTCCCAACTGGCATCGTCAAGAAAGCAGCTCCGGCTAGGGAACTTTCAGGACGTGAATGCTGGAGTTTCCGCGTGGTTTGAAGACGCACGTACACAAAATGTGCCCGTGTCGGGACCCAAGCTGCCGGAAAAAACTTGGCTATTGGCTTTGGCTCTAGACATCATGGGCTTCGAAGCAAGCACAGGGTGACTCCATCGTTTTCGTGAGAGGAACAGGATCATCTGACAAGTGGTGTCAGGCGAACAAAATGCGGCAGACGCAGCGAGTGCTGCTGCATGGAGGGACGAAAAGTTACACAAAATCATTGCTTTGTACTCTGAAAATCATATCTTCAATGCAGATGAAACAGCGTTCTTCTACTAGATGCTTCCCGATGAAACGTTGCCTTTTAAGGGGAGCAGCTGTAAAGGCGGCAAGCAATCTAAAGTCCGTATTTCAGTGTTGTTCTGTTGCAACGCCACCGGCAGCAAGAAGCTGAAACCGTTGGTGATGGGAAACTACAAGAAGCCTCGGTGCATGAAGAACATTGTGTCATTTCCGTGCGATTATTGGGCTAATTCACGCGCATGGATGACACGAGAGCTCTTTTCTGAGTGGCTAATGAAGGTGGACGACGAGAGGAGGCGAGCAGGCAAGAAAATCCTAATTATTGTCGACAACTGCTCGGCGCATCTTGTGAATTTTAGGCTGACTAATGTGCAGCTAGAATTCTTGCCACCCAACTGCACTTCGTTGCTACAGCCACTCGACCACGGAGTCATAAGAGGCGTCAAGGCCCATTACCGCAACACCTCGTTCATTGACTGCTGATAAATCTTCGGCTGAAGCTGCTTACTTTAATCGGTGTTTGACAGGCTGCAGAAATGGTTGCCAGGGCTTGGTGGAATGTTACAGAAACCACCATTCAGAACTGCTGGAAAAAGGCAGCCTTAGTATCTATGCCACCCGAAGCTGACTGCAAACAAGGCAGCGAAGAATGCGATGAAGGTGGCATGTGGCAAGAAGTCACTGAAAGACTTGCGATGAATGCCTTGGTGATGTTCGAGAACTTTGAGGAGTGCAACAATGAAACGTACACGTCAGCCAAACTGAGTATCAATGACATCGTCAGCGCCGTTCGTAGTGATGAGGATGTTAATGGCGACGATGACGCTGAGACCGCACCCGTGTGCCAGCTTGAAGAATCTGTTTCCAACGCTGACATTGTGGAATGCGTGCGAAAGATTCGCACTCACTTTGGCAGGTGCAGAAATGCCACCGACTAAAAGCATAAAAATATGGACGGCTTCGAAGCATTCATCCTGAGTGCCACTCGCCAGGCCAAAATCACCAATTTTTTTCAGAAAATAAATGTGGGCTCATTCTGGGATATCTCGAGTTTAGTGTATTTTCTCAATCGTCATAGAGGCATGCATTTGCAGATATGCACCTAGCAAAGGTAGGTAGGTGACTTTTGTTGTGTTTGCGATTTTCAGTGCCAATTTTCTATGTTTTCACTATAACCAAGTTTGAAAATAACAAATTTTCCGCGGTCCCTTCAAATTCCTTGTATCGAGATTTCACAACAGTAAATAACTAGAAGCAGTGCCAGAAAAACGACGACATAGAAACACACAAAGGCATTTTCCTATCAACCTGTATTTTACTGTAGGCACACTGATGTCTCTTATACCCATTTGTCTCTTATATCAGGGTCTCTTATAAATGAGTTAGATTGTACTTGCTCCTTGCTAGGCAATACCGTTCTCCTACAGGTGCCAAAGTATATCTCCTGGATGAATAATTTAGACCTCATAAATGCACAGTGAAAATTGACCGCACAACTGATGTGTTTTCGAGAGTACAGTTAACTGCTTTTAAATGGAACCCGAAGGGGCAAGAAAATTTGTTCCATTTATAAAAAGTTTTATTTAAGCAAAGCCCGCAAAATGAATGAAATATGACTTTATTTCAAAAGCACCGACTGTGGCTGACTAAACAAAAATATTTTGAAGTATAAAATACAGTTGATTAGAAAAAAAAATGTTTCTAATATTGCTGACTCGGAAAAAAGGAGGTGATAACAATTTGCTTGACCTCGTTCAAGCACTTTCTCACATAGTAGGAGTGAATTGCTGAAAGGCTGCGCAGGAACTCTGAGCCACCCTCATGTTCAAGGTAGCGCTGCAACAGAATGACAGCATCTCTTGCTTCACTGTCAGCTACTGAAATGCGCTCGGAATCGCACACTATCTCATTACTACTTGAGCACGGGTCCTCATCTTGAACTTCAGCATTAGGTTCCTCAAGGCTGTTCTCAAGTTTACGACGAGACGTCAATTGCTGCTCGGCGTGCGCGGACATGTGCAATCGCTGGATTAGCTTGGCTAAGCTAGCTATGGCATTTGTTCATGGTTGCTAGACTGCCATGGCCACTTCCGCTGTTCATGACTTTTGCCTGTTTTAGTTTCATTTAACCGATGTAAGCTAAATAAATGTCCCGGTTACTCGAAAGTCTTTATCATTAATGCCACCAGCACGTAGTGGGTTGACAATATATAGAGGACAAACCAAACATACCTAGATAGTTTCGTTTATACGGCTTTTCCGTTTAACCGAGTTTCGTTTAACGGGAGTCCACTAATTGTTGTGATGAATTCACATCCTAAAGATCAATTTCGCGGTCTACATTGCTCATCCTGAATCACGCTGCTCAATTTCAAAGGCTCCCACGTTGGACCTTCTGCTGGCTTGGCTTCCAGTGGCCAGCTCTGTAGCCTCCAAGATTGAGATGTACACCATTCCTAAGTTCTGAAGGGCATGCCTGTTCTTCCTTGGCAGAAAAAGCACTCAGGGGCACCATCTTTTTATTCAGTCCTGCATATTTGCCACCTTAGCTTGGTGCAGGTAATTTTAATATTATTATTGTTGGTCTTCTTCTCCTCCTCCTTCTCCTCCTCCTTCTTCTCCTTCTTCTCCTCCTCCTTCTTCTTCTCCTCCTCCTCCTTCTTCTCCTCCTCCTTCTTCTTCTCCTCCTCCTTCTTCTTCTCCTCCTCCTTCTTCTCCTCCTCCTCCTTCTTCTCCTCCTCCTCCTTCTTCTCCTCCTCCTTCTCCTCCTCCTCCTTCTCCTCCTCCTCCTTCTCCTTCTTCTTCTTATTATTATTATTATTATTATTATTATTATTCCTTGGCAAACTTTCACGACTTACATGGGCCTTTACATGGGCCTTTTGTCTTAGTATGATTAAGAGGCAACAATGTTATTTGCAAAATATCAAACAATCTTTTGCGCAGCTGAAACTTCATTGGCGGCAAGATGCCATTTACAGCACACAGTGTCCACAGTTTGCCTTATTATTATTCCTTGGCAAACTTTCACGACTGTGACGGTATCTGTCTGTCTATGTAGCCACCTAAGACGTTTAGCTCTCCTGGCCGTTTCAATTATGGTATCGATACCAAAATTGCTATGACACAACATGACTGTATAATGAGCATAATTGGCTAGTCATAACATGATAAGCATGACATACATGTCATGTAAAACATGTATACATGCTACACTCATCAGCACGCTTGTGGCCGTTTCGCTAGCTACACATGTACCAATTGTGATATTACGTGACGTGAACAGACAGGGAACACAAATGCCCCGCACAAGCATGATAATAACATGGAAGTCATGTATACCCTAATTTACATCTGCCTCGTAATGTTGTGCTGATTTTAAAGTGACATATCAATTTTCGTAATTCGTGCTTCGGATATCCTCGATCCCCATGGTACGTGGAATCTGCCAATTTTTTATTATTACTGCCTTCTGCACATGATCAAGCATCAAGTGCATTTTCGAGATGTGCGTGTTAGGACACCACTATGGCCCGGTCACTGTGGCCAGCTGCTGACCCAAAAGATGTGATCTCAATCCCTGCCACAGCAGTCGCACTGCTAGAAGCCCGTGTAATATGCGATTTCAGTACACGTTCACGTTAAAGCCCCCCAGGTGGTTTAAGTTATCTGGAGACATCCACTATGACATATCTCATAGCTTGGATCGGCTTGGCACATTAAACCCCGTAAATTAACCAACCAAGTGACACTATGTGCATCACTGTGAGCGCTTGATTCCAAGACCCTGTGCCATCCTAAACAGTCGGGGGCAGAGAACGGCAGTTCTGTGGCACTCTTATTGAGAGAATACGGAGAAATTCACTCTAACCCAAATACAAGCAAACCTTTTAGAAAACGACACGCAGCATCATCGCCGAAAGGATGATGAGACAGAAGCTGTGCCTTCTGGTAGTGATTTGGAAGCTGGTTTTTATTCAAAGCATCGTACCAGCCAGTCCTGCAATGAGTAAGAGTTCTGCCAAGCAAATCTGCTTGTCTTCAATCGTAGTCTGAATCATTTCTTAAATACCAGTATGAGCCTAATCAATTTTATTTTCCCGGCTTAACTTTTGTCTACCTTCATTGATTTCTTATGGTCATTATTATGATTATCTTATGGTCCCTGCCAGCTCTGAAAAATCTGGTGGCAACCATTTGGTAGTTTGTTATAGACTAATGACTGACCAATCAAACAATGATATAATGCAAAAGCATCGTGGCATGCTTGTGGTATGAACTTAGCATCACAGAAATATGAGCTCTATGTGCACATCAATGCCCACCAACTCGGTACGAAACATTAGTACTTCCAAAATGAATATGCATGCTTCATGAGACCACTTTTCAATCACGCTCAACTCACTCACTTGAAGTGGTAGATAATGTAGCACGTTTTATATTGAGCCAATATTACACTAACCGCATCACATAAATGAAACACACCCTTCTTTTCCAGTCACATGAATCAAGTTGCAAAGAATCTCACCTCATGCTTCTTCAAGATATGTTTAGCCCTATAGTTTTTTTGAAAGCTTAATTTGTAACTATCGGATCTTCTCACTCAGCTCGTTTAGACCATCATCCCAAGGTGCACACAAATGAGTGCTGCAATAACACTCTCCATTATTTTTTTTGTCCCACGTGCATTTATAGGCACGCCTGGGACAAACACTGAAGCAAGTCCACTCACATGGAGACTTGGGTGGTAGGTGAGCCTCCCATCGCTGGTCAGGGTCACGTATTTCTTCTTCCACTCCTTGTTGAGAGCCTTGACACTCTTCTTGTACAGGTAGCCCTGGTGAGAACACACATCAGACCAGCTGACACACGTTTTACTTGCAAGTGGCTGAAGAAAGTAACATATCCAACATCAACACATCCAGGCACCCGGAACGTGAGCTGGAATGGTATTTATGTCCTTTCCTTTAGAGCAGCAAATTTCCACAGCTTTGAGTCCCCATGTTAAAGCTAATAACAGTACTACTAGGTATAAAAATGTTAGGCTAGTGCTGAGCATATTTTTTGGAAACCAATAGCTTTTCGAACTTACCTGCCTTGCCCTGCCCACCTGCCTCCCCATCAAGCCGCCGATACCTCCCATGGTCATCTACTTAACTTGGTATATAACAAAATAGAAGGACACCAGTGTCGAATGAACAGGATTACCATATTTATTCCAATCTAGGCCGGTAGTTCTTTTAAATTTCTTTGCATCTCGCTCCAGGGTCGACTCAAATTCAGGGATTTTAGAAAACGCGCCATTTCTACTGAGAAAAGTGGTGCACAGCTAGTGCCACCCAGACAGTATTATATTCGTTAGTAGCCAAGCCAAGGTACCAACATGAAGCCAGAATTTTGACCTTTGCGGCAAGCAATGAGGCACGCCGATAGCCATTTCAAGTCGCGCTTTGAGTGGTCTGTGTGTGGCGTAGCTCAGTGGCGCCATACAGGTGACGTCATATACAGTCGAAATCCGCTATAACAAAACTAAAGCGGCACGAAAAAATTTCATTGAGGTGAAAATTTCGTTGTAGCGAAATCGACAAAATATAGACGATCTGTATTAGCAAGACAAAGGAACGTTTATTATGGAAATTCAAAAACTGTCCGGTGCTTTTTATTCTATCCCAACAGCGTTACGGCGACATTCTCACCCATGAATAGTGAGGCCATGGTGAAAAGCACGCTGAAACAATGACTGCAACCGCTTCCATAAACGAACCAAACAGTTGCATTAACACGTTAACACCAGCAGCTGTCCGCCGTCAAAACGCCAAGATGGCAGCAGGGTATCGTGGAGCGGACGTTTGCCTTATTTTATGCCATTCTTATCCATCACCCGTGGCTAGCTGATTTTGTTGATAATGCGGATGAACAGCCACTTTTATTAGTTACCACACCGGCCAAGCACGAACAAAATGATAAGCACTGGAATGGGAAAAGCATCGTTCCTCAGATGCAGTCAGCAGCTACGCGAAAGAAACCATGAACTAAGCAACTAAGCTTCAGCTTCGGATCGTCTGCGGCTATACAGTAAACCCAAACTTGAACATTTTGATGCATTTTCATAACCTGAAAATACGTCGACAAAGTCTAAAACACGCCTTGCACCACCAGAAATCACTGCTGTTAAGCAAGCAGGGGCGCCGTCATTGCTCGATGCTGATGGCAATGAGACTGCCCTGCTTTTGTCACTTCTGCTTTTGCCAGTGACAAAAGCAGGGCAGTCTCATTGCCTTCGCTATCGAGCAATGACGGCGCCCATGCTTGCTGAACAGCGGTGGTTTCTGGTGGTGCCATAGCGTGTTTTAGACTTTGTTGACGTATTTTCAGGTTATGAAAACGCATCAAAATGTTCAAGATTGAGTTTACTGTATAGCAATAAATATCTGAGCCTAGAATCGCATCGAAAAAGTTCATTGAAGCGGGACGGCAGAAAAAAAAAGTGTTCGTTGTGGCGACAATATTTATGCATTGACTCCTATGGACTGCTAACGGGGGAACCGTGAATTTTACGATGTAGCGGGAATTTCGTTGAAGCGGTGTTCATTGTAGTGGGATTAGACTGTAAAAGGAAAGTTCTAGTCAAGGAAGCATGACGGTTTGGGCTAGTTGGTAAGACATGACTGCAAGAGACTGCGAGAAAAGTATCTCCCCAGGAAACGGCTGTATTCTCTTACACCTGCGCTTTCTGGAGTTACGCGATATCAGATCCAAGAGTGTTAGCTGCCAACCTCTCTTTGTATAACATAAAAATTTGTCTGTATCACATTCATTGCTTTACTCTCGCAGCAATTTTTTTTTTCCGATTGGCTACCACATTCATTGTTCTAACAGCGTTTAGGGGGCACGTGAGGGCATTTGTTTTTTATTTGTGCCTGACCACACGGTCAAGTGTCTACGGTGGCTTGCCATTGAGTCGCGTTTGTTTCGAAATCAAGAGGTGCAACGAATGCTTGGACGAGCGTGAGCAGCAGTTGCACCACATTGTCACAGGCGCTCTCTACATGGGCCTTTAGTCTTAGTATGATTAAAAGGCTACAATGTTATTTGCAAAATATCAAACAATCTTTTGCGCGGCTGAAACTTCATTGGCGGCAAAATGCCATTTACAGCACACAGTGTCCACAGCGGTTGCCACTTGCCGCAGTGTCTACATTACAATTCGCAGAGTGACTTCCGAATGAAAAAAAATCACTTTCTATGTGTTATTGCCAGTTTACTATCAATTGAGAGAGACTATTGACAGCCTACTAAAGTTTAAACGATGGACACACACTTGGTGGCACCAAGATGGCTGAAAATAATTACATAATTAATAGTTAGGCTGAAAATAATTACAAAAAGCACATCACTGAAAAGGATCAAGTAGAGGGCTTCGATGACATCATGGAAAAGCTCCAGTAATGTTTGTTGCAACCAAAACAATTTTTGGGCCATAAATACTCCAATACCACGTAAACAGGGAACTAGTGAACTTGGCACAGTTGGCACAAGCTGTACTCGTATGTGCACTGCAAGGCGCAAGGACATGGAATTGTAGCAAAATAGCGCACTACTCTTGATGCCCTTCACAGGCTGTGCAATGTTTAGTGCATCCAATTGTGTACACACCTGTCTGACGGGGATCACTCGGCCACTTCCCATCTCCCCATTCCGAAGCCTCTTCTCGTCATCAGTTTTCTTCAAGGGCTGCACACAGAGGAGAACAAATGAATTCAATCATGCCTTCACCATAGTTGGCTCATTTCAACACTGCTGCAAAGCTCTTGCAAAATCATAGCAAGAAGAATTCACACTCAAGTGTTCCATACAAAGCACAGTAGAGAAAGGCAGCCATTACACACCACCTGTCAGTTATCTTGTAGAATATACAGTAAAAACTTGTTGATTTGAACTCAAAGGGAACTATAAAATTGTTTGAATTAAGGTAGATACCAAAAGAAAAAGCGTTTTTTTTTTAATCTGTAGTCTAGGGCAATGAAATTTTTGCTGTATATATTGCCATATGCATTTAAAACACATTTTAAAGGTATAAATAAAACCTCATCTATGTGGCAAAAACATGCTTTTTAAAATGATTTCTTCTATCATGAAAGCTTGGCAATCATGGCAAGTTTGGGTGTACGGCTTTGGTGAACTAACAGCTCGTGCAAAATGCAATGTCAACCAGCCAAGTGACAATTTCCAGGAGAGTCTAAAGAATGAGCTGTTTTTAATATTTTAGTAGTCACCTTGTGCTCTTTAAAAGCAATTCTAACACCCTTCAAGTTTAATTACTGCTTTCAGTTTTTTGTGGTGGCAGTAAAAAGCAAATAAAGATAAAAAATATGTAATTTTGAAAAAAACTGTGCCTTTTGCTTGGCATCTCCCCTTAAGCGGAGTTTTAATTAGAGGGCAGGTGCTAGAATGAACAGACATCACTCCAAACTGTGTGCAGAGAACCCAGAAAAGACACCTCTGAACTAATTCTTGCAAATTTGGCGATACTAAAAGTGCGTACAAATAATTTCGTAAATCAAGTTTGTGCTCTAAAACAGCGAATTTATTTGATTCGCATACACATATACACAAAGGACACAGAGAAAAGAGGGAGAGAGAGAGCTGGTGACAGCCACATGGAGGAGCACAATGTTTGCTCACTCTTTTGGGAGGAGGGAAGAGGAAAGCAAGATAAGAGGAGAGAAACAGGAAGGAAAAGAGGGGAGTAAAGAAAGAAATGACAAAGACTTAGACATGTACAAGTTGACTAGAAATTAAAAAAAAACGTCTATTAACGGGTGGTCAGGTCTGTTTGGTCCATAAAGGCAAGTAGAACAGCGAACCAAATTTATTGAAGAGTCAGTGATGCGGCAGAAACAAGTATCAACTTGTGTTCACATGAGCAGCAAGCCTAGATGCCAAAATATACGAAGCTTTTTATGCTCCATACATTTACACAGCAGAGGAGTTAACAGTGTACTAACCCAAAACATTTGGCCTCGCATTTTTTTGCTGAAATGTGTTGCCGGAGGCCTGTTAGTCACAACATGGCACATTATTTGCTGAAGTGCACAACAGATAATTAACTACAGGCTCCCCATAACTGATCGGTCTGGTTTTGGTTCGAGAGAGCTCCAAAAACAACAAGCCACCGGGTGCAACTATTACCACCTAGTGTGTGCAATGTTCGACCTCGCCAGCTCATTGAACTATGACGCGCTTCAAGCCGGTCCATTCTACAAGTTCTTTAGAACAGGAAATAGGACAGCAGTGTCAGTAAACTGAAAACTTTCAATGCGTGCGCCACGGCAATAGACTCGTGAGTCGCCGCTGAGACTGCTAGAATAAATGTAAACAAAAAATGACAGCTATGACGTAGTCATAACTTGTTTTATTGACTGCACCATGGTGATGTGGGGGAAGTAGGGGAAAAATGGCATCAATATCTTCAAAACTTGCCGATGATATTTTATAAATAATGTACGCATGTTCACAGGAATTGGCCGCGTAATTTTGTGAGAGTACCCTTTCGATACAATCAAAATTTAGTCTTTTTTCCTTTAGTTTATCAGTCCAAGGGGATTTGGCTAAAGGTAAACATTGCCTCACTGGGCCGTGCCTCCCCTGCCGCAGCAGCTGCAGATAGACTACATTTACAACTGTAAAAGCATACAGTGAAGTCGAGCACAACACTTGATTTACAGAGATTGAGTCATTTGCATGATCATTCTGTGCAGATTTCTACAAGCAGGAATATTTGAATGAATGAGGTTTAACTGTACTAATTAGTTGTGAAACCCAAGTACTTTAAACGAATGTAACACAACCTTTTGGTATTTCTTTTTAAGAAAGGAGAACAAAAAAAAAACTTTAAAATATAGTGTAGGAGACTGTTCTTTGTTTTTCACACTGTTTTTTCGTCCTGAAAACAAGAAAGCAGAAGCTTTACTTTGAGCAGCAGTGCACTGCCAGCATGAAGTCTATTGGGAAGTTTTGATTTTGATGATGATAGCATTCATGATAACAACTATTCTCTGGTAAAGCTAGCTCGTAAGAACAGGAAAGCTCGGAAAGTCTCGGAAAAACTGAGACATATCGTATAGCCATAACATAGACAAAGCACATGCATGTCAAAATACACTGGATAAGGTGAATGACAAGAAACATTTCATTCAGAAAAGAGGCGAATGACACTGTTTCCTGTTCTGTCCTAAATGTTTCCTTGATGGTATGAGTCTTTTTAATATTTCAATAATCATTTTCTGAACACGCCTTCTTTCTCCAGCCTATCATTGCTAGATGTTAAATAAGATATGTTGCAAAAACACTACAATATTAGCCTGCTCTTTAGGAATTGCACATCCCTCATTGCAACGACGAAACGACACCGGTAAATGTTTGATGGAGCTCAACATAAAATGAAAGCCTCATCATTGGCCAACCGAATACCCAGCAGCCAAGTTCAGCCTTGCACATACCGTGAACAAGTTGGACCTTCGACGGGTTTTCCGTGCCGTCGTTGGGGTCGAGCAGGGAGTCACAAACTCTGGCCGGTCGCGATTGTTGCCGCTCAGTGCCGACGGTGGTGGCATGGATTCGGAGGCCTGCGACAGTATGGTGGCCGGGGTGCCCTTCTCGAACTTCTGGATCTCCCTCTGTACCGAGGTGCCAGAGGCAATGCAGTCACGAATCTGGCGAAGGTGGCTCTCCTGGAAGGGCCAGCAATGCAGATAGCTTCCTTTACCTACTTCCTCTCCGGCCATTTGCATTATTGGAAAAGCTACTACTTAACTGCAATCAACAAAACACTCATGCACGAGTGATGGCAATGCAACTTACATGCTAAAGATGTTCAAGGTGTTCGAATATCAGCATTTGAACTTGAGGCCTCGAGTAAAAAAGGCCAATTCTACACCACAGGCACAAGCCTTAAGGAGGAATGGAACAAGCTTTAAAATGTCCTTTGAGCAAGCATGCATGTTGAGACATTTGGCATGTTTTTTACAACAGTGACTGTTTTGTTTAAAAAAAGTACTCATATTCTGCATTTTTTTCTTTTTCTCTTGTTGCAACAAGCTAGCTAACGGCCCACTTATCTTGCACGGCAACCATACTTGCTTGAGCTTGTGATAGTTAATTATTTCAATGCATTTGTAAAGAACCTAGTTAATGCTACAGTTTACGAGTACTTGTTCATGAACGGTAAAAGCACGCTGAAAACGAAGACACAAAGAAGGCACACACACACCTCCTTTGTGTCTTCGTTTTCAGCATGCTATTACTGTTCACAAACATGGAATATCAATGTGCCAGATGTCTGCCTTGGTGAACTTCATTTATGAGTACTGTTCTTGAGAACTAGTTTGTTTGTGAAGAGAAATGACCACACGACCAGATATGAAGAAGAATGTGCACATGAGTTCTACATTGATCACCGTGACAGGGAGCACAAACAACGAACTCATGATGTAGGTGGAGGTGGAAATAGCTACGGAAAAGTAAAAAAGAAACAAGCAACAATGCATTTTACAATGATTCAAGGGAAAGCACGCTGCTGTTTGAAGTAGAGGTACGGGAATAGCAAAATTTTGGGTGCAAAGCGAAGTTGATGCAAATAGAACTGGATGTAGTGAACCTTCAGTTAATTTCAAGAAACCTATTGAAATACAGTAGTCCACTGGACTGAAAAGTCACTAGACTGAATATTTACTAGAATACGGAACAGCATGGGGCACAGCATAAATCAAGTCAAACGTGTGAAAAGTCATTTGTTTTGAAAACTATTCTGTAATTTTCATTTCAACTGGCAACCTTAAAATGCAAAAAAAAACAAGCTGTGCAGCGTCTATGCTCTTGTGCACTGCCTCTGGGACACAGCGTGTTGCCGTGCCACAAAGTCTCGCAACTGTATGCGAAGATCTCAGCTACAGATACAGCATTTGAAGCTGCCTCAGCCATTATAATTTCTTTGTCGCACTCTTCTTTCAGTTTCTGAGGAACACTGAAACCGTTTCCGAATCTGGTAGCAGGTATCGAAGGAGACGGGGGTCGTTTCTGTCTCCCACAAAAGCGCTGCTGCACCATTGCTAGCAAGACGATTTGGAGGCAGCATGCAGAGCAGAAAACTTCATTGAATTGACCTCAGAAATAGAGCCCAGCTCCACAGATCAAGTTCATTTAACTTGAATATTGAGAAGCTCATTTAACAGAAACATTTTCCCATAGAATGCATTAAAAAAAAGCACTGAAAGTTCTCGAAAAGTTCGTTAATCTGAAATATTTGTTATACCGACATTCATTCGAGAGCTTACAGAATTTTTTAAATAGCTGTCAAACATTTGTTCAAAGGCACCCGACACCAAATTTGGAAACTCAAGACGCTTGTGTTCCTTGATAGCCCTGCATGCAGGGCCACTTCTGACACATTATTAGTGATGAGCATTGTCTATAAGATACTTTAATTTGGTTTTCAAGTAAAAGTGCGTGCTTTCCCGAGTACGTATTCGGATCCAGTCGACATTTTCAGTGGTTTCATGACATTGTAAAGGTCAAGCAAGTATTGTCAGTGTCAGAACACATTTACGGGCCATTCAAAATGTCCTGCGCCCACAATACCCTGGCTGGCACCCGGCAAGGACTAATGTTTTCCCTCTTGCTCTGTCGTTGAGCTGCTCTCAAGGTGGTTCTGGCTGCTTATGCCAGGAATGCTTTTTTATTCCGACAGGGACACATTCAAAGCACCCACATTGTTTCATATTTCTCCACCCACGGGTCCCCCCTTTTGAAAACGGTGCATTTTGGGTCACCGAAGCTTGAATGCATGTAGTCTCTGGTGCTGCCCCACTGCGACACACCTGTTTCTTATTTCATTTAGGCAGTCATTTTGAACTGACAATTCTCCTAAAGTAACGATACTAATGGTAATTATACAATGCCTTAGAACATTTACGATTCCATTTCTGCATTACAAGATGCAAAGCTATAAATTACACAAACAAATCTTTCACTGTAAGGGGTCCTTTAATATTTTTCAAATACTTCGAAGTGAACTTACAGAAAAAAATGGTTGCAGAGGATACCTTAGCTCATTCTTATGGGATAGGAACATGGAAGTGTTTCTGTTGATCAGGCTGGTGAAGCACTGGAGAGATAGTGTTCCCAATTTGTTTTATCAAGGATGAGGCAATGCAGAGAGGGAATTGTATTTTTTTACACGATTTGGTGAAACCAATGTGGTGTCGACAACATTTTGCATGTGAAAAGAAAAGACACTTTCTCCTCCATCTCTCCCCTCTTCAACTTGTGTGGACACCCAACCGATTTGTCGGACAAGGGCACGCTCCCCTCAAATTCAGGGTAGCTAATCTGTCCTGCGGAAGACAATGTACAAAAACATCTGAAATTTCAGATGCTGAAAATGATCATCCAGTTTTTTTTTTGGACTTTCCCGTTTGAAACTGGATTATTTAAAGCCCCCACCACTGCCACATAGGTCCCAACCTGTGCTTCCGCGAGGCTATTTACAGCTGTAGTAGAGCTTTAAAGGCAGCTTCACTGCAACACAAAGTGTAATGCAGCAAAGCATATAAACAATATGAAGGGGCGTTTGTAACAGCATAGTGCGCCTCCAACCGCCGTTTTCTCGAGTCAATAAATTTGCCATAGTAGCAGACTCTAAAAGACAGTTTTGCCGCAATGCGAGAGTGTAATAAGAAGAAGCATATAAAAAAATGTGAAGGTGCCATTGTTAATCTGACATTGCCTATATTTGTCTTCAGAAAGTTCGAATACTTCGAATAGTAAAATTCAGGTGCAAATCAAATAGAATACCAAACACTATTTTGTATATTTGCACACCCCTAGTTTGAAGCAAGGTGTGGTTTCCTCAGAATGCGTAGCTGTAAATCAAGATTATACAGGGAGGAATGCATACGCAAGGGGAATGTAAAACGATGCAGCATATTTCAATTGAATGTGAAAAAGTACAATAAGGTGCATGTTAATGCCCAATATAGCTTACTTGATGCCATGGGTTTTAAGGAAAAAATAGCAAAGGTAAAAAGGTTGGTGATAGAAATAAGTGAAAGAGGAATAGATGATCGGTGGTAGAAAAGTAGGCAGGAAAAAAAAGTGCCGAGGCTTATTGCAGTTTGGCAAGAAAGCTAAGACTAACAGTAGTAAGCCAGAGATAGTGGTGATTTGAACTTTTTCTAACAAGGAGAGAACCTTAATTCAGCTAACAAAGTTGGGTTGAAACGTAATAATAATAATAATAATAATAATAATAATAATAATAATAATAATAATAATAATAATAATAATAATAATCTTGGGCTTGGTGAAGCACAGGTGACAGCCTCGTCATAAAAGGGATGCCGTAGCATCCACTGTCCTTGGAAAAACTCCCACAGTCAGGAATGCATGCGCCAGACTCGAAGCCAGAGGCCATCTTTCTCTTCTCCCTCTCAGTCATTCAAAAAAACTGTAAATAGCACGGGCCTGCTCCGGTATTGGAGGCATGGCGAGGTCTCTGCATCTCATGTGCCTCCTGGATCGGCCAACCTACAGCCAAGTGTCGATGTGACGCGACGTCTTCATTCGACGTAACATTATGTGGTGTCATGGACGGGTCACTATTACTTCATGACAATGTCAAAAGTTGTGGCGATCTGTGACCTCATGATGACACCATGAGGTGATGTTACATGATTTTTTTCATCACTTGCATCAAAACAGATCACATTTCACGCAGGCCTAGGATTTTTTTTTTGCCTAAACGACTGGAATCAACGTTGCAAAGTTTAAAGGTCCCTTTATGCAACGAATGAATGGGAGATGACACAGAGAGAAAGATAAGACAAATGTAGGAGAAAATTCCAGCACAGAGATGCATGACACATTATCTTTCGTCTCTGCCCTATGTTGGTGACATTTGAATTTAACAGCTTATACTATAGTAAAAAAAATAAGTTGGCTTTCCTATATCTTTAAGAATAGGCCCCTCATAGACCTCACATCTATCGTCCATATATTTTTATAAGTGATAACAAGTGAAATGTAGAAATTACCCTACATTTTGCAAGAAAAACATCGCCTTAGTGCCCCATGCGGCCTGGAAAAATCTGAAAATATTGTCACGGGGTCGTGACGTGGCCGAAGACAGGAGACTTCGTGTTAGGATTTAACTGTTTATTTGGGCGAACCTGTGCCCGGTAAACTGAAAGTCCAATTACAGCAGCAGTCTCGCACAGATAGCAGTCTCGGACTGATAGCGGCGAACGGAGCGTCGGCCTTCGATCAACAACTGACAAGCGGCGAAGCGCGTCGGCATTTATACTCTTGCCGTCGAATGTTCTAGCGTTATCGCTGGCGGTGGCGTAGGTTCCAGAACAATCTGTACCGTTCGCACAGTGGGCGTGATCTTATCGAAATGATCTACTACAGTCCGGAACCTTCTAGAAAACTGCAGGCGCGGTTTGCGCTGAGAATCGTGCGGTGTTTTCGGACGATAACAAAAACTTAGGAAATGGAACGTGGCATTGCCCCCCTCTGAAAAAAGGCATCGTCCCGATGCTTTAACTAAAGATGAAAGTACAGTAATAATGCAAGAAAGTACAATGAATAAATTACGATACAACAATAATACAAAAAGAAACACTAGTTCAGTTTGTTAACGCGCATGAAACGGCTTGAGGCGCGCGACATGGACGACTTCAGGTCGCGATCGGCGTCGTTGAGAGTTCGTGATGCCGTCGGGGACAACCTCGTAATCAAGCGGGCCGAGCCGTCGAACCACCCTGTACGGTCCGAAGTACCGTCGCAGAAGCTTTTCACTTAGTCCACGTCGGCGTATTGGCGTCCACACCCAAACACGTTCACCGGGCTGGTATTCCACGAAGCGTCGTCGAAGGTTGTAACGGTGGCTGTCGGTCGTCTGTTGATTCTTGATACGGAGACGCGCAAGTTGTCGGGCTTCTTCGGCGCGTTGAAGGTACTCGCTCACATCGAGGTTTTCTTCGTCGGTGACGTTGGGTAACATGGCATCGAGCGTCGTTGCCGGGCTCCTTCCGTAGACCAATTTGTATGGCGATATCTGCGTCGTCTCCTGCACCGCCGTGTTGTATGCGAAGGTCACATACGGAAGAATGGCGTCCCACGTCTTGTGTTCGACATCGACGTACATTGACAGCATGTCGGCGATCGTCTTGTTAAGCCGCTCGGTGAGGCCGTTGGTCTGTGGGTGGTACGCTGTCGTCCGGCGGTGGTTTGTTTGGCTGTATGCCAAGATTGCTTGAGTTAAGTCGGCAGTGAATGCCGTTCCTCTGTCGGTGATAAGGACCTCTGGGGCGCCATGACGTAGGACGATATTTTCGACGAAGAATTTAGCTACTTCGGATGCACTGCCTTTTGGCAGGGCTTTTGTCTCGGCGTAGCGGGTGAGGTAGTCGGTAGCTACCACAATCCACTTGTTTCCGAAAGCCGACGTCGGGAACGGCCCCAGTAGGTCCATACCAATCTGCTGGAAAGGTCGGCAAGGTGGATCAATTGGCTGCAGAAGTCCCGCTGGCCTTGTCGGCGGTGTCTTGCGTCGCTGACAGTCCCGGCATGTCCTCACATAACGAGTGACGTCGGTGGTAAGACGTGGCCAGTAGTACCTTTCTTGTATCCTCGCGAGCGTGCGGGAAACACCGAGGTGCCCTGCCGTCGGATCGTCGTGAAGGGCCTGCAGGAGTTCTGGTCGCAGAGCTGAAGGCACCACAAGAAGGTACTTAGCTCGAAGCGGTGAAAAGTTTTTCTTTTGTAGAAGACCGTTTCGTAGAAAGAACGACGCAAGTGCGCGCTTGAATACCTTCGGGACTTCGGCGGTCCTGCCTTCGAGGTATTCTATTAGGGCTTTAAGTTCCGGGTCGGCCCTCTGTCGTTCAGCGAAGTCGTCGGTAGTTATCGTTCCTAAGAAGTAGTCGTCATCCGGGTCGTCGGGTGGCGGTTGGTCGACAGGCGCACGAGAGAGACAGTCGGCGTCGGAGTGTTTTTTGCCGGACTTGTAAATGACAGTAATGTCATATTCTTGAAGTCTCAGGCTCCATCGTGCGAGGCGACCTGAAGGGTCCTTCAAGGTGGCTAGCCAACACAATGCGTGGTGGTCGCTCACAACTTTGAAGGGCCTGCCGTAGAGGTAGGGGCGAAATTTCGACGTAGCCCAGATGATGGCGAGGCACTCCTTTTCTGTTGTGGAATAATTTGCTTCTGCTTTGGATAGCGATCGGCTGGCGTAACTAATAACCCTTTCAAGTCCGTCAGCCCTCTGCACAAGAACGGCGCCAAGACCTACGCTGCTTGCGTCAGTATGTATTTCTGTCTCGGCGAATTCGTCGAAATGGGTAAGTAACGGAGGCGTCTGGAGGCGATGTTTAAGCTCCTGGAAAGCGTGTTCTTGCGGCGTTTCCCACTTAAACTCCACGTCGGCCTTGGTAAGGTTAGTGAGAGGATCGGCGATGCGGGCGAAGTTTTTCACGAACCGCCTATAATAGGCACACAGGCCCAGAAATCGGCGCACGGCTTTCTTGTCAGTGGGCGGCGGGAAGTCGGCGATGGCGGCTGTTTTCCGTGGATCGGGACGAACTCCAGACTTGCTGATAACGTGCCCCAGAAACGAAAGCTCCTCATACGCAAATCTGCACTTTTCTGGCTTCAGTGTGAGTCCGGAAGTCTTGATGGCTTGAAGTACAGCTTCAAGGCGCCGAAGATGCTCGTCGAAACTCGAGGAAAACACGACGACGTCGTCCAAGTACACAAGGCAAGTCTGCCACTTCAATCCTGCCAGTACTGTATCCATAACGCGTTGAAACGTTGCAGGCGCCGAGCAAAGGCCGAAGGGCATCACCTTAAACTCGAAGAGGCCGTCCGGTGTTATGAATGCCGTCTTCTCTCGGTCTCTTTCGTCGACTTCGATTTGCCAATAGCCAGTCTTAAGGTCCATTGACGAAAAGTACTTGGCGTTATGGAGCCGATCAAGTGCGTCGTCTATTCGTGGGAGGGGATACACGTCCTTTCTCGTGATTTTGTTCAGGCGGCGATAATCGACGCAGAAACGTAGGGTCCCATCCTTTTTCTTCACTAACACCACGGGGGATGCCCATGGACTCTTGGACGGCTGGATAATGTCATCCCGCAGCATTTCATCAACTTGTCTCTTCATGGCCTCACGTTCTCGCGTCGAAACCCTGTACGGACTCTGACGGAGTGGTCTGGCATTTTCTTCGGTTATGATGCGATGTTTCGTGATTGGGGTCTGCCGAATTTTCGATGACGACGAAAAGCAATCTTCGTATTGCAGGAGCAGGGCCTTGAGCTGTTCTTGCTTATCGTTCGGAAGTCTGGGATTGACGTGGAAAGCTATGGGAGGGGCTTGGTTCCTCTGAGCAGGTTCCGCAGAATCGGCGAGGGCGAAAGCACTGGTGGCTTCGACAATTTCTTCGATGTATGCGACCGTTGTTCCTTTGTTCACATGTTTGTACTCATTGCTGAAATTCGTGAGCAAAACCGTTGCTTTGCCTCCCCGCAGCTCTGCAATTCCTCTTGCGACGCAAATATTTCGGGTGACCAACAGATGCTGACTGCCTTCAACGACGCCTTCCAAGTCAGGTGATTTAGGAGCGCCGACTGAAATAATGACGCTTGAGCGAGGCGGAATGGTGACTTGTTCTTCCAGCACATTCAAGGCATGGTGTCCTGACGGCGTGCGCGGCGGTAGTGCTTCTTCTGTGGATAACGTTATCGACTTTGTTTTTAGGTTGATGACAGCACCATGGAGGCATAAGAAGTCCATGCCAAGGATGACATCTCTCGAGCAACGCTGTAGGACTACGAAGTCTGTAGGATAAATACGGCCGTTAATGGTGACTCTCGCTGTGCAGATTCCTGTAGGCGTTACGAGATGACCTCCGGCTGTGCGGATTTCAGGGCCTTTCCAAGCTGTCCTAACTTTCTTTAACTTCGCGGCGAATGACCCACTGATGACAGAATAGTCGGCTCCAGTATCGACGAGAGCAGTCACACTGTGGCCGTCGATAAGAACGTCGAGGTCGCTAGTTCGCCGTCTCGCATTACAGTTAGGGCGTGGCGTCGGGTCACGGCTGCGTCGGCTTGTTCCGCTGCTTCCATGCTGCGTCGTCAGGCCACCTTCGGTAAATGAGCTTTCGCCGTCAGGGCTTTGCCTGGCTGGCGTTGTGTTCGGAAAGCTCCGTCGCGGCGTCGTCGTCGTCGGAGGATCTTCGGTAGTTCGTCGCACAGCAACCGCACCTCCACCGGTTGCTGCCCTTAGTTTCCCGGATACGGGCTAGGAGACCGGCCCCGCGTTGGGCCAGAGTACTGCCGGTGGTGCGGTGACGTGCGGCGGCTGGGCGACGGCGAACGCGAAGGGCTTCGTGGTGTCCACCGAGTTCCTGTCAGGTAGTCGGCGATGTCACGTGGTCGTTCTCCTGGCTGTGGACGCGGTGCATTGACGGCGAAGCCACGCAGTCCCATCTGTCGGTACTGGCAACGGCGGTATGTGTGTCCGGCCTCGCCGCAGTGGTAGCAGAGCGGGCGATGGTCAGGGGTGCGCCAGACGTCAGTCTTCCTCGGTGCACTGCGCTGGGCCGCTGGCGAACGGTATGACGTCGGTGGGGGTGGTGGCGGCGGTGGCGTCTGTCGACGGAAGTGCGATGGGGCGGCGTTTTGGCGTGGACGGGGAGGAGCGTTGTGGCGCAGTGCAGCGGCGTAGCTCATAGCTTCCGGCTCGGGCAGTGGTGCGTGGGGAATTTTAAGTGATTGCCGAACTTCTTTCCGCACAATGTCGGCGATTGAATCCACTTGAGGCTGGGCCGAAGGCAACAGCTTGCGCAGCTCTTCCCGCACGATCGCTCGGATCGTTTCACGCAGGTCTCCGGAGTTACTGGCTTGAGCAGCAGCGCAGTCTGCAGTCAGGCGACGATTATACTGTCTGGTGCGCATGTCCAGGGTCTTTTCGATAGTGGTCGCTTCTGCTACAAATTCTTGGACGGTTATCGGTGGGTTTCTCATCAGTCCCGCGAAGAGCTCCTGTTTGACCCCTCGCATGAGGAAACGAACTTTTTTCTCCTCAGGCATGTCTGGATCAGCGTGACGGAATAGTCGGGTCATTTCTTCTGTGAAAATGGCGACATTTTCATTTGGCAGCTGAACCCGAGTCTCTAATAAAGCAGCGGCCCTCTCTTTGCGAGCGACGCTCGCGAACGTTTGAAGGAATGCGCCGCAGAAAACATCCCACGTTCGGAGCGTGGACTCCCGATTTTCAAGCCAAGTCCTTGCGGTGTCTTCCAAATAGAAGAACACACGACGCAGCTTTTCGTCATGGTCCCAGTGGTTGAGGGCGGCCACACGGTCGTATGTCTCCAGCCAGGACTCCGGGTCTTCGAACGATGACCCATGGAAAATTGGTGGTTCCCTGGGTTGATGCATGACCATCGTGGGCTGGGACGCTGCGGTTGTCATTGTCGCTGCAGTCGCGGTCATGGCCTTCGTCTTCCGCGCCTTGTCTGGTAGAAGCCCGTACTCTGGTGGTAGCCCTTGCTGTCGGCGGCTTGTTCGCTGCTCCTGGTTGGTGTCGGTGTCTTCTCCGCGACGTGGGCTGGGTTCACGGCTTGACGGGGGTGTCCGGTACATGAACGAAGCAGCACCTCCACCAGATGTCACGGGGTCGTGACGTGGCCGAAGACAGGAGACTTCGTGTTAGGATTTAACTGTTTATTTGGGCGAACCTGTGCCCGGTAAACTGAAAGTCCAATTACAGCAGCAGTCTCGCACAGATAGCAGTCTCGGACTGATAGCGGCGAACGGAGCGTCGGCCTTCGATCAACAACTGACAAGCGGCGAAGCGCGTCGGCATTTATACTCTTGCCGTCGAATGTTCTAGCGTTATCGCTGGCGGTGGCGTAGGTTCCAGAACAATCTGTACCGTTCGCACAGTGGGCGTGATCTTATCGAAATGATCTACTACAGTCCGGAACCTTCTAGAAAACTGCAGGCGCGGTTTGCGCTGAGAATCGTGCGGTGTTTTCGGACGATAACAAAAACTTGGGAAATGGAACGTGGCAATATTCTACAAATACAAGCAATCAGCCCATGATTGGCACCACTGCTTTGGCATGTGCAAACAGGCATGCATCAAGTTAGAGTAAATACAGTAATCATAACACAAGTTGTTCCTAACCATCATGAAAGAAAAAGCTTGGAGAACACATGAGCTTCGCATCAATAGTTGAACATCATAGTGTTTAGGGCGCTATTCGCATCACCTTCCGATTTACTTGATTCCCTTCTTGGGGGATACCTGAAGCATTTTTCAAGAAAAGGAAGATCTATGCACATGATATTGACCATTGTAAACCCTCCTACTGCTAGAGTAGTTTCAAAGTACCCACCTGTCAGTAAGGCAGTGTACGCAACTCCGCAGTTGCACACTTAAGTTCATCCTATGGCTGGTGTTAATAATGATCGCCCTTTTTTAATTAATTGCCAGCTTTCAAGCCCCCTGCTCATAACACAATGCACATTGTGCGATGCTTGCTGCCAGTGTGTGCTTCTGCCACACATGCAATATTGTGCCTTTTCCGGAGATTCCCCACTCCACATGACATTTGTACAGGATCCACGATTATAATATTATATTGTTGGGGTTTAGCGTCCCAGAACCATTACATAATTATGAGAGACGCCGTAGTGGAGGGCTCCGGAAATTTCGACCACCCGAGGTTCTTTAACACAGACCCAAATCTGAGCACACGAGCCTCAAGCATTTTAGCCTCCATTGAAAATGTTGCCGCCGCGACCAGGATTCAATCCCTCGACCTGGGGATCAGCAGCAAAGTTCCTTGGCCACTAGACCATCGCAATAAGTCAAGATCTACGAGCAAAGCAGTTTCAAGCACTGTTGTAAAACAATCTGTCGTAGAACACTTGATTGTCACGCAGAATATCTGCATTCGATTCTGGCACAAATCCTAATCTTTATTCTTTGCATCTGTCACATTTTTTTACTCTATAACACCACCACAAAAGCCAAAACCACATTTTCCACAATGCAGGCCTTTTAAGGCTATCATAATACAGAGGAACTTCGATTACATGTCCCCCGGTTCTGGGGCGACCTGTATTTTACAATGAATCGGTTAGGTCCTGGCAAAATCATCATAGAAATAATATATTAAAAACCTTGGTCATACAATGCAGCTTTATGCTGACTCTGCATCTTACGATGATTTTAAGATTTCCTTTTGAACGGAAGTCTAAAAGGGGGAAAAAAGGTGCATTTACTTGAATCAAATGTCGACCAAATATTTGCAAAATATGAACTGAAATGAAATATGAAATAGTGCAAAATATGAACTGGCGTTCCCCGAGGTTGACGATTATAAAAGTAGAGAGTGACACAGGATGTCTTCTTAGGATGGAAACATTATTCTCCTAGAAGTTCATGCCCTTATACATATGCCTTGATCATGTGCGTACGTATCCGCAGTATTTACCTAATCAAATTATATTCACAGACAGTAGCTTCAGCTAACCGAGAAAATATTTTCATGTTTTCGGTCTGTGGAAACTTTTCAGGTCAACTTACAGCTGGTCTCCAGCCTTTGTCGCACACGCAGTCACGGGCTTACGCACACGCAAGGGCGCTACACAGCTGTTTTCACCGTGCAAAATTACTTTCACTTGACGTCAACATTCATAATAACAGCAGGACATCACTAGTTGCAGTTCACAAGCCAACTAATTACAACGCACAGAGCTCAGTCGCGCACGAAGGCATTCTATGCAAACTCGTGGTTTGTCGCCATCATGTGACAGCGATGACACTGTGTCTGACTCTTCTGATGGGATGCTGTTGCCAACGCGGTTTCGGTTTTGTTTTCACGGGCAGGCGATTTTCAGACTTGTATATTGTTGCAAAGATGTGCATTGGACTCAATTTTTTTTTAAAGTTCAGAATACACATTTTCTCCAACAATGTAAAACTGCCATTAGCTGCCACTGGCAAAAATGATTTAATCTACCTTCCTTGCAGAGGCGCAAGGTCATGCAGTGGGCTTATTCAGGCAGTCTGTACACGTTCTTTTGGGGGCAAAACTGAGTGTCACGGCTTAGAATCTTAGCTTTTTATTATATAACGCCGAGATTATACAGCGGTTTTGCGTGGTCCCCTGAAAGTCGTATAAGCAGGGCGCTCCATTTTATAATGTTATGTACTACTTTGTTTATACAGCATGATGCTGTCAAAACAAACAATTTCCATAAGTAGCATCAGTGTGTGTGGGTGTCACCGTGTGTGAGTGAGTGTGCATGTGTGTGTTTGTATATGTGTGTAACATTTGCATGTGTGAAATTGTCACAACTCGGCTAACAAAATCACATTCGAGGCCTATGGTCTCTCTCAGGCCCGGGAGTTCTACTTCATTGATTTTTCTCCGCAATACAGGATCTGGTGTGGCTCACCTTAAGCGATGTCTGGTTGACATTTGCAGATGGCGTGTTCACAGCTCCACCGTGGAGGGCATTGTAGCTGTTGACCAGAGTTGCTGTGGCATTGGTTGTGGGAACCACAGTCTGCTGCTCCCGGGCATAACCATTGCTGGAAACACCAAAGTGGCCAGTGACTCTGCCGGCACCAACACCGACAGGTGTGCTCGGCCGGGAGTTGTTGGGTGTCAACGCAGAAGCCATGCGCATCTGAACAATCCTCTGGCAAGCTGCAGAGGTTGGAGTATAAATACTTCAGAGATAATATACTGCACTCTAAACAAAGCAAGTGGAATAAAGGTATTTGTTAAGCAAGGACCTGAAATGGCATTGCCGAAATGAATATACTCGAGATTGAATAGTAAACCTGTAGAGGTGCACAACCGGAATCTATTGTTCATAAGTTGCACAATGAATGCAAGATGGTGCAAGTGGTCACCGTATGCTAGCTGCTTGTCACATCTGTGAAAGGGTGAATTATGTCCAGCACACATAGAAACACTCACTAGGCACTAGTTAAAATGAAGAAAATTTTGACTTGTTTTTTCATGGATAGTACAACATCAACTTTGCCCTAGACTTGGCTGGATCAAGTGTCACTTGAAATCTGTCGTAGGGGCTGCTGTGATATTTGTGTCATCAGCGGAATTTGAGTGAAAGCTGGTGCTTCAAACATTAACAGTGCAGGATGTCATATGCAACTGGTTCAAGGAAATGTGAAGCCTGTCACTGCAGTAGATAAACTGTCACTGCAGCAGATAAACTGTCATGGCACTTGTCACAGCCATGTAACAGAGAGCACAAGCACAAGGAGTATCTTTCCATTCTGAGCAGCTGCATCCAACATCTGTGAAGTGGTCTTTATCAAGCATACCAAACTGTCTTCTAAACAAATAAAACAAGCAGAATAAGGATAGAAGACAACTGATTGCATTCGAAATCACTTCTTACAGTAAACTATGGGGAGAGCTAAGCTTTTAAATGTCAGCTCGTGAAAAAACAGCCAGACAATTTGGCAGAACAAATGTGGCTGGCCCAGCTGCTATCACCAAATGAGTGATTTTCTCAACACTGGGCTTTCCTTCTTTTGCAGATACTAGTATACATTACCTAGAAGAACCCACTTGGCCAACAATGTAGATGAGACAATATACTTTGTGTTTTATCTTTACAGCACACAACCAGAGAAACCACGTCTGCAAATTCCCAAAATATGACTGCCAGTATAACCTTGTCATAATGGATCTGCTTACTACGAACAATCGTATACTACATACCAATTGGTGTCGTTATACTGACCTCCCTATTTGATCCACTGAGAGAACTTCGTTCACTATATATTCTGTTACAACGGACATTCGGATATAATTGACTGAAATGTGAAGCTAGCAAGGTGGTCACGGCACCATTACTGTGGCCTTTTCCACCATAGACAACTCAAGTTCAACAACTTCCAACTTCAAACATCACTTGGTATATCTTCGGGATGGAAACAGCTTGCTGCAGGTATCAACGCATCAATTTAATAATGAAGGCCACCAATCTCCGGTCTGTTGATAATAGATTACGCCTAACTATGGCAATAAAAAAAATCATCGGCGCGCAGGGTGCTCGGTCTCAGGGGCACTAATGCGCGAAACTGCCAGACGCATTCACTGCTGCTCCATGTGGTCGCTTCGTGGCGAGCTTGGCCGCTGCTGATGCGCAAAATGCCCATCCATGGTTTTGAAGAGCCAGCGATTTATATAATTCATCGCTTTCAACAAAGCACATTAGGGCTATAAAGGGCAAAGCTCTTTAGTGTCGAACCATGTCCACCACAGTCTCTCAATGATCATGATGATAATGACATTGGCATTGTGCACTGTAGCTACTACTAGCGATGATGCTGATAACGATGAAGCCCAAGCGCATTCCAGGTGACACATTCTCTTTCTGCCATGGCAGCGCAGCACATACACAGTACCCACCGTACGCCCTGACGACGAAGATGAACATGGATAACGACTGGCTTGTGCAGTGTATGATGTCTCAATATTCTCTACGATGCATTTCATATAATTGGGAACAACCATCAACCACCAGGGGATTGTGCACAAACCTTGTTTTGCCAACTTTAGGGTAGATCTGATACCACAAAGTAATATTGAAGGCAAAATAAAATTGACGTCTCCACACAACATACAATTTATGGCCAATGAACATTGTACATAACTGCACAATGCTTTGCCCCTTGTTTACATGCGTTAGTGGTCAATGTCATGGGTGATTTACGATAACAACGAACAATGCCGCTGCTTTGCCCACTCATCATAATTCATTTTGTAGATATGCAGTGATTTTTTCACTTTCGCATGTTCACTATCACGATGGTCCTGCCCGCAAAGTTCGGAGTGGAGTTAGGCCTAGCCACAGCTTGGAGCAGAAAGCTCGGCTGGGAAGCATGTGGCCGCGGTGCTGCTCGATGTTTCAAGGTACCTCATGCTTGATCATGAGTGTAAAGGGTTACCTCGCGGTAATTTTCATCACAATGTTCGAAGTGCCAAAAGTAGTGCTTATAACAGTGCGTCGAACAAGACAACGCTATCACAGTGAGTTCAAGATGCGTGTCTGTGACGTTCATGACAAGTGTGGTGCACTATCTTAATCAGATCACTGAACCAATAGACTGAACTTTCCCGTACAGCTGACTAAATCACCACTTGTTAACACAAAATGAGTATGAAAACGCCACTAAGTAGCCCAACCTCCGATGGTTGTGTCTTTGAGGGCTATACTACTTTTTTAAATGCTGTTTTTTTTGTATATAAAAAGACTTCCACAATAATTGTCCCCACCTTCACAGACGCAAAAATTTTTTTACAGCACTTCAACAGAGTTTTCTTTGAAGATATTTCGGAAACAGATAAAAAAAGGCCTACAGATACTGAAAATGTGATTTTCAAGTAATGAATCTTTTAAAGCCACATTGAAAATAAATCCGCTTATGATTTATAATTCTTTATGGTTGGAACAGACCCATTCAGTGTTTACATATACTTCCATTCTACATACTTCTCTTAACACAGACCGAAATCCACTTCACTTGGCTGTCTATTGTAATGAGGTTAGACTGCATTTCGAGGCGTTTACAAAGTGAGCAGTATAAGCAATGGTGAACATAGCTGTTCATAGTGAAACCAGGCACCCTGTTAGCATTAGTTTTTAAACAAGCCTTGCAGAGTTGGACATTTATTGAGAGGCAATACCAAAAATACCAAGTAAGTAATGACTAAACTATTTTAGAACTACTATTACAACATTAAACATTATGCTGTTGTTGTTTTTTGTAAAGTCAAGAAGAGAGGCCTGTGAGTGCACAAGCTGCAGATGCTAGGGCGAAGAAGACAATATAGGTCGCATATTCGGCATGACCCCCTTACAGGAAGGGAGTGTCCTTCTCCACCATATATGTAGTGCCACCTTACCAAGACGCACAATATTCTGTGTGTGCCTAGTGTTGAGGTTGTGCAATCCCAGTTGGGAATATGCGATAGTGAAACAAATGGTAGCACAAAATGTGTACTACGGGAGAGGTAAATCTTTGCTTACATGATGAAAGCAAGAGCCGGTGCTCACAGTCATCGAGAAACATTTGACAAGTCCCTCCATTTTTTTTTTCTTTATGCAATACAAATGTGAAAAGAAATCTGTTTACGCATATCTCATGGGGGTTGTCAACATGCCCACAGCCAATGGAAATCCAATGCGCAACCAGCACAGCATGAAAATGTATCAAGGATGTGCAGTGCCGGCAAAGTAGTCCTTGCAAGTGTCAACTCCATTTATCACTGTATAAGGATGAAGCCAAATGGTTCAAGAGGAAGAGAGCTGCAGAGTTTCATCGAAAATGTGCATGCATGAGGCACACATCTCACCAGAACCAGGGTTAGTTTATCTCAGTAGGTCACCAGTTCTTGATTATGCTGACATGTTCCGTTGTTTGCCTTAACCTTAATAGGTTAATTTTTAGTTAGCCCGCTGCCTTCTTCTGCTCAACAAGGGCTGCTCATGAACTTGTTTATGAAGCAACTCGCTTCCCCTTGGCTTTAGTTTTATTTGTGCAACTATAAAATGTGTACTAAAGCAGACTCACTAATTAAAGAACCATCCAAGTGCTTTTAATTTGTAATCAAACACTTACTGAAAATTATATTGCCTAGACAGCTAAGAACTGGCTTTCTTGCTGCTATGCAGCTACTTGACGACACTAGGACAATACTATGCTAGAGCTTAATAGTTTTTTTTTCTTTTTATAAATGGTGAAATGAGGAAAAGAACCACAGAGTGCATGGAGAAAACAGGAAAAGTCATGAGTATGACTGCTCAAACACGACTTAGAGCCTCAATGCAGCCTCATTCACTTTGCCATTATAACGTCGGAATTTGTGATGCCCCAAGGATCACAGTGTTCTGCAGTGTACTATGCGTGCCTGCTGCCAAATCTGAAGACTAACTTGCAACCCAAAACCTATCTCAAAAGAGAGCTGTGTGTTCAGTCCTCTGCTTAGGAAGTTCAACAAACAATGACATACTAGTAAAAACCATAGTAATGAGAACTAACAGACAGTAATGCCAGAAAAGGTAAAGGGGATATTATTAGAAGTAAATTAAATATAAATGTAAAGAGAGAAGAACGTATAAAAAGCTAACTTGCCACCGGCAGGACCCGAACCTGTGACCTTTGAATGACGCTTCTAATGCTCAACCATATAGCTAGAGCGTCAGTCATCCCTCAGTCCTCTTTATATGGCATATCTTCGCTTTTAAACGTGGGAGCATCAGTCAGCGTTGCCAGCAGCCATGATGGGGAGCGTGGAACACTTTTTCTGCCAGTTTGGTACTGCGTAGCACAGGGTCTTATTACTGGACGACGACCAATAATCCCTTGCATACAACCTCAAGGCATCATGTCTGCTACAACAAGACCTTCATTATAAATTAAAGAAAGTGTAAACTCAAGGAATGATCTAGTTTGATGCACTGGCTGGCCTCACTTATAACTTGTTTCATCAGTAAATATAGGATCAATTAGGTTTTGCCCCTTTCTCTTATACATACAATATAAAAAAGAAAACCGATCTATGGATTATACAGAGATTCCTTTAATAATGTGTACTTTCCTTTCAATTAATTAACATTTTAGTAATCTCACAAGTTAGAAAGTAAGTAATGCAAGGTGCCCTGGAAAAAATACAAGCATCATGAAGTAATTATGAGAGAAGCATACTTGGTTTTAATTATTATTACTTATGCGGAAGGCACGGAGCCTACGACTGCACACTAGTCATAGGCTTAACACAGCACAGTAGTAATAGGCTAGCCAGCTTATGAAATCAGCTGGTGAAAATATGCTCACACTTTGGAATTTGCTGCTGCTAATGATGATGATGATCTGTTTGTAAATTGAAATAAAATCAATGAACAACACGTGCATCATACCCTGTTTTTTTTTTTTAAGTGTGGCTTTTGTACACGTGTCAGACCCACCATGTCCACAGTCAATCGCAGGCCTAATCATGCAGTAAACCCACGAACAATGCAATGCCTGCAGATGACTACTAATTTTAAAAAGTTTTACAAAAGCACCGAGTACCACACAAACTACGAATTATTTCTGTATTTTTGCGTTCACAGTATTGGTTTGTTGCAGGTGAGTAAGAAGCGGCGCCGTAAGTGCGCTTCACTGCGCGCCATTTACAGCAGCGCACAACAGACAGGCACTGTGGGCGAGCAAAGCCCTGGTTCATATGCGTGCGTGCGTTTGCGTTTGGCAAACAGAATCAGGCCGACAAGTGATGTGGCGCTCATCTTAAGAGCCATGCTTCCTACACTACAGCTCGGCTTACGATTTTGAAGGAACACAGGCGGATACCGCCTGGATCACGTGAACGCGTTGGGTAAGCGCGCTAGGCCTAGCCGCGACGCAGGCAGCACGGGAGAGTCACTCACCGTCTTGAAACACCCTGTCGACGTTGAATCCGTAGGTGGCGCAGGTCTCGTAGTAGGTGCACCGCTTGAGGTCGCTGGCCAACTTGCGCGCACGCGAGTCGTCTATGACGCGCGGGTTGCTCTCGCTGATGGCATCTGCGAAATCGGGAGAGTTGAAGAAGCACTCAGTACATCAAAATTTTCGAACATGCGGGAAGCACAGGAATGGGCTTCCCCTCAATCACGGTCATGCTACCAAGAAGCCCACTTTACGAGCAACAACCTCATCGGAATCACAGCACGTTCGCGTGCCGGCTTCAGTTCCGACGAGTTGCCACACTCGTTGTTTAACACTCTCCTCGAGGCAACTTTCACGGCGGCCTAGATGACGCCGTCAAAACTTATGTCGTCCCGGTAAAATTGTGAGGGACCTTAGACTGCGCCCTTGTTGCATCACGACTGGGGGAGGAGAAAAGCGCTCGTGATGCTTGGTGGGGGCAAAGTGCCCATTTTGCGCTTCCCTGCCAACGCTCATAATTACAGGCATCACTGATAACGGGCGTACAATTAATGAAAACTAGTACAAGAGTGCTGTTTTCCCCCTTGGTCGCAGCGAGCTGCTTTCCCTGTTGGTGCGAACCAGCTACCATCATAACAGTGTTGCAACTTTCCACTCGATGACACAACCGGACGGTTGGCAATGCCCAGAACTGAATTCATTACCATCGCACAGACCAAGAATCGAAATAAGCCTACGCTCTGTATGCGCAAGAAACATGGGCGCTCTAGGTCGACCGTCGTATAGTGAGCGAATCATGCATATACATGATAACAGAGCGTGCGTACTTGAGCCCGTTGGTACAGCGGAAAACAGTGCGAAAAACGACGACGAGAGAGAGACTACAAACAGCTGCGTTTATTCCTGCTGTAGAATTTTATAAGCCTTCTCTAAAGGACCGGAGGAGAGGGAGAAGAATGTTCAAGCTTGTCAACCAAACGCTCAACTGCGGAGATACTGGTAGCCTGTTATCGCCATGGCTGATGCATGGATGACTAAGTACATTCCGCGGGCGCGGTTATCTCGGCAGCGGCGCACAATGCACGTCCCGCAGAAGTTTCCTCAACCGCTTTAAGAACAATATATAGCTGCACGTTTGGTGCCCCACCGCGGTGGTCTAGTGGTGTCACAAACGACTCCAATTTTCGGAGCATCCGCGGGCCCCATCTTCCAAGGAAGGGCGTTTTTGTGTTGGGAGACGACATCCGGCGACTATAACGACCCAGCGTGGCGCCGGCTCGTCTTCCCTGCCCCTGACCGGAAGGGGAACCGGCGGTCTCCACAAAGAAAATTACTCCCAGATGAGATGGGAGCACGTGGACGCCCCCGAGGAGGTTTGAACTGCATCGGAAGAGCAGTTGACGTACAACCAGCAACAAGTGCGGTCGTCGGTGTCGCGAGTCTCGCGTAGGCGGCGAGCATGGAGTGACCCGTGCAACGTATTGAGACGGCTGCAATTCCGGGCACCCTCGTCGTCTACCAAAGCGGCGAGATCTTCAGCGGCACCCGTCAACTCCCCTACGTGATCCAAAAGCTGGTCTGGTCCGTATGGAACTTTTTTTATTGTGACTTTTTTTTAACTGTGAAATTGTTTTAACCAGCCCTTTTTTTTTTTAAATCTGTGTAGTTGTGTGCGTTGCGACGCACATAGAAATTCAAAAACGCGACCAATGATCATTGTGTAATTATTCCCTTGTATCGCTCTTTTCTGATTTCCATTTTTGTCGTTATTTTATTAACATTCCGCGTAATGGCCTGTGCTAGTACCTTTTGTAGTGTTTTTTTAGCATATTTTGTTATATAGCTGTTCTTTCCTTTGCGTATCAGTGTTACTCCTCTCTGTTATTTTTCTTAACTCCTGCCTTTGCCAGTGTTCCAATTAAATGCTTGTTTATGTGTAATCAAACTCCGTGTCTGCTCTATGAGTGCGTCGGTTACGGGCTCACACATCACCACACGTGCAACCCCGCACGGGTCGACCAACCCGCAAATAAATTTGAAATGTGCCACTTCGAGGCCTTTCAGGCGTCGCAGGCGTCGCAGGCCGAAGCGTAAAGTGGAAGCCTGCGAGTCTGCCGCACGTCGATGTTGGATCGGCGGGGCCTCACTCGAAGTGCGTGACATTATCTGGCGTCCGCGCGACAGGACTGGCCGACCACGTGGTGGTGTCTGGGAGACTGACGTAACTCTGAGCGTCCAGTATGTAGACGTCCTTTTATTGTTTTGTTGGTGATCAACTGTTCGTAACAATGGACGGCACGCAGTTTGACAGGCTTATTGAACAGGGCAAAGCCTTTGGCTTTGTAGGCAAGGAGTTATATAATTTCGTCGAAAAAGAACGAAATAGACTTAAAGAGGAACGCGATGCCGAACGCATTAGGTACAGGCAACATCTGGAATTTTTGATGGAACAGGAGCGAGAAAATTCAAGGCTTAGAATTCAGAAGGAAAAAGAGCGCTTGAGACTGTGTGCTACGCAGGCGGACCCCTGCTCAGGCTCTGAAATTTCTAATAGCGCGACCGTCCATGCCCCGAACAAGTTGGCACAGTCGTACCATGAGTACGTTGAAAAACTGCGCCTGAAGATTCAAAGCAGGCGGCGCGAGTTTGAGGCTTTTGATGTAATGCATAAAAGATGCAAAGAGCCCGAATGTGTAGAGCCGGCGAAGGCCGGGCAGGCCGGTAGTACTTGGGAGGCGGACAGTATGTTCATTCCTGAACCTAAAATGTTAGCTGCTGAAAGTCCCGTTGTGGCCACAAAGGCCACTGAAGGCCTCAGTGATGGCGACAAGGCGCTGTGCCTGCAGAGTCTTGTTAATGCAGAAATGCCATCTGTAATGGACTTGGCACAGCCACCCTGTTTGTGCGTCGCCATAGCAGCTAAATGTGAAGTTCGCAGTACCTCCGGCCCGGTAGGTGAGGACCCCTGTACAGAGAGCGGGGCACAGTCGGGTGCTGACGCGCACTGCGAGCTGGGCAATGTTGGGGCAAGTAGTTCTTCCAGGTGCGAGCGGCGCAGCCCCGAGGAAGATGCTTGCATTGCTCAGCCGTCAGTCAAGCTTCCCGCAAGTCAGGGTGTCCACAAGTTAACGGAAAATCCCGACTGTATAGGCATTATAGCTGAAAAGACAAGCGAAACAAGTTCTGCTCTGCAAACGTTGCAGGTGGACTTCTCGAAAGTGAGCACTGGGCAACGTGCAAAAAGAAAAAGACGCCGCACAAACAGAAGGAAAACGAAGGCTGCAAAGCAACCGGGAAAATCGCGAATTGCCAAACGGCAATCAACGCAACGAAAACTTCGATTGCGTTTTGTGGCATTTGCCAGTCGAGTGGGTCCCTATGCTTCAAACCGCCCGACAGATAGAGGGGCGAGGCAGGCATTTGTTCGTGGAGCTCGGAAGAGCCGACCTCCTTCGCTCAATTGTCCTGCTCGAAGCGCGGGGTGCATGGCGAACCAGTGCCTTTCGGCCAAGCGACACGACGTGGCTCAGGGACCCGTTTTCGTAGAACGAGGCGTCGATATAGGCATGCCTCCGGGGTGCAGACTAACGGGAAACAGGCGTCCGTGTAGCGGCCGTACACACTTTTGTCTGCCCCGGTTGTTTCGAACGGCTGCCCCAAGAGTGCGACCACCTCGAGCACGGATAAAGGTTACGTACATAGAAACTCAAAGGTAACCTTAAAGGCAAATGACTTGTTGTTTGAAACAACGTTCATTTCTGTTTTTCGATTTAGGAGCATTCCATGAGTGGGGGGACTAATAGCTTAGTTAATTTTTTTGGTTTGCTTTTGTCGTCTGTGTGTTTGTAGACGATGTTCTGTTGTTTCAACCTATTACCCGTTCAGCTAGGAAAGCTTTGTTTTAGGGACGTTGTTATTTTATTTAGTTGGGCTTTTAATTTAAGGTACTGCTTGGTCGTACAATTGAAGTATATCACGGTACGCATGAGTGCACAGACATGGCGTTGCGTTATTCAAGGCTTTCCTTTTTATTATCATTTTAAAATAGAGCGCTTTAGTGGACAGTAAGTTCAGGAACTGCGCGCAGGCGATCATGCCGAATAGTTTTTCATTCATCTTTTCTGAAAGCTGCGTGTCAATAAGTGATTTTTCAATACCTTTTAAAGCATGTATTGTTTTAGGATGTGGCATGAAAGAATGCCTACGTGCCTTTTCCTTGAATCGTGCAGTATTTTTGAGACTTTCTTTTCATGTGTGTGGACATGACGTTGTGCGCGAGTTCTGACTTTCATCGTATAGTGACCGTGAAAGTGTGGTGTGTCAGGTGTTCTCTGCGATGTCGTCCACGTCAGTGAAATGGTGCGCGAAAAAAAGAAACCCGTTGGTGGACGACCGGAACACTGAAAGCTGCCGAACATTGTGCGTTTGTGATTTTCTTGAACATTACGAAGTAATATTCTTAAGAAGGGGGCTATGTCACAAACGACTCCAATTTTCGGAGCATCCGCGGGCCCCATCTTCCAAGGAAGGGCGTTTTTGTGTTGGGAGACGACATCCGGCGACTATAACGACCCAGCGTGGCGCCGGCTCGTCTTCCCTGCCCCTGACCGGAAGGGGAACCGGCGGTCTCCACAAAGAAAATTACTCCCAGATGAGATGGGAGCACGTGGACGCCCCCGAGGAGGTTTGAACTGCATCGGAAGAGCAGTTGACGTACAACCAGCAACAAGTGCGGTCGTCGGTGTCGCGAGTCTCGCGTAGGCGGCGAGCATGGAGTGACCCGTGCAACGTATTGAGACGGCTGCAATTCCGGGCACCCTCGTCGTCTACCAAAGCGGCGAGATCTTCAGCGGCACCCGTCAACTCCCCTACGTGATCCAAAAGCTGGTCTGGTCCGTATGGAACTTTTTTTATTGTGACTTTTTTTTAACTGTGAAATTGTTTTAACCAGCCCTTTTTTTTTTTAAATCTGTGTAGTTGTGTGCGTTGCGACGCACATAGAAATTCAAAAACGCGACCAATGATCATTGTGTAATTATTCCCTTGTATCGCTCTTTTCTGATTTCCATTTTTGTCGTTATTTTATTAACATTCCGCGTAATGGCCTGTGCTAGTACCTTTTGTAGTGTTTTTTTAGCATATTTTGTTATATAGCTGTTCTTTCCTTTGCGTATCAGTGTTACTCCTCTCTGTTATTTTTCTTAACTCCTGCCTTTGCCAGTGTTCCAATTAAATGCTTGTTTATGTGTAATCAAACTCCGTGTCTGCTCTATGAGTGCGTCGGTCAGGCCCACACATCACCACACGTGCAACCCCGCACGGGTCGACCAACCCGCAAATAAATTCGAAATGTGCCACTTCGAGGCCTTTCAGGCGTCGCAGGCCAAAGCGTAAAGTGGAAGCCTGCGAGTCTGCCGCACGTCGATGTTGGATCGGCGGGGCCTCACCCGAAGTGCGTGACAAGTGGCTAAGGTACTCGGCTGCTGACCCGCAGGTCGCGGGATCGAATCCCGGCTGCGGAGCTGCATTCTTGATGGAGGCGAAAATGATGTAGGCTTGTGTGCTCATATTTGTGTGCACGTTACAGAACCCCAGGTGGTCGAAATTTCCGGAGCCCCACACTACGGCACCTCCCATAATCTTATGGTGGTTTTGGGACGGTAAACCCCACATATCAATCAATCAATAAAGCTGCATATCTGGTCTTTTGTGTCTCAGTTGTATAACGCTGTTTTTTTTTTTACTCTACCGGGTGTTAAAAGGTAAACTTGAAAGAATTTGCTTGAAATTCAGCTCTGGGAATTCAGCTCTGTATGGGAAGAACACAAAAACCACCTTTGCAGACAACTCATGTAGTTCAGGGGGACACAAAGTGAGACAATAATTCCGACTGTCAGTGGCCGAATCAATAAGTTTTCAGTGACTGCAGCAAGCGGGCATATATGTATTGAAAATTTGGAGGCAGTCGCGTTTTTACATTCTTCTAGCATGCCTGTGCCTCGAGATATCCCGCAGCATATGCGCAGTGAATGATTACGCATGCAAGGTATACATGTTCCTCCAAGATGTGACAAGTCGTAACTTGTTACCGCCAGCCGGTAGTAAAAGGACAACCGTTACCAGCTTAGACCAATCAAATTCAGATTAAATGACGCACGCAACTGCCGCGGCCTATCCGGGAGGAGGTGCGCGCCAGTGCAATCATGCAAAGCACAATTAAACTTTGCCGCGAGATATCTCGGAGCACAGACATGCTGGAAGAATTATTCCAAGTGTAACTGTGCAGAAACGCGACTGGCTCCAAATTTTCAGTACGTATATGCCCGCTTGATGCAGTCATAGAAAAGTTATTTGTTAAATCATAGTTGATTGGGCCGCTAACAACCATAATTATTGTCTCACTTTGTCCCCCCCCCCCCCCCCTGAATACATATGCTATCTGCAAAGGTGGTTTTCATGTTCTTCCCAGTGCTGAAATAAAAAAAAACAACCATAACGCCTAGCTTTGCAAACTCTGTACAAAGATGCTTACCAATACGCAACATCGCCCGCCCTGTACCGCGACACGTTAACTTACAGACACTATTCATCACGCAGTATGAGGCCTATAGGAGTCCCTCTCAGTCCGCGAAGCTAGGGGACACACTAAATGCGGCTACACACGAAAAATACTTCACTACATTTGCTCATCTTGATCGGGTGCTTAAAGACAGCATTCAAATGTCCATCCATCACAAGCAGGCAGAAATTAGGCGCAACGTTACCACATGAAGGCAAGAAACTGCAGAGGTCGACACTTGTCGGGGACATGACGTTTAGGGGCAGGCACCCAGTATTCAAGACTCGCTCGCTGGATTCCGTGCCGACCGGTTGTGCCCTGGCGATCTCCGACATCAGCGTAGCTCTGGCCGACTGGGCTCGCCCTACGTCATCTTCTGACGCCGCCCTCCGACGACAGTGTAGCTCTGACCCACTGGACTTGCTCTACGCCATCTACTGACGCCGACAAGAGCTCTCGCAAGTGGTGCCCCGTCCTCGGACTCCTGTGACCATGTTCCCATCTTTCCTATTTCTCCTATCCCTTCGATATGTCGTCGCTCTCTGGCTTACCTCATCTCTCTTTCTCTCTCTCTCTCTACACCTTTATTCCTATCTATTTAACCCCTCCTCAGCCCCATTCCTTGTGAGTTACTGCTGAGGTGTCGCACCCTGATGCAGACAGTTGCGGGGCTCACTTTTGTTTTTTTTTTTCCTTCTAAACATAAACACTCCCCCCTCCAGTATTCAAGATGGGCGGATATCCGAAGGAACTGTGTGCAGTACGGTCCACTGTTAAAGGGAACACGCGAGCGCATCGCCGGTGGTCACGAACTGCCGGCGAGACACCGAAATGCGGCCCATGCGCAATGTTCCATCAAGTCTGCCGCCACTTCTCTGCTCATGGACACGGCGTGCGTTAGCGAGCCACGACCCTTCGCGCTTTTCGTTTTCGCACTCCAAAACAACTGAAACCCACTCGGCTTCAATAACCGGATATTTCATGGTCGCGGAGGCGAGCTTCGAATGCCGGCTGCACCAGACTTCAATAGCCTCATTTGTTATCAAAAGCGGCCAGTGGCAGCGAGCAGCACGTGTACAATTTAATGTACTTAACGGTGAGAGCGTGCGAAAAAATGCACCAATAAACGAAACCATACAGTTTTTGTGTTTGCTAAAAATCCGACGAGTAGCCGGTAGAGCGACAGCTTAACAAATTTCACCGCAGAAATACGGAAGCGCTTTGCAACGCTTTCATACGCACAGGCAGAGAAGCTTGGCGCCCTTACGATTCCATGCGCGCCCGCCGCATTTATAAATCTCGCTACCAGTTGGCGCCACGCGAGCCGCCGGCCACGAGCTCGCGTGTTCTCTGTAACAGTGTGCCGTACCGTACTACATCCAGCTTGCTTCGGACCACACTTTCTTGTTGCCGAAGGGGTCAAGGAGAAGCTGGACATACGCATACGTAATTTTATTCGTATTTAGGCAGCACGTGCATTTTTTTTCACTTATCTTCAATCACGTTTTCATGATAGTTCTTAGACGTATTTCATTTCGTTTACCGATCCTGCGTGCACTGTAGCCCATTTTTAACTGATTTACTAGTTCGAGATAATTGAGGTCTGCACGTGAGAAAAACTGTATTTCAAGCACACGTACAAAAGAACACGCAACTTCGTCAAAATAATTTTTTTAATTTATTTTTTGCAATAAGAAAAAAAGAACTGTCCCACCCAACCAAATGCTTTCCTTGGTGAAAAGGCACGACACTATATCTTGTCTGGGTTCGCACTGCGCTGTGAATCTGGCTCTCCTATGTCAACGGTTCCATCTTCGCAAGTCTCGACTTCTGGTATAAAACCACCCTTTGTGGCATGTTATCCTGTCTGGATTACGGTGTTCAACAATTTTATTTTTGCGATAGCAAATATTCGGACTGTCTCTGCTGATCTTTTCGCTGTCGGCCACCATCGTCATTTACGTGTGTGTATATAGGATGCGCTGCCCCCCTCCTTCTGAGGAGCGAACATCGCCTTTCCGGCCGCGGTCGTCTGCGCGCGCTTATCTCGTGAGCGAACAAGGGGGTCGGGCGCTCATGGCTATCGCGGGAGCGATCAGCGCGCGCCTTGCGCCCCCGCAGCTGGCGGGAGCTTCGATGGGCTGCGTTCTCAACACGCAAAGGCAGCGCCAAGAGTGTACCTGGAGCGGCCGTGCCCTCTTACACCTAGGTTTTGTAGCGTTACGTGAGATCAGATCGGAGTGAGTTGACTGCCAGCATCACTTACTACAACATTGCAATTTGTTGCTATCAGATTCATTGCATTTCGGTGAAACTGATTTTGTTCAATCATCCCTGCCACAGTCGCAAACTGCACTTGACAACATGCGCACGAGTATACATAGCAACCGAGAAAGCTTCTTGAGGCACAGCTAGGTATACAGCGGCTATGCACGCCTTGCAGGTTCTCTACCGTTTGTCATGAGTTATTCGCACTCATCTGTACCTGTGATTACGTTTCGTGCGTCGTTTGTGCGTGAGAAACGCGGGGCACACGTTTTGATCTGCTTGCCACTGTTCGCGTGACCTTGCAATTTGTTCCTATCGCGTTCATTGCTTTGCCTTTACGGCAAAGCTGAGACTTTTTTTATTACATGTACCACCTCCCAGACCAGCAGAAGCTTCACAGATAGTTGTCATCACTGCAGGTAGACAGAAACATCCACCGACATTCGCGCTTGTCCGACTCGCCACCGCGATAGAATCACCCTCGAAAACGCGCTCTGTGACGTATGGCGCTTTTGCGCGGCCGCAGACTGCGCGCGTCCACAGCAGCCTTGGCGTGTCACTTGTATCGAGCGACTGCCTGCGCTGCTCGCACGGGCTCAAAGCAGCGCTCAAACAAGAGGGCGCCGACGTCGAGCACGCATTGTTGTTTGCGACAGCCTATCCGTCCGCAGGGGACATGCTCTTGGGCGCGGAACCGCTATGGCACACACATCGCAATAAAAAGATTTTTCTGCGCGAAATTTGTCAGGAGTCTTAGTTTGCCAGAGCTTATAATGTGCCGCACCGAGTTACCCCTACAGTAACCGCAACGAGTCCTCAAAAGCCATAACCAGGCGTGAAAAGAACTCTTCCTTCCCCCCTACCTCCCCCTTTTTTAATCGTTTACTGCAGCGCTTTAGTGAAAAAGAATATTTTTAAAGTTTAAAACTATAGTTGCATTATATATCATTGTTTATTGTTCTCCTAAACGTGCAACTCGACGACAGAAAACGCGTTCGTGTCTGCCTCATGTGGCAATGCGAAAGCAGCGTTCGATAAAGACCTGCCAAGCAATCTTCATCTATAGAGCGCCTACACTGCTACCTATTCGCAATTCCCACGGCCTATAGGTGGTGCGCCTTGCAATCCAAGATGGCTGCGGGAAGATTATCAACCCGTGAACTCGCATACGAAAATACAGGACGCACAGCCGTACACCCCATGCCGCTTTCACCGGATGAACTCTTCATCGTCGAATGAATGTATATCGAACCAAAGTACCTCCCTAAACAATATGAACTGTTAAATGTTCACTACCTCATTTCTTGCCGCAGTGCGAAGAGTGGTGGTGTCAGCTGATCGACCATGCATTAAAGACGCCTTGTGTTAATCCTCCACGTGCTACATAAAACTGCCCGAACTCGAATTGACGTTAGAACTCGTCGGCACTTCGAGGTAATTAGTGCCGAGCCTTCGAGGTAATTTGCGGCAGTAGTAGGCCACTGGCGAATAGCGGGCCGTCGCGGCTGCACAGGAACGGATATTTAACGTAGCAGTGGTTTGCAAGCGTATTACGCCGTCGTCACTACTTGCGCCATAAGCACCATGGATTTGCTCCTTCAACGAAACACACGCATTTCATTTCACATTAAGTAGCGCTTGTGTCATAGCAATGATCAGACTCTTTATTAGTGCGTAATTCACTGCATTCGGGTGTTGCAGGTTCTATCAGCGCGATCGCAACAAGAATATCGAATCGAATGCTCGGGGAAACGCATTTCGGAACGTCGAAATTGTGAAAATTCGTCGAGGAACACCGTCATTCAGACGGCACGGGTGAAGGGCAAAAGAAGTTAGAAGAGAGGCGCGGACTGTAGTCGTAACTGAACGTTTCTTTGCTCTAACCATTTCGTTTCGCCCGTCGAGCTCGGGCGTGTTGGCGGCATGCGGCGATCCATGCATTGTAATTGGGCTACATGCAATGCACAAAAACAATCCTTTCATTCTGAGCTCGCACAAGAATATTTTACAGTACGTACAGTCAAAGTGACTTATGAGCATGAAAAAACATTAACGCCCGATGGGACGTGAAGTGCAACTCGCTGCTCGTGAGCGAGCAGCCCATCATCGTTCATCGTCCCTGTCACTCCCGGTGCGTTCTACGTCCAGTGAAAAACCCTCGACGTCAAGATGGTTTCTTTGAACAGCGCTGCTGAATGTAATCTGAGGAATTGTCTCTGCCGAACGACTTCGATAAGAGCAACACTCACAATGCACTACACCAAACATGGCCACAATCACCACGTTTAACTGGACGCAGGGAACAATTTAGCTCTGACACCCGGCAAGAAGCGAATCGCTTGCAGAGTCCTGCCATCTATGGATGAACGTAAAAATCAACTGGAGCACCGTTTGCCAAGGTTTGGAAGAGGAAATCACGAGCTAGCGCTACTCTTTGCGTACAATGAATGTTATGGGATTCATGCACTAAAAAAGCGCTGACGAATTCTATACGCGCATAAAACAATGCGAGTTTCAACTGCAAAGGTCACATGATGACATTTAACTATCCAACGTATAGATGCAGAAAATCTTGCGAAGCTGATACGTGTACTCTGCGGGCTATAATCGAACACACAAGTTGCCAAGTATTTTTACGGAAACTTTGCGTCTCGCAAGAACGAATAAGATTGATCGAATCACAGAGGGTACGGTACTGATGCACGAAACATACAAAATTGTTTTGTGTTGGTTACTTGCTAACGCGCTAACACTGAGGAGCTATAGCACAGACAAACAAGGGAGCGTCTGCCTACTGATCATCCTCAAGAGGACGCTCCTGCATTCTGCTAGGCGGCGCGACATGCGAATAGGTCAATGAAAACGATCTTCGAGCACAAAGCGAAGAAAAGCAAAAGTAACTCACCTTGCGTCCCGACGAGTATGAGTGGCAGGTCGGCGGCGTTGTTCCGGAAGTGGGCCATTCGCATGTAGTAGCTGTAGACTGCGCTGAACGAGGCCTCATTCTCCAGGCTGAACACGAAGATCACCGCGTCCACCCAGCAGCTGAACTGCGCACGCGCAACGCACACGGTCTGTGTAGATACGCGAGCTCCGAAAGACGCATCCGCGTGCGACGACAAATGAGCGCTTTGCCCACAATTTGTCGTGAAAGTTGCGCAGATAAGAAAAGGTGGCGATAAACAGAGTCCCATGACTTGAGCCGAAACGTCACTGTGGCATGCAGCTGCAGTGACATATTCAAGATAGCAGCAACGCTTTCCTTTTCAATGGGACACAGCGCAATACAGGCATGGATGGGACTGACCGGCAGGGGCTTAATTAACGACACTGCAATCATACCTGCATTAATGATAACTAACAGACAATGATGACAAGGAAAGTATAGCTAGAGATTGTATTAGTGATAATTATAATGTAAATGTGAAGAAAGCAAAGTGGACGAAAAGATATTTGCCGTGTTAAAACCTGCAGTAAAAAGTTAGAGTGATACAGCCGCTTCGCTGGCTCGGTGCATTGGCTAGCGCTGAGGGCAGGCCAGTTATAATCACGTGATCAAACATGGCTGGGCCCGTGCGCCTTTACGGAGAGTCGTTATATGAAGGCCCATGAGTGCACAGGATACTATGAAAGCAATGCTTCGTTGAAGGGTCACCGCGCTTGCACTCTTCGGTTTTTTTTTTTTTTCATGCTATAAGAATGACACCTGCCACAGCATGAATCGCTACCCGCGGATGGGTGTCCATGAAGTTCCAAGCACGTATCTCCTATTTGTGGTGAAACAAAATAAAAAAAAACTGCAGCTGGAAACACTTGGGCAGCTACTACACCGAAGCCGAACGTTTCAGTTTCGCTGGTTAATCAGCTATATACGAATTGCTAACTGCGTAGTTTAACAATTATGGTGTGAAATGAATGAAAAAGAACAACCTGTCCGTTTTTAGAAGGTTGCCGGTTGGCGTCCCACCGATGGACGTTGTTATTTCGTCCACGTTCTTAACTGATGTTGCATTTACGCTTTGCTTGACTTCCGGTAATTGAACTTGGTTGTGATAGACAAGTGCGACACACAGATTTGGGTGAGTGAAATTCTCAATCTTTTCCGTCGTACAAGAGAATAACACACAGAATCCGATTTCCACAAAGCTGTGAGAAGAAACGCGCGCAGATATAGTTTCTTTAATGCAAGGCCCACCAGGCTGTGGCCCAGCGTGCTTCTACAACGGTTAGCGGGGCTCGCGTATGTTATAACCCACAGATACATATGCAACCGAGGTGGCAGATGTATCTTTTCGGCCCTCAACGCACGCATGCGACTTCCTCTCGACAAGATTTGCTGTCGCGAAGGTGCATCCGTCGCCGCCGCTTGTCGCGTAGCGCGTTTCTGGAAAACTAGAAAAGATCGCTTGTCGCCCGAAAGCATGCGTGGCGATTTCCGGCAACATGGCTGTGGCCATGGTCCTCGCTTCAGTTTCAATTTGCTCTCGATGCTTCTAATCCGCGCGTATTTCAAGGAATGCAAGGTATCGACTAGCTTTTAAAGACGATAGTCTTTCTTGGGGACCATCTACGCAAAAATTTTGGTCTGTATGTCTATCTGTACATTTGTCTGTTTGTCCAGTCTTAACGGTACCGGGTACTTTAAACGGCACCAGTCGATACCCCTTGACGGCCGACCCCATCCGCGGCGCCCACCAATGTTGCTCAAGATTCAGCGTTCATACTTGCGCGATTGTCAATTAAAAAGCAACTATTGCACATATGTGAGGCACCATAACACGTATATATTCTGTATGTGCGTCTTCTACTAGAAAAGGCATATATAAGTAATTCTAAGAACCGTAGCGTTTATCACGCTCCGCTGACCATGCAACGCTTGCACGAAAATACAAGTGTTTCCAATGCTTTGCTAAGACGACACGGTGGTGGCACCTACCCGTCACCTTGTGTACTACACCTTATCACCTCTGAGGCGGGCGCTCACGCCCGTCTCAGAGCCTCACTCTTCATTTTCCAAAATAACTGCCAGATAGCGCTCATGTCTCACGTGTGACGTGATTTGATGCGCTCGTACACCTCCGCTGCACCCGCTGCACGCTCGAGGCACTCTAACGGAGCGCTTTCAGAATACTTTTCACCAATTTTCTTGCGCAGAACATCAAATAAACGTTTTGTTAAGTCTCTCCAGACGCAAGACTGTCGTCTTTCGACGACATTTGCAGATTGACATGCAAATACGGGGTAATTTTTTTTTAGTTAGATTCTCATCTCACGTGGAGGGTGAGCGAGCGGCAGTGTTTTGTCTTAAATCTTCTTATCGAAGGTTCGTTTTGATGACTCGACGGTAGCTTGTGACAATTTTGTAGTTTGATTCAATGCGAAATCTTCGTGCGAAGTGCGTCGTAGCGTACGATTCTGGGCCGTCTGTCGTGTTTAAACCCAAATATTGCGAAAAAAGGAGGTCGTGAAAAGCTTTTAAGAGCCTTCAGTATGTCACTCAACACAGTAATAAATAGGGCATGTTAGTTTAACCGACAAACTTTAAAATTCTTATTCGCAATTTATGGGTATACAAGCGATAGTTTTCATTCAAGCAACAACGGCAGTTTGTCACCGACATGCGGTTGCAGCCGTCACGACGCGCCGGAGGAAGTCTGTCGCTGTCGCTAGGAATCACGTGCATGAGGTTAGTACTTTACTACTGCTGCAAAGTATACAGTTAGCGTGGAAAGTGAACGCGTTAACGCTGTGCGGTTATTCAAAAAGAAAACAGAAAGGGGGGGGGGGGAGGGGTGATATCACATTTGCTTTTAACCAGGTAGCAATTAAAGAATTACATTAGCTTGGTCGCACGCTCAGGTATACGTGTCGCACTGCATGTCAAAACCACACTGACATTCGACCTTAGCTTATACCCGCAAAGCTCTAGCCCTATTTTTAGTTCACAATGAAACTACGAAGGCCCACGACTCGCCTGAAACCGTCAACGCCTCCAACAATGCGTAGTTGTCAGCGAATGGGTGAAACGGAGGCGATTGCGCAATTGCTGCCCACACAAGCGGCCGTCGAGCATGTCATTACCGCGGTGCCAACACTTTTTTCTACGGCCCCGAACGAGCGGTTTGGGGCCAGCCCGTAGCGTCCGCCTGCTCTTACGACACCGGGCAGAAGGCAAACAACGCTTCGCGTGGCGTGCGGTAAACAACTGTACATCGAGTGACCACTCTCGGAGCACTTACGCGGCGCAGGGCGACCTCCACGTCACGCAGCCACGAAGCGAGAAGCGCAAACGACGACGAAGCTCGGCACGGCAGCGTGGTGCAGCAGCATCGCGCACACACCGTCGTCGTCCGGCGGCGACGAGCTCTGCCTGCGCGCGCCGAGGGGGGAAAGAAGAGCAATCGAAGCGGCCGATGCAAATCGCCCTGGAAACGGGACGCGCGCCGCCGAGCGGCATCAGAGAACCTGAAAGACGGGATTAACTAACTGCACATTCGCCGGACAGTCCGGGAAACCGCCGTGCGGGAACGGTGATCCGCGCTGTAGTACGTGCCGCCGCGTGCTGACTGCACACGTACACACCGTGCCGGGGGTGCGAGTTGCTTCATTTCCCGCTGTCGTCGTCTGCTGCGACCATGCAGGCACCCTATATACGGGAGCACACGCCGTTGCCTCAGCAACGCTGGCGCAGAAAAAGAACGACGGGTGTGTTTGCGAGAAAAAAAAAGTAATGCTAAAGAACAGAATAACGAACGCGCTGCGCGACGCCGAGGCGCCGCCGCGAACGTGGCGACCATCGAGCGCGTGTGCATGGACCTCGAGGAGGGGAAAAAAAAAAAAAACACGCAGTGTGCGTGTGTGCCCAGGTGACCCAGATACGCCCACGGCGCATCTTACAGGCCGCGCTCAGAAAGACGCGCGGGGGGGGGGGGGGGGGGGCCTCCGATAATTTGCGGCAATGAACTTGCAGCAAAAGTGACTCTCCCCCTCCGCTGCGTGGAGAAAGAGCGCGCATCTCCTGCGATGCTTCGCGGGGAAACAGGTGCGGCCGGCGTTGCGCCGCGCGAAGATACCCCGAGTCGAAGGTCAACTCCTGCAGTCTCTTTAGTATTTCATCGGTATAGCCTCACCAAGCGTACGCAAGAATGTTGTGTTTCGAGAACGTCGGCAACACAGGACGAATTCATCATGGATTTATACCAACATGCCCAACTGGCAGTCATCCTAGAAGTCGGGAAGTTCCAACAGATCCAATATTACAGAACGGCCCCCAACCAGTGGTCGCCTCCATTTCATGCACTCACATATGCCGACTCCAAACGTGGGCTAATAAAAATTCTCAAGGCAAGAAGGAGGCGACTCCTTGCTGCCATTGCGAGCCAGGATCCACCACGCGCCCCAATGTCTGGCTTTTCTCCAGTTGCCTCTCTCTCTCTCCACGGCAGGAAAAAAAAAAACTATGCGACTGCTCGGCCGTCTTGAAAAGGCGAGCGAGAGAATGGCCGGAACGTTGGCAGGCCAAGAAATGAAAGAACCTGAGGGGCGCACAATAGGGAGTCGTCGTCAATGGGTGCGACGTAAAGAAAGGCACCGCCGTTTGTTACACTCACAGTTCTCAATTCGCACAGCCAGCCGAGAAAACCGACGTCAGCCAGCCCCTCGAATTCTCAGCCGAGCAAACTCCTCGGTTGCAGCAACGATTCGCGCATGCCCAGTGGCGATATGAAAGTGGTCGCCTCTGTTCTAACGGCCGCGTTGTCGGCTTCGTCGCCGATGTGGCTCTTCCGCGGTCGGCGTCCTCTCGGCAGTGTTAACAGAGAATGCGAAACCGGACAAGCGCCGCTCTGGTCGGACCAGCATACACGATGTTTAGCTTTTACTTGCAACACAAACGCGCTAAGCGAGGTGCTGCAGGGACAAACCAACACAAAGAGTAGCGACACGAAACAAACAAACGGAACTCGTGGACAGGGAAGTTTCAAGTCACCACGGGCAAGCAGGAAAATCAACTGGGCGGACCTACTTTCCAGGAGAGGTTCGCGAGTCCACATTTTGTTTCGCATTAAACTTAGCAAGCGGCAGCTGGTCAGTTGCGCGGAGGCGTCGCCCGGTCATAGTTTTGTCATTTTGGTCTTGCGGTGTATCGACGGGCGAACTGCTTCCAGAAGCGCGCACCGCCCTGAAGAGGGGGGAGTTACTAAAGTATTCCCAAATAGAAGAAGTCCCCACGAAGGACGTACACATTAGCTAAGTGCACGGAGAGACGACTCGCACTGCAGGTGTTTCGGTTAGCGAATATTCGGGAACAGCAGCCACGCGAATGCAGTTGTACTAGAAAAAAAAAAAAAAACGAGTGCGAGCAATGAGCCACAACCACAGCAGCATTTCAACACTGGCGACGGCGGAAATAACGGAGGAGGCGAAATGGTGGACAACGACGTTTCCCAGCGTCCGTCGTAGTCCCGTCCCGCCCACGACACCGCTTTCCATCCATTCCACTCAACCGAATTACGCTAAGCAGGCGGTTTTCAAAAACCGTGCGGATCTCGTCCTCTCCAGTGCGTCTGCCTATAGCACCTGTGCTTCCATGGTTTCTTCGCAACCACGCCCGTTGGCACGGGCGCGTTGGCACGGACGGACAGCGTTACACAGGCTAGCCAAAGAGGTGCTTTGCATCTAATAATAATAATAACACAACGGACCATCTCCCCGAAGGGAACCCTAACGTGATGCGAAGCAGCAGCGGTCGACACGTCATTGGCCTGGTTGAAAGGGCGTCGACGCGGGTGCTCGGAGAACGGTTAAGCTCGGGAGGTTGCGGTGGGCGAGTGGCGGGCAAAGTACCCGTGCGTGACGCTCATCGTACGAACCTTGCCCGACGTCAGCGACTCCTTGCAAGTGGCGCAGACACGAAGTCTGACGGGTCTGCGCCGAATCACTTCGGTCGCTGCCTCCAGCTGCTTGCGGTTGCAGACGGAACCGACGTTGGCCAAGTGGTTGTTGAACCACAGGCGGTCACACGCGAGGCAACTGTGGTCGAAACTACGTTGGAGGAACTCTCGTCAAAAGCGGGCGTCAGCCCAGCATTGCTCGCGACGTCACTGACGGCTCTCGCCCCGCGCGGACGCGATCAGCGTTGCGGTGGCGAGACGCCTCATGATCAGCCGGCGGAGCCCGGCGATTGCGGATGAGCGCTTCGGCGGGGGGCGTGCGGCGCTTTCGAGAGATTGCCGACGACGGCCACATCGAAGAGTCGCAGGCGTTGTCCTTTCGCTGTCAGCTCTTCCGCTCGGCTTCCTTGGCTCGCGTCTCGTCGGTGGTGCCGACGCGTTGAAGACGCTTGCGCTTGGCTTCTTTGACTCGCATCTCGTCGATGGCGTTGGTCTTCCACTTCCGACGCTTGCGTTAGGCTTCCCTGGCTCCCGCCTCAGGTGTTGCAGGCGTGACGTTCACACACGGTCGGCTCTGCTAACCCTCGAAACGCCAGCGACGGCCGGGTTCGGCCAAATCGCTTCGGCGCATGTTTCGGCGGGCAGAAAAGCTTCGCTTTCCGGCGTTCTCTCCATGGCAGATAAACGAGCCGAAAAAGTGCGCTCGAACGTTGCGAGCGGTGGAGAGGGTGAAGCGAGAGAGGTGACACGCGGTGAGCGCGCGGCAGGCGAGAGAGTGACGTTACCGCGCACTCTAAGGAAAGGCGTGACCTACTTGTTACCGCACCAACACCTGCGGCGAGAAGAACGCAGTGTGGCGCATTGGCACGGCGACACGGATGGACAGCTTTACACGGGCTATTCGAAGAGCTGCTTCACATCTAATAAACTACTTGAGGGGCACTGACATCTTTCGGAGGTGAGATTACACAACCATTAAGTCTCCATACAGAGCAAGGGCGAAGCCCGGTAGTTGCTGGTAAGATATGCTACTTTGATATTAAAGTCGATTTTCCCCTGGAACAGCTACCAACGTCAACACCAGCTTGACGTCAGGCTACAGTACTGCTTCTGGTGACTCCAAGCAGCAGTATATGGCTAACTGTGATGACGCCTGGCGCAGAAACTTTCAAAATGGGTGCTTGGGAGTCGCCAACGCAGCACATGACAAGATTCTCACACCACTTTGTTACGTCAGGGCACAGTATGAACCGAAACTATCTTTCAAAGCATGCTGCAATTATTTTTCTAGAGTTCACTAACGCCAGTACGTTTTGTAGGCTACTGAGGGCTTGGCCTTTCATACGACGCCAAAAAAAATTGCCCGCACCTTCCCAAAGGGAATCGTGAAAAAAGGCGAATCGCGCCGAGAGGATATGGCATAGTAATTTTAATGGCGTAAATTAACGACGAGACGAAGATTTGCACCGAAATCATTTATTTACACATTATTAGCCAGAAAATGGTAGAGAGTGAAGCGCGCGTTTTACTCCGTTCGTATATACGAACGAGCGAGCGGACGGGAGAGTGGGGCACCGGAAGGAGAGAGACCAAATGGCGAAAGAACCTACATTCTCTCCACACACGCGGGAGCTCCGCCGAGCTCCCGCTATGCGAGCGTCCTCACAAGCCAAGCACGCTCCTCTCCACTCCCTCTCCGCTACTCCGCCCGCACCACCTGCTCCGCCTGCTAGGGGCGAGGAAAAGCGTGCGCGCCCAGAGCTGTTGTTGTGGGAGGAAGAGTGAGAGTGGAGAGAACACTTGCGGCCACGCGGACACCGCCAGACGACTGACATGCCCCGACTAACAAATGCATTCGCATTTTAAAAAAACGACTACAAATTTTTATGTCCACGCCCCCACCCCCATTACTTGTTGATTATTGACTCCGCACGATTGTGGCTAAGGCGGAGTCACTCTACGCATTCGACGAGGCGGCTGACTATGTATGTATGTATGTATGTATGTATGTATGTATGTATGTATGTATGTATGTATGTATGTACGAACGCGTGTGCGCGCGCGCGCAACCATATGCGGCTTTTACATGCATCCAGATTGGTGACGGTGTGACACTGAACGCAGAAGAGGGTTTTCGCAGTCACCGCCACTCACCTGCAGCTCGGGGGGTCCACCTTCGTCTCGGATGAGCAGCAGGTAGCTGTGGCCGTCCACCACGATCTCTTTCTTGAAGCGACCACCTAGGGCATCGAACAGCCATTGCACGCACAGGCATAACATGTACGCGGTACTCTCCAAGCAAGCCGGCTTGGTTCATTGCGCGTTTGAAACTAGTGGTTGCCACAAAAATCTAAAGTCTGATCTCAACCGGCACCTGTTGCGAGGGGGAAAGGATCGCGGAAAAGTTGGGTGATTACGGGCACGCCTGTGGTAAAGCAGTCCCACCTGTTCAATGTAAAATAGGTATTTGTCACACACTCCCTTTATCGCCGAGGGTCTATTCTGTGTCGACGGATAACAGAGAGCAAGGATGTTATAGAAGACGCTTATGAGAAGATTTGGATAACACTTGAGCAGAGAGATGACGTGCCTGGCGTCATCCACGTTACCGTGACGACAGCGCAGGCAGAATTCGCTGCATGGTGCGCGACGCCTTTGGGGACCGAAGCTTTTTTTTTTTTTTATGCGAGCATTCGTTACATTGTTTTGCGACCACCGCTGGTATATACCAACCATTGATGTCGTCCTCAGCAGTGGTCGTACATGAAGGCGACGAAAGCGAACATTTTTAACGACCTCACAAGTTATACTCCCTCCCTCTCTTGACCTTTGTCCATGTGTCGGGTTACGTTGGCTTTGCCCACCGGTTATCACCAACTACTTTTTCTTCTCTCTTGTTTCCTTCCTTCCTTGAGCACTCCACTGCATTAAAAAATATTTCGTATGGTACAGAAGCTTCAAACTGACCTGAGCACGGGCTCGTTCATCAAACTTTATTATATTGCCTTGCGACTGAGATGATCAGAGATGAAGACCAGAGATGATCGCGCATACACTCAGCCTCATAGGTTACCTCCCTCACAAGAAAGACACATTCGACATACGTGATGTCGACGTGTTGTCTGGTCATAATACGATGGCGCACTATGCACGCGAACTGATCACAAGCGCACACAACTTGATGTTGGACTGTTCGTTGTGATTCAATACGACGGCTGTACAAACAAATGCCTCCTGGATACCTTTTGAGCCCGCCGGCTACGACTGGCCTTCTCCCTATTTTTAAAGGGAAAGTGTGGAGCATCGTCCACTAGCAGGGTTTAATCGGGTTTAAACAAAATAAAACCACGGGTGAATGAGTGCAAGGGTGCAGTCGGAATGCTCCAATTAACAACGCGTAGAAACTAAATTTGTAGTACAGACAATAAACGGTAAGACCATATATTATGGAAGATAAAAAAGCTCGCATAACGTCACGTACACCGCTTCGAACACACACGAAATGAACAGCAGCAACTTTCGCATTAGCACGGAAAAGGAAAAGAGAAGAATTTCAAACAAAGCACAACCAATAGCTTTAAAAGGCCCCACGATGCTGTTTACGCCATATCAACTCTCGACTCGACGCAGTGAGTATATTATATGCTGCAGCGACTTTCAAGCTATCGGTGCGTACAAACACAGAGTTGGCGTACCTTCTGGGGACTCGTCCTGCATGTAGGAACCAGTGAGGTAGCGATGAACCAGGGCAGACTTTCCGCTCGTCAGGCTGCCCACAATGCCCTGCGAACAGCACACGCAAAACATTCACGTGCCGGACAACATTTCGAACATGTTGCACAGAACACGCACATACGCGACAAGGTACCAGATATCACCGGAATAGACTAAATGTGTCGTTCGTCGCCGGTCGATGCCCATCGCTCGTTCATGGGTGGACACGACAACGATGCGACGCCCTCAGGCTGCTTCCCTCTTGGTCGTCGGGTGCGCACGCGAGTACCATGTTGTAGCGTGTATATACGCATGAAGCAAGTCAAGTTTTTCAAGAAATAAAAACCCCTTCTTCAAAGGAAGTAAAAATGTCGCTCGGTTGGTTCTTTTACACGGTTTAACGAGCCAGATCGACTCTGCTGATATGCGAAGCAACGTAGTGATGGGGTCTTGATTCGGATCATCAGGGCTTTGTTTACGTCGCACAGTAGGCGCGCCTCCACGGCATTCCGCCTTCACCGAGATGCAACCGCCGGGGCTAGGAAATCGAATCCGGCGCTAGAATGTCCTTTGCATGTTGTCAATAAGCACGAAATATGACGCAAATATATGAGGTATACAGGACGCGAGCGTTACCTGTCAAGTAAAATTCAGTAATAATAAAAAAGAACGATTTTAGCTTGCTTTGTGAGCATCCGTCCTGAGACAGAGCTGAAAATGCACTTGCTAGACAGTTTTGTCTATAAAAACACTAGAACCTTCAATTATTGACGCTTCAAAATTCAGTTCGTCGAGTGCGTTTAACGTATACCCGACCGTGTACAGTCACTTTTTCCGCAATGTTTTCACAGTAAACTCAACAACGCCGAATTGTCTAGCTAGTATAATACTTAGCTACAGGCGAGCCCTTCTTTAGGCGCACACGAGAAACTTTCTTACAATCAGTATTTTGAGTAAACTTATATACTTTGTCTCAGACCTCAATGCTACAGGCTCCACTGAAGTTCACACGTTTGCATTACTAGACGTGCTTGGATTTACTGCCGATATTATGAGTGGTCTAAGACTCATACACCTGCAGTTCACCACTAGCCTTCTAATCTCAGTACACTGACGAAGAGCGTCTAACGTGCAGCCCCATAGCACAGCCGTAGACACGGCTCAGATTGATAACAGGCTTCACACACACGACAGCTTCCCTCAGAGCAACTTACGTCACTTTCTTCTTTTTTTTTTCTACGAACAGTCAGCCACAATTATACAGACGGTAGACTAATTTTGCAACTAAAACGCGGTTACACAGATTCCAAAAGTTCGCAAGGAACAGCACACTACATAATTACGATATTCGAAGCCATGTTCGTTCCCCAGCACCCCACGTATTCCAAACTATCGAACTTGCCTTGATGAGTGTGAAATGCATGCCAAGCTCTCCGAAACTGCTTCACTGCTCGAATCGCACGGCGCAGCCTTCGATCGCAGAAGAGGTCCGGTCAACAACTGGTCGCGAGGCGTGCGTTTCGGAGTGTATACGAATATGCCGACACTACATTCGGGGTAGTAATAAGGCGACGTACGTGATTGCAAAGGCAGTAGCTCGGTAACATAGCAGATGGCGAGATCGCAATACATATCAACTAACAACGATTTTTTTTCGGGATCACAACAATTACGACATTTTCCTTGTAATATTTGCGAGCAAGGGGGCGTTCCTCCATCAGTGCTTCGAGGAACAAAACGTCGTTTATTTAAATAACAATGCAGAGTAACAACTGCGTATCATCATTACCGCAAGTTTGATGGCTTGTTTGAACGATATTTTGACGAACGGCATCTATAAGTTCGCCTATATACATACACCCTATGCGATCAGTCGAGTCGGTGGCCTGACCCACCAGTGGCTACTGCGCTGGTTTCGACTTATCAAAAGTAGACAAAACGACGTCACGCTATCGTTCTCTCACGTCACATCATGAAACAGCCACTACAGCGGAGCTTAGCCCCGGGCGCACGAAGTTGCAGGAGAAAGACGGTGTGGTGGAGGACGGTAGCTATTTATGATTCCTAGCTACCTCAACAAAAGGTGTTCGGAATGAATCATGGCGCAAATGATTGGCTCCCGTAATGGGCTTACTAAACACGAAATATTAAGGAAACCATTTCACGGACCCCGTAAAGAGCCAGCAAAGACGTCCCGACTTTTTTTTTTCATTCCCCGAATAAGTTCGCCAATTTGCACAATGGACCACGACGGCAAACGCATTTTCTGAACATTACAGCGCTAAGCGCTGTGCAGGCGCTCAATTTCTAAAAACACTGCATGTGCCTGACCAACCCCCTTGTACGCGCAGTGACGCAAACATGCTTATGGGCAACTTGACGTACCAGTGAGCTCGTCGATTGGTCCTTGCTCTACGAAACAGCACCTAGCTTGGCCATATACGGTGGCGCAGTTTTTTCGTCCACGCAGTCCGAATTTTCGTTTTCCGGTGCTGCCCATTGCCGTTTTGTAGAGCCCGAGACAACCATAAAAAGGGCCATTGCCAGAACGAAAGCCTCCGAGATAAAGAGGCGTCTCGATACCTAACCGCCAGAGGAAGGGTGCCCTTCGCACCAACGTGCCAGTAACATTGTTCGGGTCCGAGTATACCTGTCCAGCTCGGATCCGAAGAGGCTCTCGTGAAACGTGCGAGGCTAGCGGCCCGCGCCAATGGGATCCCGGACTAAGGATCTCACTCAGCTATCTACTAGCACAGAAAACCATAACAAACGTTTTCTTCTCTCTCTTAAAGTAACGTTGCCTCGCATCGCCTTTCCTCTTACGTTGAATGCCAATGGCGGAGTGGGAGCAGCCGACGGACTCTGCGAGTGAGCACTCGACTGTGGTGTAGAGGAACGCCTCCAAATCCGAGATTGGACACAATGCGCTGCCAGATCAAGTATGAGGAGCAAGGTAGAAGCGGAAGTGCTTGAGTTGCCCAGAATACCTTGCGTGTAGAATTCCATCCCACTCATTCCACGGTCGCACTCTTCGTATGCGGTTGTGAGTACATACATGGGATGTGCTTCTGGATATTGAATGCTCATCCTGTTCTCTCTCTCTTTCTCTCTCCCTGTGTGTGTGTGTGTGTGTGTGTGTGTGTGTGTGTGTGTGTGTGTGTGTGTGTGTGTGTGTGTGTGTGTGTGTGTGTGTGTGAGTGAGTGAGTGAGTGAGTGAGTGAGTGAGTGAGTGAGAGTGTGTGTGTGTGAGTGAGAGTGTGTGTGTGTGAGTGAGAGTGTGTGTGTGTGAGTGAGAGTGTGTGTGTGTGAGTGAGAGTATGTGTGTGAAGGAGAGTGTGTGTGTGAAGGAGAGTGTGTGTGTGAAGGAGAGTGTGTGTGTGTGAGTCAGAGAGAGAGAGAGAGAGAGAGATCGGTTTTAAAAGTTGGTTGTTCTCATAGAGTCGCAGACTGCATAAGATAATACTCACTAATACTCACATCAGATTTAAAATATGGAATGAACACGTTGAAAAGAAGGGCAATGAAACAGCTTGGTTGCTCGCGAATGAGAATTTTGAATGCCACACTACACATCAAACTTCTCGCATACAAAACTTTTATTAGACCAGAATTAGGATATAAAGCTGCAATGTCGGATCCCTTTATTGAATCTAATATTTAAAAAAGAGCTAGATCTGGTCAAAAAAAATCTATTCCATTTGTGTTTAATTGTTATAGTTGGTACACAACACTTTCACTTCTAATTAAAGCAGAGCTAAAAAACTACACGAGAGAAGGAGAAACAAACTTTTTTTACCTCATTTTCCACAACAAAACTAGAATTGACAAAACAGTGCACATTAGAAAAACAAATGTGCTGTGCGCTCATATCATTCAATCAAAGTTGTAGACTACCGCACAGATGCATTTAGATGTTCCTTTTTCCCAGAACTACCCGTGAGTGTAATTGCCTATATCACAGGATATTGTATAATGTCCAACAGTCGATTTTATCTGTTTACAGTACTGTAAATATCTGATTAAAATACTTCGGGTGCGCCACGCAATTCCTGCGACCAGAAGGAGCAAAAACATTGCTTCGGATGTCCGGAGCAAAAATTGCTCCGAATAGGGACGACGCTAGAGGACACGCCTTTTACTCAACTTCGGAGTAATATTTTTTACAGTGTTCGCCACCGGCTGAGACCAACGGGACACACAAGGAAAACAGCCGACTCGGCCAAGATGACAGGCACCGATTGCTTTGTCTGTAAATAGCAGCGCACCACGCGTTTCCCATGCAAGAGCACGAGCGCGCTTTTTTGAGCCGCCTTCCATGAGCACAGCCGAGCGTGAAGCATAGCGGCGGGAAGGAGTCGCATTAGCATAGCAGCCTGCAGCACGTGCCCGACAGCCGCTTCGTCGTCCTGCAGCGCAGCCCTTGGCCTTGGTCACTCGCCGGAGTACAAAGCGAAGCAAGCGCCGCACTGCTCCCCGCGGAGAGCACAATCGATGCATGCCGAGAAGATGCACAGACTGCACGGTAGCTTGTGCTACGGAGCACAATCCGAGAATATTTAAATGGCAGCGTCTCAGCAGCCAGTCCCACACAAACAGAAGTCATTACCTTTTGTGTACAGCATTAATGGCCATAACTTATCGTCTGTCACGCAATATAAATACCTCGGTTTAGTGATCACGTCGGACCTTAGGTGGAGTAACCATGTAGCTCACATTAAAAATAAGGCCATGAAGAAACTTGGATACCTGAGAAGAACCTTGGCTAAATCTACGAGCAATATAAAATTGTTGGCCTACAAGACATTCATAAGACCATTACTAGAATACGCTACTCCTGTCTGGGGCCCTTACACCCAATCAAACGTAAGCGAAATCGAAAACATACAGCGGAAAGCAGTCAGATTTATCTTTAATTCTTACCGTCGTCATACATCCGTCAGTGCTCTTTTACAGGACGCGAACCTCGAAACTCTAGAGGTACGACGCTATCGAGACAGGCTCAAGATGTTATACCTGATTTATCGACAACATGTCAAAATAGATAGGGAATTGTATATTAAACCGTGTAGTAGGCGCCCAACCCGTTCATCTCATTCGTTCAAACTAATCGAATACTCGTGCCGAACCAACATGTTCAAAAAATCGTTCTTCCCTCGTACAATCCATGAATGGAACGCATTGCCTGAAAATGTATTACAGAGCCCAACCATGTCGTCGTTTATGCACGCTCTCGCTCATCTATGACCGAGATGTTTCCTGTGGCGTCTGTCGCTTTCCAGATGGCGTGCGACATTGAAACAAAATCATTACACCTTTCTTATCGTTGTCGAGCAGACTACTGCGTGAACATGCGCTCTTTTGCACATTCTTCTCTTTTTTTTCCCCTTGTAGTTATTTTATTTGTCCTAAACTGAAACATTTTTTCACCCTGTGGTCCATGTATTTTCTTACCAGTATTTTCAACTGTATTATCGTGTGTGTTTTACTGGAACCTGTTGTTTCTTGTTTCACATACTGAAAAGATTGTTCAACACTGTTTTTAGTTTTATTCCACAGATTTGTTTGGAACCGTTCTCACAGATTGTTCATCATTTTCTTTTGTGTACAATCCACTCCTGCCTATGGCTTGTAAAGCAAGTTGGCAGTATTAAAATAAATAAATAATAAATAAAAGCGGCTCCTGCGCCGCTTGGAAGTGACGTCACTTTTAAAAAAATAACGCTATTGAAATGTGTAAATCATGTTGCATAATACGTTAAACCTACAAAAATGTTACTAAATAAGTCAGTTGACATTTATTGGTTAAACAAACACATATCGCAAGCGTACTAAATGTAGGGGACGTCATGGGGCGCTACAGTTGCGAAAGGCATGAGGCGAAAGGTAACAGTCAACGATGGCAAAGATGGTAGCTGCGATGCGTGGTGGTGATAACATATTTATTGAAAACTGGGAAATTCGTAACGTGAGACCAGGCCGCTCCCGCGGAGGACCGGAGACCCTGTCTCCTCGCTGCTATAATGGGCTTGCTCCATGAATGCCCGCAGTTCATCCTGGACGGTGGAGCAGCGCGGCCGTCCGCCGCGCCGCAGCTTCATACGGCAGTGCGCTATCAAGTTTCTCAGTATGAAGTACCAAATATTGCTGTTGGACGGACTGAATTTTCCAGCTTGCAATGTCAAAACGTGGTGTTGTCGAGGTGAAAGTGACCTAGCTGCCGAGTACCTCATTTTGCTTGCCGTAAAGGCCAAGGTCGACGGTGAAATAAATGTTTTTGCACAGTTCGAGTGTGAATGTCCGGCGCAAGTGAAACCCCAGTGCGGCTGCAAAGTCTTTTTACGAAGCTTCTGATCTCTGAAGGTCAAAACTCCTGCACTGCAGGCATTTTCACTAAGGGCGAACACGTACGGCGGTTCACACCATTTGGTAGGTAAATGATGCCGTGCTGTCACAGACCATACGCGTCATTTAGCAAGGCACACAAACTACTCAGTAACGTATGATGTTGCGCTAGTTGGTGTATAGCTGTGTAAAACATCGTTGGCGCAACCTTGAAAGAAGACGAAAGAAGAGACACGGAAAAGCGCGCACTCGCAACTGAGTTTTATTAGAGCGAAGCTGTTGCTCTGAAACCCTCGCGCATGCGTACAACTACACGAAAAGCCTTAACACTTATCATCACAACCTATCAGATAAGAAAGCAAACTCATTATCAAATATAGACAAAAACGGGACGCTGATGTATTGTTCACGAAACCGCTTAATGTACATCGCCTCTGCCAATTCGCGCAGAGGGACCGCAAAACGAGAGGCGATGAACGAATTAGCCACTCTGTGTACATACGGAGTGACAAGAGGGCACTTCTGTGTTTTTTTTTGTTTGTGCCTGAATCGCTGGTGGTGTCATGTCGAAATTTTCTCGATAAAGCTTCACATACTGACGTGAACACTAAGGAAGGAAAACCCGCAGACACAAGCCTGAATATTTGCACCTTGAAACTTTCCTCAAGAACATGACGCCACCAGCGATTCAGGCACAAAGGAAAAAAAAACATTGAATAAGCGCCCTGTTGTCATTCCCTGTATACACAGTGTGGTCCATTCGTTGAAGAACGTGGCCTCTCGTTTTGAAGGTTATGTGTTCTCGGCACCTCGGAGGCTTTCGCGTATTTGTGCTCGTTCGTGTGGTGCACGAAGTGCTGATTGTGTAAAGAAGCATGAAAGAAAGGTTTTGAACTGTTTGGTATGTGTTGTCTACTTGATCCTGCTCAGTTATGGCAAGGTGCCCAACGGCCACTCGAGCCGATGTATAAATGATCGCCTAAGAGAGCATGTGCTGTCACTGAGAAGCGGCATGCATTCGCATTGGCCGTATCATTGTAAGAAGTGCTCGTGTGAACCGCTACTGAACAGCACGAGAATCTTGCGAAGAAGCAAAGACAAAGTGGCACGGGAATTGGAAGAGGCGATGTACATTAAGCGATTTCGCGAACAATGCATCAGCGTCCCATTCTTGTCTATATTTGATAATGAGTTTTTTTTTTTATCTGATAGGTCGTAATGATAGTTGTTTGGCCTTTCCGTGTGGCTGTACGCACTCGAGAAGATGAGCTTCGGTTCAATAAAAGTCAGTTGCGAATGTGCGCTTTTCCGAGTCTCTTCTTTCGTCTTCTTTCAAGTTTGCGCCAACGATGTTTTACACAGCAGGCTAACTGCTCGCCACTGTTTTGTAGGTATAAGTGGGCTAACGCAGTCGGCCGTTGCCCTTGGGCATCGTTTAGAAAGTTCCGATCGCCTAGAGCACGTCAATATTTTGAAGCGGCCTGCCCATTACCTCGTGAGGTGGTGACGGTACGCTGAGCGACATAAAAAGGTTTTTTTTTTTTCTGTAGCATATGCTACGGTGCAGTGCAGGTTTGTCATCAGAACTTTGATAAACTGTGTAGATCAACATTCTTGACGCGTATAACGGAGAAGACGACACAACCAGCTGCATTTGAGTTTAGCGTGTCCTCTTGCATCTCTCCGATGAGGACGATTAATTCGCAAAACAGTTTGTTATAGCCAATTCTGCAAGGGTCATCAAGGGCGTGTAGACGGCACCACCAGCAGCGCAGCAGCAGCAGCAAGTCAGGCTGACGGGACGCCAATGAGGAGGTAACAAATGTTAAAACAATCCTTGAGCGAAGAAAAAAAAAGCAAAAAAAATTGCCCGCAGCTTCCCTCGGGGAAACACTGAGGAGGATGCGGACCATATAATTGGTTAACGGGGTGTTAAAGTGCGACTTACTTGGGTCGATGGCTAAATTGGTTAACGTGGTTGTGAAATGGGGTGTTAAATTGCGACTTACTTGGGTCGATGGATTGGTTAACGTGGTTGTAGGAGGGGGTGTTAAATGAGTGAACACGTACACACGTATGCGAAAGGGCGGCGCTGGTCGAAGGGACGTCGATCGTTGTGTTTGTGGATTCGTTGGAATTCATTTCACCGCGACCTTGGACGTCGACGCGCCGTACAAACCAACCGACGAGCGGCAACTGAGCGAGCGAGCGCCGACCTTGAGTATATATACAGCACGACGGCGCATGCACTGTCAGCTGTTGAATGTTCTCGAAGCGCGACGCCACATGCGCGTCCACTGGAGAATCAGGAGAATTGTAGATGTCGAACGCGGTGTGTAGAGGAGGAAGGGTGCACAGATGGTGGAGGAGTGAAGCGCGCGCGGTGTGTAGAGGAGGAAGGGATGCACAGATGGTGGAAGAGTGGGCGACGGCGCGACGGCGCATGCGCGCGCGTCAGCTGTCGAATGTTCGAGAAGCGGTGCGGACGGCGCACTACAAGGCGCGAGTATAAGATGCTCCGCATCTAAAATTAAGCTTGCAATGAGGCTCGAAGCAACGACCTCACCCGCCCTCCATGTGCCGCGCTAGCCAACAACGTCATAGCTGCTGATCGGTTCGGAAGGTTTAACAAGTCGGTTTTGAATTGTTGTCACGCTGGGCGCAACTTTAAGATTCTTTATTTTTACGTGTGGGCATAACTTCAACGGCGTCTATCATTACGTCTAGACGTAACGCTATATAGACACTCCGACTATTCAAACGAAGTGCCTAACCGGAACAGCGATTGACGTCACTTCCGTGCGGCGCAGCAGCCGTTTCTGTGTGAAAGTAGCTCGTGCGCCGCTCTGCCAATTCAAATTTGGTTCCCCATGTGCGTCCATTCTGTCAGCAGCGGAATTGAAAAATAAATAAATAAAATAGATTCAGATAGAAACGCGAGCACTGGCTTATTCGGATATTCCACGGTGCTTGCGCTGCGAGCAGAAAGAAGGCCACAGACATATCGCATCCATTCTTCTCGCCATATTCGATGTTGTTACGGCGTCAAATGTCTCACATTCCCAAAAGTTTATAAGTGACGCAGTTATATATTCTGTACCATGACGTCACGACATGGTATGAGCAGCGCCACCAGGTGGTAGTATGGGCACGCGCATGTTTTCGCGACGTACCCTCGTCCGCATGTACCTTCTTCCATCGTCTGTTTCGTCTGCGCGCGCTGCAGGTGTGCCGACTGACGCGGTAGGGGGGCATAACGTTGGGATTGCACAAGGAGGTTTAAAAAAAAATTGCTGGAGTGAAAGCTCCCGCAATGCTTTGCCTGCAGTAGTGAAGCCAGCTTCTGCCCTCCAAAGATCTCAGAAACATGCTTTTTTCTGGTGGTGCCTACTTATACATCAAGTGGCTGATTTATTAGCCCAAAGGCTACGTTATTTATATATCAAAAGATGGTTGTTTCCAAAGAAATATTCTGTAGAGACTAGTATCGGTTGTTTCATCATGGGAGCGGCCCGCCATGTGCTAGGGCACACGCCTTCAGACTTTCAAAATAAAGTTTTTCCAAACTAAACCACACTAGTATCGGTTATTTATTATCCAATAACATTTCCCTAGAATTCAACGCTTCCTAAAAAAAAACTAGGAACACAAGGTCGTACTTCGAGCACTATGACCCGAAAAGGTCACCACGTTAAACTCGTTGGGCGTGCGAAGAAAACGCCCCTTCTCAATCGCCGAACACCAACAGCTCATCATGTCCCTAGTAAGATGGCTGCCGCAGCCGCCATCTTGCGGTTGGCACGGCTTCACTCGTGGGCAAGAATTTCCACTCCAGCATTTTTTTTTTAAAACCTCCTTGGGATGACACCACACTTGAGGCACAGGTTCTTCGTCGACAATCCGAAGTCGGTCAGCAACTGCATGCTGCGCGTGTATGCGCGTCCGGAGTGAAGTGCAGCGAACAGAGTAAACTCCGCTTGGTTGGCGTCCAGCCTCGGCCGCGGCGCACGAAGTCGACCCACGCTTGTCTCAGCGCTGGATCGGACAAGGACCAATGGAACGTGCACCTTTAGTCCCCCGTTTCACAGGCGCGAGACTTCACAAGGCAAAATATTGGCACCATGACGACAAATCCGAAGTCAAACGAGTCCACTGCCCTCTGATAGGCGTATATCTTGTATTCGCGTGCACGTACACTATTCTATATTACGCTAGCTCGCTTCACAGGCGCGCTGGATGACAGTGACCGCACGGCGCGACATTGAGGATCGAGAAGGCGACGCGCAAGCTGCCTTTTTTTTTTTCTTTTGGTGCCTGACGTCATCACCACTTGCCAGACTGCATAAATTGATTCGGTGCCTGATAACGATGAATTATGGCTGAGCTTTTTTTTTAATCTGTCGGATGCATTCAACGACCCACTCGTAATGTGCTTCATATTGTGCGACGCCTGGTTACACAATTTGCATTTTGTGATGGTTTTCATTTCACTCTTTTACCACGCCATACACTGCGTATGTTAACGCGGTTCCTCCTCGACATAACGCTTGTACATATAGAGTTTTTGTGGACAGGAGTTTCGAGCACAAATATGGCTGACAAAACTAGGCAAATGAAACTGCTCCCTGCCAACATATGTAGTTGCTGTGTTCGCAAATAAATATGATGAAGGAAAAAATGAATGAATAAGAGAGGCTGTAATCGGCGTGGCCATCACAAGAGACGCAGCCCATATAGTTTTGATTTGTGGGGTTTAACGTCCCAAAACCACCATTTGATTATGAGAGACGCCGTAGTGGAGGGCTCCGGAAATTTCGACCACCTGGGGTTCTTTAACGTGCACCCAAATCTGAGTACACGGGCTTACAACATTTCCGCCTCCATCGGAAATGCAGCCGCCGCAGCCGGGAATCGAACCCGCGACCTGCGGGTCAGCAGCCGAGTACCTTAGCCACTAGACCACCGTGGCGGGGAGCCCATATAGTTTTGACAAATAGTGTAGAAGCGAAAGTTGAGTTGCAGTGAGAACACCGTTTATTCCCATCGGTAAAGAAAAAGAAAGAAAGAACACAAAGCATATAGTTACAGCCACTTACCAAGCGAATGTCGGGCACAGATCGACTGAGCGTCCATTCCTGGCTGTTGACGAATGAATCTGTGAAAAGAATGAACAGTACATTATAAGCCACTGAACGCTGAACATATGCTTCTACATAAAGGCAAAGTTAACACTGACGCAAGCTCAGACGCTACTCTCATAGATTTGTATGCGTTGCTCAGAGACGCAGGCCCGGTATTTTTTAGCGATGCATTTTCTGGTGCATCGGCGTGCTTTATATGCTTGAGTAGCGGTCAGAACCACGAAGCCAGCCGCGAGTGGAGGACGATGAGACTGAAATAAGGCTTAACGTATCGCTACAAAACGTATACACATGTGGTAAGACGCCAGACCAAGCTGTTTCTATTGTACACGCTTTGAGCACTCTGCGAACAGTGTTAACCGTTGGCTATCAACAGACACACTTTAAGAAGTAAAGAAGGAAAAGGGGTATCGAGGTTGCTCCCTTAGGGGAGTAAGTAACTTGCCACACCCATTGCACCATTTCGGGAGTAACTGCTGCAGGAGTAACCACGCTCTCGCGGTTACTGCTCAAAGGAGAAACAGTTACCAAAAGAAAAATCAGGTTTTAATTGGCGCAACCAGCCTTTCGAAGTGCATGCTGGCGTTTCGTTAGATGTACGATTGAAGTGCAAGCGTCACATTCAGAAATAAATTTCAGAAAATTTGCGGCAAACACACGGGATTCAAACTCGCGACCACTCATTCCGCATGCGCGTAATCTAACCACTACACCACGCTCCACACCTTCTATAAGAAGACAGCCTTGTGTTGGCACGGATGGGTCGTTTGCACACGGTGCGAACTTGCCTGCAGTTGCTCCGAAAAACAGGCGATTTACTTTACAAGGCGGAAAGTGCCCCGCCGTGCCGTGTGCAGTCTTTTGCGCGCATTCCGTCTATAGGAGGAGCGAAAAGCCCTTTTGGGAGGTAACTGTGCAGTTCCTCCACAACACTTTTTAGCGTGCAGCACATTGGGGAGAGTCCATAAGAAGAGCGAAAAGAACTTTACAAAAATATAAGACAGCCTGAACGTAGGCGCAGCTGCTAAACAGCTCTGCGCACTACTTCTCCCTCGCACATCAGTTAAAATGCCAGGCGGAGGAAATAAAGTATTACATTTACCGCATAAAATAATAAGTTTTAATAAAGCCATTTGCTCGTTATAGTCGGATAATTCCTTAGATATCTCATTCATGTGGTTACACTGACATGATCTTCACGAAAGTTGTGGGTCCTCAGTTCATTCGGCCGTTAATATGGCCCGCAACGAGGCTATCCTCAGGAAATGGGCTCAGTGGAAGTTCATCCAATCTCTCTATAAATTCAAGAAGCGGTTTCAACAAGTTTTCACAAACGTTCCATCTATAGCAGTTTGTAGGGAACGTCTGCAAACATTTACTAATACCAGTGAGAAATAATGTCACTTACATGGAGCTTTAGTAAAGTGTAACAGTCCTTTGATTGTAAAGAAGAGATGCTTTTCGTTTCATTGGAATTAAGTACCTATTAAAGGGATATTCAACAAAATTTTTGCCACCAAGACTTTGGGCCAAATTGAAAGGTTCGGTGATGAAATCGATAGAGACCACGTTCATTTCAGGTAGGATCTACAGGAAATAATAGGTTTTTTCAGCGGCCGCTCCGTGCACTATAGAGGTGTCAACGTTGTATGCGCCCGAAACAAGCCGTCGGCCGCGTTTCTCGACCCGCTCGGCTTTCCCGTCGGTAGCGAACAAGGCTTCCAGCCGGAGTGAAGACATGACGGTGAGATTTTCCGTGCGATGCGGCGTTTCGAGACGCATGGGAGCAGGCTCCATTCCCATGCGTCGCGTCGGAAGACTTTGTATCCTCGTGATGAAGCTCAAAACAAACAACTTAGCACATCCTTGTTAGGAAACCAGAGTTCAGTCAGTAAACCCGGTCTGTTTAGGGAACACACACACACACACACACACACACACACACATATATATATATATATATATATATATATATATATATATATATATATATATATATATATATATATATATATTATATAAATGATATTCACTGATACTTGTAACCGAGGCCATACAATAACCTTCCTGCATGATGACTGCTTGCATAAGCATCGTGTTACATTTTTCTGTGCACCGTGTGAGCGTGTTAAAAATTAAATTCCGGGATCAACGTGCTTAACACCACGACATAATAAAGAGACATGGCGTATATAGTGGGGCGTCCCGATTTACGCTCGCCCATGTGTGTGTTTGCGTAAAACAAAGTAAATACCTATATCTTCTACAAGGACTCATATCGCAAGTTTAATACAGCCACATTCACACACAGCGATAGAAAAGCGTTTGTGCATGCTACACTGCCTTCGATGCACAAGCTAGTTAGCCCGGTTTTAAGCTATGCTCACAATGTGCAGCATTACAGAATATGCGCCGCGCATTATCACGCGAATGAACAACGAATGCAACCATCAGTTTTGTCACTCGCTGAAATGTCGACGTGACTAGGCTAGATGAGTAATTGTGTGCAGTGCGTTACAACGTGTTTGCCAGGTGGTTGTGCTTCGTGAGACAAACGTGGATATTCGCTGAACAGGACAGCGTTGCCTGCTCGCTCGCAGAGGCGCACGAAGATGAGTGGCTTTCGAAAGCGCCAGTTTTCTGGCGCTCTTCCTTTTTTTTTTTCTTTTCAAGGAAACCAAAGGAAAGCTGGACGAGACACGCTGCTGCTAGTGATACTGGAGCACGCAGGAACCACTGGCGAAAGCGAAAACAAGGCCGACCACCTCACCGCAAACAGTTGCAGCACGTCTAAAGAGTCGTGTACCTCGCGGGAAAGTTTCAAAAAAAAATGGAGGGCGGCACAATTGGGAAGGAAAAGAAATCACACGCTGAACCACGATCATCGCGACGCAGTGTGTAGCAGAAACCGGAGCCACAGAAGCTGCCGCTACGAAGGTGCAGTGAGCGTACGAAGACGTGCAAACAACCACCCGATGTCCAGTCTCTCGTTTTATCTCTCTCGCATCGCACGAAGGCGCAGTATACGCTCGCCATACAACTGCACCAGCCTAGCCTCGCTGTCACAGCAGGAAAAAAAAAACTGAAAAGGAACGGCCCTTCTGCATGCATCAAATCTGATCACTCAAGTCAAGAAAAAAGCGAGATACAAGCGCACATACAAAATAAAGCAAGCTAATAAATTTCGTTTTTTCAGTAGACGGCGCTTAGAGAGTTATTTATAGCTCACTATTCGCACTTATGTGACAACAGACGTATTCACTACATAACCATTTGGAGTGTGTCATTTTTAATAATAGTATCTAGGATTCCCAAAACCACGATATGATTATAAGGGAGACGCTGTAGTGGAGAACTCCGGAAATTTCGACCATCTGGTGTTTTCTAAGGCGTGCACTGACATCGCCCAGCAAACGGGCCTCCACCATTTCGCCTCCATCGAAACGCGACCACCACGGCGGGGATCGACCCCACAACCTTCGGTTCAGCAGCCGAGCACCGTAGCTATACCGTTCCATCGAGACGGACAGTGAGTTAATCCAATTCGAAGATTTGTTGCTCTGTGTGCGCCAGTTCCGAACATATCGCAAAAGAGTCTTTATTGCTGAACGAGTCGTGCAAATGTCAACTAAAAATATTTCGCACCTCAGTCAATCACAGCGGCTCGTAAGTGTATAGCATGTTTAAAAAAGTATTTCGTTATGCTCCGTGAACGGTTGAAAATAATTTTTCACCCTCAACCAACGACGCAGCGGAATAAAGCTATCGCGCTACTATTCGAAAACGTGCGAGCATAAGCGCGTCCACAGACCCGGTGAGAGCTTAACCAATTCACCCAATCAACACGTGCATTCTCATTGGTCTTGCGGCGATAAATGTCGATTCATTTATTACGAGACTAAAACAGTTAAGGGAAGTCACAATACGTAAAATAGATTTATCGCTCATTAAGGAAGAATGCCTTGCTTAGCAGTTCATGTACAGCAGCGCCTTTCCAGCGAGCCCGCTTTTTCAATGTAAACACGGCGTGCACTGGCTCACTATGCGGCCGAAAACGCGCCATTTTGTTCTATAAGAAAAAGAAAAAATGACTTTGATATGCACACTGAGCAATCGGAATGTTTCTCCCATTCACAATTCTCGCGCATATTTGTTTAACGCGTTAACAACGCGAGCGAGAAAAACGAGATCAGCGGCAAGCTAGCGCGCACTAACAAATACTTGCACAGCAACACAGAGATGTAGAATTAGGCCCTACCTCAGCAGCCACTGTCAAGGCAGGTTGTCATTCAATGAAGGCGAAATGCAAGAGTCGTGTGACAGGTTTCCGGTGCGTCCACTATGGCGTCCCTAACAATCATATCCAACTACCGCAACCCACTTCATCGGCAGCAGGAAAATTCAATGTTGATTATCAAATAAGGTCAAAGGCTCATCATTGCCTGTGCCACACATTGTGCGTGTTCTCTGCACTGTTGTATCAACGGAAGTGAAACGTTCCAAGCCCAATTTCAAAAAAAAAAAAAAGAGAGGCAGATGCCATGTGCAGTGGGAATCGCTGATATGCGAAGCACGAATGAGGAAAGATGATATGTCACTTCAAAATCGGCACAAGGTTACGGGACGGATGTACATTATGCCATACATGACTTCTCTGTCATGATTATCGTGTTTGAACATGTCATTCACCTTCGTCGTCTATTCAGGTCACGTGATACCAAATTTGACATATGTGGAGCTAGAGAAACGGCCGCGAGCACGCCATGAGCGTAGCATGTAGTGATGTTCTTACAAAACACGCATGTAATGGTTGTCATGTTTGCACCAGCCATATACCTTCATTATCCATTGACGTCACGTAACACCAAATTTTGCGTAAGTGAAGCTAGCGATACGACCGGGAGCGCACCATGAGCATGGTGTGTAGTCATGACTCATAACATGCGTGTCCCGATTTTCACGTTAGGGTCTGTCATTTATGTTCTTGATGCAGTCATATCATACCGTACCAGTTTTGCAATATTTCATGTGAACGAAACCACAGCAAGAGTAGCAAGACCATAAAATGTAAGCCATGACATTCATTTCATATGTGTCACGATTTTCAAGGTATGACATACCAATTTCGGTATCGATACCATTAACGGCCAGGAGAGCTAAAGGTCGTAGGCAGGCAGGCAGGCAGGTAGACAGACAGACAGACAGACAGACAGACAGACAGACAGACAGACAGACAGACAGACAGACAGACAGACAGACAGACAGACAGATAGATTTACACGGTGAAGACTAATATTATAACAGTATCACTTAACCGGGCGTCGTTTTTCCGTCGGCGTGGAATACACCAAAAATACACGCGCACATCTGGTTCATCAATTCTCCATCATCAGTGGGCCTGTTCGAGACCAGGAGTAAGGGTCCTCCATTAGCGGTGGCGTAATGATGCACCGTCCGAAATGTATACAGGGGTCGCGATCATCCAGGCACCTAGGAAATGAAGAGAATTAACCCCGAAACTGTTCCTATATCAACGTATGATCCTTCCATATAGTACGAAAGCTGGGATTAAAAGAGATAGCTATGCGAAGATGAGAAACGGGGCCCTGCCCGGACAGCGCGGTCTTCGGAGAGAGGACATCGCGGACAGGACAAGAGTGAAATCGGCGAGAGAGGGAAGGAGGCAAGAAAAGTGATTGGCTGCAAACGAACACTGACTGCTAACGCAGCTTAAACAAGCTGTTGTTACGCATTGCCCGAAGTGCATGCATTTCAGAGGTCACGGTGGCTAAGCTCCCTATATATATCGCACCAGCCTTTGTAGCAGAAGCTTCGTCGCTGTGTTCTAACGTTCGACGGTTCCCAACCGTGCCTTCAGTAGAAGACGCCCTCTAGACCCGATGGCGCCGGCTGGGTGACCCACCAGGGCAATGAACAGAACGGGCGCACCCGCGCACCGCGGGAGTTGGCGCCACGGCATATTATGCGAATCCATTAGGCGAGGCAGGCTACCTGCGGAAGAGGGGGGCCAGACCTCGTGTCCAGCCATTCGTTGCCGCGTTTCGATTCGATCGGCATGGCTGTGGCTATAGGGGGCACGGCAGGGCCGCTTCGCATCGTCTCTAAATAACAGCCCAGAAAGACGCGTTTTCGGCCGAGCGTAGGTAGAACAGACGCGAACCCGAGCGCGCCGTCACGGAGGCACAACGAACGTAGGCGGGCTGCGTTTGGCGGGTGAGCTCCAGCGAGGGTCTCCGCGCGTGGAGGCACGCCATCGGGCGGCACGCACATTGCCTTCTTTATACGAGCGTCGGGAGCAAGCACAGCTGGCGTGGCGGCACGCGAGGGTGCATCTTCCGATGGAAGCCGCGAGAACTTATCGGCGCACCGGAAGCCCACCGGCGCAATGGACGGTGCTGGCACAGCGTGCTTACGAAGACGACCGTTGCACGAGCAGACAAATAGTTATACTGTCCCAAATGATACAGCTTTGACGCGTGCTTTGAGGCTATTCATTTCGTACATTATAGTTATATGCCGTTGCCCCGCCGCGGTGGTCTTGTGGTTATGCCACTCGACTGCTAAACCGAAGCTCGCGGGATAGAATGCCGAATGAGGCGGCTGCATTTTGGATGGAGGCGAAAGTGTTTCAGGTGCATGTACTTAGATTCAAGTGCACGTTAAAGAACCCCGAATGGCAGAAATTTTCGAACCTCTCCACTGCGGCGTCTTTCATAGTCATATGGTGGTTTTGGGACGTTAAACCCCCCATATCGTTTACTTAAGGCATCAAACAGCTGTTTTATGTCCAAGAAGACGGGATATAAAACGAGCCCCGATGATGAAACCAGACCAGGAATTTGCTTCGCACGAAGGTGGGCGGGGGTGGGGGAAAGGCAATGCTGAGGGCTTGAAAAAAACAAAAACAGCCTTTTTATTATTTTTGGTAAAACACTCTTCACCATCCAAATTTCGGAAGCCTAGCGCCCTCCGCTGGCTACGGGCCTGGATGAGATAAGCTTGCGACAACACGCAAGTACACACACATGCGTGCACATCCTACAAGTGCGGCAGACGTGGCTTTACGGACGCACTCGCCGACCCAAAAGACGCGAATTGGATCCTTCGCGCAGCGGTCGCATTTCAATAGAAGCGAAATGCCATTAGAGGACCAGGCATACTGCGCGATTTCAGTGCACATAAAAGAAGCCCAAGTGGTCGTAGATGAAAACGTTGTATTTAATTGCAGTTATCCGTTCACTGAGGCCTCTTCCATAGCCTCACACGCTCGGACCCCACAAGGAAACCAACACGGCATACAACTTCGTTCGGCGTGCGTGCTGAATCGGCCACACATAAATATTCGTGAGTACCCATTCAGTCATTGGAGCTGAGCTGAGATAAGAGAGGCTGCGCAAGCAATAGCGAGTGCTGCAAAGGAAAACACGAACGCGGCTTGTTTTGCCATAAACGCTATCGCTTCTTGTCGCTGCGCCGACGAAAAGTCGGGAAGGGTGCCAAGAAAAACGACGTGGTATTGTGGCCAGCGTGCATCAGTGACACGCCCGCTCCCCCACCGAGCAAAAAGGTTTCACCGTGGTGAAAGCAGACACGCAATCCGAGACACGTGTTCGAGGATCTTTACCGATATATTTTTTTTTCAATTCGAAAGACTGCCCTTTGGCATAACAAGCATACATAAAAACTGCACGGGCTCATCACACTTAAATGAACAAGTTACACTCGATATAGTGTACGAACGATATATGTGTACAGACGCGGCTCGCTATACAGGCCTTCAGCGGCATTTCCTATATACGGGGCACAGTGCGGCAAGCCATGACAAAGTGTCATCGCTGCACGCAGTCGGAATATATGCATAAAGTCAATGAGAGTAATTATACTCCTGTCATAAGGCCACCACCGAACTCCATTTATCTCGTTTCGTCGACGAAGATGCGGTTCGTGTCACACAGTCTGCATTTCACCGAGGGAGTCAAATGGTGCTCTGGGGGAATGGAGTCCCGGAACGACCATTTGGGCTCGATGGAGTACTTTCTATCGCAGATAGTGACTAGGAAGAAAACCACGCCAATAAAATCGTCCTGATAAGCACAGTTATACATTTTGACGTTATACCTCTGTCACTTGTAGAGAGAGAGTGAGAATTTATTAGGAAGCAGAGAGGTCGGCCTGAGCTAGTTCGCTCTAGCCTGCTAATCTACACAGGGGATAAGGGAAAGGGGAAGGAAAGAGGGATGAAGGGTGATGATGGGGACAAGAAGAGGTGGTGCGTATTGTAGCGTTACACACAACGTAGTGCAATTTTCAATTGTATTTGCAAGAACATGAGCACCTGTACCCTCTACACCAGCGGCAAGCGTATCTGCATATTGTTTGCTTATCCACGTACGAGGCACACGCCCATGCACAGTGTAGCAGAGATGGGCATCCCCGACACCTCTTCGGCCCCAATGAATACAGACAATTTCACAGCCCAAAATTACAGTAAACAGCACAGCACAAGAAACTGTCGCGCAAGCTTGCTGTCACAGAACGAGCGCTAAAAAAGAGCGCGCCGCCAAATCCTTGCGACAACGGGCGGCAGAAACGCCGCGAGGTAAAAAGAAAAAAAAAAAGAAAGCAAACATCCAGGGCTCCCGGGCGCGCGCTCTCCCCGCAGAAGCACGGCTTCGCAGACGATCCTCCTCACCCCGCATCGGCGGCCCAGCAAGACCGCGATTTTTCTAGAACGAAGGAGGCGGGGTCAGACCGAGTGAATCATCCTCGGGAGAGGGCAGTCGAACCGTCTCGTGCCTCTCCCCAGCCTTTGCTGCGTATCGCGCCGACGAAATGACGAGAAACATCTGGAAAGTCGCGCGCAAGGTATTTAACCGAGCAGCCGAGACGAGAAATCAGGAGGAGACGGAAGGTTAGCGCCGGAGCGCGTAGGAATTCCGCCGTGTAGTCGGCGAAGGTTCTGCCCGTAGTGACAGAACAGGAGGAGACGGAAGTGAGCGCCAGAGTGCGTAGAGATTCCGCCGTGTAGTCGGCGAAGTTTTTGGTCCGTAGGGACGGCTCGAGCTACAGGCAAGAGCGTGGGTTTACCGCTATCGAGCGAAGACGCGGGCAACAGCTGCGTGTGTGAAGCCGACGGATTTCCGGCGAAGAAGTTGAAGTTTGAAGAGTGGCCAATTGAAGACGGGAGGTTTCCTGGGAGAGAACTTCGAGAGCTGCGGAACGACAACAACGCTGGACTTTGAGTGAGTTATTCTCGGAAGAGTATCATTCAGACTTTTGTTCCAAGGACTTTGGACTGAATAGGTTTTATATCTCTTGAGTCTTTAAGTGTCTTGGTTGTTCAATGCATGCGACTGCATTGTAGTGCGTATTGTTGTCTGTGTCCGTTGTTTCAAGTGTGGTTGATTGTACTGTGTAGTACATTGTCTGTTTGGTGACGTATTGTATGTAACTATTGTGGAGTGTGCATACGTGTGTATTGTTTTTGATCTGTCGTTAATGAGAATATAATTTTGTTTGTTTATCAACTCTCGGCTCTGTCTTGTTCTTTGGGCCACAGCCGGCGTCCGCTGGCGCACCAATAAGGACCACTTCTAAATTGTCCACGCTTTCGTGGTGCGGTTCGGGGGGCCGATACTTCGGCTCTTGGAATTAGCCCGGCGATCGCCTCCCTAATAAAGGGGACAGGTGTGACAATTAATCTGGCGTCCGCGACATAGGACCTTTTGGTGCACAGTGTGTCCAAAGTAGTGAGAAAGAGCCTCGAGTTGTTGATAGTGCTATCGGAACGATTTTGTGTGTTGTTCAGTGTTCTCGTTAACGAGTGCAGGGGAGTGTTCCGATAGACTGATTTAGGCAGATACTTTTTGCACGCGGCAAGGTTTTAGTTGCGAGACACAATGGATCTCGAAAAGTTAGTTGCTCTTGGTGAAAAGATGGGTCTTTCTGGCGTCGAACTACGGAAGTGGGTCACCCAGAAGGAAAAAGAAGAAAAAGAGAGAGCCAAAGAAGAAAAAGCAGCCGAGCTGGAAAAAGAGAGGTTGGCGGTCGAAAGAGCCAAAGCGGAAAAAGAAGCTGAGTTGGAGAGAGAAAGGTTGGCAGCTGAGAGAGCCAAGGAAGAAAAAACAGCTGAGTTGGAACGAGAGAGGTTGGCGGTCGAAAGAGCCAAAGCGGAAAAAGAAGCTGAGTTGGAGAGAGAGAAGTTGGCAGCTGAAATGGCGAGAGAAGAAAGAGAAGCAAAGGAGCGACAGCTGAAAGAAGAAAGAGAGCAGCAATTGAAGTTGGAGTTGGAGAGAGAAAAGTTGGCAGCCGAAAGGGCGAGAGAAGAACGAGAAGCGGAGATGGCTGAAAGGGAACGGCAGCGGCAGCACGAGATGGAACTCGAGCGGCTCCGTTTGCAACAGCGAAGCGAAGCTCCCGTCCAAGCTAGAGTTGAAAGCAGCGAACGGGAAGATCACGGCTTCCGCTTGAACCCAAGCAAGTTGCTCGTAGCGTTTGATGAAAGGAAGGACGACCTAGACGCGTACCTCCACAGATTCGAGACGATTGCGAAGAGCCAGAATTGGCCGGAACATCAATGGGCAACTGCTTTGAGTACTTGCTTGAGTGGTGAAGCGCTCAGTGTGTACGGTAGGCTGACGCCGACCGATGCAGCCAACTACGCAAAGGTGAAAGCGGCTTTGTTGAAGCGATTTAGATTTACCGTGGAAGGATTCCGGGACAGATTTCGGACAGGAAAGCCAGCTGATGGTGAGACGGCTACGCAGTATGCCGCCCGACTTTGCCATTATTTCGACAGATGGATTGAACTTTCAGGGACAGCACAGGAGTACGATGAACTTAGAGAGCTGCTAATTAAAGAACAATTTCTTACTAGTTGCCACCCAAGCCTGTCGCTGTATTTGAAAGAGAGGAAGGCGGAGTCATTTGAAGGAATGCTTGAATTGGCTGATCAATTCTTAGAAGCGCAAGGAGGAACTAATTTGGCCAAGGTCAAGAAGGATTGTCCCGATGATTCGAAGAAATTGGCTCCCGAAGAAAAGAAGCGTGCACCAGAGAGCATTCCACGATGTTTTCTGTGCAACCGAGTGGGTCATCGCGCGAAAAACTGTCGAACGATCTTTACGAGCCCTCCGGCAGTAAAATGTTTTAAGTGTGGTCAGACTGGGCACAAAGCAGACGCTTGTCGGAACGGAGTGAGTCAAACTCACCAGGTATCTTGTGTGCAAGCGGCACCGAAATCTGATAATAATGCCGTCACTGATGGATTCGTAGAGTTGAAGAATGGGGAGAAAATTCCTATTGTGGGTGCTGTAATGTCAAAACAGCCAACCGGTGTTACGAAAGGAATGCCAGCGCGGCCTGGAAAAGTTGCGGGCAAAAAAGTTACGGTGTTAAGAGATACCGGCAGCTCCACGGTTATCGTGAGGAGAAATTTGGTACGGGAAAGAGAGTTGACAGGCAGAACGAAACCGGTTTGCCTAATTGACCGTACGGTCCGGATGCTTCCCGAAGCAGAAATTGAGGTTGAAACCCCGTACTTCAGCGGGAAGGTTACTGCGTTATGCATGACGACCCCCCTGTATGACCTTGTCATCGGAAACATCGACGGGGCGCGAGGGCCAAGTGATCCAGAATGTTTGGGAGAAGACCCGAAGATAGAGCCCTCGCCAACACAGCGGCCGCGAGATACAGTGGAGGAGCATCCCGTGACGGATCTCACTAGAGCCCAAGGCGAAGCCGCGGCGCAAGAGACAGCGAAGGAGAAGACGATCGTGTCGAATAAGTTCACGGGTCGAGCAACCGGACTTAAGTCGGCACGACCTCAACCGACCGACAGTGTGAAGGAGACGGAGTTGGCCAGTCGGGAAAAATGTAGAAGTATGATCAAGCGGGTAAATAAACAGACAGGACCCGTCGAATGGAATGACGCGTTAACGGTGTCGGAAGAGACAACGATGGCTGAGACGACGCCTCAGATATCGTCGTTGGAAAGGGCTCGCCGAAAGGGAACGTGGAAAAACAAGAAGTCGAGCGAGCACCGCAAGAAAGGGCGCAAGCGCTGTTCGAAGTACTCAAGATAGGTGCTGAGGTGGAATCAGAATGTGTTTGGCAGGGCTGAGTGACATATGTTGTGTTAATGTCCTTGTTATCCTGTGTCTCAAGTGTATGTCGAGTGAGTCAGTGTTCTGTGCGATGGTGTGATGTATAGTGTTGTATAATTGTTGTATAAAGAGAACTTTGTACATTTGTATCGTTGGGAATGTGTGGTGGAGTGTTGTACTCATGTGCCTGTGGTTATATTTCATGTGTTGTGGAATTGAACTACAATTGTATTGCGTGATATATTGTGAGTGTGACGTGTCACGAGCAACGGATTGTGTTACAGTCTGTGAGAGAGTGTGGTGACTGTTCGCGCTCGTTTGTGTGGTTTGAATATTATGAGATAATATTCTTAAAGTGGGGGGCAGTGTCACAGAACGAGCGCTAAAAAAGAGCGCGCCGCCAAATCCTTGCGACAACGGGCGGCAGAAACGCCGCGAGGTAAAAAGAAAAAAAAAGAAAGCAAACATCCAGGGCTCCCGGGCGCGCGCTCTCCCCGCAGAAGCACGGCTTCGCAGACGATCCTCCTCACCCCGCATCGGCGGCCCAGCAAGACCGCGATTTTTCTAGAACGAAGGAGGCGGGGTCAGACCCAGTGAATCATCCTCGGGAGAGGGCAGTCGAACCGTCTCGTGCCTCTCCCCAGCCTTTGCTGCATATCGCGCCGACGAAATGACGAGAAACATCTGGAAAGTCGCGCGCAAGGTATTTAACCGAGCAGCCGAGACGAGAAATCAGGAGGAGACGGAAGGTTAGCGCCGGAGCGCGTAGGAATTCCGCCGTGTAGTCGGCGAAGGTTCTGCCCGTAGTGACAGAACAGGAGGAGACGGAAGTGAGCGCCAGAGTGCGTAGAGATTCCGCCGTGTAGTCGGCGAAGTTTTTGGTCCGTAGGGACGGCTCGAGCTACAGGCAAGAGCGTGGGTTTACCGCTATCGAGCGAAGACGCGGGCAACAGCTGCGTGTGTGAAGCCGACGGATTTCCAGCGAAGAAGTTGAAGTTTGAAGAGTGGCCAATTGAAGACGGGAGGTTTCCTGGGAGAGAACTTCGAGAGCTGCGGAACGACAACAACGCTGGACTTTGAGTGAGTGATTCTCGGAAGAGTATCATTCAGACTTTTGTTCCAAGGACTTTGGACTGAATAGGTTTTATATCTCTTGAGTCTTTAAGTGTCTTGGTTGTTCAATGCATGCGACTGCATTGTAGTGCGTATTGTTGTCTGTGTCCGTTGTTTCAAGTGTGGTTGATTGTACTGTGTAGTACATTGTCTGTTTGGTGACGTATTGTATGTAACTATTGTGGAGTGTGCATACGTGAGTATTGTTTTTGATCTGTCGTTAATGAGAATATAATTTTGTTTGTTTATCAACTCTCGGCTCTGTCTTGTTCTTTGGGCCACAGCCGGCGTCCGCTGGCGCACCAATAAGGACCACTTCTAAATTGTCCACGCTTTCGTGGTGCGGTTCGGGGGGCCGATACTTCGGCTCTTGGAATTAGCCCGGCGATCGCCTCCCTAATAAAGGGGACAGGTGTGACACTTGCCCACGTTTTTACACGACGTTCGCTCATTAAAACAACAGCGCAGTGTGGCCAGCATTGCTTTCAACTTCTCCATGCTTAGAAAACACAAGTCTTGCAATAATATATCGCACTTCCCCCTTTAATTTCGCTGGATTATATGGCGCACACAAAACAAAACACGTCTACATTGCTTTAAAGGTGACTATACATACGTGCAAAATGGGACGTTTCGACATGTCCCGCCGCGCTGTTTCTGCCCCATGCGGCTGCCATCGAAAGCTTGCGCTAAACCGTGCGGCCCGGCCCCAACTCCATTCTCGTAAAGCTCCATTATGGAGTTGAATGCTGAACGGAGGAAAAAGAAGTTCGGTGGTGGCCATGCGACAGTAGTATAAGATAAAAGTTAAATGGCTGTGTTCAGAAATCACGACTTTCAGGTACGCCATGACTCCAAATTGATTACATTAGGCTAGTTTTTTTCTTTTATTATTTTTTTAACAACCACGCACTTTAAACGGGTTCTGTTTGCGTTTAGATGCCACAGAAACGCAGCTGCCATGACTGCAAGCAAACACGTAAGGTAGAGGAGCTCGGCAGCGCGACAACCCGGTGAAAGCCCAACTCGAAAGTTTTGAGCGCGTTCTTAGCAATGTAAAGTTTCTCGCTGCTTTAAACGTGCGCGCACGGTGCCCCACACTGCAGGCATGCATTCGTAAAGCTGGATCGGTGGCCGGCTCACAAGGAGGCGACTCTCGCCGCCGTCCTGTTTATTCCGACAGTCACCACTCGATACGACCAGAATGATGACGGCGCGCTGAGTGTTGCCTTTTGCTCCTTTTGACGAAGTGCCATGATATCCAGCCCACAAGCTGCGCCGACGTCCGAGAATAACCGCTGAAGTGTATTACTATATGTTGTAAGAACGCGTCACACCTGCGCATGAGGTTTTACCGTCCGATATATTCGAAGGATTCCGGGTTCGTGATCTCGATGCCGACAGCTGTGGTCGAGCAAATATACAATCTGGTCGATGCGTGCAAACAGCAATAAGCGGGAAAAAAAAAACTGACATGCAGCGAACCAAACCTACAAGGTGTGGAGGCCCAAAAGAGCGTCTAACGAGACGGCGATAATTGCACGTTCCGGTTAAGTCTCCCCCTCTAACCCCCACATTTCAACCCGGCGGTTTATTACTCTCGGCGGCAAATCGGGCGTCGAGGGCAAATCAGGCAACGGTACATCGCCACGAGAAAAAATGACGTTGAAAGGGAGCAAGGGGGCGGATAGAAGTGGGCGACAGAATTAGGACGAGGCGGTGACCATGGCGAAAGGAATACACTTCGATGGGCGTAATCAGGCCGTACAAGGAACGGATCGAGCATCCCGTCAGACTCGGGGGCCTTCGCGCCCAGTCAGTGTGGGCGCGCGCGCCTCTTGTGGCGGGCCTAATCATGGCCGCCCCGCGTCCGGGCCTCGTGCGCGCGTCATAGAGTCGTCACCCCGGAGACATCGAGAGCTGCGAGTGTGCCAGAGCGACGCGGCGGTCACGACGACCTCTCGTGACGGCCCTAGTTGGCACCCGGGAGGAGCAGGTGCTGTCGCCGGGCTTCGATTGTCCAACGTGCGGCGCGTGCTCGCCGGGAGGAGTAAACAGGTGTTCCCTTTGTTCGGCGAATCGGCAGCTGCTCACAGCGGGCACCGGCCGCGTTAATTGGATGCACCCGATCGAGCGCCATCGCTCGGGCCGATCGTGCGTGGCGGCACGGAGCGCGCGAGCCGCGGTGGCACGCGACGCGCTTTTTTACCACCTGTACACTACGCACGCGCATGAACAGAGAAGATCTCGGCGTAACGGGCTCGTGCAGCCGGAACTTCGGGAAACGGCCTAGTCGACGACAACGGACCACAGCAAGCGGCAAAGCTCGTCTACCGAAGAAACCCCGCGTGACCTGGCGTCGTTAACGGTTTAATGGTACCGTGGATAAAAAAAAAAATGACTTTCACACATTCGACACACTATACGCAGCCCGTATCACCGCTCGTGCAACTCGGCCCATAAGATTTCCCCTGTAAGACAGCCCTGAACACACTATCTTTTTAGGGGCGAAGCTCCTTAATTTCTCCTGTGCGTTGTTGAACAATAAGAAATTCGCAGCGTGCGCGTCGACTAAAAGCCGAATCCTGCTGTCTTTCATTCCCAATTAGCAGCCATTGGCATGTACATTGAGCACTATCTGACAAGAAAGGATTGCTAGGTTATACTCGCTGGGCGTAACCTCCTTGCTTTTAGAAAGGCTTAGCGAGCGTTGGGCCGCAGTGCCATGAATACAGTGAACTAGTATATACCATGAACTCGAGGTGGTTAAAGGTGGGAAGTAGACCCGAAGCGCAAGCCATAAGAAAGTGTGCGCGTGCAACCTCTCGTTTAGTCCTTGGAATGTCCGCTGGATGGCGGTGCTTCTATATGGGGAATATGTGATGAAAAGATGCGAGATGGTGGTACTAGGAGTGCTGAATAGATGGACGAACGGACACACAGACAGCTGCACGGACGGATGGACCCGTGGACGAACGCAAAGGCAGACGCATGGACGAACGCAGAGACGGACACACGGATGGACGTGCAAACGCACGAACAGACGCACGCACAGACGCACGCACGGACGGTCCCACAGACGGACGCATGGACGAACGGAAGCAAGAACGAATGGACAGACGGATTTTTCACCCCACTCTCTATCATTCACCCCGTGGATATGCTGCCATTTTTTTTACACAACACAGCATGTTGATAAAAATGCAACGACAGTCAGATACATGCAATTTTCGCACACGATCACAGCGTCGAGGAGAAAACACTTTGGTGCCGTTACACCGAGATGATTGATAAGCAAGTATTTAATTACTAATTTGAGGGTAGGTGTTAATAAAAATACGCTGCTGGACGACGCAATTCAAGGCGCACCCATTTTAGAACCCCCCTCTAAAAAATTATGTAATGTGAGGTATTATTAAAGCGTAACTGAATGCCCCAATAGAAGTGCAGTTCAACTCGCATTTGGGCGGGTTCGTTCAAGCTCACGGTCGGATGCAACGCCGCTAAACAGACGGGGCAAGAAAGGACAGTGCTCAGTTCTAGTTCTTGCCAATTCTTTTTAGCGCTGTTTTCTCCCCTCCCATAAGTAGAGACGATATTGAAATTATTACTAATAATAATAATAACTGGGGTTTAACGTCGCAAAGTCACCATATGATTTTAGGAGACGCCATGGTAGAGGGCTTCGGAAATTTCGAGCACCCGGGATTTTTTGAAGAGCACCTGAATCTAAGTACAGAGGCCTCAAGCATTTTCGCCTCCATCAGAATTGCGGCCGCCACAGCGATATCGAAGCTACAGCGTCGGACACCCACGAAATGCACCGTATGTATTAGCGCAGACCGGAAATTCACGTGACGAGCTTTGAAAACAGGCACGTCGCAGCAGAATCTGGGCAGGACAAGACGGCAACTGGTCCCAAACACACAAGCGGACCCCTTTATAATTGCGTGTGTGGTGTTTTTGCGCTTCGCCGATTCCCTTGCATTGTACCCAAGAGAGCTAAAATTCTCACGCCCCCCCCCCCCCCTCCCTCGCCCGTACAGTGTGAAACTACAGGGCCAGCATGTGGTACGAAATAGTTCTTTGATAAGCACTGCACAACAACTGCTCTTCCCTGACGCAACCAAGCCCAGGATATCTTCAGCAGGCAGTTTTAGTATAAGGACGGCTCTTCTCACTCGCACCACAATGCCTAGCGCCTGCGTGGAGAGAGGGCCAATACGGCATTTTGCTCAACTGGAGACGCTTGCACAATACGGCGCGCTTCACCCCCTCGTCAGGGTGAGCGAAAAAATGTGTGCATACGCGTTTCTAATAGAACAAAATCGCAAATAACAGATGCGTAAACTACTGCGGCATCTTCGAATGCATCACATTCATAGTTGACGCAACGGACGCCGGTGGAGAGAAAGCTGTGGAAACTAAGACGGTTCCTGTGCGTGTATTCGAACCAGCACGATCAAGGCGACACCAAAGTGAGCTCAGACAATGTAACATACAGCCAGAAGATCAAGAAGACTCCGCAAGAACTTCGATGACGCGGTGGAATGGGCTGAAAATGTTTGTTGCCGACTGCAAGCCGACTACGTTCCTCCCCATAGAGGCAACGTCGTAATGGGCGATCAAGGATCTACGTGAAACAGCAAAAGAACATGCAATGAAGGCGAGTGCGCCGTCGAGTTGCGTCCGCGCAGAGCAGTTCCACTGGAGAGGGGAACGCCATTCGAGGCGTCGAAGCGCGCCAAAAAAACCAGAGAGGCGCATCGAGAAATGGGGCACGTGGCGCAGAAGACGACAACGAGAAGAACGAACAAAGCCACGGGGTTAATGCTCTCGGTCACAATGGCCGTGCACTCGTGACCCCGAAGGAAGGAAGGAGAAGCGCCATTCACTCAGACTCGATACACGGAGCCCATACAGCACGCGTCGGAAGATGCGATACGCTGGCAGCGTTGGATAAAACGGGTGGCACTCGGCGAGCACCAAAAGTCTCCCTGCATCTCTATATCGCGGCCTGCATACGTCCGTACGCAAGGTTCTGCGCGCAGTGTAAAGCTCTCGAGTCGTCACCACCCCTAAATTACGCGCCACAAGACCACGCGGTACAGGTAGCATTTACGATGGGCGCTTGCTCACCCTTACAGTTCTTACTCGAGCTCGAGTTAAGAATAATATTAAAAACGGTCCTCGTATACCTTCATAGCTTGATATAGCTAATATAGTCAAATAACTGCCCGACAACGCAATTTCGCTTCGGAGTGAAGGGGAGGAATCGGTGGTCGCAATGACGCGTGCTCGTTTCATGAACGAAGCGAATAACGCGGTCTTGTGGATGGCAAGCAAACGTAACTTGCTGTTGTCGATGGGTCGCGGTAGACTCCACGCGAGTCATTTCCGTCCGTTTTCGTTGCGTATCCTAACGAACTCATTCTGTGTTTCCTTGGATTAATTACACCTGTTGGCTTCACGTGGTTCGACGAATAACATGGACCAGGTATATCCATACTTGTTGAACGTCATTTGCAAGGAAAGTTGCATCGAGAACGTTGTCGGACGCGACATGCTGGCTGGCCACGTGAGAATTTGAGGTGACCAAAAAAAAGGCTCAGTGCTGTCGAGGGAGCGCGACTGTTCGTTAGGTTAGCCGTGGTCAGCAAAACATCGTGCCTGGAAACGGAGCATTACGGCGTACATCAGGCCATGCACGCGTTACATACAGTGGTAACGTCGAGGCAAGTACGCTGCACAGGAAGGCCGGGACTACGATGTAAGAATAAACCATGGCCCGGACAGAGTAGATGTCGCCTTCCACCGCCACAGGGCGATGCGCATTATCGCTGGCATTGCAGCGCCATCGGGTGGCGGCCAGCACGCAACGAGCCATTCTTCGGTGTTTCTGCAATCGGACGCGTGAGGGGGCACGTACACAAAACGCGTTGTAACGGTCTTCGTTACGAGGCAGAGAACGCCAAGAAGTTAGGAGAAACGAATGGGCGCCAAACAAAACGTCGTTCAAGACGCGGCAACAAAGAAGCTTGGGCAACGGAGGAGAGAAAACGCATCTGTCGACATCGAGGCACATTCGAAATACGTTCAAGAAGGGAGACGAAAAAAAAAAAACGAAAGGGGTTCCGAAGAAGAATGCCGGCAGCGAACGTCGCCAAAAGCACGTGTGATCGCCTGGGAAGTCGTTGGAGCGAGCGGTCGCCTCGCATTCGGACATCCCCCTAGGGGAAGGGCAACGGGGAGGGGGGAAAAGGCGTCTGTCTACTAATGCGGTGACAAATAAGCGCGTCCAAATGCGCACGCGAGGCGAGAACTCGGGCTCCACGAAAGGAAGTTGTGCACAAAACCATCGTGCAAAGGGCCGACGCCTATGAAGGCAGTGTGAGACGATGCGTATACAAACAAGGCAGTCGCCGCGGTCGGCCGGAGCGCGTTCGGCGAAACAATGCGGCCACACAGGCAACTATGAACAAAGGCCACTTAGCACGCGACCGGTCTTGCGCGCCGCTTGTTTGACCGCGTGTACACATGGGTACAATACGCAGAGCACATAACAAAAGGATGCAAGCGGGCTTTTCTCACGTTATACGCTAACATTATAGTTTCTCTAACTTTTATACGGCGCCCACGGAAAACAGAATTGCTTCCACGGAATTTACTACGACAACTACTCGTTTATTGCGTTCCATGCCAGATGAGAAAATAATGCGCCATGAAAGAAACGAGAAAGAGCACAGGCTGAGGAACAGACGCGATGACCGGAGTTTCTGAAGCATCTTGTGGCAAACTTCTTTGAGGTTCTCGTTTTTCTTCTTGAGTGAGTTATCACGAATACTTCCGACGTCATTGCTGTTTTGTCATCGGCCGGGGCCGCCCTCCAAAAGATGGCGTCCTGCAGCATCGACGCAGCTTTCCTGCAGGTAAACGCGGGTTCGGTGCGAATAACCCTGTTTTTCGGGATACTTCGGTAGGGAACCAAAACAATCATATACGTAAGAAGTTAAGGAAACTTTTTACCGTGCCTCGCTGCTCTTCTGTTTTCTATCGCAATTTGTCAATAAAAAGCGTAGCATCCGAAGTGTTGAACCTTGCAGCGCTTTCTCTGGAAAGTGTGCAGAAATTGTTAACACAAAATTTTGCGATCTGCGTTAGGTCTCCTTTTTTGCGGTGGGATGAATGCCCACAACACTGGTCGGTGGAGGCGATGACAATTGTACTGCCGGTGAAAGTCGAAAACCGAAACCACACGCAATTTTTCAGGCTTCTTCAAGTTGTGTTTATTAATAGAACAAGTATTTTATTGGTCGTTCAAGGCACGCGCACACTTTTTTGTTGCTCTTATGAGCGGCGGCGTACGCCATACTCGCGTTTATGCGCCGTTCGCAGGCAGGCAAGCGAACAGGCGTCGCAGGCAGAGCCACCTGGCGCCTCTTTGAACGCGGGCGAAAAAAGAAAGCAAAAATTAGCCTCTGGCACAATCTAAGGCTACCTTGAATGCGTAATATGCAGTTTCAAGTTATGCATGTTTGATTTTAAGCAAAAAGAGCAAACCTGCGGGGATTCCTTGTCCAAGCACTAGATTGACCACATCGCTGTTCGGTGAGTCCTTGCGGTCATCTTTTGTCGACTTTCCACATCGAGATAATATTACAATTCCTTTCTTATATGGGACAAAAGCATACTCGTTGCCACCGATGTGGTGAAGGATCTTCTCATTTGCGTCACAATCAGCAAAACGATTCCGAGCGGTAGACACTCCATTTAACAGCGCGGTCTCTCCACTCTGCTAAGCATAGTTATCGCTGCTCGCGCAAGAGACGCCCTCGTCCGCGAGACCCGTGCGCCTCGGAAAGACTATACTGGCGATCAATCAGCCCTGAAAGAGAAGACGCGTCTTTCAGACAACGCGTCTTTCAGTCAACGCCTGGAAGCCGGATACGCACACGGTTCTCGACGGCAACAAGTGAGACGACTATAGCGGGCATACTTACATGTCTCCAGCTCGAGTTTCTGCACTCGTGATGAAGCACACTGCAGTGTGCTTAGAGGCGAAGAGCACGTATCGGGCAAAGTGAATTGAGCGAGCATGCGTTCCAGCAGAGAATGACAGGATGGATATACCGTAGAGGCTCGTTCATTCGGATTTCACGGGCCGTATAAACTGACCGAATGAACCAAATTATCGAAAGTAGGAAGGAAATAAACAATGTCCGTGACATCAATTCCCTTTCATTTTCTTGACGAATATCTAAATCAGGTGGTTATTTTGCGAAAGAGAAGTGGCGCAATTTGGGTCATTCGCGACTCGCTGCTCATGACTCCCGTGAGTTATCAACTCGAAACGTGTTCTCAACCAATCGTGGATGGAAACCACGCTTTTATAAGAAGGCCCCCGGCATAATTGTGGTTCTACGCGAACGCAGTTTATTATTATCATTTTTTTGCATTACATTGCACACTTGCGGCACTTCACGCTCAGCATGCTCCGAATAACCTGCGAATTAACGACAGTTTGGCGTAATTCGTCTCGTTAATTAACAAGCTTTTACTGCATTTAGAATGGCGGAAGAGTTGCGGGTTCGATCCAGTTTACTGCGGCCGTGTTTTCAATGGAGGCGAAACGACGGAGGCTCGTGTGTCCATGCACGTTAGAGGATGCCATGTGATCGAAACTATACGGCGTCTCCCATCGCCCGCAGTTGCTTTTGGACGTCGCTCTATGAGCCAATCAGGCATACACCCTTAAGCCCGTACAGCTATAGCTTCCAGAAGGTCCAATGACGAGTGTGCCCGCTTTCCACCCACACATCGTGCCACGGCTTTATGTCGCACGTGACTCGCTAATTCCGACGCCTCCCTCCGACTTCGAGCGCACGCAGAGCTGCACCTTACCGCACAGAGTCGGCGCACAAGCCGTCCGCGATACCAAGACAAGCACAGCACGCGCCTCGATGATCGCTGGCCCCCTGAAGAGCGGAAAATGACGCCCATGGCGAAACATGGCCCTCGCCTTGTATATATACTGCCGGCCAGCAAGGCCTGCGCGCCGTCCACGCAGCACTCTCGGGTCGGCTTTTCGAAACCACCTCGCTCGCTACGCCGTTCGCATCGAGGGCACGTCCGGTCGTTACGGCTGCTGTGCGGGTCGAACGACGCTTGTCCAGGCCCACGCAATGACTCAGAGAACGTTTCTGCTACGTGACGCTCGCACAAGGTGCGCATCGGCGAAAGAAACGGGGGCGCCTGCAGACGGTCGTGTGCGCTGACATTGAAGCTGGGAAGACGCTGATGCTCTTCGGAGTTTGCGCAACGACGACCCTCGATCGAAAGGAATCGGTTAGCACCCAGCTCGGCTCTCACTGTACAGCTGCTCACGAGAGTTCCTTGGCAGCAACTTGCGGGAGCAAACGCTTCTTTTTCTCTGCAAATGAGTTTATGCTACGTCTGCGCATGATGTCCGAATTTGTGCGCGTGTTCTGAGAGAGATTCTATCGCGCAGCAGTTGCGCCGACAGATAAGCTCCATCTCGACGTGTGCTTCGGCGGATCTACGGCCTCCCCCTCCCCCTTCGACGCAAAAATTTTGGTCTGTCTGTGTCTGTACATCTGTCTGTTTGTCCACCCTTAGCGGTACCGGGTATTCGAAGCAGCACCAGCCGATACGCCAAACAGCCCACCCCAACCACAGACCCACCATTGTTGCTCAAGATTCAGCATTAAAAAACAATTATTGCGCATATCTAAGACACCATTACAACACGTATATATTCTGTATGTGCGTCTTTTACTAGAAAAGGCACACATAAGTAATTATAAGAACCGTAGCATTTATCACGCTGCGCTGACCATGAAACGCTTGACCGAAAAGGCAAGGGTTCTTAACGCTTTGCTAAGACGACACGGTGGTGACACCTACCGGTTGCCTTGCATTCTCCACCTTATCACCTCTGAGACGGGCGCGCGCACGCCCGTCTCAGAGCCACGCCTTTCATTTTCCAAGATAACTACCAGATAGCGCTCATGTCTCTCGTGTGACGTGGCTTGATGCGCTCGTTCGCCTCCGCTGCACGCTCGACGACTCGCTCTAGTGCGGCACTTCCAGAATATCATTAACCGATTTTCTTGCGCAGAACATCAAATAAATGTTTTGTTTACTCTCTCCAAATGCACGACTACCGTCTTTCGACATTTGCAGACTAACATGCAGATACGGAGCCAATTTTTTTCTTGTCACGTAGTTGCACATATCAGCGAGCCTACACCTGTTCCGTCCAATATCGCTGGTTTCGCCACTGCAGCAACGGTGATTCCTCGCCAGAAATACCTGCGCAGACGCTTCACGAGGGAATGCAACCGGACACGACAAGATCGATGCTGTTCGTGATGGGAAGCGTTTCCTTTCGTTCGATCGTGTGTGTCGGCTGTATACTTCCATTATGGCGCAAGCAGCCCTTGACGTCGACCTGCAGCGCTCTGCAGGCGGTCAAGCGCGAAGGGTGCCACCTCTCGCACACCGGCAGGCCCTTGGATTAGGCGGCTGCACGGGCGCGCAAAGGGAGCGCTGCAGTTTCGCCGTCACGGACCAGCGCGGTCTGCCCGCCAAGTGGCCTCGATATTACGGCGCAGAGAGGCAGATGGACGCCGCCGGTGAAGGAGGCGAAACTGCGGAAGCTCTCCGGCGTCGACACGAGGAAAGAGAACGGAGTTGTTGACCTTTAGTCAGAAAGAATGAAAGTACGTTCCGAGTGCGCCACGCAAGCCAGTGCGAAACCCATCGTAAACGACAACGCACTTGTCGGGTAGCTCACAAACTCTCTGCAGCTTATACCACAGTTACACGTGTACGCTAACCTCAGCTCCCTCAAACCATATAGTTCCATCCACAAGACGGCGGCTCAGACAGTGCGAAGTCACCAAGCAGGCTCAACAGCACGGCGACTCAGCCTGCGCAACAGCTCCTTCATCATATATACAGGGTGTCCCACATAACCTTGAGCCAAGAATTTGAAAGTGAAAGGCAGTTAGGAGGCGAATTGAACCAAACGCATACTACTCGCACTAGCCTATAGGTACTCGGGCTATTTTTATTCCTCCCTATACTAATTAATTATTAATTATTCTTTGTCTATGTTTAATTATGGTCTGGAAACCCTAAATATGAACACTGAGATGTAGAGCATTTTCAAAAACCGCCCACTAAATTGTTTCCGGTACGATACGTCTCACGTTGTACAGAAAGCCCGCGAAATGTGAAAAGAAGCCGTGTGACGGACCGCGAGCGCAGTACTATAGTGCTGCTATAGGCTTTCATTACAACGCGGAAAAAATAACAGCGCTAGAAGTATCGTACAGAAATATATATATATATATATATATATATATATATATATATATATATATATATATATATATATATATATATATATATATATTATCAGCTAAGCACATAGATAAGCGCATCTCATGTAGCAAGTACGCGTAGGCCATTGCGCCTGTGGCTAAACAAATTGTCACGAGTTTAAATATCTTCGGAAAGCCGACAGTGGCAAAACCCCGACTACGGGTGTGAAAGAAAACTTTAAAAGCTCGGTGCACGTTGCAGACGGAATGTAACGTATTCACACATGACTGCGTCCAGTTCAATACGGTTTTAATGCGCGACGCTAAGCCCGAAGCTAACTAACACTAGGCGTTCGAGATTTATTTTCATTACTCAAAAGATTGAACCACCGGGGCCTGCGATTTCAACACAATACATATTTAAGTAAAAACTCACAATACGTTCCTTCTAGGCGGTGGACAGGCTAACTCACGCTGTTGCTTTCATATATAACGTTATATAAGTATACACCAAATGAGAGTGTCGCCTCGTAACAGACACTAAATTCGTACAAATGAGATACGTGAGCACGTAACCTGTGAGATCAGTCAAGATGTGCCGGGTAATTAATGGCTGCAGTGCCATTCGAGTCGCCGTTGGCGTCTCACAGCGAACACGATCACCGAGCTGCACAGGGAAAACAGGGCCACGGCCAAAGTAGGCGCGCGAGCCGTTAATGCTACACACGGGGCCTCGCAACGAGGCGTGCGACACCGCAACGCATGAACGGCGCTGCCCTGACGGTCACGAATGCATCGACAACGCACTCTTCCGGTGCCTGGAAGGCGCCCCGTAGCGCGACGCCCTATAAGGAGGTACTCTATATGCTACGCTAGCATATACAGCAACTCTACGACGCCCCGGACGCCACCTCGTCACGTGACTGCGAATGAGCCGGTAAAAGCCACCTGAGCGACAAGCCCTTGCCGCCATGAAACGCGGCGCACCACTTCGTTCGAAAGCGCCTGCCCGTGAACGTTACGAGCGCCCAGTGCGAAAGTGGTCGCTGGCACTTCGAGTGGTTCATGTGTGCGGAGCTACGTACTCCTTATTTGTCAACAGCTGTAGGTGCCGTCGACATACTGAGGCGCTTGTAACGACCTCGCGTTGCGTAAGTCGCGCCCAGCTCAAAGCTCGCCAGCGTCCTCTATGGTCACGCGACTACTGACACAGCAGCTGCCCCCGAGCGCAGCGCTTTGAGCTGGGAGGAGCCGCGACTTCCCTACAAGAGCCTCGGTATGTCCACGGCACTTACCGCTGCCCACAAACATGGAATAGGTCTATAGACCCTGTTTTTTTTTACATATGATTCCTTAAATGCCTACGTTACCACACTGGCGTTCATTCAGGCAAGCAATCATCCCGTCTATGTGTGCTCTCTCGTGTGCGCGTGTGTCTGGTAGCACGTTTCTCTTCCAAAACGCTTCCGGTCGAGCATCCCATTTTACGAATACTCTGAAACATTCTTTAAAAATAAAATAAAACAAAAGTCAATGAGCAAGCAGATTGCTCGGATGGACCAAAACGAAATGTACCGCTGTAGCAGGCATGCTCCAAAACATCGCCGTGGTCATGCACGTCGTTCGCAAGGTTGGTCTCGCCCCTGGGCTGTTGTTAATATGCGTGACCCTTCCAATCACACGCCTCAAAAATGCAGTGCCGAAGCTGCGACGTCAATTTTTGTACGCCCGTGCAATAGCCCAGAAAGGAGGTGATCCTTCTCTACCTAAAAGCACGTTTTCGTAAAGAAGTGACAGCGAGTAATTGACAATGCAAGCAGGTTTCGCTGTATAAAAACCAATGTTGAGCGAAACAAACGTAATGGTTTTACATTCTACGAACACATCACGCATTTACTGTTTGCCCCCTAACGAACACATTCTGAGCAAACGAATCTTCCCGAAGCTTACCAACAAATGTTTTTATCGTGATGTTTTTATTCGCGTCTGCTTGTAACCGAGTCAAACAGAAAGACGGCGCTAGAAGGATGCGCACACCAGAGCTGAATTATATTGTTAGATCTAGAAACGGCAAACACTGAAGGCATTGTACTCCAAGTCATTAAAGAGCAAAAAAATGTTTCTCAAAAAACAATGGCGACACTGTGTCCGAAATGCATCCATACGACAGCTGCTACTCAGAGGACAGCCTTATCCCAAACTCGCGTGCCGCTGTACAGACACAAGCGTTTATCTCTCGGTATTGCGCAATGTGACGCGGTAACAATAAATGCGCGATATCTTGGCGCGTGTTTTCCCAGCTGGTGGAGCAAATAGGCGGACGGAAGACGCAACGAAAGTGCGCTTGTCGTTCAGACGCGCGTGAAAGAACGAAGACTCCTTAATTTATCGGAAACAGTGCGCATTTGGGAAAGAGACCGGAAGGTGCGAACAACAAAAAAGAAACGATGCATGCTCATGATTGGCCACGCACATTTCCGCCATCTGCTCCTCTCTCTTCGCAAAGCCAATAAAGGAATGTCACAAACTCCCACATTCAATCATTAAAGGATCACATTAAAAGGATCGAAATCATTGAACATGGCAAATATAAAACGTGTGCCTTTATGTATAAATAAGTGACCTCGCCATAAATCTCACCTCTGAGACGGGCGCGCACGCCCGTCTCAGAACCACGTGCTTCGTTTCCAAGATAAGTGCCAGATAGCGCTCATGTCTCACGTATGACGTGACTTGATGCGCTCGTTCGCCTCCGCTGCACGCTCGAGGACTCTACCACAGCACCTCCAGAATACCATTCACCGATTTTCTTGCACAGAACGTCAAATAAATGTTTTTTTCACTCTCTCCACGCGCAAGACTATCGTCTTTCGACGACATTTGCAGATAAACATGCAGATACGGGGCCAATTTTTTTTCTATTAGTGCCTTTCTTTCTGTATTTCTTCGCCTTCGTGCTCATCTCGAATGATCTTTATACCTCTTTTTCTATGCCGTGCTGTACTCTATCATCGTCATCCCTCTTGCTGCAATATATGTATACTGTGCTAGGCTATGCTACTGGCTCCTAGCGTGTGTGGATAGCCGAGCACAAGAGCCAGGGCCCACCTCGTATGACTCTTTTGTCCGTCGTCCCGCTTGCGAGCGCTGCACGAAATTCATCAATGTCATCACGAACTAAGCTGACACTTAATAATTATGGTCGAGTGACACTCACTTTCGGATAGTGAGTTCAAATACCGCTTTGAGGGCAGTTTTTTTTCGCCACAATTTTCTCTCTCTCTCTGAACAGAGTTATTACATCCCACGCCATGCCATAGAAATTGGCGCGCGGGTTCTGGGAGCGAATAACAAGATAACGACGATGAAGCAGAAGGCGCGCCCGAAATAGCGTCGTTGCTCGGCGCCTTAAAAAGATCCGCTGATCAAATGTGCAGACGCAACGTAATGCAGCGAAGTAGGCAGATAAGCGAAGTCAGGCATGAAATTGTCGCCGCTACAATGGAGAAGGAATGGACGCCACGTGGAGCGCGAGACACGGAGAGCGAAACGAATTCGGTTATGCCAGTTTCGCTTGGACCCCCCACTTCGCCTGCAGCAGCAACGTGCCCGGCGTTCAGGTCAGCCGATGGGACAGCTGGCCCGCACACAGCCTGGGCGCAGGCAGGCAGCGAAAGTGGCTTCCATTTCGCAAGAGCACCGCAATAAGTGAATTAAGCATATGGGTCACCTTGGACGAACGGAGAGGGGATGACTGAGTGCGGGAAATAAAAGAAAAAGAACTGCCCAAACCATTGCACCAATGCGACTTAAGAGTGCAACGATCGAGGCATTCCACTCGCCCCCTCCCCCTTCCCCTCGACAAAAACGAGCCACGAGGTTTCGCATTCAAGTGACCCGCGACACCTCGGGTCACGCTGGTCTTTTCAGCCAAAATGGGCCGGCAGTGGGGGCAGGGAAACACAGCAAAAATTTGCAAGTTATGCATACGCAAAACCTCTTAGTTATGGTGCGTCCTCTTTAGCGACAGTGACAAAGCGAATGAGCACGTGTTAACAGTGTCAGCGGCATGCAAGGGCGATGCGTGACATGAAAACACGAAGGGTTATTTTGGGAGTTCACGCGGAATCTGTCACAAGAAAGAAGCAGAGGCACGCGCTGAGCATACCATGCAGCCATGTCCCAAGATGCACACTGGCCGAAATGATTCTCGTGCTGCGTGCATGAACATGTTTGCATGTTGAATGAAAAAATTTTCACGGCGTCCGAACAGCCGCAGGAGACGCTTCCGCTGCGCGAGAAAACCGACTACACGGCATGTAGCGTGAGACACGAGGAACGCAGAACGTCACTTATTGCAGAGACGGGACTGCCATATAAGAGAGTCACTGGTGGCTACCTTAAGTCAAATCGGTCAATTTGAGGGGCCCGTGGCAACCTCAAATTATACAAGGCGATATGGGAAATTTATGGCGATTTTCCGCTTAGGTCTCGACTGAGATCTGTATTCTGTCTTCAAAACGAGTGGGCGAAAAGACTTTCTCGATTTTGTAGTTTTCCACTCTCGCGCATTTCAGTACGTCTGTCCTGTTTCACGTGTGTATCTCTTCGATACACCAACATCCCGGAGACACTGGCGCTCTGGTGCATCTTGCAGCAACCTACCAGCACAATTTAGGTCAGCGGACTTCATCGCGTGCCACGAGGTGGTGGTGTGCACTAAGTCAACATCTAGAAAAACTATGCCTGGAACGTCACTCTCTTTTCAATTGGGAGAATCCTGCCTGCTGTTACGTTTGGCCCGGCGATTCGTCTGGGCAGGCGTCATTGTGCGTGAGCCGGTCTACTGGGTGGGGGGGGGGGGGGGGGCTCTCAGCCCCTTCGGCGCCTAGTCTGCCAGACGCTGTCGAAGATTTCGGCAATTACCCAGACCAGGCGGCAAGCAAAGGCGAGTTCCTGACTTTCAAATGCGGACCCTTTCGTCGTCCCTTCGAGCAGCAGCGGTGCCTGATGACTTCGGCAACTCATCCGGCGACGGGGAAGCTGTTGTGACAGGCGCCAGAGCTGACGGGGGAGCGGCACTCTTTTAATCCTCAATCAAGTAGCCGACCGGCCGGCTGCCTATGCTCGTCAGGCATTGTCCCTGCTAGCCAGAGGATGAGACGTCATGTTGCACGCCGCCGTAAACCGTTGGAGTTGGGACAACAAAGACAGCATCTTCCTTGGAAGAGACCGTGGCGGCCGCCGCAAATTGCCCCACTAATTGAGCGAACAAATCGGCAGACCCTTTGATGTATGCTGTCAGGAGCTGGGGACCTCTCGACTAGAGGCACACACACGACCATGAAGAGCACCGCTGGCGCCACCTTGCAGTGCAGTGTTCACAACTCAATATTGTACGTTCACGTGGACCGTGCATGCTCGTCCCCCTCACCTGTTGTGTGTGTGTGATTGGTGTTCCACTCAAAGAGGAGGAGCCCAAGAGGGCTTAAAACGACGCCGCCGAGTGCTGGACGTCGCTCTGAACCATGTAACAGTTCAACCACCACGCTCGTGGTTTGTGAAACCACTGACCTTTCTTTGCTGTAAATAAGTGTAAATAGTGCCATAAACCAGTTTGTTTTCGTATCCTCTTCTTGTCAGCGTTCGTTTCCTCCAGCCGGTTACACCAAGATACCACAAGAGACCGGGTAGACCCCCATTCGTAACACTGCACGCAATCTCGGAGGCCTCCTGCCTTGTTTTGCGACCGGCCGTCGCCTGAGACCGCTCGTCTCCGTACCGCTCAATCATGTGACATAACCGTACCACTCTGTCACGGCTGCTCGAAGGCAATTGTGAGAGCATTGCTGTGTTAGCAGGGGGCGGCCGTCGGAGACGCTCGCCTTCGTGCCGAAGGAGGAGGGTAAAATCAGACGGTAGGGCAGCGCGTTCGCTGCTCACGTTCCAGGCATAATTGTTTTAGAAGGCGTTGACTAGGTCCTTTAGGGGCTTCAAGAGCTTTAGGCTTCTTTAAAGCTTGGCTTCTGAAGTGGCTACGTGACGGTCAGGCCGCGTGTTCCCACCACAGCTCCAACTATCCTGAATAACAAGCTTGTCGAGCCCTACTACCTCTAATTTGGTATGTAGAGTTTAAATTTCTTATTACCATTCTTTTTCAGGGCGAAGCTCCCTATGCCGTGGGTCGTGCGTCCGCGATGTATGTATTAGTAGTGCATCGTGGTAGTACGTAGCCACCTCCGCAGCCAGGCTAGAGGAGCGGCACGCGCGCACTCCTTTGAATTGAGGAGGAAACACACGCACGTTAATCATGAATAGAAAGATGATTGTTTCTGATAAATAACCTACAGAGAAGAGTATCCGTGACTTAATCTGCCATGAAATTTGCCTTGAATATGACCTTGAATATGATCCTTGCTTATTAAAAAAATGATTCGTATCAGAAGGACGCACATTGAGCACTATATGGTTGCCATGTTGAGCTCACCGGGCGTAACCTCTTTGGTTTTAGCAAGTTTTAGCGAGTGTTGGGCCGCCGCTCCATGAACTAGAGGCGGCGAAAGGTGGGAACTAGACACGAAGCGCAGGCCGTATACGAAAGCGCGCGCGTGCGCTCCTGTAGTCCGGCCGTACCACCTATCGTTTAGTCCTTTAATGTCTGCTGGATGACGGTACTTCTGTATGATGAATATATGACGAAAAGATGCGAGATGGCGGTACTTGGAATGTTCACTAGATGGACGGACGGATGGGCAGACAGACGCATGAGCAGATGTACGAACAGATGCATGAATGAACGGATGCACGGACGGACAGACGAATGCACGTACGAAATCGCGAACGGACGGCAGCGCAGACAGATGCTTCTCCCCACTCTTGATCATGCACTCCGTGGATATGCTGCGATTTTTTAGGCTGGCCAAGAAGTCGCCTTCTTTGGACAGCCTTCACAAGCTGCACTGAGGTGAATGTGCATGTAGCGTATGCATGACCACACAAAAACGTGGTGTGGGAATTGCGACGGTTACGCAGAACTTTAGAAAATATTACCGTTGTTTTGCAATTAAGCTCGATCATCGAACGCACGATTCCACAGCAATGAAATTCGCTAAATTTGCAGGAAGAGTACGCAAGTGGTCCCTCTTTTGTTGAAGTGACTGGTTCGCCCTCTTTCCGCTACAACTGAAACCATCACAAACTTTTATTAAAAGACGCTAGCATTCAAGGACGCTGCTGGTGCATGCATGCTTTATATCGGTGCTCCCATGGTGCAGCGGGTGATGCGCGACTGGCATAAAAAACGTCAATATAGTTCAGGGGTAACGGTTGGTACTGCAATACGCCGCGCTATACAAAATTAGCAATATTTGTTACTGGGCACGCCACACATATGCAGAGTGGCGACTTTTTGGCCAAATTTGTATAAAAATGGCGACGTTTCGCTTGTCGTTCGGCGAATTTCACTCGAAAGTCAGATGCGACCCTGGCCAACGGTGAGCCGAGGGCCCCAGCGGGTCTTTCCCGGCTATTCCTTCAGGAGCTCATTAAAGTTATCGTCTGTGTGTCGGCAAAGTCTGTCTAGAAGGTAGCCTTTGAATTTAGTGTAAGCTGATTTGAGCAGCATGCATATTTTTGCCACGACATGCGGCGCCTGGTCTGACTTATAACCATACGCCCAGTTTGTGCCGCGCATGCGCTGCTGTCTCGCACCCCTGTGTTCCTTTTCAATAAACCAGCGGTGCGCCTGACAGCGACGAGTGTTTCCCTATACACCACCACACGGGGTTGTCAAATTTGGCCATGAGTGTGCTCGGTGTCGATCCATTGACAATCACCGGGAAAGTCACGCACACGTTCACGTGTATACACGTGGGGGACCAGCACAAACTGACCACAGATCGGCAAGAAATGCAGCGCTCACTCTTGCCAACAATTTCCTCGACGGACACAAACAGTAGGGCTGACGTGAAGCTACAAAAGCTCGAAACCTTTCACCACATACGAAACCGAGCCATTGTTGGCCACGAGGTACAGCTACGCACACAAGAGGGACTCTGAATCGACGTCACTGAAGGAGATGACACATCCCGTAGGTATGGAGAGGGCCGACAAATTTTCGCCATGTAATCAGGCCCAATCAGCTCAGAATATAAAGAGAACTAGAAGGTGTTCTCTATCTCTTTGGCCACGGAGAGCACACATTTGTGCGAATTACAGTGACTCAAATTAAAGTGGCACAATAGTCTTTTCATTCGTTGAAATATCCCGAGCCAAAACTTCTCTCCCTGGCACGAAGAGCTCTGCAACGCCGCCGTGGTCAAGTGACTATGGCACCCGAGTGCTGGTGGCGAGATCAAATCCCGGCCGCGGCGTTTTCAATCGAGGTGGAATTGCTTGATGCCCGTGTGCTCATATTTGGGCGCAACCCCGGGTGGTCAAAAATTTCCAGAGAGCTCCATGGTCTCTCGTAATCCTATCACGGTTTCGGGACGTCCAGCCCATCAACTATTATTATTATTATTATTATTATTATTATTATTATTATTATTATTATTATTATTATTATTATCTGGCCCCGCCGCGGTGGTCTAGTGGCTAAGGTACTCGGCTGCTGACCCGCAGGTCACAGGTTCATATCCCGGCTGCGGCGGCTGCACTTCCGATGGAGGCGGAAATGTTGTAGGCCCGTGTGGTCAGATTTGAGTGCACGTTAAAGAACCCCAGGTGGTCTAAATTTCCGGAGCCCTCTACTACGGTGTCTCTCATAATCATATTGTGGTTTGGGGACGTTAACCCGCCCCCTCCTCCCCAAAAATCAATCAAATCATTATATTGATTGTTCCCAACGCTGACATACAATTACCAGAGAACATTACAAACCGCCGATTTCAGGACAAGATCGGCATGGCGGGTTAAAACAGCTCCTCCAGAAATGAAGGCAGATTTTTTATTTTGGGGGGGGAGGGGGAGGGGGTACAACCAACTTCACGTACGTTAGGGCGTGTGCCGCTAAGCAGATACATATGTAAAAAAAATAATTACGAGAAGAGTGCGTGTAATCTCAGACGCCCCCTTTGGTTACGCCACTCAGCTCATCCAGAGTGAGCGCCCGAAGAAGCTGAGCTCCGTCCGAAGTTGAGGGAGAGTCCTGGTTCCGGGCGCTTCCCGCTGCAGTGCAGACTCGGAAGCCCGCGCTTTCTCTTCCTGGGCGAGCGACGGAAGGGGCGTTTGTGTGCGTGCCTCTGCGGCCCGCTCGGGCGAAGCATGCACGCCGGAAGGAACGACACGGGAACGCACCCGTGGAGGATGGGGGGGATCTCGCACGCCTCCCTCCACGGAGTCAAGCTCCGCTGCGCTCATAGAGGACCACTAAAGTTGAACACGGATATTCTCCTATTAGTACATTATGCTTGCACACTATACCGAAAGCACCACTCCAGCGGCCAAAAGATGCTCGGTAAGTGAAAAAAAAAAAAAGAGCAATAATGCTCGGTGGTGCGGTCACCATGAAGTTACCGAGACGACGTCTTCATAAAATCTGAATTAAAAGCGGTTACCACCAAAAATTAAAAAAACAAGCAATAACCATGATCATTTCTCCTCATGAATGACTTGTTTTTATAACGGTTTAATTTGCAAGCATCAACGTTGTGATATATGATTGAGTAATTACAATCAGAATGTCATTAATGAGAACAGCACGCACACACAGCAACAACGTTACGCCATGCTTTCTTTCTTTCTTAGTTATTATTCGATAATGTATACATACAGCACCGGCGTGGCTTCGGGGTGGACAAGGCTACACGACAGGTACGATTCACGAGTGGATAGAGGAATATTCATAGCTTCACCTCATGGATATGCAGCCGGTGCCAGTGAGAAGCTAGGCTTTATAAAGAACACCTTTTGTGCCTATACTTTCATGTCATACAAATTTATTATGTGCACGAGGTAACATAGCGCAGGACTTCCATTCAAGCATATTAAAAGAGGAAAAGAATAAGCCGTGCCTATTTGACACAAGGTCACGTCAACATGTTCTGTTACACAAGACCCAAGACAGAGTGCTAAGCTTACTAATATCGCCTCAATGAACCTCAACGGATCCCCGTGCTAGCAAATAGGTAGTAAAGAGCTCATAATAATAGCTTATAAAGATTCGTTTAACACGTTCGTTAGTAAGTGCATGGCAATATTTGTACCGGTTCGCAACGGGTATACATTAACCATTACAGCTTTTAAATGTCGGCTAACATAGACTTAGTAACAAGGCAGCGAGTTATTAATAGGCCGAGAAAGCTAGCAACAGCTGCTGTTATTATTTGTTCACTGTTACAAGCTTTTTCCTATGTTTTTTTAGGAGTACAGAGCCTGATCGAAACGGGAAAGGGAGTGCGGTTGCAATCCGATTACGAAAATGAACAGCATCAATATGGATGATCACAAACATGGACCACAGAAACACCTAAAGCCGAGTGACGTGGTTAGCGCATAGTGCGCACAATGCGTAGCATCAAAGTGAACAAACATATCGAATTAGCGAGTCTCGATACAAATACTGCATAAATAAAATAATCAGTGTGTGCGTCGAATGCAATATTAAACTCCTCGACCCGAGGTTGACAAATGGGTCGCTGCCGTAGCACCAACACTTTCACTATAGGGGCGGCTCAGTTTCACTAAATAATTTATTGATATGTGGGGTTTAACGGCCCAAAACCGGAAATTTCGGCTCCGGAAATTTCGACCACCTGGGGTTCTTTCTTTCACGTGCACCCAAATGCGAGCACACGAACCTACAACGTTCCCGCCTCCATCGGAAATGCAGCCGCCGTAGCCTAGGTCTGATCCCGCGACCTGCAGGTCAGCAGCCGAGTGCCTTAGCCACTAGACCCCCGCGGCGGGGCAATTTCAGTAAATAGCACGCACGTTTCATGAGGGGCAACGCCCGGGTGCATTGTTGTATGCGTAAGCACGAGATTCGTATCTGTGAATTGCGCAGTCAGCCTGAGCGGTCACTTCAGTTAGTTGTTCTCTCCACACAAACGGTATACGAGACGAAACGAAACTAGCGGCCATTACAGCGCAATGCTCTCGTTCCTTTCCCGCGCTATTTATTAGGACACTCGCCTACAGACACCACTCGCTATGACGAAACAGATCGCGGTTCCTATAGTAGAGGGAACTTTAGTATAAACGCAAGTATGGCGGTTCAACCATTCTGCTTCGCGCCTTCGAGTTTGTGGTTCTACATAAAACACTGCGCTTGAAGTGCAGCGATGCGCAACGAGCACCCACGAAACACATTGCGCGGACTTGGGAGTGTGATAATCGAACATTTGCAAAACACTAACAATAGAAAAAGAGTCGCAAGTAAACCAAACTAACGTTTGAAGACATCACAAATGTTAGCTAAATCAATCAATTACGCGTAACGCCGTCCCCGAACCACCGCAGCAAGACGGTTGAAGAGACCGTGACGTGTTTGCGTTAGTGGAGCGGATCGTTCGTCTTGAGTTCAGGAGATGTTCAGCAGTGTTCAATTCGGATACGCCGTGTCTGCAGTGCCTGAGCCCACAGCGTCTCACGTAATGGGTAAAGTGGTACCCGCACACACGTACGTTGCTCAGTCTTGGAATTCTTCCTCTTTTCGAGCGCATGAGCTCTGCCTTTCGGACTGTTTCGGACGATGGCAGGGGTTTGAGATCACTTTCGGCAAACAGTATACGTCCCCGCGTCTGCTCCTTTTTTTATCCAGCTTACTCCTCGAGCGGCAGTCAAATATCGCCCTAAAAATCACCATTGCGACGTACGGCATTTACGAGATATGAAAGAGCCGCACAGCTTGACTGAACCCCGTATTCTAGAACGTCCCTTCACTCAACGCTTCACCTTCACTAGAGAAAGCCGACGGGAGCGCCATCTCCAAGAACGGCAAGTCACTGCATATCAAGAATAATCTGCTGAGATTCTTGAGTAGCGCAGCGTCATGTTCAGCCGAGCAGTGGCGCATTGCTCAACTCTGTCGACTGAAGCGTGAAAGTCGAGTCGAGAAACGTTTGTGAATTTAGTGTCGTCTGCTGCTCGGTGACGGCGGCGCATACGCCGAGATCAAATCCCAGAGTAGAACGGTGTAACGTGTTAGCAAGCTGCACGGCTTCGTAGTGTACGCCTGCAGTCTTGTGCACACCAAACAACCGAAACACGTAACACTTACTAGAGTGCGATTTCTGCAGAGAAACGACATGTTCGGCGTTCGTGAAAGCGAGTCGCCCCCAAAGTGGCGGTTATCACACAATCACGTCCCCACCGTAGGATGCAGGCTAATCGCCGCCACCTGCTGCCCATGCACGAGATGCCTTTGGGCGCAATATGGATGAATGCACACACGGCCCACGGACACGCTCAACCGCCGCGCACCGTCAAAGGTGACGCACGTGCGTCGTTCATTAGTATTCTCGGCGACACTCGGCCAAAGCGCTGCAGCCAAGGTTAGGGGAACTCTCGTCAGCCGATCAGTAACGAGCGCTGACTACGTGTCACAAAGGGGTGCTCGCCCGCTGCAGATCTTATCACGAATAAACCATTTAGTCGGCGTTGCACACGTGATCGTGTCGAGGTATTCTGACGCAGTGGCAATATGCCGTTTTAAGCCCAGCGCACGGGATTGGTGAGCAGTAGTTTAGTAATCGAAAGCGGCAAAAACTCGTCCCCGCGAGACCATTAAACTTCCTGATAAGCACAGCAGACGAGACACGCAGGGACCATGCCTCTGCCGACAATTTTCAAGGATGTACTTTCGCAGTATACTTATTTCCGCAATGATTTATTACACCAAAAGTGACCAATTTAAGTTATGCGGCATTCGTTACGAGCAAGGATCTCGAACAGATTGGCCCGTTATCCGCGGCGGCGCGAAATATGAGCAGCAGCGCAACACGTGAAAGTGGCAGGACACATTGTTTGACAATAGACAGGTGCGAACAGTTACTACGTCAACTACGTCCTTTCACTTCCATTAAGCGCACTTACGTTCACCGCAGGACGTCCAGCGTTGCACGGACAGAGGACAGGCAGATAACCCTTGCGGTTATCTTCATTAAGACGAAATAATCAACCCTCGAATTGGTGTTTTAGCATTTCTTGGCCACCCATACCGTCTCAATTCTTGGTCACCGTATAAGTTAGTGAAAAACAAACCAAAGAAAGCTAACGACGAAGCAACCGTCACACTGAATGGCTCAAAAATGAATCCACTCTCACCGGGCGAGAGCGCTCTCCTCTTGGAGAGCCTCGAGGTGACGGCGGCGGCCGACACTGCCGAACCGGCGGCCTTCTTGATCCTCTTCGAGACTCGGAAGGAGCGCCGGGCGAACGCCAGCGTCAGCATGGGCATGCTCACGGGCTGGCGTCGCACGCCGCTCTTGGACGACGGTGACCGGGCCTTGCTCGACGGCAGCCACTCGGTCAGGGAGGGGAACTTCATCCTGAACAGCAATCCTCGGTTATCCACGGCCAAGAAGTTGCGCTCGTTCTTATCCACAAATGCAGATGTAACGTTCACAACGAACAAGCTCCGAGCGTCGTCCGCACCCCACTCGACGTACACTTTGCTTCAAGGTCCTAAGACACGTTCCAACGGCCCGATCCTGCGGCGCCGATTTGCCACTGCAAGATGTCACAGTACATCCACGATTGAAGCTTCGCACCTAGAAGGGATCGGCGCCGTAAATGAATTAGCGAGAGAAGCTGCTGGCAGAAAACTTTCTAGTCGTCCAGTTGACATATCCAGAGACGGGACTCAGAATATACGGCATGCAGAGACATTCTCCTTCGCACATGCGGACACATTTTGCAGCTGCCACGTCCAAATCATCGACGCTGTCATCGCCAGGTGGAGGCATCGAATCATGCGGAGACTAGCGACCGGCGTCTCGAAGCCTCTTCAGCGGCGGAAGTATGGAACTGGCGTGCTCCACGTCCTGCTCGCTACCACAACGAGAAGGCGACACTGGAAAGAAGCTGGGCGGGTTCAAAGTCTGCTCCAGCATCAGCGTTTGACAGCAACCAAGACCGCACGTAAAACGGTGAACGTATATTCAGGTTTGGGATGCATTTTGAGCGTCACCAATGCAAGTGGTGTCGACGAGAAGTCTGCTTCCAAGCTGATCGACTCCGCACCAGCAAGGACGTCTAGCGTGGTTCACTCGGGAGTCGAGACAATCACTAAGGTAGACACTGGGTTAGAACACCGATTTACGCCGCCGTCCCTCCTCACCGCGTCTGAGCGACGAACAGGTGCGCACACAGCGGGTCACTCGAAAAGTGATCAGAGGCTACTTCCACGATCCGTACACGTCCTGGATACGAGCGCGGTTGAGGCTCGCTCGGCGCCACCGAAGTGTGAAGGAGGTCACCTGGAGGCGTCCGACACGGGCAGTCAGCATCCGACAGCATAACCCAGGGGGGCCATCACCGACGCATTCCACTCGAAGAGAATCGAACCCATAGTGCCGCTGCTCGACGGTGTCGTTGTCTCCAACGTCCGAGGTGGTGCGTTCGCGGCGTGCACCTTGCAACGGCGCGCGACGAATGAATGAACGAGCGCCGGCCGGAGACAACACGCGCCGAGAAAGGAGGCGCGGTGCCACCACCACCACGTCGGGAGAGCGCATAAAAGAGGGTCACGTGATGCGTCACTCTCCCCTGCACACGCCGCCTGGGAGACGTAGCACGGCAGAGGGGGGACGGAGAGGGAGAGAATGACACCACGCGATCAACGAATGCAAGCCGCGCAAGTTGAACACATGTCGCTGCGCAGGAAAGCAAGTGGAGAGCGGAGGGTGAAGGAAAAAGCAGAAAATAATTAGAAAAACTCCAGAGTGGCAAAACAAAAAAAGGAAGAAACGACAGGGAACAGACCTGAGCGCTAGGCACACCCGAAACACGCAAGGCGATAAAGTGCAAAGAGAGAGATACGGAAGGGACGGAACACCTGTCGCCCGCGAAGCGATCGTAGGTGAAACAACTAAAGAAAACTAAGTGGGCGGGAGTGCAGACGGGGTTCGAAACCGAGCCTAGAGCGCGCCCCACAACTGTCGCCAATTGTGACGCAAATTCCTGCAGATTGTTCCACCGAACAGAGCGTGGAGATGAGGGGCCCCTGCTTGAACACGTCCACACGGGTCCCCATTGCGAGCGAGCGAATTCTGCCGTCCGCTTATTCATTTATTCTTTTCTCGGCGCACCGGCAACCCATCCCCTACCAGCTCCTTTTCGTTGCGCCTCGCAGCGCGATAGTGGCGAAGAAAGAATCGTTACAGCGTGCACACATTGTGACATACCAAGACACTTGAAACGCATCGAGGAAAACCACTCGAGCGGACGGATCAGCGACTGCTTGGCACGTTCGTTCTAAAACCTCATTTGGCATTCTGCACACTGTATCGTTTGCCATACTTATTCCCCTAAGGCACGTCACCACCTATAGTTAGAATAAAAGAAAATTGCCGCCACCGCTCCACTCAGCAGCACATGTAGGGTGATTATGAAGGGCTATTCAGTTATCAGACAGCTGTACAACTATCGGTGCTGAAAGGGCGTTCATGGTTAGCCAACTACCGTACTATTAGAAAATTTCTTTCTGCTGGCTTTCAGATAATGTGCGAGAACCGAAGAAAGAGGAGGCTGTTTCCTGCAGGTAAGAAAACCCAAAAGTTCATAGTGTTTAACGCACCGAAAATCCACGGCATGACTGTGAGGGACGCAAAACTATGTAGAACGCTGAAAAACGTATTTGAATACTACTGCGTCAATTCAATTCCGTGCGCTGCGTGAGAGATACTCGTGAAAAAGCGCGCACTCGTAGCCAGAAACGAGGCCACCTGCGGCTGCCCGCATCATTTGTCGTTGCCCAGCTGCGACCTCCACAGCACGATTCGGTACTTAGGGACGCATCGCCAGAGATCTAGCAACCGCTACAAGATTGTAGCGTTTAATAAATGCAACAGTGATAAATATTGTCACAATGCCATTACTGCCTTGTGTCGCCAGACGTAGAATTGTGGACATCATCGCATTAGAAAGTGAATGCTAGAACAAAACAAAAAAAAGGCACCCTATAAACTTCTTTTCATTTCGCTCGTTAACTTTCTTCCCATGACCTGAGACGCATTTCAACCTTGTTTCATTGTTCCCCCCGAGTCTGAATGTGTCTATTAGAAAGAGCGCAGCTCAGTAAATATATGCGTGCACTTGCGAGGTTTACAATTTTGCAAACCTGTGGCTACAAGCGCAGAAAAAAATAAATAACGAGCAACGTCAACGAGAACCCTTCCCCCCATTGTAGCTGAGCTAAATGTCCCTACTAGCTTTGTACGCATACTCTTTAACGTTACCGTGTTAGCGAAATAACGGATTGCGTTTAGCGTGTTACGTTCAGCAAATTTTTAGCTTCCGTACATCGCGTCACCGAATGGGCGTTCACTAGCAAATATCCACTGTGCGGAAACTCCAGCCGCCGGGTTAAAATCAGCTGAAGTGCGAGCGATCAGCTTCTTTCAGGTGGATTACCAAAGCTCGAACGATCTAGAATACCGAAGCCGTATAACCGTGTGATGCTCGACCTCGACAGGCTAAATCGGTGGCGCCGGTGCCAAAGTGAACCCCGAGTTATCATGCAAGGGAGACTGCAGATGAACGAGGCCAGCACACAATCGTTTTCGCAGAAATAGCGCGCGTTCTACTTCTGGTGCAGATGCCCTGCAGCGGCCTAATCGTGCGTGAGTGGCCTTTCTACGTCACGTTTCACTTCAAGAACGAAAACAAACGCGTCTACGACTGTGGTTGCACGTATAGTACCATAAGATGTCGACACCATCGTCCGGTAACGCGGTATTCCTACACCTCTTAGTGTATTCCGGGAAACGGTGCACGCTAAAAACCTCTTATGATTATGCCACAGTGGCGATTGAATCTTATCTACATCAAATATAGTTTCAATAAGGCCATCATCACCATTTAGTGGTTGCCGCAAACGTGAAGGTATACGGTATACGTACGTATACACTCCGATCGGGACCTATAGGGCGCCCTTTGAAAGCAGCGCCACTTGTGGTGCGGCAGGCGCGCAACGTTGAGAATCGTATAACAGACAACAGCTCCTCGTTGCTTTGACAATATGGTGGCAAAAACGCCCGTGGCCGGCGCGTTGGTTCTTAGCAGGATTTTAAGATATCGTAGGGAGACATTCTTCTACAATGTCACTGTGAATAAAAGGGAAAGCCTGCACGAAAGCGGCGACGTTTCCCACGTTAGCGAACGCCTAGCTGCCCGTCATCAGTGCTGACGGCAAATCCGTGCGTCAAGTGTGTGCAATACAGAGCGCTTGCTTCGTAACTGTCGTGGTAAGCTGTCATTTCTTCACACTTGGAATGTTATTGGTGGGTGCACATTACCCGCGTACTATCGAGAACAATATGAACTCGAACACGCGAGCGCGAGGCTAAATGACTCAAAACCGAGATAACGGGATACGTGGATGGCGCTGCCGAAACCGGATGGGAAAGGATGTGCGGTGTTCCATTGTCAGTTCGCAGTCCCGCTTCGCTGTCGATGATCGCATGCAATCTCTCACTAGCGATGAGAACACGAAGAAAAATGCACGAAAAACAAAGTGAAAAATACGAGTACAAAAATGCGCAGCCAACACCATCTACATATACTAGAGGCATGACATCACGGCACCCTACGTCGCAGCCGGTATCTTAGCAGATATACATAGCCTGATAGGTGATTGGGCGTGGCTGTGCGCATTATGCGAGTTCACATCACCGCTAGCACCCGCGAACCACTATAAGCTGCCAGTTTGCAGCAATGATAGCGAGCCGGAAGTGTCAACAGATGCCACAAGCGCGTCACCCTTTCCACTTCACTTCCGAGAACGGACCCCGCGAATCAGCCGAGGTGGGAGGCCATTCACCGCGCGCTCGCGCGTTCGAACTCATATTGCTCACGATAGTACTTGCAAAATACTCAGAGCATTTAGAAATACAGATGGCTCCGTGTTCATGCGCTTTGGCCGGGCGGCGTGCTCGTTCGTTCCTGCCACGGCGATGTTTAGCCACCGAGTCTCACGAATTGTTTCGCTTGGAATCGTAGCGGCATCATCCTCGCTCACCATGATCAGAGTCCTTAGCTCACGCAGCTACGCTACAAGCTTGAGTCGCGGACCCGTTTCGTCTTTTGCTTCGTCTTGTATAGAGTGGCGATCACTTCGGCCACTGTGACGTCTCTCTCATCCACTAGAACCTCTTGCGTTGTTTATGATATTTTCCGAAACGCACATCCGTCGCTACAGCATTGACAAAGATTCGTTTTTCACCATGTAGCTCTGCTACTCTTCGTCCGTCATTTATTCCTAACATGCAGATTATTTACCGATCAAAGAAAAAGAACTCTGGATGAACTGCACCAAAGAATGCGATTCAACTTATCACTTCCGTTTTTTTTTTTTTTGAGCTACAACCCTAGGTTTTAGCGAATGGAGCATTTGCGATTACGTATGAGAATAATTACGCGAGACGATAAAACATCAATGCCAAGGTTATCTAAAGCTTATTTTTCAACAACATTAGTGTTTCATTTCGTGAATTAACCTAGTTACTTGTTTCGAAAACGATCTATTGCTAAGCATTTTGAGATTATGAAAAAAACTCCTACCTATAACGAGGCACCTCGACTTTCATGGCCGATCCCCCACGGTGGGGCGCCAGTTTAATAGGGGTGAACCAACACATCAAAGCTTTAGTTTCATCCTACCGCATTCGCATAGCGCTGCTGGGTGGTGTTGCGGACCGGGGTCTCACCGACGAGTCCCAGCTCACGTGGGTTGCCGAGACGTCAGGGTTACTTTGGACCCTGACTTCAGTGGTAGCATGGAGCAACTTCAGGTGGAGCTAACTATGCTAACAAGTTGAGGAAACGAAAAACAAACAAGTTCACTCGCACTATTTACAACTATTACTGTATAGAAGGTTAGAGTTCCGCAAACCACGAGCGCGGTGAATGAACCGTTAAACCATGGTTCAGAGCGACGTCCAGCACTTTGCAACGTCGTTTTAAGCTCTGTCGGGCGCCTCCTTCTTGATTCAAATACTAATCACACAAATGACGCCACACAACATGACATCAACCAATAACACTCGCCCATCAAGTAATCATTGCACCTCCCGACGCAATGCCCCTACGGTCAGTTTCACTGAAGAGAGAGGAAGTGGGGTCCTTCACGGAACAAGTTGGCGAATGAGGGCTTCCTGCCGTCTTTTCCTAGAAGGGCAGCAAAGAAGTAGAGACTTTAATCGCTTAGCCACGACCTGCGAGGTCGGTCTGCTTCGCCGTCTCGCCGAACAAGCCAGCAGGAGGAAATGCCCGTAGGGATATTGGCTCCCGGACCGCCGACGTTACCACATTCTTATCCCTTTGTTGCTTCCCGCCGCTTGGCGCTCTTTCCGAGAGAAGAGCACTTGTCTTTCAGGACGTGGGAACGCACTCCGGCTATGCTTCTCATGGCCAGCATGGCGCCCACGGACGAGAGTCACAATAGCGGGCTAGAAGTGTTTACAGTATAGTGTACGGTACTTAACTCAGTTCACCCTTAACTGATGGTCCTATGAACCTAGCAAAGCTCTAATTGACCTCGCATTGCATTCCCCTAACTGCGATGGGTTCACGGCGACATAATAATTAACAAGTTCCTTTAAATCGTTACACCAGCATCGAGATAAAACCACAATGCCTTGCATACGTCTCTTTTCCCATTAGCTCTATGGCCGCAAGAACATCACGCAAGATCATTGCACCTGCAGATGTGGTGTATGAAAACACTTCAAGCATGCAGCGACAGAACCAGAGACGGCAGAGGGAGCGGGAAACAAACACGTTTTACGTCTGACAACCGTGATCCACTTACTTAGCTACCCAATAAACGAGTCGAAAACTGTAAAACCTCGTTCCCGCAGGACACAACCTTTTGGTGCAATCTACTACGCAGCAGTTCATGATTCCGATAAACTTTTATTCCGATAAGCATTTGATTCCGATAAGCGTTTGGTTGTGTTCGGGCAGACGCCACCAGGTGGCCGCACGAATCGAAAACGCATTGCTGCCAATGAAAAGGGGCGATTTACAAAATATTTATATATGTGGTTGCAAAGGTTGGAGAATGAAGGCACATAAGAGTAATGGCTCCACGCGGTACACTTACCTCGCTGATGCATGCGTACTATATATATACCGGCTGCGGCATCAACGTGGTGTCGTATACATGCTGGATGTGCTATTATGGCCATCGTCAGTAGGCGCCATGCTGTCGCTGAGAAACGTAGCCGGGCAGCGCTCCTACGCGCGGAACCCCAGTTTCTCGGATCCAGCGGCGGAGAGCGACAAAGGGATTAGAAGATGGGCCGAGAGCCAATGTCCCTACAAGAAATTCCTCCGGGCTAGCTTGTTTAGCGAGACGGCGTAGCAGACCGACCGCACAGATCGTGTCTCCGCGATTCAAGTGTCTACTCCTTGGCTGCCCTTCCTGTAAAGGGCAGAAGAAGCATCCCAACCACCAAATTGTTCCGGGAGAGATCCCCATTTCCCCTCTTCTCGGAATATTGAGTTGAGAGGGGTAATAACTATTCGGCGGACCGTGCTTTACTGACTCATGCCCTGTGGGTGGTGTTTTGTGTGTGTGTTGCTGTTCCACTCAGGGAGGAGGAGCCCGACAGGGCTTAAAACGACGCCACAGAGTGCTGGACGTCGCTCTGAGCCATGTAACCGTTGAACCACGACGCTCGTGGTTTGTGAAACTCTCAAGCTATCTGTGCTGTAAATAAGTGTTAATAGTGCCATAAACCTGTTTGTTTTTCGTATCCCCATCTTGTCAGCGTTCGTTTCATCAACCCGAAGTTGCACCTCGCTACCACAAGAGACCGGGTAGACCCCGGTCCGCAACAACTGGTGATCAGCGCTGGGATTCGGAGCAGCAACTGGTGAACAGCGCCGAGAGCCGCAACAGAGCGCTCGACACAGCGACATTTACGGTATCTTGGAATACGAACGCAGCGACTGGTAATCGACAGAAACAAAAAACACTGCAACCAACGAATAGCTGCAATCACTGCAGACGTTGTTGGGCGATTTCACTTAGCGATGGTTTTTTAACGTTTTGACAGGCTCTTTCGAAACAGCTCAGGACTGAGGACCGCTTCGGCATGTCTGCCGCACGCTCGTGCAAACATCCTGTACACTAATGTGGCAGTTAATGTCTCTAGGAATCGAATATCAGCTGTTCTTACCGCAGCTGCATAATTCCCAGACTTTCACAGCAGGGCTGATGTGCCCGAGCTTTGCTGGCTGGCATCATGCTGATGCTGATGACCTCTGATGGATGGCGCTTACCCACAAAGGGGGATGGGCCAAGAACCGGGCGGCAGGATATTTAAATGAAACTAAACTAAAAATGAAGCCAATCTGAAAAAGTAGCGTAAAATAATACTACCAAAAAAACAAAAATGTGTGCTGAGCAAGCGGTCAAACCATCTTTTGTTTTTGAAAGACATTACTATGAATTATAAACTAAAGATCTGAAAAGGTAGTGGTTCACTAGCATGGTAATCTTTTAGTTGCGTTGATGTAGTCAAACACAGCGGAGCATACATCCCTGTGGCAGTAACCAAATGAAGCACCGCCAAGTGATAAAATTACTGGTAAATTTACTTGTATTCCTAGCTTTTGTAATGCGGCTACTAAAAATCTTTTTCTCTGATAAGAATAACGATGACAGAATAAAAAGAAATGTTCAATTGTTTCAATTTCGTTGCACCAAATGCATAGCGGTGACGCCTTGAGCTGAGCTTTATTAAGGTAATAATTTAGTTGTGGAACTGCACAGCGCAATCTGGTATAAGTGACCTCTAACTGGCGAGATAAACACCACTGTTTATTCCAGCAATAGCTCAAATGCTCGAAATCTTTGAAGTTATCCAAATTACCTTTTCCCCATTGCAGGCAAGCATTTCGGAACCTTTGCGCGGTTACGTAAGCCGTATCTGGCAAAACTGGAATGGTGGGCCCACCCAGGGATACTGCTGCTAAAGAGTCCGCCATTTCGTTCAAATATAATCCGCGGTGGCCTGGTACCCATAGCAAATGCAGTTTTTTTACGTTTTTCGGTACTAAATGCCGAAACGTATTCATCAGCTCCGAATTTACTGCCGCAGAAAGTGCATTACAGACTGATAACGAATCTGTAATGATCACTGCTAATGATTCGCTTGAGGGTAATTTGCGTAGGGCAAGAACAATGGCCAATAATTCTGCCATGAATACCGGGGTATAATCTGGGAGTCGAATCGAAAAGGACCAGTCCAAAGAAGGAGAGAAGATGCCAACCCCAGCCTTTTCTTTTGACACAGATGCATCAGTCGCTATGATATTGCTTATCTCTAGGTGGGCTAGATAATCTGCTAACTGGTCATTTAAATACCTATATGCCAATTGTTTCGCGTTATGAGGAAATATATCATCGAATTGTATGCTAAGCATTGACTTTAGATTGTGTATTGGACGAATATGTCTAATTTTTACATTCAGTTGCTTTAGTAGCGCTTGTGCAAATACTATTTGCGGGGTGTGTAGTCGCGACCAATGGGTTTCGAAAAATAAAGTCGGTTCTTGAATGAAAGCGTAAAATGAGAGTCTTTGGTGTGAACTGTATATCTTTAAGAATGCTTGCACAGTAAGAATTTTAAACCTATTTAGCAGAGAAGGTAGGCGAGCTTCCATATACAACACGTTGTTTGCAACAAACATTGGTAGACCCAGACACAAACGCAACGCTTCTCTTTCCAGCAGTATTAGGGGTCTCACTTTATAGGCTGCGCTGCCAGAAAATAATACGCATCCGAATTCCATGATGGGCCGCACATAAAGTTTATATATCATTATTAGCACATCTCTTCTTAAACCCGCTTTACGGTTTGCAAGCTTCCGTAGCCACCCCATGGCCCGTGTTGCCTTGGAGTACACTTCATCAATGTGACTTCTCCAATTTATTGTGTCACTATATTTGATGCCCAAATATTTAAGGGAATTCACCTGCGGAATGAGCTCATTACTGTACATTAACGAGATGTTGATAGGCTGCAGAAAAGAGAATGCAAGGAGCACACTTTTCTTTACGTTCAGGGTCATATGAATATTTTTAAGCCATTTTTCTATCATATTGAGATAATTTTGTAGACTCTGGTATAATGATTGAAGGTCGGTATTACTTGCGAAGAAAGCAATATCGTCCGCGTACACATATAACTGAATATCCTTAGCTGATGGAACGGAGCTTAAGAAAATGTTAAATAAAACTGGCGACAGGACAGCCCCCTGTGGTACGCCACGTGTCTGTTTATATCTATTCGATGAGTACCCATCTTTAAAGCAGTAATATTCTCTCCCTCTTAAAAACTCCGACACCCACGCAGTGATGTAGTTGGGAAAGTGGTGATATTCCATCTGTTTTAATAGAATTGAATGCTCAACCCTATCGTACGCTTTAGCCAAATCTAAAGTAACTAAAGCACAGTATTGGCGCCGACGCCGAGCCAGTTGTATTCGGCTCTCTAAATCAACATGCGCACACCATATTGAGCAACCGGATCTAAAACCAATTTGACTGGGGTTTAATATTGCGTTATTATTAATATATTTCATTATCCGGGCATTCAAAACTCTTTCAATTAGCTTAACCAGATTTGACGTGATTGATATCGGCCTTACATTGTCCAAGGCGAATCCTTTTTCCTGCTTTTTAAGAAGTGGAATCACTTTAGACAGCTTCCATTCCGCAGTATCCAAGCTTTTGTCAAAGAAAAATTCACCAGATTAAGTACTTCAGTTGGACAAATCTCGAATATTACTTTTATCATTGAATTTGTTATCCCATCTGGTCCAGGTGCCGAAGGAGATAAGTGCCTTATTATCTCTGCCCGCTCATCTAAAGTAACCTCCTCGAAATCCTCGCCTGCCATTGGGTTCACAATGTGCAGTGGTAGAATTGACATAAATCTATCTTGGAGCCCTTTCGCAATATTTTCTACTAAATCAGAGAGCTCACGGGGGGAAAGAACAGAAGAGTCAGTATTTTCAGCGGGTGGTAACATCTTTTGAGATCTTAAAAATCTGAAGAGCGCTTTTTTGTTTTTAGCCCTAGAAAGATACTCATGTCATTTCATATTATAACCATCTTTTGCTGTACTTACTGTGCGTTTGAAGTCTGCTGCTGCGAATTTATAATCACACCAATTTTTTGGACATTGGTTGACCAGCAGTTGTTTCCATGCAGCTTTCCGTTTTCTATAGCTTCTCGTGCACTCTTCAGTCCACCATGGACTAAAAGAACCTCTTGTGGCCGAGTCTAATTTAAACGTTGCGTCTTTTACTGATCTTTTTAACACTGCACATAGACTCATAGCCCTAATGTCACCTTGTATGTCGTTGCGGTGATCAAAAGTAGCCCTCAAGTCTTTTTCTAATTTTCTATAGTTGAGGAATGAGCGGGCCTTTTCGGCGACATGTATTCTTGGAAAGTTCAGTACAAAACTAATAGGCAAGTGGTCACTGTTAGTAGCACAGTCTAAAGTTTGCCACGAAGATATATTTAGAGATGAGCTTGAAAATGTCAAGTCAATTACAGATTTAGAGAGACCTCGGACAAAAGTAGCAGATTGCGAATTTAAACAAGATAAATTCTTGTCAATAGCCCATTCCCACAATCGTTTTCCGCTTAAATCTGTTTTAAAACCCCAGGCCACATGATGTGAATTGAAGTCTCCAGTGATTAATATATCCTTTCTGCAGGCAGAGAACATATCGTCTAGACTTCGTGTGTCTTGCACCCCGGCTGGGAAATACGCATTTACAAACGACAAGGGAGAAGCGTCTGGTAATGTTATGTCTACTATCAAAATTTCACAATCTGGAGTCACACAACGATAAGAGATCGTAGCTTTGTGACTAAACTTAGTTGCTATCAAGACAGCAAGCCCACCACCTCTGCTAGGTCGGTCCAATCGAAATAGCCGATAATTTTTTAGGTGAAACTTCTGGCTGGTTGAAAGCCAGGTTTCTTGCAGTGATATAATATCCGGGGAAAGTTGTGAAGAAAGGTATGATAGGTCTGTGGCTGCGGAAAATATAGATCTGCAATTCCACTGTAATATGGTTAGTGAACCTATTTTGACGACAGAACCGTCGCAGAAACTGCTTGGTCCAAAATGTCCTTTCGCAAAAAGTCTTTCTTAGACATGTTCTCAAAGAATTCTTTTTTGGATAGATACTTTTTAGATTTCGAATTATGCGAAGAGTTTTTTGATTGGGGAGATCGGGTTCGCTTCAGAGCCTTATGAGAGTCCATATCCATATCTGCACATGCTTCCGAATCATCCGTAAGATCACCGTCTTCCGTTGTTTTGGAAGTCCCTGCCTCAGGAGAAACCGCTCGCTGACGTGTTGTCGCACTTTCTATTTCCGTACGCTGCGATACCAATGATGTCTGAGGAGCCCAATCGTTCGTAGATGCTACACCTAGAATTTGCGATAGTTGATTGGAAACCAATTGTGCCAAACTTTCAAAAAGGTTGTTTGCGAGGCGTTCCATTGCCTTTTCCATAGCCTTTTCTACGGCCTCTGCGATAGATGTTGCGAGAGATGCATCCGTGGCGGTGGTATTACGTGCTGCAACACTGGCATATCCTTTGGATCTCTCCTGCATTTCTGCAACGGCTTCTCTCCGAGAGCACCTCTTGCGTTCTACAATATCCAATACGGCAAGCTCCCTTTCTTTTGCTGCACAGTCTGCGGAGTCTGCAGGGTGCGCCCCATTACATAAGCAACACCTCTCTTTCTCAGAGCTGCACTCGCGGCTGTCATGATTTTCACCACACAGACGGCATCTAAGAACTGATCGGCACCCTCTGACGCTATGTCCATATCGCCAACATTTCAAACACTGCAGGGGTTTGGGGGAAAGTGGCTCTACCTTATAGATCATGACATCATGAACTGCAGCACACGCTTTCGTCATCTTCTACTGCTTCACCGCGAGAAAGCTTGCGCAGATTTTTCCGGCGTGGGATGCATACAGTGGTGTGAGAGAAACATATATGAGAACAAGAAAAAGAAAAAATTGGGGTCCTTGAAGCTTCGCCTATATGAGTTGAACGCGATAGCGACATCCAGTCCCTATTGCGTCCTTCAACACATTTAGCGAACTTTTTAGTGTAAACGTGTATTCCTTTTGTAATGGGTGGCCAGCTTCAAACCACCAAGTTGTTATGATAATGACATGCTCTTACGCCCGGTGGCAAAGTACGTTTCTGCCAACGCAATATTACTGCGCTATTACATGACTTATTGTAAAGTGTGTATACAGGACATGTGTATTCGTAGAGCATGAGCGTTATTTCCACTGCATTTCCAGTCATACAAACTATTTTGACAGTATTTCATAGCAGAAGCGTGGCTAAGTGGCAGAACACCTGTTTGCCACACAAACGGCTTCACTTCGGTCCTCACTCGGCGCGGAATTTTCATCTACTTTTCATTTGCATCTTCCTTTTTTTGGTAAATGAGAAGATTTTTCGTTCACGCCAGCGACGCTGACGCCAGAATTTCTGGAAAGCGAGTTATTTAACGATATCACATTAAAAATAACGTAAGAAAGTCTAAAGAAATAAGTAAAGCATCATTCGGCAAGAAATCACTGTCGTGGTACAGTCACCCAAATGTTAACCACTGTCCACGAGCGACACCTTTTTTTAAGTGTATTTTCGCCACAAGAGTGAATTAGGTTCTAAAACGCGCGAGGACAAGAGCATGTCAACAAACAATTTTTTGCGACTCCGTTTTACCATGCGGCGCTAGCAGGCAGAAAGGACGCCGCTGCGCACAGTAGTTAAGACATTTGGGCCGCTGTGCATCTGTACATTGCACGCGTACAAGCGATTGCGGAAAAGCTCAACAAATCCGAAAACAAGTTTTAATTACCTAAAAACAGTAATACCTAAATCGAAATCCAACCGAGTGCGCTTGTACGAGTGACGTAATCATTTGCCCGACACTGCCCGGAACCTGCCTGATCGCGCATAATGCCCGCCAGATGGCACCACCTGTCCATGCCGTCCACCGCCATTGGCTAAAACGCTTACGCTGTAGCAGTTAATGAATAGCGAACCGCGTGTGGCTCACAACGCAACACCATTTGCCACCTATCGCACCAACACGGAGAAGAAAATCGCGCGCTCAATGAAGAAAGCGCCGGCTAAACCCACACAATACACAGCAGACGCTGGAGTGGCATATCAGTTCCGTCAAGCAAAAACAACGTCGCACGCAAAATGTTGCCATTGATTCCGGCAAGCGAGGTGAGCGTTTCGAGGCAAGCTATCGAATTCATTTGAAAAGAATCTGCGGGACTGTCAAGCTTGCAATTGGGCATAAATGACGCAGGTGTGCAGAAGAACGTACGCGTGATTTCCATTGAGCTCGAAAAATCGCCGGAGTTGGCCTTTAAGCCGGTTGATTTTAAGTGATGAGACAGAAAAAGGTGAAAGTAAGGTGGATAGAAAAAAGACGAAGAAAAAAGTAAGGACAAACAAAGAAGGCCACCCTGCTGCACACTTCATGTAGCACGGTGCAATCCGGACTTCTTATATAGCAGATACTCGCAACAGAACTTCGCACTCGGCCGCTGAGCGTCATATCCACGACGAACGCTGCGCTCAATAAAACGGCGCCAGCACAAGACGAAGAAATGTACACAGGCTTCGTCGCATTATGTTCGCACTCTTCTATTCGGCGTAGATTGCAAAAAAAATGACAATGACTATTGTATACTAATTCACGAAGAAATGCACGTCGTGCACGACATGTCATGGTACCGCCAGAAGCGGTTCCATGCTCAGGAGGCCCATGGCCTCCACACTTAAAATTCGAGAATATATCTTGCAATAATAACATCCAAACAACGCTGGACGGCAGAAAGGTTTCGGCGGGAAATCTTGGTCGAAGAAAAGCACGAATGACGTGTGATACATTTATTTCGTTGTGCGAAATAGCCGGGCCCAGCTTTTGCTGCAGATCTTGATTTGGCAGCGTAAGTGCGAACCTTGCGCTGCTATAGGCACAACGAATGTGACACGCGAAACTTCATGAAACTGCGCGTGGATATTGGTCTCGGGACGTCTTGCCGAATAGCTCTCCCACAAAAAGCACAGTACGCCGGAGAAAATCTTTCTGTGCGGAGCAAGTCGGCGAAGTGGTAGAGCTCACTCACCAATGTCGAGTACGTTGCGGTAAAGCCTAAATCACAGTACGCGCAAATTCCAACAGGGTCAGGCATACATATTTCCATAGGCGATCGCAGGGTTCCTCTTCAGGGGAGGGGGGTTGCTACAGCGCCCTCTCTGCCTATTATGTCAGTGTCCGGGGCTGACTCCCACCTGCCCCCCTCGTGCGTCCACCTATATATTTCAAACATAAGTGAAGTCAGAACCTCAAACCTTGATGCTCACTGCACAGCCGAGAGAAGGCTATCTTTTGTTGAAGGGAGAAGATGTATTCCACAAGAACACCGATTGGAATTGGACAACAAGATCCAGACAAGCAGAGACGACATGCACGTCAAGTGGAGGCGATAATCGGTCTTCGGCCTACATGAGCACATGCAGAGCATAAGAACGCCGGACCTTATCGGAGAGCTCACCTGTCCATCGAAGCCACAGGAAGGGTGTGCCCACCGATAAGGGCCCGGCGCCGTCGCGCCGCTGAAGGCTCCGGGACATGCGATCGAGGGGCTCCGATTTGCGACGTTCCCCTACAAGCTGCTCGCCACCGGCAGACGTCCCGGTCTCGTCGTCCGAGTTCAGTCGTGATTTAGGCGCACAAATCACCCCGCATACATCGCATTGACGACAAACGATGAAAGTTAAATACCGGGGTAGCACGCACCGCCAACTCAACGACATACAGCAAGGGTAATTGTTATCATGTATGCCTACGCTTCCACCCTCTTCACACACTTAGCACCACAAGCAACAGATGCGTCATTTCAGGGAGGAGCCTAGATGCGCATAATCATGCCAAATACAAACTTTGGAGCCGGATATCTCTGACCACAAGCGTGCTAGAAAAAATCTTCCAACTAAAACTGTGTACAAACACCACTGCCTACATTTTTTTATTCAATATAACCATGCCAACTTACCGCAACCAACAAAAACGTTATTGAATTTGAGTTCATTGGGCTGCTGACAGCGATAATTATCACCTAACTTTTTTTACCTCCTGTCCACTTAACGTATGAGCACAAGTGGTTCTCACGTGCCTTGGAGCGCGTAATTTTTAAAAATATATTTAAGCTTAAATTTAAACACCTGATAGAATAAAGGACGCTGTACACACTAGGTGTTTGCGAATGTTCAAACATTTCGAATAATTAATCGAACAGCGGTATATTCAATTCGAATATTTTCCGAATAATCTGCCCTGACGGGGGAACCCCAAAACAACAAAACTGGAACAGCTGAAGGTCATTTTTCTGTTAATCCCTAAAGTGACCAGCACGCAGCCCGAGCTTTACGAGACTAATGACACTACATTGATTGACGGATGAACGTGCTTCTTCTGAATACTCCATCATTCCTCACTTTCCGCGGTGCTCAAGCCCATCAGTCTTCGTCTTGTGATACGCAACTGCAGGTGGGGACCATTCGAGTGCTTGCAGCTTCACGACTGACAACAAATTCCAGTAATATTGCAAGACGAGCTAGTTGGTATCAGTGCATCGTAACTTATTTTTAGCGCACACTGACACGCGGACAACTGTATTCTTCTGACATGTGGACGAGTGTATGTGTCGATACATAAACATTCGCCTAAGGGAGCACCAGTGACCTTTAAATTGGGCAGGCCGCTAACGCATTTCGCCATGCATTGTGCGAAGTGTGAATGCGAGGCGCACTTTTCAAATACAATCATCTTGTTTAATATATATATATATAATAAAACATTCATTCTATAGTAAGCGCTGGTGTTGTGTTGCGCTAAACATAAGTTACGAGGAACAGATTGGAGTGTTGCCAAATTTCTCTTGCATATGTCAGTTTAAAGCATCGATTGTTACATGTTTTCGGTGCACAAGCCATGTTAAGTGTGATAATGACAGGTCGACCTGCTGCATTACATTTTTAGCTGTATCCGCGGTGTTTGGTTGTGTCCCAATTTTATTTAAGATTAGGCGACGAAGTCTCACATTGATAACCTTAGTGAATGGTGCACTTGAACCTGTAACAAACATTACGAACTGATGTATACGAGCTTACCTCAGTTTTCGTAATATGGTTATTTGAGTCGATTAAAAGTGCAGAGGTCTTTGGAGAAAGCTTGTGAACATCTGCCTCAAATAAAACGTTCTGGTGTTCTGAGACTGCCTTGAATATGACCTACTTAGTATATTACAGTATTCGATTATATAGGTACTATTCGTGTTCAGTTCGGTGTCCCGAGTATTCGATTCGCTTCCAAAATTCACTATCAGCAGCACAGCCTCGCTGCATTAGACACAGTCGAATGCTGCGAGGAAGTGCGACCTCGTTTGGTCGTTCGCCGCCGTGGAAGCAAACTGCGAAGATCGAGGCACGCGGCGAACTCCCTATTGTGCTGCAAAGCGCGTGGCGACCTCCTTGGCACGCAGAAGCACGCCCTTTTGCGCATGCGCCGCTGCACAAGCATCACAATATAGTTCGCGTTGCAGATGCGCCATTGACACGGCTGTCTTCTCAAGACCGCATGGTTGGCGACGCCACGTGTGCCGCCGCCAACTGTCTCTGGCGGCAGACAGCAACAGGTGGAGTAGTCGGCCATGCTGAAGCACTCGGTACGTGTACATACATACTTCACATTGAACCCATCTATTCGGTGCGCTCGACACTCGCTGCAGTTTCCTATGACCTTTCGCTGTCATTGCGACATGCATTTACCGCATTCGTGAGTGGAAAAATGAACAAGAGACGAAAAAAAAAGGTGAGAGCGCAAGTAAAGAGCGCACGCAACGAGCTGTGAGGAATTTTTGTGGTTTTATGCTATGCCAATAAGCTTTTCTCTCCCTACATTTCAGAGCACTGCCGCAGCAACTAAACCTGTCAATCTATAGTCACCCTGGCGACTACAAATAGTCAGCTAGTCGGCACGATGACATACTTGAAAGAACCACGAAGGAAACGTTACACCACTGACCATTCAGCAAGCAGTTCGCTGTGCAACATTCTCTGACAGTGGGAGAAAGGCGCGGGGCAGGTCGACGCCTCTGTGAGAATCGAGGGATCGTATGCTCGACTCGGACACTTCTTCAAAATAATGCCAAAACAGTTTTTTTTTTTCAGTGCGACTTGATGTCGACACACGCCTTCCAGTGCAGACGTGAGCTCCACCGGATGAAGATGCACGCTGATGCACCTCAGGACGCGGTGCCGGAAGGATCAACGCACGGCAGCTAGCATAAGAGGGTCACGAAGGTAGCAAAATTTGCTCGAAGCCGGTGAATGTTGTATTTACTAAACGATTACTATTCTTTTAAGAGTGTAGCGTTTCCGCTCACTGAAGATTTGCATCTCCGTGTATTTCGACCCCCTATGCAACCTCATTCAGCGGGAACAAGACCTGACCGTCGCGATGGCACATGGTTGTCGCGCTGTGGCAAGCCGCTAAGAAAAAATGAAGAACGGCGCTCGTTGTTTCGGTCGCTTTTGTCACGAGGCTGACGCGCAAGATTCGCTCGCTGTCGCGGCGACCGTGCGCCCACGCTCGGCAAGCAACGAGTGCAGCTAGAGTTTTCCCGCGTCGGCGACACAAAGCCGCGACGCAAACGCGTGCGCAATCGGTTTAAAAGGCGCCGTGGCAACGCGCGACGGCGGTAAGACACCGCGATGAAATCGTGCACGCGGCGACGACCTTCGCTGCTCTCTTCGCCGTCAAGAAGAGAGCGCGCAATGGAGTCGTCGGCTGCGAGGCAACACAGTTGGGCATCTTGCACTCGTGGTGGCTCATTCATGGGCAACGGGAACGCACGCCACGCGAAACGTTTCGGCGCGGACCAGGCGTGCGCCACGCACCTCTGCGTACCGAGTGGGCCAAGTAATGGAGTCACCTTCTGTCTTGGATCCGCGCTGCGCTTTCGTTCTCGTCCCCTACTATACGGGTACGCGTCTTTCGTGAACAGCATCGCACTGCACGGCAAGCACCGTACTTCGTTGGATCAAGGTCAACGGGGCCCGCCATGATCCGCCTTCGTGGCTTGGCATCGCATGACTCGGCAAAAAGTCTGCCCTCCTTTTCCCTCCATCGTCGACGTTCCCCGACCTGATGCGGCGACAACGCCGCAGTCGTGTTCTGAACCCTTCAAATCTGTCAGCATGCCCCTCGTCAAGCAGGACACCCGGCCGAGTTTGACGCCCCGGAAGATGAGCTGAAGCTTGCAGTCAACGCTGCTCCAATGAAGCAGACAGCTGCTGATTTTTCGTTCAACGTTCTCGTTCAACGTCCTGCGAGGTGCATCGGACAATTAGACAAGCGGCGAAACCCAGGCACGTTTCGCGCATTCTGCGGTGCCACAAAGGCACCGCAAACGGTGGCGCCATACAGCGTCTGTCCATTTGAAATTATTCTTACATGCTTTTGAGACTGAGCCGGTAGCTAGCCGTGATCTGCGCCGGCGCCGCTATCGAAAAAAAGAAGAAGCATCTGAGTGCACGGCTGCAGCTTTCAATGTGCGAGCCCTGCAACTTCTCAAGCGCTGTGCGGCACCGTATATTATTCTCCTCCCATTAGAGCCGGACGAGCGGGAATCGCTCCTGGGTTGCAAAAGAGGCGGTGTTTGACCTTCCCTCATTAGGGAGGTGGGGGGGGGGGGGGAGGCGACGTTTTGATTAGACTGCTGTCCTGGACTCGATGATTTTCCCGAACAGAGAATCTCTGGAAGACCATGGACTTGTAACGCGAGCGTCAAGACGCTCCCAGCCCACTATCATCAGTGATGTAAAAAGGCGATATTATTAATGAAAACCTGTTATACCATCAGTCGCGCAAATAAATGCTCATGTTATCACCTGCGGCTCGTTTAGTCTACGTCGCCCTGAGGCCTGGCTGGTTCCCGACACCTCCGACCACATCAGGCCATTCAACCCGTACGCTTAAAAAAAAATTAAGCAGAAAGCAATGTTACTTATAACACCATTGAGGTAGTAAGTTGCTGACACAATATTTACTGCCTACCTCGTAACTGCAGGTAGTATACAATCGGTTTTGGGACGGTTTACCGTCCCAAAACCGCGATCCGACGTGAGAGACGCCTGTTGGGACTCCGGGTCCTGCCGGTCTCGTTTTCGGTAGCTGGCCCCGTCGCAGGATCCATCGTCCAACAATTCAGCGAGAAGAAGCGCCCGAACGAACAACAGAGATTTATTTACATGTGGAGAAGTGGTCAACTGACCCAAAGAGAGAAGAGTGCGTGCGATACAAAACGTCTTCGGCATTTTATAGCGCCACGTTGTTGACACTGGGCGCCTTGTCCGCATCGTCAGCCAATACGGTGTCGCCGGCACCTCGGCCACGAGGGACGGGAAAACACCTCTCACAACACAAGGAGTGGCACAACCCAACACCATATATGGTCCCGGCGCCCCAAAATGTTACCAAATATGGTCACGAACGCACAGCAGACCCCGTAGCTCTCCCGGCGAGGAGGAACCCGAATGGGGAGGTGGGGGTGGCCGCCACCGCCGGTCGAGAACCGGTTCTCCCCCAAACACTTCCTGCTTGGCTCCCCAGGGCCGATCGTAACACGCCGTAGTGCAGGGCCCCCGAAATATCGACCACCTTGGTTTCCTTACTGTGCACCGAAATCTATAACACTGATTGTTGGCGGGCTAATAGGTGGGATAGCACGCCGTGTGCTTACTTTCGATTTTTGTTTTTGTTCCGTTTCGACACGTTTTTTCATGCTCATCTAGATCTAAGTGCACGGGCCTCAAGCATTCACACCTTTACCGAAAAACTGCAGGAAGCAGCTGTCAAGCCTGGAAGTTTACCTCATATAGCTACTACTAACAGGAAAGTAGTAATAAAAAATTGGGAGTTGCATTACCCTGACAAGCTCAAACGAAAAATTACGACCTATAGCACATTGCTTCGATTGATATTTTCTTTTCATTGTTGACGTTCTAAATCGGAAAACCGCGATTTCATTATAAGTGACGCCGAAGTGAAGGGCTCCAAAAGGGTCCACCTGGGGTTCTTTACCATGTACCTAAACCGAAGCAGGCATTTTTATCTCTACGAGAATACAGGCGCCGCCGCCGGAATATGGCACATTGTTTTTCACAAGCCCTGGTAAACGATGTGACCTGGTTTGAGCCAATTGTCAGCGAATAAAGCGCGTTCACTGTAGCCCATATATTACCCCTCAATTGCCACAGAAACGCGCCGCGCTGGCCTGACCATCCTGTTACGTGTGAAAGAAACGCATCTGCTAACCAACGGGGTGCTGGCCTTGAGTTAGGTTTTCTCCATGTTTTGTTTTGTTTGTTCGTGTTATGTTAGCACGGGTTTAGTCAGTGTTTAGCACGGGTTTAGTCAGTGTTCTGCCTATAAACACTGAAACTGGCGTTGCGTGAATGAGCCAAATAAATATTTACTTCTTGCTCTAGCGGTTGCAAAAAAAAAAAAATCCTGTTTTCTGCCTGATCAATTAAAGCCAAACATTACGCCCTCTGCTTTTCTGGTTGCACGAATACGTGTGCCACCGCATAAGTGCGTATCTTGAGGTCTTTTAACGCTGCCCACCACATATGAACACGTTTGTCGATGCTTTGGGGTACCACAAGGATTTCGAAATTTTCAAAACTTCCCGAAATGGTGTGGGTGTCACCTGTGAATTTCGCAAGGCTCCATCCTCCGACAACCTATAAACAACGTGTTAATCAAATTTTCAAAACTTCCCGAAATGGTGTGGGTGTCACCTGTGAATTTCGCAAGGCTCCATCCTCCGGCAACCTATAAACAACGTGTTAATCACAATCCCGGTGTCGCTGAAATACTGCATTCACACCTTGACGTTCGGTACTTTCGTTTAGGACGACGCCAAATGTGGTGTGTTTGAACAATGACAAAGTGGCAGCCGCAATGAAGATCGTGATTTTGGTAAAAGGACGCTACGAAAATAACGCTCCTCCGACACGTGCATACCCTTACTTTGTTATCGCAAACGAACCTCGGAGAGCGTAATTCTTGTGTATATCACACAGGTACACGTGCAAGCATTTGGCGTATACTGTGCTGATACAGCGGCACAACCTCCCCTATGAGAACGTGAGTGAAGTTCGCACAAATTCGAGAACTGGTCGACTATATATCAGGCGACGCAATGACACACTGCAGCATTTCGATCACTCGCCACTATATATACGTGGCGGCTCTGTTCCATCTCGGGGCCAATAAATAAGGCAGAAACGTTACCGTCTTTCATCCTCTGGTAAGCACCAAAGCGCGCACTTTGTTGAATAAGGTATTTGTTTCTATCAGATCACATCGCAGGGAAGTTGCGCAATGCGCTCGTATTCCAATCGAACGTTCGACCGACATCGCCCTTTGACCGAACGTATACCAACAGTGAAAGTTTGCGGGACGTTGTATCCACAACAAATGCGAATTTCTGCTATATCAAAGAGTAATGCTTATAATCAAGCTCGTGACTCTATAGGTCGGAATGGGAATAGCAGTATGGCAAATTTATTTCGAAATTACATTTATAGACAAAGCGGGAATCGAACATTGCGCGTCCCTTTTGCTGTTGGAAGTACGTGGGCCACACCACGATTGTTGGCCTTGAGTGTACAGTTAAACGATAACCAGGGACCGCTCGTGCTTTCGGGTATGCGAGCGCAGGTGATCGAGATGCGTGCCGCCCCACTTTCACGGGCAAGGAGAGAGAGGGCGCGCCAGAGTGAGCCCGGCAGGCCACGCCGCGAGCCGAATCGAAACACGAAGATAGGAGAACTGGAAAAGTGACTTGTATCAGCGCCGCCGCTGTCACTGCTGGTCCCGACAGGACGCTGAAGGTGCACGATAGCCTTGGGCAGCCGTCGAGCATCTCAAGTTGAGTGCAAGCAGTCGCCGAACGTGACCAAGTTTGGCAAACCTTGCGCCCGTGAAACAAATGAATCAAGCGGAGGAAGAAATAAAGAGGAGACGTGAACCGCGCCAAGAGAAAACGCTTGACGGCGAAATGAAAATACACACACACTGTGGCATACTGCGAGCAACGGCGGCCATGACACAAACCAGGATATTTCGTCGGGATATTGATGGACAGTCACGGAGCCATCCCCCGCTGCGAGCGAATCTACACGGCTTCATTATTAGTTAATAGAGATCGCAAAGAGTGTGCGTCAAAAGACACCCAAAGATACCAAGGAAACATTAAGACGCACTACCATAGGCTGCTACAGCTTGTGACTTTTGAAGGTATTAATGGTTATCAGGGTTCAAGTGCAAACAGAACACAGCGGCTATGTAGTCGCCATTTGGATAAGTTTCGGACCCTACACGAGAGCAAGCTCAGTACGTTATATAGCAGCGTGCGCGGTATAGTGATGCAACTACTCGAGGCTACGCGCTTCACCAGCTCCTTCATGTCACACAGGGACGCCTTTGAAGAAGCCGCTAGTGTTATATATGCCGGGCAATATCCTGAAGGCATTGTGATAAACGAATATCCAATGCAACATAGATAAGAGAACCACAACCTACAGCTGCACGAATTTTAGAAACAACAGATTTAGCGTCAATATTTAATTGATGGATTTCAAACCTGATGTCAATGTTATCGATTTCTAAAAGGTGCATGGTCACCCCCTGTATCCTAGTCTAATTGGTAAACTTGACTCCATCAAGAATCAAGTCCAAATTACTAGCATCAGTTGTTACTTTATCAATATTAAATATAACTTGTTTGACGTATATTTAAGTGCAGTCGCGGAACAGTGTTTTTCACACGCAATAATGACGCCAGTAAACTTGCGTTGAAGAGCCAGTATAGACCTTTTAACGTGGGCGCCGCCACATTGCCTAGCGGGCAGCGCCGTCCTTCGTCCGGCAACCTACTGGAGCGTGCGAAGCTCCGCGTTTCTACAAAGGGTATTCGTACGGTTGCAGTTGCAATCGTTTCTTTTTCTTCGTTTTGGCACACGGAATTTCATCCGAAATGATGCAGTATAGGCAGAAAGCGAGTCTGTGAGACGTCCTGAAACGTTTTGATCCGTTTAGGGTCAAATATGATCATATGCGACAGCGCGAACGCATCGCAAATGGTCGGTATGTTTTCGGCACTTTTTCTGTTGGAAAAACGCAAGAATATTTCGATGCGTCAGGGCAAGCAAGTGCTGGCACCTTCTGAGGTTACAATGACTTTATTTACTGAACTATATTTCTCTATTATTTGAGTTTGTTTTTGCACTCGCGGTTTGTTTATGCTGTCGAAGCGACTACCACCCATAAACGCGATCGTACGTGAGCACGCAGTTGCAATTTCTTAGCGATGACGGCATTTGTTTGTTGCTCACAAACTGTTCTTTACCTTAAGGTCGACTTTTAATTGCACCTTATTACTTGATCGTTTGTTGTCCTCTGCGTGCGGACAAAATTAGAACTGTTTACAGGGACGTACTGGTGCACAAAAAGGATGCTGGTGTTTACATGCCGGCACGCTTTTTTTTTTTTCTTTTAGAGTGATGGCGTTAATTTGGATTGCGGCGGTGCTATAGGGAAGATGGTGTTTTCTGTAGGTGAGGCACCATACGGGGGCGAGCTCGAGCCTATGATCGGCATAAAAGGTACTTTTGTGTTTACTTTTTTAAAAACATTTTTGTCTACCAGTTGTACGGTCTTCAAGAAATATTGGGTGTCGATCGCAAGGCTAAGCAACGAAATTGACCGTTATAGAAACAATAGACAACCACAACAACGTGGTTTAATTTTGTTTCGATTTAAAAAGAAAAATAACCATGTGTGTATACATTATCGCGAGACTTGTCAGACACGGTTCTTGACCACTTAAAGCAATGTCTTCCTGGGGTAGATATTCCAAACACGAAGTCACTGAACTCTTCTTTTTTTTTCTTACTATTCGATTTTCATATCACATCGTGCACGACCCATACCCTGGAAGTTGCACACTCACGACAAGGATATTACCACGTAACTTTCATGTAAAATTCAGTGAATGTTCTGGTTTCGCAAGGCTGGTGCGCATCACGAATTAAATGTGTTATGCCAGTTACCCCGCTGCGAAGTGGGATATCTTGTCCGTTTTAATAGTCACATAATAAACTAAATTGATCACTGCGTTTAACCGAGCTACGATGCCGATTGTTTTGATCAAACCCATCATACTGCAATATAATCATAAAATGAAACGAAAACATCACAGGTGGCAACTCGAGTGCTGCTTAGGACCAGGACGCGTGCTTGACCGCTGACCATATCCAATCGTCATTTAGCCGAGCGTAACACTGGGTGTTCAGGGTATATTGCGAGACTTGTCGCTATAAAACTCGTCGCGTAACACAAACGATGTACCATGCATGAAGCAACCGCAAACGCTGTGCGTTTGGTGATGCATGCCGCATACTAACTCAAACGGCAGTTTCCTTTTTTCTGTAGTTCCCAGAGCAACCAAAAATGTCACAGTGGCTTCTCGTTGACCTTTCGCTGGCTGGCATCACAATAAAAGAGAAGAAAACCTACAGTTAAACCTAAAACATGTTCAAACTGCTGAAAAACGCCCCTCATCTAAGCACCAGCCAGTACACTGCGCGCTGTCGGTACTATACAAAAAAAAAGGGGAAAATGCTGGTTGCCAGTCTGGTCTTCCTGGCCAGATGAAGCGGTCCATGCGGCAGCCATACTGGTCAAGGTATAAGTCGGGCGGCCACGAACTAACTTGTCACTGAATATAATCACCGTGAACACGCGGAGGAGGGAAATAATAAACGATGACGAGGCACGCCGTGACAGCGGATTAATTTCTGAAAGGAATTACACCAACAAGAAGAATGTTCTTACGTAAAACACTGCAGGAATTCCTAAATGACCACGCTTGTTGCCGCGAGAAGGAAACACGAACATTGAAGTTCCCGCACCAAAAGTCGTGGCATCACAGATTTTTTACAATGTTTACTAAACGTCTGAAGTAGTTCCCATTCAGTAATAATGAAATGCATTGCCCTCTTGGGAGAGGGTCATAGTTGTAATATAACAAGTTTCGGAAAATTTGGTAGAGAAATATACCCTGGCATTTATGAGCGGAGACCGGCGCGAAGCGGAAAAATGAAACTCAAGCCTTGGATTTTTCTACATTGATAAATACACAATAGTGAAATTAACGAAATTTGAGTTCTCAGAGTGCAACCAATTTGTTCTGACTCGTTGTACCACTATGGTATCCCTTTGACGTATATGCATAAACCATGCACACACGGGCCCCTGGCTTTTTGCTTTTATCGAAATGTGACAGCCTGCAGCTGGGATCGAAATTGTGGTTTTCGGGTGGGCTTTATAATCAGGGTACTTCCGAGGCGGCTAAAGAAATCAAAATCAAGAAAACAGTGTGAATGCTAGAAGTCTTTATAATAATTACTGTTGCGGTCAATATAAATTTGGAGTAAGCATGCAAAATGATTCAGAACACTTCTTGCGAATGGCTGTCAAGTTAAGAGCTCAAAAAGCCTTAGTGCGACACATTAAGGAATATGGCGACAGTGGTGAATACCACCTTGCAAATCGGTTAAGGTAAGGCACTGTGCTGTTTACGTCAAGCATTTCCGCCACGATAGCGCGAGAAATAACCGAGGGAATACCCCCAGTGGCTTGTCGAGAAAAAGTGGCTGCAACGAACTGCCTTTCGTGTTGTAATAGTGCATGACAATAGGCGAACATCTCTTGAAACCACCACTTCGTCGCATTATTCAAAACCACCTCTCACGCAATACGCCATGACACGTTCAAGTTCTCCTTTTCATCGACACATAGAATGCGCTACCACAAGAAATTCCCAAAGGAAAAAAAATCGTAGGCAATTCTGTAGCAAAAGTGGAGTCTTACTCCCTCGCTCCGTGAACGATAGGTGAAGCGCACATATTGTTTGTGCGCTTGTTGATTGCGTCATTGGTTGACTCTGAGAAAAAAATTCCTTTTATCGTGAGGCTATCAGCACGTTGCACCTGCGGCTCGTGTTCGATTTGGTAAATCGTGTACTATGAGCGTGGAGCGATGCAAAGCGTGCGCATCGTACTGGCTATTCTTCCGACACGTTTAATCCGTTATGGCAGACTGATTTCGCGTCCATGTTCAAGTATCAGCTCGCTTACGCTGAACCATTCGACAGAGATCGTGCGATATGTGAATACACGCACCTGGTCTTCGCAGAGGCCACACGTGTCGCCTCCGAGGAGGTCTTTTCCTCCTCTCCCAGCCTCCCGCTGAGCCGCGATTCAGCAGCCACGCGTCTGTGTACACAGCTTGTCGCTGCTGCCACAAGCTGTACACGGCAGGCGATGTTTCTTTTCCCGAGATAGCAGTTTGTGGCTTCGAGACGGCACACGTGCAGCATCGTCCGTTGTTCAAGTAGGTTTGTTCAACAAGACGCTGGTGAGGATCATCAGCTACGACTCATCTCACGTGATAATCATTGAGCAAAAGTTGTCAAAAAGGCCCTAAGTAGAGAAATAAACAACCCAACGAGCATTCGCCTATATCGTTTGGATAGCAAAACACAAATGTTAACGCAAAAGAAAAGTTTATATAGCCATTGTCGTAGCCATCCGAGGGTGGGGTTCGAACTTGCGAAATTTGCCCATCTTGCACGTCTATGTATACGCGTACACATACAAACGCACGCACGAACATACATGAAGTATGGCTGAACCAACCGCCGCCCCCCTTCTCTACCGAAAAAAAGTTCCCGCACAGGAGATATTAGCCTCCCTCGATTGCCACGTTTTAGTTGCGATTCGTGTGCGCTCAGAAATCCTCCATAAACACGGGAACGAAAAAAAAAAAAAACTACGTTTAACCAAGAGCACACTTTTGCTTGAAAATAATTAAAAAAATCCAACAATAAACAAGAAAAAGAAAGCTATCCGTTTCGATGCCTTAGCGATTTTTGTAAATCTCAAAGTTATAGTAATGCTCGCACTGCTATATTGGGAGAAATGTGTCAGTTACGCAAGGCTTTTCCTTATGTGTAGTCTCAACTAACAATCAATTTTTTCAGATTTCTTGCACAGCCATGTTACCATGATGCCACTTACACATTTTCCATGATTTTCCATCGATCTGAAATGCACTTCATCATTGATTGCAACTAAACATTTCGCTATAGCGCCCGTCTTATGTACTTCTCGAGTCTGTTGGGCCTTTCTTCTTTTACGCAGTGACTTGCATCGGAAGTGCCCAGCGGAGATGTCCCGGTCGTCGATGTACGAGACACAAGGCAGAAATGATTTCATAATGTTCTGCCGTTGTGGATATAGTAACTACCAAAGCTGGAAAGTACCATAGTCCGTATACACGTCAATTACATTTTACTTGCGGCAAAGTGTTCTTGTGCGCGAAAACGTCAGGAGCATGACTGTCATAGAATTTACGTTTAAAAATCTGTATTGTAAAGAGAGAGAGAGAGAACCCGTCTATGGAAGAGTGAAACGTCAAGGTGAACGGCGCGAGTACCAAAGCGACTTGCGCTTACATTGCCTAAGCAAAAGACATTCTGCGCTTTATTTTTCTTCTCTTTTGCACGACTCCTTTTGCAAGAAATGTATATTGCGCCATGTACGCGATTCCGTCTTATGCTGACGTCATTGCGATTACCGAACCCAAAGCGACACACACCACGAGTCGTTGGGCACAGTTGAGCTCGCCGATGCCTCGAGCAGACACTTCCCGCAAATATTGCCGTGCGCGGTATTTTATTATTTTTTCAAATTTGCTGCGTTAGGTTTAGATCCCCAAAATACTGTCAGCAACGCTCGAATGATACAGCGCCTCACTGTTCGAGAAGCTTGGCGATTGTAGATCTTTGTGTTAAGATCTGTTCGAAGAACGCGAACAGTAAAGTTTCTTCCAAAGCTTGCGCGACCGCCAGCGATAACGCTCGGATCTTCGAGAACAGACGCATATGAAAGCCGACGCGCTGTGCCGCTTGACCGGCGCTTTGTTCGCCGATTTCAGTACCCGTTGAATAAACGACGCGGTCCCACGTCGGTCATTTGCGCTCGAAGTTTTACTTAATCATGAGAAATCAACCGACCAACTTGGCCATCCAGTTATGATAAACCAACACACCCAGTCTGCCATTCTTAGTTAGGAGCGTACGACGTAAGACGCCCTACCGAAAAGGAAAATACATCCATTAAGCGCTCGCTATTCGGGCAAGATAATTATAGAGCAAAGAATAGACGTCGTTGAAACACATCCGCGACACAGACTGCATGAGTGCTGCACGTAATTGAGGGAGCGATACAGTGTCGAAAGGTTGTTTCGGTTACATTCGACGAGTGTTTGAGTAACACACAAGCAGTTGTACTACGCTACGACCAGAGGCAGCAAAAATGCGAGCAGTGAAGAAGCTGCTCGTGGAGGCAAGCGGGCGTCATGGCAGCAACTCACGTCGTTTCCTCGGCGAGGACCTGGCGTGCCTAGCGGAGGCCTTGCTGCGCAGCACCGCGACGTCCGCCGACCGTCGGCTACCGGCGGACGTCCGCCCGGAAGGAGGAGGCGGTGGCGGAAGCGGAGGAGTCGCCTCGGCACAGCAGTACGTGTACGAGCGGCCCAAGGCACGCAGGAAGAACTTCTCCATCGCCGTATCCAAAGAAAGGCACCACGCGGAATGCACACACGCTACTCACACGATGACAAGGGTCAGGGCGACAACAATGCGCCTCGGGGGGCTGCCGTCAAGGGGGCATGCATGCAGGCATGCCCAGACCGGCCCGAAAGACGCCACAAGGCGAGAAATGTGGCTCTTTTGACACTAGAATTGCACGGCACTTTCATCCAACGAGCAGGCGTTGACCACGGTACAGCGGGCACACGTGAAAAAGGCGTAGCAGTGCCGAATCTTGGCGAGGAAAACACACAGCCCTCACGGTCGATGATCGGCGATGTCACGGAGGGTGGCAATATGGTCGCGTACTAGAAGCACCGCCTCTGACAACAACGAAAACGCCACATTCCAGCACGGGAGGGAGGCCGTGGTCACACTGGCACGCGCCAGAACGACGCTCCGCGGAAAGCTCCGACACCGGGAAGGAGCGGGCGTGTCGCTCTCAGCAGCTGCTGCCGTTTGCCGGCGTCGAGGCGAGCGCGACGTCAAGCGTGGTCGTGTGGAGAGCGCGACGCCGGTGCAGCAGGCGGAGACGATAATCTGCGCTCGCCGAACGAACACCGTGGCATCGGACAAGGCAATCTTCGATCGGCCACCGCACAAATGCTTCGCGCAGGCTTCCGCGAACGATGATTTGGCTGCTGCCGAGACGGCTCGCTCGAGTCGCGAACAGCGCGACGGGCCGTGTTCGCCGCACAGCCGTCGTCGACCACGAAGTGGCAGCACGAGGTTCAAAGCGATTCACCGCAGTGGGAGAGCGATGACCCAACGCGGCTCTATTCCTCGGCCGGCTTCTTCGGAGAGACGCGCGCGCACTGCCGAGTGCAATGCCCACGGAGATTGCGGAACGAGGCGCACACTCAGCGCCGCCGCCGTGAAATTCGACCGGCCATCTGGCCCACTCGTTGCACAAGGCGATGCTCAAAGAAAGGGTCCGTCCTCTGCACGAGGGTGGTACTTTCGCCGCTGATCGAAGAGGCGCCGATGCGGTCACGCTTGTGCAAAGCCCGATGGAAGAAATGCAGCGGGGCGACAACGAAGGCGCACCGTGTCCGCTGACGCCTACTTCGCCGTCGCTACTTCACCGGTCGAATGCGCAGAGTCCGCGGAGTTGGCAGCGGCGAAGGACGCGCAAAAAGGAAAAGAAACGAAAAATAAAAACCCTCATGGCGGAATCTCCTCGAGGCGCGATAACGCCCGCTCTCGCAGAAAAGCACACGCACGGGGGCGCGCACTGAGCGGAGAGGAAGTCGCATCCGTCAAGCGCAGCGCGTCGTCGACTCTGCTGCATTCCTGGGCCCGTCAGTGTCGACGGGGCGCGCCGTCGGCAGAAACCGAGATGGCAGCCCTCATTACGCACTCACTCGAGGCCCCCCTCCCGGGGGGTTACCCCCGGCACGCGCGTACGTTATTCAGCGAGCGCATCTCGGTATCATTTGGAACAATTTGCTTCGCAAGGCGGAGGGCGCTTGATTGAGTGACGCACCGCACTAATTGCTGGGGCTGCAGAAGACCGCCTCGACGGTTGTTTCTGCGACTTCTCTCAACCGTCGGTCGCCTCGTTTCTGCACCCGCGGAAAAGACGGCCGCCTCGGTGCTCGTACCGCCCCGACTTCTCGCACTGATGGCACCAGGGAACGACTATTAATGCCCTTTCGAGGGACGAACACCCCTGCTGGCGATTAACGACAGCCGCGGCGGCAGGCCCGGGACAAGGCCGCTGCATCGCTTTCTCCGGGGATCCGCACGTGCCCGACGGAACGGCATCATCGCATACCCACATTGGTCGTGCGTCTGCATCAAAAAGCACTGTATATCATACTACACGTGTAAGTGCTCTCAAGGGCACAGACGCTGCGTTATGCATACTCGCACGATTGTTTGAATTGAGGAGCGAATGAGCCTCATGCGGCATAGGAGTAGTGCCTAAAGGCTTGATCCGTTACATTAAATTCTCATTGCTCAAGGCGCGCTGGTCGTATACACTGAAAGAGGACTTCGGAGAAACATTTACTGGCTGCCAAGTGCATCCGCTATATTACAAATGATATATGCTCCAAAGTGGTATGCATCCACCATTCGAGGAATAAAACGACGTTGAGTGAGACCAGTGTAATAGCGATTGCAAGTCTCACCTCAGGCTGTGTGTGTGTGTGTGTGTGTTCATGTTTCGTTTCTGAATGCAGTGGATGTATTGTGCTCACCACAAAAGCGCCGCGACATGCGCGTATGCAGAAACAAGTTATATAACCACCTACGGTTACTAGTGTGACAATGCAATCGAGTGCCCGAACGCTTTGGGACATCCATTTGGCTATAAAATAATAATCAGACAAGAAGGACGCGTTCGCAGCTGGGTATACAGGTTTCCGCAACTATCTTTAGCCAAAATTTAAAAATATGTCGACACACACAATTACGACTAGACCAAATGCATGTTGCAGACCGTAGCCTGGAGTTTGTAAAACCATTTTTGTCTTCTAAAATGTTATTTAATTAGATATGTTTAATCAACTAACTTGGGAAGGAAGGTAGATGGATAAACAATCTCAGAAAGTTGTAGATCGGTTCGCAAAAGGTCCGATTAGACAGTTCTGAACTTTCTATCTGTACAGCATTAGTGTTTTTAGGCTAATTACAAATGTCCGCGAAATACAAAAAATACCACGTGACAAACCCGCTCGCGCGCCAGTGCGCACGTTGATTCTAGTGCTCTTTATCGTTCCGCGTACGACATGCTTCACTCGCAGCGGTTCATGACAGCGATTAGCAGTCACAGCGGTTATTGTCTTATGGCCGATACCAAAACATGTTCATCGCAAAGAGCCACCACCGTCATTGCGACCCTGTCGAGACAGCACAATCGGGCAAATGCTATTGGTCGTTCGTACGTGGAACGTTAGGGAGCAATAGAATCGCAATAGAATTCACGGGCATTTGTAATTAAGCAGAAAAACACCAATACTTAGCCGATATAAATTTCAAAACTGTCTAATAAGACGTTGATCTACAACTATCTAATTGAAATTTTTATCCATCTTCATTCCTTCAAAAGGTAGTTATTTAAACAGACCTAAATAAACAATATTTTAGAACACTGAAAAACTGTCCAACTCTGGGCAACGGTCAGCAACATGCATTGGGTCACATCGTAATAGCGTGTGTCAGCATATTTTTAAACCCAGGCTAAAGTGAGCTCGAACACCCTGTATATGGTCATCACTAATAATGTGTACGCCGATGCGACTGGACCGTACTAACGACCGTTTTCGGTTCGTCGAGAACGCATACTAAAAGCTCATACGTGCTCCTACATTTATAATATGTATCTGTTTCCATTAGCCACGGCACGATATGATTTGAGAATGTACGAGAGCGGCGTCAAGTCATGGAGGAGTCGAAGATATTGGGTACACAGTGCGAATCAACGCGTCGATAGGGAATGAGGGGCAAGTGAAAAAGAGATTCGCATGCACGGCACCGCGATGAAACTGATACGAGAGATAGTGGTGCCGACTCACCGATAAACGCTTCGACTGCTACGTCAAGAAAAAAAAGAAAGAAAGAAAATGGTGACAAAGCAGATTTGACTGGTCAACCGTCCACCAGAAGTCACCTGTATGCATTCCGTTATGAGGCGAAAATTTATTCAGCGGATTGAGAACATGAAGTCGATGACGAAGAATTGGCGCACATCAGAACTTTTTTGGATAATTGTCTATAAACAAATAGACGCACGTCCCACCGGCTCTTATATTTTCTCAGCATATCGCAGGGAAGTCGGTGCCGGCTTTCATTGTTACGCAAAAGTCTTCGCGCACCAGTGCGAATGGCGCGATTCTCATTTCGGCAATAAATACTGGCATTTCACCCTCGCGAAAGACGGAAAAAGGAACGACGGCTGTTTTGACGACGGCTCAGAAGTAGGTTTTACATTCGGGCGAGGAACTGATCTTGGAAACTGAGACCTCCGAGCCGTATCACACGAAACGCGAGCCACATCCGTTGAGGCTCCAACTCAACAGGAAGCGCCGATGTACAGCTATATCTGGGTTCGATAGTTATACAGTAAGATGGCTCACAAAAAGCGGCTCGTCTATCGTAGGCCAAGCATTACAGAGACCGGTTCCGGTTTGCTACCCTGCACTGGGGAAAAGGAAATCGGCCTGAAAAGGTAAGGAGAGAAAAAGGAGAGAAAGTGTTGGTTTAAAAAAAGAAAATAGAAGACGCACGCGAACTCAAAAATGTCGTCAAGCGAGTCCGGTGGACCGCAGAAACTTCAGCAGCGCCTTCGTCGCTTTCTGGCTTGAAGGTCGATCGTGGTCGAACGCTCTCGGAGTGTGGTGTAGTGTGAGCAAACCTTGCGCATCTACTTCAAAGTGTCGGACCCGACGAGATGAAACACCACTCGCTAATCTGGTTCCCCCCTGCACACACAGCGGGCGTTCCCACAAACCTCAACGAGGCGGCCCACGAAGCTGAACGCGCGCTCACCCTCCGCGCAGCCATCGGGCTTGATGAGGACGAAGTTTTGGACTGCAGGGACGCACCCGCTGAGTACCATGAAAAGAACACCCTCCTCATCACCCGTGGCTTCTCTCGTAATCATAAGGTGGATTTGAAACACTAAACCCCGCATATCAATCAATCCTTCTCACCCGAAACATAATCGGCCTCTACCGCTCACGTTTAGATTGCTACAAACGGATACATATCCTAATATTTAGACTCTGTATGCAATATACACTGAGAACTATAAGGATGACGTGTACCTCGCATGCAGGCTCAAGTCCACAGTAGCACACATGCTCTGGGACTGTGTTTAATCAAGTCCCGATTCCAAATTGGCCAGGTGAGAGGCGGTCATGCGCATGCAGCCAACTCCTGGGCAGCTTTGGGCTGTCCAGCAGGCCAGCGAAGCGGTCGACAGACTTAGCCTGGCGGTCTTGACGTTGGAGTCACCCGCTGCGAGCTAGCGCGCGTCCCGCAGGACCTGAATAAAGCTAGCTGTTCCAACCAAGCAACTAACAAAAATTGTCCATGCCATAGCACTTTCATTATTGGAATTTATGCTAACAAATCAGTTAATCGAAAATTCATGAGTGGTTCTTTTAAATAAATAACTGAGACCTTTCGAATAAGATTCTGATAATGCTGCATGAGTCCCGCATGGAACATAGGGAACAAAACATATTAGGCCTACTTCTTCGATGTACCATTTTATTGTTAAAAGTGCGGTGCAATGCACTGTACCTTACAAGAGTGGAAGCTTGGGCTAGTTGGTGCGTAGTCTTATTTGCAAGACGTTTCAGCGCGCGAACAAAGGAAAAAGGACAGGGTAGACAAAAAGAGTACAGTGTATAGGGTACAGAAAGAGTACAGACAGAAAGAGACAGAAAGAGTACTGTACAGTGTACAGAGCTCTTTCTGTCTACCCTGTCTTTTCGCCTTTGTTCGCACGCTGAAACATCCTGCAGTGTACCTCTCATGAACACGGACGACGGTACGCTTCAACTATTATTATTATTAAATATCAGCCACCTGGAGTTCTTAATTAACATGCACCTAAATCTAAGCACACGGTCATCGAACCGTATACGGTGCACGAGTGTCATTTTGTAGACATTAGAATGCGGACGTGGTGGCTGAGAATCGAACTTGCAACATCAGTCGCAGCGCCACTTGACTCATGAGCCGCCTAACAGGGTCATCTGTGATCTACGCTCACTTTAACATAAAGAACAGCGAACACCTGCGTTGCTTTGAGCAAAACGTTTCCCATGCGTACATTAAGGGGAATTGTGGCGCTAGTATCTGATGAGTATTTGTCTAATGATGAGTATTTGTCTAATCTTTGTACTCTCAGCTCCATTTGGCTTAGCGTGGCTTGGAGCTGCTTGGTCACGAGACGACAATCAGCAAATGTTTAGCTTCCCCATTTTAACTTTTTAGATTCCCCAATCCGAATCGGGCCGCGAAGTTCACAACGACCCGTTCTTTTAACTCAAAACAAAGCCAAAACATAGCAATAAACAAAGCCACATGTGCGTTCGAAGACCGCAAGCACGAAGACGAGGCTAATATATGTACTATCATTGCCATGGTCGTTGAGCAACAGCACTACCCTGTATAACCAAGTTTGGGAAACTATACATGCCTTCATAAGGCTGCTTAGTCGAGCAAACGGTATACAGTGTACTGTACCAGACAGGTTCATCTTCTCGTCCATCATGACCTCCCTGAAGAAACGCAAGCACTAGAAAGGAACACGTCACGCAATCAATTGCTCTGTTCGTTCGTGCCTGCAGTGACACTGTATGCGTGATAAGAACGAGCTCAGCGTAAGCGAACTAGCCAATTTATCCGCTGTATTTATTTACGTCCCCATGCGGTTCTTAATCAAAATGACAGGAGCGGCCCGAAGCTCCGATGTTGCGAACGCTGGCTGCCACAAGACACTGCACGGAGCCACGCGTGTATCGCTACAGTGTAGCACAAAGACAGCACTGCACGATGATGATGAATGGTGCACGACGGCCAGACGGAGATGACGTCAAGCGGATCTGCGCGACATTTATATATGCTATATGCGCCCTCTGAAGAGCTGCCGACTGCGACGAACTCGGCCGCGAGAGAAGAAGCGGATCTTCGGCCGCAGAAGGCGCCCTTCCAGGAGTTTACATTGAAGAGACACTATCGCCACGATGCGATAGAATGGCGCTCACTCCGGAACCGCATTCTGTCGTGCATTTGGCGAATGCTTGCACGCCCGATGAAACGTGAGTCACGCCGACGCCACGTTGGCCACGCCCTCGCGTCCTATCGCAGAGAGCTTGCCGCTATACACTGCCACCGCGCGCACACGCGCCGCAGTTTTAGGTGCGAAGCAGCTCTTTGACTAGCCTGTGTAACTGAAAGCTTTGTTGAAGCGCACTAAAAAACGGACGGACAGAAGAGGCTGACAAGGACAGCACTTGCTCTCACAACTGAAGGTTTATTAATCAGAAAAAATATTTTAAGCGGATACATGGTCTTTCGGGCGTGCGCATCAGAACAGAGTGTAACAGAAATCATTCGTGTTAAGATTACAAAAATTGTACATGTTATGTATCATTTGTTATATTTTACAACTACTAGGTGTCGAGATAAGCGTACTCTTTATCATGCAGCACAATCGTAGCTTGGCTAACACAGTAATGTCCCCTCTTTCGGATGTGGTAAGATTCCACTATCTCACGTGTTAGCTGATCCTTGTGTGGAAATAACATTTCTGTTTATTTAAACACAGGATAACATCCGCAGTTTCTACAGTGATCCGCAAGATGACTGTAGCCTGATGCCTTAACAGATGCGCGATGTTCTCTAAGGCGGTCATTCACGCATCTTCCTGATAGTGAAATCTTACCACATTCGAAAGAGGGGACATGACTGTGTTGGCCAAGCTACGATTGTGCTGCGTGATAAAGAGTACGCATATCTCGACACCTATAGTACTTGTAAGATATAACATTGATTGATTTGTGGGGTTTAACGTCCCAAAACCAGCATATGATTATGAGAGACGCCGTAGTGGAGGGCTCCGGGAATTTCGACCACCTGGGGTTCTTTAACGTGCGCCCAAATCTGAGCACACGGGCCTACAACATTTCCGCCTCCATCGGAAATGCAGCCGTCCCAGCCGGGATTCGATCCCGCGACCTGCGGTTCAGCAGTCGAATACCTTAGCCACTAGACCATACTGCAGCGGGGCTGCGAAATTTATTGTGCATATTTTAAATTCGTAATTTGGCTAATGAAACTTCTTTGCTTCCTCAATCTTTCGTTTTTTGTTTCTTTTCTCACCCGCAATAAACTAGCGAGGCACAAGGCACAATAAAATCGCGTAATAATAACGGCACGTAAAAGGTCCGTAATTAAGAAAAAATTCAATTTCGCGTCATGTAGGGCAAATGCGCGACAATACTACCGCTTCCTGTAGACGAAGAAACTGCTTAACCGCACAAACGACAAGAGGGGATAGAAGAGGCGAGAACAGAGCACTGAACGAACAACCAAAGTTTATCGAAAACCAACTGCAATGTATAGGAAAACACAATCTGCGCATAATCACGCAACATAAGCAAAATCGCACATACATGCGCCAAACGACCAACCTTATCAAGCGCCAGTCATATCAGTGGACCCCAGATAACTACTTTCACAGCCGTGAAGAAAGATCGAAGGTACGCTAACACAGAAAACACCAATTTGCTGAATGAGGAAGGCTAGCTTCGGTAATCTCGCGCTTATTTTTATATCGCCTCATGATCACACACTTGTCACGAAGTGGCTAACAACCACATTTCTTACAATGGTCCGCCAAGTGGCTGGAAACAGAGCCTTTTAGAGAGTACGCGTGCTCACAACCACTTCCGGTTGTGACTTCATATTTTTTTTATTCTTTGTTTGCTGTTAGTTGTCCCATCCTCACGTAGATGGCGACGGTGGCAAAACGAGCCGCCGACTACTGCATCCATGTGCTTCTATGGAAGTTATGATACCATGCAGTTTACATATACCTTGGAGATGCTCCGTAATTTTTTTTTCACTTGGTCTCACACTGCTTGTCAAACTGCTGCATTAAAGCGGGCGCCAAATGCAGGCGAGACAACTCCGACAGCCATGTGAAGCGGCCTTCCATGCAACAAGCTAAGCGTCGTCACGTTTGTTGCCAGCCCCGTTGGTCGGGATATAGATATATTTATTCGCCACGCATCACTTCACTACGACGGAGCTGAGATCGCGCACTGCAGCGCTTCTTCTGAATGAGCCATTAAGCTATAGGGCTGTCACGGTGGGCAGAAAAATGACTTCAGCACAACACTTCGGTGAGCCTGTTTTCAAGGCTCCACTGTTGTGTACGGGGGATTAGGAAATCGATATTCGAAATCCGGTTCGATACAGCATATTTAGAAATATTTGCACATCCCTGACCCGCATGCGGCCGGCTGGAGACTGCAACCATGGTGAATCTGGCCGCAAAAGTCAAGAGAAATAAACTTCGCGAAGCCGCCGAGTTGCCGCAAAGCATTGAACAGGAATGAATAACGAGTTAAAAGAGCACAACTCGGATGTGTTGATGTCACAACTGCGACATGGAAGCACTTATTATTAGACGATGACTACACGTCCTTTCGGACCTCGATTAACGAGAGCAATCCTTCAAGATGACGAGCAGCTTGACTCTCACTTAATAATTCTACAAAATGCCCTTTGTGATATGCGCATGCCGGCAGTATATTATACCATACAAGAAGGCCGTAATGTTGCTCCGCTTTCAAGCACAAGCGAGCAGAAACGGGGTTATCAAAAGCACTCCGCGAGATAAGGAAAGCGATGCACGCCTTCGCATATACACTGACAGCGTCGCCGAGTATGCGTGTACTCTTATCAAAATCGAGATATGATATCCGCCCCGCGTTCTTACGGACAACCGCATTCACCGAAGATGACGTGGCTTGTACATATTCGAAATTGTTTTTTTAGTTCCGTGGGCGCATCCAAAAACTAAACCAGCCCAAAAGTTGAAATATTTTAAAAAATACGCCGTCGAATGAGCGTTTTTATAATGGTTTTATTACGATAACCATTGTAGGGGCCCTCTATGCGCAATTTCGACGGCACCCTCATGTTCCGCATAATGTCCACAAATCGACAGCATCGCGCCGCGCCACCCCCGACTCTTCTGTGCGAGTGAAAGCGCCGCCGGCAAACGCCGCTAAGATGCAGAAATGAAACGAGCCGGCCGTCCGCGAAAGGCGCGCTCGGAGCGGCGCCGATGGGTGGGCGGTGCGTTCGGCACGAAGTGCGTAAACACTTCACCGGACAGTAGTTGGTCGTGTACACACTACCATATTTTCATAGGGGTTCAGACCGCATCGCCTTGAGAGTGAACAGCCAGCCCGTATACTTCGCATAGCATTTCCAATTGTTCCCATCATGCGCCTTTTCATACGTGCTGCTGCTATGTCGTACATCTGTTAAACCACATAGGGATTAACAAACACTACATCACACGCGATGATCAATAAGCCTAATTGGCTGAATGTGGCAATGCGCTCAAAGGACGAGTGGCCTCGGCGCCGTACTGCAGCCATTTATGCAACACCGAAGAAGTCGGACTTACGAAAGTCTTCATTCGTAATATAATTAGTAAATTTCGATCACTTACTGCAGCACCGCTTCAATTGAATAGGAAAAAAATTGCAGCATTCTTCAGAACGACAAAGAAGAAATTGTGCACTGTACGGGAAAGTTCAATTAGCTAGGGGGGATATTCGCATTCATATTACAGCCTGAGATATGCACAGCCTTTGCGGTGTATAATTTATAGCGCAGTTAATAGCTCACGCTGTACTTGACGTCTGATATTCGTCCTTACATAAGACTTATACGCAAGGCGATAATAGAATACAGCCTCCCCCCTACCCCCCAACCACACGCGTACACATTTTAGACGAGGTTTCAGCCAAAGCTACAACGTGGTCAACAACACCAGCGAAACAAACTTCGGTGATCTGAGTTATATCAAATTTAATAACAATGCAGCAAATGAGCCCATTGAACGGTCCACGGCCATTCGGAGCTTCACTCACGCGACTTCGCCACGGTGTGAACCAGTGTGAACCCTTAATGGTTGTATGCGTGTATACAACTAACACCCTACTTAATAAGCGTGTTTTGGTTTAGCAAAACATTCTTATGGTAGGCTGTTAGTCATATAGACAAGCAAATCACCCTTAACGGGGCCAACTGGTTTCCAGTAAACGGTTACCTTCGTTCTCAGCCAGCGTCAGCACCGCATAACAACTGCGCGATAATGCGGATTAAGCCACGAGCTGGCGGCGCAGTAATCGAAAACAGCACGTAAGCACTGTTGAGAAGGGCGCACTTCCTCCCCGCTATATGCGGTGCGCATTGGCGTACTGAAGACGCGCAGCGCGTTCAGAGAAGATATATAATATCATACGAAAACACTCCTGCTTGCATAAAAGAACAACAAAAAAAAGCGGCAGTCGTAACGATATGCGACAGGAAAGTTCTGCGGCACCTGCTTTTCGCACCTTTGGGACATAGACGTGCGTGGTATATGAATAAGGTGTACGAAAACGGCCGACGAGGAAATCGCGAAAAAGCAGCTAAACGACCAATCACAGCATGAGGCAATCTCGCATGCCTGCAGTATAAGCGTTAGAAGGTGTCGCTCGTGTAATTTTTCAATATGAAGCCACATATAGGGGAAAGGTGCGTCGGAGGCGATAAAGTACGGACACTTAACCGGATACCGCCATTACCATATATATGTATACAGTCGAAAACGTTTACAACTGAATGGCTCGCATAACGAAGGATCCTTTACATGCGTCCGCTAAACAGCGAACGGGCACGCTACAACGCACTGACCTGCACATATCTCGCACCCGAGAAAATACACATGCCACGGATGACAAGGCGTCTTTATCAAAGACACTTAGGTTCACGCATCGAAATTCGGCCAGCCTGTCTGAGGCTTGCAGCAAGCACTGCCTTGAATCGAGGACGAGAGCATACAAGGACAAGAACAAAGACAACATTTCTGTACGGGATGTTGCAGTGAGGGCGCTTCTACATGCCGCTTCGATCGGTGCACATGTACGTTTGACGAAAGGCAGCTCGTCTTGATAGGCATGCTTGTTTCAACTTGTGGAGTGTCAGACATCACGTGATGTCGGTATGCCTGTTATCTGCAAAAAAAAAAAAAAAGCAAAGGAGAAGCGAGCGAGTGCTGAGACAGGAAATGGCAATACTTCGTACTTTGCTCTTTCGCAGATAAAAGGTATCGAAAGCGACATCACGTGTAGTCAAACACTCACCCGTTGCTACAACAAGCATGCCCGAGACGAGGCGCCTTTCCTCAAGCGTTTACATGAGGTCCACCTATCGAAGCGTCGCCAGGTCTGAGACATCTCATCCCTGTTTATACAGCTTCTATACTGCACAATCACTCGCTCTTTGAGTGCTCGATCGAATCAATCACTTCTCTTAGCCATGTGACTGATTACGTTGCCGCACTCGCACTTGTATAAGGGTGCTCGCACGACCCGTGCAATCTACGTGGGCGACAGGAAGCATAAACCTCGTCAGCGGGTTGACGTAAAGCCACGCCACTGCACAGCGAGATCGGGAACAGGAAACCGACGCGGGAATGAGTAATGCGCTGAAGCAGAGACAAAAGAGAAGCGCCCGTTGAAGGCCTCATTGTGGCACCATTGTTCTGCCGAAGGGGGCGGACAGCCAACTCAAGATAGAGACATCGGACGATCGGCGATTGTCACGCCAGCGCATGGAGATACCCGCTGTACGGACACTGCTACCCGCGGATGTAAACCTGAACGGCGACGCGCTTAGTCCGACTCGGTTAAACGTTAAAACTTCGCTCACCGACAAATCAAACACTTCAGTTTGCTTTAGTGAACACGTGGATGTTTTGATCGCTGTTCAAAAAAGGGCAAGCGCAAGGAAAGTACATCGCCGACTAAAGTGAGCTAAAAAGAGAACGCTACTATACACGACCGCCTCTCACCCGAAGGTCGAGGGGTCGAATCCCAGCCACGGCGGCCGCATTTTGATGGAGACGAAACGTTCTAGGCCGGTGTGCTTACGTGCGCGTTATAGAATTAACCCCATCACGGCGTCCCTCAATGATGGTGTGGATTCGCGACGCAAAGGAAATAGGCTGCTTTCGCTGAACGGTACTGCATCAAGGACAGCCCTCAACGCTGGAGTAGAAACAAATTAAAAGTTCACAGCATATCCACGGAGTGAATCATGATGAGTGGGGCGAAGCGTCTGTGCATCCCTCCATCCTTCGTCCGTTCGTCAACTGTACGAAAACCACTAACGCCATAAAGTGGTATTATTTCCAACATCATATACACACACCATCTAGTTAGCAATTGATAAATTGGAGGTGACTAACGTACATACAAACGGAGGAGCCCTAAGGAGCTTCTCCTAAAAGCACACACCCTTCTTCTCGGCTGTTGGGTGAGATAACGAGAACGTGCCTCGATGCACGCAAGACCACGTCAGCCGAGCTGACCCGCATCTGCCTGTCGCGTTCCGCGTCCGATCGGCGAGCAATCTCGGGTTAAGCAGCGCAATGACAGATGTGGGCCATCGTGGATGCCGCTGGGTGCGCCCACGCAGCGGTGTGTCTGCACAGCTGGCCGGAAGAGAAACATAACAAGCGCATCCGCGCACTTGCGGCGCGAACGCTGCAGTGCTGTTGCGCGGGGCTCGCCGTCTTATCTGCCGGCTACGCACAGTGAGTCCGGCAGACCGCACCTGCAGCGTGCTACGCTGACGCCCGCCATTGTTCCGCGAATTGGAGACTGTTGCGAAAAACGAACGACCGCGTCATATGCTCGCTTCTCGAGCAGACCAGTGCCTCCCCTATTTTTACAAAGCCAGCTAGATGCGCCTGATCTAGCCTTTTACCACCCTCTCCTGCTCTCGCATGTGCATTACGGTGTTGGGGGAAAGATCACGACCACTGTGCGCACGACGAAAATCATATGAAGTGATGTTCAGTTTCGTGAGGCACGGATCCCCGGGGCGGCGTCCTTCATTCCTAGTGTTTACAATGCTGGCAGTCGCGCTGGCACTGTAAAAGACGCTTAGAGACAGCGTGTAAAGGCTGGTGCACACCGGCGACTAGCAGCGGTCGCGCGACCATTCGCGACTGGCGACCAAAAAAGCGACTGATGTTCACACCGGCAGAGACTGCATGCGAGCGACCGGAAGTCGCAAAAGCGCAGAGTCGCGTCCGGATCTCGTTATCAGCGAGAACTCTGGAGACCGGCGCCGATCAGCTGATCGCCGCCAGCTGAGTGAGCGGAGCAAACCGAGCACGCCGCATTTATTGTTTTCGTCCGTTCTCGCACAGCGTTCCCAACAGCGTCATGTTCGATTCAAGCGAAGAAAAGGACACTGTCATGGTGCTGGTGCGCTGTGCCATTGTGTCGGGGCTGGCATCACAGATGCCTCCAAAGAAAAAAAAAAAGCCGGTAGTGGGTGTGACCGTCCTCTCGATCGCGGGAGTCGGCCGGCCGTGCACGCCGCCTGCCTCCCGAGCCACGCTGAGACGACGAGGAGTATTTCCGAGAGCCGTACGTGTTCAGAAACGGTCCTTGAAATTAATTTGACTTGCCGCAGCCTACAACGCAGCACAAACGCGTCTTGAACGCAGTGTCTCAAGTCGTTGTCAAGGCTTGAAGCACAAACGCGTTCCAAACGCGCTGCATTCAAGGCGGTGACAAGTCAAGTTCAAGACAAAAAACGTTTCCGAATAGGGGGAAAAGATAGTGCACAATTTATGTTCTCTTTACTTTGACGGTGTTTAGCTTCTCGCGAATGCCGCCACGTAAATTCGACACTTTGTCCGAGCTGCGGCGCCCCGCCATCTCCAAACCATGTATACCTTGGTAGCCATGGCGCCACAGACCCAGAGGAACGCACTCGTTTGTATCTGGCAGCAAAAAGCCAGCGCAATGAAAAAAAAAACAAAAAAATCAGCATCGCTGATTGGTTCCAGCAGCTTTGCGACTGCAGTCATGCGACTGAAAAATCGGTCAAGAAGCGACTAGCCAAAGCAGTCGCATTGCGACGGTTTGCGACCATTCGCGACTGTTTGCGGCCAGTCGCAAATGGTCGCGCGACCGCTGCTAGTCGCCGGTGTGCACCAGCCTTTACCGCCCGTGCTGCTATGCGGGCAACCAATGGGAAAGCGTCACTGCAACGCTAGTGTATGCGCAGCGCTGTGATGCGGCAGTGATGGATCAACATTCAACGTGGCGGTAGAGGAGCTGCTGAGAATAACAAAATGAATAAACACCCCTGCTTCTGATCGAATTCCTTAATGAATGAGCATGTATGGAGTTTTCGTTCTCCCTCGTTGGGCGAATAAAACGATGAAACTGGTCGAAAAGGGCGAGGGGGGGAAGAGAAGACCCGTAATTCAAATCTCCCAAACTAGGGAGGGGGCGCTTGTAGGGTATTTCACGGTATTGTCACGCGGGCACTTTTGATCGCGATAAAAGCTGCAGATTAAAGTCCTCACACGGCCACCTGTAATCGTGGTGAGGCCTTATATACTATTTCCCTTAAGAGCGCCGCCATCTTGAGCTATTAAGTAGATGTTTTCTTGTTTCTGTACCCAACCCTCCGAGTCCATGTGTATGTGCTTAAAGTAACACCGATGGTTTAGTTGTTGAAGACGGAAAACACAAAGGTTAGCAGCCCGTATCTATAGGGATCCGAACGATCGCGATCTGTGCATCATGATTTGAATGACATATGCGCCAAGCTCGATCAGGAGCATAAATTGGACGGTGAGCGCCAACAAGAAGGCTGATCCTGATCGGCCATATATATTTATATATATATATATATATATATATATATATATATATATATATATATATATATATATATATATATATATATATATATATATATATATATATATATATATATATACTCTTACCGAAAGTATTGGGAATACAATAACCAATTGTCTGTCACAAAAAACAACACTGTTTTTCTTGATGCGTACATCGCGCACTTACTTTGCACAAGAGCGGTGCAAATGCAGCAATTTTCGTCATCTTACGACTTTATTCTCAATGCGACCACGGTGCCAAACTCCATACTTGTCACTGACCCATGATCCGAATTTCAAAAGCATAAGTTAAAGGAAAACGAGTGGGCATAAACAGTCCCATGCGAAATAGCTGCAAGACATGATGGAGAACGGTCCAACTATGTATGAAAGCCTGAGTGAAACTCAAACAATATCTCGGGCCAGCGCCAGGGGGTAGGCGCTGTACACCATAAAGATGCCCTGAAAAAGCCGAGTCCGCCCCAGCCCCCTCCCCCTCCTCCGTACGCTCTCCATCTTTGTATTAGGCGCTTTTCCTTGCTCTTTTTTGGGTGTCACCACATGCGAGATAATAATGCGGTTTAGAAAAATAAGTAGACATCAGAACGACGGTTGCTTGGCTGGTTCATATATATAGTACAACTTCCCAGCGCGACTACGAAAGACGCCTTATCGTGGAAGGCTGCGGATAATTTCGACCATTTGCAAGGGGGTTCACGACGGCGTACTGGCATGAAACAGTACAAGATGGACCTCTATAGCATTTCGCCTTCATTGAAAGGCGATAGCGACGTCCACCATGGATGTCGCGATTTTCGGGTCAGTATTCAAGGAATCGGAAATAAAGGTGTCACGGCTTATACGTTTTAGAACGAAATGAACATTCAATTAAAATTTAGCGCCATGTTCCGAGCATTCAGCCGCGTCTCAGACGTTGTTTATACGCTAACTAGATTCGTCTGGAGTCCGCAGTAAGCACTGACTAACACTACTATCTCATTTGGTATTGTTAAAATAAAAAATAAAATACCATCGTTGCACGTATCCCTCACGACTCCATGCACCCGCGCTCGCCATCATTAAATGCAAATAATTTCGGTATCCTGACTTCGTATATCGCGACAAGAAAGAACGGACTATGAACAACTTCACACCGACGATATGGATAGAGTGCACAAATAAATGTTGGCACGAGCCATAAATCAGAGACTTCAAATGCGATCGCCTAACAAAAAAAAAAATACTGCGCCGTAAGCATACAGTGACAATTACACCGACACCTTTGTTACGCATCCACAATGCAAGTGTCATGAATCACAAGCTCGTTCAATCAGCCATAAATGAGGACATGTAGGCATGGTCCGAGTAGGTTGCGCTGAATAAATAGCACGAGAGTCATGTCCGTTTAACGTGGTAAATACTTTATAATGAGAGGCATTAGGCCATCATATTGGAAAAAACAGGTACAAAATAGTCGCCCATTGCGGCTTATTCGCACCTTGACCTTTGCGCCATCAAAATACATGTATACAGATAGAAAGCTATAGCGTTCGCGTACAGGCCACTCCCTGTAAAACGAGAGGTGCCACATTGCAGATCTCGCAGCAGGAACCACCGATGAAAACGACATACGCTCAGCATGCTCAAGGCCGTTTGTTCTACATCCTGCATACCCTCCCTCCTCTATTTGTTTTTCTGAACTCGAGGCGTGTTGACATAGGACAAGCCGTTCTGCAGTTCCAGCTGCAATCACAAGCGACACGACACGGTGGATAAGCAAATCAACAATCGGTTGCGCGTACGAAACAGTGGACACAACTCCGATTTGAGCGGTATGCCATATATATTCGCGTTGCCTGAGCAGAGACCATGCTCTACACAGGTGCACTTTCGTGCACTGCTTCCTCCACAGGTAAACGCAGGCGGCAAGTGCGGAGGCACTCTCATCTAGAAAACGCGGACATCTGGGACATTTTTAAAGGGACCACGAACTGATCTTTCTCAGCCCATTTTTGTTTACGACCTGACAGAAAGCTCACCCTTCGTAGTGTTTTGTAGCTGCAGTTGTTAATCCCAAAATGAAAAACCCTTAACACAGAAATACCTTTCCTGCTTCCACACAAGGCTTCCTCCAATAGATGCGGTGTGGCACATTACAATGACAAACACCCGCGAGAGCAAATCGTTTTTGCTGAGTAAGCCGTTTCGAAATATAACTAATGAAGCGACGTCGAACACAAGTTTTCGCAATTAAGAGCTGCGACTTAATTCTTGCGACGGTTTTCGTTACAAAAAAACTGAAAAAAAAAGATATATAAACACACATTGCAGCCCATCATCCTTGTGCCTTCCCTCACAAATTATCGTGACAGCTAGTTGGTACCCCGTTTTTTTTTTTCTTCTTCTTTGAGCGACGACAAACAGCGCACGCACAAGCGAAAAGCGGCGTTTGCCTTCCAAGCGAAACCAAACGCCCGACGACAGCGCCACCACATTTACATGACGTGTGCACGATGGAATTTGTCTATAAGGAGTCACGTGGCCGGGTACATTGGATCATTCATGTTTTTCCCACCAGAGGCGCCACATGTCATTTTTCGAGACTTTCGATGAAGAAATAAAAATTCAAATCCACCTTCCACGAAAAAAAAAAAAACGGGGTTGGTTTGAGTGATTGCGACGCACCATATTTTCATCCGTGGAGTTATCTTATTTCATGTTGACGGTTCCTTCAGGGAAATGAATGAATGACCAGGGTTTCGTGTGCCGAACCGCCAAATGAACGATTTCATGTCGAACGCCTTACTCGTACAGCCGCTTTCATGCACTGCGTAACGCATGGACAGTACGACAGTGCGAGGAGACGCAGGGGGCGCCGACCAGTGCGGACGCGAGAAGATCGGCTCCTGTTTATGTTAATGTTTTCGTTAGGATTTTTGTGGTGCCTGTGCTCGAGCTGCGTTTCATTCGACGCAGTTTCTTCTGAGGATCACGTCGACACCAGACTTTTCTTGGTGAGTGGTCCTTTTGCCGAATTATTGGAACTTTTCTTGTGAAACGCGCCGCGGCTCGGCTAACCCTACCGGGCTCAGCCTAGCGTCGACGGCGAGGGGCGGGGAAAAGGGGCAACATGCCCGAAGTAGAGATGGTGGAAGGAGAGGAAGTCTCTCACGAAGAAGCCAATCGCCCGGGTTGGACGACAGCGCTGGGCAGGAACAAGAAAGCTCGTGTAGAAACGCCAGTTTCCGCGGGCAACGCATCACATGTGGGCTCGAAGGGAGGCCGCCGCACGGCAGCCCCACAAGGTGCAATGAAGCGCCTCGCAGCTGCATCGAGGATCCCCCGGCTACCGAGGGACCACATACGAATTATCGTCAGGCCGAGGGACGGACTTGACGTCAGAAAAGTAAGCCAAATTAGGCTCGCACAGGTTATTGCCATGGCGGCTGCTCTTGCCCCGGCAGAGACGGAAGGGGACATCGTTTGCCCAAACATCGCCCAGAACATTCTCGTAGTCTCCACACCGGAGCAGAAGAACGCAAACGCCTACGCCGCGATCCAACAGATTCGGATAATGGTGCATTCAGACGACGGACCGAATCCGGATTTGTCGTGGACGCGGACAGCTAATCCGCGGATGGTCCGCCTGCAGGCGCATCCACACGACGGACGGTGTCCTAGGGGAAAACAGCCGGATTACCCTCGACAGCAGATTCGGCGCTCACCTGCGCCCGCTGGCAGCAGACCGGTTTGAGAGTATTCAACATGGATGCCCGCAAGAAGCAAAGCTTGGCTGCGATGTCTGTCGTGTTGTGACAAATGAACGAGTAGTGTTATTCTTTCAGGAGAAAAGGGAGTTGCTAGCAGGATATTCTTTCAACTACATTATTCCCCACTTGTAGAACTTTTAAACGTGTATCCCGCCTTTTTTTTTTTTTTTTAGAAGCGGCACGTCGCCGGTTGCAGAAGTTGGAATATTTCACCACCATGGATAACGGCTAAGAATCTCGCGTGTTAAGCGACGGCGGCGACATTTCCCGAACCACCAAAAGTGATTTCTGCATATTTAATCTCCTGAGAACAAAGTCTCCGGAAACTAAGTAAACAATGCTCAAGCGTAGATGATGCCGACCAGTCATGCAGCTGTCCGCGAGCCATGGAGGACATGCCGCGAGCAGACGAAAAGTGTACTGGTTGCCACCGACCCCAAGCTATTCCGCTGAAGTACCGGCCCTCCCCCGCCAGAATCCCGATGTGAGAAACAGGTTGGGTTCATCCGTCCGCGAGCCGCGCGGACGAGTCGCGGACGAGGAGAATCGCTGATGTGAGGTCACGTGACGCGCCGTCCGTCCCGCCACATCGGGATTCGATCCGTCGTCTGAATGCACCATAAGCGAAGGAATGTACCATGTGGCGGCATATGTCGCGGCCCCCGATAACACCTGTAAAAGAGTCATACGAGGAGTGGACACTGACATCAGCGAGGCCCAGCTCCAAACGATGATCGTCAACCAGCGAAATCCGAAGGCCCTAGAAGCCAAAAGGATCGAAAACACCACCACTGTGGTAGTGCTTTTCGACGGCATGAAGGTACCAAACTATGTCATATGCGGCGTCAGCATGCTGCGCTGCACGCTCTACAAGCGCCAAACCGACGTGTGCTACGCGTGTGGAGGACTTGGTCACAGGGCCGATGTTTGCCCCAACCCCAACAAGAGGGTGTGCAGGGGCTGTGGGCTCGTGTCTCCACCCGACGATCACCAGTGCTCGCCGAAATGTGCCCTTTGCGGAGGCCCACATCCGACGGCGGACAGAACGTGCAAAGAACGCTTTCAAGTTCCTTACGTCGTGCGACGGAGAAGACGACGGCGCCGAAAGCGCGTCAAAAAGTCTCAGCAACAACTGGCCGAAGAGGACCGGTCAAGGGATTCCAGCGTGGCAAGTGCTCCCAGGCAGGGGCGTTCCGTCACGCCGGCTGGCCGCAGGCGCGACCGCTCCATGGGCCGCGCTCGCACCAAAGGGCGCTCTTGGTCCCGGGTACGAATCCAGGAAGTACTTACCTGGGCGGATCGAGCCAAGCCGAAGCCAGCGGCGCCGCCACCAGAGGTAACGCGGGTACCATTGCCAGAGCATAGGGAAGACCCCAGGGTAGCTAAGTTGATCCAAGAGAATGCTTGCCTTAAGGCAGAGATTCAACAGCTGAGGGCTGACCTTGTGTCGTTCCGCAAACATTACTCCTCGCAGGGTGAGAGACAACAGATTCCCCCACCAGGGGACGTGCAGGCGCGCTCGGGAAAACGTAGGGCCTCACCCCCCCAAGGGGAGTGGGATGCTATGGAGACAGAATTCAACAACAAGGCTCTGGAAAGCATGCAGCAGTCGATTAAACAACTGGCTGATAGCATGACTACCCTACTGAAAAGGGTCTCGTCTCTTGAAGGTACACAGGCAGCGCTAGCTACGGGTAGCTCGCCTCCGATAGGCCCGAACAGGGCACAGTCGCCTGCAGGCGCGGTAACAGTCAACCCGACAGGAGATTGGCTGTCTCAGAACAGTAATTATGGCGAACAACACTAATGAACTGGTCGTGTGGCAGTGGAACTGTGCCAGTTTCAAAAGGCGCAGGGCTCCACTGCTGCACTTTATTGCTTCTCAGGCGGTCAAACCGCACGTAATTATGTTACAGGAAACCCTCGGTGATGCACTAACTTTCCCGGGCTATCGAGTCGTCTCGGTGAGCGAGCAAGGGAAGCGCGGTTTGGCAACCTTGGTCGCAAAAAAGTGCTCCTTTCAAGAACACAAACTACAGCTTGGCAACAGCAAGGCTGAGGTCATTATCCTCGAAATAATCCCCAACAGCTGGCTCAAGAACAGCGTATTCCTCCTGAATGTGTACAGCTCACCGTCGGACAAGCGGCAGGGGTTCGCTTCGATCATGGCAAAAGCGGTGGCTCTGGCCAGGGGGGCCCCCATCGTGGTAGCAGGAGACTTTAATGCTCCGCACGACGCTTGGGGATACGCCAGGCAGTCCCCCAAAGGCAACAACCTCCTAAAGGCCGTATCTAGCTGTTCTCTTGAATTGATTACGGACCCGCAATACCCGACAAGAATTGGCACATCGGTGGTCCGAGACACAACTCCAGACTTGGCGTTCGTCAAGAACGTCGCCGGAATAGGGTGGCAAAATTTGCAAGAGAATCTAGGTAGCGACCACTTCATAGTGGCTATTACCCTAGCAGTCAATGCAGCTCCCCCCAGGGAATTTAAAGTAACGGACTGGGATGCCTTTCGTAAATTGCGGAAGGAGGACCAGGATGAATACGACAGCTTAGACAGCCTCTTTGCAAGGCTCAAAGAGGATGCTAATGCTGCGACCAGGGTTGTCAAAACGAACCTGAGGGTTGATCGTATGGATGCACGCCTCGCGCATCTCTTAGAGGCTAAGAATTCTATCCTGTCCCGGTGGAGGACGCAAAGGCTCAATCGCCGACTTCGAAAGAAAATTGCGCAACTCAATCGCGAGATCGAAGCCTACTCTATTGAACTCTCCAAACAGCAGTGGAATGAAGTATGTTCTTCGGTTGACGGACAGATGAGAGTGGGGGCCAAATGAAACCTCCTCAAACAATTACTTGATGAGTCACAGTCAAAGGGAAATCAGCGATTGGCTATTGAAAGAATCGTTCACAACCAAAAAGCGAAGGGAGTGTCCGAAAAGGCCCTCCTGAAGAAGTTAGCGGACAGCTATCTTCCGCTGGGCCCTTCCGGCGATGCGGACTATCCGCATTACAGGGGTGGAATGGTGGCGGAGCTGGACGCACCTTTCACTGAACCAGAAATCTGTAAGGTCCTCCACGAGCTCAACGGACGCTCTGCACCGGGCCCGGATGGAATCTCAAATAAGCTCTTACGTAACTTGGACGGCGAATCCATCGAGAAGCTTACCGAGGAAGTCAACAAGATCTGGGAGACGGGGCACGTCCCCGAATCCTGGAAGACAGCTTCGGTAGCGCTTATCCCAAAGCCAGGCAAACCTCTGGCTTTGGAGAACATGCGACCCATCTCGCTTACGTCCTGCGTAGGCAAGGTGGCCGAACATGCGATTCACCATCGGGTATCCGAGTACATAGAAAGCAGAGAGCTATTTCCACACAATATGGTAGGATTCAGATCTGCACTGTCCACACAGGACGTGATGCTCCTTATCAAAAGACAAATCATTGACAACAACACCAGGGATACTAGAGGCATACTAGCTCTAGACCTAGCCAAAGCTTTTGATAATATCTCGCACAAGTTTGTGCTTGAGGCGATTTCGGTTATGGGTCTAGGGCAACGGTTCCACGCATACGTTAGGTCTTTTCTCAGGGATCGCAGGGCTATCATTAGGATCGGTCAAATCCAATCCACGGAATTTACCTTGGGAGCGAGAGGCACCCCACAGGGGGCAGTTATCTCTCCTCTACTCTTCAATATTGCCATGAAGGGCCTCTCGGAGCGACTCGCTACGGTGCGCGGGGTTAACCATGCTCTCTACGCGGACGACATCACCGTGTGGTGCATGGGAGGGTCCGACGCCGGGGTAGAGCAGGCGCTCCAAGAGGCATTAGACATCACGGAGAACTTTCTAGTCGGTTCGGGCCTGAGCCTGTCATCGGCAAAGTCTGAGTTACTACAATACAGACCCACCCGACAAGGACTGAGGAACCTCACTCCTTTAGAACAGATTCCCATAGCTTTATACACACGGGATGGGCAGAAAATACCCAGGGTGGACTCCATCAGGGTCCTCGGACTCCTGCTAGAGTCCAAGGGGGGCAACTCACGAACTATAGCCCGCATCACCTCCAAGACGGAGAACATGCTTAGGCTCATACTCAGGGTCTCGAACCGCAGGGGTGGGCTGAGCGAGAGCAATCTCCTTCGGCTCTATCATGCATTTCTCATGAGCCACATTAATTATGTCGCTTCGGCGTTGCGCTGGTCCAAAAGAGAAGAGGCAAGAATTGATACACTAATGCGCAAAAGCATAAAGCGAGTTCTGGGCTTGCCTATCCACACTAGTACCGAGAAGCTCCTACAATTGGGCATGCATAACTCCCTCTCGGAGGTGATCGAGGCCCAGCAGATGGCTCAGGTCGTGCGACTATCATCCTCGAGGGCTGGTATGCGCATCCTGGAATCCATAGGCTGCGTTCCTACGGCGACTAACCAGCGTAATGTAACACTACCACCCTCGATCAGAGGCACGTTTTCGGTAGCTCCACTTCCAAGAAATGTCCACCCACAATACAATGTAGGGCGCCGCATAGCTCGGGCTCGTTCCTTATTAAAATCAGTTGCAAACAGACCGCATCTCGCGACCTTTGTCGATGCAGCCCAGTACGGGCGTTCGGATCGCTTCGCAGTGGTCTCGGTCGATCATAGTGGCACACTCCTATGCTCTGCCTCGGTTAGAAAGGTTTCGGCAATGGTGGCTGAGCAAATCGCCATCGCCATAGCAATGAAGGACCCATCGCGTCCTAATGTCTATACAGATTCGCGTTCCGCAGCTAGGGCTTTCACCTCGGGCTCGATGTCGCGTGAGGCAGCGGCCATCCTCGGCTGTGAGGGGGCTGCCGGGTTTCACACCATAACATGGTTCCCAGCCCACATGGGGGCCAACGTACATCCTGATGTCCCCAACGCCAATGAGTTTGCCCATGACCGTGCGCGAGGTATCGCTCACCGCGGCGGTCCCGGCGGATTCGCAGGCGGGGACGCCGGAAGATACAGGGACTCGCTACTCACTTTCCACGAGATCATGACTCATTATCATCTATCTCGGAGGACTTTTCCACTTCCTCATCCTAAACTTACGCGACCGCAATCATCGGCCTATAGGATGCTCCAAACGGGGTCTTTCCCTTCGCGTGGCAGGTTCAGCCATTTTTCGCCCAACATCGAGCCGCATTGTCCGGACTGCGGTGAGTCGTATTGCTGATTACCTCATATGCTCTGGCAATGTCCTGCGTTACGTGACGCAGAGTTCAACAAAGAAGAGGACTGGGAGGAAGCCCTTAACAGCGGCGACCTCTTGGTTCAACTTCGGGCTGTCCAGAGGGCCTGCGAGAGGGCGGAGGGCCACGGTCTTCCGGTCCCTACGTGGGAGCGGCCCGCGACTGCTACGGATTCCCCCTAAACGGGGCCGTTACAACGCAGTTCCTCAAGACCTGAATAAAGTTCTTTGTCTGTCTGTCTGTCTGTACGACAGTGCCGTTCCTTTGGTTGTGACAGATAGACAATAGAAGCGAACATCACTTCAGACTGGACGGAGTGAGAGACAGGGTATTGGTTCCAGCTGCGTTCAACCGCAGCGCAAGACGACGGAATTTAAACAAACCCGCGTAACGTGGCCGCTGGCAAAGAAAGATAGTCATTCTACACATTTTTGCCCGGGACACTCGTGTTTTGTAGTACACGTACTCATTTTATGAACTAACAACGACATGACAATAATTAGAGGAAAGAAGCAACAGCAAGTTCGATCACTTTGCCGAAAGGTTCCTGCTAGTCTTGTAAAAGTATCTGGCGCAACGTATATATATAATAAAGCAGCCCCTGGTAAGTCAACACAGCGGATAATTGTGCACAGTTAACGCGTACGCATCAACTGAAAACTGATGCTCTTTTTTCTCTCTCTCTTATTTGAGCAACTTTGGTCCCGTTGCTGCAAAGAATAGCACGGAAATGAATTAATCCTCCTATCGGTTGTGGAACAAGACAGCGGGTGATCGGTACGCGGTTCGCCTGCATGAGCAACAACACATCGGGGGCTCGCGATTCACGGCTGCTCTGTCACAAATGTAGGCACATCGTGCACCTCGTCGAAGCACGCGACGTTAATTGCGCCGTTTTAAGTACCGTCCATGGGTAGGCCTGAGTAGGCGAGCTGGTCGCAAAAGCGGCTCGAAATGCGGTGAGCGAGCCGCCGCGAGAGTGAACTGCCGCGCGTGCCAGTGCTGCCCTTCCGCGGTCATAGACACCACTGCGCCATGCAGGTCACACGAGAGAAAGCCGACCTCGCACGAGGAGAGAAAGGCGTCTTCGGCTGCTACAGTAGCACGCAGCCCCTCCGAAAAATTAATAAAGTAAAAGGGGGAAAACGAGGCGACGGAGAAAGGCCACGCGGAGCCAACCACTCGCGGGGAAAGTGGTCGGCGCGCTTCCGTTTTCGTGAATAAGGCTTCTGGCACAGGAGAGTTCCTCGTCTCTGCGCCACTGCCGAAACAAGGACGAAACAGCACCGGGTAGCCGTCCTTCACCCCCGACCCCGCGTGCATTTGCATCGACTTCTCTATTCCGCGTTCTGCAGCCAGCCACGTGACCTCGGTATGCCCCGCGGCTTTCATGTGCGCATGCGCCGACGGACCGGGAGAAAAAAGTTGCTTTGTTAGCGGTTTCTTTATTACCTTTATGCACTCACAAAGACTGTGAGCTTGCACGCTTTCCTTGCTAGTGTGCCGTATTGGATGCCACTGGCGTAGCAGGTCCGACGCAGAACAAAGAAAGCGACACTGCAGAAACGCGAGCCACACAGCTGCGTGCTTCCCTGTCAGCGTCCGCCTGCCAGGCGCTCTGCTCACCCATTCCTACCCTACAAGACTGGGAGGCCATGCTGCGCGATGAAAGCCTGAGTGGCCAGCGAGCGCTGGTTCGGCGGGTGCGGGACGCAGCGGCGGCTCTTGGAGCTCTGGACTGAGAGCCCCACCCGACATTTTTTTTATGATTGAAATAAAAAGTATCTCTTCCTGCGTCACTATTCTTCGGCGTGATGCACGACGCCAGTGGAGCTCGCTTATTCGCAGCAACTAAGGGTTGTGAGAAGCAACAGATACGAAGTCAGAGATTGATTGATATGTGGGGTTTAACGCCCCAAAACCACCATACGATTATGAGAGACTCCGTAGTGGAGGGCTCCAGAAATTACGACAGCCTGGGGTTATTTAACGTGCACCCATATGTGAGGACACGGGCCTACAGCGTTTCCGCTTCCATCGTAAATGCAGCAGCCACAGCCGGGATTCGATCCCGCGACCTGCGGGTCAGCAGACGAGTACCTTTGCCACTAGACCACCGGTGCGGGGCAACGAAGTCAGAGAATGCATGCTAAAATGTAACTGTTCGGCTTATTTTTCCAAGTAAGTACAAAATCAAGTGGCCATCTTCACGTCTACTTTAACTGAACATATTTAAGCGCGCGTACAAGATTTCCAATTGCACGTCCTTAGCCCTGACGTCCGATGCTGCAGGGGATGCTCCTTCCTGCTGTACGTTGTGCACCCACAAACATTCGTTTCAATTTGCCGCCTACTATAATGAAATTCCAAAGATTTTTTTGTCCCTCCACGAAGCACGGTAGCCCTACGGGAGTGAATACCAGGACACTACAGCAGAAAATATTAGTATCGATCGCAATGTCCATGCAGTGCAGCGCCGGCAAAGCAACGCGGCCAAAAGAACCTCTTCTAAGCACAAGCCATCTCTATTACCCTTGCTGATGAAATTTGGCTACTAATACCTCTTCGTCCAAATTGGTGTTTTCATCATCATCATTATCAGCCTGACTGTGCCCACTGCAGGGTAAAGGCCACCTCCCATGTCCCCCCAATCGACACGAGGTCCTGCGCTTGCTGATGCCACTTTATACCCGCAAACTTCCTTATCTCAACTGCCCAACCAACTTTGCCTCCCTCTCACGCATTATACTTTAGGACTCCAGTCCGTGTTCCTTAACGACCGGCGGTTATCTTTCCTTCGCGCTACGTTTCCTGCCGATGACCATTTAGCTTCAGTGCCGATGACTTCTTAGTTTCGACTATAGCCTTTAACACCCGTTTATTCTTGGACTGCTATTCTCACGTCCCCTTAACACTAGTATACCTATCAATACCCTATCCTTTGCTCACAACGTGGTCCTCAATTTAAGTTCATCTTCCTTTGTGAGCCTCACCCGCCATGGTCGTCTAGTGGCTAGTGTACTCGGCTGCTGACCCGCAGGTCGCGGGATCGAATCCCGGCCGCGACGGCCGCATTTTTCGATGGAGGCGAAAACGCTTAAGGCTCGTGTGCTTAGATCAGATGCGCTATAAAGAACCCCGGGTGGTCAAAATTTCTGAAGCTTTCCACTATACAGCGTCTCTCGCAATCATATGGTGATTTTAAGACGTTACACCTCGAAATTATTATTAATTATTAGGCTGTATATACATGTTTCTGCTTTGCAGATAATTACCAGTAAAAAGCAGCTTTTGTACATATTCCTCTTGAGACATAGTAGTAAATTATTATTCAGTGGTGTTTTGTTTTCGGTGACACAGTGATTCGTGCCCCGCATAAGTTATATAGATCTAACTAGAAGCAGCCTCGTCCATCTAGTACGAATCAATGCACACTCCTCGAGTGAATGCACCCCTTCCCATCCATTCCAAGATATGCGTCAATTTACACACGATTTTTCAAACCGATGAAGTTTTAACATACCTACCGAGTTTTTCCTATGCTTCCTCTAGCTTCACTGCCCAGCCACGGTAGTCTAGTGGCTAAGCTACTCGGCTGCTGACCCGCAGCTCGCGGGATCGAATCCCGGCTGCAGCGGCTGCATTTCCGATGGAGGCGGAAATGTTGTAGGCCCGTGTACCCAGATTTGGGTGCACGTTAAAGAACCCCAGGTGGTGTAAATTTCCGGAGCCCTCCACTACGGCGTCTCTCATAATCATATGGTGGTTTTGGGACGTTAAACCCCACAAATCAATCAATCCTCTAGCTTCACTGTGCGTCCCTTTGTACGAGTGAGAGCGAAGCAGCATCGATGAGCGCGCAACACACCACTCTCTTTGTTTGCACGCACTTCTGTTCCTGTCAAAAAAAGCAACAGGCTGAGTGCCTCCCCCCTCCTTTTTTTTTTTTCAGGTCTTGTTCCTTAAAACAGCGCGTGTATAAGTAAGACACTCACGCAAAAATTCTGCACGAGTCTCTCGCTCGCGAATGGTTGGTCTGAACCAACAACGATGCACTGCGACGCCATCCAACACTGCAGGGAATCCAACTGTTCACAGATCGCTTTATTGGGGGATTTCTACGCAGCCGGCCTCGCCACCATTCAAACAGCTATAGCGGCGCAAGGAACAAAGCGTTTAGCTTCTTTTGAAAGAATCTGTTGTGCTAACGCCGGGACGAGCAAGGGGAAAGATTCCCCGCCGACAGACATGCAAATTCCTCCAGCGAGAGAAGAAGGAAGCCCGCGGGTTTGGAGCTGACAAAACGCCACATCCCGTCGGCATCTTCATCGTTTCCCACAACCGCCGCGGCGCACGTCACGTGGCCACCGACAGCAGCCTTTTTGTTGCTTTCGCTAAGAGATAACAGCAAAATGCACGCGGAAATTATTATCTTCTTTCTCTCTCTCTCTTTTTTCTAAGTTTCGCGAGGTGTTTAACGTAAAGAAAAAAAAGGATTTTCCCGGAAAAAAGGCGACGCAAACCTGCCCGTTTTGACCCGAATAATTCCATCAAAGCTAAAACTTATCTCGAGAAAGCGAAAGCCAATTGTACGAAAAGATGGCGCAAAGATGGTATAAATAAACAATAGCGCTCATTATGCATTCAGTTTCTTCTCGGCTTTTTCGTTTCATTTACATTCCGAGCTGGGCCAAACCAAATCGACATTACGGAATATCAACTCACTCGGACCCCTAAACGCACGCGTAAGGCGTTTCCATCTTCTCACTGACGTTCGGCGCGATTTGTCGATGGCGCTATACGACGACCGATCATAACAACCATATATAGGAACGAATGATCACGCAACAGCGAGCGCAAAATGAAACTTGTAAGCACCTGTATACACATTTGTGGTTTATACTTCTGTCACACGGGCACCCATGAACACCGTTTAACTCCCTCGTCCTTACGACAAGGCAGATGCGGTCCGTGTCAGACAGCCACCCTTACGCAAACGAATGTAACCGGAGCATTTCGCAAAGGAAGTTCAGCGATCTCCCTTTGCAGCGGAACGAGGTACTCTCGTCCCCAATATTCTGCAGGTCGGAAAAAAAAATTTCGGGCACTAAATCGCATTGAAAACAATAATACGTTTTGGCAATATTAAACATTATTTCGGTGCAGTACTCATTCATAACTCGTGTGTCTTCCCATATACGCCCGCCAGAGTGCAGCTATAGACTCTCCACACCGATGCCCTCCAAACTAGGCGTCGCGAGTCAGTCGGCCGTGCGTGCGTTTGATGTCATCGCCGTGTTTGCGTTTGCCCGTGATAGGAATGACAGACAGCGCTGCATCATCGTCACCAACTGAAGACGCAGCAGAAGACAAAATATGCGCTCACGAGACAAGGAAACAAAAACTTGCGTACACGGGTTACAAAGCGACTATATAGTTCATTGATTAATATGTGGGGTTTAACGTCCCAAAACCACCATATGCTTATGAGAGACGCCGTAGTGGAGGGCTCCAGAAATTAAGAACATCTCGGGTTCTTTAACGTGCACCCAAATCTGAGCACACGGGCTTTACAACATTTCCGCATCCATCGTAAATGCAGCCGCCTCAGCCGGGATTCGATCCCGCGACCTGCGGGACAGCAGCCGAGTGCATTAGCTACTAATGATTGATTGATTTGTGGGGTTTAACGTCCCAAAACCACCATATGATTATGAGAGACGCCGTAGTGGAGGGCTCCGGAAATTTTGACCACCTGGGGTTCTTTAACGTGCACCCAAATCTGAGTACACGGGCCTACAACATTTCCGCCTCCATCGGAAATGCAGCCGCCACAGCCGGGATTCGAACCCGCGACCTGCGGGTCAGCAGCCGAGTACCTTAGCCACTAGACCACTGTGGCGGGGCGCATTAGCTACTAGACCACCGCGGCGGAGCAACAACTATATATAGTTGTCGGACCACGGTGGCCAGCGTCGCTAACTGGATCTCTACATTTAACGAATGCGTTTTAGTTGGAAATAATTTTTTAATGTTTCCTTCACTTCAGATTTACTTAATAGTGTGTTTCTGTAAAAACCACATAACGAAGATTCACAAAAAAAAAGCAACTACAGATGAAATTAGGATATTTCTGCGAAAATCAAACAGCACCGGCAAAGCCCCTCGCGGCAACTATTACAACCTTGACATTGCCGTGTGACTCCTTCTCTGTCAAACTCCCGTTACCGTAGTTCAACAGAGTTCAGTGTTGGCCGTGTGACGGGTATGACGCCGTTGAGCCTTCCTACATAAGCACCTATTTTTTATTTATGATGGTTTGCGTAGACCGATAGCTGGAGATAATTTTAGCGTAGGTCTAAGCGCCGATATGAAATGATTTAGTACTTTAACTTCGTAATAAAGTCACTACATCCCTGCCGACCGCATCACCACGTAGTGGAGCTCGACACAACTTAGCGCGCGCGGAAATGACGCTGGAAGATTTATTAACGCCATATAATTGGATAAATGTAACGTTAGAAGATATCGTGGGGTAGGATCAAAACTGAGGTTGCTAATCTGTTTCATTTTTATTATCTGTGCTTTTTCATCGTACGCTGAACAGACGCGGCCGGAACAAAAAAAGATAACTGCGACTACAAAGCACGACAGGGGGGGGGGGAGGGGGGAGTGATTCTTAAATGAAAAAAAGATAAAAGTGAGCCCCGTAACTGTCTCTCAAGGAGAGGACACCTCAACAGTAGCTCACGAGGGATGGGGGTAAGGAGGCATTAAAAGGATAGGGAGGATTAAAAGGTATGGAGATAGAGAGAGGAGCAGGAAGAGGGGGCGCAGGGACAGGCACATACGGAAGTAAGGAGAAAGATGGACACGGTCGCAGGAGTCCGAGGACAGGGCACCACTCGGCGAGAGCTCTTGTCGGCATCAGGAGATGGCGTAGGGCGAGCCCAGTCGGTCGGAGCTGCGCTGTCGTCGGAGATCGCGGGGGCACATAGTCGGCACGAAATCCAGCGAGCGAGTCCGTCGGGCGGTTCAGCGAACATATCGCGAAGGGTTCACAGTACTTCACTGTCCTGGTCGTTCTACAAGTTTTTTCTCAGAATAAAAGGAGGGAGTGACTCCGAATTTTGTAAAAAAAAACAGCAGTAAATGTCTAGCTTCCACACAGAAGCTCCCGCTAACATTCTGGCAAGGCAGGCGTAAGGCACCACGTTTGTTAACTGTGGCAAAAATGTCAACATTCGTTTGAAAAAAAAAGAAACAATGGGGTGCGAGGTTCCCCTACGGAGGTGCCTCCAGCTTATTTTGTTGGGGTAGCCCTTTGACGTCACGGCCGAGTGAAATGTGGTCAAGTGACCCCACGAAAATCGAGTTGAGGGTCGGCATTTGTTTTTCTCGAATAACTTCAGACTGTGTGCCGTTATCACTGCCGTTTTTTGTTGCATTAGTCTGACTGAACTTCTGTCTACACAACCCACGAATGAAACGTGGGGGGGTTAAATAGTGTTGGAAGGCCCCTTTGAGGCAGGGAGAAACCTTTAAAAAGAAAAGAATGATCACACGCTCGGCATGCGATGACACCTGTGAAGTTCTGATAGGACCTTTTCTCGCGTCGTTACGTTTACTTGCTCAAAAAATTCACCGACTATTACAATGTCACCGAATGGGGATTCTGAACACAGCTCCGCGCGTGTGTGGGAGGCGATGGAGGCGGGGGGGGGGGGGGGGGCTATTCGCAGTTGTAACAACATACTAATACAAATATCTGCTTTCGTCCCAAAACAACGATATTATTATGAAAGACGCCGTATACAGTGCAGGGGACCGCAAATTTCGACCATCTCGTGTTCTTTAACGTGCATCGCACAGTAAACGGGCCTCTCCCATTTCGCCTCCATCAAAATGCCACCGCCACGGCTGGGATCGAACCCGAGACCTGCGGGTCAGCAGCAGAGCACCGTAGCGCCTGATCCAGCGAGGCGGACAGTCGTAGCAATATAGACGAGTTGCTTAAATACCTGCAGACAAGACGCACAGCATGCACAAGGACACCAAACAAAGGGGCAGGACCACCACTGGACTTGAACTGAGTTTTAATCGACATGACGAAAAGAAACAAGGTGCTACGCCACAATCAAAGTATCCTTCGCAGGCAATTTCACCACCGCCGATCTTTGCCGCCCGCATACACGTGGTTCTTGCTTGCGCAGATTCATTCTTTTTTTGACAGTGACCGAGTACCGACACACGTGTCACCCGCTGTTACAAGCTGCCACTCTAGCGTCGCCAGCGCGAAGTCGGCGACGGGAATGACAGCAGGTTGGTTCGCTCCGTACGCAAGCAGAGACAGTGAAGAGATCAGAGACGTGGGAAAACAAAACAAACTTTACTCTAGTGATATTGCAGCAACACGGGATCTAATACAACACTTCAATACAACCAACAAAATACATCGACACTTGATACAACTAAAGAAATATATAACAGAAACAATAAATCAGCTTATGAGAGAGAACTATTACAAACTACACAAACTAACAAGAATAGAACGACGGAGGAGAAAGTTCGAAGATATAAACAGGTGGAGGCATACGTGTGATGACCGGCAGCGTTGCGTCCCCGACGATCGGAAGCGAGAAGTCGAAGAGAGTTCTGGCACGACTGCGATGTCGGCGGTGTTGCAACGCTGGTGGCTCCGGGAGGCTAGTGCTTGCAGGTGACTTCGAGCAGGTTGAGCTAACTCGAGGCGAAGTCCCGATGTCTACGTTGCAGACGTTAATATTGCGTCACAACTAGACGAACGGCTAAGTTTAGGTGGCCAGCCGATACAGAGCCACACTAAAAAAATTGCCCGCAGCTTCCCTCGGGGGAACACTGAGGAGGATGCGGACCATATAATTGGTTAACGGGGTGTTAAAGTGCGACTTACTTGGGTCGATGGCTAAATTGGTTAACGTGGTTGTGAAATGGGGTGTTAAATTGCGACTTACTTGGGTCGATGGCTAAATTGGTTAACGTGGTTGTAGGAGGGGGTGTTAAATGAGTGAACACGTACACACGTATGCGAAAGGGCGGCGCTGGTCGAAGGGACGTCGATCATTGTGTTTGTGGATTCGTTGGAATTCATTTCACCGCGACCTTGGACGTCGACGCGCCGTACAAACCAACCGACGAGCGGCAACTGAGCGAGCGAGCGCCGACCTTGAGTATATATACAGCACGACGGCGCATGCACTGTCAGCTGTTGAATGTTCTCGAAGCGCGACGCCACATGCGCGTCCACTGGAGAATCAGGAGAATTGTAGATGTCGAACGCGGTGTGTAGAGGAGGAAGGGTGCACAGATGGTGGAGGAGTGAAGCGCGCGCGGTGTGTAGAGGAGGAAGGGATGCACAGATGGTGGAAGAGTGGGCGACGGCGCGACGGCGCATGCGCGCGCGTCAGCTGTCGAATGTTCGAGAAGCGGTGCGGACGGCGCGGACGGCGCACTACAAGGCGCGAGTATAAGATGCTCCGCATCTAAAACTTCTAGAAGAGATGCTTGTTGATCTGTTTCTACACCATGTTGGTCAGCGACTAGTCTGCCTAGCAGGGCAAAATCCTGCGCTTAAATCCCCCTCGTGTCTCCTCGCTCTCTTCCTAGGGGACAAGAGACCTCGACATGGGTCCAATCATGCGCGTTTAATTGAGGGGAAACTCCGCCCCAAAAAATATTTTGACCCCACCCCTTTTTAATTGGGAGAGGGCCCGCAACTAGCGAGAGTGACAACCTGTCGGGTTGTTGTCATACGGTTTGGCCACCAGAGCGTTTCCCACGCTTTTCCCCGTGGGAACGGTCAACCACTTAGCTCTCAGTCGGTGCGTCTTGTAGTCTAATCCTTGTTCGGGGTATACCGCGGCCTTCTACGACCTTGCAGACGTCGCCACAGTTACAAAAGGATTAACTGTCGGCGGCGACGTCCTAAGAAGAGCACCCCATTTTGCACTTATCGGTTCCCTTTCATGTGCCGCCGTTTCTCACGGTCAGTCGGGGAGTACGGCGCCCGTTAATTGCCATGACGCGGTGTCGCCAAAAATAGCCGTCCGTGACAACCGCCCTGCGAACTTCCAGAGCATCTTACTATATCTCCCGGTCTCTTCGTTGCCCTCCAGCGCGCGTCACATAAGTGAGGCGTCATATGCCGGGAGTATAACCTGCACACGTTTTGCAGCGCATCGACAATGATCTTGTACCTGCGATTGCTCTAACAGTCGTGCGATGTTCCCTAATTGACGCACCAACAAGTCCGTCTGACAAAATATACACACCTTGCCGCATTGCGACGGAGTAGACCAATCCAATCGAAGAAACACGAATTTAAGTTTACAGCTTGCAGAACAAGAGTCTAACCCTGCTCTGGTGTCCTTGTGCATGATATAGAAGCATTGACTGCTACGCGCACAACTCTGCAGTGGCGTCGCAAACCGAGCGAGACGCTCGAGAGCTGCGTTACGACAAGCGAAGCCAGCCGCAGAGCAGCCTTGCAGCGTGTGCCCGAGCTCTGGCCGAGCGCTGCGTGTGGCGGAGGAACAAAGCGAGGGCTCGACAGACTGCTCCGCTCTCTTGCGTCCTCGTTCGCTCTGTCAACGACAACGCTCAACGCGGGATTAGACGCCCCTTGCGCGCTTAAAAAAATTGAACCAATTCTTGCAAGTAAGTCACTCTATGCTGGGCTCAACAAAGTAGCTGCTTCAGCGTAACGAGAACTCTCCGATCATTTCATGGCAGTCTCAATAAGCGGAAGGAATGAAGAGATCGGCTGACGGGCGTCCTAGCATGTACTATATCACGCAGAGAGCGATGATATAGAAACTCGACTGGGCGTCGTGTACATGTTCGCTGCAAGCTGCGGGAGAAACCAGCCTTGACCCACTTGAGAAGGGCGGTGCTCGACAGCCTTAAACGCGTTTGTCATTAGGCGAGATAATGACGACCCGACTCGAAACATTTCGAGGCGACAACCACGCTAAACGCACAACAAAGTGCGTGTCGCATGCCTGTCCGCCGCGCTGTTTCAGGTGACACGGGAGAGGACAAAAACCTCACTCCTCCCCCACTTCTTTTTATTATTCATTCACTGCGAGAACAAGCGTGATGAATTGTCCTTAATCGTACAAAGGTGATTTCTTTTTTCTCCCTAAGACAATGCCACTTACAGACTCACAGTAAACTCGAGTCACACACACAAGAAAACGCTAAAGAAACATCGTTTCTAAAGAGTCCGCGGCCACTGTTCCCACGCTGTCTGTAGCAGTGACATCCCCGATTATGAAGCTGCCTCCTACGGCTCATTTTATTATCCGGAAAGAAAAACCGAAAAAAAAAAAACATTTGAGGAGTCAACCAGGCGAAAATAAGAGAATAAAAAAAATCACAAGCCACTATTCTCTGATTAGATGAATGACCAGCGACACAAAAGTGACGCAGCACTTTAAACAACACCAACATAAGGTAGTGCGATCTCAACAAATGTACTGACGGAGGGTGTTCGTCGAAATAACCACCGAGTCGAGAGAATACTCCGTTCGTCGGCAATCCGTCTATACAGTGAAAGCCTCTTCCGGACGACATTGCTTTCCAGTCCAGATGCCGTCGTTTCGTTTAGCTGTCCTTTCTCCGAATCATGCATGAACGTCTATGGAGTACAATAGGAGTGGCTATACCGCAGCACTAAAGCATATTTTTGTCCGCCTCAATAAAGGTGAAACCTCATAAACGCGAAAATGCACGCGACAGCGACGAGCGATGCCATGAGCGACGAAACAGGGCGTTCGCGCGACGTGTCGCGTGGTAGTTCTCGCGCGATCGCTCGGTTCTCCAGCTTTGGGAACCGTCGCCCATCGCCCGGAAGTGCTGTGCTCACAGCACCGGAACAGGGTGTACAGGAATGACGTACTGCCGCTTCTCCTCTTGTGCCACGAAATCGCCACCTGTTCTCCCTCACCTCTCACCCGAGTCACGCGTGCACAACGAAGAAATAACGCAATGTTTATGCACGTGCACATAAAAAAGGTGCTGCAAGGCAATCACAAACACTTTCCGTTCCATTACACAACAATACATCTTAATTTTAAATTGCATACCACTCACTACGTGTTTTTTTTTTTTTTTTCGGTACGAATAGACGGCCTCATGCCAGCAACAGTGGAGTTCGCTCGCCGAAGCCGTCGCGTGAATGAGGTTTGCCTGCGCGAAGGCAATCTACGTGGCATCGCTGTCGCGAGCATTTCCGCGTTTATGAGGTTTGGACTTGAAGCACTTGCTGCGGTGCTCTGCTGCTCACCCGAGGGAGGTGGGTGCGATCCCGGCCGACACGGTCACGTTTCCGCGGTGCAGAAATGCTAGAGGCCCGTGTACTGTGCACAACATCAGATGGTCGAAATCTACAGGGTCTTCCACTTCGGCGTGCATCGAGCATAATCATGCCGCAGATACTGACACCTTCTTTCGGAGGAAAGTTTACTCTGACATACAAATCTCCTGCATACGGAGACGGTTCTGCCTATCACGCTTAGCAAGTGCTGATATTTTATTTTAATATTAAAAACAAATTTCTCGCGGCGCACCTACCGACATCGACACTAACTTGACGTCAGGCTACAGCACGGAGGAAGGAAAGGTAGGAGAGGCCCTGACGTCCCTCGTTGTGAAGCCGCGATGAAGCCGGAAGTCGGCCGTGTTGACTGGGCAAATTCTCTTCTCTTGTTTACATCCAAATGTAAAGCAGAAGGCACGACTCTCTCTCCGGCTCGGAGAGCACGTGAGCTGCGCAGCGCACGTGTCGTGACGATCCGAAACTTATGGAACGGGGCTCAACACTCTGGGCCAGCGTGACACCTTCGGCGAAATCATTTCGTCCGAGTATTAACAGCGAGTAACAGCTCACCGACAACGAAGCAAGTACAACAGAACGCGCGCTATATATATGCACTGACAACGGCGAGTGTTTTCACGTCATTAATTTAGCAACTGTACAGACAACACGATCGCTCATGCGCCTTCTACGGTTGCATTCCGCCACGCAGCCGATGCAGCGTCCGGTCACCGTGTCCGTGTTACGCGTGAAACTCACCGGCGCCAGCATTCTGCGACCGGGGTCACTTTGACCACGGTGCAAGTGACACTTGAACGCGTTTGCTGTTACGTTGAGATTGCATGCAATGCGGGGGGAAAGTATACGAAGCGGTACAGAAAAGGTGTTTTAACACACACAACACGAAACTACGTATGTGCACATGGCCCTCATTGCGTCTTGCTTGGCTCAACAGCGTCGTCCGTTGTCACAGGCAGTAGCACTGCCCAACCGTCACTGACCTGCAAGGCGTTCGTCGTCGTTCCGCTTCGTCATGGTGCCCAACACAACCTTGCTCAACACTAATTGCTTCATCCGCGTCATCTGCCGCACGACACATGGATATGCACTCGTTCCTACGCACTGTTGAAACCCCGTTATGGACAAAAGAATTTGTAAGCGTTGCTAAGAGTACAGTAACTGCCAGGAAAACATTGCGTAACCAATAATGCGCTGCAGAGCACGGATATTCTCCGCCCTAGCTCAGCACGAGACCTGGAGAGGCACACATGCCGACGCCAGCCACAGCCGCTCACTGCGCAACACGTAACCATAGCAACGCAGCCATTGTGCCCAGTGAATATGGCCACCATGATGTCATTTCCTCCACACTTTTCACGTAGCCCGCCGGATGGGCATGTCCTCTCCTACCTTTCCTTGTTCCATGGGCTACAGTGACTTAACACAGCAGTCTGGTAGGTTGGGATGACGTCAACCACCAAAACAAAAAATGGCATTGCGAAACGCCGTCTCGATCGTCTGCTCGCGCCATGTGGTCACTTCTAGCTTGTACGGATACTCTTTTACGTTACCGTGTTACCGGATACCGAGCAGAATCTGCGCATACGAGGGTCTTCCTTTACGTAACGTAAGCTACTCGCCGGGTAGGCTTTGCGTTTGCGGCGTCTCGCAAATTCACTATCGTTCGTAGGAACTCGCGATATCCAAAGTGCGGAGACGCCAGACGTCGAGTCGGAATAAGCCGAACAGCGAGCATAAATAGCGATGAACTTAAATAGCGAGCTTAAATAAATAGCGACGAACATCAATAGCGATGAGCATAAATAGCGATGAGATGTTTTAGCCGGATTATTAAAGCCAGAATGGCCAAGAACATCAAAGTCGTGAACGTGTGAGCATTCGGCGGCTGGATAGGCGGCATCATCTAGCGGGGTCAAAATAAACCAGGAAATCGCAAAATTGTTATTGCAGAAATATCATCCATTGTACGTCTGCCATAAAAACCACGCAGCGGCGTTATTATAGAATGAGTTAACACTTTATTGATTTTCAGCTTAAAACATTAGGCGTTAGCCAACGTGTCGTGTCCATCACTGTGGTAGCATGAAGTGTCACGAAATGTCGACACCACCGTGGCAGTAATCTGGTATTGTTCACATTTTTACGCATACGAAGATATTGTAGACGATAAAGAAGCGTCTCGTGATTTTGCCGGAGAGGTGATTCAATCCTATCTGAGTTGAAGATACTTTAAATGCTGTTAGCGTGGTGTGTCAAAACGTAAAGGCACACGTTTGCGTACGTTGTTAAGGATCGGAAGGAGGATCGCAGGAGGATACGAAAAACAAAACAGGTTTATGACACTATTTACACTTATTTACAGCAAAGAAAGGTCAGTGGTTTCACAAACCACGAGCGTGGTGGTTGAACCGTTACATAGTTCAGAGCGACGTCCAGCACTCTGCGGCGTCGCTTTAAGCCCTGTCGGGCTCGTCCTCTCCGAGTGGAACACCAATCACACACACACAACAGGTGAGAGGGACGAGCATGCACGGTCCACATGAACACTGCACTGTGGTGGCGCCAGCAGGGCTCTTCCTCGTCGTGTGTGTGCCGCTAGTCGAGAGTTCCCACGATCCAGACTGCATACATCAAAGGGTCCACCGATTTTGTTCGCTCAATTCGCGGGGTGATTTGCGGTGGCCGCCACGGTCTCTTCCAAAGAAGATGCTGTCTTTGTTGTTCTCTCTCGAACAGTTTACGGCGTCGTGGCGACACGACGTCTCATCCTCCGGCTAGCACGGACAATGCCTGACGAGCATAGGAAGCCGGCCGGTCGGCTACTTGATTGAGGATTAAAAGAGCGCCGCTCCCCCGTCAGCTCTGGTGCCGGTCACAACAGCTTCCCCGTCGCCGGATGAGTCGCCGAGGTCATCAGTCACCACTTCTGCTCGAAGAGACGACGAAAGGGTCCGCATTTGAAAGACGGGAACTCGCCTTTGCTTGCCACATTGTCTGGGTAATTGCTCAAATCTTCGACAGCGTCTGGCAGACTGGGCGCCGAAGGGATTGAGAGCCTCCCCAGTAGACCGGCTTACGCACAATGGCGTCTGCCCAGACGAATTTCCAGGCCAAACTTAACAACGTATGTAAATGTTCGCGCATGGGGAGCTAAAACGTTGAAAACCATGCGTTAAGGTAAAACGGTAAACGCAAACAGGTATCCGGTAAGGCGTTAACGTAAAGAAGTATAAGTACAAGCAAAAAGCCCCTACTGTCATCGAGCATACCTATATATGAAGCGAGCTATTGGAGTCTCCATGGTATGGTGTACGTGCACGCAAATACAAGACATACGCTTATCAGAGGGCAACTGAATCGTTTGATTTCGATTTTTTTTGCCGCCAATATTTTGCCGTGCGGATTTTCTTGCGCGAGTGAAACGAAGTACAATAGGTGCAAGTTCCCCCGATTGCACTTCGATTCGGCGCTGAGATAAACGGGGGCCGATGCAAAAACTGCACTCTAAGCCAAAAATGGCCAAAATGGGAGCAACGGCTGTTTTTACTCCTTCAGGCCGACTGTTACTCTCCGAAAAGACCAAGCGAAACAAGATGGCCGACTTGTTCGAGAATGGGGGAGCAACTGTATTCATCTTAAGTTTGTAAGGGAGCAACGGAAGGAGGAACCGCTGTAAATGCTCTCGTCACGCAACGGTTACTCCCCGGCAGGACACCGCACACAAATATGCATGCCGCCCACATTGATATTCATGGGCCAGATTATTGTTTGTTCTGTGTGCCAAACTTCATTAAACCAAAACAGTGATTTATTTTAGCATCCGTAGATAATAAGATAGCAGCGCTGGCTGAACACAGAAGGCCTGAGAATACAGTACGGCAAATACCTAACACACGCAGCAGCAGAATGGAGAGTTGGCACGTCAAAGCGGACCGAACGCCGGAACACGTGCAAAACAACGATAAAAAAAGCCTAGACACGCCGTTCGTCCGCGAAGTAAGGGCGTCAAAGTCGATCAAGCACCGAAACACGTGCATAAGGAGCCCCCCCCCCCCCCCCCGCCCAAATATATCGGAGAAGAAAAAAAAAAAGCGGACCCAGACGCGCTTCTCATCAGCCATACACTTAGTAGCACGCTTCACCGTGTAGTTTGAGGGCAGAATGACAAATCTGCGCCCGCACGACAAGTGTGGCGCTAGTGTAGCAAACGATGTAAGTTACAAAGTAATTTTTATTCAGTGTTTATGTTGACTAGCACTAAATAAAAATTGCACTCAACTTTTTATATTTATTTATGAGTTTTAGTGTACCTCAGTTTTTTTTTATAATTGTATTAGGAGAACACACTGAAATTATTGCGCTGACGCCTGTGCTGCCACTACTCGACGTTTTTTTTTTTTCGGCGCAACTAGGTTCGCGTTCGCACTACTTACTCATTTTCATATGGTCTGTGGTTGGCGAGCACATGGACGTGCCAGCTTGTGAGCTATGTTTTGATCGTGTGTGTGTGTGTCGCAGATTTGCGTTTCTACTTATTCGTGATGAAGGTTAGTGTATATTTATCTTTATGGAGCGCGAAGTAGTTGTGGATTTTGCTGCTGGGTGGAACAAACACATCGTAAACACGTCTTCAGCTATCTGCAAGCCTGTTCGCTCGTCAGACAAAGGACTGTGCATGCATCAGCGTGCAGGTGAGTGGCATTTCCAGCAACATTTAATGCTCTTACAATACATTGTTGAGTGGTTGCGCTATTGAAAGAGAAATGATTTGCTCTTATTCACCGTATCCATTGCTAGCCGTATCGGACCAAATTACCTCTATTACCGCCTGCATACCCTCTTGCTTCCCCTGTCACCACTGGAGTGCCAGTGTACTTTTGCAGTTAAAAGTTCATTTCCGCAACACCACCTCGCTTGAAAAAACATTGGGGCGGGGTTGTAGCTGCATTCATACTGGCACTTTTCTACCATTGGCTTTATGTAATGTTAACGGCAGAGTGTTGGGGCCTTGGGCCGCATTTTTTAGAGGTGTAAAGTGTATGTAAATCAGTAAGTGAACAAATCATTGTCGCATCACTTCACTGGAATAGCCAGGCGGTTGCGCACAGAATTTTTTTAGGCCGGGCGTAGGGAGCCCAAATTGACGACCATATTCGCTTGCCCGGCCTATTCAGATAGGCGGACCCCCCCCCCCCCCTCCCCGCATGCCTAAAAAAAAAAATCTGCCCACATCATTGCGTCACTTGCTTCACCTCTGCGCTGAACGTACTATTTTATAAGCGCACCATCAAGCGAGCAGTTTACATATTGACAGAACAATTGGAGGAGGAATGACCCAAATCTTTCAGATTTCTTTAGTGATGCAAAACCTTAGCAAAACTGAATATTGTAAAAGACAATCATAAATGCTGTATGTTCCCGTTAGCGCTGTCATTATTCTGCATCATGAAATCTTTATGCGCTGTGAAAACTTGGCATGCCGTTGAAGTCCCATATCGACGTTAATACCAATCGACGAAAATTTCGACAACCTCGTTGCCGCATGCACATAATTAGGCTGATTCCCACTTGGCTGTTCTTAACCTGACTTCACTGCTACCAAATGAAACAATATTTAATGCATGTCTTTTACTTTTTTTTCAGGGATATGACACAAATTTGGTTATACTGCAGATAAAGATGCTCCCAACGATGCTAAAGTACAGAAAGCAAGTGAATTTTGGTAAGTGCAGACTTTTTGTACTACGTATATGAAAGCACCGCTTTTTAGGGGCAAACTGTGCATGTGTTGGCCAGAGAATAGTTCATTATGCCACATGGTTACACTGGCACTGACAATTCGACATGGCTCCGCTGGCCCGTGTGTGTGCTCACACTGTTACTGTTAAGATAAAATGTTTGTGTTTTCATTGCAGGGATTGCTGTTTGTACTAAAAAGCCAACTGCCAAGATTTGTTTACGCTGGTACTCCTAAAAGTATGCTTTCCCTATTTACATGGATTTTGGCTTGCACAAAGCATAACACTTGGGCCTAGATTCACAAAGCTGTCCATGCACAGGCCTTCATAACAGCGTTTCTTGACTTACCTTTACCCTGTTTTCTGCAGATGTTTCGGGGGTTTAAAAGTGCCACAGCATGTTGACCTCCCCCACTCTGAAATATTCGCGTTCAAAGTTCCGCAAGAGTGGGCTTAACTTTCTTGTGCACCTCTTTGCTAGTCCAAGATACTGAAGTGTTATGCTCTTACTAGAGGTGGCAGTGTTTCTAATGTTTGTATTTCCATCACATTGACCAAGTATGCGATCTTGGCTTGACTGGTAGCACATCCTCAACAAATGTCGTTGTGGCACATGTAGAAGGCAGTACAAAATAAATAGGCAGACATTCACACCAAGAGCTAACTTCTAATAATGCTTTTTTTTTTGGAAACCATGGTGTGCTTATTCCAATTTGTCTAACAAGCAGTAACCTGTTTGGCTGTGAACCAACAAGACGTTGAGCTAATAAAAGCTTCACATCTTGTTGCTCTCAAATATATATGTATTGGCAAGCTATCTGTGACACTGTCAAACAAAGAATCAGAATATCTGTGCATGCCTTAAGATATATTGCTTCGTTTACATATCTCATGGCTGTGACTCGTCAACCGAGTGAACAAATGCACCCTAGTTTTCTAAATTTAAAGCATTTTTTGAAGGTAGCACGGTCTACATTTATTTGTCTATAGTTTTGTCCAGCCGTTTGCGTCAGGTACAAAGAAATATACTGAAGATTATCATGTAGCCTCTGCAAATGGTTGCTTTCAAGCAGGCTTTGCATGCTTGGCTTGTGCCTACAGGTATTGCACAATTCAAGACGCAGCAGCGTATGATAGAACAGTAGAATCGAGAGCAACTATGTGCACGAGCTAAATAAGTATTTTAACATGAGCGGACAGTACGTGTTATTTGCCACACACATGACCTCATTTAGAATGCCCATTGGTGAATGGGCTCATAGAAATGTCACTCAGCTGTGTATAGGAAACAAGTTAACTGAACCTAAGGGTATCTTTAACTGCTACAAATATGCCTTGTTGAGGTGCTGCACATTTTCTTCCAGAATATTGCTGTCTGAGACATCATGTGAAGAGCGTCTACCACATCAGCATTTATATGGCTTGCCAAGTAACGTTTGGCCGAACCTTCCTTTTTTTCACGTTTCGTTTTGCAGTAGACATCCTAGAATGTAAGCGCTGCTGCACTGTGTGTGACTCATTGTTATGAATTGATTCTGGCATGTTTAACCTCACACTTCTATTTTTTTTCTTGCAGCAATGAGGTGCTTCACATATGCCTGCGGTGACGTTCTGCTGCGCTAGCCTGATGGAAACACCAGCTGCGAAACTTGAGTTCTTCAGAATTGGAGAAGTTGCCCTTCTCTCACCAATGATGACACAGGCTGCCCTATGCTAGAAATTCAAGATTGTTTTTCCACGGATGACGCAGAAAACCTTTGATGTATTATGGTGTTTGTTTAGTGCTGGCTGTGGTGTGGCGAAGTCTACTTTTACGTGTGGTCACACGTCGCCTCATAAAAAGAACAATAAAGCATTTATTTTCCTTTCAATATTGTCCACTTTTTGTGTTAGAAGCACCCAAGCAGTGCTCTTCCAAGGAGCTCTCGCCATGTGTTAAGCGTGTGACAAGCATACTCGAGATAAATACTCATTTCCCCAAGGAGTAACTGGAAGCATGTGCAGTTGGTTTTCAGAGAGTAACTGCGAACACGTGGGAGGAACGGTAAAGAGTGGGAGTAATGGTTGGTCGGCAGGGAGCAACTGGTGGGAGTAACTGTTGGTCTGCAGGGAGGAACTGGAGGGAGTAACTGTTCATCCCCCGAAGGAGGAACTGAAAGGAGAGCAACGGTTCCTCCCTCTGCAGTTACTCCTTTTAGGAGAGTAATGGGAGTGGCAATGCAATTGCTCCCGGAAAGGAGCAACCCCTATACCCCTGTTGCTCCGTTTTGGCTTAGAGTGTGGACGCCAACAAAGCGGTGTTTACCCTGTCTGCTACTCCGGGCGCGAGCACGCGCGAAATGCAGTCGCTCACCGACTTCGGCATGTCGACGAAGAACTTGCGCCTTAAAGGGCCACTCACCAGGCCCCATACGAAATTTTAGTTAGACAGTGGAAGTAGTTGGGTGTCCGATGAGGAACATTTTGCCACACAAATTTTTCGAACCGGTTCATCACGAGCCGAGAAAACAGGTTTTTAGAAGCGGCACAAAACTAAGATGAGAGGAGGGGAGCTCAAAATCCTTACCGCTCCTCCGCGTAGCCTTCGCAAGCCGAATCTCTTCCCCACCTTCTCCAGCATCCGACCATGAAATGACGTGCGCATGCCCAAACTAGTCCAACCCCCGAGCACGCGAGCAGCGTTGCTTTGTTGACCAGCGTTATCTTGTGGTCTTCTGCCTGTTTCTGCGGGATGGTTTGGAAACACCGGCTTAGACGCGGTAGAGTAGATGAGCACAATGAGTGCGCGAATGCGCAGGAGCGTTCCACAGCGGTCGTCTGATTAATGCGCTGACCACGGGGACGCGACCGCATGCGAAACGCTGGCCCATTAGCCTCGCATCTCGTAGCATTTCACGGGGGAAAAACATAAAAGAAAAACGCGCACAATTTTTTATTGCGTCTCATTATTTATTTCAAGTTTTATTAATCTCTTAAAGCAACAAACACATAAACTACGCTTGTTGTGTTAAATCATTTTTGCCATGTCACGTGGTATACTGTTGACAACGTCAGAGCAGAGTCGTCTACGTAGAGGACCAACGTCACCACATTGCCGTGTACGTAGGGCCGTTCCTACGCCTACGTCATGCCCTCATTCTCTACGCGTGCGCCAGCAGAGGGGAGCGGGAGCAGCTTTCATCTTGAAATTTGACCCATTTCCGCGGCGCGTAGCGTTGCAAATTTTGGCAGACGTGATCATGAACGCCTCGACTACGCATTGCGCTTGTCAGCTCAATACTGTCAAACCTGGTGAGTGGCCCTTTAAAACTGATGGCAACCCAACGTTGTGCCCTCCTTCCTGTTGCGACAGTTGCCACACTTGCTGCGCGCAGCAGACGATGGAAGCAGCGTCGCACGGACGAGGATACGTCACGAAAACTTGCCCATGCACATACTACCGCCTGATGGCGCTGCTTACACCAAGTCGTGTTGAATTTTAAGGTTACATTTGAAGTACAGCGGGGCGAAATCGGCAGTCCTTATATTTAATGATAACAAAGGCAGTGAGCATAACACACAGGAAGTCACGCTAGAAATAGTAGATAAATACGAATACTTGGGCGTACGGATAAATAACGGGGCTGAGTATCTAAGGGAGCGCGGAAGATGCGTAACGACTAAGGGCACCAGCAATGCAGCTGTCATGAAATACATTGCACTGTGGAACTACAATAGGTAAGACGTTGTGAGAGGAATTTGGAAAGGTGTCATTGTCCCGGGTTTGACGTTCGGCAATGCAGTCTGGTGCATGAAGTCAGGAGTTCAAGCAAGATCGGAAATTAAACAACGTAGCGTAGGTAAACTTGCTTTGGGAGCATACGGGAGTACCCCAAATCAGGGGGTACAGGGACACATGGGATGGACATCGTTTGAGTGCAGGGAAGCTAGCAGCAAGATAGAATTTGATGAGCGATTGAGAAAATGGGAGAGGAGCGCTGAGTTAGGAAAGTTTTGAGTTACTTAGAATGCGATATTAAATGAAGGAAACGAACTCAAAAATGGTCAAGCAAGTATTTAGACAACAGCAGAATACCAAGCCAAAAAGAAACATCGGTTAACAAGAAGGTGAAGGAAACAAAGAGAGACATGCCGAAGATGGGAATGCCTACGAAACCATCGCTGGAGACGAACCGAACTTTTAAGCAAGAAATTGCAAGGGAAAAGATCTACGGTGATTCTCGGGGTAGTTCTCTGCTCCTGGAGGCTAGAACGGGAGTATTGCGGACCAAGATGTACCGATCAAAATACGAAGGCACAGACACAGTATGTAGTGCGTGTGGAGAGGAGGAGAAAACGGCTGAACATTTAATGTTCTGTAAAGGGCTGCACCTTATAGTCGAAGATAATAGCACCGAATTTTTCAAAACGTTGGGGTTTAGGGAGAGTGAAGGGAAAATAGACTTTGAATGGGTGGAAATAACCAGGAGGGGGCTAACTGATTGGTGGCTACATTCGAGGCGCGAGTGAAATTCCATCCTTAAACACAAAGTGACAGTACTTAACTTTATGGCTAAGTGGCGTGAGCCACCGCCCGATCTAAAGGGCACAGCCGTGACGTCAGGGTACTGTAGGAACCGAAACTAGCTTTTAAACGCGTGTTGTAATTTGGGGGGGGGGGGGGGGCACTCACGCTTACCGGTACGTTTCCTGCGCTCTCGGGAGCTTTGTCTATCAATTGACGAAAAAAAGGCTGATCTCACGTACAGAAGGAATCGATGATATGCGAAGCACGAATGAGAAAGGTTTATGTGTCAATCTAAAATCAGCACAATGTTACGTGGTGGAGGTAAATGATGCCGCACATGACTTACGTGAATGATTGTCATGTTTGGATATGTCTATTACCTTAGTCATCTATTCATGTTACGTAAAGCAAATCTGGTATATGTGGAGCTAGCAAACTGACCGCGAGCGCATCATGAAGTGTGCAACATACTCCAATGTAAGGTTGACGTGCGCGCAAGCTGTGCACAGCGACGCTACGTTAGCAAAACGCGAGCACTCTAAAGTCTGACTCCAGGAGCGACCACCGTCCGTCGGCGCGGCCCGACGGCAACCAGTGCGAAATGCGACATGCTGCATTTCGCGCCAATGAGTTACCCAAACAAGACTGCGTCTCCCTCTTTTCGTGATAAAGGGACGCCGGACACGCTCAACGCGCATGCGTCAAAGCAACGCAGCGCGACGTGCGCCTGCGTGTATATGGCAGGACCGGCGCCTGGCGTGGCAACGCCGGCGTGACGGGACGAAATAAACGCCGGCGAGCACGCGCACCACGTCGCGTCGAAATTTATTGGCACCTTGAATGTGGTACGTAGTCATGTTCTGACATGACACGCATCTCATGATTATCATGTTTGCACCAGACACATACCTTTGTCATCCATTGGCGTCACGTAATAGTAAATTTGGCATATGTGAAGCTAGCGAAACGGCCACGAACGCATCATGAGTGTGGCATATAGTCATGTTGTTACATGACACGCATGTCATGAATATCATGTTTGGATGCGTCAGTTACCTATGTCGTCCTTTCTCGTCGCGTAATACCGAGGTTGGCACATGTGAAGCTATCTAAACGACCACGAGCGCATCATGAGCGTAGCATGTAGTCATGTTGTTACATGACACACATCTTATGTTTATCATGCTTGCACCAGTATCATACCTTCGTCATCCATTCGCGTCCCATAATACCAAATTTGATATATGTGACGCTAGCGAAACGGCCGCGAGCGCATTATGAGCGTGGCATGTAGTCATGTTGTTACATGACACGCATGTCATGATTTTCATGTTAGGCTCGGTCGCTTGTGTTCGGCATGCATTTATGTCATACCATGCCTGTTTTGCAGCGTGCCGTGTGAACGAAACCACCGCAAGAGCTGCACGACTATAAAATGTAAATCATGACATTCATGATATACATATCATGATTTCTATGAATTGACTAGTCAAATATGTTCTTCATACAGTCATGTTAAGCCATACTAAGTTTGGTATCGATAGCATTATCGAAACGGCCAGGAGAGCTAAAGGTCATAGGCGGCTGGATAACAGGCAGGCAGGCAGGCAGGCAGGCAGGCAGGCAGGCAGGCAGGCAGGCAGGCAGGCAGGCAGGCAGGCAGGCAGGCAGGCAGGCAGGCAGGCAGGCAGGCAGGCAGGCAGGCAGGCAGGCAGGCAGGCAGGCAGGCAGGCAGGCAGGCAGGCAGGCAGGCAGGCAGGCAGGCAGGCAGGCAGGCAGGCAGGCAGGCAGGCAGGCAGGCAGGCAGGCAGGCAGGCAGGCAGGCAGGCAGGCAGGCAGGCAGGCAGGCAGGCAGGCAGGCAGGCAGGCAGGCAGGCAGGCAGATAGATAGATAGATAGATAGATAGATAGATAGATAGATAGATAGATAGATAGATAGATAGATAGATAGATAGATAGATATAGATACGCGCAAGCTCACCGAAGTTCGCTAAGAAATGCTTCACATTTAAAACTATCATAAGTGAAAAGTTTCGTGTCAGTACCCTTTTGAAGCCCACATGCTATTGCCCACCGGGTCCAAGCATGCAGTTGATACTACAAGGCAATCAGAATCGCCTGTTCAAACAGGGTGGATATATAGTTGGCGGTGATCGAACGAGTGTACAGGGAGACCGCGAGGTGAGTGGCCCCGGGCGCCCAGCAGTGACGATACCCGCGAGTCGCTGCAACATGAGCGCGGCCGTAGCTGCCACTGGTCCTCGCAAACCATTAATTCACCCCCACTTAGTGGAGAGAGACGAAAGGGAGGAAGTTTTGCGACGTATTCCGCGGGCGGGAGGAGGTGTGAAGGCGACCGCCTCGATCCAAGGGACACACGCGTGCTGGGCCTAGACTGATTGCGCAACGCGCAAATGGGACTGCTGTTTCGAGAATTTCCAAGCGGGCGATTTATAGCCTGCGTTTTCCCCCCTCTCTTTCTCATACTGCTCCGCTTTCGTCCTATTCGTCCCCCATTGCGATGCGCTTATCCTTTTGTGACCTCCGAACAAGAGAATATAGGCGAAAGTGCGACGGTGATGACGAAATCGCTCAACAAAAGCGGAGGCCAAGCGCCTTCAACGAACCCCTTCTGTCTGTGTCCAGTGAAGACATTCCCGGAGTTTCAACACGGCCAACCCTTCTTTTTCTCGTGGGTGCGCTCAAGCGGTGGCTCTAGCACATGGGTAGCCAACACCAAGCAGTATGCACGCCGACGGTAGAACCGTCAAGTTATGTAGGTTCAAGTGCTCAAAATCAGGAGAACGCCGTGTTACGACTTACAAAAAAAAAAAAAATATTGTGCGCGGACATCGTGCGAACAGTGGCTCTACATTATATTGAACTAGAAGAGATGTACTGGAATGACCAGCGGGGCACGCCCAGTTTCCCGGCGTCCCTTTACGCTCTGGACGACCGCTAGGGTAGGCGGGGCACTGTTGCTCCTTTTCATTCAGGAAGCCTTCATGCGCGCGCCGCCTCAACGGAGGCGGCGCGCGCATAGAAGCTCTGACTAACAACATATGTGCATCAGGTATTGCACCGCCTAAATAAAATCGGCGAGAAATCATAGGTAACGGTTCTTTCTCTTTTTTTTTTCCGCTCCCGACAAACTGTCGAAGCTATGCAAGCGAACTCGTCCTGTGAATGAGGATGAAGGCTGCAGTACTAAACATACTAATCCAATGACAGAGTGTTCTAAACACGTAGTATGTGACAAACCCCTTTACTGTGGAGCGGCACACGAGAGACAAACGGGAAGATGTCACAACGTGCGTCTCCTAGAGCATTCGGGAGATTCAGAATATCACACCGCGAGCCCTTGCGGTGCAGTCACTGCCAATGCGCATGCGTCGTAACGCGAATCGGCGTTCGCGGACAGCACGCAGAAAATCCGAAATTGCGTGCGGCGATCGCGGCTCGCATGTGGCCCGCAAGCGCCGATTTCGAGGCCACGGTGTCGCTGCGATCATGCGTTGCGGTTCGAAACAGGGCAAACGCTATTCTAAAACTCTTATGGCACCCGCTTCGCCCGCAACGCCCACAGCGCTTGCAAACGGTATTTTAAAACTCCCTATTGTCAAAAAAAAAACGGGAAAATATAGAGATGGTTTTTTTTGGCATAACATTGTTCCGAGTGTGGCAACAATATCTTTGGCGGCACTACTGTAATCGCTAAACCATCATGTCAGGAAAAACAAAAGGTTGACTATTGAGATTGCGGCAATTTAAGAAAAAAAAAACGATTAGCAAGCCTTCTATAACGCTATCCACAAAGGAGTTATCATCCTTGCGGCGAGCGAACTTCCTTGCACGCTTTTCTTAACTTTGAGTCAACGATTACGTGTTATCATGGTCAAAGGACGCTTTCGACAGCGTGCAGTCGCGCATGGGAAATTCTGCGTAATAATAAAATTTCAGTTGTTCGTCAGCGCTTCTTTTCGTGTGCTTCTTCTTCATGCGTGAGCTATTATGGATGCGCACATGAAGGCTCCCCCCATATTCATAGTGTGTGTGTCGGCGGTATATGGTGCGGATGGCTGCGCTTGTCTGTATGGCCCAGCGTGATATATAGTAACGTTTCTTATAGCCATACTCTACATATAGCCACCAATCGTCCCATTCTCGACAGATGGAAGCCGAATAAAAGGTACTCACTAATTCTTTGCGAGTGAAGTGCTGTGTTTATCTGCTTATTTCTTAAACTATAAATAGGCACAAATCGAAATCGAACACAATCTCCTGTTTCATGCCAGCTGATGTATCGATCAACCACCCTCCGAAAGCTATCCGAACCTTACGTGGTTTTGTACAGCCTCTGGGATCGTGACGCCATACGGAACATCCCTCTACGTCACCGTCACCCCGTTTTTGAAGAGAAAATGGTTCGCAAATACTCCCCCCTGACAAATACCAGTGACGTCACGTTGACGGGACGGGGCGTTCGACGGCTGTGGGAACGAGCCCTTACCCGTCCCGCGACCGGCGTTTCCACGCCAAGAGAGAACCAGTGCGTACGGATGAAGAAACGGTGACTGTTGATTTATTGATTGATTGATTTATTGATTGATTGATTGATATGTGGGGTTTAGCGTCCCAAAACTACCATATGGTTATGAGAGACGCCGTAGTGGAGGGCTCCGGAAATTTCGACCACCTGGAGGGAACAACGACTGTCTGGTGTAGTCACAGAGGACGCGAAGACGCACGCCTCCCAACGAGTACAATTATGGTGCCTTACAGGAGACAGTGCCTGCACAGATAGCGAGCCAAGCGACAGGGACAAACGGCGCATTTGCGCCTTCGAGGTGACAACCAAAGACAGCGGCAACGGCAGCAATGATGGCCCGTCAGCCCAGCATTGCAAGTACGTACTCGGAGGTGACTCCCCACGACCCGTCCGCGCCCGAGGCCGAACATTTCGGGAACCGGGGTAAAAGGGAGCTGAGCGGCGGCGGCGAACCCACGAGTGGGCAGTGGTTCTTTGAGGAGGTGGCGAGGAGGAATCCGGGTCCGGTACTTTCAACAGCAGCCGACCGGGAGTAGGTTCCTGCATTCCGATTGCACTGTAAGAGTATCTGAATGGAGAGGCAGGGAATAAAACCATGGGTGCAGCGACAGTGAGGGGGCGAAAGAGGTATGAATAAACGTCTCTATCCAGATGAGCAGCCAGCAGACGATAGTTCTCGTCTTAATAAAAGTTGAAACTGCGGCTTTCTAGTTCATATGTCGAAATTCACAAACACGCACATCGCATCACGCGGTGATTGGCAGCTGGTTAGGTGACTCGCCGTTTATCCACAAGCTATCGCCACGGCGCACCCGGATTCCAAACTGAACTACGTTTTCTGTCACGGGAGGTTCCTTTCTGTCATAACACAGTGACCACCTTTCATGCGTACCCGGCAAACACCCTCTAGAGCTGGTCTAGAGGGTGTTGACCCGGCGCGCTCTCTTTCCATATCGGGAACTTGAATCAATGAGGAAAAAAAAAAAAACTCAAACTATACGCGAGAGTTTTCGTATTAAAAAAAACATTTATTGTGGCATATCCACATAAATTAATATCAGCTTTCTGCACGCGTCACCAGCTTTATGTGATCATGGACGATAACGCTCAAACCGACGGCATTTTTTTTCGACTACTTCAAAGCGTCTGACCTCGTAGCACATTGTTGTCTTATTGCAAAATTTTCCTCCTTTGGAATCGACAGTTTAACATTGTCTCGGTTAGAAATTTTTTATCTTGTCGCCTTCAGTTCACAGTCGCAAATAACTTCTCTTCTTCTCTCACCGTGGTGGCATCTGGTTTACCGCAAGGCAGCATCCTGGGCCCCTTATTGTTCTTAATTTACATCAATGGCATCAGTGTTAGCATCACTTCCAGAGTAAGACTTATTGCCGATGACTGCGCTGTTTATCGAGCTATAAAATCTGCTGATGACGATCACATCCTTCAACGCGATCTTAACGCAATAAACTGCTGATGTGACAAATGGCTCACGACCCTGAACTCATCTAAGAGCAAGGCAGTATCATTCAGTCGAAAGCACTCTACATCTTACTTTCCTTATTCCATAAACAGTACAGAACTGCCTCGTGCTTCCTCGTACACTTATTTAGGAATACATTTAACTTCCACCCTCTCTTGCAAAGAGCATGTAAATTCAGCGTGTGCAAACACATCCAAAACGCATGGGTATCTGCGCCGTAACATGCGTCATACTAACCCTAGCTTACGTAAAATAGCTCACCAAACCTTCGTTCGCACACAGCTGGAATTCACCTCGGCGGTGTGGTCTCTCCTCATCAGAAGTACCTCATTAGCAAGCTAGAGTCAGTTCAAAACAGGGCCGCTCGATTTATATAATCTAACTACAACCGCCATTTCAGTGTTACTAACCGTAAGCAAGAACTTGATCTACAGCCATTAGAAACCCACCACTCTGTTTCACTTTTATGTTTGTCTGCTTCATAAATATGTTCGTGTTTTGCCATGTCAGCAATTACCGATTGAGACCCCTACGCGTACATCACGACGTCTACACAACAGTCTAAGTATTGGGCGTACGTTTGGAAGGCCTCGGTGTTTCCATTCGTCTGTTCTACCTGGCGCCAGAGCGCTATGGAATAATCTTCCTGAAGCCATCGTCACAATTACCAACCGTAACCTCTTTTCTGAACAACTAAACAGACAGTTGCTTAAAATTTAACTTCGATTATTGGCTAGATAGAAATTTTAATTTTGTGTGATGATTACCTTTTCGTTACTGCTTTACAGCTTTTGGCCTGTGTTTTACTTTTGTATTGATTCTCTGAGCTTAATGTTAATTATACCTATTGCTCTGTACCCCCCTCACTCAATGCTTCTTCGGAAGCCCTGTGATGTATTATAAATAAATAAATAAATAAACAAATAAATAAATAAATAAATAAATAAATAAATAAATGCACTGGTTACAGGGTATCGTATTCGCGTGCCCAAAACTTGCGCCGACATATCAGAGCTTCGGTTCTACAGGACGGCGCTTTTGCGCGACTGATTTCAAAGGTGCAACAGCCAAAATACAATTTCAAGCAATTTTTGGAGCAGCAAAATGATACTTTTGGAGCACTGAATTCCAAATTTCGAACAGGTTAAGGGAAAAAAACATGCATTCCTGCTCATGAAATACCAAATTCGGAGTAGTAACAAAAAGAAGGCTTACATTTATATAAAAAAATATGTATAAACCATTCAACATCACCTAAACCACGCAGTGTGAACATGAGCACTGCTATTTCAATGAAAGTAGTGTTTTGAACCACCACGCTGAGCAAAGAATTATAAAGAACACATAAGCATTAGCTGAGTCTGTCAAATCATTTGACAGACCTTGCGAATTCAAATATCAATCTACCGAGCTCGCGACCTTGAAATTTGGGAAATTCATAAAACTGAGGAGTAGGTGTGAGGAAAAAAAAACTCTGGTACACAATTTGTTTTTGTTTTTTTACGGAAGCAGAAATATTATACACTGCTTCAAATCATTGCTAGTATCTTATTTAGACGTCAGTAATTATACTGGTGCTCGAATTGTGCGGCGTAAAAACGCACGAGAAACTGAGCGAAATGTACTAGCGCTGACAACCCCTTCAAAATGTTTATACGCTTTTCCGCAAAACAACTCCGATATATGTGGCTCGGGCAGCTTAAATCGGCCCTGCGACACTATTTGAGCATGTATTTTTCGTTGGTTCTTCTGATGCTGGGGAACGCACCGATATCGTTGCGCACATGGCAAAATCGACCCTGTTATCATTTTATTTCGCGGGACAAACTACCTCGATTTCAGACTATACAGCGACACACATAAGCTATTCTTGTTATAGTAAGTGCCGTCATGTCATGCGACGTGACGACAAACAGCGTTCGCATTTGATTTGCCTGACACAAGAAATAGCATGCAAAATTATATGGTGGTAGTTAGGCCATTCGAGTGAATGCGAAAAATAGCATAAGCCTTTTTTATACTTTCTCAGAAAGAAATCATTCTTGTTTTTAAATAATGTATTGTCAGAACAACCAACACAGCCCTTAGCCTGCGAACGAGGCTATGATACGCCAGCAACTATAAGCGGAAACACATGCCACGTTTTTAGCGGGCCGAAAATGTGACAGGCGGTGGGCGTTGCCATAAAACGCGTCTTATGCAAGCCGAGATGTGACCCCACCCAAAACGTGTGTGTGTATCTTACACAGTGGCTGTGTTCCAATTCTTAGACAGCACGTAGACACACTAAGCAGACTGCTTAGAAGACAGCACCGAGCCCATGCTGTCCGAGAATTATAACACTTCTGGAGGGCTTTTACGCGATAATGCGCCACCTCGCGTCGAGAAGAAAAAGCTAAAATAAACAAACGTAACAGTTGTTTTTTCTGGCTTATTTAGTGTTGAAATCAAAAATAAATAAACGTTACTCACATTGAGCGTCTGGGAAAGCGAGTGCTTGTGTGCAGACGACCATTTTGGCGAGATTTGATCTATCTGAGAGATTCGCTGAGCCGCCATCTTGTTTAGACAGCAAAGTAGCCTGCATCGTATTTGTCTACGATGCGGTCTTCTCGGAGCTGTCTACTTTGCGGGCTACGTGAGAATTGGAATGGGACATAAGATGACCACCGTCGATTTAGCTATCTATTTAGCCGTCTACGGTGAGTATTGGAACACACCCAGTGTAACCGTGGTATGCGTCTGCTACTCGACGCACGTTGCTCGTAGTAACCATGCTTACTACGCCGTCAAAAAAAAAACGGTAGCGAGGTATTGTGGGAAGGCCACCATGAGGTGATTTTTCCGGTATGTCTTTATGAGACGCGCGCTGTGATTGGAAGCGGTCTTTGACGTCAGCAGGCGAGTGAAATGCAAAAGAGAACGTTTCTCGTCGTCGTCGTCGCCTGCTCGAGTTTTGAAGTTTGAGCACTCCTAACTTCACTGTCCGTGCACCAATTTGCATCCTTCTTGTTGCATTCGTCTCAGTAATCATCGCTACACGCGTTCTGGTGCTAAATATAAGGCTGTCCGAAAAGTGTCGCAGGGCCCCTTAAGAACCAAAACCAAGAAACTTTATAACTGCTACACCACCATCCCCTTTTTTTTTTCACCGTGAGATTAGATGCCGCTTCGGCTTGTTTGCAAGGCGCGTTATACCCCCGTAACACGGCCACCACCAAACTCTGTTAAACTCCGTCAACGTAAAGCTCCGCTAGGTAGTTCGACGGAGATGGAGTTGTATCAGTATCACACGGCAATGACAAGGTTGCAATAGTTGCCCCGAGGGTGCTCAGCCGGCACTGAGTTTCACACAAGTATCCCAATTTCATCTCTAGGTGCCTTTTTGTGAATCTTCGTTATGCGGTTTTTACGAAAACACAATATTAGGTACGCCTGAAGGCAACTTACTATTAAAAATTATTTCAAATGGAAACACGTTCACTAATTGTAGCAATGCTGGCAGCGATGATGGCCACCTTGGGCCTCACGCTATGTTTGTTTACAATTGTGCTGTGCTCGGTGACTAGTTGGTTTTGTAGCCCATGTACCAAAGTTCTTGTGTTTCCTTCCCTTCTGAGCGCATCCCAAGTCACTCTTGTATTAGGTCTGGTCCCATTACCCATTCCTGCAGTCGTCGAAGCAGGTGACAATGATGCAGCGCTGTCAGTCAATCCTCTCCCGGGCCCACGCAAACACGGCGACGACAAGAACCGCACGCATGGACGATGCGCTCCACACCGCGCCAAAGAAACACACGTTATGAATGAGTACTGCAACAAAAGAACGTTTAATATAGCCAAAATGTATTTATTGTTGTCATTGTGGCAAATTCGTGCTCGATTTTTTTTTTCTGACCTGCCGGTACTGGGAACGAGAGTACCTCGTTCCGCTGCAAAGGGAGATTGTCGAACGTCCTTTGCGAAATGCTCCGTTTACCTTCGTTTGCGTAAGCGTTGCCGTGTGACACGCACCGCATCTCCCTTGTCGTAAGGACGAAGGAGCTAAATGGTGTTCCCGGGTGCCCGTGTGACAGGGGTATTGGATTGGATTGGATAAACCTTTATTTGGTCCTCCGAAACACAGATCACTGTGTTGCGGGCAGCTCCCACGTGGGGACTGATATGCCAAGCTCCTCAGCCCCCTCGCGGGCTTGGTGGACAGCCCAGAGCTGATCTGCCAAGGACGAGCTGCGGATTGCCGCCTCCCATCTGGCAGAGGTGATGTGCGATAAATGAGCAAATTTGGTGCACTGCCAGAGCATGTGTTCTAATGAAGCTATTTCCTCACAATGTGAACAAAGATTACTTGGGTATAGGTCAGGGTACATGATGTGTAACATTTTCAAAGTAGGGTACATCCGCGTTTGCAAAAGTCTTAATGTAAGTGCTTGAGGCCGGGTTAGACTTTTGTGAGGTGGAGGGAAAATCCTTCTAGACAGGTAGAAATGTTTAGTGAGATCGTTATATGTTGTAAGAATTTCCCGGTTATCCCCTTCACCGGTAGAACGCATCCCCGGGGAGGCGCGGTTGGAGAGGTCTCGGGCCGCCTCGTGTGCTGCTTCATTGAAATTGGTAGGGGAGTCGTTGATTTGTCCAAGGTGAGCTGGGAACCAACTCAGAAGATGATGTGTTATGTTCTTGCCTTGCAGTATTCTCATCGTTTGTTCAGAGACCGTCCCCTTGGCGAACGCCCGTAGTGCTGCCATGGAATCACTGTAGACGACTTCAATGTTATCCATCTTGAGTGCTAAGGCGATGGCCACCTGTTCCGCAATGATTGGGTCAGCTCAGCGACGGTCAAGAGACCGTCGCTGAGTTGACGACATGGCCAGCCCCATCGACCACCACTGCCACAAACGCTTTCCCATTGGCGTAGGAAGCCGCGTCAACAAATACGACCCCTCGTTCCTCGTTTGAGACTTGACGAAGTATAGTCCTAGCCCTCGCTACTCTTCTTCCGACGTTCTGTTCTGGATGCATGTTTCTTGGTATAGAAGATATTAGGTAGGTAAAGTAACAACGGCGCGAGCCCGCTGGCCCGGCGACGGTACCAGATATATATCGCCAGGACTGTGGCAGGGACGACGTAACTTCAAGATAAAAATTGATGTTTACTGTGTCTCTGCTGAGGCAATCAACGTGAGCCCTGGCAACGCCGGCATTCGCAGCACGTCGAGCTTGTTCGCGCGAGGAAAACGCGGCATACGCTTGCAGCTTTAGTTCTTAAAAAAAGCCATAGCCACGTTTTTACTCTAGGAAATTTGCATTTCTTGCGAAGTGTTGGTGGCTACAGCAATGCATTTTTGTCTCGAAGTTCTGTCGTCCCATCGATAGATATGCACTGCGATCAGCGAACGCATGGGAGCGCAGCGTTGTTACTTTATCTGGCCGATCGCGTCTTGCGAGCGTTGGGCGGGTGCCTAGAATATTTTAAGTATATTCTAGGTTCTATATAGTTCAGGTCTGCGCGCTTCGACTGATGGCGCAAACTGCAGGTGACTGAGGTGACTTGTACTTCTCCCCAAAATTAGCGCACCCGAAAAAAAATTTCTGGCCAGCTGGGCATTTTGGCGCAGCGTGACGCGATTTGAGCGAAGCTCAGCGCAACAATCGGGAATCGTATCAAATTGGCGCAATTGGCGCAGCTGTTGCACCCCATGCATGCGTTGGAAGTTTCGCGATGCGCGCGTCGAAATTGGAAACGCGGACAAAACTTGATAAAGTCGCCATTTGAGTTTCAAGTGACAGTCGTTCTTCCAAGAAGGTTAAAGTATATATTATTTAACCCTTCATTGTTTCTTTGCATGTAATGCATACTTTTGACGGTGGAGTATCGCCCATTCGGAAATACGCACAACTGACAGTTAAGTTCGCTGAGCTAAATTCGGCAAATTCAGACGGTCTCTCCACCAATGGTTTTCAATTAAAATGCTGCACGCACCTCTGCAGCCGCAGTGAAGAGCCGGTTTATTTTCCATTTTCTTTTGTTATCTCGCTCTCTTTTATTTCAGACTAACAAAAATAAACTCCAAACAAACGCGACATTGGCATCTGGAGCCGCTTCGGTTTTATGGCATACGTAAAATTGAATTGAGCATCGCGAGCTGCTTACGCGAAGATATCGTTGTAAGAGCACCGTCTGCGCGCCAATGCACCTTAAAGAGAGCACGCTCACTTAAACGATTATTGAATGGCTGTATACGTTGGGGTGCAGTCGATCGATGACGGTGCTTGATCGCCGATCTCGTGCCTTTTTCTTGTGTTGATGATAACTGACCTGATGGTATCAACGTCTTTCTTATTCACTATATCGTGAAGAAAAGTACACGCGTACCTACAAAAAAAAATTCCGCAGCTGCTTTCTTGAATAAAAACTAGATGGCGCGATCACACTGCGGCCGCCCTCCTATGCCGTGACTATATAGTGAAAAAGAATATACTCCAGTTCACCATAACCATGACTTCTGCCAGCGCTGCTGAGTGTGTCTCCATCGACGTCACGTCGTCTGCGCGCACGGAAGTAAAGGCCTGACCACACGGTCGCGTTGCAGCGAGTCGACGCGCGGCTTTCTGACGCGGCACCGCGCCCTCTCTCTCCATAGACGTCAGACTCTACAGTATGGATGGATGGATGGATGAATATGGCTGTACCCTTTAGATCGGGCGGTGGCTAGCGCCACCAAGCCGTCATACCTAATGAACCCAAAACTATATTTATTTTTTTTCCCTTAAAAAGTGAGTTTGAGGATTCGTACTTTGCAGTGAAGAGTTTAATTTTCACTAGTGCCTTGACTTTAGCCACGAATCAGATAACCTCCTTCTAGTTAAGTCTACTTGCTTAAAGTCTATTTTGCCCTCCCGTTCCCTAAACCCCAGTGCTTTGAAAAACTCTGCGCCATCATCCTGAACTATAGGGTAAAGCCCTTTACAGAACATTATCAAGTGTTCGGCAGTTTCTTCTTCCTCTCCACACTGTTGGGACTCCGGGTCCTGCCGGTCTCGTTTTCGGTAGCTGGCCCCGTCGCAGGATCCATCGTCCAACAATTCAGCGAGAAAGAAGCACCCGAACAAACGACAGAGATTTATTTACATGTGGAGAAGTGATCAACTGATCCAAAGAGAGAAGAGAGAGAGATACAAAACGTCTTCGGCATTTTATAGCGCCGCGTTGTTGACACTGGGCGCCTTGTCCGCATCGTCAGCCAATACGGTGTCCCCGGCACCTCGGCCACGAGGGAGGGGGAAACACCTCTCACAACACATGGAGTGGCACAACCTACCACGATGTCCATATATGGTCCCGGCGCCCTAAAATGTTACCAAACATGGTCACGAACGCACAGCAGACTCCGGAGTTCTCCCGGCGAGAGGAGGAGCCTGAATGGGGAGGTGGGGGTGGACGACCCCGTCGGTCAAGAACCGGTTCTCCCCCAAACTCTTCTTGCTTGGTTCCCTAGGGCCGGTCGTAACAGTCTCTCGCGCGGGGGGGTGAAGATCTCGATGGGCTGAGGTTTGCAGCCACTGTCCGGAGAGATCAGCGCCGGCAGTCGGTTTGGTGACGACCGTCTTTGATGAAGTAGAGGGCACCACCTGCTTCATTGTGGGCTCAACAGACATCACATACGCACATGAAAACACAACTACTCAGCCGGTGAGCGCCGGACAATTCCGCCAAACTCCACCAGGCAATTTTCCCCTTTAACTGATATTAAAAGAAATACACAATTTATTCAAAATGTTACTCATACGTTAAGGTGACACAAAACAAAAACACTGGAAGCACACCGAACCCGAAACCCTGGATAGCCGTGTCTTCAACGTTTTCAAACAAGTACACCTAAAAGAGTAAAAAAAAAAACAATCACTAGCCTTTGTCTAGGTCAGGAAAAAAAATGCCAGAGTTCTCGAGACATCCTCTCGCGTCAGGGCATCGACTTAAGCCATCAGCGTTGCCATGGAGTACACCCTTTTTGTAGCGTATTTCAAACGTATATTGTTGCAAAACGAGGCTCCAACGCAGCAGGCGGCCGTTCTTAGAGGACATGGTCTGTAGCCAGGTGAGAGGACAATGGTCCACTTCCACAATGAACTTGCTTCCGGCAATACAACAAGCCAGTTTCTGGACTGCCCAAACCAAGCACGCACATTCCTTTTCGCTAGCGCTGTAAACCTGCTCGCGAAGGGTGAGTTTCCGGCTAACATAGAGGACGGGATGCTCTTCATCCTCTTCATCCCTTTGACTAAGAACTGCCCCCATGCCTCTATCACTAGCGTCGCATTGGACTATGAAAGGCCTCGAGTAGTCCGGTGAACTAAGCAAAAGTTGGCTCGACAAGGCCGCTTTCAAAACGCGGAAAGCCTTTTCTTTCTCCTCATCCCAGTCGACCATTTGGGGCTCGGTCTTGCGCAACGCGTCAGTAAGAGTGCTGGCAATGTCGGAATATCTAGGGATGTACTTACGATAGTAACCAGCTATTCCAAAAAAAAGCCCGAATATCGGTTTTCGTTCGGGGCTGGGGAAAGTCTCGGATAGCTGCCACTTTCATTTCAGAGGGACGGCGATGCCCTCGACCGATAACATGCCCGAGATAGAGTACCTCTGCTTGTGCTAGCTGACACTTGGGCGCCTTTACCGTTAAACCTGCTTCGCGTAGGCGTGTCAGTACTGCTCTCAAATGCGCCAAGTGCTCTGGCCAGGACGAGGAAAACACGGCGACGTCGTCCAAGTAAGGCAATGCGAAGTCCTCTTGACCCCGCAAAACCTTATCCATTAAGTTTGAAAAGCAGTAAGGCGCGTTCTTTAGGCCGAAACTCAACACTTTAGGGCGGAATGTCCCCAATGGTGAAATAAATGCAGCATACCGGCTCGCCCTCTCAGTGAGCGGCACCTGCCGGTAACCTCTCACTAGGTCTAGCGTTGAGATAAATTCCGCGCTGCTTACCCTCTCGACGCGTTCCTCAATGTGGGGAATTGGGTATGTCTGATCCTTGGTGATGAGGTTTAACTTACGATAGTCTACGCAAGGACGCGGATCTTTTCCGGGTACCTCCACAAGAATTAACGGGGAAGTGTAATCACTTTCACACGGCTCAATCGAGCCCAATTCCAGCATCCTGTTAACCTCTGCTTTTATTAGCTCAAGCCGGCAAGGTGACACCCGATACGTCTTAGATCTTACCGGTTCCGACGAGGTAAGCTCTATGTCATGAGTGAGGACGGATGTCCGGCATGGCTCGCTTACAAATCTGTCCTGAAACTCGGTCAAAAGACCACGCAATTCCTGGTTCTGCTTCATTGTCAGCTGTGACTTTGATACTAAATCCTCAACTCTTTTCTCGATCGGTACTTCGTCCGATTCGGGAGCTAATTCAGGAATTTCTGCCGGAACCTCTTCCGGAACATTTAAAGTCATGTTCACGATGGCTTCCCTCTCTTTATAGGGTTCGAGTAAGTTGCTATGATACACCTGGTGTACCTTACGACTTCCTGGTGATTTTACCACATAGTTGGTGTCAGACAATTTTCGAGTAATTTCGGCCGGGCCGACCCATTGCACTTCAAGCTTATTCTTTTGGGAGGGCCTCAACAACATGACCCTCTCTCCTACAGCAAAGTGTCGCGCTTTAGCTGTCCGATCGTAGTAAAGCTTAGCCTTCTGCTGTGCTTTGGTCATCGCACTCTCGGTCAGTTCTTGGGCTTTTGTTAGACGATCCAATAAGGTGAGGACATATTCCACTACTACAGGATCATCACCCTGACCTTCCCACGACTCTCTCAGCATACGAAGAGGAGATCGCAGTCTGCGGCCGTAAACAAGTTCCGCTGGCGTAAACCCTGTTGCCTCATGTGGTGCAGTTCTTAGTGCAAACATCGTTGCAGGTACGCACATTTCCCAGTCAGTTTTCCGTTCAAAACATAAGGCTCTTAACACTCGCTTCATCACGGAGTGAAGCTTTTCTATCGAGTTCGACTGCGGATGGTTGACTGAACTATGCAATAATTTCACGCCACACCGCTCTAGAAAGGTTGTCGTTAAGGCACTCGTGAAAATGGTGCCCTGGTCTGATTGTATCTCGGCAGGAAAGCCTACCCGGGCAAACACGGACAGAAGTGCGTTCACTACTTCCACGGAACTTAGCTCTTTTAGCGGGACCGCCTCTGGAAATTTAGTAGCTGGGCAGATTAAGGTCAGGATGTGACGGTAGCCTGAAGTTGTCTTGGGCAAAGTACCTACTGTGTCAATTACCAACCGACGAAAGGGCTCCGTGATTACGGGTACCAGCTTCATTGGAAATTTCGCCTTATCTCCCGGCTTACCCACTCGCTGACACACATCGCAAGATTTTACAAACCTCTCTATATCTTTAAAGCATCCAGGCCAGTAGTATTCCTGTAAAAAACGATTTTTCGTCTTCTTTACGCCTAAGTGGCCTGACCATGATCCTCCATGCACCAAACTAAGCAAATCCTGGCGATACACCTGAGGTACGACTACCTGGTCAAACTCTACTCCTCGCCTATCTAGATATTTTCGATAGAGTATGCCGCTCCTCTCTTGGAATCTCACATTTAGTTTGGCGATTCCCTCTTTCGAACTGTCCTGGAATTGCTTAAGCGTCGGGTCCCCCTTTTGTTCGGTTATTAATGAAGCGGGGCTCACCTGCAGCAGCCGACTGAAATTTTCCGAAGTTGGCATGACACACAACTCTTTTGTATTTCCTAGTACCTGGAATGTGTCACCCTCTGTGCTATCCTCTGTACTACCAGGAATCGGCTTGGGAGCAACGGCATTTTCTATTTGCTCGGTCAACGAGGCGTAATTGACCCCTTCATCGTCGCCTTTAGGAATGGTTGCCTCCGCGACTACGGCTTCTGCAGCCTGTTCTCGCACAAGTCGATTTGTTACCGTGGTGCCCAACTCGCAACCAGGCCCTTTGTCGATTTGAGGCTTGTTAGCCTCAGTGAATGTTGCTCTCGCAGCCAGCGCACGTGCCTTCGATCTAGTCAGTGCCTGCACTATGCCTTCTCCCAACGTTAGACCTTTCTCCTTCAGCATTTGATCTGACTTATTTGAAAATAAGTAAGGATACTGAGGGGGTAGATATGGCGATACCGCGGCTTCCGTTTCCAACGTACTAAATGCACCTTTAAGGACAACTTTAGCTACGGGAAGGCACTGACTGTTTGCTTCTACGGCTTGTCTAATCTAGGCACAGTCTCCTGAATACTGTCCGGACTGAACAAAGGACGGATGAAGTACGTCCATAGTGGCTGCGGAGTCTCTAAGAACCCGACACTGCTTGCCGTTCACGGTAAGGTCGTACATATAGGGCTCTAACAACTTCATGTTCTCGTCGGCTTCATTTATAGATAAAAAGGCCACCTTTTCTTTCGGCAATGTTTCGCGAAGTGCCCTGTTTCGTGGCAATTGAAACAAGCCGCCGGTTTTTTCGCCTCAAATTTCCTTTTGCTTGCCTCTGCCGACGCCCCATGGTTAGATGTCTTTTGTGCGAGACTTGTCGGTTGTTTTCTAAACGGCGCCTTATTCGGTAGTAGGAATTTTTCCCTTTTAGGCTCGCTGTTAGCCCCGAGGGCGCGGCGCGTAACGAATTCTTCAGCGAGCTCTGCGGCTTTCGTTACGGTGTTCACGTCCGGTCTATCCTGCACCCAGAACCTCACCTTTTCTGGTAACCTTTGATAGAATTGTTCCAGACCGATACACTCGAGCACCTTGTCATGATTCCCATACGCCTTTGCCTCTTTGAGCCACTCCCCCATGTTGGCCATTGACTTGTAAGCAAACTCCGGGTATGAATCATTGTTCTCTTTTACGGCATTGCGAAATTTTTCTCTGAAACCTTCCGCTGACAACCTGTATTTCTTGAGAAGGCTCGACTTTACCTCACTGTACTCGTCAGCCTCCTCTTTCGTGAGGCGCGCGATTACTTCTGAGGCCTCCCCCGGAAGTAGGGACAACAAGCGTTGAGGCCATGTATCCTGGCTGAAACCTTGCCTTTCACAAGTTCTCTCAAAGTTGACGAGGAACAGCCCAATGTCCTTTCCTAGCTTGTACGATCTCATTAGGTCCGTCATTTTGAACCTGACCCGCTCTGCGGTACCGGATGCCTCGCTGCCTCCTGCTCTACTATTATGGCTAATCTCTAGCTCGAGGCGCTTCATTTCAAGCTCGTGCTTTCGCATCTTATCTGCCTCGGCTTCTGCCGCTTTCCTTTCGGCCTCCGCCGCCTTTCCTTCGGCCTCGGCCGCAGCCGCCTTTCTTTCGGCCTCTGCCGCTTGCCTCTCCTGAATCTCCTCGACACATTCTGACAGCTCGTCATCCTCCGCCCCCAATGCGAGAATCGCCTCTATCAGCTCTGGCTTTCTTTGAGAGTCCAACACCTCCAGATTCCACTCCCTTGCAAGTAGCAACGACATGGACTTTCGCAGGGATTTCAGATTCATGGCTGCCTCCAGTACCGCTGTCTCTGTTCCACAAAGATTCCTGTCCTACAACTAATTAACCTTGACGGCAACGACAGCTCTAGGTTCCTGCCTTGCCTCAAGTTTTCCGTTAACTTAGTCTACAAATAAAGCTTCAAAAAGCTCTTATACGGAATCCTGCCCTGCCACTGTTAGCCTTGACGCCACTGACAGAAAGAGCTTAACCAAGCTATCACACAATTTCTGCCTGACGCAAGTTACCTGTTAACCCAATGACCAAGACAGCCCCTCTCTACCAGCTTTTACTTAACACATAGAGTAAATGCCTGGTAAAATTTAACAGAGAAAGCCGGCACTCACCCAGTTCGCAGTCATGTCTCAGGCGTCGTGCCTCTCAGAAGTGCCGTTCGAATCCCTCTGGAAGTCGATAAGCTCGTGTCATCCTTCTCCTGTCGTCCCGTTGTTGGACTTCGGGCTCACTCCGTCCAGTCGTCGCTTTCGGGGTTATCGGCATCCCGCCGCTGCCATCCAGTTGTTGGGACTCCGGGTCCTGCCGGTCTCGTTTTCGGTAGCTGGCCCCGTCGCAGGATCCATCGTCCAACAATTCAGCGAGAAAGAAGCGCCCGAACAAACGACAGAGATTTATTTACATGTGGAGAAGTGATCAACTGATCCAAAGAGAGAAGAGAGAGAGATACAAAACGTCTTCGGCATTTTATAGCGCCGCGTTGCCGACACTGGGCGCACTGTCCGCATCGTCAGCCAATACGGTGTCCCCGGCACCTCGGCCACGAGGGAGGGGGAAACACCTCTCACAACACATGGAGTGGCACAACCTAACACGATGTCCATATATGGTCAAGGCGCCCTAAAAAATGCCCAAACATGGTCACGAACGCACAGCAGATTCCGGAGTTCTCCCGGCGAGAGGAGGAGCCTCAATGGGGAGGTGGGGGTGGACGACACAGTCGGTCAAGAACCGGTTCTCCCCCAAACTCCTCTTGCTTGGTTCCCTAGGGCCGGTCGTAACAACACGCACTGCATACTGTGTCTACCCCTTCGTATTTGGCCCGATATGTCTTGGTTCGCAGTACTCCCGTCCTTGCCTCAAACAGTAGAGAACTACCCCGAGTATTATCATAGATCCTTTCCTTGGCAATTTCCTGCTTAAAAGTTCGATAGATCTCTAGTGCGGACTTCTTAATCATGCCCATTTTCCACATGTCAGTCTCCGTTTCCTTCACTTTCTTCTTAACCGATAGTTCTTTTTGGTTTGGCCAGCTGCTGTTTTCTAAGTATTTACCAGTCAACTTCCTGGTTCGCTTCCTCCATTTTGTATCGACATTCTTCATGTACAAGTAGCTGAAAACCTTCCTAGCCCAACGCTCCTCCTTCATTTCTCTCAATCGCTTCTCAAATTTTATCTTGCTGCTAGCTTCCCTGCCCTCAAATGATGTCCATCCCATATCACCTTGTACTCCCTGATTTGGTGTATTCCCGTGAGCTCCTAAAGCAAGCCTACCTATTCCACGTTGCTTAATTTCTAATCTTGCTTGAACTTCTGATCTCATGCACAAGACCGCATTGCCGAACGTCAGCCTAGGAACCATGACCCCTTTCCATATTCCTCTCACAACATCATACCTATTGTAATTCCACAGTGCCCTATTTTTCATTACTGCTGCATTCCTGTTACCTTTAGTCGTCACGTATATTTCATGTTCCCTCAGGTACTCCGTCCCATTGCTTATCCATACGCCCAGATATTTGTATTTATCTGTTATCTCTAGCGTGACCTCCTGTATCCTAAGCTCACCACCTTCGTTGTCATTGAAAATCATGACTGCTGATTTTTCCTTACTGAATCTAAAATCTAACCTATCTCCCTCATTATTGCAGACAGTATTGCAGACACGAGGCGCCACCTGTCGGTGCAGATATGGGTAGGGCAAGGCCCGACTCCTTTGCACAGCTTTGTGCGCTACTAGGTTCAACTATATCGTGTGCGGAACAAAAATTGAGCTATAAATATTAGGCAGTGAGCACTGAGAAAAAGAGCAACTATAATTTCTCTCCGATATTCGCACGTACAACCGAACCTAGTGTTTGCTGAACCGAACTGGACGCGCAAGCGAAGAGCTAGCTGCTCTCCAGAACGACGGCGAAAGCAAGAGCAGACGCAACAACTCCGTGCTTTACGAAGAAAGGCCTTAGAAAACGCTACTGTTACGTTGTCAATAGCCACGAACGTAAAGGACTTAAGTTTTACCGATTTCCGTAGATTTTGCGAAGCAGAACGGCAGAGCGCTGGATGCGGGCCATAGCGAACATAATGGGTATGTATGTATGTATGTATGTATGTATGTATGTATGTATGTATGTATGTATGTATGTATGTATGTATGTATGTATGTATGTATGTATGTATGTATGTATGTATGTATGTATGTATGTAAATGTATGTATCTATCTATCTATCTATCCATCTATCTATCTATCTATCTCAAACAGAGTCACGCCAGGTCGAGAATTACTTTTCAAGTAGACCATGTTCGTGAAACGTTAACTCTGGTTGGAGTACTGGCTATGCAATTTACGAACATTGCATATGTACTCCTATATGATACAGCAGTCACCTCGGGTTAATGCCGATTGCAGTTAGGTGCCGTCCTCTGAAGTTGATTCATGTATCAGAGTTCAGGGCTACATCATCCTCGTCAGCACCAGCGTATCATATCAACTTACAACTTCTGGTGTTTATAATATTCATGTCGCTGTTATCAACGTTACGCAATGTAAACAACTGGTTAAATAAAACATATGCAAATCTTTAACGTGTGTTTGTGTGTTCAATTGCACATATATCTAGTGCCACTCCGTGACGTTTCGCTCAATATAAAGATTACAACACAGTCACGTTCCATGCACATACTTTCCATAACGTCGATTTCCAGGGTGCGTGGGATCTGCCGAATTTTCTCTCGCCTGTGGTCTCCGCGATTGCCGAAGCTAAGTCGGAGGTTTTGATTTTGCCTTTCCTTGTACATCTAGAAAGTGGACGCGCACGTATCTCCAGTTGCAATATATAAAAACAGACAATTGTCAATAGAACAACAGATGATGCGTAATAACGCACAGGAAGCGACAGGTAGATAAGAGAATGCAAAGGCGAGACTCACCGGGGCCACAATAAAGCGAGCTTCATAGCACTCATCGTAACATACACTGCTCATTTGTACGGCGGAAAGTTTAAATTTAAGGGCTCGTTTTCTTTGTTAGACAAAATATAAATGAGAACTAATACACACAATAATGCCAGGGAAAGTATAGGGGATGTTATTAGAAGTAAATGTAATGTAAACATGAAGAAAAGTGAACGAGAAGGTAATTTGCCACCACCAGAATCCCAACCTCCTGCATTTGAATAACACGTCCGATGCTCTACTACTGAGAAGTGGTGGCGGTCATCCCTCTGTTCACTTTATAGGGTATAAATGTGCATTTATACGTGGGGGTTTCAGTAGGCGCCACCTGTTGCCATTTCGTCGAGTGCGGTATATATTTTTTTGTCTGTTTTGGCGTCACGTATTACATGTTCTTATTACGGGATGGCAGGTGACCAATAATCTCTCGAATACAACCTCAAAGCATCAACTCTGCCAGAGCTATCAGAACGAGACTCTCGCTATGAATGAAGGAAGGAGGCCAAATGATCAATCCATCAATTTTTACAAAAAAAAAAAACAGGGCAACGTATGATGCGCGAAGAATGTCTCCGTTTTTTTTTTTTTTTTTTACAAAAATTAACATTCATCGACAGCTGGTACAGATTGCCACGACTAAGGTAAGATGAAGGGTCAGAGTAGTTGATTGTACATAGTTGACACTCATGCTCGTGTGTGTCCTTCCTCTCATTTTCGTGTTGTTTTTCGTGTTCAATCAGCGCGTCGCAAGTGTCAATGAGACAAGATAGTTATGCATCCGCTACTGCTTCATAAGTGAAGGCTTCCTTTCAATAAATATTCATTTGTTCTGTCTGGATGATGTTCTTCGTTTTCCAGTCACTGGTTTCCCCTGTCGAAAAGCATCAACTGCCTCGCCCAGCAAGCCACACTACTGAAAAGAATAAGATATGGAACATAATTATCAACTGGCTGCAACCAATTACGGATGGAATAACGAGAGTCGAGACCATGGCCGATATTTTGTCGCCGATCAAGTGGACCAACACACTCCCCAGATCGAATACACGAGCAAGCCGACGCGCACAGTGGCGCCACCTGTGGACGACCAGCGAAACCCTGCACATCTTACGCATTTCTGCGACAGGGGGCGCGACCATCATGCGAAGCGCTTAGAAAATCACTCTCGGCGCCCTCGCTCTGGCGCCAGATTTGAAACGCAAAGAGGACTGGCGGTGCTGGTCAGGGTTACCAGGTTTGGGTACTTCTAAGCTGATTCGGCTATTTCTGATTCGATGGCGGCAAAAATCATCTTCGGTACTTGGCTCTTTTGCAGCTACTTTCTTGCCCTCGAATGTGAGCTGAATTGTCACTCCCTAGCGAGGTCGCAGCCGTTCGGTTTGAGGATGTGGTGCGATAACAAGGCCGTAAATGCGCGCTTTCAACTCCGAAAATTGAACTTCACACTTTGATTACGCAGATAATGAATTAACGAGAAGGACGGTGCCGCTCGAAAAGCATGTGTGAAATGTCAATGATTAAAACCGTAACATAAATATAAAAAACTACACGTCAGCAAGCAACCTGTCAGCAAAGCAGGCCTCATTCCCACACAAACACACAACATGCTTTCGGATGCACGGCTAGGCCTCAACAGGAACTGCTGCATGGAGCCTCATCTAGTTGATCACCCATTGCTTTCAACCGCTGTTGAAAGTGAACAGGCATCGAAAAAAACACCTCGTATCGAGAACGATCTGCACTCAACTGAGTACAGATCGTTCTGGATACGGTGTGTTTTTTCTAGTGTCCATTTCTAACGTCGCTAGAGACATTAGAAATAGATATCCAACATTACAAGTAAGCTATGAAAACCCAGGGCATAATGGCCAATGACGTCCATACAAGCGGTATCAATAACAGCAGTTGTCAGTGAAAGCATGGCTTGCCGCATTTGCCTCTTGTGTCCTGGATTTTAGTGCGCTACTTCGCGACCAACAATCAATCCATCTGGGCCATCTGGTGAACTACTTGCGTCATTCATTAGTTAAGGACTACGACTCTGAATTAGCTATCCAAAAACACTTATTGTAAAAGTGTTAACAATTCAGCTTCAGCGCTAGAAATTGTGATCTTGAGCGGACTCGTCATGTAATTGTCATTTTTGTATTCGCAACTCAAGTCATCTCTCACCAGCCACGCCGTCACGGTGGTCATGTGGTTATACGGCCCTCGGCTGCTTGCCCGCAGGTCGCGGGATTGAATCCCGCCCGCGGCGGCTGCACTTTTGGTCGCGACGAAAATGTTTGAGAACCATGTTCTTTTGAGAACCGTGTGTGATTTATATGCACTTTAAGGAACACCAGGCGGTCAAAATTTCCGGAGCCTCACAAATCTGAGCACACGGTCCTATACCAATTTCACCTCCATCGAAAATACATCCGGCTGCGGCGGCTGCCTTTTCGATGGAGGCGAAAATGCTGTAAGCCCATGTGCTCAGATTTGGGTCCACGTTAAAAAACCCAATGTGGTCGAAATTTCGGGAGCCCTCCACTGCGGTGTCTCTCATAACCTTATGGTGGTTTAGGAACATTAAAGCCCACATATCAATCAATCAATGCATTACGACATGTCTCATATTATTGAAGCCATTTCTAGAAAAGTCATGCAAGGCGTGTGTAGAGAGGGTAATTTTTTTTTTTTTTTTGAACAGCGCAGATACATCATCCTACATGAAATGACTGCTAGCGTCAGCAATTTAAGTTGGAATATCAGATTTAAAGCAAAGCTACTTAAACGAAAAATGTGGACGTGGTTGTTACACAGGTGTGGCGACTCCTGGCCCTACTTAGTGCCCTCAGTAGGTCACTCTACCCTCGGCCTAAGTTTGCTACCTTTGGGCTGGTTTTCCCGATTTCCCAGCTATTTCTGTCTTTCAGATGTTGCAACACTGGTGCTCGTACTCGTTTGTGCCGTACTTTGCCACAAAAAAAAAAAAAAAACACAAGGCGGTTGGAAGTTTGCCTTCATTTGCCTTCCTCCTTGCAGACGTCTTTCATGGACGTCTAACCCACACAAATTAGTAGATCGTCAGTCAAATCACCGCTCGGCAACGCAAATGAAATTGCAGAAGAATAGAACTTGCGAGAAACAAACGTGTGGGCGCCACGCAGCTGCCGAAAGGCAATCAATGCCGTAAACAACGATCCCAGACACGAGCAGCGGCAATCGAAGGTATGATCACCAGAACGGTGAATTGGGAGAGTTGGTGTGCATTGCACGAACACTAGCGCGACAGAAAAAAAAAAAGGGGGGGGGGGGGAGAAGAGGGAGTACAAGAGCTGTCTGTCTTGCCTCTACTACTCCTCTTTTTTTTTTTTTCGTCGTTCAAGATGGGAGCCTCCAGCACCAACGCGTGGAAGTCAGAAAAACAGCAGTGAGTCCGATTTTATAAACTTAAGTACGTTTAATGGCAGCACTATAGAGGGAGAGAAGTCCTTTGAAGAAAGGCGCGCTCGAGCACCGCATTGTTAGTGGAATACTCTCCTTCAATGCGGCAATATTCTTGCCACAGAAGGAGGCTTCCACGACCAGCCGCGAAAAAATACAAACGTGACAGAAGCGACGTCACAATGTTGCCGCACACATTCTGACAGCTCCCAGAACCAGCAGAGCAATTTTCGAGATTTCCTTTTTTTTTTTGTCGACACGTTTAGCATTTAATACATCATCTAAAGAAAAAGAAAAATATCACCGATGCGATCAAGGGAGTGTCAGGGCGCGGGTTGCACGCAGAGACGTGTAGGAGCGCTTAAAAGCCGTGTGTACAAATACTTTTACTACATGTGGCTTGCCTACGTGCCTTGATGTCGCTGCTCAGAGCGAGTCGGCCATATTCGTGATGACACAAACAACCAACAAACACTCAGGACCAGAACGCCGAAGAAGGCACATTCATTCAGAAGCCATCGCCGTCCAACATCTTACAATGGCGACGAGCGGTTACACACGTTCAGCGCTGCCTCGCCGAACCAGTGAGTTTTTTTTTTTTTTTCCTCCAGTGTGGTTACATGCGCAGTTGTAGGCTGCTATAATCATAGCGATTATTTCGAATAGCTGAGCTTATTGAAGGTCACTGCGAGCGTACAAAAACGCTGAGCGCCAGCCGTCGGAAGACCTGGCTAGCATTCAACTTTCGCCTCGCCATGGTGGCCTAGTGGCTAAGGTACTCGGCTGCCCACCCGCAGGTCGCGGGATCGAATCCCGGCTGCAGTGACTGCATTTCCGATGGAGGCGGAAATGTTGTAGGCCCGTGTGCTCAGATTTGGGCGCACGTTAAAGAACCCCGGGTTGTCGAAATTTCCGGAGCCCTCCACTACGGCGTCTCTCATAATCATATGGTGGTTTTGCGACGTTAAACACCACATATCATCATCAGCAGCAGCAACATGAAAGTTTCGATGAAGAAAACCCCAACGTTTGTCGAAAGTTGCAATGTGGGCTTGTTGGTGATGCATTTGAAATATATTTTGTAGCGCAAGGCGAAATACGGAAACGAAGGAAACAGGACTGAGAGGAAAGAACGCTACTAGAAACAACATGTTTATTTTCGAACACCAAGCCACTTTTAAGCCATAATCGTCAGGCGGACAGATACGCACGTGGATTCACTCAGCTAACTGTGCGACAATGCCATCTACACAAAAGAAAAAAAGAAAGAACACATCACAGATAAAAACATGTACCACCACGTACGTAGGAACCCCCGTTCCTGGTGACAACGCAGTCGAAGGCTTACTGATACAAACATCGCCAAGAGCGTCAATGAGTTCGGCTTCCGCGATCAAACAAGTCATCTCATCCTTATGCCGACCAACAGTGTACGTATTCTGTAACAAAGGCTGGCAGCCACATGCGTGAATGTGAAGAGCGAGAAAACATTCCGGCGCTATAGATTATTCGGCTTGTAATTGTCGTTATGACCGTCATCAGTAGGCGCCATGCTGTCGCTGAGAAGCGTAGCCGGGCACCGCTCCCACGCCTGGAACCCCAGTTCTCTCGGAACCAGCGTCCAGAGCTGACGGGGGGGGCGGCACTCTTTTAATCCTCAAACAAGTAGCCGACTGGCCAGCTGCCTATGCCCGCCAGGTATTGTCCCTGCTAGCCGGAGGATGAGACGTCGTGTCGCCACGACGCCGTAAGCCGTTCCGGAGAGGACAACAAAGACAGCATCTTCCTTGGAAGAAACCGCGGCCGCCGCCACAAATTGCCCTGCTAATTGAGCGGACAGATCGGCGGACCATTTTATGTCTGCTGTCAGGAGCTTGGGACCCCTCGACCAGCCGCACACACACGACGAGGAATAGCCCCTCTGGCGCCACCTTGCAGTGCACAGTGGTGGTGGTGGTAGTGGTTAGAAAGAAGAGGAAAAAGGCACCTAATTTCTGTCTGCCTTCAGGCGACACGGCGCAGTGCCTTATAGGGGTGGGGGGAAGGAGAGATAAAAAGAATAGAAGGAAAATAGACGAAGAAGAAGACAGGCAAGCGACGGAAAAAGAAGGAGATAGGAAAGTGGAGATCCGGTCGAAGCAGTCCAAGGGCGGCGCGCCGCAATGCGAGAGCTGCACGGCGTCAGGAGACCGCGGAGGGCGAACCAGTCGGCGGGAGCTACGCTGGCGTCAGAGATCGCGAGGGCACAACCGTCCAGCTTGAAATCCTGCGAGCGAATCCACAGTGATCGCGACTTAATATTGGATGTTCACGTGGGCCGTGCATGCCCATACCCCTCAGCTGTTGTGTGTGTGTGTGATTGGTGTTCCACTCAAGAAGGAGGAGCCCAACAGGGCTTATAACGACGCCGCTGAGTGCGGGACATCGCTCTGAACCATGTAACGGTTCAACCACCACGCTCGTGGTTTGTGAAACTCTCAAGCTCTCTATGCTGTAAATAACTGTAAGTAGTGCCATAAACCTGTTTGTTTTTCGTATCCCCATTTTGTCAGCGTTCGTTTCCTCAACCCGAATCTACACCACGCTACCACAAGAGACCGGTTAGACCCCCGGTCCACAACAACTGGTGATCAGTGCTGGGATTCAGAGCGACTACTGGTGAACAGCGCCGAGAGCCGCAGCACTGGGCTCTCTCAATCGCTCATTCACACACCTGCTGGTTTGGCCAACATATTTTTTCCCACAAGAGAAGATAATAAGGCAAAAACAAAAACGATATGCACCCGCAAATTCGTGTGTATGCCTTTTTGTGCAAAACACCCATTCCCCACGAGATGGATCAGTCATGACACACAATTTCCCAAGTTTATCACGCACTAAAATTAACACCCTAATATTGTCCCGAAACGCCACCTTGTTTAGGGTATGTGACAGCTGGTGAACATAAGGAATTATGGTCGTGCGTCTCGTCTTTGCCGATACATCGTCATGAACATTAGGTTGGCTTGAACTTTCACGAATTCTTCTCCACTCTTTTAAAAAGGCTCCCGCACGCGTGGATACAAGCGCCTCAACATGTCTACGGTGCCTACCGATGTTTACAAACATGGAATGGGTCTATACGCGGCCGTGCTTTCAAGCACAGCCTATCTTCCCTATGAATAACCAAACAGCCAAGTCAGCTATATGTACAGCTAGTGGGGCTGTACGTGACAAAACACAAAGCAGCATGCGATCCAGCTATGCAGGTCTGAGACTTGGGCGAGTTAGTAAGGATGGATTATTAGTAAAGCCGGGCAACAACAACAAAAAAAATGCCGCCATATCCACGAAGTGAATGATGATGAGTGGGCGAAGCTCCGGAGGTAAACCTGGTAAACCATGAATCCTCCGTACATTTTGCCCACTCGATTTTATTGCAACGCTCCCCCTAGCATACGTCGCCGCACTATATCGAACGATGACACGCGCCATATGTGGCATCATTCCTATTTTATAACACCTCGCATCTTTCATAATCAACTACACGTACCGCCGTCTAGTTTATAACATCTTGCATCTTTTGGACGGACGGACGGACGGATGGACGGACGGATGGACGGATGGATGGACGGATGGATGGACGGACGGACGGATGGATGGATGGATGGATGGACGGATGGATGGACGGATGGATGGATGGATGGATGGATGGACGGACGGACGGACGGACGGACGGACGGACGGACGGACGGACGGACGGACGGACGGACGGATGGATGGATGGACGGACGGATGGACGGATGGATATGGCTGTACCCTTTAGATCGGGCGGTGGCTAGCGTAATACTTAGAACTGAACGAGAGGTGGCTACATACAGGGGACGCACAGCCCACGCCTTAAGGAGCTTCGCTCCTAAAAAAAAAAACCGAAAGGCCACCGTAGTTTCTGTTGCCCCAAAGAAGTGTGCGGTGCTGTGAAGCAGTCTTATGGGTCGGCGCAAGAGATACGGCAATTATTATTATTATTATTATTATTATTATTATTATTATTATTATTATTATTATTATTATTATTATTATTATTATTATTATCTGTCTGGGGTCTAACGTCCCGAAACAACGATATGATCATGATAAACGTTCTAGTGAAGGGCTCTGGAAATTTCAATTCACTTGGATTCTTTATCATCATCAGCCTGACTACGCCCACTTCAGAGCAAAGGCCTCTCCCATGACAGGCCAATCGACCTGGTCTTGTGCTTTCCGTTGCCACGTTATACGTGCGAACTTTTTTATCTCATCGGCCCACCTAACCTTGACTCCCCTTCGAGCGTTTGCCTTCTCCGGCAATCCAGTAAGTTACCCTTAATGACCAGCAGCTATCCTGCTTACGAGTTAAACGTGCCGGGCCCATGTCCATTTCTTCTTCTTGATTTCAACTATGATATCCTTAGAACCCCGTTTTTTTTTCCCCTGACCCACCGTGATATCTTCTTGTCTCTTAAGGTTACACCTATCCTTTTCCTTTCCATCGCTCGCTGCGTCATCCTAAATTTAAGTTGAATCCTCTTTGTAAGCTTTCAGGTTTTTCCTCCGTAGGCAAGTACCGGCAAGATGGCGCGGTTATATACCTTCCTATTGAAGGTTAGTGGCAGTTCAACATTCATGAGTTGGGAATGCTTGCCTAATGTTGTCCACATAATCCTTATTGTTCTAGTCATTCCACTCTCACAATCTAGCGCCATAAGCACCAGACCACCACGGCAGTGCCGTCCAATGAGAGTATTCCGATTGAACTTTGAGAAACTTACCTCCTTTGCGTTTCCTTCGAAAGTAACGCAAACATTAATTTTAACACGAAAGTATTTCATGCGGGGGTACACCACGGTTCCGTTGACGTATTTATGTGAAGGATATTACGCTGTGAAATATATACGAACAGACTGCAAAGAAAAAGCAAACGAGAGGAAATGACTTAGCCGCGGGGCCGACGAACCACCAACCTCACGCTCCGCAGCGCGCGGCGCTGACAACTAGGCCACGAAGCGTACGCTGTGAGAATCGCTATAACCGCAAGCTATTTAATACACACCAAATAGCTTTTCGCCGTTCTCAGAGCTGCGCAACTTCAGCGCGTTTTCGTCATCAGTAGCTATAGATGGCGCGACAGGCCCGCGTTCGATAGCATTGGGTCGTTGGGCGCGCTCTAAAGGTCGTCCCCTCGCGGGCCTCCACGGAGCGTGGTCACTTCTGCGCGCGCGCTTATTTGACTCGCGATTCGGGAGAACACGAAGGTCACTTGACTCGCTGCCACGGCCGCGTTTACGAACATGCTGCTCATATGTGCACGCGAAAGAGTCTCGCTTGCTGTATTCTGTACCGACCGGTTGTGCCCTCGCAATCTCCGACGTCAGCGTAGCTCTGGCCGACTGGGCTCGCCCTACGTCACCTCCTGACGCCGACCTACGACGACAGTGTAGCTCTGACCAACTGGACTTGCTCTACGCCATCTCCTGACGCCGACAAGAGCTCTCGCAAGTGGTGCCCCGTCCTCGGACTCCTGTGAACGTGTTCCCATCTTTCCTATCTCTCCTATCCCCTCGATATGTCGTCACTCTCAAGCTTACCACCTCACGCCTCTTTCTCTATACCTTTATTCCTACTCTTTTAATCCCTCCTCACCCCCATCCCTTGTGAGCTACTGTTGAGGTGTCGCTCGCTGAAGCAGACAGTTACGGGGCTCACTTTTCTTTTCCTTTCTCACTTAGACCCACTTAGAACCACTTACAGTTAGAATTGTATACTAAAGCGCTTGTTTTCACTCATCCTGTGTATACTTGAGCGTTCGTTTCATGCATCTTTCTTTCTGTGTAAGCGGGGCGCTTTGAGTGTCAAGCTGTGAGGGTGGTTAGTCTGTGGCGGGAGTATGCTCATTTCTTGCGCGCTTTTCCTGCTTGAAATGCTTGCTGCAAGTTTCCAGTTGCTTGCCGTTCATAATTGTAAATTTTGTTGAAGCGCACTAAAGACGGATGGACAGAGGAGGCTGACAAGGTCAGCACTTGCTCTCACAACCACAACTAGCCCAACTTGCCCAACTTACCACCTTGCTGAATGTTGATCTGCCACTAACCTTCAAGAGGAAGACAGTTTGTTGCTGTAGCATGCGCTCCCTCGCCCTTGTGGCAAAACAATGCATGGTAAACGCTCAGCTACCTCTGTGGAGACACGTTTCACTTTCGTGTTACACCGATTCCTATAAAGATCAGCCACGTTTTCACTTGGACGGCAGCACCACTTTGAATCTCCCCAAGCATCACTAATTTCACGCATTTTCAATGGTTTCATTTGTTCAGAATGGCTCATTAATAGACCACCATACTTTCTGACACACTTACTGTCAACTGTGCAGCTATATGATGCAGTTGTATGGTGTTGATAGACCTTGTAAACATTCTTGAAAACTTGTCAAAATAAGCGCAGAATCGCCGTATCATTATACAAAGCAGCGGACGCCAATAAGAAGGAACAAGTCATTTCTCTTCTAGCAAGCAGGCGCCACGTGGAGCAGTGTATTTTATAGTCTTTTTCTTCAGGCAACATCGGCGTCGCTCGGATTGGCAACATTCAAATCACTCTCACGCCAGAGCAAATGAACGAATAAATAAATAAACATTCATTTTGCAAGAAATCTTGGGAGATGTCAGATATAGTGCACAAAATTGATTACCCACAAAATCTTTATACAAAATAAATTGAGGGCGCAATATATGGGACACTTAGAATGGAATGGCCCATCCTTCATTACGACGGCGTCGTCACGGGAGATGAGCTTTACTTTCCATACATACATACATACATACACACACACACACACACACACATATATATATATATATATATATATATATATATATATATATATATATATATATATATATATATATATATATATATATATATATATATATATATATATATATATATATATATATATATATATATTGACTTACGCGTATAACACCGCCAAGCATGAAGTTACTGGACATTCGCACTTCTTTCTGCATTACGCACGAAATCCACGGAGTTTTCTGAACACTACTCTATTACCACTATAAGTCTTCCCGTTATAATATATATCTCTTAAGACACGCACGCGTGAAGGGAAGAATGTCACAGTGCTATATTTCGGGACTAACCAAGACAAAACTTTTTCAATGCACTTCTCTTGAATGTCAAGAGAAAAGGCACAATAGAAAAACAGAATTATGTACTTTCATAATACAAGACAACACCTCGGCTGTACGCTCTTGTCAGTGAGAAATGAACTCCCGCGCACAAAAGAATAAAGAATGTGGGCAGAAAAAAATGCCGAATTATCTGTAACAGGAGCGCACGAAAGATAAAACACACACACACACACAGCATCCCACAGAATGCGTTTAGCCAATTCCGTTCGAAACAGACGCAGACGAAGGATTAACGCCGCTCGATAGGCTTACGCACAGGCTCGAGGCGAGCTCGAAGAACTTCGCCAGCCTCGACGAGTGAGATGAAAGCAGCGGCCAGAATCGATGCCTGTGCAATCCTATATACCTCACGCTGCAGAAAGAGCTGCACAAAATGCCCCGGCTCTCCCGAGAAAATCAGGGCCCACGAACTATGTATATACTCGACCGATTGCTTCCCTTAGATTTTTCACCATATATATGATTTCCTCGACTGGAGCCCTCTCCATGCTTACAACACTAAAGCCGCATTTCATCCGGCTGCACAGAGATGGGCGCCTACAACGCCCTCGCGTGATCTAAGGAGGGAATCCCCGTCTTCGATCGGCTCTCTCTCGCGCGCCTTCTGGGAGGCGTGTTGATCTTCGATTTCCGAAGGGACGGTTTTCGAAGGGATTGCACTCCCCGACAGCGACTTTGAGCTGCTCAATTGTTTTCAGACCACGGAAGAAACCCCACGCGGCCGTTCACTCGACCGCTCAGCGTCATCCCCGGCCTTCCGACCCGCAACTTGTTCTTCCAGCGCCCGTCCAAACAATCCTCTCCATCCCCCACGATTACGGTGCGTACACAGTTTGTCGAGGCGGTGTTTGTCATTTGCGCGGTGTGCTAGGCGTCCAACCGCGTCCCCCTGATACCGCGGCCTTCCGGAACGAAAATAGCGAAGAAACAAAAGCGCCAGGCCTGCAGCAACAGCGCTCGACTGACGCTCGCGCCTTTTCCCACATCACCGGTCGGCGTTTCGCTCGCCAGGGCTCAGTGCCTTTCTTTTATTTTTAGTTTTTTTTCTTGCAGGGTGGGGTTGGTGGTTCGGTGCCTAGCAGCAAACGAACTCACTTTCCATTTGTCACAGTTTCGCCGCACGGGCGGAACGCAGTCCGCTGCGAGTCAACTGTCGTGGGTCTCTGATTCTCGCATGTCGCTGCGACATCAGTATCACCACTTTCACAAGGAGGCTGCCATGAATGGATGGATACTTCGAGCGTCCCCTTTATAACGGGGCGGTGACATGTGCAACACCAGGCTCGCAAGAAAAAAAATAAAAATAAAGCTTTGTTTTCATTTTGGCCTAGTGCCTGATCTAATTCGATTAAATCGATCTTAATAAAACAAAGTACAATATAAAAGTATGCTCCATCTCTCTGCTTCTTCAGGCAGAATGACCTCATTTTCGCACTATTTCTGTCCTTTATCTCTACTTTTATGTCACCAATACCCTAACCGTCTCTTACTTACATGCATCGCGGACATGTTCAGCTTTCCATCTGAAACACAAGGCCTCATGTAGGCTCATGCCCACACGTATACCTGTGCGTATATCGCCGCATTCAATCAGAACATGTTCCATCGTTTCCTTATCTCCCCCAGAGAATGTACATTGTTTCTCGTCTCTTTTCAATCTTGCTTTATAACTACGCAATCTAAGGCAACCCGACCTCGCTTCGAACAGTAAAGCACTTCCCCTTCAATTATCATAAAACCTCTCCCCCCTTGTTTCGTTCTTGCCCTTTCGGTATGTTACTGAGAGCCGGTTTCTTTCCCATCACTGTCATAAAATAAATCCTCTACAGCTCTCCGATTTCTCACTTAATGATCCTCGTTGCCATTTCACCCACACTCAGTGTTCGAGAAGCTTCACGACCATAGCAGATCGCTTTGGCGGGACTGCGCGCAAGACGCTAACAGTCGCGCTTATTCTGGAGCTCGAGCGGCCACCAGTGATAAGGCTAGAAAGCTTGACGGATGATGTGTAAAAGACAGCGCATCCCAATCGAGCGCTTTCGCGAATAACACTTCGTTCCCTAAAGCGTGAAGAGCCATTCGCCAAATCGGGAAAGGGGATCCAATTGAGTAAAATTTGAAGGAAATGCCGGGAGAGCTTGTATTGTAGACAAGTCAGCTTAATAATTAAACGGTGGGCCTCTCCATAAGGCAATAAATCACGTTTCTTTTATCAAAAACCTGACAACGTCGCTTGTTGACAGAGCACGGTGGAATATCGTGCTTTAAACTCATCGTGTCGGTCCAAGCGCAACGCTCACCTTTTATCGGTTCTCAAGTTTGTCTCAAAAACCTTGGTCCACAAATCAGCGCAGATCAAGACGGCCGGATCAGTGCTCTCTTACCTGAAAAAAAGAGAGAACAAGACAACACACCGGAATTACAAATCGGTAAAGCATGCGTACCGCTTGAGAATGAGTATAAAGCACGTGCGATGGCAAAGCAATCAAAACAGGCAGTCTCGAGTGCCCTATAAACTTCGTAAAAGTTATGATATTAAAATCCCGATCACAAACTACGGCTTACAAAAGTTAGCTAAATTAATACCAGGTACCTTAGACAAATACCCAGATATATTAAAATTTCTCGTAAACAGTATCTCCCCAACATCATTTAAAAAGCAAGTAAAAGAATGTAATTTTTGTTTAGTTTTGGACTTATGTGCTGAGATTCGCATTGCTCTGTTTTTAAAGATATATTAAAGTACCTCGTAAACAGTATCTCCCCAACACCATTTAAAAAGCAAGTAAAAGAATTTATTTTTTTTTAGTTTTGGACTTATGTGCTAAGATTTGCATTGCTCTGTTTTAAAATGCTGCATGATCATATTGTATATTTATTCTATTTGAAATAAAAAATTCCGCGTATGTAACTAATGTACACGTTTTGTTTTATCTTGCATGTTTTTTCTTTCTTACAAGAAGAAAACAGTATTTTTCGTTTACTGCTCTTCTAGTGTTCCGTATACGTGCTTTGCAGTTGTGCACTTTGTAAAGTAGGAAGACCACATTGGTGCAGCTCACTCTGGGTGACCTCCATAGCCTATAGTAAGGCTCCTTTCAAGCCTTTTGATACGTCTCCCATTGACGATCATCTTGATTAAAGCCGAAAGAAGTAAATGAATGTCAAGGGCGATATAAGTAAGCAGTGACTCCTTAACGTCTTTGCACAATTACTAGTGATGAGATTACACACGACGCAAGTGCGCTACATTTGAGCAATTTCTCAGATGCATTAAGTCGGAGCATTTCAAGTGTCAGCGCATGCGGATGAAATAAGAGTTACACGAGATATTGAAGAGGGGGGCTCCCTTTATCAAAGGAAAAAAAAGCCGACTTTCAACACCAGCAGTGATAACTGCTAGCATAATTTTCAGCAGGAACTGGACAAGCAGCTTCCAAGAAGCTCCCAAGCGAAATTGGTCATGCAAATAAATAATAATATTGGCACAAAATACACAGTGCGCAAACATGCTTGGGTGTTTCTGTCACTTCGCGAAGTGTGCTCTGCCCCAAACAATGTGTGTTTTGACGTGAAGTCAACTATATAGCAGATGTGCTTCCACGAACATACCTCTATTCAAGTGAACAAAATATGCCAGCAGCACGGGTGAAAAATGCGTAGATTGGGTACGGGAGAGTTGCATCGCAACGACAGAAAACTCTGACACTGCTCAGGTTGAAATGAAGCCTATTCAGAAACCATAGCCACTATCCATAGCCACTATCCCATAGCAACTATTCACATATTCAGAAACCATAGCCACTATTCCGTCAAGGTGGGGTATGTTGGTGTACAGTGAGCAGACGTCCATGGTCACCAGAAAACTACCGCCTGGGATGCCAAGATTTGAAGTTTCGCAGATGAAGTGGTTTGTGTCCTTTAGGTAATAAAGAAAACTTGGGGGGATGTTTTTTTATTAAGGAATTGATGAATTCTGATATATTTTCTGTTGATGTGCTGTTACTGGATACTATCGGACGTCCCGAATCACTGGCATATATATATATATATATATATATATATATATATATATATATATATATATATATATATATATATATATATATATAAGGCAAAGAAGTGTATACCTAAGGGCTCGTTTTTCCGTGTTTTTAACACAATAATAATGAGATATAACAGACAGTAATGCCAAGGAATGTACAGGAGAAGTTATTAACATTAATGGAATGTAAATAAGAAGAAAGAAAAGTGGATGAAAAAATTACCAACTGTAAGCAGGAATCGAACCTACGACCTTCGAATTACGCGTTCGATGCTCTAACCACTGAGCTATTACAGCGGCCCTCCCTCCATCCACTTTTTTGGGTTTATCTGTGAATTTAGAAGTAGGAGCGACAGTCAGCGCCAACTATAAGCCAAACAACGAGTGCGAAAACACTCTTATGCGCATGTTTGGCGTCACGTAGCACGTGAACTTATTATGAGCGGGCAGCTGATTAATTGTCCCTCTTATACAACCTAAACACACCAAGTCTGCCAGTACGAGACCCTCGTTCAATGAAAATAAGGGAAAGAAGTGTATACCTAAGGGCTCGTTTTTCTGTGTTTTTAACACAATAATAATGAGATATAACAGACAGTAATGCCAAGGAATGTACAGGGGAAGTTATTAACATTAATGGAATGTAAATAAGAAGAAAGAAAAGTGGATGAAAAAATTACCAACTGTAAGCAGGAATCGAACCTACGACCTTCGAATTACGCGTTCGATGCTCTAACCACTGAGCTATTACAGCGGCCCTCCCTCCATCCACTTTTTTGGGTTTATCTGTGAATTTAGAAGTAGGAGCGACAGTCAGCGCCATCTATAAGCCAAACAACGAGTGCGAAAACACTCTTATGCGCATGTTTGGCGTCACGTAGCACGTGAACTTATTATGAGCGGGCAGCTGATTAATTGTCCCTCTTATACAACCTAAACACACCAAGTCTGCCAGTACGAGACCCTCGTTCAATGAAAATAAGGGAAAGAAGTGTATACCTAAGGACTCGTTTTTCCGTGTTTTTAACACAATAATAATGAGATATAACAGGCAGTAATGCCAAGGAATGTACAGGGGAAGTTATTAACATTAATGGAATGTAAATAAGAAGAAAGAAAAGTGGATGAAAAAATTACCAACAGTAAGCAGGAATCGAACCTACGACCTTCGAATTACGCGTTCGATGCTCTAACCACTGAGCTATTACAGCGGCCCTCCCTCCATCCACTTTTTTGGGTTTATCTGTATATTATATATATATATATATATATATATATATATATATATATATATATATATATATATATATATATATATATAGGCAGGCATGGTGGTTGAGTGGCCGTAGCGTTGTATATAGTCCAGTAGACAGTAGATCCTCCGTGAGCGGTCACAACGTGGTTTAATTCGACGTTTCGGCCTAGAGTCTGGCCTTCATCCTGATGAAGGCCAGACTCTAGGCCGAGACGTCGAATTAAACCACGTTGTGACCGCTCACGGAGGATCTACTGGAGTATATATATATATATATATATATATATATATATATATATATATATATATATATATATATGCAGAAGAATAACTTCGGTTACCGCAAGGTTATAAATATGAAAGTAGATGCGCTTTCACATAACAACTGTTTATTGTGCCGACGTTTCGACAGGAACCCTGTCTTTTCCAAGTCATAATACTATTTACACATGTTCCGTGCCTTTTTATATCCTGTCGAGACAGGAGGGGAGGGGTCAATTGAGAGAGAGAGAGAGAGAAAAAAAAAGAAACAGCGAAACCCGAGGACAAACATTAAATAAAATATAGAAAATCTAGGAGAAGAAGCAAGACCGACACGGCGTAATTAGAAAGGGGCAGCATTTCAACAGAGTAGGGCAGAGGTAGATGAGGAATGTCATCATTGTCAACAATACCTCCCCCGCACCCACACTACCCCAAGTGGGCAGGGAGCCGCCGTTTTTGTATTTCACCTTTCCGTGTAGTCCGCTGGCGGCTTGTTCCTCTTTGAAGTGTATGACAAGTTAATGGGGAGGGCTTAAGCGCCTTAAGTGCATGCTGGTGGCGTCGGGAGGAGCGAAAAAGCCGGTGAATGAGGCACCGCCATCGATATTCATTATATGCATTGGCTCCTTGTCAGTGAAGGAACAGAATGTGCGTTAAAAATTAAAGAAGAAGAAAAAAAAACGGGGGGAGGGAGGGGGAGACTGTACTACATCCGAGACAGTCACCACACAGTTGCGGCTCACTGGGAAGACATGCGCGCATGCACGAAAAAGTTAACGAAACCACCTAGCTGTCAGCTCCTTGTCAGTGAAGGAACAGAATGTGCGTTGCAACTTAAAGAAGAGAAAGAAAAAGAAAAAAAAGAAGGGGGTGGGGGGACAATACGACATCCGGGACCGCTTATCTGTGCGTTCCGGCTGTGCTTGATGAGGCAAATCATTTCTATGTTGTCAGATGCATAGGCCAAAAGCTTTGTTAGCGGGTAATATTATTGTCGTAATGAAACCGGAGTGATTAGAGAGAAGCGTTTGCGTCTTTTAGCGGTCGTAACGCAGACAGAGTGCCTGGGTGTTCATTTATTCCGTATTTTATCGTGTTAAATTTGTAGATAAAATAAGATTCCCGTTGTTCCCGTTTTCTGATTGTTCGAAAGTTGTTTTCTAGTAGTGTAACCCTGATGTCATCAAAGCTGTGGTCTTTTAATGTGCAGTGTTTTGAAAGTGGAAGGCCTGGCAGAGATCGTACATGTGCCCGATGGTTGTTGAATCTAATTCTAAACGGAGTGTCTGTCTGGCCCACGTATTGCTTGTTACATACCCCACATTCCAGGAGGCATATGACGTTGTCTGAGTCACAGTCTAGTGCACCTCTTATCCTGTTCTTAAAATTCGAGTGGGTGCTTTTCGCCACTGTCGTTGTCTGCATGTGTTTGCATACCCTGCATCTGCTTTTTCCGCAAGGGTGACACCCAATTTGAGGTTTCACACCTATCTTTGAATTTATTAAATGATCCTTTATATTTTTCGGCCTTCTGTATACAACACAAGGAGGAAAATTGAAAATTTTGGATAGTCGCACGCTCTGTTCCAATATGTTAGTGTTTTCTTAGGACCTTGTTTATGTTCGGTGGGTTGCTCGTGAAAGTTAATAGCAAGTTTTTGTTGCGGTGTTGGTCGGCGTTTCTCTGGTGGTTGAGAAGAATCTGGCGGTCCAGATTTTCAGCTTTTTTGATGGCGTCATCGATGATAGCTGGCGGGTATTCTTGATTAAGGAGTACTTCGCGCATATGTGTGCTGTTTTTGTGGAAGTCCTCGGTGCGGGAGCAGATTCGTCGAAATCTGTGTGCTTGGGAATAGGGAATGCTGGTCTTGCAATGTCGCGGGTGGCAGCTTTTGAAGTGCAGGTATTGTTGCCTGTCTGTAGGTTTTCTGTATACGTTAGATACCAACGCCCCATCGTCAACTCGAATGAGTACATCAAGAAAGTTTATTTCAGTGTTAGAGTAGGTGTGTGTAAAATAAATGCTGGGGTGTACCTGGTTGAATGCTTGTATGAATTTGAGGAGCTCGTTTTCCGAATGTGTCCAAATTATGAATATATCATCTAGGTACCGTTTATAGAGTAATAATTTGATATTACAAGATGAAAGAAAATTGGACTCTATGTGGTGCATGAATATGTTAGCGTAGTTTGGGGCCATTCTTGTACCCATTGCCGTACCGCTGATTTGAAGATAGTACTGGTTGTTAAATTCAAAGCTGTTCAAATCGAGTACAAGTCTTGTGAAGATTTCAATTACTTTTTTGCTTGGATAAGCGACAGGGTTGTGTGTGCCATACGATTCAACAAGTGCCCTTACACCATCGTCATGTGGGATATTTGTGTAGAGTGAGCTAACATCCAATGTTACGAGAAATGCACCCTCTGGAATTTTCACGTCTGCTATTTCCCGAAGAAAGTGGTTTGTGTCACGCAAGAAGGACTCATGTGTGGGTGGTATGTCTTTGATTAAAGAATCAATATAACTGGAAATGGGTTCCGTTAACGTTCCCGTGCCTGATATATTGGGTCTGCCAGGGTTATTTTCTTTATGAATCTTCGGCAGCATGTAAAAACGACCAGGCGCCGAATGTACCGTAATAAGTGCCTTTTTAAGCTTTCAATTAATGGCGCCTTCACGTGTAAGATTCTCTAGGGTTGTTACAATGATTTTTTGTGCTCCGTGGTAGGGTCAAAGTCGAGGTGTTTGTAGAATTGTTTGTTATTTAGTTGTCGCTTGCCTTCCTCAACGTAGTCCGATCTATTCAGAACAGAAAGGAGGCACGATTGTTGTTCCACATTCCTCATCTACCTCTGCCCTACTCTGTTGAAATGCTGCCCCTTTCTAATTACGCCGTGTCGGTCTTGCTTCTTCTCCTAGATTTTCTATATTTTATTTAATGTTTGTCCTCGGGTTTCGCTGTTTCTTTTTTTTTCTCTCTCTCTCTCAATTGACCCCTCCCCTCCTGTCTCGACAGGATATAAAAAGGCACGGAACATGTGTAAATAGTATTATGCCTTGGAAAAGACAGGGTTCCTGTCGAAACGTCGGCACAATAAACAGTTGTTATGTGAAAGCGCATCTACTTTCATATATATATATATATATATATATATATAATGAGATATAACAGACAGTAATGCCAAGGAATGTACAGGGGAAGTTATTAACATTAATGGAATGTAAATAAGAAGAAAGAAAAGTGGATGAAAAAATTACCAACTGTAAGCAGGAATCGAACCTACGACCTTCGAATTACGCGTTCGATGCTCTAACCACTGAGCTATTACAGCGGCACTCCCTCCATCCACTTTTTTGGGTTTATCTGTGAATTTTAGAAGTAGGAGCGACAGTCAGCGCCATCTATAAGCCAAACAACGAGTGTGAAGACACTCTTATGCGCATGTTTGGCGTCACGTAGCACGTGAACTTATTATGAGCGGGCAGCTGATTAATTGTCCCTCTTATACAACCTAAACACACCAAGTCTGCCAGTACGAGACCCTCGTTCAATGAAATAAGGGAAAGAAGTGTATACCTAAGGGCTCGTTTTTCCGTGTTTTTAACACAATAATAATGAGATATAACAGACAGTAATGCCAAGGAATGTACAGGGGAAGTTATTAACATTAATGGAATGTAAATAAGAAGAAAGAAAAGTGGATGAAAAAATTACCAACTGTAAGCAGGAATCGAACCTACGACCTTCGAATTACGCGTTCGATGCTCTAACCACTGAGCTATTACAGCGGCACTCCCTCCATCCACTTTTTTGGGTTTATCTGTGAATTTTAGAAGTAGGAGCGACAGTCAGCGCCATCTATAAGCCAAACAACGAGTGTGAAGACACTCTTATGCGCATGTTTGGCGTCACGTAGCACGTGAACTTATTATGAGCGGGCAGCTGATTAATTGTCCCTCTTATACAACCTAAACACACCAAGTTTGCCAGTACGAGACCCTCGTTCAATGAAATAAGGGAAAGAAGTGTATACCTAAGGGCTCGTTTTTCCGTGTTTTTAACACAATAATAATGAGATATAACAGAAAGTAATGCCAAGGAATGTACAGGGGAAGTTATTAACATTAATGGAATGTAAATAAGAAGAAAGAAAAGTGGATGAAAAAATTACCAACTGTAAGCAGGAATCGAACCTACGACCTTCGAATTACGCGTTCGATGCTCTAACCACTGAGCTATTACAGCGGCACTCCCTCCATCCACTTTTTTGGGTTTATCTGTGAATTTTAGAAGTAGGAGCGACAGTCAGCGCCATCTATAAGCCAAACAACGAGTGTGAAGACACTCTTATGCGCATGTTTGGCGTCACGTAGCACGTGAACTTATTATGAGCGGGCAGCTGATTAATTGTCCCTCTTATACAACCTAAACACACCAAGTCTGCCAGTACGAGACCCTCGTTCAATGAAATAAGGGAAAGAAGTGTATACCTAAGGGCTCGTTTTTCCGTGTTTTTAACACAATAATAATGAGATATAACAGACAGTAATGCCAAGGAATGTACAGGGGAAGTTATTAACATTAATGGAATGTAAATAAGAAGAAAGAAAAGTGGATGAAAAAATTACCAACTGTAAGCAGGAATCGAACCTACGACCTTCGAATTACGCGTTCGATGCTCTAACCACTGAGCTATTACAGCGGCACTCCCTCCATCCACTTTTTTGGGTTTATCTGTGAATTTTAGAAGTAGGAGCGACAGTCAGCGCCATCTATAAGCCAAACAACGAGTGTGAAGACACTCTTATGCGCATGTTTGGCGTCACGTAGCACGTGAACTTATTATGAGCGGGCAGCTGATTAATTGTCCCTCTTATACAACCTAAACACACCAAGTCTGCCAGTACGAGACCCTCGTTCAATGAAATAAGGGAAAGAAGTGTATACCTAAGGGCTCGTTTTTCCGTGTTTTTAACACAATAATAATGAGATATAACAGACAGTAATGCCAAGGAATGTACAGGGGAAGTTATTAACATTAATGGAATGTAAATAAGAAGAAAGAAAAGTGGATGAAAAAATTACCAACTGTAAGCAGGAATCGAACCTACGACCTTCGAATTACGCGTTCGATGCTCTAACCACTGAGCTATTACAGCGGCACTCCCTCCATCCACTTTTTTGGGTTTATCTGTGAATTTTAGAAGTAGGAGCGACAGTCAGCGCCATCTATAAGCCAAACAACGAGTGTGAAGACACTCTTATGCGCATGTTTGGCGTCACGTAGCACGTGAACTTATTATGAGCGGGCAGCTGATTAATTGTCCCTCTTATACAACCTAAACACACCAAGTCTGCCAGTACGAGACCCTCGTTCAATGAAATAAGGGAAAGAAGTGTATACCTAAGGGCTCGTTTTTCCGTGTTTTTAACACAATAATAATGAGATATAACAGACAGTAATGCCAAGGAATGTACAGGGGAAGTTATTAACATTAATGGAATGTAAATAAGAAGAAAGAAAAGTGGATGAAAAAATTACCAACTGTAAGCAGGAATCGAACCTACGACCTTCGATATACACTTCTTTCCCTTATTTCATTGAACGAGGGTCTCGTACTGGCAGACTTGGTGTGTTTAGGTTGTATAAGAGGGACAATTAATCAGCTGCCCGCTCATAATAAGTTCACGTGCTACGTGACGCCAAACATGCGCATAAGAGTGTCTTCACACTCGTTGTTTGGCTTATAGATGGCGCTGACTGTCGCTCCTACTTCTAAAATTCACAGATAAACCCAAAAAAGTGGATGGAGGGAGTGCCGCTGTAATAGCTCAGTGGTTAGAGCATCGAACGCGTAATTCGAAGGTCGTAGGTTCGATTCCTGCTTACAGTTGGTAATTTTTTCATCCACTTTTCTTTCTTCTTATTTACATTCCATTAATGTTAATAACTTCCCCTGTACATTCCTTGGCATTACTGTCTGTTATATCTCATTATTATTGTGTTAAAAACACGGAAAAACGAGCCCTTAGGTATACACTTCTTTCCCTTATTTCATTGAACGAGGGTCTCGTACTGGCAGACTTGGTGTGTTTAGGTTGTATAAGAGGGACAATTAATCAGCTGCCCGCTCATAATAAGTTCACGTGCTACGTGACGCCAAACATGCGCATAAGAGTGTCTTCACACTCGTTGTTTGGCTTATAGATGGCGCTGACTGTCGCTCCTACTTCTAAAATTCACAGATAAACCCAAAAAAGTGGATGGAGGGAGTGCCGCTGTAATAGCTCAGTGGTTAGAGCATCGAACGCGTAATTCGAAGGTCGTAGGTTCGATTCCTGCTTACAGTTGGTAATTTTTTCATCCACTTTTCTTTCTTCTTATTTACATTCCATTAATGTTAATAACTTCCCCTGTACATTCCTTGGCATTACTGTCTGTTATATCTCATTATTATTGTGTTAAAAACACGGAAAAACGAGCCCTTAGGTATACACTTCTTTCCCTTATTTCATTGAACGAGGGTCTCGTACTGGCAGACTTGGTGTGTTTAGGTTGTATAAGAGGGACAATTAATCAGCTGCCCGCTCATAATAAGTTCACGTGCTACGTGACGCCAAACATGCGCATAAGAGTGTCTTCACACTCGTTGTTTGGCTTATAGATGGCGCTGACTGTCGCTCCTACTTCTAAAATTCACAGATAAACCCAAAAAAGTGGATGGAGGGAGTGCCGCTGTAATAGCTCAGTGGTTAGAGCATCGAACGCGTAATTCGAAGGTCGTAGGTTCGATTCCTGCTTACAGTTGGTAATTTTTTCATCCACTTTTCTTTCTTCTTATTTACATTCCATTAATGTTAATAACTTCCCCTGTACATTCCTTGGCATTACTGTCTGTTATATCTCATTATTATTGTGTTAAAAACACGGAAAAACGAGCCCTTAGGTATACACTTCTTTCCCTTATTTCATTGAACGAGGGTCTCGTACAGGCAGACTTGGTGTGTTTAGGTTGTATAAGAGGGACAATTAATCAGCTGCCCGCTCATAATAAGTTCACGTGCTACGTGACGCCAAACATGCGCATAAGAGTGTCTTCACACTCGTTGTTTGGCTTATAGATGGCGCTGACTGTCGCTCCTACTTCTAAAATTCACAGATAAACCCAAAAAAGTGGATGGAGGGAGTGCCGCTGTAATAGCTCAGTGGTTAGAGCATCGAACGCGTAATTCGAAGGTCGTAGGTTCGATTCCTGCTTACAGTTGGTAATTTTTTCATCCACTTTTCTTTCTTCTTATTTACATTCCATTAATGTTAATAACTTCCCCTGTACATTCCTTGGCATTACTGTCTGTTATATCTCATTATTATTGTGTTAAAAACACGGAAAAACGAGCCCTTAGGTATACACTTCTTTCCCTTATCTCATTGAACGAGGGTCTCGTACTGGCAGACTTGGTGTGTTTAGGTTGTATAAGAGGGACAATTAATCAGCTGCCCGCTCATAATAAGTTCACGTGCTACGTGACGCCAAACATGCGCATAAGAGTGTCTTCACACTCGTTGTTTGGCTTATAGATGGCGCTGACTGTCGCTCCTACTTCTAAAATTCACAGATAAACCCAAAAAAGTGGATGGAGGGAGTGCCGCTGTAATAGCTCAGTGGTTAGAGCATCGAACGCGTAATTCGAAGGTCGTAGGTTCGATTCCTGCTTACAGTTGGTAATTTTTTCATCCACTTTTCTTTCTTCTTATTTACATTCCATTAATGTTAATAACTTCCCCTGTACATTCCTTGGCATTACTGTCTGTTATATCTCATTATTATTGTGTTAAAAACACGGAAAAACGAGCCCTTAGGTATACACTTCTTTCCCTTATTTCATTGAACGAGGGTCTCGTACTGGCAGACTTGGTGTGTTTAGGTTGTATAAGAGGGACAATTAATCAGCTGCCCGCTCATAATAAGTTCACGTGCTACGTGACGCCAAACATGCGCATAAGAGTGTCTTCACACTCGTTGTTTGGCTTATAGATGGCGCTGACTGTCGCTCCTACTTCTAAAATTCACAGATAAACCCAAAAAAGTGGATGGAGGGAGTGCCGCTGTAATAGCTCAGTGGTTAGAGCATCGAACGCGTAATTCGAAGGTCGTAGGTTCGATTCCTGCTTACAGTTGGTAATTTTTTCATCCACTTTTCTTTCTTCTTATTTACATTCCATTAATGTTAATAACTTCCCCTGTACATTCCTTGGCATTACTGTCTGTTATATCTCATTATTATTGTGTTAAAAACACGGAAAAACGAGCCCTTAGGTATACACTTCTTTCCCTTATATATATATATATATATATATATATATATATATATATATATATATATATATATATATATATATATATATATATATATATATATATATAAAGAAAAAGAAGTGTATACCTCAGGGCTCGTTTTTCCGTGTTTTAACACAATATTAATGGGATCTAACAGACAGTAATGCCAAGTAATGTACAGGGGAAGTTATTAGAACCAATGGAATGTAAATAAGAAGTGCTCACGGCTGGTGATTTTTTGGATCCACTTTTCTTTCTTATTTACGTTCCATTGGTTCTGATAACTTCGCCTGTACATTACTTGGCATTACTGTTTGTTAGATGCGAGGCGCGGAAACACAGTTGCAAGCTTACCGAAAAGTGAAGCGTATGGCGGGGGTAGCAAAAGTCACTGTCAGCGAAGTGCTTGCCGCACACGGTCGACGAAGACGTGGGGTGCTTTCCCTCTCTGAGTCTGACCACGGCCGCTCGATGACTACGCACCGCACGGCGTGCGGACCCAGCTTCGCCCCACACTCCATCATTCCCCCCGTGGATATGCTCCGCTTTTTTGCGCTTGTTTCATCATGAATCTATACCAACATGCCCAAGTGCCAGTCATATTATATCATATATAGGCATAGAGCAGTACTATACTATTTCGCAGCACTCACTGCGGAGACAAGCAGCCAAAAAAAAAAAAGCGCCGTGCTTTTAAAATGAGTGTTGAAAGCGGACACCCACACTTAGAACAGCGTAGGGTAGCCAAGATAACTAATTGAACTGCTTTTCCAAGTTTTACCACGACGCCACGCTTCGAAAGCGCGCGAATCGTCGAACTGACATGACACAAGCGCGCTTCGCAGCGCCACCATCGGTCGCACACCAGGCCAATCTCAAAACACCGTATCTTTTACAGAGCCAGCGTGATAGTGAACACGAGGAATTCAACACTATTAAACTTCATAGCGCAAAAACTTCCGACAACTAACACGAGCAACGAGGACGAGCGCTCGTCCTCGTCTCTTGTTTTAGTTGTCGGAAGTTTTTGCGCTATGAAGTTTAATAATAGATTACCAACTAGCCCGATCGCACGCTTCAGAATTCAACACGCCGCCCCAGACAGAACTGAACAAAAAGTTACTTCGAATGATTTCCGTCATGAGGCACTGCATGATGGGCTAGCTCTCTTCCCTATTACCGCAAAGCACTCACGAAGGCTAGGCGACGGGCGACAGCATGCAGTGAAGGGCTAGAAAAGGGGGTGGTGAACGGCTGGATCGGGCGCATTTGGCTGGCATTGATAAAATAAAGGAGGCATTGCCCAGCCGCTATCTATATTATGAGGCGGTCCATGGTATACGTCAGCCGCACGTGAAAGTTGAAACCGCGGTCGACCGGCCCAGTATATATAGCACAGCGATGCATAAAGGGCACGCATGTACGTACTAAACACAAAGAGCACACGAGAGCCACCCTACACCGTGACCAGACTGATCTACATGCGCACTGCCAAAGCGCGCCTAAATATTAAAGTAAATGGAAAAAGCGAGACGACAGAGGCCGGGCAGTTGTTTGCATGCGCGCACAAACAAATAGACAGGCCCCGTGAATCAGTGCTGCCGCGCGACCTCGACTGAGGGGCGGCCGCATCAGTCGGCCAGCAGAAAGAACAAAGGGGCCTGACCCCGCGTGAGCGGTAGAACAATAAATGCCCAACGGGCGCGCTCTATGCCTGGCGCTAATCACGGCCTCGCTGCTGCAATGTGTGTGCGTGTGTGTGTCGTATTGTTCGAGTTACGAGAGGAACATACACATGTAACACACAAAAAGGGATGACGGCGCAGAGCTGTTGAAAGGCGCACGCGCGTTCGTGCCTGAGTGGCGATACAACACGCCTGCACGCGCAGAATGCAAACTAAAAGTGCTGTACTCTGTAAGCAGGGCGCTGTGCACACACATTTAACGCTATCATGCACATGCAGAAGAAAGCAACCGCTGTTGGGCGCTCCCACAACTTGGCCTTCAATATCAAACTGCCTTCGCCATGCCGCCTCTGTCACTGCTCTGATTCCACACGCACGAAGTGCAATGGCTGGCAGTTTTTCTCCCTGTTGCGTAACTCGTACTAGCACTTTTCGCTGTATGCAGAACAGTATTCGCAGTCGAGGCACTTTCAAGAGGCTGTACTGACTGGGAAAGGTTAAGGCACTTTATCAAGCATCAACTGGCATTTTTGCCAACCCTGCCCTTTACATGAGCGCACTGTACTCTGTAACCGAGTGATTGAACTATTTCCTTTATTTGTAACAAATCTGTTCTAATGTATGATGTTCTACCTGCTCGATATGGTGATCAATCGTGTTTGTTTATTTTTATATCACGTATGTCGGCTCACTCGTTTACATCCACATGAACTTGTTGCGATTCCATACCTTATGGCTCATCACTTTACCTTTATTTATTTCCCCATATAATTGCCACATGAGATTATTCAGTATAACAGTGCCAACTATATTTCTCGACGCTACTACATGTTGGTATTCTCACAATAACTAATTAGGTATATATCGATATCAAATTTTAGTTCATTAATGATCAAATGTTGTTACTTCTAGGAAACTTATCATTTGTTGTTACAAGTTGCTTTCACTTCATTTTTTTAAATCTATAGTATGTACAGGAGGTGCTCTTCAAGCTTACAGAGCTTTGGGACCTTCTTCTATGTGTTTTGTTGGCAGGCAACATTTCCATAATTGAATGAATAAAATCCTTCCCCTTTTTCAATTACATCGCTTTTTTTTGCTCATTCATCACTTTTTTTTTGCTCATTCGGCTCATGCTCAAGTTTCTCCGAGCAAAACAATTCAAGCAAGCTACGGATAGTGAGAGGGCGACCAACAAAAAAAAACATACATTTCAAGAATAATTCACGATATGCATGTATGATGTATACAAGTATTGTCGCTGTGCTTCTTGCTGCAGCAATATGTTGATAGAACGTCTCTGTTCGTTTTGGAATTGCTTGGCCAATCACCACTGTACAGTAGTGTGCATCAAAAGATTGGTAACCGGTTCACAACGGCAGCAGCCCAACTCATCCCCCGTAAGCACTTGTCAGGAAATGTGGCAACAGTCACGTGGGATGCATTGCTAACAAGCAGCGAGACTCACATAATGCCGCGTTACGGAATAAACCAGCATGCCGCTCGGAATACAGGAGAGAAGAAAAAAAGAAAACAGAATGGCTGCGCCCGTGCGACTATACGTCTATAGACGCAACGTCACGCTTAATGCGGCCAGCGCATTTGGTCGTAGCTGCCGCCTTTTCAATACGTGTTGACTTTGATATTGGGCTAATGATTAATTGTGCGCTTGCCTGATCAATGCAATATTGCTAAGAATACAAGACGCACGCTTCCTTCCGGGATCATTTGTTCTCGTTTGTGGAAAGACCAGAACGTGCCTTCAAGTTTTTGTTTTTTTCCAAAGATTCCAACTATAGAATAGATTCTATCACACTTCTAACTACTTGTTACAGCAATAAGAGAGTCCTGTCAGGATGAAAGCTTGCGCGGTCACACTGGCTATTCAGTGTCATTTTGAGCCAGTGCGCTTAAGCCTCCGGAGTATCACTTTGGGCGGCGCGTTGCGGCTCGAGGAAAGGAAGTGTATTTTGGAAATGATGGTAATGACGATGTCTAATTAAGTAGCCGGTGTCACGAAACGAGCGCTCAAAAAAGGGCGCGCCGCCAAATTTTCGCGACGAAGCGCCGAGAGGTCAACGATAAAAAAAAGAAAACAAGCATCCAAAGACTCCCCGGGCGCGCGTCCCTCTCCCCTCGGAAGCGTAGGTTCGCTAACGAACCTCCTCGCATCGGCGGCCGAGCAAGCCCTAGAACGTTCTCGATGGAAAGGGGCGTGGTGATGCAGGGTTGCGTCATCCGTCGCGGACGGCCCTCGTACCGTCCGTCTCGCCCTTTCGCCCAGCCTTCGCTGCGCATCGCGCCGACGAAATGATGAGAATTTTCTGGAATCTCGCGCGGAAGGTATTTAACCGAGCAGCAGAGATGGGAGAGCAGGAAATGAAGGAAGTTAGCGCCAGTGTGCGTAGGGTATCCCGCCGCGTCTGTCGGTGAAGGTTTTGTCCTTAGTGACAAAGCAGGAGAAGAAGAAAGTATGCGCCAGAGTGCGTAGGGTGTTCCGCCTTGTGGGCGAAGCCTTTTGTCTTCCGTGACAAAGGAGGAGAAGAAGAGGGTTTCCACCTGAGGGGTAAAGTATCGAGCTACAGGCAAGAGTGTGTGTCTACCGCTATCGAGCGAAGACGCGTGGCAACAGCTGCGTGTGGGAAGCCGACGTGTTTCCGGCGAAGAAGTTTGAAGCTTGGAGAGCGGCCAATTGAAGACGCGAGGTTTCCTGGAAGATAAACTTCGGAGGCAGCGGAGCGACAACAACACTGGACTTTGAGTGAGTTATTCTCGGAAGAGTATCATTCAGACGTTTGTTCCAAGAACTTTGGACTGAATAAGTTTTCTAACTCTTTAGTCTTTAAGTGTCTTGGTTGTTCGATGCATGCGACTGCACTGTAGTGCGTATTGTTGTCTGTGTCCGTTGTTTCGAGTGAGGCTGATTGTACTGCGTAGTACGTCGTTTGATTGGTGACATACTGTATTCAACTATTGTCGAGTGTGCATACTTGTGTATCGTTTGATCTGCCATAATTGAGAATACAATTTTGTTTTGTTTATCAACTCTCGGCTCTGACTTGTTCTTTGCGCCACAGCCGGCGTCCGCTGGCGCGCCAAATAGGACCACTTCTAAATTGTCCACGCTTCCGTGGTGCGGTTCGGGGGGCCGATACTTCGGCCCTTGGAATTAGCCCGGCGATCGCCTCCCGAATTAACGGGATCCGTGACAGCCGGACAGACATCTGTAATTCCTGTTAATGTTTATAAGGCGATAGTATGTTACAGCTACAAACAGTCTTTAAAAAAACTTTACACAGACACACGGCGGCTGCGGACATTGCAAGGTAGCACCTGGCGGCCGTGGCTGTAAACTGCCAAGGAGCGAGGATACCCGTGTCTGTGTGTGTGTGCGTGTGTGTGCGCGTGTGTGCATGCGAGTGTGTGTGCGTGCGAGTGTGTGCGTGTGTGTGTGCGTGCATGTGCATGTGTGCGCGTGTGCGTGCGTGTGTGTGTGTACGTGTGCATGTGTGCGAGCGTGAGTGTGTGTGTGCGTGCGTGTGCGCGTGCGTGTGCGTACGAGTGTGTGCGTGTGTGTGCGCGTGTGCGTGCGTGTGTGCGTGCGAGTGTGTGTGTGCGCATGTGCGTGCGTGTGTGTGTGCGTGCGAGAGTGTGTGTGTGTGTGTGCGTGCGAGTGTGTGCGTGTGCGTGCGAGTGTGTGCGTGTGTGTGCGCGTGTGTGCGTGCGAGTGCGTGCGTGTGTGTGCGCACGTGTGTGTGTGCGTGCGAGAGTGTGCGTGTGTATGTGTGCGTGCGAGTGTGTGCGCGCGAGAGTGTGCGTGTGTGCGTGCGTGTGTGTGTGTGCGCGCGTGCGAGTGTGTGTGTGCATGTGCGTGCGAGGGTGTGCGTGCGAGGGTGTGCGCGTGTATGCGTGCGTGTGTATTGATTGATTGATTTGTGGGGTTTAACGTCCCAAAACCACCATATGATTATGAGAGACGCCGTAGTGGAGGGCTCCGGAAATTTCGACCACCTGGGGTTCTTTAACGTGCGCCCAAATCTGAGCACACGGGCCTACAACATTTCCGCCTCCATCGGAAATGCAGCCGCCGCAGCCGGGAATCGAACCCGCGACCTGCGGGTCAGCAGCCGAGTACCTTAGCCACTAGACCACCGCGGCGGGGCTGCGTGCGTGTGTATGCGTGCGTGTGTGTGTGCGTGCGTGTGTGTGCGTGTGTGTGCGTCTGTGATTGCACGTTTTTAATGCATAAGATTATTCCTTTTTAGGAAAGGGATAGCTTACTCCGCCACCGCAGCAAAGTGAGTTTGGCGAACGCACTTCCCGGCAATTTCACCTCGCAGCGAATGTCACCAAGCTATAGCACTCCCGTTGTTCGCTTGGCGATAATTTTCAGTATCTAGTAAGCGCTCGTCCTTTTTCTTTTCTGGGGGAGTATTAGGGTAAGAAGACGGCCCAAAAAATGTTCATAAAAAATTGGAACAGCCACGCCATTTGTAGAGAAAAAGGACAAGCCGCCGTGCCCTTGGCGAAGCCCATGCACCGTCGACTCTTCTTGATTTGGTTCTCGGAAACGGTTTGGCTTCGCACATCAGCTTCAACCAATGGCGGCTTCACAAAAGTCCTCGAGGCTACGACTGCGGTCGGAATTCGTGGAGTACGCTCCGTATAACCTCCGAAGGTCTTTCCTTCCGTGTTTCACGGCACCGAAATGTCGAGGAAAGGACGAGCCGCTGTGCCCGTGGCGAAGCTCACCCGTTGACCTCGTCTTTATGGCGAATGCACTGCTCTCATCCCCGATGATGATAATGTCGCTCCTCGTCCTACACAATTTGCAAGACCGTTAACACTGAGCTACCGTTCCACAGTGGAAAGTGAGAGTGGCTTTCAGTGCACACACCAAGGCTCCCTCAGTGAATCGAACGGGTACACTGCGATAGTCCGATTTTGCAAGCGCGGCAGGACACTGCAAATAATAGCGCACGAACGTGAATCGTTAAATTTAGGAGGCAGTACAGTTTATTTAAAACGGTCCCCTCGCCCCGCCGTGGTGGTCTAGTGCCTAAGGTACTCGGCTGCTGACCCGAAGGTCGCGGGTTCGAATCCCGGCTGCGGCGGCTGCATTTCCGATGGAGGCGGAAATGTTGTAGGCCCGTGTGCTCAGATTTGGGTGCACGTTAAAGAACCCCAGGTGGTCGAAATTTCCGGAGCCCTCCACTACGGCGTCTCTCATAATCATATGGTGGTTTTGGGACGTTAAACCCCACATATCAATCAAAACGGTCCCCTCGAAACTCGCACCGCCGCTGCAAGCCAAGAAAGCGAAGCGAAGGGGAATTCGCGTATTTTTCTGCTTATCTATTCTACGCACCACGAACAACCCGTAGCCACACAGCTTGCTGCGGCAGTTTTCTATGGGTAACTCGATAGGCCACAAAGCACCGCTGCCTTTTCCGTCTCGTCCAGGCACGCTCGTCGATATGCTCACGAATTCCTTCTGATAACCGAACGCACATGTTTCGGCACAGTCGTGAAGGCACGCGATTGTCACCTTTGCGGCTTCGCGCAGTACATTACGCCTTTACGCTGCGCGGCGAAGCGAAGCAGTTTTCCCGAAGGTATACGCATTCCGCAGAGTGCACGCCTCATCGCCTGCCTCAGCCAATGATCGGAGAAAGGAATCGGAGAGAAGATTATTCTTACCTCGCGTGTGACGCTGCGCCTGGGCGAACTTTTCTTTCGCCATCCGACGATGGCGGTAAATAGCCGCTTGCCCCAATATAAGACGGCCAGCCATACACGTTAGCTTCGCTATTGTTGGCTCAGCTGCATTCCGGGAGTGATGCCACCGCTGCTTTTCCCGCGAGGTAGGATGGTGAGGCGAGAAAGAATGTTCGCACGAACGCCCAAGTTACGAGGCCCTTAAAGTCATGAAACACTTTCTTTTTTGTTACAGCATTAAATAGGAAGAAAATACTGTTCCGCCGCGACGCGTAGGCACCGCAGCTTCTGCAGACGTTCGAGTGTTACGACTCAATTCGTACATGGGAAAAGATAACGGGCTTTTACGCATGCAGGCTGTTTCGCTTACCATACATATACATCGACCATCAGCGATTGACGCGCCGTCTGCTCTCGACACATCCAAGTAATGTAATCATCAGCACCCGGCCTCATTCATTATATATCCCCTCCAGAGCGATTGGACTACCTTCATGACAAATCTCCAACTCTTTTCCATTTTTTTTTAATTCCGTGATCTTCGACCAGTCGATTATTGGCACACCTAAATATTCAGCGGAGGGTTGCCAGCACTGTCCTCGTGTTTGTTCGTGCTTAAATTTAGCTGCAACCATTCGTCATCATCATCATCATCAGTGTTTATTCAATCAACGTAATACAAAAACATGGTTACAAAAGTATTTGGACCATTAGCCTGTGTGGCTAGTCAGTGGTCCAATCTATTACATGATTATTTTATTACATGTCAGGAGCAGAGGTGCAGTTAATATGATTATGAATCTATACACAAATTCAATGACAGGGTAGCTTTTAAGGTATATTTTATCGAATTAAATACACATGACTATAAATGCTAAATTGCTGCAAATACTTTAGTACACAAGTGATAAAGAACTAAAGGCATACATTGTAACAATACAGAAGATAGTGATACCACAAAATATTTAGCACAATTTGTGCACAAAATTAACTGCGTTGAAGAAATCAATACAATCGAACTCACTTCAGAACTAGAAACAAAAAGAAGGAAAGAAAAAGAACTATGCCAGATGAGTCGTAAAAAAGTGTGGACGTGAGCTTAACTTTGGTTAAGAACATGAAAAACTTACAAAATGCATTTTACAAGTGAATTTAAAGTTGCGGGCAAGTTTAATTTCAAGTGGAATTGTGTTCCAGATTTTAGCACCAGTGAATTGTATTAACCGTTCGCCATATACATTCCTACAAGTAGGGAGGTTGAAGTTGCCGTTGCCTGCATGCCTTGTGTTACGGGTCGGTGTAGAAAACGCACTCACAGGTAGTGGAAAATTGGTGTTAATGATAGAATTTATCAACACCGCGGTTTTATAATTTCGCTGAGACGTGAAAGGCAGTATCTGAGTAGATGAAAACAAATCTGAGCTTGGGCAACAAGAGGACGATGCCGTAATAATTCCTAAGGCGCGTTTTTGCAATCGTATGATCGGTGCTATATACGTTAGATAAGTAAAGCCCCATATTTCGCTACAATAACTGAGTGGAGAGTGAAATATAGAGAAGTATAATGATCGTAGCACGTTATATGGAAAGTAACATTTGGCTTTAATGAGCGTGAAGCATGCGAAAGCGAGCTTTTTGGATATGTAATTAACCTCATCTTTCCAATTCAGGTTTTCATCTATTAGAACCCCTAAGTATTTAAACGCGGAAACACGCTCAATGGGCGCGTCGTTAATTTCTAAGTCCAGCTGACTATAATCGAGGTTTTCTCTTCTGGAATGAAATATGATATATTTAGTTTTGGCTACATTTAATGCGAGCTTGTTGCGGGCGAACCATGCGGAAATCTGTGCCAACTCTGCCGTGATTTCTTCTTTTAGCGTGCACAGAGAGTTACCTCGAAAAAGCAATGCAGTGTCATCAGCGTACATTATGGTTTTGCGTGAAAGAGCAGATGGTAGGTCATTTATGTATAGTGAAAACAACATAGGACCTAGCACGGTTCCCTGGGGTATTCCACATGTTATTTTTCTAAATCCTGAAGATATACGGTCAAAAACGACGCATTGTTTTCTATCTGCCAGATAACTAGAAAATAACCAAAGTGTCTTCTCGGTGAAGCCATAATAAGATTCTAATTTCTTTAATAAAATGGAATGCGAAACAGTATCGAATGCTTTTTTTATATCCAAGAAAACGCTGACGGCAATTTCGTTATCATGCCGAGATGCAAACCGTTCGAATGAAACTCGTGCTCGTATCTCCGCCACCGGCGTGTTCCTGCTCAGGACAACACGATGATACCCACAAACAGAGGACGCGCCCAACCTCGTCCGTCTCCTGGCTCTCGCAGCGAACTCAAAACCTGTCGTCGAAGAAGCGCCGGTGATGATGCGGAGACAGGAAATCGCGCCTTTGCCTTATGCAGTCTCCCCCCCCTCTCTCTCTCTGCGTAGTGCCGTCGACCATGACGACCACATCGGGACCACGGTGATAGGGCACAGACGGCAAGCGATGGGAAAGGGATCCGAATTCTCCCACGAGAGGGAGACGAACCTGGCGCGTCGATTGCCTCTACCCGCGGAAGCGAACGCAAAAACCAAATCGAATCCGGGGCACACGGCGCGCCCGATACGTGGCCGTGAAAAGCAGCGCCTCCGCGGAAGAGGGCGCCACTGCGGGAAACGCGGAAGCGGCGCGGTGCTTCCACGAACCTGTCATTCACCCTTCGACGACGGCCCCTTCATGCAACACATCGGCTTCATCTTGATCATCTATTGCATACTTCACACTGATGGATAATAAAACAGTTTCATTTCTCGGCTCTGTGAGTCTTCAACTAGTGCCTTCTCTGTCCGTTCCTTATAATCATCGCACACTCTGGGCAGGCAGGCACGGTGCAGGTAGCTTCGAAAACACCCCACACACATAGCTATACTTTGGGCAAAATTTGTGGATGCACACACGTGGAATACAGCCGCGTTTTTAAAGGCGGGCACGATACGGGAGGGAACTCTCAGCTCCCCGTAAGAACCCAGCAGAAACAGTAAAGAGAATAAATTCAAAGAAAGGCAGGCAGGTTAACCAGATTTGTATCATCCGGTTTGCTACCCTGCACCAAGGGAAAGTGGAAAAGGAAAAAAAGGATTAGAAGGCGTGCGGAAAAAAAAGTTGACGAGCGGGGAAAAAACAAAAACCGCCGCGGTGGTCTAGTGGCTAATGTACTCGGCTGCTGACCCACAGGTCGCGGGTTCAAATCCCGGCTGCGGCGGCTGCATTTCCGATGGAGGCGGAAATGTAGGGCCATGTGCTCAGATATGGGTGCACGTTAAAGAACGCCTGGTGGTCAAAATTTTCGGAGCTCTCCACTACGGCGTTTCTCATATTCATGTGGTGGTTTTGAGACGTTCAACCCCACATATCAATCAATCAATCAGCGAAAAAAAAATCGGGGGTGCTATAGCCTACTCAATAGGTCACTACCACGCAAATAGTTCGATAAGTCCCCGACTGATTTTCTGTGCGAAGACAGAACGTGTCGCCTTTCGAGCACTGACTGTTCTGACAAGGGTCTGTCGTCGACGCGGGCCAACGTAACGCAGCGGCGAGCGACAGTGCAGCAGCGATGAAACGACAAAGCACATTCTGTGTCACTGCCCTCGCGCACAGAAACAGTAGATGTAGTTATCAGGCAGCCAAACTTTCTTCAAAAAAGAGGGGAAGTCAACCTTACTTTGAGCGTATTCGTGCGTGCATTTGTGCGAAAGCGTCGATATACTACACACATGCAAAATTTTTGAAAAATTCGGGGGTAAGGAGGCGCTTCAATACCCCTACCGCTGACTACGCCACTGCTAGGCATGTCTAAAATTTAATTGCTCAGCAAGACTCCAACGTACCGATGCGATTAAACACTGCGCCGCTGAAACGAAGTCATGTTATCACGTAGTTAAGTATGCCCTCAAGTATTTGCAGTATCTCACCAGAGAGGTATAGAGTACTCAGACCGAGAACAAAAAAAAAAATGGAAGCTGCGTTCTATCCCTGACCCCGCGGTCGGTTTTAGGCTGGCAAACTGAAGCCACGGGTTGCCAATTGTTGTCAAGACTCCCGAGTGGGTGCCATCCTTGAATATTTTGACCGCATTCATTGAAATGAGTAGGAAAAAATTGCAAACGAGAAGTCGCAGAAATGTGACACTTTGGAGCGCACCTTTGCAGAACAATCGTGTTACGAGTTTTTTCTTTTTTTTTTTTGATGACCACGTATCACTATTCAAGAAATGTGCGTGTGAGCCAGAAATGTTCGCAATCGTTTTTGAACTGCGCAGACGACGCGAACAGTTAATTGCTGGACTTGCTCGAGGGGCATCGATTATACGCTGTATAACGTACGACCATAGACGTGCACAGAAGCAGACGCGTTTCACCGACGATCAGGTTGACGTAGAATATGCTATCAGTCTATACCGCTCGGCCTGCGGCTGTTCTGGCTGCACAGCGGAACCACTGCCCAATCACCAAAACCCTCACCGCTTGCACCACTCGGTTTTTCACCGTCACGTGAGAATACAGATTTGTATAAGGGAGCGCAAAACCAAACACAGACAACGTTGTGTCGGTTCTTTCTTGTCGCTGCTATTTAGTATTGCGCTTGCTAAAGAACACCGCCAGGCCTGCACGGAATGCGCAGCACAGTCACAGCGAAACCTAGAAAGAGCAGCCTTTCATAGCCCTTTCTAAACACTCTTTGCATAACTGCTGCAAGCACACTTGCTGAGTACCTACTACTCCATAAATAATCATAACTTTTGCGCAGTAGGCCGGCATTCACTATGCTACCCTTCGCCATTATTTAAAGAAGCTATAGTATACACACGTGTAAGCAGTTTTATTCAATTTTTTTTATGCAGTAGCTGACGACGATGAAGAATTAGCACGTTGAAGAACCCTAGGTAGTCAAAATTTCCGGAGCCCTCCACTACGGCGTCTCTCATAATCAAATGGTGGTTTTGGGACGTTAAACACCACAAATCAATCAATCAACGATGAAGAATTATGCCTGAAGTGGGTATGCGCCACAACTTATATCTGAACAAAAACAAGCTTTTGTAATGGGCTGGAGCAGTGGGCGACCCACTCGTTACGCGATTCGCACTGTGTGACACCTGGTGGTTCTTTTGCTGTTCTAAAACGCTTTATTACTCATATTAACGCGATTTATTTCCCTATAGGCAAGTTTGCAATAGAGTTTGATGCACCGGCGTGGCTCTGCTTTAGAATACTGGGATCACACACAAGAGACCCGGGTTCGAATCCCACTGTGTTCTTGGTGCTTTTAATGACTGCCAGATGGGCATGTTGGTATGAGAAAATAATAATCAGTACACGCGAAAAGAGCAGTCAAGTTGAGGGATAAAGAAGCGGGCGGTAGTCGTCTGCACAACATTTTACGTCGGTTGAAAAAAGTTGCGTTAACGTATGACGCACGGGTTGTTTTTTTCAAAAAGAAAAAAAAAAGCTGTAAACAAATTGTCGAAGATTTGCCCAACCATAGAAAGGTCAGCCAAGAATACCAACGCCGGCTCTTCCAGTGCGCGGTGGGGTCTGACATCTCCCAAGGGACCCCGCCGACATCCTCTGAACCAGTCTCTCTGATCCCCTCCATATTTTTTTGTTGTTGTTGTTCTGGGAAAAATAAAGATACCACCACTGCCAAAAAGAAAAGCACATACGAGAAAACAGATAGATGTAGCATAAAACATGGCAAAAGGTATGTTGAGTACAAAAAAAAGAAAAAAAAAAGATGTGTACTAAATTCCTTTCATATGCGGAAAGAAACATGTCGGTCACACCGATTGTGCCTCAATGTGCACTTTCGCCAACAAGAGAGTTTACTAAAAGGGGCCCCTATTACTCGAACTTGGCGATGCACTGGAAGGAGTGACCTTGCCAGCCGAAACTTTCTGACACACGAATAATTGACAAGCACAAGCAAGAAGCTGACGAGGGCTGCGGCGGCTGCATTTCCGATGGAGGCGGAAATGTTGTAGGCCCGTGTGCTCAGATTTGGGTGCACGTTAAAGAACCCCAGGTGGTCAAAATTTCCGGAGCCCTCCACTACGGCGTCTCTCATAATCATATGGTGGTTTTGGGACGTTAAACCCCGCATATCAATCAATCAAGAAGCTGACGAGAGAAATAATGGAAGCGTATCGAATTAAGAAAGGAGGCGACAAGTGCGTCAGCCAGGCGTCCGTTCTGCTAACAGATTTGGAATTAGCTTTTTGGACGTGACATTACTCGGAGCATTTCTTTGCTTGTTTTTTTTTATGGGGGGGGGGGGCATGGCACGTATTTTTTTTTCGGTTGTATGCCATCAATTGTGGGAGTGTTTTTTTTTGTTATGTTACGTTGTGGATGATACTATGGGCGGGTGGTCATGACGCACATACGTGTTATGCATATATATGCAAGGTGCCCCACGTAACTTTAGCGAGAGTTTTAAAATATACCGGAGCACGTAGCCACGACGCGACTAAATCGATGTTGCTCACCGTTGCTTAGAGTTAGACTATTTTTTTGTGGTCTCAGATATTGTTTAAATAGATATGTTTATTAACTAACTTTTCAAGAAACGAAGATAGATCAAAATATTCAACGAGAAAGTTGTAGATCGGTTTGCAAGACGTCCAATTAGACAGTTTTGTACTTTATATCTAATTACAAATGCCTGCGAAGTACAAAAAGGGCCTGCGAAATACAAAAAAAAACGCCAGATGACAAACCCGCTCATGCGCCAGTGCGCGCAATGATTCTAGTGCTCCCAACCGTTTTGCGTACGAACGACGATAGCATTTTCCCCACTGCGCTGTCTCGGCAGGGCCGCAACGATGGTGGTGGCTTTGCGATGAACACGTTTTGCTATCGGCCACAAAAACGATAACCGCTGTGACTGCTTATCGCTGTCATGAACCGTTGCGAGGGAAGCGTGTCGTTCGTACGCGTAACGTTATGAAGCACTATCATCGTGCGCACTGACGCGCGCGCAGGTTTGTCACGTGGTATTTTTTTTTTCGTATTTTGCGGGCAATTGCAACTAGCAGAAAAACACTAATACCTAACAGATATAAAGTTCAAAACTGTCTAATCGCACGTTTTGCAAACAGATCTACAATTTTCTCATTGAAATTTTTATCTATCTTCGTTTTTTGAGAAGTTGGTTGATGAAACACATCTAATTAAACAAAATTGAGAACACAAAAAATAGTCTGACTAAATCCAGGCAACAGTGTGTAAGATACATTCGATCGCGTAATTATTACGTGCTCCGGCATATTTTAAAACTCTGGCTAAAGTTACTTCGGACACCCTGCATAAGAGTGTTCGTTTCGAAATGGAACGTTCAGTTTCTAGTAAGCGCTCGTCCTGAGTGTTCGTACTTATCGGCACTGTTTCATCATGAACTTGGTGCTTTTATTTACTGTTTTATTTCATGCGATATTGGTTACGGACATCCGGCGGCGGCGGACAACTGCGGCGCCGTACGCGACCCTTGTGATCTCGTAGCAGCTTTCGCTGTTACAAGAGAACTTCAGGTTCAGACATCCGCCGAGGCTACGGGAGTTGTCGTTAATACCTCAACTACGCGGCTTTAAAAAATCCTCCCCGTGTGAGTACTGTCGAATACGCGCCGATGAGTCAACGTGCGCGAGCAGGGAAAGTAAATTACGAGCGTAGCGCAGCACGGTGCATCTGCTTTCGACCGGGCACTGCAGCGCCTGCTCGTCCCGGGTCACTTGGGGCTGCAGGCGCACACATGCGGCTTCTCTCTGCAGAAAGCTGCCACAGAAGCCGAGCCGAAGATATCTCCAAGAGGATGCATAACGGAGGCGAGGCTGTGGCACTATATGCATGCACGCGCTGCGCTCGCAGAGCCGTCGGCCATCGCAAATGCCGGAGAAAGAGCGGGCCGCGAGACCCGTCGGTGAAAAATACTAAAAAAGGAGCGGTAGCGTGCAATGCGCAAGGAGGAGAACAAAGTGAAAACGCCCAAGAACGAGCAAGTCGCGCGCCGCGTCATGAATTATTTACCGATGCCCCAAGAAGGGGATTTGGCCCCCGTCTCTGATTACCCCGTTCCCAAAGGGGGTCGCGTTTCGAAACAACCATGTCAGACCACAGATTGGACCGGCTCGGAAGGACAAAAAACGGACTTCCAGCTTTGTCGGTTATCGAACGGTGGGTCAAGCGAGTGCCCCATGCATGCACGAGCGACCCAACGACGACGCGCGCACAGGGCTGCGCATATCGCGAAGGATGTCGTCTTCCTCCGTCACTTATACCGCTCAACGCGAATGCGCTGTATTTGTTGGTTCTATACTCATTCATTACGTACTCATCATGCATACGCATACGTTGTATACTCGTAGCATATAGTTCTCTAATTATAGCGCCTTTTGCTTTGCACACATTCGACAAGCACAATAACCTGGAAACTTATACGGCGCGTGAATGAGTATACTTCATTCTGAGTGCCCCGTTTCCGCGCTATAACCACTATAGCTAAAGAAGATGTACCGCTCGGCCCAATTGCTGCAAAAAAAAAAAAAGTTTGCCAGTCAAATCCTTGAGTAAACAATATCTCCAGCAGAAATAAACCTTCGTTTATACAGTTAGGGTAGAATGAAACAAGGAACTTCATAAGAAAAGAAAAGTAGATTACCTCGTATCACTTCAGCTATAACGGGAGGCACTTTTCGACAAAAGGCCACTTAACGCGGTCTGCTGCCGTCTGCATAGAAGGCTGAAAATGCACGGCCGCCCCACGGATACGGCGACGAGCAGTATATCATTCTGTCCACCACGAGGGGCATCACGAAGGGAGAAAGAGCGCGCTGCGAGCGAACAGAGCTCCGAGGCCTCTGAAACGACGCAGGGTTGGAACCTTGGGATAGCCACCGACCGCCACGCTTTGCCACAGGTGAATGGTCCCGCTCGCACGAACTGATCGATTGGCTTCTGCGCCGGCACGCAGCCGAGCCATTGACCGGGAAGCCCGAAAACCTGGCTCACCGCGAGGATCGACCGATCGATTATGTGTGCCCCACATCGCAAGAGCCAGGATACACCACCTTCGGCCAAGTCGTAAAGTGGCTAATGCATTACGGCGTCTAAACTATACACACTTGAACGAACTTAGCCACCACTGATCGCATATAGTCGACAGGCCTAATCATATACAGCAGTAAGAAGTACTGACGCAATGAAATGCGCAGCGCTTTGGGACTGGAATGCATCAAGTGAAAATGACGAGCGTCACCACAACGTTCAGAAATGAATAGTTATCCTCACCAGCAGCAAAATCGCATCACTATAACACAATGACTGCAATAAAAACGAAGAAGAACTTGATTGGAAGCAAATGTGCTGACAACTGAGCACATGCATTTTGCTACTGACCCCAGCTGAGCATCCAATTATATCCATGACAGTTCTTACATAGCTAATTCAATTGAGCCTTTCGTAGTGTTCCCCGGTGTTTGGCCTATTCCTCCACAGCATTGCGCTTCACGAACAAGAAGAGCGCACTAACGGCTCTCCCATCTCGTTACGTCGAAGAGCAGTGGGTGAGGAGTAGCGACTAAATCGATGTGTTCGCATCGGGCCTCGTCGCCCTCTCCTACGCTTCGAGGAGGGCGAAGACATAACGGGGAGGCCTCGGGCGACAAGCCGGAGGAGTGCGCTAATACCGAGGGGCGACGCCAAGGAGGCAATGCGAGCTGCCTCGAACCGAACTTCTTTCTCCGTCGCTGTACCCGCCCTCCTCCAACGCTGCCGAAATCGACCCAGTCCAGGGTTACCGCTCTAATGGCGCGTGCCGCATTGTTGCACCCCGAAGGGACACGGCAGGGCACCCTGCATTTCCTCTTGCAAAGCGTCCGGATGAAGAAAAATGGAACTGGGGGCAGAGAAGACGAAGAATTTAAATGAGAACGGGAGAGGCATACGACGCCCAGCTTCCTTCCCGATAGGCACACGTAAATGCCCGCCGATACACTCGACTGCCGTAGTGCGAGGTCAACAAGGAGAATCCGAAGGCACGGCCTCCGCTGCATGCAGACCAGCCACGTGACGCTACGGAACACGCAATCACGGATTTCAACCACCATGTCCGCGTTCGCCGTCAGGTATAGTTTCGAAAACAGCGCGTCCCAAACCCTGAGTTACCTGCGCTTTACCGCTACTTCTTACGACCCGCAAAAAGCAATCTGCGAGCACTCACACTGCAGGACAACCACCGCAAGCAGCACGCGTTTACACGAGGGCTCAGTTTTTCGAGGTCAACGGATCTCAATGAAATTCACAGGGTTCGCTCATTTGCACGTTTGCGCCATTCAAGCCAAATTGCAGGCTTCAGAGTTTGGCGGATTCTTTTTAAATGAGTTTTATAGCTTGCCTCGAAACGCTCACCTCGCTTGCCGGAATTAATGGCAACATTTTGCGTGCGACGTTCGTTTTCGCCTGACGGAAGCGGCGGAACTGATATGCTACTCCAGCGTCTGCTTGTCTGCTGAAGATTGTGCGGGTTTGGCCGGCGCTTCCTCGGTTGAGCATGCTACTTCTTTCTCCGTGTTGGTGGGCGTGCGATAGCAGGCAAATGACGTTGCATTGTGAGCCACACGCGATTCGCCATATATTCACTGCAATAGCGTAAGCGTTTTAGGCGATCGCGGTGGACGGCGTGGACAGGTAGTGCCATCTGGCGGTCATTAGGCGCTATCAGGCAGGTTCCGGCAGTGTCGGGCAAATGATTACGTCACACGTAAAAGCGCACGCACTCGGGTGGGTGCGTGCGCTTCTACGTGTGACGTATTGCGGTTTTTCGGTAATTAGAAATATTTTCGAGTTTGTTCAGCATTTCACCTATCGGACGCGTGGCAAGAGTGTCTCTGGAACATAAAAGCACCATTATCCTGATATGGTCCAAAATCGCTGGAGTTGGCCTTAAGGCTTTCTGACGCGGTGCCGCACCCTCTTCCCAGGAAGATATGGGGCGCGTGGCTGCGCGCTCTCTGTCTTCACATGGGAGAGGGCTCGACGCGCTGGATGGAACGGATATGTGCGGTCAGGCCTTTATAGAGAGAGAGGGCACGCAACTTCGCGTAGTTGCACGCCCTCTCTCCCAAAGGGGAAGTGTGCGGCACCGCGTCACAGAGCAATGCACCGGCGCGCTAGGACAAATACGTGTGGTCGGGCCTTTGCTCTTTTAGGGGCTAAGCTCCTTATGGCGTGGCTTGTGCATCCCTCGTAGTACGTAACCACCAGTGACACATACCCGAAATAGCGGTCATTACAATGTGTGCTGGATGAGGGCACTTGTATATGATGAATACATGATGAAAAGATGTGAGATGGCTGTGCTTGGGGTTTTCACTAGACATATGGACGGACGAACAGACTGACACACGCACGGACGGACAGACAGAGGGATGGCCGCAAAAAGAGATGGACGGACAGACAGACGAATGAACAAACGGACGGATGCACCAAGGATCACACAGATAGGCGGACGCAAGAACAAATGGACAGACAGACTGACGAACGCTGCGCCCCACCAATCATCATTCACTCCGTGGATATGCTGTGATTTTTTTTATTGCGACAAAGACTTGCCTCTAAGGCAAAATATTTCTGTTAAATGTGTGCTGTTAGGCCGGTGTTGTGTATAAACTGAAGTAGTGTCTTGTGGAATCTGTTTTGACGTATCCAGCGGTTGTAACTGGCTGTGTCGCTGTAGCGAAGGCCGGCTTGAGCGAGGTGACGGGAGCGTCCTGGCTGCAACCCTTTACATGTCCATACTCGTGGGTCAGCAAGTGACTCCCAATCAGTGTAATCCCGGTTCGCAAACACCCAAGCAAATAGCAGTTACGCATTCAGCTGAGGTTTCTTCTTGCTAGCGAAACTAAGCACACAGCGACTGTTACGATGCCCGGTGAACTTGCATTTCGCCAATGTAAGGGATCGCGCTGCACTAAATCCAGTGGAGGCCGCGGTCCTCGTATTACCATGTTCCGCCTGTTAGGCGTCATCAATTGTGACCAAAAAGCCACAGTACCATATACGGTAGCCCTAATCCTTAACTATCGTGCACGACCGGTACAGTTCTCTCCGTGTATTTTTTTTTCTTACCGTATGACCGAATCAAGTCTCAAAAACGGCGGAGGGAAGTGAATGCCCACATACTGCGTGCCCACATACTGCGTGCCCACAAAGCAATTTTGTGCGACTTCGTCCTATATCAATGGCATGGACACACAGAAAAGTCACCGCTAAGCACGCTAGTTGAAGATTTCAGCCCTATTTAGTGACCCAGGGTGTAATGATTAATGAATAGGATAACATCTCCCTCCTCTTGTCGCATGAGGTTTGTTATGAGGTGATTGCAGAGTTAATCCTTTTTCATGAATGCAGGACCAAGAAGTTTCACGCTAAAATTACAAAAATTGCATCCGGTATGCGCCCGTGGAACTGGAGCAGCGACGACGACGATCACCAATGCACCATGTTGGGAACTGCCGCCTAATAATCGAATGTGCCTATCCACTATTATACCACATGCGATGCCCTCCGGTCAGAGACATTTTCCTCCCTGCACCGTAAGTAGGTGCCCTCGCCCGTCGTAGCGCTGTGCGCAGCGTAAGGCCCGCCGCAGGCATTTCTCGTGTCGATAGCAGGCGCGCTCTTCCGGACAACCCACTACGGAGCGAACAGCCGGAAAATAGATGGGCGACCTTCGGGCGCATAGCGCGTTTCCACGGCAACCAAGATGAGGATGGTCAAGAGCTGCCTCGAAATAAATCAGAGACGCGGTCACGGTATAAGGCGGTGCATCACCGATGGAACGCGGGCCAAACAGGCCGGGAAATAAAAAGGAACACGTCATCGGCAGATTAGTGAAGCAAGCTGTGTTCTCCACCCGGGAAACATTCCCGCAATCGGCGCATTATTTTTCTTTCTAGCTCGTTGAATAGCGCAATATATGTTGTTCGAGCGGGATATGAACACATGCGCCAGCATATTGTTTAGGAGCATTACTCAGCAGAACAACGGACCGTTACAAGGGCAGATATCGCTCAGGCTTGAGGAAATATTGAATAAAAAGCGACTACAAACGAACCAAGTGCCGCGCTATATGCTTTCTTTCCGTTTAGGTACGCCTTGACGCAACGGGGCCATGCATTTATTTTGACACCGAACTAACTTAACATGCACTTCATGGAACAAAGATGGTTCCACGCGGGAGATCAATCTGCAGACACTGGAGATTGCTGTACTCAAGCATACCCAAACTCGCCTATACATAGATTGCACCTGACGTCACTCTTGCTGCGGTCCTACTGCGGCGGCCATATTTATGAACCGCCGCTCATATCAGTCGTGCGTACGAGCTGTATGATTGCAGTTTTCAGTACAACAGAGCCGCACTGCCTGTCGCTATCTTCCTCGCGATCGATTTCTTTTTTCTTTGTGCATCATGTCACCGGTTAATACAAGGCAGCATTTGAATGCGGCGTACTACTCAGAGTTGTTAGGAGAAGCGCGTTTTCGCAACAACGAGAAGGTGCACTTGTGCGACGGAGTGGATCCGTACACACTTCGACCCGGAACGGACACTGCTTCAAATATCTCTGCCATCGCAGAAGTGTCGCACGGTAACATAGTGAACTATTTAGTTTTCAGAACCAATTTTGTTACTTAGGCGAATTGAAGGCTTTCAAATCAGTGGAAGCGCGCTACTTCACCAGCGGCTCAAAAAACAAAAAAAAACCCTGTCGCAACCGTAGAGTGATCATCATTGCAGAGGTAAGTTCAATGGTTCATCAAATCGATACATAATCCAGTCCCAAAATATCAAATAGCGATGCACGAACGCTGCCTCATGAACAAATGCTGATGTTTTTTACGCTCAGTTCTCACGCGAGTACAGCGAGGTGCTCACGCGGCGGCGCGTAGTTCGACTGCACCACCCCGTTTGCGTGTTGCTGTTTTGTTTGTCATAAACATGGATGTATGCACCTGTGTGTGAACGTAATTCTGAAAATTTAGCCGCTGCACGTGCCATGGACTGTCCTCGAGAGGCCGACGCATTCCGACTGGATGTCTTGATCAGCAGCCGATAAGTGGCAGAGGGGAAAATCAAGGATGAAAGTGAAGATGTACTCATTCGCGTAGGTCATGAAGGATTTGCTCGGCGCAGACCAGGTTCGTAATGCAGCATTTTTTGCCTTTTCGTTCACAGGTGAACGGGCAGCGGCGACTCGGGGGCATCGGCGGCAGCACACGTCTGCGACGCCGGCTCGGCTGTTGCGTCCACGATCGCCGCGTAGGCATGTCGTCGGCGCCGTCCCAACTCCGCTCTTGCCACTTACCGTGCCACCGTTTTTCTCTCGCTCGTGCTACGCAGCCGAGTTGCAGAGACGGCACCCAATCTGGGTTCATATCGCCCAACAACGCGGACGGCTTTGCTACGAGCACAAGAGCATACACGTTAATTATTGTACGGTATCTATGCTTCTTACCTTCTACGAAGCGAGCTCCACACACACGAACACTGTCGCTTTGTTCGTCGAAATGCGCGCGCACGCTTTATGCATGCCAGCCAGGTCCTGCGACGGTTCGCGCTGAGCATTTTCGCGTACGCTCGCAATGGTCTTCACTGATAACACTTGCTATTCGAAAGAAGCTCGCACAAGTGGGCTGCCTCTTTCTTCCGCAGCTGTCGCTACAAGTAGAGCAGCCTACAATCGCGCATACAACCATTGGGAAGGAAGAAGCTCGAAGGTCCAACGAGACGCGGCTGAACAAGGCCTGACCGCGGTACATAAAAATGGCCGACTCACTCCAAGCAGTGACGTCGAGTGACGTATGGGTGCAAGCTATGTACAGCTGAGAAAGACGCTCGGTAAACGCGGCAAGCTTCATCTGCTCTATATAAGGATACGCAGAACGCCATGCGCTTCAAAACTAACATTAGAGAGTTTTAGTACTGCGTACGTGGCGGCGTTGCGTACGTAAGGACGTCACGTTCTGCGTAGTGTGCATGCGCAGACCGCAACTCGCACGTATCGCGTTACGTACGCAGCCGCTACGTACGCACGCATGAGATGCGTGCGTGCGTACGTATGAGCTGATCGCGCCGCTCTCGAACAAGTTCGCGAAAGCGCGAGACTTCGTTTTGCAAAATGGCGGCATCGAAGGCAAGCACCGACCGGCTCTGTGGCTTAAAATATGGCCATAATCTGGCTATAAAACTTGGATTGGCTCACATTGGCTGTCAACAACACGTACTTCTATTCTGATCTACCAGATGACGCAACACGCTACACGATCGTCACGTATACGCGGGTACTACGGTGTACTAAAAGCCGATTAGTGGCAAACGACGCCACGTAACACAAGGCGCTTGCGTGATGCTTACGTAGCACCATTCCGCAGTACTAAAACTCTCTATTAAAGCGAGACATGGACGCAAGTTCGCTATGCGGTATAAGCATGGATAATGCTGCTTCAACGACACCGTATACGAAAACCACACGAGCCGCTAACTAATGCGATATCGCGAAATAGAAGGTATACGAACAGTACCGACCAGAAAACGGAAGGTTGGGCTATCCGGTTATGAATGGACGATTGTATGCTATAGACATGCGGGCGCCGCCGCATTGGGTAGAGCAAAACAAGAGTGAGCGAGTGAGTGTGTGTGTGACGTGCGTAAACAAGCGAGAGAACGGGAATGTACAAACATTCTTCTAAAGACGATGGTCTTTCTTGAGGACCTCCGACGCGACTATTTTGGTCTGCCTGTCTGTCCGACTTTACATTTGTCTGTTTGTCCGCCCTTAACGATACTCTTAACCGCACCAAACGATATCCCAAACGACCGACCCCACCCAAGGCACCCACAAATATGCTCAAGATTCAGTGCTCATACTTGTGCGATTGTCAATTAAAAAGCAATTATTGCGCATATCTGGTGCACTATAACAACACGTCAACATTCTGTGTGTCTCTTTTTACTAGAAAAGGCATACATAAGTAATTCTAAGGACCGTAGCGTTTATCACGCTGCGCTGACACAAACACTTTCAGTTGGGCGTACGTAACGAGCCTACGTATACGCGGCACGATACGTTGCGTAGGCTGCATCCGAAGCGCTCAACGACACTTTTAGTTCCCTGTATTGACCGTACCGAGATACGTTTGGTTCAACTAGACACATGTTCTTAGAAATAAAACAGCTTCTCGGTGCTTTTTAGCGCCCTCATGCGGTAGAAGCGCAACATCGTCACTCAAAGTAAAATATACTCGGTTTGGGCCGGCTTTGTAGCTCTTTGCGTCCGACGCCGTCACTGCCGTTTTCTGTCTGGTTCCTATTTCAATCAAGGTGCCAATACATTTCAACATGACGCGGTGCGCGTGCTCGCCGGTGTCCTTTTCGTCGCATCACGCTGGCGTTGCCACGCCAGGCGCCGGTCTTGCTATATACTCGCAGGTGCGCCCTGCGCTGCGTTGCTTCGACGCAGGCGCGTTTCAGCGTGCCCGGCGTCCCTTCGTCACGAAAAGAAGGAGACGCAGTGTTGTCTGGGTAACGCATCGGCGCCAAACGCAGCATGTCTCATTTTGCGCCGGTTGGCGTCGGGTCGCGTCAACGGACGCTGGTCTTGCCGGTCGCGCCTGCATGGTGTCAGACTATAGAGTGCTAACGTAGCGTCGCTGTGCCCAGCGTGCACGCGCATCAACGCTACATTGGAGTATACCGGGCCCTTCATGATGCGCTCGCGGCCGTTTTTCTAGCTCCACATATACCAAATTTGGTGTTACGTGACGTCAATGAATGACAAAAGTACATGAGTGGTGCAAACATAATAATGCTGACAAGCGTGTCATTGGAGAAAATTACAACATACCACAATCATAGAGTGGTCGCGGCCGTTTTACTAGCTCCACATATACTAAATCTGGTATCAAGTGACGTGAATAGATGACGAAGGTAAATGACACATCCAAACATGATAATCATAACACGTAAGTCATGTACGGCATCATTTGCCTCCGCCTCGTATCTTTGTGCTGATTTTAGAGTGACATATCAACCTTCCTCGTTCATGATATCATCGATTCCCTCTGAACGTGGGATCTGCCTTTTTTTTTTTTTTTCGGGCGTACGTGCGCATCTCTGGAATCGATACGTTGCGTACTGCACATGGGCAGTTCTCTCCCGTGGCATTGCTGCGTACGTGGGCTCGTTACGTACGCCCAACTAAACGTGTCTAATGCAACGCTCGCACGAAAAGGCAAGTTTCTCCAACGCTTCGCTCAGACTACACAGTGGTGGCCCCGACCCATCACCAGTTGTAGCGCGTCGCGGCGACCGCAGTCTGCGGGTAGCGGGGCCGATCGCCATCGCTCCGTCGAGCCAAGGACTAGGGGAGAGCTTTGAGCAAACTTAACGGATTTATTTACATCTTTACAGTCAGTTGTCGAGATGACGCCTTGCGTTTTACACCTTATCGCCTCCGATACGGGCGCGGACGCCCGTCTCAGAGCCGCACGCTTCGTCTTCTAAGATAACTGCCGGATAGCGCGCATGTCTCACGTGTGACGTGAGTTGATGCGCTTGTTCACATCCGCTGCACGCTCGAGGCACTCTAACGCAGAGCCTACAGAATACCATTCACCGATTTTCTTGCGCAGAACATCAAATAAACGTTTTGTTAAGTCTCTACAGACGCAAGAATATCGTCTTTCGACGACATTCGCAGTGTAAATGCAGATACAGGGCCAATTTTTTTCTTTGAATTTTGTTTATGTGTGTGTTGTTTTGCCGAACAGTCTGGCAAGCGTGCTGTATTCCAGGCGAGCATCACGCGATCTTTCGTCGGTTTCCGCTATTCGCTGCAGGCGCAGTGCAGGGAAACGAGGCCAGATCGCAGCGTGTACGTGCGCCTCTTATCTGGTATGCGCAAGGAGACCTGCAGTACGCCATAGCTATAGGACGTTGCATCATCGAGCAGGTTACAAGGAAACAGTTCAACGCGTGCCATACGCAGCTTATAGTCGTGAAATGTGACTGCAAACACACACTGCTTCTGTTTCAGTGAGACGTGTGACGACGCGTAATGTAATGGCGCTATCTATGTATATTAGCTCACTTACAATTCTAGCCACCATAGCTCACTCGAATGATTTTTGTGCACGCAAAGGGAACACCTTTCAGTGACCCACTACACTTGACGTGATTGGCTGGAGAAAAAAACAACTGTATATAATACTTCTTTCGGTGATTCCTGGCATGCCACCAATACAGAGACGCGATAAACCGCCTGTGGGTCTTAAACTTCTGTCATGCCCCGCCGCGGTGGTCTAGTAGCTAAGGTACTCATGCAGCTGCTGATCCGAAGGTTGCAGGATCGAATCCCGGCTGCGGCGGCTGCATTTTCGACGGAGGCGAAAATGATGTAGGCCCATGTGCTCAGATCAGGGTGCACGTTAGAGAGTCCCAGGTTGTCGAAATCTCCGGAGCCCTACACTACAGCGTCTCTCATAATCATATGGTGGTTTTGGGAGGTTGAACACCACATATCAATCAATTACACGTCTGTTAAACAGCGCGTTTCAAGTGTCGAGCTGTGACAGCGGTTAGTCCGCGCTCGTCCTGTCTGTGTACGCTAATTTCGCGCGTGTTTTCTGCCTGAGGTGTGTGCTGCGAGTTTTGAGCTGCTTGCCGTTCTTGCCGTGGCTTCTCAATTTGATTGATTGATTGATTGATTGATTAATACGTGTGGTTTAACGTCCCCACACCACTATATGATTAAGAGAGACGCCGCAGTGGAGGTCTCCGGAAATTTCGACCACCTGGGGTTCTTTAACGTGCACCCAAATCTCAGCACACGGGCCTACAACATTTCCGCCTCCATGGGAAATGCAGCCACCGCAGCCGGGATTCGATCCCGTGACCTGCGGGTCAGCAGCCGAGTACCTTAGCCACTAGACAAGCGCGGCGGGGCACTTTGCAATTTGTTGCTGGTCCTGAAAATATGTACAATAAACAGTCTCAACTATATCTGTGAATACACGTTTCACCTTAGTGTAATACTGATTCCAGATAGGAAGATCAGATACGCTTTTTTTATTGTTGACTGCGCGAAATGATGACTGTCCACCTGCACAGTGGCGCGGTTTCACTCCATGATCACTCGTATGATGGGATGGTCAGTAGTAGGATGCGCGTTGTGCACACGCCTACAGTGAAGCGCTACAGCGCCCGAACCAGGTGGGCCGGAATAAAACCTTTTCTTCCCTGGCCTCGCCGCGGATCAAGACGAAAGGAGACCGTGAAACAGTTTTGACGATTTTTTAGAAACACATTGGACCGGTAGACCAAGTCTCGGGGTAAATTTTGAGACCGATTTGGGCTCTCTTCATAATCTGTGTAATTCATAATCTGTGTAATCTTAATAATCTTCGCTGCGTACGTGCGTCATGTAATGTAATCTGTAATAATCTTCATAATCTGTGTAATCTGAGGCGAGATGAGACAATGGCGCTCCGTTCCATGAATTCCCGTGTTCTGTGGGGCACCTGTTGAAACGTCGACCACTCTGACCCACGTATGCACAACCAAAGGACAGTGGAGTTCTATGAACAACTCTTAAGAAGAATTCACACTACAATCAACATGCCAACCTCTGACGGGTTCTTTATTTGCTCATTGCAGACCCCAGTGACCTTCTGTGTACTATACAAAACGAACAAAACCAAGCTTATTTCGCGCAAAAAAAAAAAAACACGCTCGCTACCGCATATTGTTTCTCTACATTTTTTTCTGACCATGCGACATCTGATCCATGATAATTTAGTACCTGAATATGTGATTCACCGCATGTGGTATGTGTGCATATCCTTCCTTCTTCCGTCTTTAGTTTTAATTTTTTACAGTGAAAGTCGCATATGGCTAAGCGAAACCGAAAACCACTCGCCACGAGTAACGCTAAACGTCTCCATTGGTTGCTTTGTGAGTTACGTCGTTCTCTACACCGCGACCAAGCGCGCCACTGGGAGCGTCGTCAGCGACGTCGTTCATCCCAACGTTTATTCTAGTAACATTGGTTCATCCCTTTGCAGCCGCTCTCACAACATCTCTCAAGAGCACTGCGCAGAGCAAGCAGTGAGAGAGAAAATATGGAGAGGAGAAGGGGTGATTACTGATAAGACAGGAAGTAATTCGGCCCCGCCGCGTCTTTGCGCAGGCGTCGCCTCTCACCCAATGAAAGCTGTCAAGTAGATAGCCAGACAAAGGAGGGATGTAATCGATCATCACTTTATTTCAGGTGATGGGCTTACGGACGCGTGAAGTCCCGCGTCGCAGGAAAATTTAAGTTACAACATCCAAATGGGGAGGACGCTGATCACGGATGGGGAGGGCCCGTACGAACGCCCGAACAGCAGACGACTTTTCTGTTTGCTGCTCCGGCCATGACGAACACGCCTCGACTTTCTACACATATACACACTTCTTTCACCCTATATCCTCTTTTATTCCCCTTCCCCTACAAGGCACTGCGCCATGTCGCCCAAGAGGCAGACAGAAATTCGGTGCCTTTTTTCCCCTCCATTCCAGAATCACTCAAGAACAACGCCGACAGCAAATCCGTGAGAGAACTCGTGTTCGCCGGGCCGATGCTGCAGTCCAGGCTTGAGAGGAAGGCCAAGTGCAAGCAGCAACTGCGTACTGCTTGGATTTCGGGTTTGATGGCATCCCAGCACTGCCACCGCTGTTAGTAATGTGGGTTTTTCGCAGTGCCTTACCGCAATGGCAACGTGGCCGTTGTTGGTCGAAGTCAGACGTTTCGTCCCGGAGCAGAACAAGAGGCAAACGTTTTGCAAAACAAAACAGGTAGCAACGTTTATAGCGGGAAATAGCAGGTTATAGCGACAGAGCTAGCCAGCACGACCAAGCCGGTTGAAGCAAAATCCCTCAAACATGGAGCGGGCACGGCCACGGCTTTAAGTAACGTTTTTATCTCTTCTCGGAGACCGGTTGCCGGTGCTGGGGGAGAAGTATTCGCTGGAACTTTGAGTGGCGTGCCTCAGTTTTGTGCCTCCGTTTCGGTGGAAAGCGGCGCTGGGAGAGGAGACTTCACTGGAACAGTGAGGTATTGTCTACGTGGGAAGAAGGACCTCCACACGAGGACCGTGCCTCTGGCACAACAGTACCAAGGATACGGTTGCCATCCAAGACGCGCTGAATAACGAAGCGAAACGCAAGCGCCCATGGCGGTCGGATGCTGCTAATCATGCCGGCGAACCGAGGAAGCGACGTTCTAGGCGGAGCCGCACCAACGAAGCAATGACGGAAAAAGCGTTCGCCGAGGTCCCCTTTCGGCAGAAGTTTCTCGAGCGGCTTCACCTGCGACTTCTGCAACCGCCTGTTGACTCAAGTTCCAGCTTCGCTGGTTAGCCATATGTACAGAATGCTTGGGCGGTGATTTTCTTTATCACTTCACTATGTAACTGGTTGTTGTCACCCAGGTCATATACCAGTCGCTGTTTCGCCCTAAAGAGAGACACGGCTTCGATATAGGGCACCAGCGAACTTTTGAAAAAGATGAATATCAAAGTCAAAATGCGTTTTATTCATAAGCATAGACTTTGGGTAATCTACTTGGTTAGCAGCTGGGCCAACAAAGAAAATACGTAAAGGTTAGCAAAACACATGAGTGGCCATGCAATGATTCGTTTTACCGTACAGCGACGCAAGTTTTAAGGAGACAAGTATTTACAAGCGATGGTAAAGCGATTTCTAGTATGACAGTGTTTCAGGGTACAGTTCCGAAGAATTTTAACAGTAGTGCGCCATACGGTTGTTACAGCGATGAATATTTATTTCGTAGTGACTTGATTGTTGGTGTCTGCACAAGGGAAGTAGAATGTGGGGATGCGTGGTGAAAGCTTGCGCGCTGTATCTTGTGAACTAAGCAAATAACTTCGTGATTTCTTAGCGCCCTAAATGAGAGAGATGCGAAGTTCAATAAATAGGATGGTACTGGGGTGATAAACAGTGGAAAACGTTCTTATTTTGAGAGCACGTCTTTGTGTGCGTTAAATGATGTTTCTATGGTAAAAAGGTAAATGAAAAAGAAGAAAGGCAGCGGAGCCTTCGTGTGTCGTCCCCGCACGACTTTCGTTATAAAGGCCGCTCCCTGCAGTCGCTTCTCGTGTAGGCACGCGTATAGCCGGGGATCCGCTCCGCGTAACACCAGCGCATGGCGACCTGCGCGTCGCTCTGTCGGCGAACCAAGGACGTCCGTCGCGGTGGCCGCACACATCTGCGACGGTGCGCTGGAAATTAACTCGGCTACGCTGGCATCGCGCTTTCGCAACGTCCGCACGCCGGCGGACGACGATCGACGGCGACAGCGTCCAACGAAGGATTGCGACGCGGACCCAGCTAACGGGCGCCTCGTAAATTACCGTTACTCCGTGCTGTTGTGGTCTATAGACCGTCCAGCGGAAAGGCAATGCGTTAATCCCATCAGCTAATTGTTAGCGAATCTATTAGGCAGAATGAATGTTTGGTATAACTGCCGTTCCCGCGCACGAATAAAGCATATCCAACTAGCCCAACGTTCGATTCTGCTGCAGAATGAATGTCCCGCGAACGGGTCCGCAGACTACGCAAAAACATAAAATTGCATAAGTGTTTTGTAGGCGAACATAACAACCATGCACACAGCGTCTCACAGTTCTGCGCTCACTGGCACCGCCTTCAAGTGCACAGTTTTTATTTTTTTATCTTTCCGCGGGAAGACTCGATATTTGTGTGGAACAACAACCTTTCCCCTGCTCCGTAACCTGGCCGAAGAGACGGCAAGTGTCGCTGATAACGCACGGCTACGGAAGTCAAACGAGAACGCCGCCAACTAAGCTGAGCGGCCGCGGTGCGTTACCAGAGGAAGTTCGTCACGGTGCATCTCCATGGGATGATCAAACGCAGTATATGTACTTTTAAAAGGAGCACGGAACAAAAATTTTCACCTCCTTTTTCTTCCTTTTTTTTTTTCGATAGGTACCTGATGACCCACTTACCACGGCTGGAAACCTCGTTTGCACGAGTGCAGGGCGGTTATTTATTTAGAGACGTTTTTTCAGAGCACCCCGTCCGCAGTCACAGTTTCAAAGAGCACTGAGCCAAGCATTATGGCAGTTCCGGCGGCAAAGTAAACAAAGCTAGCCACCTACCTCACCACGCAGACGTGGCGGCGCGAGCGGGCGCCGCACTGACAGCCAGCGGCCGCAAAGCTGTAGTAGAAAACAGCCGAGTGCCCGGAACGAGCTTTGAAAAGTGAAGCCCGGACAGGGTCAATCCGCTTTTGGCACTGCAAGCAGCAGTCTGCAGTGTATCGACGTTCTAAGAGTAGCGCGCGGCTCCGCCAAAGTGGTGCACAAGTACAATGCCCGCTTCCCACTCAAAATACCCGGGTTCCAACCGCGGCTGTAGATCTTGAGTTTATTTTTTTTCAGTGTAACTTCATATAGCTGCATTGTTTTTTGTTTGCTTCTTAGAACTAGTTTCAGTTGGTACGTATTGCAAGAAAATGTGACTTGAGTTGTACGCGAAGTAAAATAGATTTAATTTCGCAAAGAGAAAAATGAAACGTTTATTAAGATTTTCTGCGCGAGTAGATCGGTGAGTGGGATTCTTAGTCAGGGATCCCATTGGTACACTGAGTGTAACTATTTGTAGCGCCACTGTACGGCATTAATCGAAAACGTAAAGTACGGCTCTGAGATCTTAGCGAACATAACAAATCTCGGAAGCCATTGTCTTTTTGTTGAATGCCGTGCGGCGGCGCTGCAAATAATTAAACTCAGTGACAAATTTCTTCTATTTTACTTCACATTTCAAATTACTTTCTTTAGCAATACGTATACCAGCTGACGGTACACGGCCGCTGGATGAAAAACAAGGTGCAGTCTGTCGCGTGCCACCGAAGCGGCGGGACCATGGCCTCCGAGATGGCGTGCGCGCGGCGGGGTTTCTTTCCGGCCGTCCTGATCGCACGGAGACAGCTTGTATCCAGAGGTGGTCGTGGCTCGCTTTTAGGGACGAAGCCATGGGTCATGCGCCTTTATGTACGTATGTAGTAGCAGTAGGTAATCAGTAGTAGTAGTAGGGATATCACTTACTCCTTCTAATATTTTGTCCTTTGGGGCTGCTTCATTAGCACACAGCGACAGGAAGATCTGCGGGGCTCTCTGCAAATTCCTACGTGGCACAAGAAGATTACGTTGCTGAGCCATTGATCAGCTCTCGATTTTTACTAGCCAATCTAACATTTATATTTAGCTATCACACTGTAATGACTTAATCTTCAGAAGAATCTCATATAACGATTACACCTCGGTTATTCAAAAAATTCTATTATTTGTTTTTTTTTTCACTTTTTTCACATTGTGCCGAAATACTCCCGCCAGGTCAAAACTAAGTAATCCTATTTCTTTAGCCTGGATAAGCTTAAGGTAGTGACTTACATTAACAGCCGGCTTCTTGGCCAATACCCCTTATTGGGTGAAAGCCACGACAAAGGATAAAGCAAGAAAGTCGTTCAGCCGGCTCCCCCCGTTTCCTTAGTTCCTCGTTGGCTTGCTTGCTTGCTTGTTTGCTTGCTTGCTTGCTTGCTTGTTCCTCTTTTCTGGCTCCTAGCCACTAAGAGGGATCTGCCAAGAAGCCGGCAGTTAATGTAAGTGAAAAATTTAGGACTATGCAGTCTAAATAAAAGTGGTTACTTTGTTTTTAACAGTACAAGGTAATTTCATTCATAAGTCTTCCTTTCCTGGCAATTTTTTTCCTTCTTTGCCACTCAACGCCACAGGCAATGAGAAAATGAACTTGTGTAGTACGCTGCATTCAAGTATAAAGCTCGTAATGGGACTTGCGTAAGAGCGGCCTGCCTGGCATGCCAACCGGCAGGCAATAGCGACGACGGTAATCCCATGCAGGCGTAGGCTCGCGGCAGCGCGCATTAGATAAAAAAAAAAGAAGCAAACGAGATGATTAGATGGCAGCGAGGTTGCGGCGCATTCCATGCAAGGTCATTCCAGGATCTCTATGAAGCGAGACGAGGCAGGCGAGCTCAGCGCAGCGTACACAATTTGCGTTGCTATTACGCAGGAGAGAGCCTGCGTGATTAGGAGAGCAAACCAGAAAATTCAAGCGACCACAAAAACGAGACGACGAAACCGTGCAGGCCTGTAGCCAGTGAAGGTGTCCTAGCCCCTCCCCCCCCCCCCTTCCCTCTGAACTTCGTCTGGAGGGGTTGTTGTGCCGAGGAAAATATATATATATATATATATATATATATATATATATATATATATATATATATATATATCTGGTCAACAGGGCCTGGATGAAGCGGCAACCGACAACTGGTCCACGGGATGGCTACACCCGATCTACAGAGAGAGAAATGTACCTTTGATGATGCACCGGGAACAACAGGCAGGTCCCCAAGTGCGCGAAATTGGCCCAAAGAACACCTGCATATAGTATGGCACCCACCGCCAGTGCCGAATATCTCCTGTCTGCTTGTATAAGTCGCAGGACAAAAAAACTCTCAGGGTTACTTATGCACGTACGGTGACTCGCAGGTGAAAAACTTTCCCGTCTTGCCCTGCAGTCGATTGGGCCCTGCACGCGAAAGGTTCGAGAAAGTACGTAGGCCGTGATCTTGCACTGCCTCTCCAGGATCTGCATCTCACGTGCCTCCTATAGATGACCAAACGATAATGTCACCTCGTGAAGTCATCATATGACGTGGAATTGCGTGACGTCAAGATTACGTCGCAAACGTCGGCAATATGTGCCTTCACGGTGACATCTCTGGCAATTATCTGCCACGCTGACTAAGCGGCTACGGTACAAAGCGCGGTGGCGATAGTTCGACTCTCGGCCCCAACGGCGGCAGACCTTCCGCGATGCCTGAACGCCCCCTATACAATTATATTCGGGTTCACACTAGGGGAATCTCGATGTCACTGCGTGGATGGAACGCAGTCGTCGGGCAGAGTCCAGAGAATGACCTGTGTGTCTGCCAAAACGCGCCTCAGAGCACGAACACTGTTGCAGTTGGCGCCCGTGAACGCTGGCGGCACCCCGAATACCAGAGTTAACCTAAAACACAGAACCGTGTATTGAGACAGCAATCAATATTATAATACATATATACGCACCTGGCTGGTTACGTTATTAGATGGGTTAACTGTAGTCAGCATCATAACAGGAACCCATGCCTCAGCGAACGTTCAAGAAATCGATATGCCCCTTGATTTCCACCAATATTCGTTAGGAGTACACGGCTTTGCATCCGTGACACAGCGCCGAATTCTCTCCGTCCACGGTCTGGTAACGCAGGAGTGACTGTCTCGCTGTCCGATTCCTTCGCACGCTTGTATCTGCTTCCGACTTGGCCACCAAGCTTTTCGATCGTGCCCACCACACGTGGGAAGCCACGCCCAGAGGGAGAACATCCTCGAACAATCTCAATGGCGACGGTTGCCGTCGAAGTTTATTCGGTGGCGTCATGTCACGGTTTATCGAATGATGTAGGCGCTTCTTGCCGTGCGGTTTGCAATTTATGAGCACGCATTTTTGTCGTACTCCGGTCGTCAGACTGAATTGAGACCCCCCCTCCCCCTCAGACGCTTTACAGCATGCCTAGTAATCATAAATATATTTTGCCCCACTCCCCCCCCCCCCCCACACACACACGCATTCACCTGCTTTTGTGCGGAGTGTGACACCACCGACTTCCCGCCATCGTCAGTCACCCTCACCAAGCCGTCGACATCTCACCTCGCCTCCTCCGCGGGAAATCTAGACGCCGCGGCCGACGGAGATGAGGCCGCTGGACATTTTTCAGTGCACAAAGGCATGCCTCCGCCAGTTTCTATGTCTCATAATATGATCAGAGCTCTCATAGATGGTGTTCCCACGTCAGCTTTAGTCGGCACAGGAGCAGCTGTTTCTATTACAAGTATTGGTTTTCAGACTCAACTCAGCTATAGGAAAATATGTGGGGTTCAACGTCCCCAAACAACCATACGACTATGAGAGACGCCGTAGTGGACGGCTCTAGAAATTTCGACCAGCTGGGGTTATTTAACGAGCACCCAAATATGAGCACACGGGCCTACAGCATTTCCGCCTCCATCGAAAATGCAGCTGCCGCAGCCGGCATTCGATCCCGCGATCTGCGGACTCGATTCGGTTAAAAAATGATGTTCTCTTGGGAAAACAGCGCAATGTTTCGTGCAGTGAGTGTAGAACCATTGCAGCCAGTGAGCGCGTGTACTGCAACTGCTAACTTCGGCGCAAAGCTTGTCCAAGGCAGAGTTTGCGGTCTTTGATAAGTTTACTTAGGACGTTATCCTAAGGATCGACTTAAAGAATGTGGTGCCACCGTGAACTGCGGCACTGGTGAAACTTCGCTGACTACGTTTTTTTGAAGAGCCCACGCAATGTCAACAGAGAAAGAGGGAGATAGAGAAAGAAACAACTTTAATTATCCCATCTTAAGGGAAAGGGGCTGCGAGAAGGCGAGGGACCCTACTCACGGTAGGCCTCTTCTACTAGCTCAGCCCACCTCAGGATAGCCTCTTGAAGGTCGGGGTTGTAGCTGCGCATAACAGCCTCCCACAGCTCCTGACTACTTGTTTGTTTACGAAGGCTCGGGGGAGGGGAGTGATTTCGACATTGCCACATAATGTGGTTAAGCTCCGCTTTTCTCACTGTACGAAACTTGCAGTCTGAATTCGGGTGAATACCGGGAAAAATTTTGTGGCGTAAGGTAGGGGAGAGAAAAGTTCGGATTTGCAGTTTACGCCAGAGGACCTAACGCCTGCGGGAGAACTGACGCTGTAAATGAGGTAGGGTTCGGCGACCGAGGCGGTAGTGCCCGCACAGGTCGTTGTATGTAAGTAATCTTTCTTTAGATGTACATGCAACAGGTCAATCGTTGGTTTCTGAAACGAGGCGAGCTTGCGCTCGGATCGTGAAAGCCCGTACGCTTGCGTGGGCCGTCTCATCGTTCGAGTGCCTGTCGATGTCTGTTGTGTCACAGCTGATGACGTCGATGTCATAGTTGACCCAATCAAGCTGAGACGCGCGAAAAAGAATGTTTTTGTAGCACGTTGTGTAATTTCTGCCATCTTCGGGAAATCCTTAGTGCGTGTAATTCACTCATCTTTTAAGCCGATTGTTTTGCCTATAGCGTAATGCGGAAGGCAGTGTTTGAACTGGACGCCAGGGATAACCTTTTCATTGCGGTCATTAGCGACGACAAGGAAGATGCATCCGATGTGGCGTACCCCTGCAATGACCTATTCCTGAGTATGGCGAATGAGTCGTTATCCTCAGAGCTGAGAGAAAAATTTGTGCATCTGTCTTCAATTTCGCGCTGAATAACCTAGAAATGTCTATATCACGGGCTCGCCATATAATCAATACTGGTTCTGCCCAGCGCATCCGCCAGTGACCATGCAGAGTATCTCCGTCTGAGCTCAAATTAATTACCCAGCAGGTGGAAGAAATTGTTGAGTTTTGCCTGGAAATTCGTCTGGGCAGTCGCCGTTGTGCGTAAGCCGGTCCACGGGGGAGGCTCTAAATCCCTTCGGCACCCAGTCTGCCAGACGCTGTCGAAGATTTGAACAATTACCCAGACAATGCGGCAAGCAAAGGCGAGTTCCTGACTTTCAACTACGGCCCATTTTGTCGTCTCTTCGAGCAGAAGCGGTGACTGATGCCCTCGGCGACTCATCGGGCGACGGGGAAGCTGGCGTGACCGGCGCCAGAGCTGACGGGGGAGCGGCGCTCTTTTAATCCTCAATCAAGTAGCCGACCGGCCGACTGCCTATGCCCGCCAGGCATTGGCCCTGCTCGCCGGAGGATGAGACGTCGTGTCGCAACGACATCGTAAACAGTTTCAGAGAGGACAACAAAGAAAGCATCTTCCTGGAAGAGACCGTGGCGGCCGCCGCAAATCGCCCCGCTAATTAAGCGAACAAATCGGCGGACCCTTTGATGTACGCTGTCAGGATCGTGGGAACTCTCGACTAGCGGCACACACACGACGAGGAAGAGCCCTGCTGGCGCCACCTTGCAGTGCAGTGTTCACGACTCAATATTGGACGTTCACGTGGACCGTGCATGCTCGTCCCTCTCGCCTGTTGTGTGTGTGTGTGATTGGTGTTCCACTCGGAGAGGAGGAGCCCGACAGGGCTTAAAACGACGCCGCAGAGTGCTGGACGTCGCTCTGAACTATGTAACGGTTCAACCACCACGCTCGTGGTTTGTGAAACCACTAACCCTTGTTTGCTGTAAATACGTGTAAATAATGCCATAAACCTGTTTGTTTTCCTATCCTCTTCTTGTCAGTGTTCAGTTCCTCCACCCGGTTATACCACGCTCCCAGAGGAGACCGGGTAGACCCCCATTCGCAACAACTGGTGGCAGCGGTGGGATGCCATCAGCAACTTCCTCCTTCCGACCTATAACAAAATACTAACAAAGAAAGTTATCCAGTAGTCGTCCAGCCCCTTGGCAGCGCCTGATATACGGGTAAAGAACAAAGGTGCTTTCTGGAGATTTCGTATAACTGCAGCGGCTGAACTCAGTTACAAAAAGAGACGTATATCCGCTTCTTTGCATTGGCGATGTCGTCGATTGTCTGAACTCAGCTTGATATTTTTCATCCGAACAACTGAGATCGAGATATTGGCAAACTCCAATGCAGTCTGTCGACAAGGACAAAACAACGTTTACAACACCAGACGGTCAATTTGAGTTTAATGTCATGCCATTTGGTTTATGTTTATGTCGCCACATTTGAGCGTTTTATGGACACTGTACTCCACGGCTTCAAATGGGAAATATGCCTTCGCTATCTTGAAGATGTGGTAATTTTTGTACCCACGTTTGAGGAACACAATCGTCGCATCGATACCGCTCTGACATGCCGTGAGTAACCGGCTCTTACCCTTCGACCATACCGTCGAAAGCCATTCTTAACAAGTGGATCAGTAAGTCGTATAAGAGGTTAGTAAAAAAGCGACGTATAACTGACAAGAATGAATCGCTCATAAGCCGCCTAGCTTACTCCTGCTTCCATATCACAATCAAGTGGAGGCGCTGTCTCTAATCGCTTTGACATGCCTTGAGTAATCGCTTTCAATCAGCTTCTTCGGGGGCGCTGCTTTACGATGCGGCTAGGACCACTGTCACATGGTACTTTTCATATTTTGCGGGCATCGTTTATCGTTTAGAAAAAACTGAGCACGCAATTCATATACGTCGCTGAAAATAGCGCAGTTCGATGCCCCACGTGGCGGACTACAACTTTCAACGATTAAAACAGTAGTTATAGAATAACGTGTTTAATTAATTGACGTAACTAAATGTCATTAACAAAAATAATATCGCCTAGTCCACTGTACTATAGGAACAATATACATTAGGTTTCTTTTTTTCGAGTAACGCGACCAACTATTTTATAATCATGCTGGCATTTAGCTGGGACAAACTGGTTTATTATATATATATATATATATATATATATATGTATATCTTCCATTGTCTAACGTTCGTGACTTCATAACTTGACATTAGTGCAGCACTGCTTAACAGTATTCAAACACTGGTATTTTCAACTAGTTACACATTTCGAGATGGCAATTAGCGCATCTGCCTAACAAAAACCTGTTGTGGCATTTTTCATCGAGCACTCTGTGGAAAATGGTTCAGAAACAGTTTTGCGAAATTAGGAGTTTTATGAATATACGACGGTAGTGCTCGCTGCGTACATCCAGCATTTTTTTTTTCATGTATTAACACTACAGAGACTACAGCAGGTGTGAACCAAAGAAACATGGTAATCTAACAAAGGCAACACTGACACGTAGACGTGATGAACATTGCTAAAGAACTGCGGTGTACTCTTCAGACAAAGAAAGCGTGTTCTCCCGTGGGAAACTCCTTCCTTCGAGAAGGCCTGAGACGTTGCTCGATCGAGCGCGTTGACCTCACAGTCGGGCTCAAATGGGAGGCAGAAGTTTGGCAGCGACTCCTCGTTCACTCGTCACGGCGGCGGTGACAGGGGAGGCCCCCAGCAGCAGCAGCGGCGGCAGTTGCCGTCGTGACTGCGGCGATCGGGCCGAGACAGGTTCGCCTGCTGTCACACAGGCAGCGTCGCGGGCACAACGGCGCACTCGCATCGGCGACCTCTTCACGTGACAGCAAACAACGACACGCCCGACAAGCAGCAACGCAAACAAGCGCAGTGAAGCAAGATGCGCTGGAAGCGAATCGGCGGCCGTCACGAGAGCACGTTTATCGAAGGCGCTGTAAAACGACGCTAAACCAGCGCATGCCGACCGACGGTTGCTGTCCCTTTCAGAACTTTATAATGCGCACGGCGGAAAGCGGTCAAATGAACACTTTTCTTTTCTTTTCTTTTTTTTTAAATATTTTTTCTTTCTCAATTACTTAACGCCAGAACCACCCAGTAAGTGCGAAATCACTCTGATGAAGGGAGCCTTCCCTTTCCCAAATTCATGCGCTTCGCCGATGCACACCATCTCCGGTGAGCGATTCCTCGAGGCAGACAGCATCAGAACTTGCGTTGCGAAAAGGGCGCACCGTAGAGCCTTAAGCCATGAACAAACTTTTCGTTTTCGTGCTATCTCAACTCAAGATGCACGGTCTTGGGTGACTTTAGATGCACGCCCAAAATCTCTATCTGAATAAGTGTTTGGGTGTCCCAAAGCCATGAGAGCGGAGTGTTCCGGAAATGTCGATTCGTTAACGCGCACAAATTTAAGCGCACGGGCATCAAGAATTTCCGCCTTCATCGAATATGCGGCCACCGAGGGCGGGATAAGATCCGGCGACCTGCGAGTCAGCACAACCACTGGACTACCATGGCGGGTGAACTCCCCATCGCGTATCATCAGATAACGGGAAGCAATCTTTGTTTTGTGAAATTTCCTACACAGGACACTGGCGCCGATGTTCACGTCGGTGTCAGCTGCTTCTTCCCTACAATGATGTTGTCGTCCATGACACAGCGGCAAGCATTTCAAAAGCCGTGAGAAAGATGCAACACGCGCACTTCCCGTCGCGGGAAAGCCCCACGCGGGCTCACTCACCGTGACGTGGCGCACGAGCGTCAGATTCGACTGAGCAGGCCAGTGTGGTGAGGGAGAAACAACGCAGCGAGCTATGGAAAGGAAAATGGTAGGTGTAACCTTAGGAGACAAGAAGAGAGCAGAGTGGATCAGGGAACAAACCGGGTTTAAGGCTATCAAAGCTCAAATCAAGAAAAACAAATGGACATGGGCAGGGTACGTAGCGCGTAGGCAGGATAACCGCCGCTCATGAAAGATAACTGACTGGATTCCCACAGAAGGCAAGCGGGCTAGGGGGAGGCAGAAAGTTGAATGGGCCGATGAGATAAAAAAGCTCGCAGGTATAACGAGGCGACGGAACGCACAAGGCCGGGTTGATTGGCGGATCATGAGATACATTTGTCTTGCAGTGGATGTAGTCAGGATGATGATGATGATGATGATGATGATGATGATGATGATGATGATGATGATGATGTGTGACAAGGAAACGCCGTGCAACCACGCCCAATCTAATTCTTTTAACAAATCAGGTGCTGCTACTATAGGAACGCAGTACCCAGCAAAAACCTCCCTGGCGTTCATAGACTCGGAGGTCGCGAAGAGAGTCGTACATTCATCAGGAGTCACCAACGACTTGACGACACAGCAACCGGAACAATTAACAAGTCCTTAAAGTGAAGAGGACTGTTATTCCAAACACGACTTTCAGGTTTGGTCCCCCCGTTCGGGCTTCCTTTGGCGAATCAGAAACACCACGTCACGTGCTCGATGCAAACAGCAGCACATGAGAAATTGCGATGTGGACAATATCGCATAAAAATGTCTATGTCGTTCCGATGCAAGAATGGCGGGTGGCTATCGTCAGTTTGAAACACGGTGTTGTCGAATTCCGCCAAACTTGTCACCTATACACGAGTCAACTAATTTGCTTTTTTTTTTCAAAATTACCTGACTTTTCCAGGCTTTCCATGATAATTTCAAGCAAATTCCATGACCATTCCATCTGCTTAGAAAACTCCGTGCACTGGAAACAGACCCACAAGTGGTAATAAAAAAAACTAAGGCAATCTTAAAGAGTTAGTAAATCTTATGGAATAAGTAAATGTGCTCAGAATGTTCTGAGCACATGCGGTAATTATGAGAAAAATATGTACATCTATAGCCAAAATAATACCTCCAAGCCAGAAAATCAGCAAGTTGGCTGTTTGCCAGAATGCAAACACGAGTTAAAAAGGAGGGGGGGGGGGGGTGATTTTGAATGAAAAGAAGAGAAAAGTGAGCCCCGTAACTGTCTCTTACGGAGAGGAACCCCCAACAGTAGCTCACGAGGGATGGGGTAAGGAGTGCTTAAAACGAACAGGAATTAAACACGTAGAGATAGAGAGAAAAGCAGGAGGAGAGAGATGCGCAGGAACAGCCACATACGGAAGTAATGAGAAGATAGGAAAGATGGACACGGTCACAGAAATCCGACGACGAGGCACCACTCAGCGAGAGCTCTTGTCGGCGTCAGAAGATGGCGTAGGGCGAGCCAGTCGGCCAGAGCTGCACTGTCGTCGGAGATAGCGGGGGCACAACCGGTCGGCACGAAATCCAGAGAGAGCCCACGACAGTCCAATAACGCAGCCAAAGCTCCAAGGAAATGCTGAAGTGGCACTATCTCGTGGCATCTGTGTAAAAGGAGGACGCCTGAGCCCAGCCGGTTCCGCCATTGGAGTATACTCCAGTTCACTATAATGGTCCCAGCCCAGACCACGTTTTATGTGGATTAGATTGGATTAGATCGGCCTCCATTTACTGACTTTACTATTTAGGATGTTGATTCGATTGTATCTGATGCGACCTGAATTGCTGTATTTACTATTGATTTGCATCCCCACCCAAATTGTACACCTCTTATATACTTTCCAGCAAAAAAATAACTATTTTATACTACTCATGTATTCTGTGCACCGTGCGTTGACAATAACCAACAACGTTGCAGGAACGAAGCCACACCGCATACTTTTCTTACCTCTTTATTTTTTCAACGATGAGCACTTGCATGTTGATGCTTTATTGTTTCATTTCTCTGGGCTCCGACGCTTAGAGTTCGATAAAGTTCTCAGATGCCTGCAATGAAAGCTAGGGGCAGAGTTTAAAGCAATGAAGCTCGAATATGTGCCGTCAAGAAGGAATCTGTCTGGTCGCAACAGCTCCCTCGATTCCACAGACTTATCACAGATGCGGGCGGGTTCCCTTTCTTTGTGTACTCTTCTATGGACATAACGCTAAAAACTAATCAAAGATTTAATAACATCATCTCAAAAAACTGAAACAAGAAATTGAGTAAGTTACTCAACTCTGAAACGCAAGCAACCAGCAGTAAGTGCGTAGCTGAGGACGTTTGCAGTTGCCTCGCGAATAATAATAATGATTGTAATAATGATAAAAGGCATCATATAGCACGGCAAGCCCCTGCTAATGGCAGTTCTCTCCAAACCGGAAGGTCTTCAAGCCGAGCCGAAATCATGGTCAAGACAAACGTGCACAAATTTACCTACATGTTTAATGTTGCGGTTGGAAGGGCAGATATGCTGTGCGATATGTAGAAGCAATAGACATCGATTGATTGTTTTATATGTGGGATGTAACGCCCCGAAACCACCATATGATGATGAGATACGCCGTAGTGGGGGGCTCCGGAAATTTATACCACCTGGGAATCTTAAATGTGTACTTAAATCTGAGCACACGGGCCTACAGCATTTACGCCTTCATCGGAAATGCGGCCGCCTCAGTCGGGATTCGATCCCGCGACTTGCGGGTCAGCAGCCGAGTACCGTAGCCACTAGACCACCCTGGCGGGACGAGCAACAGACATCAAAATAGTGAATGTACCAACACGGAAGCTAAGGAACGCTTTAGACAACCTGAAGGACAAGTTGCCGAGCGAAAATTTCCACGATCTTTTTTTTATGTTTTAGGCTGCCACAATTGTAACAATCAGTACATCGGCGAGACCACTGATTTCAAGAAAATAGCTGAACACGAAACTGACGTGAAGAAGGGCCTCGTATGCCCTTATTGAACACGAGAAATCTACAAGCCACAAAACTAACTGGCACCTGATCTGGCCACAGAAAAACTTGCATCCGCCTGCACCTGGAATACCAGCACATACAGATAACTGCACTTACGCTGAAAAGGAGTGATGGGACGCTTCGGTTAATAGTCCCGGTGCTTACGTCACGTACTTAGGCGTGCTTAAATTCACTGTGCCTTTATTATGGCTATTCTTGTGAACAAGGCTCCCGTAGCGGGTGCCGAAACATCAGTAAACTTTATATTCCTTTGGTGGGTGTATCCTTTCGCGTCTACATTAAGAAGCAACAGTTACGCACTACTTTTTGTATTTTTTGGTCACTAATCATCTTGTTGTTTGCTGTAGTTGCTGCCGAAGTAGTGGCTTTTTAGGCTTTGATCAATGGTAATGTCTGTTTTTGTGACGACCGCACACGCTGTCGTCAGTTTCCATGACCAGGCCAGATTTTTAAGAAATTCGCTTATTTTTCCCAGACTTTTCCAAACGGGTGCATATTCTATAAATTTTCTAGGTTCTCCGGGTTGGTAGATCCCAGATTATTATTATTATTATTATTATTATTATTATTATTATTATTATTATTATTATTATTATTATTATTCATTTTGTATTTTGTACTTACTATTGATTTAACTTTTCCATATCAACTTTATTTCCATTTTTCATTATTTTTTTCCATTATTTATTTCCATATTTTCATTATTGACTTTTCCAAACGGGTGCATATTCTATGAATTTTCTAGGTTTTCCGGGTTGGTAGAACCACGATTATTATTATTATTATTATTATTATTATTATTATTATTATTATTATTATTTATTTTGTATTCTGCACCGAAAATTCTCTTTGGAAAAATATTGCTACGTAGCCCCCCTATTGACAAGACGAAGAGGAGAAGGACTGGCTGTAAGTGTCAACAGTGCTGCTTGGCCAACCAGTATTTCCTCAAGTTCATGTCGTTTGAGTCTGTTTTTCCGGTAAATTTGGCCCTGAAAAAACGACTGCTCGCAAATCTGTTTTTTTTTAGAAATGATGATTGAGAAAAAAGTCACTTAAAAACCCAAAACGAATCAACATTGCAACAAAAAAACTGTTACGATAGAGCATTAGCAAAAAAAAGTTAAAAGATATATAAATAGATATTACCAACTACTTTTGCAATGAGGCAGCATTCGCAGTGTAAACAGAAAATCTGCGTTAGGACTATATTTCATTAACCCTGTGCGTGTGCGTGTGTGTGCGTGCGTGTGCGTGTGTGTGTGTGTGTGTGTGTGCGCGCGCGCGTGTGCGTGTGTGCGCGCGCGCGCGCGTGCGTGCGCGCGCGCGCGCGTGTGTGTGTGTGTGTGTGTGTGTGTGTGTGTGTGTGTGTGTGTGTGTGTGTGTGTGTGTGTGTGTGTGTGTGTGTGTGTGTGTGTGTGTGTGTGTGTGTGTGTGTGTGTGTGTGTGTGTGTGTGTGTGTGTGTGTGTGTGTGTGTGTGTGTGTGTGTGTGTGTGTGTGTGTGTGTGTGTGTGTGTGTGTGTGTGTGTGTGTGTGTGTGTGTGTGTGTGTGTGTGTGTGTGTGTGTGTGTGTGTGTGTGTGTGTGTGTGTGTGTGTCACCTTCTATGATGACGCGGATGTACACATCTTTTTGTGAGCAAAGACTTAGTCTGTATGCATACACGTACGCCAGAGGAATGGTGATGACACCGGATCACTTTGAACACCTATCCACGTCCAGGTGAAAACGCTGGACTGCTGGAAGCCGCGTATGCACACCGCTGCATTCCCCCCTGTTGTAGGTGCTAGGAGAACATGCCAGCGCCACAGGAAAACTAACAAGCTGCCAACCAGCTCGCTCTTCAAAGCAGTGCCGACAGCGTCACGCACTCGCATGGACGGGACGCTCTCGTTTTCTGCACCGATTGCGGCAGCGCTGTCCTTAAAAAGATCGTGCCGCCGCGAACAGAGAGCGAGCGTGAAAGGCGCACGACAGGCCTGCCGCCGGAAGGTACAGCTTCAAAGAAAGACCTGCTGGGGGGTGGCCAAGCAGCGGTCCTGGGATTTGTAGCACTTCGCCGGGATGAGGCGGCGCAGCTACGCACGCACGCAGCCGGTTGGCACATTCGAGATGAGAAAACACCGCTGACCCGATGCGAACCTTGAGCCCGGCACCACCATAAAAATGCGGGAGACCAACATCTTCTTGCCTCGTGACGCAAACGATTACGAATATCCATTACTGCAAGTGAATAACTGAATGCTACTGTAACACTCCACTGCTAACGGATCCACGCTTTGGCCGGTTATTTCACGATATGTAATTGTTTTACTCGCTCCAGCACCACTACAGGTAGATTGTCCCCCGCTATCCTGTACTTTACCCATCTGCTCCGATTCCCACTGACACGCTACACAGTTGCAGCAGTCTCATACTGCATTTCTTTCTTTCCATGAATTCCGCCGCGGCGGTTACGGTGCTCGGCTGCTGACCACGGCTTCGATCCCGGCAGTCGCATTTCGATGGAGGCGAAATGGAAGAAGAAGCCCGTGTACAGCACGATGTCAGTGCACCTTGAATAACACCACATCCACTACGTCGCCCCTCATAATCATATCGTAATTTCGGGACCCTGGTAATACCCTCGTTGCTATCGTTTTTATGAAACAATCACACATCGCTGAGTGTGGCTATATATATATTAGGAACAACTGAACTCCTACATCGTGCCAATGAGCCTTCAGTTACCGAAAGAAATCGTTTAATACGACTACAATTTCTTTACCAAATAATTAAAGGGCATTACAAGCTTGATGTTTCCAATATCATTTCCTTTTCTTCTGGGTACGCCACCCGCCAAAGGCATCAACTTACAATAACCCCTTTCCGGTCTCGAAATAACTGCTTCAAATATTCCTTTTTTCCTCGTACAGTAACTCAGTGGAATGGACTAACTAATAACCAAGTGATGGAGCCGTCCTTAAAGTTGTTTGCAGCAAATTTGACCTGATTGTTCACATCATGCCGGTCTATTTTTTGTTTGTTTGTTTGGTTTATGCATTCTTGAGTGCCAAGATTGTGAAAATTATATCTGTAACCACCCTGCTAAAATCTCTGTAATAGGGATTGCAGTATGAATAAATAAATAAATAAATAAATAAATAAATAAATAAATAAATAAATAAACCCATCTGTTTCAAGCGATTTCCCATAGCATTCGATCAGCGGGTACCGTTCACCACCCGAGAAGCACGCTTGGGTCAATGACTTCAAATTAAAATTTCATTTCAACATTAAAGGAGACATTTCAAAAGTCACACCGGTAATGCAGTCGGACGAAAGCAAGAAGCCATTAAGGCTTGACCAAGGCTTTCGCACCATCAGACAACATAGTAACAGCAACATTCATTACACAATATAATAACATATATTACATGCGATAGGAAAAGTAAAAATGTTTTTATGGCAGGCAACTATTTAATGTCAGTGGCAGTAAGATGCACATCATTTGTCGACCATAATTAGTACGTATGAAAGGGATCTTCCACTCTCCAATGGCTCGTGTGTTATAAGGTGTTAAGGGTAGGAAGTTTGATGATGGCATCCCACCGCTGCCACCAGTCGTAAAGGGCTCGAGGTCGATGATGGCATGTACGGCGGGTTCTCTTTAAGCTATAGCTGGCTCCCCGCCGTCGTCCGCATAGCTGATCTTCGCCAGTGAGGAGACGCGTTCGTAGAGAGGTAGAACGAAGATTCATTGACATTATAGAAGAAAGATAGGAACTGTACAGGGATCCAGAATATCCCGCATTATGTACAACAGAGTTTCAGTTCATAATTCCGCTCATGATTCCACACCTGATTCACAAAATACCTCGGCTTTTATGGCCCACCGTCTTTTTTCCACCGAGATCCGAAGAAGCCGGCGGTAAGCACTCTCGCAACAAATCAGGTGACGAAGTCTCAATGGTCGAATGGGAGCACGAGCGCACCACGATGACGCACCCGGCCCCCGCCTTGAAGGCGCCGCAGGGTGATGTGTTCGGAGAGGGAAGGTTGAGCTCCTCCGGGGAGATGGCCGCGAACGTCAGCAGTGGTTCATGCTGATTTCCGCTTCAGACAGTCCAAAAGCTCGATCCTGGGGACGACTTCTTCGACGTCTTCCCACGCTTCAGGACTGACGGTGTTTTTGTGACAATTTCGCGTCGGCGACAACAAAAGCCGAGTCAACAGGTTGACTTAATGAGACCCGCCACAGTAGCACCGTCCCCCTCCCCCCCTACTGTTCGAGCCCGTTTAACGAAAGGCTTGTCTCGTGAAGCTTTCGTTGAGACCCGACTGCTTCCTGGAACATCTACAGGACAGCGTCTTGCAGACTAGGCGCCGATGGGGTTGAAAGCCTCCCTAGTAGACCGGCTTACGCACAATGGCGTCTGCCCAGATGAATTGCCGGGCCAAACGTAACAAGGGGCAGAAATAGGGTATCAAATGCGCTGAATCAGCAAGAAAAAAAAATAGTGCTTCTATCAAGATATATGATATCGCTTCATTAAAACCGAATTGTACATGTCGAGTATTCGTTGAAAAGTAAGGGCTCAGAAAATCGGCCCGGTATGCTCATATCGTGGAAACCCTGCGATTATGCGCACAGCCTTTTTTCTGTAATCCATATATTCGGGCTAAGTTCATTTCCGTTGTGGTGCCCCATACCAAAAAACAGCAACTTAATGTAGATAAAAATAGCGAACTATATAAAAAGATTTTAATTTTTTGTGGCAAGAAGAAACGCAAACATGATAGGACACCTACAGTACGGGAAAGTTTAGTGTGAATAAGATCACCGTTCTATAGCATGTTTTCATGGAAAATTACTCCTAGCGTTTTCACCTGAAGCTCAATATTGATGGATTCGAAGCCAATCCTCAGGGCCATATGGTAGTTTACGGGCTTGTTTATTGGGCGAAAAAGGACAGATCTTATTTTTGATGGATTTATAATTAGTGAATTTGTTGAAAAGCCACTGCGAGCACTTTAGCAATCGCCACCTGACATTCATTCGCCATTTTCTCTCATTTGCACACAGGCATCGACACGTACGCAGCATTGCGTGCCCTTCGCCTGTAGACGCATGCAGTTAACCGAAATGTATTCCACGCATTCGTGTTGCTCAAATTGGCCTCACAATTGGGACCTTTCTAAAGGGGCTCATTTCTTTCTTCACACACACACACACACACACACACACACACACACACACACACACACACACACACACACACACACACACACACCACACACGCACGCACACACACACACACACACACACACACACACACACACACACACACCACACACGCACGCACGCACACACACACACACACACCATGATGAATCCGAGAGATATTTCACTTAGTCTAATTGTCCACTGAATTCATTAGATAGCGTCAATGTGGCCACTTGTGACAAAAGGTCGGATAGTGTGTGTGGCAGCGCTACCAAAAGCACCACTGGTCATACGTTCAGTGACAACATCATAAAAGAACTCGTCCTTGGGCAGTAGAGATGCTAAGGTATGCTGTACATCATTATTTCTGGCGCAATGTCCAGGTCTTCAAACGATTGATTGATTGATATGTGGGGTTTAACGTCCAAAAACCGCCATATTATTATGAGAGACGCCATAGTGGAGGGCTCCGAAAATTTCGACCACCTGGGGTTCTTTAACGTGCACCCAAATCTGAGCACACGGGCCTACACCATTTCCGCCTCCATCGGAAATGCAGCCGCCGCAGCCGGGATTCGATCCCGCAACCTGCGGGTTAGCAGCCGAGTACCTTAGCCACTAGACCACCACGGCGGGGCAGGTCGTCAAACGAGAAGAGGTGAATTATGTCAAGCTGGTCACTGGCAGTATGAAATACATCACCGTTTCTTCTCTGTTCCCATCACGCGCCACAATTTAGTAGAACAGGACACGACGGCAATCGCACCGTAAAACACAGTTATTCAATTCAGCTTTATTTCCAAAGAGGAGACAGAGGCTAGAGGCTTTAGTCGCCCGACGGCGGTCTCAGCTCCTCGGAGTTCGAATATAGAAAGCAAAACAGTAACGCGTAAAGCTATGCATATATAGAAAACAAATTATGTACAAAAAGGAACGGTAATCAAATGATACAGCGGTGGTGATTGCTACAATGCAAAAGTTTTGATCATAATGGTACAATATGGTGACAAGAATGCAGAGAAAGAGAAAAAAAAAAACGAGGAAAATGCTACCTGAAAACAAGAAAATATACATATATTACAAAACCAACTTACATTTCCTCACATGACAAAATAAAATTATGCTTCAAGGCGATTTCGTATGTTCTGCTAATATTTCTTAGGCGATGCTTGTATTTATTAACAAGGCTGTGTTATATACTCAAAATTGCAGCATTAACTAATAACATCAGTTATAGGCTTAAAATGTTACAAAACATAGAGCACGTACGAATCTCTTAAAAACTAATAGCTATAGAGCAACCTAAAAGAGTATAGGAATAGTTAATCATCTACTTCAGCAGTTATCAGATGCATGCGTATTAAATATGAGCTTTTTTTGCTGAATAAGTCTTGCTGACTAGTCTTCGTGCACATTGAGGAAATGCGCGATTTGGTAAATAACTGCCTGCTTTCCATAATTTGTCTTCACTCTATAGGGCAGTCGATGCTAAACATTTCCGAACCTATATCTGTCCCTTTCGGCAAAACTGTTTTCTTTAAAGACATTGCAGTGTTGTGCATGCACTGCATTACCTTAAGTATATAACAGGACTTAACGTGGATTGTTTTATTAAAGATCCTCGAGCGCATAAGCCACGTATTTCTCCTATATAATTTTCAAATAGACACAGTACTCTCTTTTGTAAAACTAATAACTTGTTGTAATTGGAGTCCAAACTAAAGCGCATGCAGTATGTATGATTGATTTGATTTGAATTATTGACTTTCCGTTTGCTCACGCATGTACGTAGTGGTATATGGAGGTAGATGAGGCAAAAAAGTTGCACAGACGCGGCTCGAGGATAACCTCGCCCCGTTTGGTACAGCGCGGCAACACATGGTAAATCACACAACGTATGTAACACACAATAATGTAGTCACCATAAAGTGTGATCGTCATACAGTGAATAAAAGAAGGAAAAAGAAAAAGATCGCACAAGAGATTACACCACCCATACACTACTGGACACGCTAATGGATACACTAATGAATATAGAGCGAAGTTTTCTTCTTAACCACAGTGGTATTACAGAACTAATTCCTCGAATACAACCTTATGTCTGCTGCCAAATGTGAAATGTGCGCATTTAATGTCAAGTTTTCGTAAAACCAGACTGTTCTGTTCATTTGTTCGTGTAACTTGTGTGGAGCCGTAATTAATTACTATGTAACATGCATTCCCCTGGTTTGGTATAGTGCGAATATATGTCGCTTGGGCATTTAACTGCAACTTTTTGTGGTGTAGCCACAGAGCTAATTCTTCTAAATAGTAAGTTGTCATCTTTTTCTAATAAGTTCGTGTCTTTTGCCCTGAAATACACGTAGGCGCATCTGTACATTAGAATGTCTCGTTTAATACTATATCATTGATATCAAGCAGGAATAAAGTTGGCCCATGTATCGATCAGAGCCTTGCGGTGCTCCAGTTGTAACATTTAACCGGCTAGACGAAAAGTTATCTGTTGGTGTAAGTTGATACAGATGACGTAAATAGTTTGTCATCGATTCTAGTGCAATAACCCTTATCCCATGGCGTTGAAGCTTCCACAACAGCAGTTCATGGTGGCCAGAATCGAATGATTTTCGTAACCTGTATAAAAATAAACGCAGAGCTAGGACAACAATTTTGCTCAATCGCTTGTATAAATCTTTTACATGGAGCCATGCATGCTCGGCGGACTTTTCTTTTAAGCACCTATACTGCCTCTTGGCCCGGTGGGAGACGAAATTTTCGAAATGCGTGTACGTCGTCATCTTAATGCTCTGGCAGCCTTCGTTGCACGATCCGGATAGAAGGAGGTGCCTGAAATGCAATAGAGTTAAGGCGAGTAAAAGACAGTGACACCCAGCAGCAGGCCCGGGCTGAGGGATCAGAGGTGCTGAGGCGACAGAATTAGTTGCGGAGATTCACTCCGAACGCCGATAGCGGCGCACTTCTTCGGTTGCCGCGTCGACGTGCGCTCAGCGTGCGCCGCGGCGGAAGAAGCAGCAGATGACAAGACACTCGGGCTATCTGAAAGAGAAGGGCTCCGCTAACTGGCGCCCCCCAAACGGCGTAACACGAGCATGCCATCCCGGAGAGAGATATCCCAGCCTCCGATGCTCGTGTCTGCGGAGCCTCAAGGGGCACCCCATCCACCGCATATACCTCCGTTCGCAAGCTCCCCACGAGAACGCTCGATCAACGGGCCTACTATATAAATGACTACATGCGGCAGCTGCCGCACTCCGACAATTTGCCGGCATTAATAATATTAATATTAATAATAATAATAATAATAATAATAATAATAATAATAATAATAATAATAATAATAATAATAATAATAATAATATTAATAATAATAATAAGAATAATAACAATAATAATAATTGAAAAAAAGAATGCTGATGGGAGTATTGCGAGAAGTTACTGCTATTGATGCCTCCGTACCAAAAATGCTGCGTAAAAATAAGAGCGCTCATTTAGGAACAAACCCCACGCTATACTCACACCATTTAAGGGAACAGGGTAAGCCTTATACCCGCCATGTAGTTGAGGCGAAGTTATGTACCCTTTCCTACATAAGCATAAGAACTAAAGTAATTATTTTACATAAGCCATTCCTCTTCTTACTGTAGCCGATTTAGCTCTGAAAATTGGAATGCTCATTTTTAGGGGCCAAGCTCCTCAGAGTGTGGGTCTGTCCATCCTCCGATAGTGTATGTAGCCACCGGTGGCTACAAAAGCGGTTCTTAGAATGTCCACTGGATGTCGGCACTTGTATATGATGAATACATGATAAAAAAATGTGAGATGGATGTTACTTGGAGTGTTCACTAGGTAGACGGACGGGCGGGCGGGTATACAGATAGACGGACAGACTGATGGACGCACAGACAGACAGAGGGGCGGACGCACGAGCGGACTGACGAAGGCTTCGCCCTACCGATCATTATTGACTCCGTGGATATGCTGTGACTTTAGGTACCTAATTATCACTCGCTAATCGTGACATCTAATAACGTTGTAGAAGAGCGCTTCCTCACACAACAATTCTGCTTCAGTGTATACGCTAATACGCTATCTAAATACTGGTAGAAAACTATGATTCTAAATACTGTGGTTCATGAGAAATAAAACTTAAGTACAAAAAAAGAATGTTTTGAGATAATCCCATTTAAATTGAAACTCTGCATTATTTAAAAATTCCAACGACGTAACAGCAAATTGACGGGCTTGTTCTGTAGGCCCCGGCCAGATACTCATCACCAATATCATTTTTTTTTCTTTTTGTGTTGAAGCGTCTTGCCTAGCGAGCCTCGTTGGTCACCTGCTTTGCAGCCGGGTCAGCACAGTACCGTCGACGCTGTTCAAGGCTGCGTAGATTCTGCAACTCTGCGGAGCCCCGGCGAAATTCCAAAATAGCTCACCTCATTCATACGGGCTATATTGCCACCATTAGAAGTGAGAACGGCATCAAGAGTGCATATTTTCAGTGTTTGGTGCCCGAGCAAAAAGTTTTCTTTTTTCGAAACGCACCCCCACGCGACAATCCAGCGCTTCGTTATGGTTTTAATTTTTCCCATGGCAGCATTTAGCTAAGTGATTATGGATGAGCTAGTTCTATACCATTCGGCTTAACAGCCTCGATAGCAGATGCTGAAATGTGTTCTTCACGAACGAATGGTTCACCATGTAACTGAGCTTTGTTGAATTTACACCAAGTTTAGACGTCCTTCGAGCAAAGGCCGTGACATTGATTGGTATCGTTCGATGCCATGGGAAAACATGTTGACCGGACAACTTCTCGCATGCCCTCCTAGTTGGCTGTATTTATTTTAATGACCCAACGATAATAGTTTTGGTGCTTTCCTATGATGATCCCACTAAGACTTCCCTGACCAGATTTCTCGACAGAAAACCTGAAGATGAAGACGCTGCTTTCTTTCATTTTCGCAGTTATGGGCCCATTCTTTTTTTTTAATGTAACAAATGCACTCCAGCTTGCAAACTCGAACTTCTTCATGTGGCTTTGATGCCTGAACTGCAAAGAGTCCCTCGCTACGTAAGTATGAGGGCATGGCAGGCCGCCGCACAAGTTTTGAAATATGTCATTTTACGAAAAAAACAACAACATCGTTCTAAGGTAAACAAAAGACTGATTCTCGATTCAAAAAAGGGTGTAGATTTCAAATAGCGCAATAAGAATGACTTTTTTAAATATATTTCCTTACCCTTATGTGCGACTTCTTTACCTTTCTCCCGAACGCCTTTGAGGTGAGATTTACCGACGCCCTTTCACCATCGGTCATAACACCACAGCATGCAGAATAGTACAGCGGTCACGTGTCATATAATGCGAGCCTGCCGATATTCATTAATGATATATGCTCGCAACATCTGTCCGAAATTCTTCAGTCGGTTGGTTGACGTTGTTTAGCGTCCCGAATCGGCTCAGTGTACGAGAGACACCACAGTCTTTTCGGTGCCATTGAATGCTCACTGAAATCGTGGCACAACATCCGTGTGGCCGTTTCGCCCACACCGAAGTGCAACCTCGTCACGGCCGGGGTCGAACCGTGTCCTCAACACCGATGGCAAGTGTGTGCCGAATGGCTTACAGAACTCGTAGCTGAGAACTTCCCTGCCTGGAATAAGGCTGCGCGACTCTCACGCTTAGGCGCGGCCTTCCACGTCTCTCTTCTTGTGTCTCAGTCGCGCATCTTTGGGCATTTTAATGGCAGACCAACAGACTCAAATCGCAACCTTAGTGAAAAAGCATATTCTTTGCCTGGAAGAATGAGACCGCTCCCTAAACACCGCTGTTGAAATAATCGAGGGTTTAAGGTCCCAGAGCCCCGATATGATTATGAGCAGCCATGTTTTCGAGTGGCAGTAATTTCGAATGCTTGAACGGACGAGCAAACGCGACTTGCGCCCAACCACCGCTCCTCCGACATGTGCGAAAACGGTTTCCTATAAGTGGAAAATATCGCTCGGTGCAGCTTTGCACGTAGGCGCCCGGATGTCGAAAGGCTTGCGTGTTTCCCTCCGGCGTCGCCGTCCCTTCTCCGCATAGAGGTATCCATGCGACGAGCGATAAGGCGCCCATCCTGCGTGCACTTATTTATGCGTGTGTGCCCAAGGTCAGCATTGTATTCCTGCGTATACGATGGCACGTCGTCAGTCCTTTTGTTTCCACGCGGTAGCAACCGATGCGAGTGCATAATGTCGCAGTAAAACGTTCACAAGGCTACACAGACGAGAATGTCAGCTATACGACCCCAAGGGCCGCTATAGCGAAGCAATAAACTGTTCTCTGAAAAGAAAACTATGACGTCGACAGTTTCACCACTATTCTTGGTTATTAATAAAGGAGGAAATCGCGCCCAATACACGCCGAAATCCCCGCACGCGACGTCACGAACTAAAAGTTGTATTTTTCGTCGTTTGGCGACAACGAAATTTCCGACTAAGCAGGCGACCCAAAGCTGCCCTCATCCTAACCTAAACAGGAGACAAGCACGGGATCGGCGCCACCTGCAAACAAACACTTTTCCACATTTACACAGGCAAACACACAACGTAGCCTCACAGATACAGCGACACATGTCCGTGGTGCGGAAAAGCACCGACATAGGGGCACATTAAATACCAGTGCACACAACAACCGGAGGCTGCCATCTCGCCTCTGTTGAATAGCGATTCCTTACGTTGGTCGTGGGAGGCGCGACTCGCGAAACTGAAATTGGGATGCCAACTGGCGACCCTTGACCAGGACCGGCGAGCCGCTGTAGCCAGTGGGGCCATGTAAGGGGGGCACTACTAACCATAACCGTAAAAAATAGCCTTAATATCAATAAAGGTTTCTTTCTCTCTCTCCTAAAACTTGGCGTGCTAAGTCTATGTGCACACCAGGGGACAATGTACCTAATCATGACTGATTGAGAACTTCGCACAACATAAACAGAGAGAGTCCCCGTGTGTACAAGAATGTTGGAGAGCGGGCTTGCGTAAATTATGGTCGAGTCCACTTTCCGGCCCAACGTGAGAGACAAAGTGCCCGGCACGTGCAGCATCCCACGGAGAGGGCGTCATTCCCGCGAGTGCGACACAATCCCAAAAGGACAAACCATTGGCGCCAACGCGGATTCGTTAGCACAGAAAAGGCGGCCTCACACATCGTCCTTGCAACGAGGAAGCCCCGCCGCTGCGACACTCCAATGCGAAGACGTCATTCGGGCGCACGATGTCGCCTCCATCAAGGCGCCGGCCGAGCGTCGAAAGCAGGCCTGCGGCGACAAAGCGACTATATCGACGTATGCTAATTTCCCTCGAAGCTGGGCCACGCGGGGATGACGCGCCGCCATCCTCTTCGACGACTCTCGCACGAGGAGGCGCGCACTGATGAGCGCGTGGTCGATGTATGTGCAAGGCGCATCACGTTGGGCACATCAACGGTTTCGTTGAAGGAGCTCGAAGGAGACGACGCCATCGAAGAAGGGAAAATTAAAAAAGGGCCCAGCGAAGCCTCATTGATCATTGATAAAGAACTGTTGTAGGCCCATGTGCTCATATTTGGGTGCACTTTACAGAACCCCAGGTGGTCGAAATTTCCTGAGCCCTCCACTACGGCGTCTCTCATAATCAAATGGTGGTTTTGGGACGTTAAACCGCACATATCAATCAATCAATTGATAAAAGAGCCACAGAAAATTTTCACAAACACGCGATCACGGCGTCACGCTGAGCGTGCGTGCAGCGCACAAGGCTTCTCGCGCGGGAATGGCTTGGCAGACCGCTCACTTTCCAAGGGTGACGTACGCCCAGTTAATTTTCTTCTTCCAGGCTCGATGCAGCCGTGTTCTACAATAAAATCTCCAGCTCCATGTTGTTCGCCGTTTCATTGCCGTATACAAGGCACCATAACCCAGAATACACTAAAGAGCAAAAAACTGGCAGATCCCACGTACACTGGGAATACATAATGTTCGAACCACGAATGAGGAAGGATGTTATGTCACTTGAAAATCAGCACAACGTTACGAGGCAGACGCAAATTATGCGGTGCATGACTTCCATGTCATCACTATCATGCTTGGATGTGTCATTTACCTTCGTCGTCTATTCACGACACCTGATACCCAATTCGGTATACATGGAACTAGCGAAACGGCCGCGAGCGCTCTATGAGTGTATTATGTTGTCCACGTTCTTACATGACCCGCATATCATGATTATCATGTTTGGACGTGTCATTTACCTTCGTCGTCCAATCCCACCCCGTAATACCGAACTTGGTATATCTGAATCTAGCGAAACGGCCGCGAGCGCGCTATGAACGTGTTGTGCTATGTTCGTACATCACACGCATATCATGATTATCATGTTTGCATCAGTTGTACACCTTCGTCATCCATTCACGTCACGTAATACCAAATTTGGTATACAGGGTGTCCCAGGTAACTTTAGCCAGAGTTTAAAAATATGACGGAACACGTAATAACGACGCGACCAAATGCATGTTACTCACTGTTGCCTGGAGTTAGACAATCTTTTTGTGTTCTCAAATATTGTTTAATTAACTAACTTTTCAAGAAACGAAAATAGATAAAAAAATTCAATAATAAAATTTTGGATCGGTTAGCAAAACGTCCGATTAGACCACTTTGAACTTTATATCTATTAGGTATTAGTGTTTTTCTGCTAATTACAAATGCTCACAAAATGCAAAAAACACCACGTGACAAACCCCCTCGTGCGGTTATGTACATACCATCGCAGTGTTCGCATGTCCTTTCAAGGTGCGCTAGTGGACCCGCCAATTTGGTCTACTCTCGACTGCCGGCCCGAAGGTCGCGGGATCGAATCCTGGCCGCATTTTCGGTGGAGGCAGATTGCTATAGTATTTTGCCTCCACCGAGAATACTAAACACACAGCCCTTCTTAGTATGCCGTCCTTTCATCGTAATTCTAAAAATGATTGAGCAGTGCGGACTTCTGCAAATCGAGTAAAACTTATTAACATAAATGCGCGTAGTATCGTCAACAAATCAGTAGAACTAGAAGCTATTTTTTTATGTTATAATCCCCATATTGTTGTTATCACGGATACCTGGCTTCGGAATGACATAGACAATACTGATGTTTTTCCGCCCTCGTATCAAGTATTTTGCCGTGACCGCCCTACTAGAGGCGGGGGTGTGGCTGTTTTGCTCAAATGTGGAATTCGAGCGTCACTGGTACGTCAGATAGATAACCACGAAAGCGTTACCTTAAAAGTGTTCTGCTCAGGGGTGGCTTAGGTACTCGGCTGCTGACCCGCAGGTCGCGGGTTCGAATCCCGGCTGCGGCGGCTGCATTTCCGATGGAGGCGGAAATGTTGTAGGCCCGTGTACTCAGATTTGGGTGCACGTTAAAGAACCCCAGGTGGTCAAAATTTCCGGAGCCCTCCACTAGGGCGTCTCTCATAATCAAATGGTGGTTTTGGGACGTTAAACCCCACAAATCGAATCGTGTACTGCTCAGGGCGTACTTTCTTGTTGTCTGCAGTTTATCGACCTCCTGATGCACCGTCCCAATTTCTGCATGATCTATGCGACCACCTACGGTCTTTTTCAAGTAATGAAGTAATCATTGCAGGTGACTTTAACTTACCTTCTGTTGACTGGCACTATCCCTTTTCAAATACTGGTCGATGTACGGATGTTGGACCTTTGCTAGATATTATGCTAAACTTGGATGTGCAACAAGTGGTAACAGAGCCTACGCGAGTTTGTGATGCATCCTCTTCAATCCTGGATCTTGTTTTTGTTGCTAGGTCTATTGAAGAATTTTCAGTGTCTGTGAATCCCGGTATTTCCAATCATTATATTCCGTTCCACCGATTCGCCCACAGCGCTCATGCAAACTCATGGAATACAAACACTGAAATTAAGACGTAAAATGCTCAGGCTCAAATTTCTTTTTCTTCTGAAGAATAACAAACTCTCTTTTCATCCTGGACCATATATACGCCCGTTATCAACTAGACTAACCAGACATCATCATCCTCAATCTTTAACTCCATATCATACAAGAACTAACACCTTCAAATTTTCTTTTTTTCCTCGCACTATTAACGAATGGAACTCACTGTCATTATCATTGATTGATTCAGTTGAGTCAATTGACCTGATCAATTTCTCATAACCTAACATTGCAATTCAAACGTAAGCGTTAATTTTGTTTGTTTTTCGCCTTTTGAAATGCTGTGTTTTTGTTTTGCAATTTACCCCTCCTGCCTGGGCCCATGTGGGCCTGCAGTATGTTGTAAATAAAAATAAATAAATAACGTGCATGCGTCAAAGAATCCCAAGTTGTCGGACTTTCCGGAGCCCTGCATTACGGCTTTCCTTACAATCACACCGCGATTTCGGGACATTAGGTTCCAGCCACTATTAATTTGCTAAGTTTTAACAGCGCGATTAAACGCGGACACAGCACTGTCTTTTAACTGGCCATGTTTTCACTTGAAACATATGAAGATGAATATATTCAATATTTTAGAATGAATACTTTCATCTAAAACTGTTGATGATTACTTTCATATGAAAATGTGATGCTACTAGCTGAGCTGTTGGTATGTACACTCTTAAAAAAAAAGGTTAGTAAGAATGTAGCAACCGCAAGCAAATAGGAAGTAACTGAAACGCTTACTACCTTTTTGGACCATTACTGACATTTCGCAACCTTTTCACGTTAGCGAACAGTCATATAGCTGCAACCATTACTACCTTTTTGCTAACTGGTCATGTATCTAATCTAAAATAATTGATAATACATCATCATCATCCGCATCATCAGCCTGACTACGTCCAATGTAGGACAAAGGCCTCTCCCATGTTCCGCCCGTCAGTTCGGTCCTGTGCTTGCTGCTGCCAATTTATACCCGCAAACTTCTTAATCTCATCTGCCCACCTAACCTTCTGTCTCCCCCTAACCCGCTTCCCTTCTCTGGGAATCCAGTCAGTTACCCTTAATGACCAGCGGTTATCCTGTCTACGCGCTACATGCCCGGCCCATGTCCATTTCATCTTCTTTATTTCAACTATGATATCCTTAACCCCCGTTTGTCCCCTAATCCACTCTGCTCTCTTCTTGTCTCTTAACCTACCATTTTTCTTTCCATTGCTCGCTGCGTCGTCCTCAATTTAAGCTGAACCCTCTTTGTAAGTCTCTAGGTTTTTGCTCCGTAGGTAAGAACCGGCATGATACAGCCGTTACGTCATGATTTCAGAATGCTTACCGAATGTGCTCCAACCCATTCTTATTCTTCCAGTTACTTCAATGTCGTTTCAGTATCAGTTGTATTAGTTACATAAGCATCAAGTATATAACACTTGTATACAAATGAAGGTCCCAGAGGGTCGTGGTTTGGCTGTGCCATTACTACCTGTACTAAGTAGTACTCACTTGCAACTTCAAGTGCATTATTACCTATCTCGAAGCGCTGTTCTCTTCCGCGGTTGTTGTACATTACTTTCGTTTTCTGCAGATTAATTATAAGGCCTACCTTTCTGCTCTCTTTGTCTAAATCAGTAATCATGAATTGCAATTCAACCCTTGAGTTACTCGGCTCGGCAATGCAATGTCATTGGTGAAGCACAGGTTACTCAGGTACTCTCCATTAACTCTTATCCCTAAATCTTCCCATTCTCGGCATCTGAACACCTCCTGTACGTAACTGGTAAACAGCATTGTGAAATCGTATCCTCTTGTCTTACACCCTTCTTTATCGGCATTATGTCACTTTCTTTATAAAGCGGTTGATCCTTCGTAGATTTCTTCCAGAATATCTATATATGTTTTGTCGATACCTTGATTGCGCAGTGTCTGCATCACTGCTGATATTTCTAATGAATCGAATGCCTTGTCGTAACCTATGCAGGCTATGGTTGGGTGTATTCTGAGCATTTCTCTATCACCTGGTTCATAGTATGAATGTGGTATATTGTTGAGTAGCCTGTACAAAATCCTGCTCATTTTTTTTGGTTGATTGAATTGCAATGTTACCTTAATTATGTTAGCAATTACCTTTTTAAATAGCTTGTATACGACGGAGAGCAAGCTGACCGCTCTGAATTTTTAAAGTCTTTGTCATCTCTTTTATGGACTAAGATGATGATAGCATTAGGAGGCACTTCGTAAATACCGTGGCCAGTTTTTCTAACACCACCAGTCCACCGTCGTTCATCAGATCGGATGTCACCTGTCCTCACCAGCAGCTTTCCCTTTTTGCATTCCATTCAAGGCTTTCCTGGCTTCTTCAGTCGTTACTGGTGGGATGCCATCTGGAATACTGCTAGCTTTTACATTATGGTCGTCATTGTCCTGGGCACCGTACGGGTCTCTGTAAAAACTCCTCTGCTATTTCAACTATCCTATCCATACTGGAAGTTACTTTGCCTTCCTGTCCCTTAGTGCATACACGTGGTTTTTACAGCGAAAGCTGTTATAAGATCACAGCTAGGGTCGAGCGCAGTTGTCCGCCGCCGCCGGTGTCCGTAACCAAATCGCGCGACATTAAGAAAAAAATCACAGCATATCCACGGAGTGAATGATGATGAGTGGGGCGAAGCGTTTATCAGCCCGTCCGCGCGTGCTTCTGTCCAGGCTACCATCCGTGCATCCACCCATGCACCCGTCCGCCTGTCCATGCATCCATCTGTCCGTACGGGCGTCCATCTAGTAAACACTCCAAGCACCGCCATCTCGCATCCCCTGTGGCACATAGCCGCTCCGCGCGGCCGTCGATCCGTCCGTCCGTCTGCTAGTCTGTCCGTCCGCGCGTCCATCTGGCAAACACTTCAAGTACCGCCATCTCCCATCTCGCACACCGGTCGCTACGTACGACAATGACGGAGGATGGACAGACCCACGCCTTAAGGAGCTTCGCCCCTAAAAACACCTAGCACCAAAGACACAGTGGGTACTATACCCGGGTCTGCTGGGTGCCAGCCCAGTATTCTACCACTGAGCTACGCTGGTGGTGTGTGACTTGTTGGCAAACTTGCCTTAAGCAGGCTTGATGTCGGGAAAGCAATCGCGTTAATACGACTTATAATGCTTTTTAAAAAAAGCAAAAGAACAACCACTCGTTGCACGATGCGAATAGAGTAACGAGTGGGCTATCTAATGCTCCAACTCATTACAAAAGCTTGTTCTTGTTCCTCTATTAATTGTGGCGCATACCCACTTCAGCCATAATTTCTCATCATCGTCAGCCATTGCATGAACAATTGGCACAAAATTCCTTGCAAGTGTTTAGCGAATACCACGCTTCTCAGAAGAATGACGAAAAAATAGCACGGCGAATGCCAGCCTACTACCCAAAAGTTTATTATTAATGCCCTAGTGGGTATCAAGCAAGTGTGCTTGCTGTAGTTACCCAATGAGTGTTTTCAAAAGGCTTTGAAAGGCCGCTCTTTTAGCTTTCGCTGTGACTGTGCTGCGCCTTCCACGCAGGCCTGGCGCTTTTGCCTATCCGAAGTTTCCTCTTCACCGATTTGCCTCTTTTCCCGTTCTCTAGAGCATGTTCCATTCTCCCCATGTTATACTCTGTAACATAGGATACCTTACGTTTATTAATCAACTTCGAATGCTCTACCAGTTCTCTTTTGTCTGTTATGTCTGAGGCTTTCATGCTTTGACGTTTCCTAATGAGGTGCTTAGTCTCTTGACAAAGCTTCTACCGTCTAACTACCGTATCTCCAACTTCCACTGCACACTCCGTAATGATACTCGTCAGATTATCATTCATCCGTCAAAGCAAATTCTGGTTTCCTCGATAAGAAACGAGTACTTGTTCTGAGGCGAGACTCTGAATTAATGTGATTTCGCTCTCGGTGCTAGCTCATTGATTGTCTTCTTGCGTACCAGTTTCTGTCGTTCCTTCTTCAACAATAGGCGAATTCGAGACGTGCGTGGTCAAGGCAGTGACCATTCTTCGGTCACTGCATCGTAACTTGCCAATGGCTTCCACATCCTGCACGATGCCTGGGTGTGCACTCATTATAAAGTGTATTTCGTTCTTATTTTCGCCATTAGTGCTCCTCCATTTCCACATACGGTTCACTCGTTTTCGTCAGGAGGCATTTAATATCCGTAAATTATTCCATTCTGCGAATTCTGCTAATAACTACCCTTTGAAATTTCTACTACCAACGCCATAATTACCTACAGCCTGGTCTCCAGCCTGCTTATTCCCTACCTTAGCATTGATGTCACCCATTAGTATACTGTGTTTTTACCTTACCCACTGCCGCTTCCACGTCTTCATAGAAGCTCTTAACTAATACGTGATCATGGCTGGATGTAGGCGCGTAGGCGTGTATCACCTTGATCTTGTATTTCTTATTGAGTTTAGTTACGATACCTACCAGCTTTCATTGATGCTATAGTATTCCTTTATGTTACCGGCATGCAATGTTTCTGCTGTTAAGCGACCCCACGCCTGTTCTTTTCCGTAAGCCAAGCCACGATATTTGAGGACGTGCCCGTTCTGTAAAACTGTACAGGCCTCTTCTGTCCCGCTAACCTCCCTGAGCCCGACTACATCCCATTTAACACCCTCTTGCTCTTCGAATAGCACAGCTAGACTTGACTGTCTAGATAAGGTTCTAGCATTAAACGTTGCCAAGTTCTGGTTTCAATGGCGGACTGTCCAAATCCAGAGATTCTTAGCACCCTCTGCTGCGTCGCAGATCTGACCTCCGCCGTGGTCAGTTGCTTCGCAGCTGCTGGGGACTGAGGGCCGTGAGTTATATGACGTATGCATGTGGGAGGTAGTGGCCAGATACTGCACCAGGGTGGCCAATCCTTGTCTGTTGAGAGAGTGCGTTACCGACGGTGGTCACCGGTGAGGCCGCACCCCAGGCCTCTTAATGCAATTCCATCATCCCGCGGATAAGATTTTTTTTTTTTCAGTGGGGAATCGCGCGGCACCGGGATTCGAGCTATGGACCTCTGGCACGCGAGGCTGATACTCTAACCACTACATCATCGCTGCAGCATAGATAATACGTGTTGTATTAATTTATAAGAGAAATCGTCTCGACGTATCATCTTCAAACGAAAAAATTATGCATTATGTATACACGTATAAAGCATATTTCAAATTCGGCAACCGAGATATATTACAGTCATTATGCTATTGTCAAAACGGAAAACTGCAAGTGAAAGGGGCCCCGCGACGGTTTTGGGACAGCCTTATTTAGCGCCGCAGCACGTGTAGCGACGGTGACTGAGACGAACGCAATAAAAATTATAGAAATTGGTGCACGGAAAGTGAAGTTATGATCGAGTCCTCAAAGTGCCAAACTCGAGCAGACTACGACGAGAAACGTTCTCTTTTGCATTTCACTCGCCTACTGACGTCAAAGACCGCTTCCAATCACAGCGCGCGTCTCATAAAGACATACCGGAAATATCACCTCACGGTGGCCTTCCCCCAATACCTCGCTACCGCTTTTTTTGACGGCGTCGTAAGCATGGTTACTACGAACCACGTGCGTCGTTTAACAGACGGTTCCACGGTCAAACTGTGTAAGATACGCACACACGCTTTGGGCGGGGTCACTTCTCGGCTTGCATGCAAGACGCATTCTACGGCAACGCCGGCGCCCACCGCCTGTTGCATTTTTGGCTCGCTAAAAACGCGGCATGCGTTTCCACTTTTAGTTTCCGACACACCATAGCCTCGTTCGCAGGCTAAGCGTTGTGTTCGTTGTTCTGAAAATACGTCATTTCGTAACAGGAAGTATTTCTTTCGGAGAAAGTGTTTTTTTTTTTTTTTTGCTGTCTTCAGCATTCCCTCGTATAGAGCTACCACCATATGAAACATGAGCGCTGACTGTCGCGTCAAGCCAATCAATAGCGAACGGTCCTTGCCGTCACGCCACATGATATGACGTCACTTCCCATAACAAATATAACCAATGTGTGCCCCCGTACTCTGAAATCAAGGTAGTTTCTCTCGTGAATTGAAATTATAACAGTGTCGATTTCGGCGTTACCATTTTCGCAACGATATCGGCACGTTCCAGAGCACCAGAAGAACCGACGAAAAATGCATGCTCAAATTAGTGTTGCAGGGCCGTTTTAAAGGACCGTAATCAAGTGTTGACGCATGGTAATAGAATATTACAGCAAACTTAGCAAACTGCAACAAACATCACAGGCGGATCAAAGTTAACCATATGATCAAAATTAATCCGGAGTTCCTTATTACGGCGTGTCTCATAATATTATCGTGATTTCGGCACAAGAAACTTCCCAAACTCATATAACCTTTTAACCGCCGACCTACTGGCACAGTGAACCGTTCAATTGCACTGAGACTATGTTAACGAGTTTGGCATCTAGTTTCAGCCGCGTTATATAATGCTTGCATGTGGCACTTATATAATAAACTTATAAGACATGATTTTTATAACTTTTAAAAGTACGGCATATTAATACTTTCGTGACCACGCCTATCCCCATCGATAGTATGTTTTCGATGTTTACAACTTGTATATTTTCTCTGTTTCGAACGCTTTTGGACAGCCTTGCGCTTTGTAACGTTTAGAAAGAGGATTATTGATAGGAGGAGTATATTGATGAATACACGCTATTTCCCCCTAGATAGGCACCGCCAACGCTAAGTGGTAGATATAAATAGCTCGCCGTTTTAATGTTGAAGAAGGTGCTGCTTCGTGGCTCGGTGGCTAACTCGATAAACAATTATATCGGGCCAGTGTCGTGTGTCCCGTGTATAATGTGCTGCGCTTCCTACCAAGAAGATGTCGGTGGCTAACGCCGCGCGCTTAGGAGCGAAATGTCGAACGTTCAATTCCGCACGTCGGAGTCTTTTCCTGGACTAGTTTTCTTTGTTGCGTTTTCATTATATATATATATATATATATATATATATATATATATATATATATATATATATATATATATATATATATATTCACTCCGACGACATTCACTCCGACGAAGGCAGGCCCACCTGCCGAAACGTTAGTAAAACTAGTGTTTTTTCGCACGTTTGTCGACCTCTTTTTCTACCGCATTTTCCCCCGGATCCATTAAATTTCACCCCACCATGTATGTATATATATATATATATATATATATATATATATATATGGTTTTACTCTACGTTTTACGTTTCGGCCAATGCACGGCCGAAACGTAGAGTAGAAACTCCTATTTTCGTAAGTGTGCTATATATATATATATATATATATATATATATATATATATATATATATATATATATATATATATATATATATATATATATATATATATATATATATATATATATATATATATATATATACATACATACATCAAAGACACAAACCACTTCTTGTCCGACATCGTTGACCTCTTTGTTCCCCCTGATTCACTCCTGGTTACCCTTGACGTAGCGTCCCTATATACGAACATTCCTCATGCGGATGGAATACGAGCAGTACTTCACTCATACGAGTCTGTCTGTGACAAAATGATTGACAGCTCGACTTTGATGACCCTTTTAAAATTCGTCTTGGAATCTAAAGACTTTGAATTTGACGGCACTCAGTACCTTCAAGTTAATGGCACCTCGATGGGCACACCCATAGGCCCTAGTTATGCCAATATTTTCATGGGCTTACTCGAAAACGAATTTCTCACACGCCGTTCACTTAAACCATTGTACTACAAAAGGTACATTGACGATATATTCATGATTTGGCAGCACGGTGAACCTCATCTCTTATCGTTCATTCACGATTTCAACAACGCTCATCCGTCCATTTCATTCTCTCATACCTACTCAGGACAAACTATCAACTTTCTTGACGTAACAGTGACATTGTGTGACGGCAAGCTTGCCACTAAAGTTTACAGAAAGCCAACTGATACTCAACAGTACCTTCATTTTAATAGCAACCATGTCAAGCACTCTAAAACCAGCATACCCTATAGCCAGGCCCTTCGTTTTAAAAGAATATGCTCCGAAGAAACTAATTTTAATTCCAATTGTGCGCAGCTTCGGAATGCTTTATCAAAACAGAAATACCCTTCCAAGATTATAGATGACGCCATAAAAAGGGCAAGTAACCAGGACCGCAAAACGCTTTTAAGCACCAAGAATAAACAGCCGGTCTTCTCCTGCACTAACCTTGTTCTAACATTTTCCGCGCCTGCGCAACACGTAAATGCCATTTTAAGAAAGCACCATAACATACTTCTACAAAGCGAACGACTTAAATTAATTTTCCCAGAAGCACCGCGTGTGACGTACAGAAGAGCGCAAAATCTGCGTGACCTACTCGTGTCGTCAAAAAGCGTACGCAGTAAACCTACTGGCTGCCGTCCTTGCAACAAACCTCGTTGCAAAGTCTGCCAGCATATGACCACTTCACTTATCGCAAACAGCACCACATCTAACTTCAGCGTGAAAATAAATGGTGACTATAACTGCGACACGCGTAATGTAGTTTACCTCCTGGAATGCTTGATCTGTGGAATGCAGTACTTAGGCGAAACCAAAACACCCTTCCGATATCGGTTAAACAATCACAAGGCTCATATCTCTTCACTTCCTCACCTTCCAATATCAAAGCATGCTAACGCAATGGGCCACTCATTTGAACACATTAGAGCCACGATTCTGGAGTCTGGCTTCCGAACGCATCATGACAGGGAAGTGCGCGAATCATTTCTCATCTTTAAGTTCAATACAATCGCAGGTGGTTTAAATGAGAGTACGGGGAAGCTCGGCGTCTTGCACCAGTGACCGCTGTAGATGTTATTGCTTGTACCAGCTGTAATCCTTGTGCTGCACGTGTCGTGACTTGTTATTTGATTGCTTATAAGTAGGATGTGATACGGTGGCCCCCATATAGATTTCATGTCTGATTGTTGTACTTGTTTTTATGATGTTTGCACTCACGTGATTATTGCAAGCGAAACGTATGCGCTTATATGCTGTTGTACCACTGTTACATTTGTTATTCTAACGAAGGCCGGTCCCACGGCCGAAACGTAAAGAAACCTTTCCGTTTTTCGACGTGTGTCTTCTTTTTATTCATACTATTTACCGGCGTCCAAGAATTTATTCCCTGCAGTTATATATATATATATATATATATATATATATATATATATATATATATATATATATATATATATATATATATATATATACGCGGTGAATGACGGCGGTCATCGAAACCAGCGGCAAAATCCAACCACGAGTCTCCACATATAATTGCAATAAAAGGGCAAATTTCCGTGCACCTGGGCTGCAATCTGCAAATGATCACAACAACACAGGCTCGCAAGACGATACTTGTGATTTGACCACACGGACGACGAGAGTTCGTCAAACCGCCCCGGACCATCAGCGGTCGTCCGCCGGTGTGTTTTAGCTCGGTGCTCGGGCCGCGTTATGGCCGGCGCGTCGGTGTAAGTTGATTCGATGTGCTCTGAAAGTTGGGGCTGGGTGTCCACAAATCCTGCGGGCGGGACCGGCGGCAGCGCAGTCCGTGCAGTTTCGTGCGCGGAAGCAGCCGGGAGTGAACCTTGGAACGCCACTCCGTAGTGTCGCGCGGCGCTCCATGAGAGCTGTCGACTTTGTTTTTTAAAGACGATAGTCTTTCTTGGGGACCATCTACGCAAAAATTTTGGTCTGTACGTCTGTCTGTACATTTGTCTGTTTGTCCACTCTTAACGGTACAGAGTACTTTAAACGGCACCAGTCGATACCCCTTGACGGCCGACCCCATCTGCGGCGCCCACCAATGTTGCTCAAGATTCAGCGTTCATACTTGCGCGATTGTCAATTAAAAAGCAACTATTGCACATATATGAGGCACCATAACACGTATATATTCTGTATGTGCGTCTTCTACTAGAAAAGGCATACATAAGTAATTCTAAGGACCGTAGCGTTTATCACGCTCCGCTGACCATGCAACACTTGCACGAAAATACAAGTGTTTCCAACGCTTTGCTAAGACGTCACGGTGGTGGCACCTACCGGTCACCTTGCGTACTACACCTTATCACCTCTGAGGCAGGCGCTCACGCCCGTCTCATATCCTCACTCTTCGTTTTCCAAAATAACTGCATGTCTCACGTGTGACGCGATTTGATGCGCCCGTTCGCCTCCGCGGCATGCTCGAGGCACTCTAACGCAGCGCCTCCAGAATACCATTCACCGATTTTCTTGCACAGAACATCAAATAAATGTTTTGTTCACTTTCTCCACACGCAAGACTGTCGTCTTTCGACGACATTTGCAGATTAACACGCAGATACGGGGCCATTTTTTTACTGCTCGAGTTATTGGACAGAACAGAAAACAAATAAAATGTTTGCATCGAAACATGCGCAGCAAACCCGCCTTTTACTGCATCGCGAAACTTCACCCGGTGGCATTAAAGACAGCACATGCAATGTTATTCTATGTACACAAAAAAATTTGCATTTACGGCACTTATATTTAAAGGATAATTGTGTGTATTTCTTGTGCTTAAAATGTATATTTCAATTGTTTAATGCTTACCCTGTGCAGAGTAGTATTGATGGTTTTATGAAATATCTTTGTTAATGCTAGCATTTTTTTCTCGTACGATTGTTAATGAATTGCAGTTTCAAAGTGACCTTGTTTCAAGGATAACTCCTTGCTGTACAATTCGATACCATGAACATCAACATCAAATACTTTGGGAGCCATAAAAAATAACGTTTTCTGAACTACCCCAAAACGGTCACATTTCTTGCGGTCACGAAAGTGTTAAAGGTTTTGTTCTAAGTCCCCAAACACACGCAACCATGTAGTATGGTATTCGTAACTTTCACGACCTATAGGTGGCGCGACTGTACATAAAACATGGTGGTCGTTGATATGATCACCTTCAGAGAGGCGGTACCGCAAAGTACACTTTTGGCCAAGGGTGCAAATTTTCGCGCTTCGGTGGCCCTGCGATTTATGTTTTTGAGAAAGCAGGGGAGCGCTAACATACTACATTAAGCAAATAAATGTCGGGTCGCATATTCCGTTGATAAATATGCACAAAATTGTAAATAAGGCACACGCGCTCTTCCCATTGATGGCTGTGCGTAATCAGGGGCTACGCCTGTGTTAGAAAAGTATTATAAAAGGAGCGTCAGTATAAATTTCTCAGCAATATCAGGCACATTTTTCTGGAGACGCGCTTGCATTACATTACATTACTAGTTTCATTACAAGTTTCATTACAAGTTTCGCTTGCATTACATTATGGTGCCAGGCTTGTTCAGCTCTCCTAGAAGCAAGAAGTAGGATAGGCTGACGAAAAAAAAAACGCGTTTTTCAACACCGAAGCACGGGCACCAACTGAGGCATGTCATATTACCGGTAATATGACTTTTAGGGCGCTTTCTTGATTAAACAAATTTTCGCTCAGCTGCCGATCTCCCGACGACACGTCTGCGGATGCGTTTTGCTGGGGTTTTCGGTCTCCCATAATGTTACACTACGATGAGCTGTCTTTTGAGGCGTCGTCGTCGGCCTAGTGTGACCATGGGGTCTGGCAACTTCGTCGGCGGGCGACTCGTCGGCCGATGGTTTGCGTCTGCCTCGTGTTTTCGTCAGGGTCATGTCAGTGTTGCGTCGCTCTAGTGTAAACGCGCCCTAAGGCACTCCGTTCCCCACACCCGTCCTGATTTGGATTCTGCGGAATATGGCGGATACTAAGTTAGCACGGCGCGTCTTCCACGGGCACGCTAGAATTTACATTTTCCGGCCTGTTCTAAGACGCGCTAACAATACGCACACCGCAGTGCAGCCCCGAGTACCGTCGCAAATAGCTCAGACATTCTATGTTTTCTCCGAATGGCCTCTATACCTTTGACGCTGTGTGCGCATGTGACCAAAACTACCAAATGTTTCAAATGGCCCATTGTACCGCGGGTATTTAAATATCAAAGACCATCGAATGATGACTTCATTCCCTCTACACTTTTTTTTGTCGAGTTTGTAGGCGTATACAAGCTCACAGTGAAAAACACGCACATGCACACATACACTGAGAGTTCGAGGGAAAAATAATATCATTACTACGTCCCTTAGGCGGTAAACTACCACATACTTTGCCTCTCGCGTCCTCGCGGCGCAGTGACGCAGAGGAAAGAGTGGGCGACGCCCGCGAGAGATGACGCAAATGGGCGCAGCGAACCGCTCCGTCAGGCGCCACACCAGCTAAAAATGGTCGGTGCGCGGGGGAGGGACCCACGCAATGCGAGACGCACCAAAACAATCCGGCAGTCGCTGCATGCGACGCCGTGGTTTTTCGGCAGGATCGGGAGCAAAACGTGGGACAACGAGACGAGAAAAAAAAAAGAGAATAGCTTGATATTCTAATTCGAAACAACGTGAAGCGAAATGGCACTGATTGTCCACTTTGCAAATGCGCACGCTACCGCCCGCATCGTATTATGTTTTACACATACTGTGCAGTAGAAGCACCTGCCTTAACGCTGGCGATGGCGAAAAGCGTCCGTAAAGCCGGCAAAGGAAGGTTCTGGCCTCGGGGAAACACAACAAACATCGTGGACAAAATACTCGCGTCTCACGCTGGCTTCCACCAACCCGACGCACCGGCAGTGCGACATATAAAAACAACAAAACATAGAGGAACTAATTGCCAAAACCTGTTTCAATTGTCGAAGCAGCTAATATAGTGCGGTAAGGTAGAAGGACAACAAAAATCAGTTTATATAACCGCATCACACTGAGCCATGCATCTAAACTAACACGGTTTCCAGCAACTGGCGAATTTTGGTACCGGAATTTTCCAGGCATTCCTTCCGGACAGAAAAGCAACATGGCGGAACCGCAATATGCACGAAAAGCTCTTACGCAATAAAAGCGGAATGGAAAAGTTAATTTTCGAGTAGACTCTGTGAAAAACGACGACAAGGCGAACAAGCATTGCGAAAACTTCAAGTTGGCCTCCACACTAGTTCACACACCTTTTTAACGCGATAGAGTTAAATAGGTTGTTTCTCAGAAATTTCGGAGTCGGCATCGTTCGTTGTGAGCGAAAAATCGTCATTTTTGCGTGACCGAAAACTCGAGAACGACGGAAATAAAATAAATAACAAAATCCTGGATTAGAGTGGGGGCCGAACCAGCGTCGTACGAGTGCGTATCAAACCCACGTCCTTTGCGTGGTGAACGGATGTTCTACCGCCCAACCACGCGTTTTCTTCTTTTCTTTATTACGCACGGCCACGCCTCTGCTTGTGAAAACGGTGAGAAGAACTTGCTCTGCTTGGAAACGCAGTGAAAGTAGCTTTCATGCTTTACAAACACACGTGTCCTGTGTACATGATTCATAATTCAACATGAACTATTGTAGTAATATTCCGCGGTGCAAGCAACCAATGGCAGCGGGCGTGAGGACATGTGATTAACATAACGGCTTCTGGTCTACACACGCTACTGCGCCTATTCCCTTAAGGCCAAGTGGTGGGTGCATGGCAAGTTCGAAAAGGTTTCATGCACCAAGTGTTCGAAGCACGCACTAGGAAGAGGATATCATTATACTTCTCTATAATATAAAATAAAATAATATCGCTATCGCGTTCAACTCCTAAAGGCGAATCTTCGGGGTCTGCTAAATTTTTCGCTCGCCCCAAGCTCTCTTCGGTTTGAAGTAGCGGAAGGAAACTCTTGACACTTAAAAAACAAAACTTGGCCGGCGTAATTAAATGGGCATTCATCAAAACCTTAATGACAGCATCGCTCAGAATGAACCAATAATTTCACGAAGTTTCCCTAGCTCAAGCGCCATAACACGAACGCATACAGACCGCCGCGAGCCTTGGCATCTCCAGCCGTGAACGCCGAGCGCAAGGCGGCGCCGTCGGCAACGACGCTAGCTGCGAGGCATCACAAACGGCGGTGTTCAACGGCAGCGCCCAGAGAGCGTTCACCCCTCGCAGCAGCTGTGCCTAGCTGGCTGAAACAGGCCGTGGTTGTCACGACGCTCTGGCCTCTACTCAGCTGCAGCGGATTCAGGAAGCCACGATTTCTGAACACCATGGTGCCGCAGGCCAACCAAGCCTCCCTAATGGCGAACAGCTTTCCAGTCGACATGAAATATGAACAGTACTCATACTTCTCGCGTAAAACCCAAAAATGAAACAAGCCCATTTTTCGATGCACAGACCTCTTCGGAGTGCGAACAATCGTTGGCCAACTTCCAGATACTGCACGGATACTGGGGTATTATGTATACGCCGCGCTGACGAAACCTATGACACTTTTGAAGCAATAGTGTTCAGGCCACAATCTGAATTTTTTTTTTAGCACTCGTAACCTATTCGAAAAATGGCACGCTATAAACGAACGTCAGCCAAAGACTATCTAAAAGATAATGACATCTCGGCTTGCACATTGACGCGTTTTTTTTTTCCCTTTATTTTTCACATTTTGGTCGGCATTTATTGATTTCATTTCCACCGTGCCTATGCATCATAACCACATTAGGTTTCGTCCGATCTTTCATTATATTTAAAAAAAATATTCGCATCTCGGAGAACGACAATTCGATATAAGCCCGAATCAAGTATGACAACATTTGTCTAAATATACTCGAAATTTTCTAATATCAACATAACCCTGAAAAACATGGGTGTCTTCGGACAAATAGAGTACTAAAATGACTGCACGTAACTGGCATACATTTAGCCCACTATCGGAATAGTTATAGTAACTGTATTACGATGGTCATACAGCCTGGAACGTCCTCTGGACATTGTTCAATACGCTTTATCTCAGAAACGTACAAGCACTCGTAGCGACGAACCGTTTTCATCCCCTGGGAAACTTGTTTGGGCGATAGCCTTAAAAATCTCGTTTTCAAGAAATTGCGGTGCCGGCGTATTTAGTTGTGATCAGCGTTGTTTGTGATGAAAACAATGAGACAGCTGCAAATAAGTATATATTAGAAATATTCGGTTTTGGAGAGAAACTAGTCTTGTGCTTTACAAGTAGGTGTTCTACCACAGAACGGTCACTGCTTGAAACTTCGGATTCGCTCGCAGGATTTCAAGCTGGACGGTTGTGCCCTCGCGATCTCCGACTTCAGCGTAGCTCCCGCCGACTGGTTCGCCCTCCGCGGTCTCCTGACGCCGTGCAGCTCTCGCATTGTGGCACCCCGCCCTTGGATTGCTTCGACCGGATCCCCACTTTCCGATCTCCTTCTTTTTTTCTCTCGTTGGCTGGCTTCTTCTCCGTCTATTTTCCTTCTATTCTTTTTATCCCTCCTTCTTTTTCCCTATATCTTTTATTCCCCATATCCCATTCCTCTGCTGACCTGTTGAGGTGTCCTCGTAAGGAGAGACAGTTACGGGTCGGCACCTTTCTTTTCTTTTCTTCTGTTATAACCACTTATATATAATATATATATATATATATATATATATATATAAACTTCGGAAACAGGCTATGTGAATGATCGTTGATAGATTGATATGTGGGGTTTAACGTCCCAAAACCACTATATGATTATGAGAGACGCCGTAGTGGAGGGCTCCGGAAATTTAGACCACCTGGGGTTCTTTAACGTGCACCCAAATCTGAGCACACGGGCCTACAACATTTCCGCCTCCATCGGAAATGCAGCCGCCGCAGCCGGGATTTGAACCCGCGCCCTGCGGGTCAGCAGCCGAGTACCTTAGCCACTAGACCACCGCGGCGGGGCTATGTGAATGATCGTGTATATTGGGAAGAGTCTCCTTAGCGCATGTAGTGTAGCATGGCAGAAGCGTAGAATCGCGCCTGGAGTCAAGACCATCAAGTGCGCAACGAGCATGGGCTTCGAAGGCCCACACATTACAAAGCGTTGAGACATATTTCACCGGTATCATCAGTAAGGAACTCCGAAAAAATGAGAAGCTGCGTAGGTTCGCGTACTGAGCAATTGTACTTGCAATAAGGTATTCTACGATAGTTTCAAGGACCCAATGGTACGAGCAGTGACGTTCATTTTCCGGCGGCAAAGTTGAGACATCTGGCTTGCGAGGCGAGGACGCTACAGTGTAGGCGAAGCTCAAGCGTCGTACAAGTTTCCCGACCTTGAACCAGATTTTTTTTTCTTTTCTTTTTTTGCCGAGTCGACCAGGGTAGCCAATAATAAGTTATCAACGCTTCAAGTATATGCACCGAGGGTTGCACGTCTCGGTGCTCCTGCAGATGAGCATTCGCGACACCACTTTGCGGGCGGTTGCCTCGCGTTCAATGGTCATTAGGCATATACTTCAATACAGGCAACGCGGAGTTCTGCAGTACATTTCAGTCTGCATTAAACGACAGCCAGCTAGCGAGTGGGTTATTTTTATCGCCTTCACTGCCCTTCCCATCTTTCCAAGCAGCCGCTATAGTGTATTATTTCCTAAAGGGAAGAATACACTCAGCTACACACGCGCATAACAGCGCAGAGGTTCATTGATATGTGGGGTTTAACGTCCCAAAACCACTATATGATTATGAGAGACGCCGTAGTAAAGGGCTCTGGAAATTTCGACCGCCTGGGGTTCTTTAACGTGCACCCAAATCGGAGCACAAGGGCATACAACATTTCCGCCTCCATCGGAAATGCAGCCGCCGCAGCCGGGAATTGAGCCCGCGACCTGCGGGTTAGCAGTCGAGTACCTTAGCCACTAGACCACCACGGCGGGGCGTAACAACAGCACATAGGTGGTCAAGGACAAAGTGGAACGGCAAACATGGGCGTCATCAACCGTATATACTGCACTGCTTTCAATTGTGAATCGACTCTTGAGATATTTACACGGATTGCGAAGCGTGAGGAGGAGAGCAAGATATATATAGGAAAAGAAAACAAAGATGTCAGTTGTAATTCTTCCTGCTTCAATAAGGTATGCCGATTCTTAAATATTTCGGCCCAATATTCAGTCTGTATAAATTATTGACACCCGTTTAAAATCCTAGTTTTCTTGGGCTCCTAAGCTACCATGCGGCACCGCTGGCCGCCATAGGCACTAACGTGGGAGGTCAGTGTGACGTCATGCTAAGTCAAACACCGCGTTAGCTTTCTTTTGCTCTCAATGTAATACATTCATAAAAAACAAACTAGGGGGCTGGAAATAAAACAGAAACTTTTGCGCTCTGAGTTGTATACTGAGCAAGTACGGCCAATGATCTGTTCATTGTGCCGCTTTTAAATACATTTTAAACACACATTTAAATAATTAAATACGTCACGTGTTGCCTTCGCTCACTCGATGCAGCGTCACATTTCATTTTTTTTAAGACGATAGTCTTTCTTGCGATACTTCAACGCATAAATTTTGGTCTGCCTGCCTATCTGTGTGTCTGTCCTCCTGTCTTAGTCTGTCAACCGATTCAGCAGAATAAGTTTAACTCCTTTCTCAACGACCAGCCATTTCGATCTGGTTTCTGCGTTCATACGAGCGAACATTGTCAACAAAAACGCGAATATTACGCATACCTGAGGCACAAGATCAATGCGTATGTATTGAGCAGTGTATTTCTTTATTTAAGAAAATGCACAGATACGGAATTTTAAAAAAAAACGCGGTGCTTATTGCGCTGCGTTGACGACATGACACCGCATGCTAATTAAGATACGCTTCTTATGTACAGTTGCATAACATTTTTGTAATAACACGTCTAAATAGACGTGTCATAAATATTTATGCAATATGTTAAAATAACCTCGGGTCGAAGGACGATGCTTGCTGCTCCTTGTTTCCTGCTAGCGCCAAGTTCCGTGGACCTCGTCAAGCCGTTTTGCGGCTTTTAGTTCACGGCCCTCAACATCTGTATTTTTCGGAGTCTGATTACGAAATAAAACGATTCTGATGAGAATATGAACTTGGAAAATAACGCCGAAAAACCGATCCTGCCAGGTCACAATACCTTACGCTAACGTTGACGCATTTATTCAATCCGAAAAAAAAAAAAGAACGTCCTCCGCTTCGAGATTGTACAGCCCACAACTGACCAATATTTTACGAATTCTTCGCCAACAAAACAGTCTTTCAAAAAGCGTGTCCGAATAAGTACCGGGGAAATACCATATTTGCTCGCTGCCTTCATAATTACTTTTCATGTGACGGTTAGACGTCCGAGAATCGCTAGAGATGTTTACACCAGCAACTGAAGATACCAAATTAAGCGTTATTTTAATTGACAGCCGGATTAAATGGGAGAATCCAAGTCCTTGCAGCGAAAAGCCCACTGATAAATATGGAAAAGTAATCGAATCCGAGCAACTCTATCAGCAAAACTGACACCAAAGCGCACATCAACAATTAGCGGACGACCTGCATGACGTCACTGTTCACACCCATTGCCGCGGTTATTCTCCAGCGCAGTCCGAAAACCCATCAGTGCTCCGATCGGATTCCATCACAGCGCTGATATTCCCGGCGTCCACTTTTCCGAATCTCAAAAGGAGCGCCGATTATGTCATTTGATCTGACTGCTAATTACAGAAATAGTTTCTTTAATTACCGCAGTAACTGATGACTTCAGTGATTTTCAGATGTTTGCCATAAAAAGTAATTATTATTGCGGGAAGCGACTACCACTTTTCTCCTATCTTCTAGGAGTTTTGGACGGGAATAGCTGATTATAATTACCACTTAAACTTACTACATACGCGTTACTTCCCAGCCAGGTCATTGAAAAGCATCTACAAGCGGCATGTACCGAAAAGATGCTACGTCACTATGTGGTACAGACATTGCTGAACCACGTGGTACGTGCGTATACAATCGATAACACATCCCAAACACGCCGATCACTTGCACGTATACCCCCTCCCCCCCTCCTCATACGAGGCGAGCTACGGTGACCGATACAAGTGCTTTCGGCAGACAAAAGGTGTTCTCATTCATTGCCAGACTAAAACACTGCCGCCTAAACCGATTTCAGCGAAGGACTTCCAACAACGACCAAAGTACGCATTCACTTCATTAGCGCCATTCGTCTCCCCCGGCGTTATTCTTCATGCAGAGCACATGCACTCTTTGTGTGGAGGTTCAAAATGTGTACAACCAAAATCGCGCTCAGAACTAGTGAAGCCGGGCCGTAGCCACAATTTCGTTTCGGTGAAGGAGCTGATCCGATTTCCCCCAAATGCGTGTTTGCTACTTTTGGGTGTGTGCGTGTACACACGCTTTCAAAATTCGGGGCTTGCAACCAATTAGCTTACGTACAGATCAGTTCTGCGTAAAGTAACATGCATTGTGCAACTGGAAATCAACTGTCACGGCTGGTCTGCGTCGTCGTATCAAGCTGAACAATTCAGTAATACAGGGGGAATCCAGGCGACTGAACCGCAGAAGCGATAGACGGTGTGTCGTAGTGTGGAACAGCTGTGCACGCCGAGTGCGCCGACATTTAATAAGGACGAACTGAGGGGGCACGCAGCGTGTTCTGTCGAAATGCAACCGCAGTGGATCATTAGAGCACCGAAGGGACGGTCGACCCAGATAAGACACGCATCGGACGACCGTGCGCCGTCGGACATAAACACCGGCATGCCACACGTTCCCTACGCCCCCTCGGTATTTCGCGGCCTACTACGGACACACAACTGTGAACACAGATTACAGCTGATCCGCGCCCGGACCAAGGAAACCGGTTCTTCGACGCGAGGAATCTGCCGAGGCATCAACAGAAAATCGTTGAAGCCTTCCCGCGCCAAACAAACGCGACGCAAATAATATTCGGCCAACACGGGCCAAGGGGGAGGGGTCTCGCGTCTTCGGTGCAGTTGGCCTTTCCGGCAACACGGCGTCGCGGTGCAAAGCCCATTCACTCCGTGTGTTAATTTGCACACGAGGCTGCAGGCATACTGTGGCACTGCGCACGCGCTACACAACACGGAAAAAATGTAACCCTCAAAATGTCAACAACGAAGCGACTGCAGTGGCTCATGCATTGCTCAGGACGAGCGTGTACTGCAACGTCCGATGCGCGGCAGTATGCTCCGTGATATGGACGATCCTGGCACCGTATAGTCCTCAGCGCGTCTGGTGGGTAGTCGGAGAGAGGCGAAAACGAAATCATCTCGGGAGCCCAGCACCGAGCATTCCGTCGAAGCCCTTTTTGGTCGCGGCGCCCGAGACGGCTCTAGGCCTCGCTCGCTGGTTGCTCGTCTGCTCGCCGCCGAACGCGCACCACTCACCTTCGATGCAGACGACGTGCTCGCGGATCTGTTGGGCCAGCAAAGGATCCGGAATGACTTCCAGAAGGTCGTAGATGGCGTAAATGCTCGGGTGGACGCTCTCAAAGCGCTGGATCTCCTGCCGAATGGCCAGAGAGTTGTTATAGTACGGCTGCGTTCGGTTGTTCATCGCTAGCGCTGATCATAAGGCCACCACAAAACACTCCATCGCAGCACACACTGACAGAACACTCTACATGCACCGAAGTTCTGGCACCGTCATCCCTACGCAGCACGGCTGATGAGACACAAGCACACACCGGCCGCTAGCGGCACTTCGGCAGTAGTCCCGTGAAGGCGGCAGACGCGAGCGTGCTGAAAGCACACGGACGCAGACAGACAGACGCGAAGCGAAAACGTTTCATAGTAGCGTCACTATAGTCGCCGTTCAACAAAACGCCAGTTGGCGCCGCTTGAGGGCCTTTAGCGCCCAAAGCGTCATCTGCAGTCAAGCCTAAACAAGAAGCGGAAATACTCAACAATTCTTTAGCTATCCCATAGTTGCCAGATGATGGGTACAGTATCTTCTAAATTTGTTGTTTGTGTTCCGACAGCACAAAATACTGATATACCGCTATGAAAGTCAATTTACACTATATCATAAATGCTTTTTATACTTCTGCGATTTTATTAAAGAAACAACACAGTGCTTGATGAGATATTTTTGGCATTTACTGTAAAATTAGTTCTGTTTCACCAAATGAAAACACGCTAGCCAAATACATGATTGCAAACATTGCGTCTATGAATTAACCAGGGCCATCTTGTAAACGTACCTAATATTCGAAGCACTACTTCTGTACGAAAGTCCCCCCCACCCTTTATTTTTTGGCGAGTACAAGAAAACAAAACACATAAATTTGCCAGAAAGTTGTTTTTGCAATGACACACACAAAAAGGAAATGTCAATTTTTTATTTGCTAGTCATACCTTTGGCTCCTATATGTACAGTATAACCTACATCAGTTACGAAAGTCAAGATCAGGCAAATCACTGAAGGTAGTTCCTAGAGCCCTTGTTTCCTCTTCATTTCCTTTATGGCCTCCTGAAAAGTAGACAGAGGGGACGTGACAGCAAAGTGGAAGAGCACCATTTCCCCTGACCTACTTGCTTACACAGGTCAGGGGGAATAAGTATTTCCCCGGTCTGCAATCAACTGTAGATATTACATCATAATGATTGGTCTGAAAATGGGTGAGTGTTTTATGACTGCCTGATCTGATATATCAATCACACGTCATAAACCATGAGGGATCAGTAAATTACAATTTCACCAGTGCTGTCCCCCAGCCAAAAGGCTGTTTGGCTCTGGAACAGCACCAGAGAAATATGAGAATGGCATGTTGGTCCCGAAAAACTAGACATGATGAATGGCAGCAGCTGGAACTGTCTGAGCAGAACATATACCCCCCCAAAAAAAGACCACTGCATTTCAGCTGTTGTTAAATTTTATTTGTGGATGCACCAATCTGCAGTGTCTCCGTTTTCATATGTTCACGCACGTAACGGTGGTAGGGCACATCTTTTTCAGACTGGTCACTACATAGAGGTGTGGCGGTTGGGGCCAGTTGGTATGACACGACGATAGTTATAGCACGAGAACAGAACGACAAAACTTCTCTCTTTGTCGTCGTTCTGTTCTCGCACTATAACTATCGTCATGGTCACTACAGTCAGGCAACACGACTGAATGCTACATGCTTCAGCTCACCTCTAACTTTCTCACTTTATCCGATGAAATATCCTTTGCTTTCTCAGTTGTTCGTCCGATCCTTTCAATGAGTGCTCTCAGGAGGTTAGATGTTGACATCAGCTCAAGGCTTTCCTGCCCTGTGAAATGAAATAAGGCAGGCAGCGATATGCAAATGACATGAATATATACATCGCTAGAGTCCTAAGCCCAAAATTGTTTTGATTCATTATTTGAGGAGTTCCACCACGCTTGCGCTACACAAACTTTATAACCAATGCATTCATATCCCACTTGCCACATTTAAACACCAGTACACTGTATATGTATATCTCATAGAGCTTAATACAATAATACCTAGAGAGGATTCTGGCACTACGATCGTGTACCCTCATGGGAATTATGGGAAGTACATGCTTCGGATTGGATCGCGTTAGCCAGCGAACTGTCTACTGATCTTTTTCTAGTTTCAGTTTCATTCTTCGCCTAGCCTAGAGTGGGTAGTAGGGTGGGTGCAAAGAACTGAAGCTGCGCCTTTGTTGTTCAAAGAGGCTGAAAACTGCTACGCCTTTCAATTTACTGCAACGCTGGAACTGTATAAGTCGTGTTTGACAGTTTAAGCATCTTTCCACTCCCCGCTGTGCATAGATGTAGCGTCCCATGTCAGTGTAGGATATATTACATCGAGTTAACATATGTTGTCAATGCGTCTTGCCAAAATTCGTTGAAATTAACTGCAAAGCGACGGCGACGCGAAGTAGACGCATCGCCACACTCTTCTGACTCGACTTCACAACAAAACGAGAGATGCGTTAGGGGCAGGCCACTTGAATAGACGCACCTGGCATCGCAGCAGATGAAATGTTTAGTGTTTCTCATTTAATACTGTGCTGTTATTTTCATAAATAGATATTGCATGCTTTTGAGGGCGAAACAAGGATTTTTGTTTTGAAATATTGTAAAGAATAATTCATTAAAGCTTGATGCCAAATCCGGAATGCAACGGCAGATCAATGCATACCCTGGTGGTTAAATTCGTCCAGGTTTCACATTTACCGCCTAGTCACAAAAACTTTTTGCATTAAAGTTTGCATGGAAAAAAATGAAGTAAGATTCAATTAGACATAACTTCATATCACTTTCTTTTACACTTAGCAAACAAGCGTCGCGAATCTCAAGAACCTGATCCATTTGAAGCAGATCGGAAGCCTGTACTTCTCGTAATTCCCATGGGGGTACAAGCGCCACTGAAGGAGACTGCGTAGACACTAGCACCCGATTCCCCTCTAGGTAATAATGAATGAAACACTATGGTATATCTGGTAACACTTCCCTGTAATACCACTGCTACGTTAGCAAGGGAAATTAAAAGCTATTAATCATTTAGAAGTACTTCAGTTTTAGAGACATGTAATTATGAATAGTAAAAACTGTGAATGGTATCCTTGCTTACTGGAATGAACAGCTCCATTTTTTCTTCACGGTGAGACTGAATGAAGGAAATTAAATGCATTCTAAAGATCCACAAATGGGAAAGAGGAAGATAAAGGTGTAACACATATTTTGCTTTCAATAAATACTGATCGTTTAACCCAGTATGTATGATCTGTCCGACTCATGGCCAATCCCCCAGAGTGGGTAGGTGCCAATGTTCCAAGGAGCATCACCATCATCCACATATTTGTGACACTTCACTACTCAAAAGTAAGTTGACCATATATTTAAAAATTTATTTCAATACACCTCCACTGATGTGAAAAGATAGAGATTGGTCATTCTAGATTCTTGCGAGTATGGCCTTAGGGATCTGCATTGGTTATTCAAAGATAGCACGTACGACACATTTAAAGCACTTGGCAAAAGTAAGGCCTTCCAAATGTGTCCTGAGCTAACAGGTAAGCTTATGAACATTAAAAGTGCTTCATTGCTTCCCACAATCGAACTGCGTTGTCTCACATATATGGTGTTTGTGAGTCATCATGCAAATGTGGTGTGTGCTTAGCTACATAACGCATTCAGCTGTCAGGGACAACACTCCCACATGCAGTGACCCCATATGTGTGCATGATGCCATTCTTATTTTCACGGCTTCAGCTGTAAAAATCTTTGCTGAGTGTACTGGCATATGCAGCTACCACTGCCTTGTCAGTACTTTATTTCGAAGCATCCACAGTGATCTCAAAACATTGTTATTTTGTATGTTATGCCATTCTTCATTTTACATTTTTGAGATGAGTCAATTAACAAATATGCCATGATGAGTACAGCTAGCTTCTCTCGAAAATGAGCGTGACAAGTGTTACTGCATCAACTAAGTATTTTTGCTCATTATGATCGCGATTATAGGTTAGGTTTCTTTGGTCGTGGATACAGTGGATAGCTAATTATGGATAACCCACTGGGAGGTATGTGCCACAGATTGACACTCTACAATAGAACGACGAGAACACACGTGGATAATCTTAATGCAGAGGCGTTAAAAAAATCTGACATCAGCAGCGTTGTCTTGACGAATGCAAATAATAAATGTCAGGGCGCCAGCAGGAATAGAACCAAAGCACTTTGCATGGCAATCAAGCATTTTACCACAGATCCATGCCAGGACTAAGAACTAATTTTCAAATAGACCCAAATGTTTGTGAAACGTCAATTGTGGTTGCAGTGCTGGCCATTCAATTTTATAAACATTACACATGTTCTCCTATGATACAGCTGTCTCGTCGGGTTATTGTTAATTGTAGTTAGGGGCGATGCGCTTAAGTGCATTTATGTAGCAGTGTCCAGAACTACCATTACCGCGAGCAACAGTGCTTCATATCAGCTTATCGCTTCATGTGTTGCTAATACTCATATTCCTGAAGGCATCATTGCACAAGTGCAAACTGGTTATATAAACATCTACAACTGTTCAATATATGTCTGTGCATGCAACATTTGGACATATATCTAGCGTCAGTTCATAACGCACCGCTCAATAAACAAATTACTACATGGTCCACTTCCTTCCTTAAGTGGGATCAGCCAAATTTTTCATGTTGATAAAACCAGCTTTATGAAGTTTATAGCATAGGCTTCTTTAAAGAACAAAATTACGTTAGCCATACCGAGAACAGGCTTTCTAAATCAGATCAGCAGTTTTATTATATGTGTACTTATTTTTGAAGCAGGATGCGGATCAAGCAATTTATGCAAATGCCAACTTTAGTGCAATATCAGTGAATGCTTGCGAGAAAGCATTCCAAGATGTGTGTTTGGGCGATTGGCACTCACCTTGGCAGTGCCCCAAACCATTCCTATAATGTTGTGCGTGTACTGATAAACTTTCCACAATGCATTCATATCAACTCACCCATCTCGTAAATTTTTGAAGGCACATGCGTAGCAAACTGTTCACCATTGTGAGGGTGATTCTGATTAATGTTGACTCGTTGGATATTGCAACAAAGACAAAGTCGGAAGAAGGGAGTTACAAGCGACAGGCACCAGTAACCTCCTGAAAACAAGGTGGTGCTGCTATTATGTTATTCACCAGTTGTAAAGTGATCCCTTCCTTTTTTTTTTCAACATTTAACATGTGTACTTTCGCTTTTGATAGTCTGCTGAGGAATCTGTGGAACAACTGGCACTGCAATAGTATTTATGAGACGTGTGGACCTTAATAAATCTTAGTTTAAAGTCAGCGCTAGTATTTCTCCAGACCTTTATTTGCGTTTTTTTTTGTCACTCTTTTTTGTTTTGTACTCTGCGAGTCCCAATGCAGCTGTGCCGACTCGTCAATTTTGTCTGTGTTTCTGATATTGCAATCATGCTCTTTTCAAACAAAGGGCATATAATAACACAAGCATCACCGCATCCAAAATACGCTGTGCCGTGCACCTGCACTGCTATAAAGCATAGCTATTGAATAATTGTCCCACTGAGCCATTCAACAATGTCCCTGTTTATGTATGCGACATTGATTCGTTTGCAATAATAGTTTTTTTCTTACGCTGGCAACACAGACTGCCCAAATTGATTGTTATCTAAAGCGATACTCGGAGAAACAGTTGCTCCAGCAAGTCATCACACCAAATAAATCGAGGCTACAGCAGCGGTAGCTTACCGAGCGCTTTCCCACGCAGCATTACGTGAGCTGTGAGCTGTGCGGCACGTCTGAAAGGATACGAATCTGCAAGCTGAAAGGAATACGCAGAAACTAATGTAAGATCGCTATACGTGCATGTCAGCAACAGTCCATTTAATAAACCAGTAGAGCTCACCCTTTGAATTAGCTGCTCGTTGTGAAGCAGGTATCTGCAAAATGAGAACGATTATAAGCCGCGAGCAACGCTCCTCCACTATTGGCAAGGTGTTTTCTTACAGTCGCAAGCGGTTAAAGTTAGCGGCACGCTACAACGCGAACAATTGTCAGTCTTACCGTAAAAGCACGCGTAAAACCATTGCTGACGCGTGGTTAGGCAGGTGAATATTATAATGACATGAGTTTACGTCCGCTTTCTGCTAGCGATGTGCGCGGCCATCTTCACAACGCTCCCAAACCCTTCTGTCGAGGCTAGAGAGAGAGCACGCGCGGCGACAGCGCCGACCACAAACGGCACGAACCCTCCAACCCGAGGTAACTCACCATTGCCGACAATCATCGCTTGTCTGTTCGCGATCAACATTGGCTTAACGTAGCTCGGTTTAAATTGTTACAATCGCTAACTTCGCAGACCCGGCATTTTGAAGAGCAGCTCGTCAGCTGGCACGCTTGTCTGCCTTCGCAGCTATGCTCCACAAGAGTATGTCTTTAGTTTAGACAATCCGGTGAGTACACATCACGACCTCTTCGTACTCATTAATCTTTCACCGCTTCCCTGCTGAACTTTATCGGCGAGTTTGCATGGACACCGCGTTTCTCTGTCGCCTGCTGCACGAGCGAAAAAAAAAAAATTGATTGCCGCGTTGAAGTAACGAGTTTTCTCTGGTAACGTGCTGCCTCAGCACTCCGCCCATAAATGCGCGTGCTCCGCGCTCACCACGTTTGCCCATCAGCTGTGCGGTTCTGCAGTCGCTCCCAAACGGATAGCGGCAAGCAGCCTATATATTTCTACTGTTCTCTGCAGTAAAGATGTCCGAGGCCGGTGCCACGTTGATCGAAGGAATCGGCGACGAGGTGTTGCTGTTTGCATCCGTCTCGTTGACATTTGTTGTCGGTCTCCTTGTGGCCATCTACATCCAGTCGGTTTTTCGGGCACGCAGTGAAGCACAGAATCAGGTAAGTTGTAGTGCTTCATACCAGCGTCACGTTCGTCACACTTCAAAACCGTACACGTGAGGGCAAGACATGATGGGTGTTCTATCGTACATGTACTAATCGTTGATGTTTCACTACGCCACATGAATGTTACTCAGTTTTCTTTTTTTAAACACGCACGGTTGTTGTGTTCGTACACTTAGGTTGAAACCGGATGGCTCCGCATTTAGTCAACATAAAGCCGTACCTTGATTGTCCCACTGGCGCCTATTGTTCTGTCCCGCAGTCTACGCGGCGGGACGTCAACTCAGCGCAGAATGGCAATGCCCGTGTCACGGCCGGCGCGCCGTTTGGGGCTCGTGCATCGCCTAGGCAGACTGCTGAGCTCGCTCCTGGAGACAGTAGCGAAGCGGTGGAGTCTGCGACGAGCGATTCTTCTTCAGCCAGTCGAGACCGCGGTGACGACTCCCGACCGCTGCTGCCGCAGGAGTGCGAGGAACGCGGCACCGAGGAAGGAGAGCTGAGCCCCGACGTCGTTCGTCAGAGGCGGCTCGAGTTCATCGAGAGGAGTGCTCGCGTCGAGAGCATCAGCGGCGTCGAACCGGTGGAGCCGGACTCCGGGGAAGAGTCGGCCCACTCCACCGACGAAGCAGCGCCGGCAGCTCGAGAAGAGGAGGGCTTCGCCATCCGCCTCAAATACTTGAATGACACCGAGCGCTGCGTTAGGGGCATGCCAGACGAGACTGTTGGATCGTTCAAGAGGTGGGTAGCCTGTGTACCCATTTTCTCTTTGCTAGGGGTCACGAAATTAGTCATGAACAGTGTGTCAGGTGGAGGGCCCGTATTGTTTTGTCCTTACCGCTGTGTTGTCTTGAATGGGCCTATCTTTTGTCCATGTCCTTTATATACGCTACTATATGTTATCATGCTTTCATTCCAACAAGCCCAAATCACTACCCTCCTCGAGCACCCCCATTTTGGTGCTATGGTTTCAGAAAAGGGTCTTTAGTAAAGTCTATCTCATTCCGTCTTTTCATCGAGAGTGGGTTGTGGCCCCAATAATTTCCTTGTCGGGATGCTGACTCTGCTCTGCAGCTTGTCTAAAACAGCTACTGTGGTCCATTATCTCACCTGTGAACATTGTTTTTGTATTAACAAAGCCTGATACTTTCCTGTAGTGCTAATCACTTTGTGGCATTCGATACTTAAAGGGACCCACAACTGGCCTGAACAGGTGATTATATTACGGAGGAAAAGAATAGCATGAATTAGAGTGACAGGTGACAGCATACTTTTCGCGATGTGAGTAGGATTTGTATTTTTAAATTGCGTTCAAAGGTAAACAAAACTGGCATGTCTTGCCCCTAGCACCAGAGCCATGAACCACAATTAGGAAGTCCTAATAACTTTGCTGTGATTATTTAAAGCACACCGTAATAAGGGCTTAAATTTCGAATATGTATGTTATTGCTCGTTTTCGTTTGTTCCGATGTGGCTTTCAAGGTAAAAGAATTACAGCATGAAAAGAGGCACTACTTTCGTGGCCTCTGCAGGAAAACGAGTGCAGTTGCGCATGCAGGCGGCCCCGCAGCATTTCCAGAGTAGCTCAATTCTCGTCACGTCGGGCGCTTTGGACGAAGCACGCGAGCTTTTGAATGCATCGCTGCGGTGCGCGAAATGCCGCCGACCTACTGCTCTGTAGAGAATTGCTTCATGCGGGCTGCTAGTAGAGGTGATGGTGGCGGCCCGCCTGATTCATCGCTACCGCTGTCGTCCGTCCAAGCATGTCGCTCTGGCGCTACTTGATAGGGGTCCAAATTTTGCGGTCGCATGCAAGCCAAAATTCGTTCCTCCAACTTGCTTAAGTTGTCAAGAGATGACATATTGAAGCCGTTCAACTACGGCCATGCGTGAACTACTATGCGGGAATTGTTGATCCTTTTTAAAGGCGTGCGTTTCGTTTTTAGAAGACTTGGCTAAATTCGAAATAAGGACCTGTGCAGGACCGAAAGTACTTGCGTAAGAAGCCCCCGGAAAATCCTGTAGCTCTTGTAAGATAATTTAGCACACTAGAAAACAGTGGTGGCAAGAGAGCAGGCTTGACAAACACAACAGTACGTGTTTGTACTTAGGTCTTCACATTTCATCACTGCTGGCCTTACACTGGCGTATAATCGCTATCTCATCCACTGTTTGCAGCATGTCTCCTTGAGACATGCTGCAAACAGTGGATGAAAATTTTGATTATAAATGTTCTGCGGTGTCTTCCGCGTTACCATTCCATGATTACAAGCTCTACGCGATAAGCCTTCTGTTGCACTAAAGAAAACGGGTATCGTAATTATTGGTTGTGGGTCTCTTTAAGCATTCCCTATGCACTACAATTTTTAAAAACTGGCAATAGGGCTGCTAAGCCTGTCAAAGCTGTGTTCTTTACACCATTTAGGAACAATCATCTCTGAATTGTCTCATCTGTGGAGAGGCTCATTTCAAAGCAAAGACAAATGCAAAAAAAGAGAGACATATTAAGGTGACTGCTTGTCTTTCACCTTCTCTTTCCTTTTCGCTGCTCATTTGTCCAGCAAGATTGAGTTGCTAATTTTACTTACAGGCTTACTCAGTCTTTAGTGGGCCATGACACCAATGTTTCTAGGTTACCTGTATGTACGTATTGCACAACAAGGTGGCAAAATTTAAGCACATTTGGTGCAGTAAGACATTTTAAATTGAATCCTTCAATTTTGCAGTCAAGCAACACAGCATTGTGGCAGCCTTAACTTGTGACCAAACGAGACATTCGAAAATTGAATTTTTGAAGTAAATTGAAGTAAATTGAAAAATGTGGAAAAGTTTGGACAACCTCGAAGACATCATGGTCGCTATGCATTATTCCTAGGTGTTCATATGCGTTTGATTTGTTGCTCAAGTTGTGTACCGCACAAGTAAAAGATTTATGGTCACAATGCAAGGGTGATGTGCTTACTGCGTTGTGTACCAGGACACGCAGAGAAACACATCCAGCACAGTTTCAAAGCAGTGAAATCAGTATTGTCATATGCTTTGGCGTGCAATTTTGTGATGTCACGCAGTGGCATGCCAGATTGGTTACACAGCCAATGCATATGACTTAGAAACAGCACCTTTAGATTGTAAGTTCACAAGAAATCTGCAGCACAATTCTTGATGAGTTCACCTTGTAGACTGCCCACTTCGGCCTCCCCTGATTGGCTGGAGCTTGGCGAGCAGCATGCCGTCTATTTCCTGTTCTCCTCCTGCAACGCCATTTTAAAGGGGTATTGACACCTTTTTCGGAGGCGAGTTTACTCTGCCATACAAATCTCCTGGATACAGTGAGCAAGTGTAACGCTCAGCAAATGCTAAGATATATTATTGTAATATTGAAGTCAATTTTCTTGGGGTGCACCTACCAACATCGACACTAACTTGATGTCAGGCTACTGTACTAATCCTGGTGACTTCACACAGAAGTCTGACAAGTTGTGATGACATCAAGCACCAAAACACAATAAAATAGTGCCTTGCGCGTCGCCCTGTTGATCATCTGACTGTGCAGTGGTGCGGTCACTGTCATCCAGCATACCTGGGAAGCGAGCTAGCTGAGTTTGGAATAGTGTATGTGCACAAGAATACAAGATATACAAGGGCACAGGAATCGTTTCATATCGAATTTGTCGTCATGGCATCAATATTTTGCCCTGCAAGGTCTTGCGCCAGTGAAACGGGAAACAATAGGTGCAAGTTCCACCGGTTCTCGTTCGATCCGGCACTGAGACAAACCTTGGTCGACATCGTGCGCCGCGGCTGGACAGAGACTGGATGTCAACCAAGTGGAGTTTACTCTCTTCGCTGCCCTGCACTCCGAACGTGTACACGTGCAAAGTGCAGTTGCTGATTGACTTCTTGTCAACAAAGAACCTGCACCTCAAATTGATGCCATTCTAATGTTGCGCCCCGCTGCCACGACAATTGCCACACATCCAGTGCACAGCAGACGATAGAAAAAGCAACTCACAGACGGAAATACGTCCCGAAAACTTGCCCGTGCACATACTACATACTGCCTGGTGGTGCTGCTGATACCATGTTGTGACATCGGGGTATTGTGGGAACCAAAACGAGCTTTCCAAAAGCATGCTGTAATTCATTTTTAAAGGCACACTCATGCTTGCCGATACATTTCCTATGCTTTTGGGAGCTTGGTTAATCATTTGACATAAAAAACTAAAGGGGAAAAATTTCATGTCAATACCCCTTTAATGTCGCAAAGCTCGTGCAAATCTCTGCATGAACCAAAGGAATGGAATGCATTTCACTGCAATGAATGCTGTCCCCAGAGATCCACCTTTGGACACACGTCTCGCAGGCTGTGCATCAACTCACTCACGTTAGCCCTTAAATTATGTTTCATGCAACCGCCCGCCTAATATACATGGAAGTACACATTCCCTGCATCATTGTCAGACACCTAAACTTGCTTGTACACAAGTTAAGACTCATCAAGTTTTTTTTTTTAGTGTCCCAGTACTGTGTATTTCTTCCACTTTTTCTTTATGTTGAGAATGTGCTGGCGGTACATAAACGTTGTCTAGAGTGCTATGACATTACGGCTCACTGCTCTTTCGAGTAACTGAATGCTCTCCATCAAAGTGGACATGTTCACAAAGTGGGTACATCAAGAATAGCTCTCCTGCTCGCTTTCTCTTCTCTCAACAAATTATGCCATGTATTGAAAAATCACATGTAGCACGCCATTGGCTGATTTAAACGTGGTGCGCTCGCTCGTTACAGAGATCGTTGCAGGACTTTTCCGTGCGTGCGTACACGATCACATTGAAAAAGCTGCGCATTCGAAAAAAAAAGGGAAAAAAAGTGCTCAAGATCACGAGGCCTGCGCGACGTTTTTCTGTGGCCCTGCCATTTCTCCCTGCTTAGCTTCCAGCGCTTTCGTCTGGATGAGAGAATGTAATTGCAGCATGTGACAAACCTTTCTAACTTCACTCCCACTGGACGGATTCTAAAAATTTTTGTGGTGTTGAATTCGTGAGGCATTAAACTCTCCCAGCGAATTTATTCCATGGTTATTTGAAAAAGTGTTTCAGGGCCCCGTAAGATTCTGATTGGGATGTAAGTGCTGTCCTCTAGCTTCACCATCGCTCGGTGAAGCCTGTTTGGGTTAGAAGTAATGCTTCATGATTAGCTTACGGCGATCTACAACACTCTTAGGTGTGCTCAGAATAGTGTTGTAAAAATCTGCTCCAGACTGATGGTCTGCAAATAGACTTTGTAAAAGGAAATGATGCCATGGAAACCTTCAGGAGTAGTCAAAAGCATCGTCTCTGCACTACATGAAAGTTGTGCTGAGCTCCTCAGAAAGTGCAAGTGATGAAGAAGTGTATGGTGTTGCATAATTCGTGATCAAACCAAGGGGTAGAAACTGGTGTTGAGCACTTTCAAAAAGTGAAAATGATGGTAAGCTACTCTGGAAAATGATGGTAAGCTACTCTGGAAGCACATAAGTTTGTGGATTATCATAACTTTAGCGCATGTTCAAGTTCTGTTTGAGAGAACTCCAGAAAAAATTCATAATAGCTTACTAAAGATGTAAAGAACGCTATTGGTTAGCAAGAAAACCAGACCAAACACCAATCAACGTTTCCAACTTCTTCTTTTGCAGTGCTGGCCTGCACGCGTTTGTTACTAATTCACCTTTTTTCAACAAAAGATGATGAATATTAACATCCATAGTGTGCTGTTATTAAGTGATCCTTGCCCAGCTGTTTCTTCCCAGTTTTCTTTCGAGTTCTGTTACAGAGTGAACTTATTGTAGTTGTGGATCGTTATGGGACAGTTCAATTACCCCTGTGGACAAGTAATTTGAGGTTGCTTAACACATCGGTTTTACAGAAATTCACGTTGGTGGTTTTGGTCTTTGCAGGCGCCATTTCGCTGCCGAGTTGGCAGGGCAACGGCTGGTGCGTCTGATCTACAACGGAGGTCAGCTCCGCGATGACAATGCACGTCTTTCGTCCTGTGGCCTTAGCGATGGCTGTGTTGTGCACGTCCATATCTCGACAACACCTGTTGTGCAGAACGAGACTTCATCGGCCAATTCCAATGGCGAGGGCGACCTCAACCTGGGTGCCCTCATGTGGCCACTGTTTGCGGCAACACTGGGCATCCTGTGGGTGCTGCACTTTCAGTACCGCGAGCTTTTCAACACTTCATCAACCGTTGTGCTTGTTGGCATTTCCGGATTGTTCTGTGTAGGTCTGTATGGACAGCACTACCCCCCGTCACCAGCAACTGCTGATCAAGGAGGAGAGACTCAGACCACTCCAGTGTCGGGACGGTAGACCTTGGTGTTATAAGCTATCCTTCTAGAATCTCCATATTAGGGCACTGGTGATTCTGATGTGGGACTGTGATTGAACAGTGCGGTCTACGAGAACTCTTATTGTGGAAAAGCACTTGGTTAATCATGTGAAGAGGATCCTGTATGCATCGTGGACATCTTCAAGTGCTTTTTTAAAACGACCTCACAAAAAGGGAATTGCTGAAGGTCTTCGTGTGCGTGTGTGTGAAGCATCAAAGTTCGGTGCATTTGATAGCGCTGTGAAAAAAGAAAAGTCAAATAGCTACAGCGCTGTTTGTGTGAAGTAGTTTGCATGACGGAGTGAACTGGGCCGGCAGGGCATGCGTTGAAGCTTCAGCTGTGTTACACGCAGAGTGTTATATGCGTGGACTAATATAAATGCAAATAGACCACGGGCATTGATAAGAATGTGCGCTTCTGCTGCCTAATCTTTGGTTTTTCATTGCCTTAAAACACACCTGAAAAGTGTTTTATTTCTTTTGTTCAGAGTTTTGCCAAGCTGGTTGTCTTAAAACACCGGGCTGGCACCGTTGAGCTTGTATATAAATGCATTTAGTATTTACTTAAACGTTGTTGTGCTTTCCTGGAGGCTGTATACGAGTTCTGCAACAGCCCAACAGTTTTATGTCATCACTAGGAAGCAACTCTAAGCTATGCCCATCACACACTGCAAGTCTCACTGTACAGAACTGAAGGTGAAGTTATGTTTGAACACTTGCATATTATTTGTGTGACTAGCTTTATTTTGGTAAAAAGTGTAAGCGGAGAGACTTCTTCCCTTGTTGCGATATCATTAAATGCTCATTTTGTTTCGAACAAGTTGATATAATTGAAGCCAACCATTTACTGCATGACATTACGAACATAAAATTTCAGAACAGTCCATTACATTATAGAATATATACTAATATTTTTAATATTCAACACAATTTTTCAGTTGCGATTTCGAGTGTCACAACGGCTGCCTAATAATGCCTGTTAGGTGACTAGTTCATGTCGTGTAGAAATTATGGCAATATTCTGTAACTAACAATACTACCAAAATGAGTAATTGTAATTAGTTGCATAAGTCGGCGAAAAGTGTTCAACTCACTCATGAATTATATTTTGCCTAGGGACTCACTCCGGTTCCGGCTCGCTGAAGTTTTTCTCACTGGGACTCACTTGAACTCCCGGCTTTATTCAAATGTGAGCGAGTTGGCTGAGTATGTTATATAATTGTCGTTTTTGATCATAGTAATAATGCTGTTCAACTACAATATATCTCATAACTGAACCTTTAAGTGACACCTTTTGACCTCATAACTTCTAATACCAGATGTAAGCGGTTGAGGTTAAGTAAGCACATTTATTTAATGGTATGACTCATAAATGGTCAACGTATCTTTATCAGGAACTTGGAAAAAAGTTTCTGAGAGGGTCGGAGGGAGGTGAGTCTCGCTATCGCCCCTCCACCCCCTTCGTAACACACATTTTCTATCAATACAAATTAGACTGTTGTATAAACTCTCGTGCGTTCAAAACTTCAAGTGAGTGTTTCTGCATGAGTATACAGTCGACTCTCAATAATTCAAGCTTGAAAGGACCTCTGAATTTTGTTTGAATTATCAAAAAGTTTGAATTTTCCTAAGTTCTCAGGTGGATCACTCTGGATGAGGTGATGCCACACATTATGATTAGGCATTGATTTTATCACATTTAAAAACTATTAAGCCTTTTAAAACGCTTACTGCATGCAATGAACAACAAGCAGAGGTGTAAGGTCCCCAAGTTTATTGGCCATTTACTGCTAATCCGACCTTTTAAAAAAATTGTGAATTGCCAAGTGCTTCTTCGCTATAGAGAAAGAGAGAAAACACTTTATTCACGGGATCCTGCGTGGGGTAGGTGTGGCCTTGCAGGGCGCGGTCTACCCTTCTAATGTTCTAGTTTATGCAGTCCTAGAAACACTGGGCCAAGAACTCGAGGGTTGAACCTGACCCGACAGAGGATACTTGGGCTCCCGAGCCCCGCGCTTGCAGGTCACGAGTTGATATGTGCGTTCAGCATGAAGCTCTCCATACCATTTGAGAAGCATCACGGTTTCCCATGCGAGTGCTTTGTTTCGCACATTTGTTTACTAGCAAAGCCTTTTTTTTTGAAGGCCCGAGGTGCTTATTCTTCTTTTATTATTATTTTTAGACTGTTAGGATTATATAAGCATGTAAATTTTTAAATAGTAGCGGAAAAGCAGCAGATATTTTCTGGTATGGAACTGCAAAAAGTATGAATTAACTGAATAATAGAGTTTGAATTAAGAAGATTTTAAATACATTCAAAAAATTGGGGGCCAACCAAAAAGTTGAATTTTATTTGAAATAAATGAAAGTATGAATTATCAGAGTTTGAATTATCGCAAATCTACTGTAAACGTGAGCCGACATAACGCTTATGATAATGCTGAAGGTTATTGAAAACTTAGGCCAGCAAGTTGAGCTTAGCCAGACTCGCTCAAGAAATATATTCTGCGCTTTGGGCTCTAGTGGACTTGCTCAAACTCATTCAGACTCGTGGCTTGATACGAGTCTGAGCAAGCCTGAATTAGTTGACCCATGAGTGAGTTTGACGACCTATGATGAGTCGTAAACAGGGCCAGATGCGACGCTATCGGCCTTTGACATGCAAACTCAAAGTGCAGTCTAACCGCTGCACCTGATGACTAAAGTTACCTGTATATGGAAAGGGAACGGCTTTGTTGAACCAGTGTAGAGACAAGTGTAACCATCATACACTGCATGATATGCAGTTGATGAGGGTTAGAGGGACACTAAACGGAACCAATAAGTCGACATTTATTGTTGAAATGGCGGTCCAGAAATCTTGTAGTGTTACTTTTTGTCAAGGAAGGGCTTACTCTGAAATTAAATTGCGTTTTAGAGGTCCGCATCGGGCTAGCGCACTTCGAACTACCCACCTCAATGGAACGACGGATGTCACTGTCGCCGTGCACTTTAATGTGCGGCCGCCGACACTCTAGTAGCAGCTGAGAGAAAGTAGCGGGAACCACAGCAGCAACAAGGACCATTGAACAAGTTTTAGTCATGGCCTTCAAGATTGCAGGCGTGCTTGGTTCAACTAGACCCAACTATATGGCACGGCCTGTCCAGTTTAACCAAGTGAAAATTGAACTTTTGAACCACTCGCACCATTCCCCATAGGTCTTTGGGGTATTTATTCCATGAAACAAACAGAAATGAACAAGCAGTGTTTCATTACGTCTCTTCATGCACAGAATGTTCTTTATTTAGTGCAGTTTGATCCGTTACTAGTGAATTATTGTAGGCAGATGTTCTCACCTCATTGGGATCATTTTGAGAATATCCTACTGCGGTGCATGTTTTCTTGTGCATTTACCTTATTTTCTCAATAAGTAGGTCACTGCTGTTGATAATGTTCTTGTTTTAGACATTGTCATGCATTGAGCTTTCACTCTGACGTAAATTGTTATTCGACTTTAGTGTGTGACTTAAGTGTCCCCTTAAGGATGGTTGCTTGCTTGGATAGTTTGTTTCAACACATTTAACAGGGTGTAAAACTGTAGAGAAGACAGCATAGAGTGTAAAGAGAGCTTTTACACTCTGTGTTGTCCTTTCCAGTTTTATGCACTGTTACACGTTTTATATGAACATTCTTTAATGGTGAGTTGACCCGGAGTCACAGGGAGTCGTCATTGGAAGAGTGTTCTAATGTTGAGCCAGCCTGTGGATCAGTAAAACAGTAGTTTGAGGTTGGGAAAAATGCTAACTACTGCAATTTGTATGGGAGCAAAGTGAAGTTCCAACGGGAGGAGGAAAGATATTGAAAGCTAGAGGGACAAGGATAAGTCACATTCCTGAGAATATTACCTGCATTCATATAATTAATTATTACATATCTGCAGTGCCACAGTGTGCATAACAGCAGGGGGTTAGAGTAAAAAGAAACAATGTAATCACACTCTCAAAGTGTGGTGAAACACATTGTTGTCCTATATGTTCACAACGTGTGGACTTTCAGTGTATGGTGGTGTCTCGAGGGCACAGAAGTGAGTAAATTAATATACCTATCTCAATCAATGCCAGTTTTAGAATGGCAGTAAAAAAAATTCAGTCTAAGCTGAAAAACGTGGACAGAGAAAGATGGGCACAGAGGCGCTAACTTGTAACAATGTTTATTCCGGAAATAGGTAATCAAATTCATAGGCCACATCGCTTTATAATCATCATGACTGCACCCTCTGTTGCAAATTCAATAGAGCCTCTCACAAAATTACCTAAAGGTAAATGTGGTGCTAATTAGCTGGTGGATGCAAGGGAATGCCGGGTTATGTGAGCTTCGAACTTGACTCAGATTTGTATACCTCGAAGACGGGTCTGGCTTCACGTTTAAGTGGTTGATTTCTCACTGAAAGAGCATGTAATAAGTTATTTATTTTTTGTCATTGCACAGAAATGTATTATATTTTACACTGGAACCTTCTACATCAATGTAGAATTTTGAAAAACGTAAGAAGTAACCAACGGTCTCTAAACTTGGCAGGAAGATGACAAAGCGGGTGTTCCCTCTGCCAGTTTATGTCGTCTGCTGCTTTCTATCGCCATTTCGTTGTTCTGCCAAGGTGAGTGGACTTTCATTTTAGAATATAATACGTGTGAACGAAATTTGCTTCTGAGCGTTTTGTTTTATCGAAGCTTTATTGACGCAGTCGTATTCACTTTCGAACCGAAGCCTCGCTCAACACCAGCCTACACAAGCCTCGCAGGCACATATGCCGTCATTCCCTGCGCTGCAACGGGTGCGCGTTACTTTTGCATTAATAACTGCAATGCCTGCAGTGGGCATCCAGCAACCAACCCCCCCTCCACCCCCGTATAAACATTCATTTATGCACCGTCCATTTTCCTTCCTCCATGCACCGCCAGCTCAGACTCGCATAATTCTTGCTATATGTCGGTAGACCCTTGCCCACAACTGCGTCATTACACTCGATAAACTTATTTTTATGAAGCGTTGAAACTTGGTCGAGTTGGTATGACATAACTGAATATACGAGCAGCCCAACTTTAAAGGAGTTACAGTTATGGAAGCGAAAAAACAAATAGAAAAGAGCGCCGACTTTCAACAATGATTATTTAATAGAGGAGTGGTGTACATACATAGACGGAAAAAGAAGAGAGTGGGCATGCGTAGACGGGTGCAGTTTACAACCACTGTGAAACACTGTCAGCAAAACTCTTGTTGATTGAACATAGCTTTAAAAATGATCGCGATACGCAATCTCTTTCTGCAATAGCGCAACTGATGGAGAACTTGCACATGCACCGTCAAACTTGCTTGCGTGATAGGCTTCAATTAACTCACGCGTGGCCTGTGAGTGCTGCTTGCCCCTCGCAGCACTCGAAGAGGGGCACGCAGCGGCAGTCTCGGCAGTAGATTTCAAGGTGTCGCATTGTGCACGTTATTATTGTGCCCTCGTAAACAGTCATTCAAGCACCTTCCGGTTTGCCCAATGTATATCTGTTACCGCAGGATAGTGGAATAAGATATATACGACAGCAATAACAAAAGGCACGAAGCGCATTCTGTGTTTCCGCAAGTGCCTCTATTTGCAGCTACAACGTTCATAAAGGCCTTGTACTCCTAAGAAAAATGGCGTGCCTTAACTGCCTTAGCTGACAGCACGACGGAATGTATGTGGCAACACATACTCCATAGCCTACGAGCTGTCTCTTCAAAGAAGCCACAGTTGCCGAAGAACCGCGTACACATTGTTGATTGATTGATTTGTGGGGTTTAACGTCCCAAAACCACCATATGATTATGAGAGACGCCGTAGTGGAGGGCTCCGAAAATTTTGACCACCTGGGGTTCTTTAACGTGCACCCAAATCTGAGCACACGGGCCTACAACATTTCCGCCTCCATCGGAAATGCAGCCGCCACAGCCGGGAGCGTACACATTGTTGGTGAAGTGGAACTTTCTGTGAAAGCATAGGATGTTTTGAGTCTTCGACAGTGGCGTACCAACTCTTTCGCGAGTGGGGGGCAAACCACCTAAGCGATATATATATATATATATATATATATATATATATATATATATATATATATATATATATATATATATATATATATATATATATATATATATTGAATTAACTTGCAGATAGCACATAAGAAAAGGATCGTATTTACTAACGTTTCGGCCGTGGCACGGCCTTCGTCAGAGTATAAGAAGACACGGAACATGTGTCTACATGACTCTGACGAAGGCCGTGCCACGGCCGAAACGTTAGTAAATACGATCCTTTTCTTATGTGCTATCTGCAAGTTAATTCAATATAGAAAATACCCGGACCTGTCGTGCCTTCCCTTCAAGTTCTTCTATATATATATATATATATATATATATATATATATATATATATATATATATATATATATATATATATATATATATAAGTCAAGTAGATCCTCCAAGAGAACGGTAACAACGGAAGTGTTTAATTCGACAGTTTCGGCCAGAGTCTGGCCTTCATCAGGAGTCAGATGACTCCTGATGAAGGCCAGACTCTGGCCGAAACTGTCGAATTAAACACTTCCGTTGTTACCGTTCTCTTGGAGGATCTACTTGACTTATTGCAACGCTACGGCCATTTTCGCCACCATGCCTGCCTATATATATATATATATATAGATATATATATATATATATATATATATATATATATATATATATATATATACATACATATATATACATATATATATATATATATATATATATATATATATATATATATATATATATATATATATATATATATATATATATATATATATGCAGAAAAATAACTTCGGTTGCCGCAAGGTTATAAATATGAAAGTAAATGCGCTTTCACATAACAACTGTTTATTGTGCCGACGTTTCGACAGGAACCCCGTCTTTTTCAAGGCATAATACTATTTACACATGTTCCGTGTCTTCTTATATCCTGTCGAGACAGGAGGCGAGGGGTCAAAAGAGAGAGAGAGAGAAAAAAAAAGAAAAAAAAAGAAACAGCGAAACGGGAGGACAAACATTAAATAAAATATAGAAAATCTAGGAGAAGAAGCAAGACCGACACGGCGTAATTAGAAAGGGGCAGCATTTCAACAGAGTAAAGCAGAGGTAGATAAGCAATGTCATCATTGTCAACAATACCTCCCCCGCACCCACTCTTCCCCAAGTGGGCAGGGAGCCGCCGTTCTTGTATTTCACCTTTCCGTGTAGTCCGCTGGCGGCTCGTTCCTCTTTGAAGTGTATGACAAGTTAATGGGGAGGGCTTAAGCGCTTTGAGTGCGTGCTGGTGGCGTCGGGAGGAGCAAAAAAGCCGGTGAATGAGGCACCGCCATCGATATTCATTATATGCATTGGCTCCTTGTCAGTGAAGGAACAGAATGTGCGTTAAAAATTAAAGAAGGAAAAAAAAAGAACAGGGGGGGAGGGGGAGACTGTACGACATCCGAGACAGTCACCACACAGTTGCGGCTCAGTGGGAAGACATGCGCGCATGTATGAAAAAGTTAACGAAACCACCTAGCTGTCAGCTCCTTGTCAGTGAAGGAACAGAATGTGCGTTGCAACTTAAAGAAGAAAAAGAAAAAAAAGAAAAAAGAAAAAAAAGGGGGGGAGGGGGACCGTACGACATATGGGACCACTTATCTGTGCGTTCCGGCTGTGCTTGATGAGGCAAATCATTTCTATGTTGTCAGATGTATAGGCCAAAAGCTTTGTTAGCGGGTAATATTATTGTCGTAATGAAACCGGAGTGATTAGAGAGAAGCGTTTGCGTCTTTTAGCGGTCGTAACGCAGACAGAGTGCCTGGGTGTTCATTTATTCCGTATTTTATCGTGTTAAATTTGTAGATAAAATAAGATTCCCGTTGTTCCCGTTTTCTGATTGTTCGAAAGTTGTTTTCTAGTAGTGTAACCCTGATGTCATCAAAGCTGTGGTCTTTTAATGTGCAGTGTTTTGAAAGTGGAAGGCCTGGCAGAGATCGTACATGTGCCCGATGGTTGTTGAATCTAATTCTAAACGGAGTGTCTGTCTGGCCCACGTATTGCTTGTTACATACTCCACATTCCAGGAGGTATATGACGTTGTCTGAGTCACAGTCTAGTGCACCTCTTATCCTGTTCTTAAAATCCGAGTGGTTGCTTTTCGCCACTGTCGTTGTCTGCATGTGTTTGCATACCCTGCATCTGCTTTTTCCGCAAGGGTGACACCCAATTTGAGGTTTCACACCTGTCTTTGAATTTATTAAATGATTCTTTATATTTTTTGGCCTTCTGTATACAACACAAGGAGGAGAAGTGAAAATTTTGGATAGTCGCACGCTCTGTTCCAATATGTTAAAGTGTTTTCTTAGGACCTTGTTTATGTTCGGTGGGTTGCTCGTGAAGGTTAATAGCAAGTTTTTGTTGCGGTGTTGGTCGGCGTTTCTCTGGTGGTTGAGAAGAATCTGGCGGTCCAGATTTTCAGCTTTTTTGATGGCGTCATTAATGATAGCTGGCGGGTATTCTTGATTAAGGAGTACTTCGCCCATATGTGTGCTGTTTTTGTGGAAGTCCTCGGTGCGGGAGCAGATTCGTCGAAATCTGTGTGCTTGGGAATAGGGAATGCTGGTCTTGCAATGCCGCGGGTGGCAGCTTTTGAAGTGCAGGTATTGTTGCCTGTCTGTAGGTTTTCTGTATACGTTAGTTACCAACGCACCATCGTCACTTCGAATGAGTACATCAAGAAAGTTTATTTCAGTGTTAGAGTAGGTGTGTGTAAAATAAATGCTGGGGTGTACCTGGTTGAATGCCTGTATGAATTTGAGGAGCTCGTTTTCCGAATGTGTCCAAATTATGAATATATCATCTAGGTACCGTTTATAGAGTAATGGTTTGATATTACAAGATGAAAGAAAATTGGACTCTATGTGGTGCATGAATATGTTAGCGTAGTTTGGGGCCATTCTTGTACCCATTGCCGTACCGCTGATTTGAAGATAGTACTGGTTGTTAAATTCAAAGCTGTTCAAATCGAGTACAAGTCTTGTGAAGATTTCAATTACTTTTTTGCTTGGATAAGCGACAGGGTTGTGTGTGCCATACGATTCAACAAGTGCCCTTACACCATCGTCATGTGGGATATTTGTGTAGAGTGAGCTAACATCCAATGTTACGAGAAATGCACCGTCTGGAATTTTCACGTCTGCTATTTCCCGAAGGAAGTGGTTTGTGTCACGCAAGAAGGACTCATGTGTGGGTGGTATGTCTTTGATTAAAGAATCAATATAACTGGAAATGGGTTCCGTTAACGTTCCCGTGCCTGATATAATGGGTCTGCCAGGGTTATTCTCTTTATGAATCTTCGGCAGCATGTAAAAACGACCAGGCGCCGAATGTACCGTAATAAGTGCCTTTTTAAGCTTTGAATTAATGGCGCCTTCACGTGTGAGATTCTCTAGGGTTGTTACAATGATATTTTTGTGCTCCGTGGTAGGGTCAAAGTCGAGGTGTTTGTAGAATTGTTTGTTATTTAGTTGTCGCTTGCCTTCCTCAATGTAGTCCGATCTATTCAGAACAACAATCGCGCCTCCTTTGTCTGCTGGTTTGATGACGAGATCTTCGCAGTTGCTCAACGTGAGTAGTGCCTCTTTTTCTCTTTTTGATATGTTATTCATGCTTGGTTTGTGCACTTTGTACGCATGTATAACATCTTTTTGAACCGCGTCTATATAGAGATCCAGATGTCGATCTCTGTTGGCGTCTGGGGTCCATTGCCGTCCGATTACCCCACGAAAAGATGCGTTATCTTTTTCGGGTTTATCAAAGAAATATTCCTCCAATCGTAAATTTCGTGCGAAGTTGTCTAGGTCTTTTAGGAGCGTGAATTCATCATACCTTCCGTTGCCAGGGCAGAATGTAAGTCCGCGTGATAGTATACTCAAATCTTCTTTGCTAAGTTCTTTGTCGGAAAGGTTAATAACGTTTGGCTCTTTGGGGTGTGGTGGCAAATTTTTTTGAACGTGAGATGATTTGGTATTTTTTCCGTAAGCAGCAGGGGGTATAGCTTGTGACACATTGTCCCGCGCAAATTTCTTCCTCTTAAGTTTTTCAATTTCCTCCGTTTTTTTGTGCTCAAATACGTCTAGTTCTTTAGTTTCCCACTCCGAAAGAGAAAAGTTATTTCTTAAATACCGCTCCTCGTCTGTCAGTGCGTTTAGAGTCTTTCTACAGTGTTCGATGGTGACTTTCGTTAGGTCCTGTGTGGCGTGATCGAGAATTTCGTTCCACCGTTTCATTTCCCCTTCGGCAAAGTTATGCATCGATGGTGTTAGCGACAAGCGCAGCCCCTTCGGAGCCGTACCCGCCAGTACATATTGCTCGAGGCTTTGCACGTGAAGTTCGTGCCGTATTCTTTTGTCAACCACTTTCCTAAGTTTAAGAAAATTTGGACCCGTTCTATGGCCTAGTTCATCTGAAACGGACGGAGTTTGCCCACTCGCACAGCCAGTATGTCACTTTGCACAGACGCGGCGAATAGGGCCGCAAGGTGCCCGGAGGTCGTACCTGGTTTGGGTTGGGGCTCCATCCCGTTGTGCCTCCCGTGACGAGCTGGCCTGTAGACGCCTGCTGTTGGCTGCTGGTGGTTGCTGCTTGTTCGTTGATGATGTTGGCTGCTGGTTTTTCCTTGCGGGTGGTTTATTCTGGCCACTCGTTGCTGTTGATTTTGGTACAGCTGGCCGTTGTTGTTGGCCCGGATTACCCTTCGTCACCGTTTCCGGGGTGTGTGTTGTAGGCGTCGACGACAGCCGTGGCAAGCGTGATGGCAGTTGTGCACTCGGTGAGGGGGGTCCCGACGGGGTATGCTGGCCTGGAGAAGGGGCAGCAGCTGTTTCTGGGGCTGCTGGGTTCATATTCTTCTCTTTTCCGCCTCATGCAAACACATGCAAACACATGCAGACAACGACAGTGGCGAAAAGCACCCACTCGGATTTTAAGCACAGGATAAGAGGTGCACTAGACTGTGACTCAGACAACGTCATATACCTCCTGGAATGTGGAGTATGTAACAAGCAATACGTGGGCCAGACAGACACTCCGTTTAGAAATAGATTCAACAACCATCGGGCACATACATGTACGATCTCTGCCAGGCCTTCCACTTTCAAAACACTGAACATTAAAAGACCACAGCTTTGATGACATCAGGGTTACACTACTAGAAAACAACTTTCGAACAATCAGAAAACGGGAACAACGGGAATCTTATTTTATCTACAAATTTAACACGATAAAATACGGAATAAATGAACACCCAGGCACTCTGTCTGCGTTACGACCGCTAAAAGACGCAAACGCTTCTCTCTAATCACTCCGGTTTCATTACGACAATAATATTACCCGCTAACAAAGCTTTTGGCCTATGCATCTGACAACATAGAAATGATTTGCTTCATCAAGCACAGCCGGAACGCACAGATAAGTGGTCCTGGATGTCGTACGGTCCCCCCCCTTTTTTCTTTTTTCTTTTTTTCTTTTTCTTCTTTAAGTTTCAACGCACATTCTGTTCCTTCACTGACAAGGAGCTGATAGCTAGGTGGTTTCGTTAACTTTTTCATACATGCGCGCATGTCTTCCCACTGAGCCGCAACTGTGTGGTGACTGTCTCGGATGTCGTACAGTCTCCCCCTCCCCCCCCCCCCTGTTCTTTTTTTTTCCTTCTTTAATTTTTAACGCACATTCTGTTCCTTCACTGACAAGGAGCCAATGCATATAATGAATATCGATGGCGGTGCCTCATTCACCGGCTTTTTTGCTCCTCCCGACGCCACCAGCACGCACTCAAAGCGCTTAAGCCCTCCCCATTAACTTGTCATACACTTCAAAGAGGAACGAGCCGCCAGCGGACTACACGGAAAGGTGAAATACAAGAACGGCGGCTCCCTGCCCACTTGGGGAAGAGTGGGTGCGGGGGAGGTATTGTTGACAATGATGACATTGCTTATCTACCTCTGCTTTACTCTGTTGAAATGCTGCCCCTTTCTAATTACGCCCTGTTGGTCTTGCTTCTTCTCCTAGATTTTCTATATTTTATTTAATGTTTGTCCTCCCGTTTCGCTGTTTCTTTTTTTTCTTTTTTTTCTCTCTCTCTCTCTTTTGGCCCTTCCCCTCCTGTCTTGACAGGATATAAGAAGACACGGAACATGTATAAATAGTATTATGCCTTGAAAAAGACGGGGTTCCTGTCGAAACGTCGGCACAATAAACAGTTGTTATGTGAAAGCTCATCTACTTTCATATATATATATATATATATATATATATATATATATATATATATATATATATATATATATATATATATATATATATATATAAACGGCTGGTTATTTTTTCATCCACTTTTCTTTCTTCTTATTTGCATTCCATTGGTTCTAATAACTTCCCCTGTACATTACTTGGCATTACTGTCTGTTAGATCTCATTAATATTGTGTTAAAACACGGAAAAGCGAGCCCTTAGGTATACACTTCTTGCCCTTATTTCATTAAAACGAGGGTCTCGTACTGGCAGACTTGGTGTCATTAGGTTGTATACGAGGGACCATTAATCAGCTGCCCGCTCATAATAAGTTCACGTGCTACGTGACGCCAAACATGCGAATAAGAGTGTTTTCACACTCGTCGTTTGGCTTATAGATGGCGCTGACTGTCACTCCTACTTCTAAATTCACATATAAACCCCAAAAAGTGGATGGAGGGAAGGCCGCTGTGGTAGCTCAGTGGTTAGAGCATCGAACGCGTTATTCGAAGGTCGTAGGTTCGTTTCCTGCTCACGGCTGGTTATTTTTTCATCCACTTTTCTTTCTTTTATTCACATTCCATTGGTTCTAATAACTTCCCCTGTACATTACTTGACATTACTGTCTGTTAGATCTCATATATATATATATATATATATATATATATATATATATATATATATATATATATATATATATAAATTGGCTTGAGCGGACAAACGTACGAAAACTTTTGTTAATCCCACGTTTCGGCCGGGGTCTGGCCTTCGTCAGGGAATACATTGCAAACGTCAACGTGCTGCTTATGTACATTGGGGGCCCCCAACACGTGTCTATTTAATATCTAATGTCACATATATGACAGTGGCACACAAATCAACGTGCGAAACAGCACGATGTAATAATGAGAGGACTATATCACGAAATGATAATACACGGCGAAGTCTGCGCAGCAATAAAGGGCGTTTTTCACATTCACGGAAAGGATCAACATGATAACATGGGTGATTATGTACAGCGAATGCTTTAACAACGATCCAACGAATGCTTTAACATAACAACGAATGGTTTAACAACATATTATGTACAGCGAATGCTTTAACAACAAAGAACACACAGCATATATCCACGTAGTGCGTGCCGATGAGCGGGGCGAAGCGTCTGTCCGTTCATTCTTGCTTTCGTCGATCCGTCCGTGCGTCGGTTTGTACGTCCGTCCGTCCATGCATCTGTCTGTCCATCCATCCGTCCGACCATCTAGTGAACACTCCATCGTATTGCCGCGACAGGTTGGCCACGTCCAAGTAGCCCGCCGCAATCATCATGGCAAGAGCACCAGCAAGACCCGGCTGGCATGCGCCACGCGTTCGTGCGCTCCAACAACGAGGTAGAGGAAGTTAGTTGAATCTGTGCCTCTCGGCTACTCGGACTCGACGACCATAGTCATTAGATTTGTGGGCACAAGTTCGCCCTAATAAAGTTGCTTGTTTTTTAGCCTGTCTGCCTCAGCATCGCTACATTTCTGGTGGAGGTGCGGGGTATGAATCGAAGCCCTGCGAGCTCAAGACAGCGTAGCCCCGACGACCAGCGTATCAACCCCGTGGAAGTGACTCCTGTACACCAGAGGGCAAGTCGCCGTCTTCGAGGTGACTCACCTGAGTTCGGTCCTCTTCACTTCACACCAAGGGGAATTCAAACTATGGATGCCACCACTATGACTACCCAGGTAACACCGGCACAAGTGTTCATTAGCCAACCGCACCAGCCGCCAGTATTCCACGGTGACTCGTACGAGGATGTTGAAGATTGGCTGGACCTGTTCGAGAGAGTGGCGAGCTTGAATGGATGGGACGAAAGAGAGAAGCTCCGTCGCGTATACTTTGCCCTAGAAGACTTCGCGAAGACATGGTTTGAGAACCATGAAACCTCGTTGTCTACCTGGGAGGTATTTCGACGACAAGCGGTGGCTACGTTCGCGAACATGGACCGAAAAGAAAAAGCGGAAGCTGCTCTTCAATCCAGGAACCAGCTCACAAACGAGAGTGCTGCCATGTACATTGAGGACATGGTCCGTCTGTTCAAGCGTGCGGATTATAACATGGCTGAGGATAAGAAGGTGCGCCATCTAATGCGCGGAGTGAAGCAAGAGCTGTTCGCCGTTCTCGTCCGCAACCCTCCAAGCACTGTTGCTGAGTTTTATTCGGAAGCGACGGCCATCGAAAAAACACTAGAACAACGCGCTCGGCAGTACAACCGGAATCTTAATTGCGCATCTGCACAGGTATTTTCTGGAGGCGTGCGAAACGACGTTGAAGCCCTGCGAGAGCTCATTAGATCAGTCATTAGGGAAGAACTGAGCAGACTGCAAATGCCCCAGACTCCAACTGCACTATCTGTTACAGACGTTCTTCGTGACGAACTGAAGCAGGTCATACGAGAACCAGAGCGTGAGCTGCAGCCGGTTCGACCTATCCGAACGTACTCTGAAGTTCTCCGACAACCCACAGTACACAACAATGCAGCAGTTGCGATGGCGGCGACTCCTCTCCCATCTACAGCACGCAGCGCACCTCGTCCACGGGAACCAACGGCTACCTATCTGCCCCCAGGAGCACGTAGCACGCATCGCTATGTGGAGCCTAGGCCCAGGAAAAGTGACGTCTGGCGTGATCACGAGCGCAGGCCTCTTTGTTTCCATTGTGGCGAAGCGGGTCATTTGTACAGATTCTGCCCTTACCGACAGGCCGGATTAAGAGGCTTCCCGTCGTATGCACCGTGCCCCCGAAACGGCGAACGACCAGCAGAGATTGAGGAGTACTTGTCCACGCGCCAGAACCCGCCACCTCTACGCCAACGTCGGTCACGGTCACCATCGCCTATGCGCTACCGGTCATCCAGCCCACGTGCGCCTTCAAGGCAGCCTGGTCATCGCTCTCCAAGTCCACTCCCGGAAAACTGAAGCAAGCGACCTGTGGAGGTGAGGCCGCTGATAACATCAATTACGAAGATCCTCCAATATGGCTTGAGGGGGACGACGGTGTATTTCCGGTAAATGGGTGCAGCCACGAAAGCGTTACTTCAGATTTGCGGTTGAAAATGGAAGGATGGGAGCTGAACGCCTTAGTCGACACCGGTGCTGATTATTCAGTGATAAGTCACAAGATGGTGAAGAAGTTAAACAAAGTTGTGACACAGTGGAGTGGATCGCAGATACGCACGGCAGGTGGTCACATTATTACGCCCCTTGGCAGATGCACCGCAAGACTTGAAATACGGGGCTTTATTTACGTTGCCGATTTCATTGTGCTACCAGAATGTTCAAGAGACCTCATTATAGGAATGGATTTTTTGCGAGCTAATGGCGCCGTAATTAACCTGCGTAGGTCCAGCGTGTCGTTTTCGACTGAACGAGCTATACCTGTAGAGGAATCTGAGGAGCGACGCCTAACTGCTCTACGCGTTGTTCATGATGACGTAACTGTGCCGCCACGCGGCAGTATAATGGTGCTCGTAGAGAATGACGCATTTTACAACCGCGAAGGCATAGCGGATACAAATGTAGGGCTGTTTTTGGACAAAGGGGTCTGCGTAGCTCGGGGTCTTGTTCACTTGACGAATGGCCGTGCAGATGTCCTACTCACAAATTTCTCCAATGAACTTCAACACATCGCTCAAATGGCTATAGCCTATTTACACGACATCCGTATGGCGACCGAACTATGCAGCTGAACGACGTCAACCACTCGACCAATGGCTTGCAACATCAAAACATCCGTAACCGTCAGCCAGAGCCTTCCGGGCAGTGAAAAGAAACAAATTTATTATTTGGTAGAAGAATTCTCTGATTGCTCCTCAACTCTCTCGAATGTCCAGCGAGAGTCTTCTGGACAGTAAAAAACAAACAAACTTATGCCTTGGTAAAAGAATTCTCTGGTTGCTTCTCAACTGCATCGAAGGTCCAGCGCACGTAAATTACAAAACAGAGAATTATAACGCAAGACGGCACAAGGACTTTATGCCAGCATCCATATCGAGTGTCACAGAAAGAACGGGAAATCATTAAGAAGCAAGTGGAGGAAATGCTTTCGGATGATGTAATCCAGCCTTCGAATAGTCCATGGGCGTCCCCCGTAGTGCTCGTTAAGAAGAAAGACAATACGCTTAGGTTCTGTGTCGACTACCGAAAACTCAACAGTGTAACTAAACGAGATGTCTACCCCTTGCCACGTATTGACGATACACTAGATCGGCTGCGATCCGCAAAGTTTTTCTCCTCCTTGGATCTGAAAAGCGAATATTGGCAAATAGAGGTAGACGAGCGGGACCGTGAAAAAACGGCATTCGTAACACCAGATGGCCTCTACGATTCAAAGCGCTTCCATTCGGCCTCTGTTCCGCGCCAGCGACGTTCCAGCGAATGATGGACACTGTCCTCGCGGGATTGAAATGGCAGTCATGCCTAGTGTATTTGGATGACGTGGTGGTATTCTCTGCAACGTTCGACAAACACCTAGAGCGACTGCGCACTGTATTACAAGCCATCCGGTCAGCAAACTTGACAATCAAACCCGAAAAATGCCACTTCTGATTCGAAGAGCTGAGATTCCTTGGACATGTCATTAGTTCTGACGGTGTTCGTCCTGATCCCGAAAAGACAGCCGCTGTTCAGAGGTTCCCAACACCCAAAGAAAAAAAGTCAGTGCGCCGATTTTTGGGTTTATGTGCCTACTATAGGCAATTTGTGGAAAACTTCTCAAAGATTGCGGAACCGCTTACAAAACTAACGAAAGACGACGTGCCCTTCACATGGGAAAGCGAACAACAGAAAGCTTTTGATGAATTAAGAAAACGGCTACAGGGTTCACCAATACTTGCCCATTTTGATGAGACAGCCGACACTGAAGTCCATACCGATGCCAGCAATGTCGGCCTCGGCGCCATCCTGGTCCAGTGGCAAAATGGTCAAAAGAAAGTGTTAGCCTATGCCAGCCGCAAACTATCAAAAGCTGAGGCAAACTACTTTGCTACTGAAAAAGAGTGCCTCGCAGTCATCTGGGCAATAAATAAGTTTCGACCCTACCTTTATGGTAGACCGTTCAGAGCTGTCATTGGCCACCATGCTCTATGCTGGCTAGCAAATCTCAAGGATCCGTCAGGTCGACTAGCCAGATGGAGCCTTAGGCTGCAGGAGTATGACATTACGGTCGTATACAAATCTGGAAGGAAACACAGTGATGCCGACTGCCTGTCACGCTCTCCCGTCGATCCAAGTGTACCTGAAGAGGAAGACTTCCCGTTTCTAGGCGTTGTCAACGCATCCGAAATCGCTCAACAACAACGAGATGACCCGGATTTGCTGGCGCTTATACAACACCTGCAGGGTCTCGACGTTCAAGTTCCTCACATATTCTCCAGAGGGCTCTCCACGTTCTGCCTTCGAGGAAGTGTCCTTTACAGGAGGAACTTTGAACCTAATGGCGAAACGTTTTTACTATATAGTCGTGCCCACAGCCATGCGACAGGAAATTCTGCATGCATGCCATGATGAGCCAACATCTGGCCACATGGGTGTGAGCCGAACATTCGCCAGGATTCGCCTGAAGTACTATTGGCCTAAGTTGCTCGCATCAGTGCAGCGCTACGTGAAAACTTGTCGTCAATGTCGACGGCGCAAAACTCCAGCCGTAAAACCAGCCGGCCTTCTCCATCCAATAGAGCCTCCGGATGCCCCATTTCAACAAGTCGGCATGGACTTCCTAGGACCTTTCCCGACATCATGTGCAGGCAAGAAATGGATTGTCGTAGCTACAGACTATCTGACCCGTTATGCTGAGACTGACTCTCTGTACAGTGCGACAGCTGCCGAAGTCGCCAAGTTCTTTGTGAACAACATAGTGCTCAGACATGGTGCGCCCATCGTCGTTATTGCGGATCGGGGCACCGCATTTACTGCAGACCTTATGCAATGTCTGATGCGCATGACAAATGCCGATCACAGAAGAACAACGGCGTATCACCCTAAGTCAAATGGCTTAACCGAACGCCTCAACCGAACTCTGACCGACATGCTATCAATGTATGTCGATGTTGAGCATAAACAGTGGGATGAAATATTACCATACGTAACATTCGCATATAATACGGCCGTTCAAGAAACAACCCACGTTGCCCCTTTCGAACTAGTATTCGGCCGAAGAGTGACCACCCCACTGGATGCCCTGTTACCACTACAGGACGAAAACAGCTATCCACCTGACTTAGATGACTTCTTGCAAAGAGCCGAAGAAGCACTACAAATGGCAAGGTACCGAATACGCCGTCAACAGCGCATCGACTCTAGTCGGTACACAGTAAAAAAAATTACACCCAAAAGGGTGTAAAAAGGGTGCTTTTACGAGAAAGCACCCTTTGCAACACCCTTTAACACCCATAAATGGTCGATTGAAAAAAAGCACCCCTTTGTTTGGGTGCTTGCCTCAATAGCACCCTAAAATAGGCTCTAAGGGTGCTTTTGTGCCTGAGAAGGGTGTAGGTGCCGATTCATCAGATGGAATATGCAGCATAAGAAGAACACATAATTATAATATTTGGGATTTTACGTCTCAAAAACCTCGATATGATTATGAGGGTTGTCGTAGTGGAAAGCTGCAGAGATTTTCACCATTTGGTGTTCTTTAATGAGCGCTCATATCGCACAGTGCAAAGGCTTCTACCTTTTCGCCTCCGCCTTAATTCGACTGCCACGGCCGGCATCGAACCCGCGACCTTCGGATTGGCGGCCGAGCAGCGCAGCTACTGCACGAATATGTGGACCTTGCGTTAAATGACGGCCTAATTGATTTAGAATGTGTGAAGGTGCTCTCCGAATACAGCAGAATGTCAGCAGAAGCAAATCGCGTTTCATCTATAATGGCAATTAACTGCAATCCATGTTACGAAAGCTTTCCTTAGCGTTGGTTATAAGCTGCATGTTTGCTATGGATTATATACACACAAATAATGTTCGCCCGAGTATGGGTGTGTGTGCGTGTAAGCGCGATTGTGTGTACACCCGTGCATGTGTGCGTGCGCGTGTATGTGCGAGTCCGTGCTTGTGTTAAGCGTGCCTGTGCACATGTGTACGCCCATGCATGCGTGCGTTTACGGTCGCGTGTGTGTGTGGCCCTATGTGTGTATACGTGTATGTGTGTGCGCCTGTGAATAAGTATGCGTGTGTATCAGCCCGTGCGCCCTCGAATTTCGTGTGTGTGTGTGTGCGGGGGGGGGGAGGCACTGCTTCTTATTGTTTAAGGTACCACACCTGTTCAGACTGGGAGTCTATATGGGAGGTGGCTTAAGGAATGGCGGTTGTCAACGCACTGTACATGGACTATTCAGTACATGGAAAACAGCTGCACATTTTCGTACCTGATCGTTGCTTACGAACTTGCTGTGGTAGCTGATTAGGTCCGCTGAGGTGCTTCTACGCTCGAAAACGTGGGTTATGACCGATTCCCACGGAAAGCTATCACTGCACTTATGCACAACCATCGTTTATATTAACAACGTTTAACAAGAACGTGCCCTGCCTTTGCTACAGATGCTTAGCTAGCTCATTGGGTAACCATATGGAATTATGTGCTGATCATGTGGTCAGCAAAAAGTTTGTTATAACAACCTCGGCACGTTTCGTGGTGCGTGACAAGCCTTCTAAACATCCGCGACTGTGGATTAATTTGTTCCAGCTTCGACTACGCATTCGGTGTTTGTGGCACCATACGCGGAAGTGCCAGACACAGACAATGCAAAAAGAAATTCCTCTGGAAAAAGGTGTAGCGATGCTCTCCCGCTAATGCCACCGATGACGAAATAATTATTGTTTCTGGCCATTCCATGGTGCACTTAGTTTTCCGCAAGTTTTGCTTCACTATTTTTCGCCCACTGCAATCGCATTCCGTCAAAATACTCAAAGAACCCGAGGCTGGTAAATAACCTGCGTCGCTGTGCGACTGGCTGGAAGGAGAGTTGCCATTTACAAGGAGTCATTCCGCGACGAACGGCCGTCCGCCGTATGCGCCATAGCGTTTGCCTTTCGGCGCCGTCCTGGCAGGTTTCCCGCTCCTCCCCCCCCCCGCTCACCCCGGCCAGCGTTGCTCCCACAACGGCGGCGTAGATAAGCGAATAGTTGCGTCACCGAACACCTGCGTCGACAGCTGCGGCACCGCCGCCAGTGCCTCCTCCTTCTCTCTCTCAACGTCGCTCTCTCTGTCTCATCGTCTTTCAAATGCGTTGCGTTGGTCTGGGGTCTTGGTCGCTGTTTGTGTTCTAACGAACAGGCGCATATTCAATGGTGGTCACGCATGACACCGTGTTCGAAGTGACGCTCGGATTAAGGAATATTCATGGAGTGGCGGACATGGACAACGTGGGCCTGTTAACGGTGAGTGTACTGTTTTCGTAAATAGTAATCATACAGTGCTAGCTGGGCGCCTGCAGCAGCTCTGCCGAAGTAGGCTGCCAGCCATTTACAACAGCATGCGTTCGCGGGCCTGTTGCAGATGCCCGATTAAACGTGTGACTTAACGAGTTCACACTGCTATGCGCGATGTTGTGTAAGTGCCTGCATCACTCATACAGTGAGTGATGTGATCACTTAACAAGGGCGGGATTAGTTGCTGATCGCACATTGTCTCTACACTGCACAAAGTGATCGATATTGTTTTAAGACGTGCTTTGGACTACATCGTAATAACATTTCTATTAATACTCAAATGTGCAACGTGCTTCTGTAGGTGTAAGCGCAAAAAAAAGAAAGAAAAAGCAAAAATTATGTACAGAGGCGCACTGTACGAAATGGCTTTTTTTTTGCTTAAAGACGGTATAGTTGGAGGTGCTGATATGCCGCGATGCTCCCAGCACCTGCGCCTCTGTCTTTTAAGCTATTTAGGACAAGTGCCACCAGCAACAGGGAAAGATCTAGCAGACTTCCAAAGGCGCGTTGTTGTGGCCATCGCCGTGCGTTGTTTTCCCTCGTTTCTGTTTGCTGTTTTCGTGCTTCGCTTTCATCTGCGATAATGTTCGGCGTTATAACAGAATCGAGAGAGTATACGTGACTGTTGGAGCTATGTGCGGTAGCTCTAGCATAAGCCATGGCTGCTACAACGTAGTCGGCGTCCGCGCGCGTTGGTGTCGTTCGAGTGCTCTTACTGGCGTGATTGTGTTTAACTGAGTATTTAGGCACGGGTAACGTTTGCAAATCCCGTAGTCAATAATCGCTAATAGCGTGCCCCTGATTGCCATCAGAGGATGGGCTTGGTTGTCGAAATATGCCAGACGCTTTTTCTGAAAGCAAGCTTTGAATTTTTTTTAAAAAGAAGTACTTTCATACGTGCAAGGCAGTGCCTATTGCAGGCCCGCAACTCTTTAAAAACTGGACGAGCTATCACATCTTTTATCAAATTACAATGAATTAAGATGATTGAATTATAGATGACGAATTTCTGTGCTAGATTAGGTCACAAAAACATGTTCGCAGCCCTACGTCTAGAAAGCAGGCAAATAGGAAGCACAGCGTCAAATTTGGATTAGATTCCATTGACGGAGCGTCTTGTGAGAGTAGAAAGAACGAGAAAATTGTTCATTTTTGATGCCCTTATAGAGGCAGTCAGAATTGCACTGATTGGTGACTTGTAACAATTCCTCAGATTGTTAGAGGCGTGATTAATGTCAGTAAATCTTTTACTTTTTTTTGCAGACCTCTTCGCTAGTGCCACGCCCAAGATCATTTGTTCTCATGTAAAAGAGAAAGCAGAGATGTCTTCACTGTTTGTACATGAAGAGGTAAGTTTCTTGTGCATTTTGATTAATGTTACATGTTCTGAACGTTGTACTTTAGGAATTGTTTTTCACACTGGCTCACTACCCTAGAAGGAATTTGATTCTTAGGTGAGTTCAGGCTTTCGTAAGTGCCATTTTTGAGCTGTAGTCTTACACTTCACCTCATTTCGGGAATTTGCTGTATGCTGGAAAACTCTTATCTTTATCATACGAAATTATTGGAATGTATGGGTTGTATGCTTCGAGTTCAGTGTAATGTCAATTACACGCCATTTCGAAGGATACACACTACACATTCTTTATATATGGTGCTGCCAGAACAGCACGAACATCCTTTTATGAGAAGTCATATTTGCTCTTATTACAGGATGAGAGGGTGCCGCTGACGTCCTGCGTAGTGTTGTGCCTCGCCCAAGTTCCACGTGGTCTTCGCGGCCTGCTGGCACCTGGCAGCTGTTGATGAGTCAACCCTGCACCGGGACGGCGACGGACGCGGACAATCTGGAAAAACCACGTCGCCGGCTCCTCTTGACACAAAAGTCGTTGGCCAAGCTTTTGTCAGCCGCCGAGAGCAACACTCCGAAGCAGCGTCGACCCAGCAGCTGTACGGGGTATTCTGCCTTGCTTGAGTCAACCTGGCTGCATCAGGGAGCGACTTTGCGCATGGGATTCCACGTCATCTCACTGTGGTGCCACGCTGGCGCGTGGGGTCTCCCTCACCAAACAGCGAACTGGGCATGTCTTGCCCCTTTCCTAGGTTCAGAGGGAGGCGGTGTTTGGCTTTCCCTCTTCGGGGACGGAGAGGAAGACGACGATCTCATTGGAGTATCCTGCGCATAAATTTTCTTTGCAAGGGATCTTGGGAAGGCGGACGATGTATAAAAACGCTAGCGCAGAGGCGCTCGGGGGTGATTCTCTTTTCATGTTGTACCACGCTACCATGTAAATACTGTATATAAACATTTTTTTCTCCTTCTCCGGCTTCTCTACTCGTCCTCTCCGGGGACTCGGATGGCCCGAGTCCGCACCACGCTACCCAAAGGCGCAACAGTGGCTGGCAGCTTATGGGATTCGCCTGCGTCGGCTGCATCGAAGTGGTGAGTGCCGCGTGTTTGCTCTTCTTTTCGCCAGACTCGTTAGCGCAGATGGTCGGTAACGTGGTAGGGTGATTTTGGTAAATTTTGATTCGCAGACCAAGAATTGGGTGGCTCGTGGGCAAAATTACCTTAGAAGAGAAACGGTGTGCATATCTAAGATGGAGAAGTTTAAGGTCCAAGAACTCCTCGAAATTTGTCAGGAGCTGAATATTTCGGTCGGCTCGGTTAAAAGAAAACAACAAATTTTGGAGCACTTGGGAAAAGAGGAAGTGAGTTTAGAAGAGGCCATTGAGGCCAGAGAAACCATTTTGGCAAAGAAAGAGGAGCGTGAGCGCTTAGCCCGTGAACAAAGAGAGGAGGAAATAAGGAGGGATCGCGAGGATAAAGAACATGAAATCCGTCTGAAAGAACTGGAGCTTCGTATGTCCGTGGGAAATCAAAATTCAGGGGGTGGAGAATCAAAGATAAAGGATCTAATCCACACCTTCAAGGCGGGTGACGACATTGCATTATACCTCGTGCATTTTGAGCGAGCATGCGAAAATGCAGGGTTTAGTAGGGAGACTTGGCCACAAAAACTGATATGCGTACTACCAGGCGAAGTGTCCGATGTTATCGCAAGAATGAATAAAGAGGACTCCGAGGTGTATGACAGGGTAAAGGCTGCATTGCTACGAAAATGTCGCCTATCGACAGAGGCTTTCCGCCTGCGGTTCAGGCACTCTAAGAGGGGCAACGAATCTCATTCAGACTATGCCTACCAAATTAGAGCCAACTTTGAAGAGTGGCTCAAAAGCGCGCAAGTCTATGGCAACCATGACAAGGTCATTGAGTTGATGGTACTTGAGCAGTTTTACCGGGGAATTCCCGAGGAGGTAAGGCTTTGGGTGCAGGATAGGATGAAAGACGTAGACATGAACAGGGCAGCAGAACTCGCCGAAGATTACTGCTCACGCCGTAGTCTCCGCAATACACCACGAACTTCGGAAAAAAATGAAAAGGTAGAAAGCTGGTCGGGAAACCAGGGACGCAAGAGGTTTGCAAGAAATAACTGGAAACCCGAAAATTCCAAGTTATTAGACAATCAGCAGGGAAAGGACAGTGAGGGGACTAAGGCGGCACCTTCATCAGGTTCAAAGGCGCCTGGTGACATAGCGCATGCGTTAGAAGCGCGGAAGCCAGTTGTTTGCTACAGCTGCGGAGAAAAGGGCCACATGGCCAGGAGCTGTAAGAGGCACATGGCATTTGCCACAATTCAGGAGTCAGAGGATAGCTTAAAGCTGTTGAAGCCTTACATGAGGACACTCTCAGTGAACGGCCGAATGTGTAGGGTATTGAGGGACTCGGCGGCCACAATGGATGTAGCGCATCCAAGTTGCGTATCTTCCGAAGACTATATAGGAGAGTGTGCCTGGATTCGGCAAGTGGCAGAAAAGCAAAGCGTCTGCCTACCGATAGCGAGGGTTGTAATCGAGGGCCCTTTCGGCCAATTGTGTACGGAAGCAGCAATTTCAGCCAACCTCCCGGAGCACTTCCCTTACCTATTTTCAAATAAGTCTGAGGAAATGTTAAAAACACGTGGAGAATCATTTGCCACCGAAATAGCTTGCATGGCCCTTACCCGTTCGAAGGCGCGCGAGCTGACGCAACAGCTGAGCAGCTCACCCTCTGGGGAACAGACGTCCGAGGGCAGTGTAGGAAAACCTGAGGTAGTTGCGACGGAAAATGAGTCTGCCATGCGAGTTGTCGAGACGGAAACGGGGGCTATGGTCGACAACAGCGAGGAAATATCTCTAACGCCCGAAAACGAGGACTTGGTGACAGGCTCGGTGTTAACACCCGCGTCCACCAGTTGGTGTCAGCTAGCCAGAACCGACCGTGCAACGCTAGTGGTCGATCAAAAGGCGGATCTCGCACTCTCTATGCTGCTAGATGCCATACATAAGGAAGGTAACTCTAGGAAGAACGTTTCGTTCTACACCCAAAACGAGGTGTTGCATCGCAGGTATGAGAACGCTAAAGGGCGGGTCTACAACCAAGTGGTAGTTCCACTAAAATACCGGCGGAACATTCTCGACCTGGCCCACAGCAACGCCTGGGCGGGCCACTTAGGTATAAAGAAAACGAAAGCTAAGCTGGCTCAGGAGTTCTACTGGCCCGGGTGCTGGAAGGATGTAGAGATGTTTGTCTGTGGATGCGACACTTGTCAGCGGATAGGAAAATCAACAGACAAATGGAAGGCACCAATGAAACTAGTGCCAATAGTCACAGAACCCTTCCGTCGGCTCGTGATTGACATCGTGGGGCCTCTGCCTCCATCTAAATCAGGATATCGGTACGTCCTGACCGCGCTGTGCGTTGCCACCAAGTTCCCGGAGGCAATCGCACTGAAAGAGTTGAGTTCAGTATGCGTGGTGGACGCATTGTTGTCTATTTTTTCTCGGGTGGGTTTTCCCTCGGAGATACAGTGTGACAACGGAAGTGTGTTCACAAGCTGCCTTACGACTACATTCCTAGAACGCTGCAGGATAAAAATCGCGCATAGCTCTATTCACCATCCACAGTCGAACCCTGTGGAACGCATGCACTCGGTCATGAAACGCGTTTTGCGAGCTTTGTGCTTTGAGCATAAAAGTGACTGGGAGGGGTGTATACCAGCTGCGATGTTTTCTCTGAGGTCGGCCCCACACGAGAGTACGGGTTTTAGTCCGGCTGAACTTGTCTACGGCAGGAACTTGAGAGGTCCGCTGCACTTAATACGAGAGTCATGGACTGGATATGGGGAGGACCCTAATGTAGTTTCCTATGTACTGGATTTATTGGGGCGACTGGGGACTACACGCGAAGTGGTGGAGAGCAACATGCGCGCAGCACAGGCGCTTTCCAAGGCCCGTTACGATAAGTCAGCTCGAAAGCGAGTCTTTAGAGTGGGCGATGAGGTGATGCTGTTGTGCCCTTCAAGAAAAAACAAGCTGGACGTACAATGGGAGGGACCAGCGACAGTGTTGTCAGTGCTTTCAGACACCAACTACGAGGTAAAGTGGGGCCGGAAATGCCCCAAAGTGTATCACAGTAACCTAATGAAACCCTACATGCGACGAAAAGCAGTAGTAAACCTTGCACTCAATGTTCCTGAGGATGAGGGCGCGGAAATCCTTTGTCTTTCCGATGGCACGGTCAGCAGCACATTGTCCGATAGGGTAGACACAGGGAACACCCTAAGTAAGGCTCAAGAGGAAGATTTAGAGCTTTTAGTACAGGAATTCGCTACCGTTTTCTCCGAGAAGCCAGGCAAAACGGATGTGATTAAGCACGACATTGAGCTGACGGTTAACAAGCCGATCAGCTGTAAGCCGTATCGGGTGTCACCTAGACAGAGAGAGATACTAGAGGCCGAAATTCGCCGCATGATCGACCTAGGTGTTATCATCGAAGCAGACAGTGATTTCACCTCGCCTTTGATTTTGGTTGAGATTCCGGGCCGTGATCCAAGGCCATGCGTGGACTATCGCCGCCTGAACTCTGTAACAGTCGACCAGACTTACCCTATTCCTAACATTGAAGAGAGGGTAGAGACAGTGTCTAAGGCGAAATACATTTCTACGTTAGACCTTGTTAGGGGGTATTGGCAGGTCCCTTTGACAGAGCGCGCGAGTCGATACGCTGCTTTTATCTCACCCCTGGGCACTTTTCGTCCTTTGATGATGAGCTTTGGGCTCAAGAACGCGCCGTATTGTTTCAGCCGCCTGATGGATAAGGTTCTCCACGGGCTCGAGAAATTTGCGCTGCCTTACCTAGACGATGTGGCGATATTTTCGGACAAATGGGAAGACCATGTTGAACACCTTCGGATGGTTTTGGAACGGGTCAAAAATGCAGGTCTTACGGTAAAGAGAGAGAAATGTCATTTGGGCTGTGCTGAAGTAAGCTATTTAGGGCACATTGTAGGAAATGGGCGTCGTCGACCGTCCGAACTCAAGGTAGCCGCGGTGGTCGGTTATCGTCGTCCCAGCACTAAGACCGAGATGAGAGCATTCCTCGGCTTCACAGGTTACTATCAGCATTACGTCCCGAATTACTCCGAGATTGCCAGCCCTTTGACAGATAGTTTACGCAAGACCGAACCTGTGAACATTCAATGGGACTCTAAAAAGGAAGACGCTTTTCAGAAGCTGAAGCACGCATTGAGTGAGAAACCCGTCTTGAGGGCACCGGATTTTGCAAAACCTTTCACTATTCAGTGTGATGCAAGCGAACGCGGTTTAGGAGCAGTGCTATGTCAGACGGACCAGAGTGGAGAGGAGCGGCCGGTTTTGTATTTGAGTCGCAAATTGAGCAGCAGGGAAGAGGCTTATAGCACTTCGGAAAAAGAATGTGCTTGCATTGTTTGGGCCGTACGAAAACTAGGCTGCTATGTTGCTGGCTCTAACTTTATTATAGAAACTGATCACTCTCCACTAACCTGGTTACACCAAATGTCACCTAAGAATGGTCGTTTGCTCAGATGGAGCATAGCACTGCAGCAGCACAATTTCGAGGTGCGCTACAAGAGAGGTGGCCTTCATACAAGTGCAGACGCCCTAAGTCGAGCGTTTTGACTCGTCAAAAGACGCGGAAGGTTTGTTTGATTTTTTTTGTTTACCTTTACCTAGTTTATGTGTACTTTTTTTTTCAATGTGTTACAGTGAGGGCGTAGAGAAATTTTTCACTGACTCCCTCGTTGTCCCGAGCTCTACAGTTTGCTTGTTTAGCTTGATTATAATGTTATCTCGATTCCAAATGGAGTTACGTATGAAAGAGTTACTGGACACTTGTCCCGATTGGTATGCACATTGTTTCCTTGAGCTTAAGTTATTAAGATAAGATGTTTGCTTTGTAAAATCGGAGGCCTGGCGATGAGAGTGGCGTGCACGCGGTGCTTGTCGCATTGTGTGTGGCTGACAAAGGTCGTTTCTTGGAGCTTGTCACCCACTTTTCACCGAAGCGGGGCGCAGAGGCCAGCTCTTGGAGCATTCCAGTTTGACCAGGCCCTTCGAGAAAGCAAGAGCCTTGCCGGAACGTCGCCGACATCGACCCGGCCGAGCTGCATGGAACAACTCGACCTCCCGATGTATCATCTGGCGGCGGGGGTGCTGTTGTGCCTCGCCCAAGTTCCACGTGGTCTTCGCGGCCTGCTGGCACCTGGCAGCTGTTGATGAGTCAACCCTGCACCGGGACGGCGACGGACGCGGACAATCTGGAAAAACCACGTCGCCGGCTCCTCTTGACACAAAAGTCGTTGGCCAAGCTTTTGTCAGCCGCCGAGAGCAACACTCCGAAGCAGCGTCGACCCAGCAGCTGTACGGGGTATTCTGCCTTGCTTGAGTCAACCTGGCTGCATCAGGGAGCGACTTTGCGCATGGGATTCCACGTCATCTCACTGTGGTGCCACGCTGGCGCGTGGGGTCTCCCTCACCAAACAGCGAACTGGGCATGTCTTGCCCCTTTCCTAGGTTCAGAGGGAGGCGGTGTTTGGCTTTCCCTCTTCGGGGACGGAGAGGAAGACGACGATCTCATTGGAGTATCCTGCGCATAAATTTTCTTTGCAAGGGATCTTGGGAAGGCGGACGATGTATAAAAACGCTAGCGCAGAGGCGCTCGGGGGTGATTCTCTTTTCATGTTGTACCACGCTACCATGTAAATACTGTATATAAACATTTTTTTCTCCTTCTCCGGCTTCTCTACTCGTCCTCTCCGGGGACTCGGATGGCCCGAGTCCGCACCACGCTACCCAAAGGCGCAACAGTAGTCTACCCCCCGGCCCCAGCCTAGAGCAAGCCTACTTCCTGAACCTCCACATGGATAACCAAAAAATCTTCCGTGTCAGTAATGCCGAAGAAGGAGTGACAGCACTGATGAGTTGATTTTTTTTTATTTTCAACATTGTCTACGGCCGCAAGGCCTTTAACATCCACCGTGATTGAGCGGCTTTTTCTCGGCGCGAGTTTAGAGTTTATCAAAGAAGTTGTTCAGGCAGTACGACGCTGAAAATTTTAGTGTCACAATGCCTGAACAATTTTTCTAGTGTGGTCATGGTAGATGAACAAACATTGTTATTTGTGTAAGTTGTTTTGCTTAAATATAGCTGGACCATTCCATGCCAAACGTCCCAGCCACTTTGGCGACCATCTGAATTGTATTTGAAAAAAAAAAGTGCTGACTTACTGCGTTGAAAACAGTGAACTGCTAGAATATTTCAGCGAGAAAAAAAGTTTTGTTCATGTGGCTGGCTTATAACTTCCTGGCATAATGCCGTCTGTGTGCTGTTTGTGGAAAATTTCGTTTTAAAACTACCGCTTATTTTTCTAAAGCAAATTCGGTCTACCTGTTAAGTAAATGTGCTTCTGTAAGGTATTTGAAGCTCAGTAATAATAGTGCAATTTTTTTGCCACTTTCGCTTCCAAGAATAAAGCCAAAATGTGTTATGTTTGCATTTTTTATTGCAATATTGCACTTTGTATGAAGATCTGAGCAGTGAATACTTACTCCACAGAAGGTATATTTTGAGAAAAAAATATCTTTAGACCTCTCAAGCTGCTGAAATATACGAGAAATTATCACGAATTTCACAAAATTGTGATTTTTGTCCGTATTGAGATGCAATTTGTTCCATGTTGTGATACAATGAAAACTCATCATTATACCTAAATTGTAAGAAAATGAAATTTTTTCTGTAATAAAAATCTTATCACAAAAAGGACAGGAAAGTGCGCTGTCAACTGAATTTTATTGAAGGTGCTACGAGCGTTTTTATACTGAGCACAAGACCAGGGCTCATCTGCAACAACACATGTGTGACCATGACAAAATAATTTTAACCGAGAAAAGAATACTCTTTTTCGGAAAAGATAAGTGAAGGTGTACTGATGCATTGATCCTTGGCCTTCCTGATAAAGAGTTCTAAAATCTCTCATTTTTCTGCTTGCTTTTTTTTTCAAAAACCGTGTTTTATGAAACCTAGGACTACACTTACATTCTTTACGGTGCCAGGCCATGAGATTACTATAGCCCTTCTTAACATTTAAAGCATGCTGTCTTGCTTGATCATTGAAGCATTGCCCAGTTTGTCCTATGTGTACTTTTCCACATGTTAGCGGCATCTTATACACATTAGATTGGCATTCAGTAAACCTATTCTAGTGACGAATGGTGCAAGATTGACTATTCCTGTTGCTGTAAGTGCATGCACTTTTGAAAGCTTGCAAGGGGTGGAAAACAACAATGTCATATCTGCTGGCTCTTTTCCTAAAATTGTGAGACACCTTATGTACGTAGTACCGTGTGACATGCAAAGGTGATTGGTCATTCTCTTTCTCTTTTGGTCCGGTTTCCTTTAACTTTACTTTCTGCAGGAGGGTTTCACAAACAAGTGTGATGATGCTGTTGGGGTATTGGCTGGTGCTATCAGCCCAGGAGTGCTAAGAATGTTCTGCCTTTTCATAGTGGGCATTCAAAATTAGTAGAAAGAGGAATTGATACCACATGTACTCAGGCCACCCTTCAGAAGTCATGTTAGCACAAGGGTGAGGTCAGGTTTAAAAACCAGATTAAAAGACTAAAAAATGCTCGATATCCCAACAGAATCATCACACCCGTTTGCAAAACCCTCCTGCAGAAAGTAAAGTTATAGAAGACAGGACCAACAACAAACAATGACCAAAACCTTTGCATGTTATACCACATCATGTGTCTCACAATTAAAAAAATAGCCAGCAGATATGATATTAGCGTGTTGTTTTCCACCCCTTGCAAGCTTTCAAAAGTGTGTGTACTAAACAGCAACAGGAATAGTCAATCTTGCCCCATTCGTCACGAGAATAGGTTTACTTATTGCCAATTTAACGTTTGTAGAAGTATTTTTTATCAGGTAAACCAATGATCAGTGCATCACTACACGTTCACTTATCCTTTCCGAGAGGGAGTATTCTTTTCACAGTTAAGATTATTTTGTAGTGCTCACACTGTCGTCGCGCATGAACACGGTTCTTGTACTCCGTATAAAAGCGCTCGTAGCACATTCATTAAATTCAGTTAACAGTCGGTGCTCTTTCCTGTCCTTTCTGTCTCTTCCTAAAGTTGTCGCGCTGTGACTAGCACACAACCACAATGAATTAACTCTCCCAAATTAAGCTCTTGTTACGTTACACGTAGACCGAGCTTCGTATGGAAAGAAGGAGCGGTGCTTTTAAAATAAAATTTTTCACATACAACACCTAGACGGCATTCCAGGAAGTTCAGAGGGCAGCCACGTGACCAAATATTTTTCCTCTCCTAAATATTCCAGAAGTTCACTATTTTCAATGCAGCACGAGTTTTTCGAATACATTTGAGATGGTTGCCAAAATGGCTGGGACATTTGGCATAAAGTGACCCAGCTGTGTCATTAGCCATAATTATGCATTGCCTCTTTTGTTTTTGTGTGTTTTGACTCACTTTTGTGTTCGTTTTTAGCTTATTGTGTTTCTGATCATTGTATTGCTTTCTTAAGTATTCGCTAAAGTTATATGTGCGAAAACCCGTATATGTTTGCATGTACATCATTTCTCATAACCAATTGTTATACATCCAGGATACAAAGCTTAATCCACTGTGATTGTATACATTTGAAAACACTATCCATATATATTTTTGTGTGCATCACTTCTTGGGAACGATTGTGTACATGAAGGCGTATATACTGAAATCATGGTGATTGTATATATTTGAAAGAATCATAAGTATATATTTGCCTGTATTTCATTCCTATTAACCGATTGTGTACATGAAGGAGTATTAAACTGGAAACCACTGGGATTGTAGATACTTGAAAGAATTATAGGGATATATTAGCGTATATTTCATTTGTAGTCTCTATGTACTTGAAGCAGTATACTAAACTGAAACCAGTGTAATTGTATGTTGCAAAGAATTGTCAATGAAGTGAAACTGAATAAACATAATAAACATTTGAGGTGTTGCATGTGTAGTGTACGTATACGTGAACGTATATCTGGTGAAAAAGTTGTGTGGCAGAAGAAAAGTTTGTTTTATTTGCCTATTAAATAAACGCAATATGCAAGGGCAGCAAGGCTTCATTTTCTGTAACGCGCATTATGCATATACTGTGAAGTATATATGGATCCAGCGCAAGTTCATAATCGATAGTACGCATTTATATTTTTGCCCAGACGCAATGAATGGAGCTCGACAGGTGGCGCACCATTGATAATCAGGACCACTTTCTTCAAGTAGTGTGTAATCAGTGCATGCTGATATCTATTAGTGCAGTCTGAAAGAATACTGGCACCCCTGCCATGGGCACTCAACACCCTTGTGCACCCTTCTCGCACCCTCCTCAGAGGGTGCTAAAAAGTGATGGACATCGAAGGCACCCTTCCTTAAGGGTGTTTTTGTAACACCCTACAGTTTTTTTACATGTACACCCTATTCTAAGGGTGCATGAAACAGCACCCTTTTTGGAAGGTGCTGAATTAACACGCTTAGGGTGTCATACACGGGACAAGCTCATTTACACCCTTCTGGGTGTAAAAATTTTTACTGTGTACAACAAGCGACGCAGTGACGCACTCTATCATCCCGGTGACAAAGTGTGGATATGGATCCCAGTGCGCCGCCGCGGACTCTCTGAAAAGCTTCTTTGTCGATACTTCGGCCCTTATGAAGTACTCAACCGTATCAGCGACGTCACTTATGAAGTCAGATCCGCGGGACACGTGAGCTCAAGACGCCGCAATACCACGGAAGTGGTACACGTAGTTCGCATGAAGCCATATCATGACAGATCGTCGGAAAACGAGTGAGAGGGCGCATGTATCATTTCACTCTCTCAAGCATCGGGACGATGCATCTGAGGAGGGGGATAATGCCGCGACAGGTTGGCCACGTCCAAGTAGCCCGCCGCAATCATCATGGCAAGAGCACCAGCAAGACCCGGCTGGCATGCGCCACGCGTTCGTGCGCTCCAACGACGAGGTAGAGGAAGTTAGTTGAATCTGTGCCTCTCGGCTACTCGGACTCGACGACCATAGTCATAGACTTGTAGGCACAAGTTCACCCTAATAAAGTTGCTTGTTTTTTAGCCTGTCTGCCTCAGCATCGCTACAGTATATATATATATATATATATATATATATATATATATATATATATATATATATATATATATATATGTTTCAAAGAATTCTCAATAAAGTGAAACTGAAAAAATATAATTAAACATTTAGGTGTTGCGTCTCAGATGTACGTATATGTATACACATATATGTATGTCCACGTTACACGTCTGGTGAATAAAATGTGTGGCAGGAAAAAGTGTACAGGAATGGCACGGGCTGCTGCATGGGTTACACTAGCCTAATGAATGAATACAATTAGCAAGGGCAACAAGGCTTAGTTTTCTGTAGGGTGCTATATGCATATATATACTGCGAAATATATTGTATGGGCAGGAGTTCATGCACGATTGCAGGCATTATATATATCTGTGCACACTGATTCGATATAGAGTTTGACAGTTGGCACACCATCGCCAATCAGGACCAGTTCCTTCAAGAACTGTGTTATCCGTGCATACTGACATCTATATTAGTGCACTCTAAATGAATACTGGCACCCCGGCCATGGGCACTCAACACCCTTGTGCACCCTTCCGGCACCCTCCTCAATGGGTGTTAAAAAAGTGACGGACGTTGAAGACACCCTTTTTGAAGGGTGTTTCTGTAACACCCTACAGTTTTTTACCTGTACAACCTGTTCTTAGGGTGCATGTCAAAGCACCCTTTTTGTAAGGTGCTGAATTAGCATCCTTAGGGTGTCGTCCATGGGACAAGCTCATTTACACCCTTTTGGGTGCAAAAAGTTTTACTGTGTATACCGCCATCTCGCATCTTTTCATCATATATTCAGCAAATTGAAAACGTGTGCGGCATATTGAAAACGCATATTGAGCATATTGATAAAGCATGTTGAAAACATGTGTAGGGGTGCACTAAAAAAATTTTACTTTTTGAAGGAAAACCTACATAATAGTCCTCCCACGCTGAAACTGAGAGCATATAAAGCACTAGTGCGACCAAAATTAGAGCATGCCGATATTATCTGGAGCCCTTGGCAACAATATTTGATTAACAAAATTTCAAGAGTACGAAATATAGCTTTACTATTTATTTGTTCCACTTACTCCCGAAAGTCTAGTGTAACAAATTAACGTGTTAAGCCTACCAAAACTTGAGCAACGCAGGATAGTATCCAGATTAAAATTCATCTACCAACTTTGCCATGGGGACTTCAAATTATCACGGGAACGCTATCTTCAGCAAGCTTCAAAAGTTTCACTAAGGACGAATCACGATAAAATTTTCCGGCAGCCACTCAGCCAGATGAATGCCCACAAGTTCGCTCCCTCTCCTCGAGTAATTTTTCACTGGAACGCGTTATCTGTAGAAGCAGTAAATGCTGCCTCGACGGCTTGATTTATGAAACATGTCGAAAGTTGAAATTTTCTTGATAAAAGTGATGTACATTGAAAATGCCTTGATTTGTGTATGAATAAAGTGACTTGCATATATTGAAAAAAAACATTCGTGAAATTCTGCTGTCTGTCATAAATTGATATGAACTAAACATTGATATTATTCTCCAGTTGTTGCCTATTATTTGTATAATATTTTAGTTATGTCAAGATATTTAGTGTATAGTGTGCATTGTTTGATTGCATTCTTGCCTTTCACTCCTGCATGTGCCCGAGGAGGGCCTGCAGTATGTGTAAATAAATAAAAAATATAGGAGTACCGCAATCCATGGGACATTCCAAGGACTAAACGAGAGGTGGGACACGCGCACTTTCTTACGCTTTGCGCTTCGTGTCAACTTCCCACCTTTCACTGCGCCTTCAGTTCATGGCTATATTCTAGTTCACTATATTCATGGCACTGCGGCCCAACCCTCGCTAAACCTTTCTAAAATCAAGGAGGTTACGCCCAGTGAGTTTAACGTGGCAACATTTTCTGGTCAGATAGTGCTCAATGTGCGCTCATCTGTTATTAGTTTTTTTTAGTAAGTATCGAATTCAACGCAAATTTTGTTGGAGATTAAATCACCAATACATGTCTCTGCAAGTTGTTTTGTCGCAAACAACTATCTTTTTATTTATGATTAACGTGCGGCTTTCCTCCTCAATTGAATAGGGTGCACGCGTGCCACTCCTCTGGTCTGGCCGTGCAAGTGACTATACCTACTACTACTACTACTACTACTACTACTACTACTACTACTACTACTACTACTACTACTACTACTGCTACTACTACTACATACCTCGTGGGCGCACAACCCACGGCATAGGGAGCTTCGCCCCTGAACGTGGCATTTGATAGTTTTTTGTTTGGCACCAGTCTTGAGAGACATCTTCCTCACGCATAAGGATCGCCTCATTAAAAAAAATGGCAGCATATCCACGGAGTGAATGATGGAAAGTGGGGCGAAGCATCTGTCCGTTCATTCGTTCTTGCTTCCGTCCGTCCATGCGTCCGTCTGTCTGACCGTCCGTGCGTGCGTCTGTTCGTGCATCCGCACGTCCATCTGTGCATACGTCCCTGCGTTCATCCATGCATCCGCCCCTGCATCCATCCATGCGTACATCCGTCCGTGCTGCCATCCGTGCGTCCATCCATGCATCTGTCTGTGTGTCCATTCGTTCACCTATTCAACACTCCAAGTACCACCATCTCGCATCTTTTCATCATATATTCCTCATATAGAAGCACTGCCATCCAGCGGACATTCCAAGGGTTAAACGAGAGGTGGCACACGCACACTTTCTTACGGCTTGCGCTTCGTGTCTACTTCCCACCTTTAACCACCACACACACACATTGTGGTTATAAGAGGGAAAAGAAGAGAAAAGTGAGCCCCGTAACTGTCTGCGTCAGCGTGCGACACCTCAACAGTAGCTCACAAGGGATGGGGGTGAGGAGGGATTAAAGGGTAGGATTAAAGGTAGAGAGAGAGAGAGAGATGCGCAAGGACAGTGAGCGATGACATAAGAGAGATAGGAAGAGAGATAGGAAAGGTGGAAACACGGTCAAAGGAGTCCGAGGACAGGGCACCACTTGCGAGAGCTCTAGTCGGCGACAGGAGATGGCGTAGGGCTAATCCAGTCGGCCAGAGCTGCGCTGACATCGTCGTAGGGGACCGGCGGCAGGAGATGGCGTAGGACCAACCTAGTCGCCCAGAGCTGCGCTGTCGTCGAAGATCGCGAGGGCACAACCAGTCGGCACGGAATCCAGCGAGCGGTTCATAGTATATACTAGTTCACTGTATTCATGGCACTGCGGCCCAACGCTCGCTAAACCTTTCTACACGGAGGAAGGAAAGGTAAGAGAGGCCCTGACGTCACTCTTTGTGAAGCCACGATGAAGCCGGAAGTTGGCCGTGTTGACTGGGCAAATTCTCCTCTCTTGTTTACATCCAAATGTAAAGCAGAAGGCACGACTCTCTCTCCGGCTCGGAAAGCACGTGAGCTGCGCAGCGCACGTGTCGTGACGATCCGAAACTTATAGAACGGAGCTCAACACTCTGGGCTAGCGTGACACCTTCGGCGAAATCATTTCGTCCGAGTATTAACAGCGAATAACAGCTCACCGACAACAAAGCAAGTACAAGAGAATGCGCGCTCGATGCACTGACAATGGCGAGTATTTTCACGTCATTAATTCAGCAACTGTACAACAACACGATCGCTCATGCATGCCTTCTGCGGTTGCATTCCGCCACGCGGCCGACGCAGCGTCCGGCCACCGTGTCCGTGTTCCACGTGAAACTCACGGCGTCAGCATTCTGCGACCATGCTCACTTTGACCATGGTGCAAGTAACACTTGAACGCGTTTGCTGTTACGATGAGATTGCATGCAATGCTGGGGGAAAGTATACGAAGCGGTACAGAAAAGGTGTTTTAATACGCACATTCAAGCTGTAACTGTACACACACAACACGAAACTACGTATGTGCCCATGGTTCTCATTGCGTCTTGCTGGGCTCAACAGCATCGTACGTTGTCACAAGCAGGAGCACTGCCCAACCGCCACTGACCTGCAAGGCGTTCGTCGTCGTTCCGCTTCGTCATGGTGTCCAACACAATTTCACTGAACACCAATTGCTTCATGCGCGTCATCCGCCGCACGACACAAGAGTATGTACTCGTTCTACGCACTGTTGATACCCCGTGATGGACAAAATTATTTGTAAACGTTGCTAAGAGTGCAGTAACTGCCAGGAGAACAATGCGTAACTAATAACGTGGCGCAGAGCACGGATATTGTCCGCCACGGCTCAGCACGAGACCTAGGGAGGCAGACATGCCGCCGCCAGCCGCGGCCGCTCACTGCTAGACCAGCTCTACTGCGCAACACGTAACCATAGCAACGCCGCCATTGTGGCCAGTGAATATGGCCAGCATAATGTCATTTCCTCCACACTTTTCACGTAGCGCGCCGGCTGGGCATGCCCTCTCCTACCTTTCCTTCCTCCGTGCCTATCTAAAACCAAGGAGGTTACGCCCAACGTAGCAACCTTTTCTTGTCAGATAGTGCTCAACGTACATGCCTATGGCTGCTAATGGGGAATCAGAGACAGGAGAATTCGGCTTTTACTTTCTTACGGCTTGCGCTTCGTATCTACTTCCCACCTTTAACCACCTCGAGTTCATGGTATATACTAGTTCACTGTATTCATGGCACTGCGGCTCAATTAACACACGCTAAACCTTCCTTAAACCAAGGAGGTTACGCCCAGCGTGTATAACGTAGCAACCCTTTCTTGTCAGATAGGGCTCAATGTACATGCCAATGGCTGCTAATGGAGAATGAGAGACAGGATAATTCGGCTTTTACTTTCTTACGGCTTGCGCTTCGTATCTACTTCCCACCTTTAACCACCTCGAGTTCATGGTATATACTAGTTCACTGTATTCATAGCACTGTGGCTCAACGCTCGCTAAACCTTCCTAAAACTAAGGAGGTTACGCCCAGCGAGTATAACATAGCAACCCTTTCTTGTCAGATAGTGCTCAATGTATATGCCAATGGCTGCTAATGGGGAATGAAATACAGGAGAATTCTGCTTTTAATTAACGCGCACGCTGGGAATTTTTCATTGTTCAACAACGCACAGTAGAAATATCCCACCGGCACCACCTTGCAGGTCAAAACGTAAGACATGGTTACACACTACGACTACGACTACTACGAGGGACAAATGGGTGCCGCTTTAAGGAGCTTCGCCCCTAAAAGATCGCGACTTGTCTCTTGTTGTGAAAGTCTTAAGGTTTGTCGATGATTTCATTGTATTTGTTGATTGTTTGGATGGTGTTTTTTAAGTAGTTGTCCCTAGTATTCTAGAGTTGTTTATAAAGCACTTGCATCTTCTGTGGCTCGAGCGCTCATGAGCTACCGTCTAGTAATTCTTGGACCTAACACTCTGTTTTCGGAGCAATCATTTGCGCTGGTTGTTCTCACCGAGAAGTGGTAAACCCTTTGTTCCTTTCCACTCAGCTCACTCGAAACTGGTGAAAAGGGATATCATCAATGTTTGCCTTGTTAACGGTCTTAGGAGGTCATGCCCGCACTGGATGCGACGCAGTTTCAAAGCACAGGTAGAGCGCCTCTTAAGCGCTGGTTACTCGAACGCCCTGATTTCTGCTGTTGCGGTAAAGCCTTTGAAGCAAATGAAAAATCAAGGAAGGCGATCTCAGCCTCAAAATGCGTCAGTTCCTAAGAACTGTGTTGCAGCACCTGATCTGCTCAACGTTTCGCATATAGGCTGAAGAAAATCGGGAAACTAGCTGGTGTCACTGTTTTGTTTACAACACCGAAAAGCTATCAAAGCTTTATAAGTAGGTGAATCATCCAGCTGCAAATAAAGTAAAGTGCTCGGTGAAACACAGAATGCGCTTCGTGCCTTGTGTTATTGGTGTAGTATATCTTATTCCGCTATCAGCGGTATGATATACATTGGGAAAACCGAAAGGTGTTCGAATGACCGTTTACGAGAGCACAATAATAATGTGCACAATGCGGTCCAAGGACACTTCAGAATCTACTGCCGAGACTGCCGCTGCGTGCCCCTCTTCGAGCGTTGCGAGGCAATAGGCAACCAGCACTCACAGGCCATGCGTGAGATAATTGAAGCCTATCACATAAGGAAGTTAGACGGCACATGTGTAAGTTCCCCATCAGTTGTGCTATTGCAGAAAGAGACTGCGTATCTCGATCATTTTTAAAGCTATGTTCAATCAACAAGAGTTTTGCTGACAGTGTTTCGCATTGGTTTTAAACAGCAGCCTTCTACGCATGCCCGCTCTCTTCTTTTTCCGCCTATATATTGCCGCACCCGAAACAAAGAACGAAGACGATGTGCGCGCCAACAGCCTCGTGAAAAGGGAGACTGAAGAAGACGACGTGCTTTTGTTTTGCTCTCCTGCTCTTGGCCCCGGTGTTATTCAACATATTACTAAGTTCCATTCCAACTCATCAGGATATCCAAATTTACGTGTATGCAGATGATAATGCTTTTTTCGCAACAAACAGTGATCTGCACTCATTGTACCAGGCATTACAGAATTACATGAACATGCTAGAAGAATGGCTTGACAATATCCATATGTCATTGAACGTCAAAAAAAGTGCGCTTCTGCCATTTTCTTTTAAGGATCGTGTCAACATTTCCCTGATGTATCGTACTGAGCTCATTTCCCAGGTCGATTTCCTGAAATACCTAGGCATCGTATATAATAGGACGCTAAATTGGAAAAGCCATATAGACGAGGTTGGCTGTAAAGCGTCACGTGCCTTGGGGTGGTTACGCAAATTGGGAAACAGAAAAATAGGATTGCGTAGGAGTTCATTGATAATAATTTACAAGATGTATGTGTGGCCTATTATGGAATTCGGGTGCGTATTATTTTCAGGCAGCATGGCTTATAAGATGAGACAATTAATATTATTAGAAAGAGAAGCTTTGCACTTGGTCTTGGACTCTCCAAATTTGTGGCAAATAATGTTTTGTATGTAGAAGCGCGTCTTCCACCTTTGTCAACTCGATTTAGAATACTTACATTTCAAACTTTCCTAAAAATATACAATTCGCCTCTGCAACAAGAGTCTTTCGTTTTTATTCAAGAACCAACCGCATTCTTTGAAACACAATGGTCTAGACTACACTCCCCTCATATTAGGTTTGTCCAAGCGCTGCTAGAGCCTCTCAATGTAAATATTTATCAGATTGCCATAACGAAGATGCCTAATTCAAAACTTGAAATTAAATGTGATGATATTTTCCCCTGTATTGCGAAACAACTGCCCCTTCGATAGTTAAGTAATCGGTTACAAGATTACTTGACTCATCTGTTCATAAACAACATTATTGTGACGGATGCAGCCGTATTGAACGAAAAGGCTGGAGTAGGCATCTTCTGTACTTCTCTCGACTGGTCTTTCTCAGTTCGATTACCAGATTACACGCCTATATTCATCGCTGAATTATTTGCTATAATTCTAGCGCTTCGTAAACTTCCCGCAAGCGAATCAGAAGCGGTCATACTTGCCGATTATCTTTCAGTATGCACTGCACTATCTACAGCAAAAAGTTTGACATTATTGAGTATGATTAGCAGTTTATTACCAGCAAACCTGAAAAAATTCACTTGCTATGTATACCTGGCCACTGCGGGATTTATCCAAATGAGATGGCAGACTCGTTAGCCAAAGCATCTTTAAGCGGACCACTCTTACCTATTTTGCCTGATTTCGCCTACGTAACAGCACTCAGATATATAAATGCTTGTTTGCACAAAGAAATAGAAAAATTATCATTGGATAAAGTCAGAGACTTCGTACATCTAAGATTTTGCTGGAACAAACAGTTGTGTGTATCTCGGCAGTTAGAAATTACAATCACCAGATTACGATGCAGAAATCCGCATCTGAACTACTACGTATACATAAAGCTGGACTAACAGCATCTCCGTTGTGTCTCTTTTGCAAGGAATCGGAATCAACAGATCATTTCTTTTTATCCTGTCAACGATATTCTTATCAAAGGAAATGATACCTGGTCGAACCAATTGAGAACTTCGGTTTAAAAATAAACGTGGAAGTAATTTTATCCTTCGGGGGGATTACATTGGGTTATAGCCACAGGGAGGTTTTCTCTTCTGTGTGTGAGTACATAATGGCAACAAAAAGATTACCTTGTTAGTCTATTGTTATTATTTACGGCTACGAGACTACCTGAATGCCTGACTTAGCACACTTGATGATCCTGCCGCCCGGTGCTTAGCCAATCCCCCTTTGTGGGCGAGTGCCAGCAAAGCTGAAGGTTCATCATCATCATCATCATCACCATCATCATCATCATCGTCCTGCATAAAAACACACGCCGTCGGTTCTCGGACTCAACCTTAGGTGGTCAAAATTTCCGGAGCCCTCCACTACGGCGTCTCTCATAATCATATGGTTGTTTTGGGACGTTAAACCCCACATATCAATCAATCTCGGACTCAACGTCTCGGTGCACTGCTTACGTTGAACCGCGACACTGGGGGAGGCGCTGGGTTGCAAGCCTGCTGATGCTCAACACCTTATCTGGGAGCCGTTCATCAAGTCCCAACACGCAGCCACCTGTTACGACACCAGTGCACCACTTCAGTCGGCGGTTGCTAGGCCTATCTCCTGAGCTGACCTCCTTCGACGAACATTCTACCAGGCATTACGTACCTCTACCAATGGCCTCCGCAAGCCAGCCACAGTTGGTCCAAGGGATACATGGCAGCCCCGTTTCTAATCCAGCCCAGGTAACACTTCTTCAGCCGCTTGTGCCTGATCGCTTCAGTGGTGCCCCACGTGAAGATGTTGAAGATTGGCTTGAGCATTACGAACGCGTTGCCGACATCAACCAGTGAAATGCTCAACATAAGCTCGCCCGCACATACTTCATTCTCGATGACAGCGCTCACACGTGGCTTGAGAATCGAGAAGGCCGTGTATCCACATGGGATGAGTTTCGTCAGCAGCTGATTGACACCTTTGCTAGCGTCGACCGCCGAGAGCGGGCTCAGCAGTTACTCGAGTTGAGGCTTCAAAAACCTAACGAAACTGTGGCAATGTTTGCTGAAGACGTGACGCGCCTATGTCGTCGGGCTGATCCCAATATGTCCGAAGAAAAGTTACGCTACCTTATGCGTGGCGTGAAAGAACAACTGTTCGCTGGACTTGTGCGCAATGCCCCAACTACCGTGGCCGATTTTATAAGAGAAGCCACTGCCATTGAGCGTGCTCTGCACCAAAAATCGAGGCAATATGATCGCTCGTCCACTACCACCCCAATCAACGCCGCTTCAGTGACTCTGGACAATCAGGGCTCCCTACGTGTCCTGATCAGAGATATTGTCCGAGAAGAAATTCAGAAGCTTTGGACTCCTCCAGTGGATACACCAGTGACCGCCGTTGCCGCAGTCTTTCATGACGAACTTTGGCACGCTTTTTCAGCAGCTGATCTCGGTCGCGATCAGCGTCAACTGAGTTACGCCGACGCTGTCCGCCGTCCACCACCCGTCCCGCCTATTACATCATACCACCAGCCACCTAGGGGACGCGTCTTGATCCCGATCAAACGCTGACGTGTGTACGTTTGGCTCCGGCTACTTACCGTGTTATGACCACCTCTTCAGGTCCTTGGACCCTGGATCACACATCACACCAACTGTAAGTGGACCTGGCACCCATTCGACACCTTGTTGGGATGTGATAATGCTCCTTGAGAACAGTGCTGACTGTTTATTGTTCAGCTCGACCGCTTCCGCGCTAGGCCTAACCGCCGGCCTAGTATGAGTGGAGGCGCCCAGCGCGACGCGGCCAGCGTCGCAGCGGGCGTCGCTGCTGGAGGCGACGCCGCTCGCTCATGGCGTGCTCTACATGCTGACCTTCGTCCCACTGGTTCATCGGCTGACACCTGCGCAGCGGATCTGAAGAAACCATCTTCATGGGAGCCTAAACCTCCACCACTGCCCGATGCGGACTACAAGGTGATTCTTCGGATACGCGGGGGTCTCGACTGTACCAAGTTGCACCCCTGTGTCTTACGACAACTCGTTCTCAAAGCAGTTGGACTTCCCATCAGCAGCCCTGATCAAATCAGGGTCAATCCCACCAGTCACACAGTGCTCGTGAGTACGTCAAGCATGGACCGAGCAGATTTATACCACAACATCCGGACCTTAAAGTTCAACGGAGTCCCCTACGAAGTCGTCACCCACGTTGCCGACCCTGTAGATTCTTGTCGTGGAAGGTTTCATCTCCCTCTGGATTACGCTGACGAGGAAATCCTTCCAACCCTCCAAAGATGTAATCCAGCCATGACCATTGGGGCCGCTCGCCGACTGAGCACCACCGAAACCATCTTGGTTGTTTTCCGTGGCACGCACGTCCCTTTTTACATCAACTACGAAGGCTGCACGCTTCGCTGCCGCCCATTCCGACTGAAGGTGGAAGCCTGCACCCGTTGCCGAAAAATTGGACATCGCCAGGATGTCTGCCCCTCTACTCCCGATGCAATCTGTCACAAGTGCGGACTGAAGGATTCCTCAATGGACCATGAATGTGAACCCGTCTGTGTCGTGTGTGGTGGAGCTCACATCACCGGTTCCCCATTGTGCAAACAGCGTTACAAGACTAAGACACCTAAATACCAGACACCTAAGCCCTCAGAAGTTCCATCATCCCGGACACCGAGCCTTAATCGCTCGCAAGAGCGTGGCCCACAGCGGGGTCGCAGCAAGAGCAAGAGGCGGGGCCCAAACTCGACTCCCAAAGAACTTGACTTCCCGACCCAGTCAACGAACCCCCATTCCACCAGTCATCTGCCAAACCCATTAAAGGTAAGCTGGGCACAGGCAGCTTCCTCTAACTGCTCCTTATCTCAAAACATTAGCCTAGAAAAAGTTCTAGCTGAAAACGCTAGCCTCAAGGCAGAAATTCAAAAGTTAAAGCTCGAGCTACAATCCCGAATGCCCCTTAGCAATCTTTCGCAGCATTCCGAACCACGATCTTTCATTCCTGCTCAATCGCCCCCTGCTGTTGAACCCACGATACCTCTTCCTCCTACTGACATGGACACTACAATGCCTCGAGACACCTCCCAGCTGCCACCCTCAAATAAGCGCAAAACCCCTGCCACACCACGCGAAGAAGAATCTCTCAGCGACACAGTTCTAACTCTTAACGATAGGATAAACGCCCTCGAAAATAAAACACAGAAGAAATTCGCCGTCATTGAAAGTAAGATTTCTCACATAGAGAGCAGATTCACAGCTCAGGAGACGGGCCAAGCTGCCATAAATGACAAACTTGACAAGTTTCTAGATTTTGTACAAACTCAAATGCAGCAGACCACTGCATGGATTGCGGCCGTCACGGCCAATAATCCAAATATAGCCGTACCCGCCTTCTCTCCTACACCCCCTCCCGACAATGGCTGCAAACCCTAATCGCTCGAACTTTGTAGTATGGCAATGGAACTGCAGGGGGTTCCGCAAAAAGAAAGCGACTCTTCAACAATATTTGGCCTCCTGCCCCAAACCCCCTGCAGTCATTGCCCTACAAGAGACCCACGGAAACATAACTTTTCCCGGTTACAGTGTACACCAAACTAAATCTCTAAATTCTCCCGATACTGCAATATTAACGCAAAAACATTTGACGGTAACTCACTCTAATTTCGACGGCGTCGATGTGGAGCACAACTTTTTGGAGGTCCTTCCTTGTAAAACTCAAGAATCGCCTTTATACGTATTAAACGTCTATAGTAGGCCACAGGCGAAACACCATCGCTTCAATACTCTCTTTGCCCGAGCCATTGCGGCCGCGAAACATCACCCTCTCCTAATACTTGGTGATTTTAATGCACCAAATCAAGTATGGGGCCACTCTGTTTCTACACCCAAGGGTAGGGCTTTGTGGGTTCACATACAGGATCACCGCCTCACCCTCCACAACAATATAGACATGCCCACTAGATTAGGTAATAGTGTAGCTAAAGATACATCTCCCGATCTTACACTCAGCCATCGCGTTCACTTTGTCACATGGACCAACCTGAACATTAACTTCGGTAGTGACCACTACATTATTCAAACTACCATACACTTCCGACACAAACCTTTAGCTCCCAAGCGCCTGAGCCTTATTAACTGGAACAAGTTTCGCGAGGCCCGTCACTGCTCGGCGCCTACTGAGATAGATGATATCTCGGAATGGGTACAGCAATTGCACACTGACACAAAAACGCATACCACCATGTTACCACCTGATACGCCTTTTACAATAGTTGACACCCGACTTCTTCACATGTGGGAAGCTAAGCAATCTCTCCTCAAACGCTGGAAGAAGAGGCGACACAATCGCCGACTGAGACTGAGAATTGCGAGACTCGATTTGCAAATTCAGGACTATGCCATACAGCTTGCTTGTCAACAATGGACCCAGAAATGCGAAAGCATGCATGGCCACCTAGACAGCAAGATGACATGGCAGCTCCTGCGGCATTTATTAGACCCTACCATATCACGTACCGCAAATAATCATCACATTAACAAACTACTTCACTCGCACAAAGGTAACTTAAACACTCTTTTTAATGATCTTCGCGACAAACACCTACCCAGCGCGTATCGATACGATGCACCTGACTATATCGGACAACCAAATGATGATCTCAGTAGCCCCATAACGGAGGCTGAGGTTAGACACGCGCTTGCGAACCTTCGCACCTCATCTGCACCAGGCCCTGACCTCGTCAATAATAAACTTCTCCGCAACTTAGATGAAAACTCAATTATAGCCCTCACTAAATTTTTTAACCACTGCTTCGACACTTCTACCTTGCCGGCTGCGTGGAAGGACGCCAGAGTTATTTTCATACCAAAACCTGGTAAGCCCATAAACACAGCCAACCTACGTCCGATTTCCCTCACTTCATGCATCGGGAAAACACTTGAACATGTAATCCTCAACCGCCTTAGCAAATTTATAGAAGAACACAACTTATACCCTCACGAAATGATAGGCTTCCGTAAATCCCTTTCCAGTCAAGATGTCATGCTTCGACTGAAGCATGACATCATTATCCCTAACTCTAGTCTCGATACTCAAGCAATTCTCAGTCTCGATCTCCATGGGGCTTTTAACAACGTCAGCCACACTGCCATATTGAGTGAACTGAGCGCTATAGGCGTTGGTAAAAAGATTCATGATTACATATCTGCGTTCCTTTCGAACCGTACGGCAACTATTTACATTGGGTCTGAACACTCTTGTTCTTACTCCTTGGGGAGTTTCGGCACACCTCAAGGATCAGTGTTATCACCTTTCCTTTTTAACATCGCGATGATGCCGCTGGCTCGAACGCTGAGATCCATATCAGATCTCAAATTTTCACTTTATGCAGATGATATTACCCTCTGGATGACAGGCGGCTCCGATGGGCACATTCAGGAAACTCTGCAGACTGCTGCTGACAGGGTGGTGGTTTGTGCGGGTAACATGAATCTGACCTGTTCACCCACTAAATCTGAACTGCTCCTCCTTCCTGCCCATCGGGGCTCTGAAAAGCACATCTCTGATATACAAATAACACTGAACAATACACCCGTGCCTAAAGTTGACAGACTCAGGGTGCTTGGACTACACATACAACGAAATCGACTAAACACACACACCATTAAAGCACTTCAAACAACTGTGGACCACACTCTACGCCTTATAGGCAGGATATCTAATAAGCATGGCGGGCTACGAGAGGCAGAGCTCCTCCGCCTCATCCAAGCCTTCGTCCTCAATAAAGTGACTTATTCTCTCCCTTATCTGTTCCTTCTGAGAAGAGAACAAAATAACGTAGACACTTTGTTACGTAAAATCTACAAATTCGCTCTCGGAGTCCCCATTCGAACGTCCACCGCACGGCTCATGGAGACAGGCACATTGAACACCTTAACGGAACTTATTGAAGCACACTTAACTTCACAATATGCTCGTCTTTCCAACACACAGACCGGAAGATACATACTCGATACCCTCAGTATCAGGCCAACTCCAACCACTAACGCCAAACACACTATTCCGCGTGAAATACACAAGAATCTACTCATTCCGCCGCTCCCTAAAAACATGCACCCTGTGCACCACGAGCAACGTCGACGACAGCGTGCAAAAACTCTCGAAAAACGATTTTCTACTTCTAAAGAAGTGCTCTACGTTGACGCTGCCGAATACAGTACTCGTCCTTTTTTCGCCCTCTCAGTTGTGAATTCGCTAGGTCAGATATCTGCTGCTGCTTCTATTTCTGCTTCCTCTTCTGAGGAGGCGGAAGAAGCAGCCATAGCTCTGGCCCTTACAGTTCCAAATTATTCACTTATTATTAGTGATTCAAAAACTGCCATCTACAATTTTGGAGCGGGTAGGGTGTCCAAAACAGCCCTCTCCCTCCTTTTGGCCCATCCCCCGCAACAAGACACGGCTTTAATATGGACTCCCGCGCACGCGGGCCTTGCCGGTAACGAGGCGGCTCACGCCAGCGCCCGAGGATTTACGTTCCGGGCGCAGGCGCTGGAAGAGCCAGGCCACGTTCCGACAACGGCACCGTTTGCTGCGCGGGATCGCCTTTTAACATTTCACGACATCTGTAGTCACTACCGCCTTGGTCGTTTATCCTTACCGCCGCTAACGTCGAAATCCATACGAAGGCGCGAAGTACTGTGGCGACAGCTGCAGACTCACACCTTTCCTTCTCCTTACATTCTTCACCTCATGTACCCTTCTCTTTACCCGTCCTCCTCCTGTAAATATTGCTCCGCACAGAAAGCAAATCTTAATCATATCATGTGGGGGTGCTCTAAGCACCCCCCTCCACCGTCCCTTCGAAAACTAATTAGTAATGAGGAGCAGTGGGAGGCTGCCATGCGCAGCTTGAAACCCGACGTCCAGGAGGCCATCCTGGGTTGGGCAGAGAGGGTTGCGGAGGACTATCGAGCGTAGCAATCTCTCCTCATCTCTCTTCCATTGCACCTTTCCTTTACAAAGGAAAAATAAAGTTTATACCTACCTACCTACCAGCCACCTACAGCCGCACCTTCGTCGCAACCATTGCAGGAGGGTTTCAGACGTCCACCTATATCTACGATGTCTCCAAGCCACCAGCCACCACTTGCCGCGCCTTACTCACCACCACGAGAGGACATAGGACACCCACAATTTCGCAGAACGGACGCTTGGCGCACCATTGATCGGCGCCTTCTCTGCTTCAACTGTGGTGGTGCCGGCCATATAGCTCGCTATTGTTGGTACCGTGACACATCGCTTCGTCCATCTCGGCCAGGGTACGACGGTCGCCGTGCCAACGCCGACTACATTGTTCGCCATGACGACCCTGGTTTTCGAGGACCTTCCCCAACGTAGTCTCCCTATCACGAGTCTTCCTAATCGCCAGCCCGGTTCCGCCAACAGGTCACACTCTCCATCCCCTGCTCATACATCGTCACCAAATCGGCGTACTTTTGCTGACCTTCGGGGAACAAGGTCGCCCAGCCCTTACCAGAGAAACTAAAGGCGGCGACCTCTCGGGGTAAGGTCGCAGCCCGACCACAAGACAATAAAAAGTCCCCAGTACTGCCACTACAGAACGACTCGACGCCGAAGAATATTAACAACGACGACATGGTGAACGCCGACCTCAATGTAATTATTGATGGAGAGCAAGTGACTGCCTTAGTCAATACGGGTGCAGATTTTTCCATAGTAAGTCACAAGCTGACTGATCATCTTAGAAAAGTAAAAACACCATGGACAGGACCACATATAAGAACAGCGGATGGTCACTTGCTGCTCCCTACTGAACGATGCACAGCAAGAATCAACGTAGGAGATTCTTCTTTCGTCGTGACTTTCATTGTTCTCCCAGAGTGCTGCAAATATTTAATTATAGGAATAAACTTTCTCAGGGAGCATGGCGCAATAATCAACATCCCGGACCGCGTGGTTTCATTTTACGAGAGTGCTCGTCTGACTGATTCTACATCACCAAAGCACAAATCCTTTCGTCTCAAAGAGCACAATATAGTCGCGCCGCCTCGATCATGTATCCTCGTTTCAGTAGCATGTGACGTACCGTTCGACGGGGAAGGAGTCGCCGACCAACTAATCTCGCTGCTTTTCACTCTCGGGATTTCCGTAGCACGAGGAATAGTCAATGTCACCGACGGCCGAATGAACTTACTGTTAACCAATTTCACCTCCGAACGACGGCACCTTCCAAAAGGCACAACGTTGGCACATTTCGACGAGATCGCAGATGTTTGTGGCTACTTTTCAGCACTTGAAGCAACACCTGCACAAAACCCACATGACCTAGCACCTAACCTTGACGTCAGCCCTACTTTAACTTAGCAACAGCGGGAACGCCTGATTGTGCTGCTGGCCGAGTTCCACGACTGTTTTGCGTCGACCTCGAAAGTTGGCTGGACGTCCTTGACCAAGCACCGAATCATCACAGAGGACACGGCTAGACCAATCCATCAAAATCCGTACCATGTGGCTTCAAAAGAACGAGAAGCGATAGAACAGCAGGTAACAAAAATGCTTGAAGACGACGTCATTCAACCGTCGAAAAGCCCCTGGGCGTCACCTGTTGTTCTAGTGAAGAAGAAGGACGGCAGCCTGCGTTTCTGTGCGGACTATCGAAAGATAAATCAGGTTACAAAAAAAGACGTGTACCTGCTTCCCCGCACAGATGATTCGATCGACAGGCTTCGAAACGCACGTTACTTCTCTTCCATGGACTTAAAGAGCGGATATTGGCAAATTGAAGTAGACCCCAGGGTGACGCCAGATTGACTGTACGAATTTAAGGTTTTACCATTTGGCTTGTGCTCCGCGCCTGCTACTTTCCAGCGTCTCATGGATACCATTCTCTCTGGGCTTAAATGGAGAACCTGTCTAGTATATCTTGACGACGTCATTGTGTTTTCTACAACGTTTGACGAACACCTTGAACGATTGCAAATGATCTTGCAGGCCATACGGGCCGCAGGCCTGACGCTCAAGCCGCAGAAATGTCACTTCTGCTTTGAGGAACTGCAGTTTCTTGGCCATGTCGTCAGTTACGCAGGAGTTCGTCCAGACCCCGAGAAAGTTGCCGCCGTCACACAGTTTCCAACGAAGTGAAAAAACAGCGCGTAACACAGGACACAGGACACGCGCTGTTACGCGCTGTTTTTTCACTTCGTTGACCATGTACCAACCGGCCCAAATAAGCACTTTAGTACAGTTTCCAACTTCATCAAATAAAAAGGCAGTGAGGCGTTTTCTGGGTCTCTGTGCATACTATCGGCGGTTTATTCCAGATTTTGCGCGCATTGCGTCACCTTTAACTCGTCTCACGAGGGATGACGTTGCATTTGTTTGGGGCGACGAACAGGAAGCTGCTTTCAATGAATTGCGGCAACGTCTACAGACGACTCCATGCTTGCCCATTTTCATGAGACAGCCCCTACAATGCTCCATACTGACGCCAGCAATGTTGGCCTCGGAGTTGTGCTTGTGCAGCGCCAGGACAACGAGGAAAGAGTGATTGCTTACGCAAGCAGAACTCTGTCACGCACAGAAGCAAATTACTCGACCACTGAAAAGGAATGCCTCGCCGTGGTGTGGGCAGTTATGAAATTTCGCCTATACTTGTACGGCCGCCCATTCAAGGTTATCAGTGACCACCATTCGTTGTGTTGGTTAACAAGTCTGAAAGATCCTTCCGGGCGATTGGCACGCTGGAGCCTTAGACTACAGGAGTTTGATATAACAATGATGTATAGGTCGGGAAAACGACACACGGACGCCGACTGCCTATCTCGATCACCAATGGAGTCGGCTGCTTCTTTTGATGAAGAGACAGCGTTTTGAAATCCTCGACACGTCAACCATCGCAGATCACCAGCATGACGATCCTGAGCTACTTGGCTTGATTAATTATTTAGAAGGACGAAGCCAACATGCGCCCAAAGCCTTTACTAGAGGACTATCGTCGCTCTGTCTGCGATACAATGTCCTTTACAAAATGTACTTCTCGTCAGACGGGTCCACCTACCTGCTTGTCGTTCCTACCACTCTTCGTTCTGAGGTGTTGCAAGCGTGCCACAACGAGGTAACATCTGGATATTTAGGCTACACGCGCAGACTGAGCAGAGTTCAAGGGAGATATTACATGCCTAGACTCACCGCTGCCGTGAAGCATCATGTTCGGACATGCCTCGATTGCCAGCGACGCAAGTCACCTCCAACGAAACGAGGCGGTTGGCGACACGCTGTCCAGATCCCGACAACGCCATTTGACCAGATCAGAATGGACCTTTTGGGCCCACTTCCCACCTCTAGTGTTGGCCACCGCTGGGTTATAGTGGTAACCGACTACCTTACTCGCTACGCCGAGACAAAAGCCATCCAGAGAGGCACAGCAGAGGAGGTGGCCTGGTTCTTCATAGAGAACATTGTGCTGAGACATGGTGCGCCATCGATCGTTATAACTAGGGGTGTGCGAATATTCGAAAGTTTCGAATATTCGTCGAATATTAAATTCGCACTATTCGTATTCGATTCGAAAAAAGTGTATTCGAAAAGTTCGAATATTCGAATCACTTGGAATATTCGACAATATCGAATATTTAATTAGATTATCATGCGGAAAATAACTCTTCTTTAATATTTCTGCTGGGTTCAGAGATATTAAAACGTTGCCCAGAGGGGCGATAAGCGTCAGAAGTGCACGGAGGCACTATGTCGGCCAGCGACGTTCAACAATCAGCAGCAAAGTTGACGTTCGTGTAAACGTGTTGCACGCTTTTCGTATGCCGTCGTAACGTGCTGCACTACCACACGTTCACTATGCGGGACCTCGTGTGCAGGAACGAAGCTTAACCGTTGCCACGTTGTCTCATCAAAACATCGCTTGATAACGCACGACCGTGCACGCGCGTGCTAAAGCAGAAACTTCGTCACCGTCGGCAAACGCTTCGGTTAGAAAACATATTAAGTGACAAAAAGAGTTCTAGTGGTAATTTGTACCATGACGTCGCATTTATTTCCTTTTTCGAGGAAGTTCCGCACGTGAGCAGTCGCACAGTTATACAACATGCTCGAAAGCGGTTAGTCCCAACTCATGCGTGTTTCGCCCACACCCTGCAGCTAGGAATTCACGATGCGATCTCCAACACACCGTCAATTGACCGTCTGTGCAAGAAAGCGAGGCACATCGTGGGTCACTATAAGCACAGCTCGTCTGCGCAAACGAGATTAGATGAGTACCAGAAGAAGATGGGCAAGGATCCACTTTGTCTGATACAAGATGTAGATACGAGGTGGAACAGCCAATACCTAATGCTGTCCCACCTCTTGGACTTGAAGGAGGCTGCCTCTGTTGAGCTGGCAACGTCAAGTAGCAGCATTGATGGTCTCAGCTCAGCAGAATGGAAAGAGGCTCTTGAATATCTGGACGCACTGAAGCCCTTATATGATGCAACTGTGATAACTAGCGCAGACAAATACCCATCATTTTCCACTCAGATACCAATTATTTTTGGTATGATAAGTTGCCTCAGCAACTTTAGCGGCACAACAGGCTTTCATAAGGAACTGGCAAGGTCTCTCAATACCAGATTCCCCTTATATACTGAAGACAAAGAAGCATGCTTGGCTATGTTTTTGGACCCACGCTTCAAGTCAACGGTATTCAGAAACAACAAACAAAAGTTGGTATGGCTGAAAGATCTGGTGCTTCAGGATGTTGCCCTATGCCCTGCTGTGGAAGTCGTGCAGCCAGCAGCGAAAGTGCAGGAGCCACAACAGTGTGTGCAGCCATCCTCTGATGTTTGGAGCGCATTTGATAATCTTGCAAATAGTCAAGTAGCAAGTACATTACTGTCTACTTCAGAATGGGAAATTAAAACGTATTCCGAAGAAGCCCTACTGAAGAAAGACAGTGACCCATGTGACTGGTGGCGGACTGTGGGCACCTTCAGATATCCCATTCTGGCAAAGCTTTGCCCCAAGTACTTGCCCATGCCAACCACTTTAGTTACAAGCGAGTGTGCCTTTTCAGTGGCAGGGGAGGTTGTCTCAGTTCGGAGGGAGCGCCTCCTGCCTGATCATGTGGAGCAACTCATATTCCTCCATGATAACATGTAGTCATTATGTTTCATGATAACAGCTAGTCATTACTTGCATTGTGTTCCAAATAACAGTGTATGTTGTGTTAACAGAGAGGCTGTTGTGTATTTTTTTAGATAAATACATCTTAAATTATTGTTACTGTAGAGGCATTTGTCCTTTGATATTCGATATTCGATTCGATATTCGAACATGAATATTCGTATTCGATTCGTATTCGAAAAATTTCATATTCGCACACCCCTAGTTATAACAGATCGCGGAACCGCATTCGCGGCCGCGCTTTTAGATCATGTGTTGTTGCTAAGCGGTACTATTCATCGCAAGTCGACAGCTTAACATCCACAAACCAACGGGTTGACCGAGTGACTTGACAAAACTCTGGAAGGCATGCTTTCTATGTATGTGGACATCGAACACAAAAACTGGGACGAGATTCTCCCTTACCTAACGTTCGCATACAATACTGCGAAACAAGAAACCACACGGATGACCCCATTCAGCCTTGTTCACGGACGAGAAGTAAGAACGATTTTGGACGCGATGCTGCCACACGAATGCGATGACAACGAAACGAGTGCTGAAGCGTTTACTCAACGCGCAGAGGAAGCCAGGCAGCTCGCACGTCTGCGAATATACCAACAGCAAGAGTACGACGCAGGCCGCTATTACCTACGTCATACACCTGTGACGTATACGAAACAGGGGACAGGGTGTGTGTGTGGATGCCTGTGCGAGTACGAGGACTATCTGAAAAGTTGCTCAGAAGGTACTTCGGACCTAATCGAGTGCTACGACGACTAAGTGACGTTACCTATGAAGTCGTCCCGGATAGCCCAAACTGTACAAGGCGTCGCCAGCAGCGACCTGAGCTTGTGCACGTAGTGCGCATTAAGCCATGCGTCAGTGAGTGACTCTGCGAGTGATTTTATGCGCGTATCACTGGCTCAGCTATAGCATCGGGGCGATGCTCTTTTAAGGGGAGGCAAATGCCACGCCCGAAACAAAGAACGAAGACGATGTGCGCGCCAACAGCCTCGTGAAAAGGGAGACTGAAGAAGACGACGTACTTTTGTTTTGCTCTCCTGCTCTTGGCTCCTACATAAAAACACACGCCGTCGGTTCTCGGACTCAACGTCTAGGTGCACTGCTTACGTTGAACCGCGACAATGTGTACACCCCTCCTCTATTAAATCAATGTTAAAAGTCGGCGCTCTTTTCTATTTGTTTCTCCGCTTCCGTAGTTACAGTTAACTACTTTAAGTTGCGCTGTTAGTATATTCAGCTATTTTTATACCCCCTTTGGTATTTCTGCTTCCCCAATGAGGCAGGTCTTGTTGGCGTGCAAAAACTCTGCAATTTAGCGCTTTCAATTAGGCGTCATAAAAATGCCTAGATATATTTATTATGGCATGGTCGTGACGTTGACAAAATCACCAGCCACGGTATGTCCAAGATGAAACTATTTGGCTGCATACTGAACAACGGTGTCTATGCATGCAAGTTGGTTGGTATTTATTGCAAAATTGGTTGTAGCGCCGCGTACAAAATTTTAGGAACTAGTTGACAGGAAAGATGTGCACTCGCAGCGAAGCTTTATTTCGCGTTCATTGCACTTATAAAGCCAAGGAACCACGTGATACCGATAGCACTGCCACATTGTCAAATAAGATAAAATCAAATAAAACCGCCTACCGCTCAAATCGTAGAGATATTCTACTTCACAGGAAAACAGGCCAACAGATGGTTTCCTGATGCATCTGCTGCCCAACTTTTTGCTGACATATACCTCAACTATTTCCCGCTTCTGTTCTCCTAACTTTTTAGTACTTGCGTCTTCTCAAGTTTAGGTACGCAGCGGCCTGACGCGTGCTGGAGAGCTAAGTTGCTTCCCGTGCCACTCTTTAACACGCTTTTGTGTTCCCTTGGACTTTCGTTGAGGCACCGCCCCGTTTGGCCAACGTACACCGGTCTGCACGTCAGAGGGATCCCGTGCACAACGTTTTTCCGGCATCCAACGATTCAAGAACATGACGTGCTTCTTGGTGCAAGTCGGCGTCCTGCGTTCACTTGGCGGCACATGAAGGCCATTTTATTTTTAGTTTTGTCATAAGGCATCCTTCACGTACTGCCAGCTCTCCCGTTTTTATTACAGATTGGTATTCAGGATCCTTAACTTACTGTGCTTAGCAATTTTTACTAAGAACTCCCATCTGCAGAGAACAAATACCGTAACACCCCCCCACCTGGTCTCCAGACTGGTTTTTGCCTATTTTGGCCATGATATTTATTTATTTATTCAAAACACCTTACAAACTCAACAGGGCATTGTGTAAGGGGAGCATAAAGGAATAGATACACGAATTGGTACAATTTTCATACTAACACTAACATAAACTAATTGACAATTATTATACAAGTCCTAACAGGAATACCAATGAGAAGATATTAATAATTATTTTAATAGGAATAGAATGGCAATGAAAATCAGATGAGTATGCATGTGAGATAATGACGTAAAACAAGCTAAAAAAGCAACCACTAATTGTGAAGAGACTTTCCATTATTCAAAAGAAAACGTCACTCCAGAATACACAACAGAACTGAATGGCATGTTAGTATTCAAACCATCAAACAAAATAAGTTTAAAATAATAAGAGAAAAAAGCGAGATACTAGTTGTGAATAAACGCGTAGGTGCTGATTTTGATATGAATAAAACGAGCAGTTAATCCTGGAAATGGGTGAGTAGAAGGTGCCCGAATTTTTCTCGATTGCGTTCAGGTACGATTTCATCGGGAAGATCGTTCCACATTGTCACAAACGAGCACTCCGAAAAAGCGTGCGCCGTCGAATTCTAGCGACAGTAACAATACCAAGCGCAGAGAGGCGCCTCAAGGTCAATGATAAAGAAGAAAACAAACTACCAAAGGTTCCCCGGGCGCGCTGTCCCTCCCCTCCCGGAAGCGTAGTCTCGCGGACCATCCTCCTCTCATCGGCGGCCGAGCTAGCCCTGGAAGTTTCTCCAGGGAAAGGGGCGTGGTGATGCAGAGTTGCGTCACGAGTCACGGATTGCCTTCGAAACTTCTCGCGTTTTCCCCAGCCCTGACTGTGCATCGCGCTGACGGAATGATAAGAATTCTGTGGAATCTAGCGCGAAGGGTATTTAATCGAGCAGCAGAGATGGGAGATCAGGAGAAGAAGGAATTTCACGCCAGTGTGCGTAGGATGTTTCCGCCGTGTCGTCGGCGAAGCGTTTGGTCCTCAGTGACAAAGGAGGAGAAGAAGGAATTGTGCGCCAGAGTGCGTAGGGTGTTCCGCCGTGTCGTCGGCGAAGCCTTTGGTCCTAAATGACAAAGGAGAAGATGAAGAGGATTTCCACCTGAGGGGTGAAGACTCATGCTACAAGCAGAAGAGTGGGAGACTACCGCCAGAGAGCGAAGACGCGTCCTGCAATCGCAACACGTGGGAAGCCGACGTGTTACCGGCAAAGTTTGGTGCTTGGAGAGCGGCCAATTGAAGACGCGAGGCTTCCTGGAAGAGAAACTTCGAGGGCAGCGGAACGACAACAACGCTGGACATTGAGTGAGTGATTCTCGGAAGAGTATCATTCAGACTTTTGTTTCAAGGACTTTGGACTGAATAAGTTTTCGAACTCTTTAGTCTTTAAGTGTCTTGGCTGTTCGATGCATGCGACAGCATTGTAGTGCGTAGTGTTGTTTGTGCCCGTTGTTTGGAGTGTGGCTGATTGTACTGTGTAGTACGTTGTTTGATTGGCGACATATCGTATTCAACTAGTGTCGAGGGTGCATATTTCTGTATCGTTTTGATCTGCCATTATTGAGAATATAGTTTTGTTTTGTTTATCAACTCTTGGCTCTGACTTGTTCTTTGGGCCACAGCCGGCGTCTGCTGGCACGCCTAATAGGACCACTTCTAAATTGTCCACGCTTTCGTGGTGCAGTTCGGGGAGCCGATATTTCGGTCCTTGAAATTAGCCCGGCTATCGCCTCCCTAATTAACGGGACCTGTGACAATTAATCTGGCGTCCGCGACAGGACCTTTACGGTGCACAGTGTGTCCAAAGTAGTGAGAAAGAGCCTCGAGTCTTTGGTAGTGCTTTCGGAACAATTTTTGTGTGTTGCTCAGAGTTCTCGTTAATGAGTGGGCAGAGAATGTTTCGATAGACTGAGTTGGCAGATATCTTGTGCACACGGCCAGAGTTTTACTTGAGAGGCACCGACATCATGAATCTGGAGAAGTTAGTAGCTCTTGGTGAGAAGATGGGTCTTTCTGGCGCCGAACTATGGAAGTGGGTGAGCGAGAAGGAGAAAGAGGCGGTGGAGAGAGAGAGGTTGGCAGCTGAGAGGGCCAAGGAAGAAAAAGCAGCTGAGATGGAGAAAGAGAGATGTTGGCAGCTGAGAGAGCCAAGGAAGAAAGAAAGCAGCAATTGAAGTTAGAGCTGGAGAGAGAAATGTTGGCAGCGGAAAGGGCGAGAGATGAAAGAGAGGCAAAGGAGCGACAGCTGAAAGAAGAAAAAGAGGCGGAAATGGCTGAAAGGGAACGGCAGCGGCAACACGAGATGGAACTCGAGCGGCTCCGTTTGCAACAGCGGAGCGAAACTCCCGTCCAAGCCAGGGTTGAAAGCAGCGAACGGGAAGATCATGGCTTCCGCTTGAACCCAAGCAAGCTGCTCGTAGCGTTCTATGAAAGGAAGGACGACCTTGACGCGTACCTTCACAGATTTGAGACGATTGCAAGGTGCCAGAATTGGCCGGAACATCAATGGGCAACTGCTCTGAGTACCTGCTTGAGTGGTGAAGCGCTCAGTGTGTACGGTAGGCTGATGCCGGCCGATGCAGCCAACAATGCAAAGGTGAAAGCTGCTTTACTGAAGTGATTTAGATTTACTGTGGAAGGTTTCTGGGACAGATTTCGGACAGGAAAACCAGTTGATGGTGATGCGGCTACGCAGTACACGGCGCGACTTAGCCATTATTTCGACAGATGGATCGAACTTTCGGGCACAGCACAGCAGTATGATGAGCTTAGAGAGCTCCTAATTAGAGAGCAATTTCTTACCAGTTGCCACCCAAGCCTGTCGCTGTACTTGAAAGAGAGGAAGGCTGAGTCACTTGAATACATGCTTGAATTGCCCGACCAATTCTTGAGCGCAAGGTGGCACAAATCTGTCCAAGGTTAAGAAAGAATGTCTCGAGGATTCGAAGAAATCGGCACCCGAACAAAAGAAGCGTGCACCGGAAAGTGTTCCGCGATGTTTTCTGTGTAACCAAGTGGGTCATCGCGCTAACAGCTGTCGAACTAACTTCATGAGCCCTACTGTTGTAAAATGTTTCAAATGTGGTCTGACCGGGCACAAGGCAGACGCATGTCGTAACGGAGCGAGTCAAACTCACCAAGTAGCTTGTGTGCAGCTGGCACCAAAAGCCGATGATGACAACGTCACCGGCGGATTCGTAGAGTTGAAAAATGGGGAGAAACTTCCTATTGTGGGTGCTGTAATGACAAAACGGTCAACCGGTGTTACGAAGGGAATGCCAACGCTGCCTGGAAAAGTTGCGGGCAAGAAGCTTACGGTGTTAGGAGACACCGGTAGCTTGACTGTTATCGTGCGGAGAGATTTGGTACGCGAAAGTGAGTTAACAGGTAAAACGAAACCGGTTTGCCTGATTGACAGTACGGTTCGGATGCTTCCCGAAGCAGGGATTGAGGTTGAAACCCCTTACTTCAGTGGGAAGGTTACTGGCCTATGTATGACGACCCCCCTGTACGGCCTCACCATCGGAAACATCGACGGGGCGCGAGGGCCGAATGATCCAGAATGTTTGGGGGAAGACCCGAAGATGGAGTCGTCGCCGGCCCCGGGACGGCGAGGTGCAGTGGAGAAAAATCCCGTGGAGGATTTCACTCGAGCCCAAGGTGAAGCCTAGGTGCAAGAGACAGTGAATCAGGAGATGATCGTGTTGAACGCGAGAACGTGCTGGGCAGCTGGACTTACGTCGGCGCGACCTCAACCGACTGACAGTGTAAAGGTGATGGAGTTGGCCAGCCAGGCCCAATATCGTGACATTGACAAGCGCGTGAATAACCAGACAAGCACGGTTAAACGTTCTGTCCCGTTAACAATGTCGGAAGTGACAACGATGGCTGAGACGCCGCCTCAGTTACCGTCGATTGGAAGGGCTCGCAGGAACAGAACGAGGAAAAATAAAAACAGATTGAGCGAGCACCACACGAAAGGGCGCAAGCGCCGCTCGAAGTACACAGGATGGGTGCTGAGGTCGAATCGGACTGTGTTTGGCAGTGCTGAGTGCAAAATGCTGTATTAATGTGGTTGTTATCCTGCGTTACAAGTGTGTGTCCGAGCGAGTCAAAGTGTTTGTTGCAGTGACGTGATCTATAGGATTGCACAATTGCTGTAAAGACAGACTTGTACATTTGTATTGTTTGCAATGTGTGATGGAGTGTTGTAATCATGTACCTGTGGTTATATTTCATGTGTTGTGAGAATGAATTGCAATGTATTGAGTGTTCTATTGTGAATGTGACGCGCCATGAGTGACGGACTGTGTTACAGTCTTTAAGTATGCGGTGACTGTTCGCACTCGCTTGTGTGGTTTTGAATATTATGTGAAAATATTCTTAAAGTGGAAGGCAGTGTCACAAACGAGCGCTCCGAAAAAGCGCGCGCCGTCTAATTCTAGCGACAGTAACGATACCAAGCACAGAGAGGCGCCTCAAGGTCAACGATAAAGAAGAAAACAAACACCCAGAGGCTCCCCGGGTGCGCCGTCCCTCCCCTCACGGAAGCGTAGTGTTGCCGACCATCCTCCTCCCATCGGCAGCCGAGCAAGCCCTGGAAGGTCCTCGAGGGAAAGGGGCGTGGTGATGCAGAGTTGCGTCACGAGTCAGGGACGGCCCTCGAAACGTCTCGTGCTTTCCCCAGCCCTGACTGTGCATCGCGCCGACGGAATGATGACAATTTTCTGGAATCTAGCGCGAAGGGTATTTAACCGAGCAGCAGAGATGGGAGATCAGGAGAAGAAGGAATTTCACGCCAGTGTGCGTAGGGTGTTTCCGCCGTGTCGTCGGCGAAGCCTTTGGTCCTCGATGACAAAGGAGAAGACTAAGAGGATTTCCACCTGAGGGGTGAAGACTCATGCTACAAGCAGAAAAGTGGCAGACTACCACCAGAGAGCGAAGACGCGTCCTGCAATCGCAACGCGTGGGAAGCCGACGTGTTACCGGCAAAGTTTGGTGCTTGGAGAGCGGCCAATTGAAGACGCGAGGTTTCCTGGAAGAGAAACTTCGGGGGCAGCGGAACGACAACAACGCAGAACATTGAGTGAGTGATTCTCGGGAGAGTATCATTCAGACTTTTGTTCCAAGGACTTTGGACTGAATAAATTTTCGAACTCTTTAGTCTTTAAGTGTCTTGGCTGTTTGATGCATGCGACTGCATTGCAGTGCGTAGTGTTGTTTGTGTCCGTTGTTTCAAATGTGGCTTATTGTATTGTGTAGTACGTTGTTTGATTGGTCACATATCGTATTCAACTAGTGTCGAGGGTTCACATTTGTGTATCGTTTTGATCTGCCATTATTGAGAATATAGCTTTGTTTTGTTTATCAACTCTCGGCTCTGACTTGTTCTGGGCCACAGCCAGCGTCTGCTGGCGCGCCAAATAGGACCATTTCTAAATTGTCCACGCATTCGTGGTGCAGTTCGGGGAGCCGATATTTCGGTCCTTGGAATCAGCCCGGCGATCACCTCCCTAATTAACGGGATCTGTGATACACACGCAGATGACACGGGGGAGTGCAGATGAGTTAAAAATGTATGTTTTGCCGTATATGGGTGTGAATGAACGATGATTATTTAGTCTCTTTGATGTGAATGCAGATGTTTGCAATGTCATTGGTAGTGGCCTTGTTTCATGTACGTGTTTATGAAATAATGAAAGGAGGTTTAGATCACGTCGGCTGCTCAAACGGGAGAGTGATAAGTTTTTTTTTTAATTTGTGTTATGCTTGCGCTGTGATCGTAGTTTTTGAGATGAATCTAGCGGCTCTATTCTGGATCGACTCCGGCATGTTAGTTAAATAGCTGTAATGAGGAGACCAAACTGCAGAAGCGAATTCAAGCTGAAGGCGAACAAATATTACGTAAGCTAAGGCACGTATATTTGTGGGCGTCTTACGCAGGTTGCGGCGTATGTAGACTTATGATCGTGAGGCGTCACAGCAGATGTTGGTGATGTGGGTAGTCCAAGAAAGGTTAGATGTGAAGGTTACACCTAAATATTTAAAAGAGTCAACACTAGATACGAGATTGCCAGTAATAAAGTAAGAAAGGTCAGAGTTAGAATGTTTGCGAGAGAAGGATATTACTTTACATTTACTTGAATTAAGTGTAGTGAAGAAGAGGAGCTTCAGCGGCATTTCTCGGCGCATCAGGGGCATCGCCATCAGCATAAGCTCGTGCTTGCTGCGCTTGGCCGGACGCTGCTGACTGCTTCGCTTTCTGCGTTCTGCGCTGCAAATAAACCCCGTTACAAGTGGTGGAGGTGCTGGGTTTCAATCACCCTGGAGCTTCGCAATCGCATTTTACCATCCCTTATGCCTACCGACGCAAGCGCCGCTCCAACTCCTCCACCGGCACCGCCTACTGTTCTCTGCGCCGGTTCTCTGCGTCTGCGAGATCCCCCTGTTTTCTCAGGCACAGAAGACAAGGACGTAGACGACTGGATTTCAATGTACGAGCGAGTGAGTACTCACAACAAATGGGATGACGCCGCCAACTTGGCCTACGTCTCCTTCTACGTGTCGGACGTGGCCAAGCTGTGGTTTATAAACCACGAAGCGGAACTCCTTACATGGTTGGTCTTCAAAACGAGCCTCACACAAGTTTTCGGGTGGCCTGAGGTGCGCAAACACCGTGCCAAACAGCGCTTACAAACTCGGTCCCAGCAGCTTGGTGAGAATTTCACAAGCTATATTGAGGACGTTCTGGACCTTTGCAAGCGAGTCAACGAGTCGATGTCCGAAGAGCTTAAGATCAAGCATATCATGAAGGGCATTGAGGACGACGCTTTCCAAATGTTGCTTTCTAAGAGTCCTCGCACTGTCCAAGAACTGACCGAGTTATGCCAGAGTTTTGACGAGTTGCGCAGGCAACGTCTTTCCACCCGACGTCCCTCGGTGCTCGATGACTCTTCGTCCAGCTTTTCCACCCTTGGCATAGAAGAAGACCATGCCCCTCTTCTCTCCAAGATCCAAGAGTTCATCCGTGCTGAGGTTGCTCGTCAGCTCTCTTTGATGTCCTGCGTACCCAATCAACCACGCAGATTGACATCTACACTCCGCGACTTCATTCAAGACCAGGTCGCACAAGTTCTTCCTCCCGCCCGTGAACCGCCCCCAGTCGCCGCACCTCTCACGTACGCCGAGGCCGTTGCTCGACCTCGACAGCCTGCGTTCCAGCCAGCGCCAATGTATTCGCCGCCGCCCTTTTCGCCGCTGACCTATTCACCGCCGCCTATGCCGATACCACCTCGGCCGCAGTTTTCTGCCCCCCAGCCGCAAGTCGGAGTCTACTCCGGCCAATGGCGGACCTACGGCAACCGTCCCATATGTTTTGCTTGTGGTGGTGTTGGCCACGTGGCACGTTATTTTCGTCGTCGCCAGGCTGCTCAGAACATTCGACGAATGCCCTCTTTCGACCCTCAGTTTTCTTCTACGCCTTCAAGCCCTCGTTCCTCTTCCTTTCCTTCTGATCGTCCACACGGCCCGACCCGCCGCTCCCCATCTCCACGTCAACGTTCGCTTTCCCCTATGCGTCGCCGTTCCGGACCCACCGACCAGGAAAACTAACGGCCACAGTTCCCGAGGCACGAACTGCGTCCCCGTCGCCATGCACAAGTCCTCGCCCCCATCCAGCTAACGTCATTGAAGTGTCAGTCGATGGTATCGTCGTCATGGCGCTTGTCGACACCGGAGCCGCTCTATCCGTCCTTTCCATCAACCTGTGCCGCAAACTCCGCAAAGTTCTGACGCCATTATCCGGCTTCTCTCTTAGAACGGCCAACGCACAAAGTGTAACACCTCTCGCAGCATGTACCACACGAGTCGTCATCAAAAGGATTGTGTATATCGTCGAATTCGTAGTGCTTCCCTCGTGTTCCCATGACATGATACTCGGCTGGGACTTCCTTGCGAATAATAATGCCGTCATTGACTGCTGTCGCGCTGAACTTGAGCTATCTGCACTTCCTGATGTAGGCGCTGTCGAAGCCTTCCTGCCGTGTTATAAACAGTTTGTTTCCGACGACACCATCGTACCACCGCGCTCTTCTCTGCTGGTGACTGTGTCGTGTGACGCTATTTCCGACGGTGATGTTTTATTTACGCCCTCTGCCCTGTTCATTCAACGCAAATGTTCTCCACTGCCCATTGCTCTCATTACTCTCCACCATGGCGTCACGAAGACGCTCGTGTACAATACGCTAGAAGGGCCTTTACCTTTATTCTATGGTGAATGTCTCGGTCACGTGCATCCGATCGACGCCCGTCGCATTTTTGACGCTCCATCTAGTTTACTTTCTACGGACCTCAGCGCACTCATTTCTGACTCTGTTGTTGACCAGTCACTCCTTGACGCTTTTCACTGCTCCATCGACGTCGCAACGTCTTCTTCAGAACGAAGCCAGTTAGTGAACCTGCTTCAAAAATTTCGTACTTCTTTTGACAGCCACGCTTCTGGCCTCAGTCGCACATCGAACATATCTCACAAGATTGACACAGGAAGCCATACGCCTCTACGGCAGCGCCCCTACCGAGTCTCAGCGTCGGAGCGCCGTGTTATTGACGACCAGGTTGCTGACATGCTCCAGCGGGGTATTGTACAGCCTTCTAACAGTCCCTGGGCGTCACCGGTCGTTCTTGTTAAGAAGAAGGACGGCTCCATTCGGTTCTGTGTGGACTATCGACGTTTAAACAGGATCACCCGCAAGGACGTTTACCCGTTACCGCGAATAGACGACGCCCTTGACTGTTTGCAGGGAGCAGTATACTTCTCTTCGCTGGATTTACGGTCTGGATACTGGCAAGTTCCTATGGAAGCATCTGACCGACCGAAAACAGCATTTGTCACACCTGATGGGTTATACGAGTTTACCGTTATGCCTTTCGGCCTTTGTAACGCTCCAGCCACTTTTGAAAGAATGATGGACACTATTTTACGAGGCCTCAAGTGGAACACATGTTTATGCTACCTCGATGACGTAGTTGTCTTTTCCACCAATTTCGACACCCATTTAAATCGTCTCGAGCACGTCCTCACACGTCTCACTGACACCGGCCTTCAACTCAACCTCAAGAAGTGTCGTTTTGGTGCCCGGCAGTTCACCATTCTTGGCCACGTCGTATCGCGGTACGGCATACTTCCTGACCCCGCCAAGCTTCGAGCAGTCGCCGATTTTCTGAAGCCAAAGAACTTGAAGGAACTTAGAAGTTTTGTCGGCTTGTCGTCATACTTCCGACGCTTTATTAGAAATTTCGCTTCTGTATGTGCGCCCCTTACGGACCTTCTTAGCGGCGACAAGGACCTTTCCACCTGGTCACCAGCATGCGACGATGCATTCACCAAATTACGCCACCTGCTGACTTCACCACCCATCCTCCGCCACTGCGATCCTGCCGCTCCCACGGAGGTTCATACTGATGCCAGCGGTGTTGGACTTGGCGCTGTGCTCGCGCAACGAAAGGCAGGGTTTGATGAATATGTCGTCACCTACGCAAACCAAACTTTAACGAAAGCAGAGACTAACTACTCCGTGACCGAGAAAGAGTGTTTAGATATTATTTGGGCCCTTGGCAAATTTCACCCCTACCTGTATGGTCACGCATTCGACGTCGTCACTGACCACCACGCCCTTTGTTGGCTATCCACACTTAAAGACCCTTCCGGACGACTTGCTCGCTGGGCGCTCCAACTTCAGGAATACGACATCCACGTTATTTACAGATCTGGTCGTAAGCACACGGACGCCGACGCCCTGTCTCGCTCACCCATATCGGATGAAGGTGTTTGCCTGTCTTCCCTCGAGCCTGCACTTGCGTCATCCGCCTTGCGCAACATGACGGTGGAACAACGAAAGGATCCCTGGATCAGTGGCCTCATAAGCATTATTTCTGATCCCCTCACTCCTTCGCCGTCTCGCGCTCTCCGCCGCCAGGCCAGCAACTTTTGCCTAAGGGATGATCTTCTTTATCGACGCAACTACCTTTCTGACGGTCGCAAGTGTCTCCTTGTGATACCCCGCCATCTTCGAGCTGCTATCAGCGAAGCTTTTCACGCAGACCCACAGTGCGCCCACACAGGCCTCTTCAAGACATACGCTAGGCTTCGACTCAGATTTTATTGGCGTGGCATGTATAACTATGTGCGGAAATTCATTCGCTCGTGTGCTCAGGGCCAACGACAAAAGTTACTTCCCGGGCAAGTCTACCCGTCACAACCTCTTCCTTGTCCTAGTCGACCTTTTGATCGCGTCGGCATTGACATTTACGGACCACTACCATCAACTCTAGCTGGTAATCGCTGGATTATTGTTGCGATAGACCATCTGACACGCTATGCCGAAACAGCCGCGCTGCCGACTGCCACAGCCCGTGACGTTCGAACGTTTCTGTTGCAACGTTTCGTTCTGCGTCATGGTGCCCCTCGCGAGCTCTTAAGTGACAGAGGCCGTGCCTTCCTTTCTGACGCCTTGAAGGCATTACTCAACGAATGCCGAATCGTGCACCGCACAAGTACAGCGTACCACCCTCAGACGAATGGCATGACGGAGCGCTTCAACTGTACTCTTGGCAGCATGCTGTCGATGTACGTCGCCTCTGATCATTCAAATTGGGGCCAAGTTCTCCCGTTCGTCACCTACGCGTATAATACTGCCGTACAAGCTACTACTGGGTTTTCGCCATACTTTCTTTTGTACGGACGAGAACCTTCAAATACAGTAGACACTATTCTTCCATATAAACCTTACGAGTGCGAAAGTACAACTCTGTCCAAAGCTGCCCGACATGCTGAAGAATGCCGCCAGCTTGCCCGCTCTTTTTCTACCGAGGACCAGTGGCAGCAGCGATCCCGCCAGACTGGGGACCATTCGGCTCCAAACTTTCCACCTGGTTCATTGGTATGGCTTCGGGCACCTGCTACCGCGCCTGGCCGCTCCGCAAAACTTCTTCTCAAATACATCGGGCCATACCGCGTTGTAGAGCAAACGTCACTCGTTAACTATATCGTGGAGCCCATCATCCCATCCACAGACCTACGCTACCGCGGCCGCGACACTGTCCACGTCTCTCGTCTCAAGCCATATTACGACCCATTAGTCGTTTGTTCTCCCTAATCCGCCAGGATGGCGTCTTTTTGTGCAGAGGGCGATTGTAGTGAAGAAGAGGAGCTTCAGCGGCATTTCTCGGCGCATCAGGGGCAACGCCATCAGCATAAGCTCGTGCTTGCTGCGCTTGGCCGGACCCTGCTGACTGCTTCGCTTTCTGCGTTCTGCGCTGCAAATAAACCCCGTTACATAAGAAACATTAGCCAACTTTTACACCAATTGCTGATGAGGTCGATGCCATTTTGAATTATTACGTGATCACAAGTACTAGTTATTGCTCGGTAAATTATATAGTCGTCAGCGTAAATGCGCACTTGTGAGGATAAATTACTTGGTAAGTCATTAATATGTTGCCCGTGAATACAGTTTACTGCGTTTTTGCCTTATTCACTGCCGATTCGACATCCTCAGGGATACGTAGGCACGTGGTCCTGCACCAACTTCATTTGGTACCTACTCTTAAGTTTAATTATAGTACCTCCCACCTTCCCAGTAATGCTGAAAAGTATTCTTCCACGTTTTTAGCTATATTTGAAGTTGAAATTTATTTTACTTGCATTACAGAAACGAGGAGCAGGAGCAAAAGGCTGCAAAGGCATGGCTCCCTCTCCTCTTGGTACTCAGCATCAGTGGTACAGATGACAATACAGAATACACCACACTTTATATCAAATCAAATGTCGCTTGAGCAGCATACAAACCACACGATGAATAACAAATGAGAAGGAAAAAAACATGTAGCTTAAGTTCAAATATTCTGGATAACTAGCCCGGAATACAAAATAAATGCATGCAATAAAAAGATGATTAAGGATCCGTAGAATAAATTTCCTGCGTCATCAATAACAAAAATAATATGGCAAACGAGAGCGCATTGCATTAGTATATTCTAAAAAATAACAACAGTAAGACCCGAAAATGATACACAGCATGCATATTCTATTTGATGTTCTATAATAAACGGCTTCATAGATTTTTGACAAAGTATGAAAACCAAGAGGACTTGTAATTGCGTAACCTGGTAGCCTAGATGCCGCGTGCCATAAACTGTTCTGATTTTTGGCATTACTATAGTTTCATTACGTTAGTAATAGCGACATTTGAATTCAAATCATTTAGCTGTGTAGAATTTGTTGGGATAAGTAACCACAGCGCAAGATTTTTGCCAGCTAAGCAATGATGACATAAACGGGCCCGTTCTTTGGCAGTGTATATAAACTTCATTTGTATCCTTACTTCACTGAGCCCAATTACATCTAATTTAGCATCATCTAATCACGGGCGGATTCAGTGACTCCTTTTAGGGGGGGGGGGAGGTGATCGCTTGTAGTAACAGCGGAGAAGGAGGGGGGTTCTGACTCTTGATTTTAGTGGCACGAAAACCACGTCATAGCATAAATACTACAAATGTGCCTTCACAGTGGTCAAAGTCATTGTTTCTACATGGTAATACGAAGTGGACGATAAGCACTGAAGAAAGGGGGTGGGGTAATGTCACACCTCTAGGCTTTGGAAAGGGGCGATCGCCACCCTTCACTGGATCCGCCCCTGCATCTAGGTAGTTCTTTGAATAGTACTTCCAGTCTTGCCGTGCTGTCTATATGTTTTCTTTTTGCTGTAATTGTGATTTTGGCGCGAAATTCATTATTGAATTAACCAGATAACATTCGAGTGTTAAACGCTGCTTGGTTTAGATTTCAATTGTGGCCCGTTGTTATGGCAGGCAGAACAAGTACCCAGTGGGCAGTGGACGCTCATCGGGGTACCTGCCGTTTACCTGCCCAACGTGTACTCCGCGTGCACTACAGGGAACGCACTTGGGCATTGCTTGGACATAGGAGGCATTGCTAGGACACACAGTTTGTGTTTGAGGAGAAGCACGTGCACGAACCGAAGATATAAAAAGCGCGTCGCGTGTTCGCTCAAAGATTTGGCCTTCACTTGGGCCTGTCGTCTCTGATGTAAAGGCGCGCCTGCACGCTTAGTTTGATCACACATGTAAATATGTAAATAAATAGTGTGTTTTTGTCAGCAAGAAGCCTTGCAATATTTCTACTTCCCAAACGCTATAGTGGCCACCTGTGCTCCACTCCTCGCGGTCACATCAACTGGTTGGCAGCGGCGGGATCCGGTGGGATCCGGTTCGCGTTCTTTCCTGATACCGATGTTGGTGAGTGCTTACTTTCCGTAGTGATTCTACCAGGTGTTTTAGATAGATGGTGATGTCTATCTAAAGGGGTAAATCAGTTGCTGCTTTGTGATGGCGTGTTTATTAGAGGTACCTTCACAGCAGTTAGAGCCATGGAAGTCTGCACGGGGTGACCGTGGACTTGAACAGGTTGAGGAAGCCGGATTTACTGCTTTTGTGCAAGGAGCTGGGTAATGGCGTGGCGATAGTACACAACATAGGAGCCGCATTTGATACAGGCGATAGGCACCCGACAGTGAACCAGAGGGCGCAACGAAGCCCTTTGGGCCGCCTCAGCATTGTTGGTACCGACCGCCAGGGATACTACAAGAAAATGGAACGCTCGCTGAACACAAAGACACGCTGAAGTGTCAGTGCCCTTTTTGGCACGTATTGAAAGAACGCTTCCTAGGCGCTTACATATTCATCCATGACCCCCTTGCCCACAACTAAAAAAGAAAATAATATGCACGTGCAAATTCGGTTTTGCTGCGTCTACTCGCTAGGCTACGCATTGGAAGACTTGGTTTTGCTGTGCTTAATCGCTAGGCTGTGTGTTCTGGCGCTACCATCACATCTCATAAACTGCATTGCCGGGTGCCTATTAAGGATTCTGGCGTCGATGAAGAAAGGCTTTGTGATTGTTGGGATCTCATACAGGCTAGGCATACGGAAGCCGAAGAATGAGAGTGGCTTGCGATCTAGAGAGAGACCGCCATGTGTAAAGAGGAAGCTGCAGCTCATGAAAAGGAAATCGAACTGTTGAGGCTAAGTGAGCTTCGGATCGTCCTGGCGAAACGTGCCGGTGGTCAGGGTGCAGTAAATGCAGAGATTCGTGATAGACCAGTCACGATAAACATAGAACGCACTGCTGAACAAGCTGTTGAGTGCAGCGTCCGTCGCCAGTCGGAGATGACAGGTATCCCAAGCATGGCAGAATGCCAAGATGACTGAGTCATAAAGGAAGGCTTTCCTCGGCATGGGGCAAATATGATTTCTTCAACTGAATGCCACAAGAGCTTAGAAGCACTCGCCAAAACAGAAAATGTTCAGTCAATATGCGCTGATAGGCAGTATAGCCAAATAGAAATGGTGAGTACTATATAATACAGTGATAAATCTACAAAAAAGTGACGTAGCAGGTGATAAGAATTTGCCAGTGCACAGATTTTTAAGTGGCGTAGAACGATCTATTTTCAATTGTGTCTCTGGCTGCATAGGTTACTTCCTCAAAGATCATGATTATGTTAAATTGTGAGCCAGAGAAAAGTGTTCGCATGTAAATAAGGGTCGTTAGGCGACTCCAGTCTCCGTGCATCCGGAGACCAACACTGGTTTGAACACCTTAGCTGCACAGTGTATAGAGATATCGAAAAGCGTCACGGGGTTTTCCTGTGGAATTTCAGACATGCGTTTCAAAGAACTAGTTGAAACCGTCTTCCTGTAGAGGCTCAGGTCGGCAAGCGGAAGGTTTTCCCCGAAGAGCTAGGGGCGCAACCACTTAAGCGTAAATTAATTGGTCCCCACCACCACTGTGTATGTGTCCATGTGCAAAAAATTAAGCAGGGAGCCCAGAAGTACGTTCACCCCCGGTGATCCTCGGGAAAGCGAGGGCTTGCCCCGCCACGGTGGTATAGTGACTAAGGTACTCGGCTGCTGACCCGCAGGTCGCGGGACCGAATCCCGGCTGCATTTTCGATGGAGGCGAAAATGCTGTAGGCCCGTCTGCTCAGATTTGCGTCATAATCATATGGTGGTTTTGGGATGTTAAACCCCACAAGTCAATCAATCATCAAGGTGAGGGCTTCGTGGCATCGCTATTGGGTTTGAGTGCACTGCTTTCCGCTTAAGTCATGCAAAGTCTAGCAGCGCCTTTTGGCCCCACAGCTGAGCAAGGAGCGGGGGCACGATGAACCAGGCTGTGGACTGCGGCCTTTCTAAGGAACAACCAGGCAGCGGTGACCGGGCCACGGCAGCTGTGGAACTGCATGTTGCAACCCAGCGGGCGTCGGTGTACTGCAGATTGTGGCGATGCCGAAATGCGCTTGTTGTGCGACCTGCTCTATACTCTGTATGTGTTGTGGTCAGCAACCTGTGCGACGCGCACGGAAAATCGTTTCGGACCATGTACAGAGGGGTTCACTGTTAAAGGGATCACCGGAGCGCTTGTGGTCTGCTCCGCGCCATCGCCAACCGGCTGCGGCAACTATATATATAGTTTCGCGCAGGAGCAGTGGGCGGCGCTCGTTTGTTGTCTGCTACAGTTGCGACCGCTCTTCAGCTTGTCACGAAGGGTGGCCTAAGTCGCAAAATATTGGAAATAGTCGCTCTTTCGAGCTAGAAAAAAATGACGAAAATGATCTATAATCAGAAAAATGTCACTGGACACATAAGCCGGACGGCCGTCTTTCGTTCGCCTTTTCGTTAGATACAGAATTGCCCGCCTCAAGAAAGTTTTCTGGTGGCGTAAGTTAAAGGCGCTTGTAAATTATTTGTTGAGCTTTCGCTCTGCAACAGCTCAAATGTGCATTAGTGCGCATCCAGTACGCACTCCACAAGGAAAAATATTTTTTAATATAGTTGTGCTAGAAATAGACATCTGTAAATAAAAAGTCATGCTTGTTTAAACACCAAATGTATCAATGAGGTAGTATTTTACATAATCTAATTTCTTTGGAGCTTTGCCCCAGCGTTCCATCTGAGCGTGGACTGTAAAGGTTGACGAAGGAGGAAGCAGGTCGTTGGAGGATACGAGAACAAAAACAGGGTTTATGGTGCTATTTACACATATTTACAGAAAAGAAGGGATAGTGGTTTCACAAACCACGAGCGTGGTGGTTGAACGTTACATAGTTCAGAGCGACGTCCAGCACTCTGCGGCGTCGTTTTATGCCCTGTCGGGCTCCTCCTCTCCGAGTCGAACACCAATCACGCACACACAGGTGAGGGGGCGAGCATGCACGGTCCACGTGAACACTGCACTGTGGTGGCGCCAGCAGGGCTCTTCCTCGTCGTGTGTGTGCCGTTAGTCGAGAGTTCCCACGATCCTGGCCGCATACTTCAAGGGGTCCACCGCACAGCTCGCCCAATTAGCGGGGCGATCTGCGGTGTCCGTCGCGGTCTCTTTCAGGAAGACGCCGTCCCTGTTGCCCTCTTTCGTCGTGGCGTCGCGGCGACACGACGTCTCCTCCTCAGGCCAGCAGGGACAATGCCTGGCGGGCATAGGCAGTCGGCCGGTCGGCTACTTGACTGAGCATTAAAGAAGGGCCGCTCCGCCGTCAGCTCTGTCACTGGTCACGCCAGCTTTCCCGTTGCCCGATGAGTCGCCGAGTCCATTAGTCACCGCTTCTGCTTGAAGGGACGACAAAAGGGTCCGCATTTGAAAGATGGGAACTCGCCTTTGCTTGCTGTTTGGTCTGGATAATTGCTCAAATCTTCGACAGCGTCTGTCAGACTGGACGCCGAAGGGATTGAGAGCCTTTCCATAGGACCAGCTTACTCACAACGGCGACTGCCCAGATGAATTTCCAGGCCAAACTTAACAGGACATGCAGCCTGAAGACACAGTTCAAAGCACGAGGACGGTTTGCTTCGCGACGAGCTGAAGCGCGGCCGGAACTGCAGCAGACGGCAAACGAGTGGCGCCCACAGCTATCACTGCTCCTTGCCGCAGCGGGCCGGTGGTGGCACCAAGCAGACGACACGTGATCCGGTGTTCCCTTTAGCAGTTGGACCCTCTGTACAAGCGTCACTTCAGGGAGCACGGTATACTGCAGGCCTCTTCGGGCGGTGGACGGGCTGTTGTGACGGGCAGTGCTTGGATCCGGCTGCTGCTGAAAAACATTTATTTACAGATGTTATATACAGGGAGGGTGGGAACGGTCCTCAAGGGGCCGCCCCGTAAAACACTAGGATCTGGCCCGCAAAAGAAGCTCATCGGCGTACCGTCCAAACGCGGTCCACGTCCAGCAGAAATGCAAGAGGCATCCTCGTGCCCTGCAGGAAACGCGCATCGGCATCGCTGGGACATGCAGGCGGCGTTTGAAGAGAAGTGCGCGCATGGACCGGGGCATGGCTTCCGAGATTGCGGCCGCGCGACCACACCGCGTGCCCGCAATCACGGAGGCCATGACCGGGGGAGGGTCGCGTGTGCACTGCAGGTGCTCCCTATCTGGCCTTCGTTTCGGCATGTCGTGTCTCCTGTAGATCATGTTGGGCGCTTGTAAATATGCAAATAAATCGCGTGTTTTTGTCACCAAGAAGCCTCGCAAGAGTTCCACCTGCACCGGCGCCTAGAGGACAACCCGTGCCCGCTCCTCGGTCTTATCACTGTTCAGACCCAAAGGTTTTTGACACCCTCCGTTGCGTAAGAGGCCTGACTGCCTGGAGGCTCCACCTCTGCCGTCGCGGCATGAGTGAAAGTACCGGGATTCAGGGTTTCGCTCCAGAACAAATAGTGGGCTCTAGCTAAGGAAGCTGACTTGACCGTTGACGCTATTAACAATATTCTGACAAGCGTTGTTTTGGAGCGTGCAATCGAAGTCGGAGGTTTGATAGAACACGGCAGGCTCTTCCAGGAGTAGAGAGAGTGCACATTTATTAGAAGGCAGAAAGGTCGGTCTGATATGTGCTCTAGCCTGCTACTCTACACAGCGGATAAGGAAGGGGAGAAAAAAAGAGGAATGAAGGGTGATGATATTGCATGGGGACATGAAGAGGTTGTGCGTATGTACAGTATAGTTACTTAGCGATACTATAGCCTACAGCAATTAGTATCGAGTCCCGTGCTTTTGATAAAATCTAGAAGAGCCCTTGCAGCAGTTTTTGGTAGTGTTTGGTCGAGCGTTGCTGAGAAAGTGCAACTTCACTAAGTGCTGTTCGTTTGATACATGCCAACGTTGCACCTATATTCCTTAGCGTCAGGTATCATAAACAGAGAGAGAGAGAGAAGTAAACGTTTATTTTGAAACAGTGTCCCGAGCATTGCCCGGTGTCACCCTGAGGTGGGAGGGCTCCTTAGTCCAGGAACCCTCTTGCTTCTACTGCCCTCTTGGCCCTGGCGACGAGTTGTTGTTGATCTTACAGGTCCTCGAGGGCGAGCTTCGCCTCCCACGTTTCGGTTAGGTCTTCGTTCGTCTGTCCTGCTTCGTTATCAGTCGTATGTCGATTCTCAAGGCCGAGAATTAGCGTCGGCCATGGTCAACGCACTCAATTCAGACGCTGCAGAAGAATCGGCAATCGCTCTAGCAACCACAACATGTACAGACGCCGCAGTGATTTTCACCGACTCACAAGCCGCCTGCAGGAATTTTGCTAAGAGCCGTATCTCAGCCAATGCCATCAATATTTTGAAACGGCGAAGCACTCCACTCCCATATACTTGTGTATTATGGGTGCGAGAACACAAGGGTCTGCAGGGAAATGAAGCGGCCCACGCCGCTGCCCGCGAGCACGTCAGCCGGGCTGCCCCCTGTCCACAAGACATTCGACCCGTCGTTTAAGGGACGGAAGCTGTTCAAAAGTTACACCTACTCGTCGTTACTCCATCATTACAGGCTGGAGCGACGAGTATACCCTCCATTACACCCAAAACTGACAAAAGTGGAAAGCATAATACTGAGACGCCTGCAAAGCAGCACATACACACATGGGGCCCTAATGCACCGTCTCTACCCAACGAGATATAGCTCTATGTGCCCGCTTTGCAACGTACCGGACACCCTGGCGCACTTGCTTCTTGCATGCCAGTGTATTGCCAGACGTAATCTACAAGGTGAAAGAGCAGCTTTTCGGTGGGCTTGTGCGTAGTCCACCCAAGACTGTGTCAGAATTTCTCACAGAAGCCGTCACCATGGAAAGCACTCTTAGGCACCGGGCCCCGTCATACGAACGGCACGTCAACGCTTCAACTATGGACTACTTGGGAGCTTTCGGGGGCCAAAGGGATTTCTTCCGAGAGCTCATACGTTCAGTCATCTGTGAAGAACTCCGAAAGCTGTCAGTGCCCTTGCAGCCTACAATGTCCTCGTTGTCCAGCGTTGTTCGAGATGAAGTCCAGCATGCCCTAAGAGAACCGCCTTTGATGCGGGATTATCAACCACCCAATGACTTCCCCCTCATGTCGTATGCTCAAGGTTTGCGGCAACTTATTACACCTGCAATCCCGCATCGCACCATGGCTCCAGCCATCCTGCAGACGGTCCAAGCGGCGCCATATTACAGCGTACCTCACCTGATCTCGCGGAAATCAGACGTCTGGCGTGCCCCAGATCGATGTCCTCTCTGCTTCCACTGTGGCGAACCTGGGCATCTGTACCGACAGTGTTCTTACCGTCAACTCGGACTACGCGGATTTTCGACGAACTCACCGCCACCCAGGTTCGGTCAGCGGCCCCCTGAAATTGAAGAGTATGTGGCTCAGCAGCGCAGAACTTCGTCATCCTTGCACCAGTCACGCTCCCCATCACCGCGGCAATTTTCTCGTAATCGCCGTACCTATTCGAGCGTGGCGCAGGGTCGGTCACCCAGTCCACGCCGGGAAAACTAACCACAGCGACCTTCGGGCTTCGGGGGCGAGGCCGCTCATGGATGGATGAATGGATGGATGGATGGATGGATGGATGGATGTGGCTCTACCCTTTAGATCGGGTGGTGGCTAACGCCACCTAGCCGTAATACTTAGTTAACTAACCACTAGATCAATATTTTTTCCTTTAAATAGTGAAGTTCGGGACTAGTGATTTAAAGTGAAGGAATTAATTTTCACACGTGCATTGTCTTTTGTCACCAATCAGATAACCTTCTTAGTTAAGTATACCCACTTAAAGTCTATTTTGCCCTCTCTTTCCCTAAACCCAGTGCTTTGAAAAACTCTCTGCCATCATCCTGAACTGTAGGGTGAAGGCCTTTACAGAACATTATCAAGTGTTCGGCAGTTTCCTCCTCTCCACATGCACTGCATACTGTGTCTACCCCTTCGTATTTGGTCCGATATGTCTTGGTTCGCAATACTCCCGTCCTGGCCTGGTCAAGCTCAAGGCCTCCTACCAACGCTTCCGCAAACTGACGATTCCCTGACGACGATGACACCAGCTGTTTCCGCAAACATTTCATTAGACATTCCAGTGCTGCTCGACGGTCACCAAGTCAGTGCTTTAGTTGACACTGTTACGTTTGGCCCGGTAATTCGTCTGGGCAGACGCCATTGTGCGTAAGCCGGTCTACTGGGGAGGCTCTCAACCCCATCGGCTCCCAATCTGCAAGACGCTGTCTGGTAGACGTTCCGAGAAGCAGTCGGGTCTCAACGAAAGCTTCGCGAGGCAAGCCTTTTGTTGAACGGGCTCGTACTGCGGGGGAATGGCGCCACTGTAGCGGTCGCCCTTAAAACTCGTGTTTTGTCAACTACGCGAGGCCTTCTCGATCGGCGCACCGACAGCCCGGAAGCTTGGGAGCGCGTCGAAGAGACCGTTCACCGGGATCGAGTGTTTGGGCTGCCTGAAGCTGAAAGTAGCGCGGACTGCTGTTGACCGTCGAGTTGGCGGCCATCTCCCCGGAGGAGCGCAACTTTCCCTCTCCGGACTCTATCTCCTCGCCCTGCGGTGTCTTCTAGGCGTGGGCAGGTGCGTGTTTGTGAGGTGCGTTCCATTAGACCGTTTCGCCCAGCCGAGTGGTGCAATATCTGCACCCTTTCTGGTGGGTGGATCACAAAGACTTCGTCCTCTGCTTTGTGGAAAGAGTGATCAGCGCCCCCTTCGAACGGCAGTGCCGGCCAGCTATAAAAGCCGAAGCAATTTTGGGGAATCTTGTGCTGAATCATGTGAGCTGAACCTCTGTTGTTCATATTGCGGGATCTTCTCGATGCCTGTACAATTCCTTTCCTTCTTCAATAATGTAAATAAATCTTTCGTTCAGTCTCTTTTAACGCGTGTACTCACTGGCAAAGATCAGCTATGCGGATGACGGCGGGGTGCCAGCTACCCTAAAGAGAGGCCCGCCGTTCCTGTCATCATCGTCCTTCCTACCCTTAACAACACGGGTGCGGATTTTTCTATAATAAGTTAAAAACAGGCTGCTCTTCTGAAGAAAGTGATGATGCTTTGGAACCTCAGGCCAATTCGTACTGCTGGAGGGCACATCGTCATGCCACTCGGCGTTTGCACCACCCGAATACAGATTCGTGGTTCTACTTTTGTTGTCAGCTTAATTAAGCGTTCTCCGTCAGTGTTGTCGAGAAGTGATCATTGGTATGGATTTTCTGGGGGAGCATGGTGCTATCATCGACATTCGACAACGCCTCGTCACGTTTTAAAAAAAAACGTCACCCCAGAGGATAATCCCAGCCATGATCGAGTATGTCTGCGTGTAATTGACGATGCTGTGACGATACCACTGCGCTCAAGCGTTATGGTTCAATTGGCGTGTAACAAATCAGCACACGGTGAAATTGTGGCGGAGAGCAATCGATCCCCACTCTTTTCCCAAGGTGTCTGCGTAGCACAAAGCCTAGTAGACCTCCAGGCTGGCCAGTGCGAGGTTCTTGTTACAAACTTCAGCTACAAGCGCTGGCATTTGTTCCCTGGTACTGTCATCGCCTATGCCTACCCAGTAACCAAGGTGACAGTGTTTTGCTTCCGAGGCAACCGATAATGCAGAAGCACCTCTCCGGGGCGTCGACATAAATCTAACGCTTTCTGACGAAAACAAACGAAGGCTTAACAACCCTTTGATAGAATTCCACGCCTGTTTTGCACGTTCATTGAGAATCCGTCAGACATCGATTACCAAACACCGTATTATCACCTACAGCGACGCGCACCCTATACGGCAACAACCTTACCGCGTTTCAACAACCGAACGACGCAAGATTCAAAAGCAAGTGAAGGAAATGCTTCAAGACGGTGTAATACAGCCATCAAGCAGCCCATGGTCATCGCCAGTGGTCCTTGTAAAGAAGAAGCATGGCACACTTCACTTCTGTTTCGGTTATAGGAAGCTGAATAACGTCACAAAGAAAGACGTGTACCCGTTGCCTCGAGTGGAAGATTCTCTTGATAGGCTGAGACGAGCAAAATACTTTTCCTCTATCGACCTCAAAAGTGGTCATTGGCAAATCGAAGTCGATGAACGTGACCGCAAAAAAAAAAAAACGGCTTTCGTAACTTCTGACGGTCTGTATGAATTCCGTGTGCTCCCATTCCGTCTCTGTTCCGCTCCGGCCACATTCCAACGAATGATGGATACCGTTCTCGCTGACCTCAAGTGGAAAAGTTGCCTCGTCTATCTAGATGATGTCGTTGTCTTTTCGAAAACGTTTGACGAGCACGTCGCCTTCGGAGTGTTCTTGAAGCTATACGATCCGCTGACCTTACCCTCAAGCCTGAGAAGTGCCATTTTGGCTTCAAAGAACTGAAGTTCTTGGGTCACGTTGTGAGCGCTGCAGGCGTTCAGCCCGATCCCGAGAAGACTGCCGCTGTGGCCGCTTTTCCAGCTCCGACAGACAAGAAATGTCTTCGACGTTTTCTGGGGCTCTGCGCATACTATCGCCGCTTTATTGAAAACTTCTCTCAGATTGTGGAGCCTCTCATCAGACTTACACGTGACGACACCCCAGTTCTGTGGACTGACGAACAAGCGACTGCCTTTGCGGAACTGCAACATCGATTGTCTTCCCCTCCTGTACTTGGTCATTTCGATGAGGACGCTGACAATGAGGTGCGCACTGACGCAAGCAACATTGGTCTCGGAGCTATCTTGGTTCAAATACAAGATAGAACCGAACATGCGATTGCCTACGCGAGCCACACTCTATCACGTGCCGAGACCAACTATTCAATGTCAGAAAAGGCATGTCTCGCGGTAATATGGGTGATTACAAAGTGCAGGCCTTATCTCTATGGGCGCCCAAGTTGTGACTGATCACTACGCTTTATGTTGGTTGGCGAACCTCCAAGACCCCTCTGGGCGATTAGCATGATGGAGTCTGCGACTTCAGGAGTTCGATGTCACCATCGTATACAAGTCGGGTAAAAAGCATGAAGACGCCGACACGCTATCACGAGCACCTCTGGAATCCGACCATACAGCTGTAGAAGACGACAGTGCCTTCTTGGGGACTCTCAGTGGGGCGGACCTCCTCAGTAAGCAACGAGCGGACCCCGAGTTAAGGCCCATCATCCATCATTTAGAAGGCAGCGCCACGCCTGTTTCTTGCCCACTTTCCCGTACGTTGCCGTCATTTTGCTTACGACACGGCATATTATACAAGAATAACACTGGTGTCGGCAGCGGATCTTATCTTATAGTCGTTCCTTAAGACCTTCGTGATGACATCCTATTAGCCTGCCACGATGAGCCGACATCCGGCCATCTTGGATACTCACGGACGATCGACCGGGTACGACAGCTATATTTCTGGCCAAAACTCGCAGCTTGTGTCAAACGCTACGTGAAAGGATGCCGCGAATGTCAGCGTCAGAAGTCACCACATGTAAAGCCTGCAGGCCTCCTAAAATCCATCGATCCACCGCGACCGCAGTTTGACCAGGTTGGAATGGACCTCCTTGGACCGTTTGCTTTGTCTCACTCCGGAAACAAGTGGATCATCGTCGCAACTGATTACTTGACGCGTTACGCTGAGACAAAGCCACTGCCACGCGGTACAGCATCTGAAGTCACCTAGTTTTTCATGCACCACATTGTGCTTCGTCACGGCGCCCCGTCATTCATCATCACTGACCGACGGACAGCGTTTACGGCAAAACTGTTGGACGACATCTTCAAGCTCAGTTACACGAACCACCGCAAGACAACTGCATACCACCCCCAGAGTAACGGCTTGACAGAAAGGCTAAACAAAACGCTGGCAGACATGATTTCTATGTACGTGGATGTGCAGCATAAAACGTGGGACGAGATCCTGCCATACGTAAGGTTTGCGTACAACACCGCAACCCAGGAAACGACAAGGTTCACACCCTGCCCCGCTGTTCCTGTCTTGTCTCTACGGCTCTTGTTGCGTGACACACACACACACACACACACACACACACACACACACACACACACACACACACACACATATATATATATATATATATATATATATATATATATATATATAGCATCGAACGCGTTATTCGAAGGTCGTAGGTTCGATTCCTGCTCACGGCTGGTTATTTTTTTCATCCACTTTTCTTTCTTCTTATTTACATTCCATTGGTTCTAATAACTTCCCCTGTACATTCCTTGGCATTACTGTGTGTTAGATCTCATTAATATTGTGTCAAAACACGGAAAAACGAGCCCTTAGGTATACACTTCTTTCCCTTATATATATATATATATATATATATATATATATATATATATATATATATATATATATATATATATATATATATATATATATATATATATATATATAGATAGATAGATAGATGATAGAGAGATAGATAGATAGATAGATAGATAGATAGAGCGAGAGAGAGAGAGAGACGTCGACACCCAACGTCTCGTTACGACGTACCCAACCAGTACATCCATTACACAAGAACAAATGATGACCTTCGATTCATTGCAAGCGACCAACGTTTCGACCTCGGCCGGTGTGCTATTCCTGCGGTGTTCCCGGCCACATATTGCGGTTTTGCAACCATCGGGTGACTCCTCGGTATCACCAACCATCCGACTTTTCACGACCCTTTGAACAGTCTCATGGTGTCCGGTGGCTGGCCCACATACCACCTGATGACAACTATTGGTCCAGCAACTTCCGCAACCACTCCCCGGCATCTGACAGGAGTTTAACGCCCCCGCTGCAACCTCGTGCTCTTCATTTTCCTTCACCGCTGCATCGCAAAGCGCCATCTTCGCCACCGGAAAACTAGCCAGCGCGGCCGATGGGGGTGAGGTCACTGGAAACGTGCTACTGACAGAAATACCTCCTGTGGGTATGTTTAAAAACAAAGAGCGTAATTCGGTGGATTATGTGCCTGTGGTGGCCTTGGTGGACACAGGTGCAACGATTTCCGTGATGAGTGCTTCCTTTAAAGACGTACGTGTTAGGGCGGGAAGTTGTTTTTACCTGGGATGAAACTTCGACGTTCTGCGGAGTGAGTGGAGAGCCGTTGCGCCCTATTGGTGCGTGTAGTGCTTAATTATTTTTGGGAGGCCTTATCATAACGACAGAGTTTGAGATTATTCCTCGGTCGACACATGACGTCATTCTCGGCATGGACGTTTTGCGAGAATGTGGTGCCACTGTAGACTGTCGCTCAGGGAAAGTCTGTGGGTGGCCAGATGCCGTCAGAACTTCTTGAAACTCCAGCGGACGACCAAACTACGCTGTGTGTTTGTGGCGATACGTTCATACCTGCGTTGTCTACCGTACGTGTTCCGGTTGTTTGTCGCGGCGCGGATTCTGACAGCTTCGATGCGATCGTAGAACCAATGCACATAAACTGCGTGAAGAAGAATGTGTTGGTTCCCCATTGTGTGGTATCGATCGATGGCGGATGAACTGGCCTATGAACTGTAAACTCCCAATGGTTTGAAATTAGCTTCGGTCAGCAAAGAACAAGAGACCTTATCAGTGATCGAGCTCACAGATGTGCTGGAAGAACGTGCAAGAACTGGTTGTCACAATTTAGACGGCGCGCTTATGGCAACGATAAATAAGTCACTTAGCTCAAGCGAGCGCGGAACTTTAATGAATGTGCTGTCGAAGCACGTTTCGGTATGTGACTTTGCGCAGAAGGGCAAGGTGACCCCTATCCCCCTGTCTCAAACACGCCATACCATCAACACTGGCGCGGCAAGTCCGATTCGCCAAAAACCATATCGTGTTTCCCCGTCAGAAAGACAAATTATCAACGACCAAGTGCAGAAAATGATGCAAAAGGGAGTGGTACATGAGTCAGCCAGTCCGTGGGCAGCACCGGTAATCCTTGTTAAGATGAAAGATGGATCTTGGAGATTTCGCGTCGACTATCGCCGACTGAATGCCGTGACAAAAAAGGACGTGTACCCGCTGCCCCGTATACAGAACGCAGTAGACTGCTTACATTCGGCCTCTTATTTTTCCTCCATAGACTCACGATCCGATTATTGACAAATTCCGATGCACCCAAAGGACAAAGAAAAGACTGCCTTTGTAGCCCCAGATGGGCTCTTTGAATTGAACGTGATGCCATTTGGACTATGCAATGCACCAGCAACGTTCCAGAGCTTTATGGACACTACTCTGCGTGGCTTGAAGTGGAACACCTGCATGTGCTACCTCTACGAGGTCGTCATCTTTGGCCGCACGTTCAGTGAACACGACTCTCGCCTGAATACTGTTTTGAACTGCATCAGAAACGCTGGCCTAGTTTTAAACTCGAAGAAATGCCACTTCGGAGACCGCCAGACGCTTGTGCTCGGTCATCTCGTTGACAAGGACGGCATCCTCCCTGACCCCCCGAAGACAGCAGCAGTTGAGGCGTTCAATGCGCCGTGTTCCGTCAAGGAGCTTCGTAGTTTGCTGGGGCTTTGTTCGTACTTCCGCCACTTCAATCCGAAGTTCGCCGACGTTGCGTATCCTCTCACATGCCTCGTACGAAAGGACAATTCCTTTGAGTGGACTCCGGAGTGCGATTCTTCATTCCGTCAATTGAAGTTTTTGCTGACGTCACGACCCGTCCTTCAGCACTTCAGCCCTTCTGCTCCGACAGAACTTCATACGGATGCTAGCGGCATAGGTATTGGAGCCATCTTAGTACAACGTTACGGTGACAGCGAACACGTCACCGCATACGCACGTCGCTCCCTATGCAGGCCGAAGAGAAATTACACTGTCACGGAACAAGAATGCCTGGTGGTAATATTTGCAAATCAGCGGTTTAGGTCTTACCTGTGTGGACGCCCATTCACAGTCGTAACCGACCACCATCGTTGTGTTGGCTCGTCAACCTTCGTGACCCTTGCGGCCACCTTGCGCGCTGGGCACTTTGGCTACAAGAATACAGTTTTACCGTCGCTTACAAGAGTGGTCGTCGACATGCTGACGCGGACTGTCTTTCATGTATGCCACTTAGCACAGTGAACTGTGAATCCGATGACCTTGAACACTTGTAGCGTCTGTGTCGCCTACATTCCCGGACTACCCCAGTTTCAGAGCAGTAGAGCGTAAGGACGCTAAAATAGCACCATTATTCGCCGCTACATCCGCTTCCACTATTGCACGCCATTTCTGTATGCGTGATGGACTGTTGTTCAAAAGGAACCAGCAGTGGCGCGCGTTTCCTTCTAGTGGTCCCGGAGAACCTGCGAACAGTTATTTTGAGGGCCATGCACGACGACCCTATATCTGGACATTTAGGTTTGGCGTGGACGCTTTACTGGACTAAAGAGCGCTTTTATTGGCCTAGTATGCAGAAGTCCGTTGAGAGTTATGTGGCAAGCTGCATGCAATGTCAGCGTCACAAACGTCCATCAACTGGTCGAGCTGGTCTTCTACAGCCGATGCTAACTCCAAGCGCACCTTTCGAACAAGTGGGGATTGACTTTTTGGGCCCCTTTCCAAGATCGGCTTAGGGCAACCGATGGATAATTGTTTGCGTCGACTACCACACACGCTACTGTGAGACGGCGGCCGTCCCCTCCGCAACTGCCAGTGATGTCTCGTCGTTTTTGCTACAATACGTCATCCTCCAACACGGCCCACCTCACCTGATTATCAGCGATCACGGACGACAATTCACAGCGGATGTCGTGGAGGAGCTACTTCGTTTGTGTGAATCCCACCTGCGTCACTCGACACCATACCACCCCCAAACTAATGGGCTGACAGAGCGTACCAACCGCGCCATTATCAACATGTTGTCTATGTATGTCTCATCCGACCACAAAAACTGGGATGACGTACTCCCGTTCATTACGTACGTGTTCAACACCGCGAAACATGAGATTACAGGTTATAGCCCTTTCTTTTTGCTTTATGCACGTTCGCCCCGGCACACAATCGACACACTCTTTCCTTTCTGTGATCCCGACAACGTCACTGTCACCGAGACTCTCTGCCTCGCCGAAGAGGCGCGTCGCATAGCTCGACTACGCACATTGGCATCGCAAGACAAGAAAGCACGCTATGACATTCACCATCGACCAGTGACTTATCGTCGTGGTGATGTGGTGTGGTTGTGGACTCCGATGCGCAAGACCGGGTTATGCCAAAAGTTTTTGGCCACTTACGATGGACCTTTTGTCATTGTCGACAGACTTAAAGAGGTCAACTATAATGTAATAGCTCGTCTCACGGCGAATAGTCCACGAGCTGCCAAAACTCAAGTGGTTCATGTTGCCCGCCTGAAACTGTACACGCCACGACAACTCGACTGACTTGTCCGGTGGCCTTCGTCTACGCGGAGAGAAATGATGCGCACATGCACGAAGACTACGAAGTGTATACGGTTAACGCACTTGTCGCCCGGAGTTAGAAAGGAAGAAGAGGATAAGAAGGATCTCTAACCAGTTGGCCGCTTCTGAGCTACCCGGCCCCTTACAACTTCTACCGGTCTCTTTCAAACGTAATATATATATATATATATATATATATATATATATATATATATATATATATGCGGCTGGGTCAAGTGACAACCAAGTTTTTATTATGTTTACACATCGCAAAACCACGGCTGCTGTAGGGCAGTCGAGTACACTTGACGTGACTTCGTTTGAGCGAGCACAGGGGTGCCATTTTTTTAACTATACATAGTAGAACAAATAAACAGTAATGGATGAAAGAATCACATGAGGGAGACTGCTAGAAGGCAAGCGCATTGGAGTGCTATATAGATTCGCCAGTGCCCGTGGAGAAGCTAACATGAAAATACCCGAATGGTTTTATTGTCGATAGACACAGAAGCCAAAAGTTGGGCGCCCAAGCTGGAGCAATTGTAAAGTCGTTCATTTCGCAAAGATGTAAAGAAGTAAACATATTTTAAAAATGCCAAGATTAGCCCTAAACTGAGAATAAATAAAATATTTTCACGCATCTTGTTCCGATTGCGTGTTCAATGTTGAATTAGTTGCATTATCATAAGAACGTCGGGACGAAAACATTCCTGCTAAAATCCCAAATGGGATTAGCAGTATCTGTAAATAAATAAATAAATAAATAAATAAATAAATAAATAAATAAATAAAAGCACAGGAACGCCATCAGTTGTGTTGGCATTTTGCAGCAGTTCATCGCTCTGTGTCACAGTTTTAATATTGTTCACTTCATAACTGCTCGCTCAATTTCCAGCATTGAAGTTACAGTCACTGAAATTTCAAAGAGGCTCAAGTCCACTGTTATGATATCGCACTCATGTTATGTACATTTCGTGGTTGTTGCATCTGATACTATATTGTATGAATACTATAGACGTGTTAGGAGGAAGTAAAAAGTCAATATTATTTTGTGTTAAAGGAACAGTGGCAAGTGCAATTACGGAGGTTGCTTATTCTAAACGAAATGATTAAATCGGTAGCAATGTTTTCTGAAGCTACACACTTACAGTTACTATAATCAATTTAGATGCATTAGAAAGGTGTAGCTCTTCCAGATCTGTCAGTTGTGATCTCGTCGGATCCGTGTAAAATGTGCTCACAACTCTTACTACCGCTAAAACTGATCGGTGTGCAAGGATCCATCTCGGGTAAGAGATTACAAAAATTTTGCAAGGGCTGCAGGTATTTAAAAGCAAGGTAGGTAATTACCTGGTGGGCACACGCCAGACAGATATTAAAACAATATTTCACAGGACACACAAATATGGACGCGCTCAATCGTAACCACCGCATGCGATTCCATGGGCTCTCGCGAAAACTGCCCCCCCCCCCCCCCGTGACGCAGCAGTGATGGTTCGGGAACTATACCTGTCACGCCGGTTTTGGAGCACGTGGCGGGCCGTATCCATGCGCTCTTTCATCCAGCGGCCGTGGTATAGGTGTTCTTTGTGGGTGTTCTAAAATAAAGCGTCATTCTTTGTGTTGTGTTATCGAAGCAAGTCTGCTCCCTTCTTCTTGGCCCCAGGCTTCGACGCCACATTGGCGACGATTTTTAATGAAGGCGTTACTATGGTGGCTAGAAGGGGCAGTGTGACGGACGCCATATATGCGAGCCATGGGAGGGAGGTGCGCAAAACTGTAGTGACATTTTTTACACCGCTAGGAGCGCAGCCATCGAGCGTGCAGGATCCTGATGCCGACAGCAAGCTGCCACACGAGTAAGTTTTCTGGGACTCTGAACGTGCAACTGTGTTTGTGTGAATCCTGGACGCACACCATGTGAACGATTTCGCGTAGCGGCGCAGTTTTACTACAGCAGCAAAAGCAGGTATGTTTTTTTTTTTTTGCCCAGCTGCAAAAGTGGGTACAAGTCATGTCCAGAAGGGATGTTGCCGTTTCGTACCTCCCTCAATTTTTACTTGCATAGATCAGGCATATTGAATTCCCCTATGTGCATTTACTGTAATCAAGAGGAAACGATCAGTCATTTTTTATTACATTGTCGCCGTTTCGATTTATTCAGGCAAAGCATACTAGCACCACCTCTTCAAAGACTGGGCTTGCAACTATCACAACCTGATCTTTCATTTGGAGCCTCTACACTGGGTTTCAGCCACAGGGATGTTTTATTCGCCGTTCAAGAATACATCACTGCGACTAAACAATTTTCTTGCTAAATTGCTGTCTCACTATTTTTCTTCTTTTTTTTTTCTGCAAACTTGATATCGGTATTTCAAATCAAAATTAAGTTACAAAAAATTGTAGGAATGACGCAATGCTGAAAGTTTAGGGAAAATTCACCTTATAATCGGCCAATCCCCTTCTTTGGGTACGAGCCATTTGCACAGGGAAACAACAACAACAACAACAACAACAGCAGCTCTCAAGGACTCACTTCGACGGTTGATATGAACCCGTAATAAAAAAACAGGGCGACAAGGAACTAGTCAACGACTGCGTTGTTTGTGAACGGCACTTCGAAGCGACGTTTATACAGATATCGTCATGCCATCAATGGTGAGGAAATTGAAATTCCACGTGATCGGCCCCTGTTAACAGAGGACGCCGTTTCTACAATCTTCCCGAATGCGCCAAAATACTTCAAAAAAAAAAACGCCAACCAGAAGAAAGGAGATAAACCTGTGGGAACAAGGTGAGCCCCTGACTATAATAAGAAGGACGACTGTAACGTAGCAGCATCCTGAAAAAAGTGAACAACTAAAACAACAGCTTCGAGCAGGATCAAAATTTACCGCAGCCGTTAACACTGACACGACAGAAGTGGAGCCACAGCACAGTGTCTAGAAATATAGCCGCAGAGTAAAGGCAGTTCGTAATACGTGTGCTGCAAATTAACATCAGGCTTAATTTCCTAACACACGCTGGAACAAACTATCGTTTCCCACTGAACCAGGGACCATCACTTCCAGCCTTTGCGAATTCGAAGGTGCCGAGTTGGATCACATACTGCAGCTGAAAATGGTCAAGTTCGAACAGGCCGTGGAGGAAGTTTGAACATTAAGTTGCTCTATTTTTATAAGGAACAAACTGAAGCGAAAACCCGATGTTGCCTCACCAGACTTCCTCTTTTCGGCTCGATGATGGCAGACATGGATGCATCTGTAAGCTTGCATTCCAAAGTTCCTTCAAATTCCTATACCTTGCATTCACATGAGACCTCAAACGTGAGAGGCTAGCACACCAGTGTCTCCGTCACTGGGAAATCCGTAGCTACCAGCTGCTCCTCGAATGGCGGCTGCAGTTATGTTTCTTCCTGCGACCACCCATGCCGCTCACGATGCCGGCACGCCTGAACCCCTCTTCTAGCTGGGGTGGCCAACCAGGCTGTTCCATAACCGGGCCTCCCAGAACCACAGCCGTGTCCGGCCCGTGTTTTCTACTAGCAAGATCACGTCCTCCGAAAAGTTACGACGACTATGTGCGGTTGACAGTGGGTTTATGCTTGTGCAATTTGTTTCCTTTTCTTAATTAGAAATAAGGTGTCGCAACTGTTTCTTTTCACACTAACAGCGTACACTGAAGGTTTTAAAGGGGCCCTCTAACACTTTTCAACCCCCCATTTTTTACTCATGGACTGGATAGACCGACGCACGGAAAAATTAGTGCAGCAAGAATGCCAGCGATAGCGACACGCAGTACACAGTTACTCAATTAAAAAAATTCAGAATACAAGAAAAAAATGCCTACCCTCAACTCGAATTTCGCGGGGTGACATGACCACCTTTCACTCTCTGCTGTGACGTTGCAGGGGGCCTCCAATGACATGGGCTGAAAGCTCCTACGTAGAGAAAGCTCGTACACCATTGTTGCCTGTTCAGTCAAATGGGTTTATGACGCTGTTGTTATAGCAACAGGCAACATAGTGCCTGACCACGCCGTTTTGTTTCGGTTTCAATGTCTAGTCTAGCAACATTGGATGTGTTGTTTTTTTTTTTAATAAACCTACATTTTTTGTGATGTGTTTTGGAAGCATGTCCGCTCTCATCTTCGTGGCCCCAAACCGCGACACCACACACTTTTTGATGCCGCCGCGTGAAGTGAATACTATATGCAGGTAGTCTAAATTCTTTGCAAACAGTAATGAGGAAGGAAGCTGCCTTGTGCAGAAGATGTTATCGGGGCACTGTTATAAAAGATACGCTTGCGACGAATACTCGAAGCTGAAATGCCCCTGTTTAATTTGATTTGTGCTAAAGATAAGATTCTTGTTACGAATAAAGTGGCAGACTACTCAAAATTAGCTAAGATGTCTGGAGTCATCCTATGCAGTAAAGCTTCTATCTGCATTGGCTGGCATGCCGCGGTGACATCGGAATTTGTGCCTCGCTAGGGAATAGGCAAGTGTCTTCAATTTTTACTCCGGTCGCTTAATTCACCTAACACACAGCTTGCCAATACTTTTAATAATGGTGTCTGTTCAATATTTATTATTGATTGCTAGGCGTTTATATGTGCCAAACGAGGTATGATTTTGAGTTACGCTAAGTGACACGGTTATCAGGATTAATTGTGACTGCTTGGGGTTCTTCAGTGTGCACAGATATCAAAGTTCACTGGTATTCTTTGTATTGATCCTCCCTAGAAATGTGGCCTCCGTGGCCGGGAATCAATCCCGCTCCACCATACATGCTATACATGCTACTATGATCGCTTAATTGTTTGATGAACGTGCAGCGCAGACTTGGCGCACATACCACGCCAGCAAAAAAATAAAATAAAAAAATGACGCAGCTAGTTTCTGTGCTCTTTTCTTTGTTTTTACTGCAGAAGTGGACAGCGTGGCATCGTTGCAGCACGTGTTTATCAATAGGGCCGTGCCAGCCATCACTATATTAACACAAATTTCAGCACAAAACCAGAAAATATTGACAAGGGAGTCTCGATCACGCTACAGCACTACTCTTCGATGCCACATGCATAGACGCAGTCCGCTTTACACAGCTTCTCTCGATTTTCCAGTGATGCTTTTGAGAGAGTAGCCTTCCAAAGTTATATATTCTAGCCACCATAGTTATATCTTGTGAACGATATCACAGTGTTAGTGGTGCAATAGGAGCTGCTTCTGCCAAAATCAAGCCCAGGATTCTGCGGATTCGGCCGATCGTCTGGGAGCGAGCGGCACGGCCAGGCTAGACTGCACCTTAGTGCGCTTCATCGCTCACCCCAGCCGTGCCCCCGAATGACGGGTGCCGCATGGAGGCACTACCATCGGTAAAAGTTGCGAATAAAGTGACGAAGCCACACGTTTCTCGAAAGCATGACGTTGTCACTATTCCGAACAAATAAAATAGCAAGTCTGCGTCTTAGAAAGAACCGTGCAGACACGCTGGCGTATGGATTTGCCCACGTATGGATTTCGCGTGACTGCGAACCGTCTCATTTTAGTAGTCCACACGTCCGGTCCTTAGGGATCTCTGGGAAAGAAAAAAAAAACAGTCTGCAGCTATTTTTAGCACTGTTAGTACATTGCGAAACGCAGCACCCAGGCATTCTGCGCAGAGACGAAGGGTGCTTTCCGTGTTGAGTGGAAGAGTCGGCGCGAGCGTAGTAATACAAGAACGCGTCGGCGCTCACCGACAACCGATTTTAGCGGCAACGACCTCTTGAACGAGTGACTTCACTGGACTGTAACCCTAAGCGGAGGCGCGCGCATAGAGGCATCCTACACACGATAACAGCAATTCAACACTCGCAGCTTATCCATACACCCAGATATTTGTATTTGTCTGTTATCTCTAGCGTGACCTCCTGTATCCTAAGCTCCCTCCCTTCATTATAATTAAAAATCATGACTGCTGATTTTTCCTTACTGAATCTGAAATCTAACATATCTTCCTCATTACCTCAGATGTCCATCAATATCTGCAAATGTTCCTTGTTGTCGGCCTTTAGCACTATATAATCTGCGTAGATTAATGCTGGTAGTGCCTGTTCAATGAGTTTTCCTTGTTTGACGAAAGAGAGGCTGAAGCCAAGTCGACTCCCCTCTAATTTGGCCTCTAATCCTTGTAAGTACATCATAAATAACAAGGGTGATAAGAGGACACCCCTGCCTAAGCCCCCATTTTATCTTTGTCAGCTTGGATAACTGTTTTTCCCATTTTATAACTACCTTGTTACTTTTTTAGATATCTTTTAAAAGAATAATGACTCCATCTTCCACCCCTAGTGTATCCAGTATTCCCCACAAGTCCTCTTGAACCACGCTATCGTACACTCCCTTGATATCCAAAAATGCTAACCACAAGGGCCTGTGTTCCTTTCCTGCTATTTCGATGCACTAAGTCAGTGAGAACAGGTTGTCGTCCAACCTCCTGTGTTTCCGAAACCCATTCTGCAGTTCCCCCAGCACCCCCTCATCCTCTATCCATGCCTGCAGTCTTTCCTTTATAATCTGCATTGCCAGCCTGTAGACCACTGACGTCACTGTTACAGGATGGTAGTTGTGTATGTCTTCTTTGTCTCCATTTCCTTTGTATATAAAGGATGACTTAGCAGGATGAGCATGCTTTATATGACTTAGCAGAGAGCATGCTCATCCTGCTAAGTTTTTATCTATCGGGGACTTCACCATCGATTATTGTTTTGCTCACTGCCTTTCTCAAAGTCTGATTAGACTTGGGACCTAATTACTTTATCAGTATAATTGGAATGCCATCAGGGCCTGTTGATGTACTACTGCGAACCCTCTTTTCAGTCCTTTCCCACTCTATGGAGTCACTGCGCCACTTGATCTATGCTGGTCTATTAAGGTGCGTAAGGCACTTCTTTGTTTAAAATTTTCTGTCACCCTTGTTTTTATATATTCAATAGCTTCATCCCCTTCTAGCCTAAGACCTTGAGCTGTAGTTATAAATCTCTGCTCTAGGCTTGTCTCATTTTAAGGAGTCTAAATGGTTCCAAAATTTTGCGGACACGCAGCGCCACCTGTTGACACAGTTTTGAGTAGTGCAAAGCCAGACTCCCTTGCACAGTATGCTGCGCAACCATGTGCAACTACAGCATACAAAACAACGATTGAGCTAAATATTAGATGTATTTGAGCATTGAACACTTAGAAAAAGAGCTACGAATTTCTCTCAGCTAGTTGGACGCGTTACCAAACTGCCATGAAGTGCTTGCTGGTTCACTCGCCTGAACGATGGTGAAAACAAGAGTAGACGCAACAGCTCCGCGCTCTACGAAAAAAAGAGACCATCCTGCGCTACTGTTGCGTTGTGAATTGCCACGAACGTAAATGACTTAAGTTTTACTGATTTCCGCAGCTTTTGCAAAGCAGAATTGCGAGAGTGCTAAATACAGGCCATTGCGAACGTGTTGGGTAAGCGAATTAGTTGCGTTCTCCACAGCCGTTCGCATGAAAAAGTTTGATACTGTAGGTCTCCTGTTATTGTTTTGAGTAGCCTTGACGGAGAATTGTGGTAACTTTTATTATGAAGCTTAACAGACCCTCTGACTGAGGTGCGTGACGTACAACAGTAGACAGGTGACGCCCGGCGTTTCGGGCGTCGTACACGTCGCGACCACCGATAATCTGAAGTTGTTGACACCACACAGCATTACACATGCAGGGCTTTGAAAGCTCTAAGTTCCTGCTTTAACTAGGAAATTCAAACACGTGTGTCATACAGGTAAATCGCAAAATGATCGCGACCACATTCAGTCTTTTTTTTTTTTTTTTGCTGTTGGTCTTCGGGATTAGCGTAGTATCTCAGAGGCATCGGTTTCGCCTTTTGTTGAAAACTGAGAAAGTGACACGCATGTATCTCCATTTACAGAATATACAGACGGAAGAAAACCGTCAACAGAGCATTTGAGCATGCGTAAAAAAGCAGTTCAATGCGCAGGAAGTGAGAAATCGATGGAGAATGCAACTGCAAAGCGAAAATCACAAGGGCCATTCGCGCCGAATAAAGTAAGCTTCATACCACTGATCGCAAATATGGTTCGTGTAATTACTTCCTCGCTTTGGCATCATGTGTATGCCCAAGTTTAAGGCATTAAGGCACTACAGAACGCCCGTCGGAGTGCTTGCCTTGAATTCGATGTCATGCCATGCTCGCTTGCATATAAATTGTCAGTTGCAGCAAGCCCAAATAAATGAAACCTCCTTTGCATTGTTCTCGCATTTAGTTTCGATGAGCTTCCTGCTTTTATGAAGCGAGGTTCCATTGAAGGAAGAAGCTTGCCAGGTCCTTGATTTTCGAGAAATCGCGCCTCAAGACCAACAAAAAAGGAGGGCCTATGCACGTTCTCTAATGGGTGGCTCTCTGCGCCATTTATGGCCGGCGTGACAATGGGGGTGTTTTTTGCAGTGCCACCTGGGCACGGTCTGACGTACGTTAAAGAGTCTTAGATTCACTACGACCTTCTTAGCATAAGCCATGTAAGCATTTTAACCTATCGCTGCAGCCAAAAACTTGGATGGTCTGGACAAGTGGTGCCATCTGTCGGCATTATGCGCAATCAGGCAAGCAGATAGGAAAATTTGTTCTGCTTTACTGAAGAGGAACGGCGAAGCTTATTGACTTTCAGATGCGTACAAATCATAGCCGTCATTGTCTGAGAGCTTTCAAGAGCTTGTGCACGCGGAATGACCAATCATAGACGTGTTGTGGCGCTGTGAAATACCTGCTGAGCGTGTGCTCTTCACGGCTTAAGCAGTTTTTGTGCTCCGCACTGGAGGAATCAGCATGCCTTGCTGGTTTCCGGCTCTTACAAAGTAGTAATACATGTACAGTACACTTGGTTAGGTTTCGGTTTACGCCTTCTTGTTTATTAAAAATTATTTTTAAGTTCGCTCAGAATTTCAGCTATCAGACACGTGATAAGAGTGTCTCAGGAACATGAAAGCACGATTATCTTGACACGGTGAAAAAATCACTGGAGTTGGCCTTTTAAGTGCTGTTGTTGTGTATAAGGTGGCTCTATGCAAAAAGTGCTCTGCGCAGTGTCTTGAGACTTTTTGGTCAATAGATGGCGATCATACAATTAAAGCAGCAATTTCTCGGTTTATACATAGCCTGTTCCAGAAACATGTAGCTTGTTTCAGTGCTGTAATGCATGCGATAAGGGTCATATTTAGTAATGAATTGGTGCAGCATGCACTAATTGCACAAGGCTGGTATAGCGCATACGGGCGGTCTTCCTAGCTTCTTTAGTCTCTTTTTTCCCCTCTCACTTCTTATTCACCTCTCCAAGTAAGATCTTAATTAACACAGTATAAGTTAGCTTGTCTTAATCACAATGAGCTTAATTACCATGTCCTAATTAGTGTATTCAATTTGAAAGACACCAATGAAGATGTTTCTAAGGTGTAGTGTAGTTAGCTTGGCCTTAGAATGCTTTTCAGTGGCGTAGCAAAGGGTATCTCTTGTGGCGTAGCCAAGGGGTATCTCTTGAAATTTGGTATAAATATGAGCAGTGTTCAAACTTTTCTTGCAACTCTGTCATGAATCCCATGCTGTGTGCAGTGCCCTGCTATTGTCTTAAGAGTTTTTTTCATAGTTTATCACCTATGTAAATCGTTTTGCGAAGCAAGCATCTCGTGCTGTTTGTTTTTCTTCTTGCATTGTCAGTCTTTTGCGGATGCTTTGTCATTGTATTATTGTATTTACCCCTCCTGCATGGGCCAGCATATTGACCTGTAGTATCGATAAATAAATAAATAAATACCCCCCCTCCAAATTCTGAATTTTATTTGCATTAATGTAATAATTACAGTGTTTATTTCTCATCAATACGTTTGATGAAGGACAGCTGCATGTAAAAGCTGCTCTTCGAAAGAGGCAGCTTCACAAGGGTCCGCAGCCACAGTTTAACAACAGTGGCAAACAGTCAGCAGTACAAACTCAAATAACAAGCAACAAAATAAACAAAGCCCAAATTTCAAAAAAGAAAAATAACAACACTAATAACAATATAGCAACTGCCGAGTTATATAAAAAACTGAACATGAGTAATTCGTGCAATTGGGTCTCTGTGCAGTGTAAGAAATCTATGCCAGCTTTCACATATTTATTAAGTAACGTTAGAACTATGTATAATACCTTATCTTTGGATAAGTTTCTTTTCAAAGTTTTTATTTTACATGTTTCCTTATTTTGTGTATCAAACAATGAAGTATTTGGTTAAAGTCTTCAGAGGTTGGGCAAAAATTGACTTTCTTTCATTTCACGCCTGATTGCCAATGCTAAATTAAAATCATAGAGGTGATAAATGGATAGTATTCCAGCCTGTTGAAACAGTGCGCTGCATGAGAATCATACGGTAAGTTAAAATTATTTCAATATACGTCTTTCGCATCAGGTACAGTTTTTGCAAGTTTGTGTTAGTTGTCCCCCCTACCAAAAAACAATAAGTAAAATGCCAATTTAAAAGCGATTTATAAAGCAAAAGTTAGTTTATGAGTGCATTTGTGGCTTGTAAGTGTACATGTCACAAATGAATGGACATACATGGAGTATGATTGAACTGCACCCCTCTCCTCAAAAAGTTTCTGGCTACACCCCTGATGCCTTGGCTTAATTACTTAGGTCTACAGCCTAGCTAATCAGCCAGGCACATGTGTTGGGGAGTGAGCAGAAGAGGAAGCAAAGGACGAAGAGAGCGGGTCAGCACATTAAAAGGTAGAGGCCGATCATACTGATGACAGTTTTTTGGTGACAGCACACGGAATCGCGAAAAGCTTAGAAGCTCCTTTGTAAAAGATCAATACAATCCACTGAAAAGAAAGAAGAAGCTAGCTTTTGCCCCCCAGTTATCTTACAAGAATGCATAAGGAGGGACTGTGTGATGTCTCAGCATTGGAGATGAAAAATATGGGAACACAGGTAGTCAAACGATGTGGCATTTTGACAAGTGGACTTGTCTTAATTAAGGGTGAAACCTTGAAGTTGCAACATTAAAACAAGTCCACAAGTTCGAAAAAAAAAGTTATCCCCGTCTTGAGAAGGGCGATGCTTAACTACAGTGGTCGTCCGCTAAGTGTTGGCTCCAGAGACAACCCATGTTGAATAACTTTTCTACTCTTCAAGCTTCCATTCTCTTTTGAACGGTTTTTTAGCATTGAGGCACTGCTGAATGTCGCAGTATTTGTCTGCCAGTTCTTAATAAAAGTGCAACATTTCATGAATATCAAGACAAGAGTTGTGGCACAAACACTGATGACCACATAGTTCTGTTGACAGTGTCCTTTCATAACATACAAATTTATTGATCTAGTGTTCCGTCTATTTGCTTGTGTAGAAAAAAATGCCAGGCCTGCCCAGAATGTGTAGCATAATTACAGCGAAAGCTAGAAGAGCGGCCTTTCAGAGACTTCTCTAAACACTTCTTGGGTAACTGCTACAAGCACACTGCTGGGTATCCTCTATAACATAAATAATTATAATTTTTGTGCAGTAGGGCCGCAATCACCATGCTATCCTTCATCATTCTTTGAATAAGCGTGATATCCGCTACACAGTTGTTAAGAATTTTGTGCAATTGTTTATGCAGTGGCTGAAGACGAAGAATTATGGCTGAAGTGGGTATGTGCCTCAGTTAATAGGTGATAAAGAACAAGTTTTCTGATAGGTTAGATCATTGGACGACCCACTCGTTACGCAAATCGCATTGTGTGATGCTTGGCTGTTCCTTTGATGTTCTAAAATGCTTTATTACTCAAATTAACGCGATTCGTTTCCTGACACCAAGCCAGCCTAAGGCCAGTTTAGAAACAAGTTCTAAGCGCTGCTGTGGCTTAGTGATGGAATACTGGGCTGGCATGCAGCAAACCCAGGTTTGAATCCCATTGTGTCCTTGGTGCTTTTTAATTACCAAGTTTTTTTTTTTCTGGTTATGGAGAAGTGGGTATGCGCCACAGTTAATAGTAGAACAAGAAGAAGCTTTTGTAATGGGTTGGAGCATTGGACGACCCTCTCATTACGCTATTCGCTTTGTGTGACAACTGGCTGTTCTTTCACTGTTTTAAAATGCTTTATAAGTCGTATTAATGCGATTACTTTCCCGACATGAAGCCTGCCTAAGGCAAGTCCCAAGCATTGGTGTAGCTCAGTGGTAGAATACTGGGCTGGCACCCAGCAGACTCGGGTTTGAGCTCCAATCTGTCATTGGTGCTAGGTTTTTTTTTTCTAATTTCGCGCGATGTGGTTACGGACACTGGCGGCGGCAGCGGCGGACAACTGCATGTGACGCGAGTTGTGATCTCATAACAGCTATCGCTGTAAAATTTAGCTGTGCCTCCAATATGCTCCAATATGTACATTTTTACAGCTCCCGACATTTCTCGAAATCACGAGTCTTCAGTAGCCTGATTCACTTGGATGACCATGTATTAATGACATGCTTTTTACTACTAAAAATTCATTGACGCTCTCCTACCATTTCTCCTACCATTGCCTATCGTATGTGAGACATGTTGTACTATACACATGGGAATGCTTGGGAGTAGATGTGTTTGGATCCCCGATTTTTTAAAGGAGTCTCTACTACAACACCATGTAGAAGTAGACATTTTGTATTTTATTATCACAATGACTTCTGCTAATCTTCATTATATATTATGCAGGCTTCTGTAATCAGCAAATTTCGAAAATGATTGATGCCACCAAATGCTAGCGAAATCTAAGCTAGAATATGGTGTGCACATACCCCTTGAATTGAGCATCATACACACCATTGTAAGTCTAGTTCATATACTGTGAAATGTAAGAGGTAGTTTTCTGACTGTATCAACACATGAGGAAAACTGAGGAGAGCTAGAAGAGCACTGCACAAGGACTGCACATGTGGTGCACATGTCGTGACACCATGTTTTCCATGAAGGAGCATACTTGCAGGTGAGGCCGAGCCCCTCATTCTGTGGCATGTTGCAGAGTGCTTCTAAAGTCTGCTGCAAGGTAATCATAGCTATGCAGGTGGCTGAGTGCTTCGCGTTTCAGACATTGCCATTGTCGAGTGAGAGACACAGCCCTCAGGAGGATGCCAACCTGAGGTGAAAATGACCAGGAGGACGTGTGCGGTGAGCGGACGCTGCCAGTTACTTCTGGGCACTGTGCGAGCTCTGTTGCCAAGACCCGTGCCTTCATCCCCTGACCTCAGAGATAAGTCATCTGTCACAGCCTTCGAGAATGAACAAAATGGTAATCTGCCTCATATTCAGCAATACGTAGTATGGCAAATAGATCTCGTTTTCTTTGGAAGGGGATGGTTGCTCCAAATGGTGCCAATATAATATAGCTGAATCTGAGGTCAGTACTCGGATCTTATCTTGAGCTAACTAGCAGTGCCACCGTCAATCAATAGCACCAAATAATAAATTTGTCATTTGGCTTCAGTTTCATGCATAGCTTTTAATTTGAAAAACTGTGTGAAGTGGCTCATTCAAATAATTTTCAACCGTAAAAAAACTCTGCTGGAAACTACGGTTGGAATGAATGATGTTAAAACTTGTGATTTTGCTCGAAGCAACCTCCCACCCTGTTTGGGAGATTTTCAAGAAAGCTTGAACCCTCAGCCCATTACTGCCCCTCCACTGATGCAATGATGCAAACAAAGAGCTGATTAGGTGGACCCAACCAGAAGGACCAGGAGGCAATGAGGAAGGCAGTTAAGATGGGAATGTAAAGAGAAAACATACTAGCATTTTATACTGCTCTTTAGAATGAATTGAGCGACTCAATTGATCAAGTGATTTGGAAAATGTTTACAGGGCATGAAGCTGTTAGAGAATACTAAGAGGGACGTTCATGGTCTCAACCGAGGAGCTATTGAACGTGTGAATAAACAAGTTGCTAGTGTCCTTGTTCCTCTTAGAATGCTCTCTTCTCCTTCTGAAAATCAAAGGTGCAACCTTTCTCACGAATGAGTGTCAGGAATTGCTTTTGCGAATTGCAGATACTACAATGCCTGAAAAGTAGTTGTCGCATTTTCTTGACTTATATCCTAGTGGCCATTGCACACATTTGCGATATCATTGGTGCTTGCACTGCTTTTTAATGCAAGACTCATAGCTTTGCAGGAACAAGCCAAAAATGGCTCACTACAATCACAATGCCCAGTGATTTGTACTTTCACAATGTTGTCCTCCTCCATGCACAATAACAATGATTGCAACTGTGGCACCATCAAGACCGCATGCATAACAAGCTTGTGACTGCCACAAAAATTCAAATTTGCAACTGTCACTTCCCAAGCATGTTCATCAGCATCACTAGTTCTTGAGCCCATATGGTACATATTGCTACTCAATTTTCTAAATGGTTTCATTCTAGCTTATTTAAGTTTAAGTTATGCTGTAACTCCTCCCAATTAAGAATTTAACCAATACTTGATCATCAAATTAGAGTACCTATGATTTTGTTCATTTGTTATCTGATACACAAACCAGTCCATCAAAGCATTAAGTAAAACACTTAAATTATTTCATCAGAAGTTCCCAAATGAGAATTCCACAGGCATTTTTTAGCAAGAGAAACTGTAGAATTTTGCACATTAAACCTTGCAATACACACGTAGCTTGACATTGATATTGGCAAAACATTTGCAGCAGGATGCACTGAAAAAAACATGCAAATGTAAAACTACATATGAGTTAGCAAAAGGCCCCAATCAAATGTATTTGCTCCGCACTTGCCTGTAATGCTGATATGCTGCATATGAACAGCACAAGGTTTTCCACAGATTTTTCCGTATCATTAACTTCACTTGTAATAGATGCATTTAATTGTTGTAAGGCATCTAAGCCATCCAGTCAGACAAAATGCACATCGTAAAATGCAGTGCACTGTAATCCAAGTTGGCCGAGCTAGGTATTTGACACTCTTGAATTCACAGTCGAATTGGGCGGTGTGACAATTCCACTGTTTATCAAGATAACAAACATGGATGTGGTGAAGTCCCTCTAATATTAGGCTTCTGCAAATAGTGAATTTTAGGTTTAAAGGGAATTGAAAGTGAATAGTGATTTTGGTCAAGTAATTTCGAATCGAAGAGGACATATCGCATATTACAAAAAAAAGATGGCTATATCTGTCTTGACCAGACTAACCTGCACAATATAAAAAAAAATAATACATCAAAGCCTGCGAAAATGCCATTCTGTTTGGTTCAAAGAAAGGAGAAACAACTTTGAATAGAAACAGGATCTGAATTCTATCAGAATGCTCATGATAACCTCTAGGATATGTTAGGTTCTAGAATTTACTATACTCAGAGCATATAAACCAATATAACCAGCTTCTGAACTTAAAAAAAAATGAATTGATGTAAGCGTAATATCTTCATTTAAGCTTAAAAAGGGCTTCATGCCAGTGGAGATTCTCCCTAAATATCATGTTTTCACAGCTTAGCACTCCTGCACTGCACTTAAAATTTTTTCACAGGGATTATATGCAGACAAATATAGTACATCTATTTTTTAATTATTTTTTTGATGCCCCGCCGCAGTGGTGGTAAAGGTACTCTGCTGCTGGCTCGCAGGTCGTGGGGTCGAATCCCAGCTGTGTCGGCTGCATTTTTGAAGGAGACAAAAATACTGTAGGGACATGTGCTCAGATTTGGGTGCACGTTAAAGAACCCCAGGTGGTAGGAATTACTGGAGCCCTCCACTACGCCGTCTCTCATAATCAAATGGTAATTTTGGGATGTTACACCCCACATATCAATCAAATCAATCTAATTTTCATTTTGAATAATTTTGAAAATTTTGGTTTTATATATTCAATTTAAAGCTAATTCAAATACTGTACTATTTGTTCAAATATTCGCACAAGCCCATCTTGTAATATGTTTCTAGGCAATACCGGCACATAAAGGATGTGCAAATTACAAGTATAGGACAACTTGAAAGACTTTTGGTCAGATTAAGTCATTATGCAAAGCTTAATGATATAAAGATCCATTGAATTTGTCTTATGTTGGATCTCTCATTTTCAGTTTCTTTATTGTGATGAAATTCTTGTACCACTAGTCCAACGATTTGCTGTATTCTGGTTTGAATGTAAGAATAACAAAAAAAAAAAAAGAAAAGGAGAGGACAACAGACACATTGAAGCTTAAGTGCACTTTCAAGCTTTAATTTGAAAACGTAACTTCCGTGTCTTTTTTCCAGAAAATCCCGACTGTGTGAGTGGGCAACAGTGTATTTATGTACACACAGTTCTGCACATGCTCACTTGGCTCGTTAACGCCTTTGAACACTCCCAGCAACTCCCCTCTAATGGATGTCAGGTTGTCTCACAAACTCATTCTAGTGAAGAACAAGGGCTGGCTAAAACAAACAAATCCTGTTTGTTGGAACAATAACAGGCATTAGAAACAAGAAGAAAAAAAAAAGAGGGATACAATGCGATATAAAATTTAATGCACTCTCATTTAAATCTCAGTGCCATAAAACCAGGTAAAAGCTGTTTTCAGCAGCGGCAGCTCGTTGCTTAAGTACTGCGTTCACACCTTCCTAGCTAAAAACTATTAACATAACTACACACGTGTTCCAAGGGTTCAGTAATCACTCAGCGTGCTGTGCTATATTATTTGGCTCGCGTGCTGTCGGGAGCCTCTACTACCCAACAGCGTTTTCTAACCATGCTGAAAAAGTGTTGCAGGGCCCCTTTAGTTTAAGCACCAATTGAATGGAAATGCCTAGGCCTACATTCAACGAATGAACTTTTCATATGTTATGCCTCTAGGCTTTCAGATACCTCTGCTGTGGTTTTGTTATCCCACTAATTCCATCAGTAGTAGTTACATGTACTAGCACGCCTGTCACAGATGAAAGGCCACAGGAATTTCACAGAATATGAGCCCCACCTGTGTGTGCCACTTCGAACAAGCGTCCATAAATGTTTTTGCACTGCTAATAAAAAGATAGTCAGCAAGCATGGTTTCCGACAGCACACACATTGACCATGGTTTAAGATAATCAAATAACTAAGTTGTGTCTATGCATGACTACTAAACTCTGAGAAAAAAAGTAAGTCCACAGGGAAATTTGCACTGGATTGTCTTCTGCAGTGGGCAGTAGTGCGAATGTCTGTTTAAGGTTTGCTGGGGTCTGTGAGAATCAAAAAAAGGATTTGCAGAAGCTGACTAGCTTAGCCGCGGGTGCAAGATTCAGGGGAACTGCTGTGCTGTGTTGAATATGCATGCAAAAAATAAGTTTCAAAATTTCTCTCAAAATGCTAATGATGATGTAAGAATGAAAACTGAATGTTTCTGTCCCTCACTTACAGCTTTGATAAACTGCTTTAGCAGAAAAGTCCATTGCTGATGGCAGCAAGTTTTTTGAGAGTCACTGAATTTTTGCACAAAGCCAAACCAACTACTTGAAAATCATTTTAACTTCGTGCACACGCCCAAACTATGGTCTGCCCAATTAACATCACTATCCTAGATTAACATGACCTTTGTTTAGGGGCAAAGTATAAAACTAATACCAACCAACCTTTCCTGTAGGCCTGAAATCGTATATGATCACTTCGTTCATTCAGATCAAACGCATACGGGTGGATTGATAACAACTAGAACACTTTTGCTTTAGATGGGGCTTGCGATGCTGCACTCCATAATTGCCTTTATACAGGGCAAAAAGAGACAAAGCGAGCGTCTCGCTTTGGGAGTATATAAAAAATCAAGAGAAACACCAAAGAAGTCAGGGTAAAGCGCCCTTTTGAAGAAGGTCTTGAAAGCACGCTGGCTCCTAAGAGAACGTCACTGGATGTACAGTTGAACGACGTCAATCCACTGCGGTTAAACAGCGTGGTGGACCACATGATACAGAGCTCCCCTTGCGTAAACAGTCTACCTGCCTTCAACAAGGCTGTTTAGCCGTGGCAAGCGCCGCTGGCTTGCCAAGCAGCAGATCAAAGCTCTTGCCCGCAAGCTCAGCATTAGTTCAATTCGCTCGCGCATTACGTATGAACCAGCCACCTTGATCGAGGCAGGTCGATGCCGGCACGAGGAACGGAGCGGTGGAGCCAGCAAAAGGACAAAAGTGGTTAAAGGCAACCAGGAAGACGCTGCCCATTTCATTGTTTGCTGGGGCTCACAGCCTGAGCTCCTTGTCACTTGGCAGCGGCTCAAAGTAGGAGTGGACTTTCTCGTCGGTGACTTCTTCCAGGGTTTCAGGGTTCCATTTGGGAGTGCCCGTGCGGTCGATCAGCACTGCACAGATGTAGAACAGGACGTTGAAGTCGAGCCAACTACACGCTATTTCTTGGACAACTATTGTCCCCTGTTGCCATTACCAGCATGAACATTAAACACGTGCGCTTGCTGTACTTCCAATGTGGAATACAGCCATAACTTTTTTTTGGCAAGCATTCTGTAATAACATCATCACAACATGGGTTCTGATAAGGCTGTTCGCCTGAAACTGCTCTTCTTAAACAAAAAGAAATAATTTTGGACAGTATTGAGGCCGAGAAACTAACACTGAGAGTACCTTTAGACTTCTCAAAACCTTTCGACAGAATAAACCATGCAACTCTATTAGGTAAGCTAAATTGTTATGACATATCTGCAATAGTTTTAGATTTAATTAGAAGTTACATAACAGATAGAAATCAGCATGTACCAATGAATAGACATGTTTAAAAGTATTAGGAAGGGTGTGCCTCGGGGGAGCATACTGGGTCCACTATTATTTGTTATGTATAAAACGATATTGTGAATGTTGATGATTCAATTAACTACATTATTTACACTGATTATACCAGTTTCTTCGTTTCAGGAACCAAGAATGATGAACTTGTACATTTTGCAAATGAAGTACTAAAGAAAATACTATATATTTTGTCGGTAAAAAACTCGCACTACAGCTTACCTAAATGTTTTAACCGCCATATTCATGCATCGGCCTTAACTTATCATAGTAAGGCTACTTATAATAGGAAGAAAACAGTATAAAATAAGTACAAGGTGAGTGTCAGAAGCTTGCCTTATTTTGTGATAAGTGTGCCTTATGGAAGACATTAACTCGCCAAGTATCGACCCTGGCGGCAGGGTTAGATAAGTTTTTGCTACAAAATCATTTCCTCGAGCAGCAATCATATAGCTTTATTGCAAGAAACCAGCAACAGTATGCACAGAAGCCGCCATACACAAACAGCAGAAATGCTTGGTGAGGCACCGACAGTTTTAGGTGAAATACACGTTTTTGGTCTGGCCAAGTTGCTCAACCCTCATCGACACAATGAGGTTGTCAGGTCACTTTTGTTATTTTGACGTCTTGTATGTTCTTTCCGTGTTTGGTGGTGTTATTGTGTTCGCTTAAGCGTTTGCCGTTTTCTTTCACTTTTTGAAAATTTTCTGCAGATTTATTTGATAGTTTGAGCAGTTCTACAGCATTTTTTTACGTAGCAGCATTTATTGTGGAATGGTGCACTGAATTGAACTTCACCGATGAAGTGGCTATGTGCTGATGGATTTTGTCAACAAGTACCAAGGGGAACGCAGTGTGCCTTCAGAAAAAATAAAAAGACATGCCAGCAGCTTGCGATAGAATTAACAGCCAACACAATGCCCTGTACAGCCAGCCAAACTACTTGAAAAGTGTTTGCGCCATTTCGGGAAGTTCTACCGGTACGAGAAAATGTGTTTTTGCAATCATTGCTGATATCCGCTATACTCGTGACAAAGTCGGCTACGTACGAGGCTGACAAGATCGTCGCTCCTAAGTTGACATGCAAACTTCATAAAAATGCAATGCAATAAGCAGCGCCATGAGACGCATCACAGTGAACCCACAATTGTGGATGTTTTCCTGCAGAAACAGCGCAGCGAACAGATTCTTCACGCCGCTTTTTGTTAAGCCAGCACAGCATAAAAATTACTGCTTGAGGCAATCAGAAGTGGACGGTGTTTCAAAGAGCACATCAATGATCGCGTACGCCATGCAAGATAGGAAGAGGTACATGACATGAAGTGCAAAGAGGCTTTGGAAGAGGAGACCAGCTGACGAGCAGAGGGTAGTGAAGGAAAAAGTGAAAGGAGCGACTGCCGCATTTCGACCATCAAACGCGTCTAAGTACGCTATTAGGCACCTTCGAATGCACGACTTTTTCAGTGTGATCGCGCGCGCACGCGTGGACAAGTAGCGGCCTCCCGCGGCGATCTCAGTAACGAGCGAGCGCGCCATGCTCAAATCAGCCAATGGCTGATAGATGGGCTTGCTACGTGTGATTTTTGGGCATATTCCGTGATTTGTCGAGAGAAGAGAAAGCAATTTTTAGCTGACTTTGATAATTTATTGTGAATTACAGGCCGCGTGCTGTGCTATAACATTTGGCTCGCATGTTGTCGGGAGCCTCTAGTACCGATCGGCAGCGTTTTCTGACCATGCTCAAAAAGTGTTGCAGGGCCTCTTTAAGGAACACTGCCTTGCCTGAAGCTATCAGTAGTTTGTTAACTTAACGACTTTCTCAGCTCTTCACCGACCCGATGAATCCTGTAGACAAGTGACATGCTATAATTCGGGATACAAGACCTTAAGAGTGCAGCAGCCTTGTGCATATAAGCTGCAGCACCTGTCTAGAGCAGGAGTGCTCGGTCGTCGTGGGATTTGGAGGGGTACAAGTGTAAGCACAAATGTGCAGACCACCTGATCGCATGGCCAAAGACATTGACAGGCTATCTAGTGACGAGACCTGACAAGGCACCTGCTGGAGTGAGCATGCGCGTCTCGTCATATCAGTTAGCCTCTCATGTCGCTCTCTCAGACGGGCTCGTAGGCAAAACGACCGTGGTTGTCGCTGTCTTAGCGCTATCAAATTTGTGCAGTTCTTTTTTCCTTTTCTTTTTTCTTTATGTAGCCGCTGCGACGGCACAGGTTCCAGAGCTGGACTCGCGTCTTTATTTATACCCGTTTATTAGCAAACCTAAGCGTAGCCAGCCTCGCGAAACCTGCTGAAGCCAAGCACAGAAAATCAAGTTTTCTCAGCTCAGTTGCCATTGTTGCTTTTGGTAAAGTTGAACATAAATGAGCCTAGTTATGAAGCAAGTGCAATAAGTACGAAGGCATAAATAAATTCGTTTTAAGGGTTATTGATGATGTTTGATGTTTTGTGGCGCAAGGGCCATTTCACGGCCAAAGAGCGCCAGTTCATCTTACTAAAAACATGGACAATGATTGTGATAAGCGGCTGTATAAGGGCCATAAAATTCCTCGCGGTAAGGCGGGTAAAAACATACAAGTAATAAAATCATGACCATGCCGTGAAAGGTGTGTGTGTTGTGAATAGATGACAAAAGTTGGTGATAATAAAAAACGATGGTGGACATGTGTGGCATTCGCACAAGTGCCTCACTCGTTCATACCCTTGCGTCCAAGGGCCGTGAGGCAAGTGCTTTCGTGTGTAGCCACCGCAGCAAAAACCTCTCTGGAGAGGTCGTGCTACGGAATGCCCAGGTATATGATATGAAAACTATGAATTTCTTTTAAAAACACTAACAATCATTTATGACTAAAAAGCGGTTCCCTACCGACGAACTTTGCAGGGTGTAAAGGTATATGCTGTCGGTAGGGTAATGGAAAATGTTGTTTTCTTAAAGTTTCTAACTCTTTGCACTGGATTAACATGTGTAGGACCGTTATCATCAGTCACACAATGGTGGATCGCCACCGGACAAAAGATATGTGAGTGTCGAGTATGTGTGCCCCATCCTGAGCCTCGTTAGTATTACCTCTGTATGACGCGATTTTGATACTGGCAGCCAATGACCAAGGTGTGGCTTAATAATGTGCAGTTTGTTTTGTGTGTGTCTATCTCACTTACTCTGCCAGTAGTCCCTGAGGTTTCGTTTGAAAGACGGTTTAAGATCAAGGGCCGGGATTGATATGGGTGTAGGAGCAGTGCTTTTGTGGACGGATGCAGTGAGCTGATCCGCCCTCACGTTTCCTTGGATCTCACGGTGCCCTGGCACCCAGCACATTACAACATGTGTGTAGAGTGTGCATAAAACGGAGTAAAGTGAGACAAGGACTGGTTTTTTTGTTTTTTAAGCGTGCGCAAAGCCGTTACCACACTGAGGGAGTCCGTATAAATTACTGCTTTTTGTATTTGTAATTGCTTGATGTGTTTAGCCACCCCAAGTATCGCATAAGCTTCCGCTGTGAAGATACTTGTGCCTGGATGTAGAGGGCCAGCATCCGAAAAGGATGGGCCGACAGTAGCGTAGGACACAGAGGAGTTAGACTGGAAGGCATCTGTAAAGAACTCAGGACGTGTGTATCTGTGTTGAAGTTCCAGGAAGTATGTTCGGATATGGGCAATAGGCACATGTTTTGTAAATTCTAGAAAAGACACATCACTGTCTATAGTCTGCCACTGCCACGGTGGCGGATATGCTACAGGAGCCATTAAACTGTGTTCATGTGACATCCAGTTTCCTCAGCTAGACCCTTCAGCCGAACTGAGAAGGGCTGCCTCATCGAAGGCCTGTTTTGAAACAGAATGGAGCTCGACAAATCATTAATAGTAGAGTATGAGGGGTGCTTCTTGTCTGCTTTCACCTTAAGGAAATAAACAAAGGACATGTAAGTTCTCTGCAGATGAAGCGACCATTCATTTGACTCAACGTAAAGGCTTTCTACGGGGCTGGTGCGAAAAGCACCCGCAGAAAGGCGGATGCCCAAATGGTGCACGGGGTCCAGCATCTTCAAAGCACTTTGAGTCGCAGAATAATAGACAACGGCCCCATAATCTAAGCAGGTGAAAATGAGGCTTCTATACAGATTCATGAGACATTGCCTGTCCCTACCCCACGTAGTACGTGACAACACTTTTAAAACATTCATGGCTTTTAATCATTTTGTTTTTAAATACTTGATGTGCGGTACGAAGGTCAACTTGTTGTCCAACATTAAGCCTAAGAATTAATGCTCCGCATTAACAGACAGACGTTGACCGTTCAGTTCAATGTCGGGTTCTAAGTGCATGCCTCTCTTTCAGGAGAACAAGACACACGTGCTTTTTTGTGGGTTCAGTCGGAATCCATTTTCCTCTGCCCATTTGGAGACCTTGTTTAAACCTAACTGAACCTGCCGCTCACACATTGCCAAGTTGCATGACTTGAAGCCAAGCTGAACGTCGTCGACATATGTACAATAGAACATATTGCGGGGGATGAACAGGTGCAAGGAATTTATTTTGATAATATAAATTGTACAAATACGTATACCACCTTGCGGCACGCCTGTTTCCTGGACAAATGTTTGGGAGAGAACACTGCCTGCACGGACACGGAATGTCCGATTGGACAAGTAACTCTCGATTATGGAAAACATTCTACCTCGCACGCCAAGGTGGGACAGGTCTCTTAGATTTCCAAAGCGCCATGTTGTATCATAAGCCTTTTCGATATCGAGAAACACAGAGAGAAAATATTGTTTATGGACAAAAGCGTCTCTGATCTGTGCCTCGATACGAACAAGGTGGTCTGTGGTGGATCTACTCTCTCGAAACCCACACTGAAATGGGTCTAGCAAATTGTTTGTTTCAAGGAAATGTAAAAGTCGGCAGTTTATCATTTTTTCGAAGACTTTGCAGAAGCAGCTTGTAAGTGCAATAGGCCTATAACTCGAAGTTAAAGAAGGGTCCTTGTCCTCTTTCAAAATGGGAATAATGATAGCCTCTTTCCAGGAGGTAGGGATAGTGCCAGAAAACCAAATAGCATTGTACAAACAAAGTAAGGTTTTTCGCGTTTCGATTGGTAGGTTTTTCAACATTTCATACACCACACGGTCAGAACCTGGGGCAGAAGTACTGCAGGAGTTTAGAGATGTTCGGAGCTCAGCTAGACTGAAAGCTTGGTTATATGCCTCGTTTCTAGTGCAGTTGTGTTCGAATTTCTGCTTTTCTATTCTTGTTCTGTATTTTTGGAAAGTGTCAATATAGTGGGACGAGCTGGACACCCGTTCAAAGTGTGCACCGAGGAAGTTTGCCTGATCTTTCAAGGTATCACCCTGAGTGTTTACGAGTGGAAGTGTGTGTACTTGTTTTCCTGCTATCCTACCAACCATGTTCCAGACTTTAGCCTCCTGTGTGTATGAATTGATCCCTGACAAAAACTTCTGCCAGCTTTCTTTTCTGGCCTGCTGACGCGTTCTCCTGCCTTGAGACTTTATTTTCTTGAAGGTGTCAAGATTTTCGGCTGTCGGTGAGTTCCGAAGCAACCTCCATGCTCTGTTTTGCTGTTTGCGCGCGTTTCGGCATTCAGAGTTCCACCATGGGACACGTCGTTTTCCAGGGTGTCCATTTGTTTGTGGGATGCATTTTGTTGCAGCATCAATCAGAAACGCTGTGAAGTAGTCGACAGCAACATCAATGCTTAAAGTACCTATGTCACTCCAATCTAGATGAGCGATGGTATAAAACTGTTCCCAGTCGGCTCTGTTTATGAGCCATTTGGGAACACGTGGTGGACACTCAGTTGCTGTAGTTGTGCTCAAAACTACGGGGAAGTGGTCACTTCCATACAGATTACTGATGACTTTCCACTGGAGTAGAGGCACAAGAGATGGAGATACTATGCTTAGGTCTATGGAGGAGTAGGTGTTATGAGCGAGATTATAATAGGTTGGTTCTTTTCGATTTAGGAGACACGCACTCAACGAGAAAAGGAACTGTTCAATCAGTCGACCTCGCGCGTCTCAACGAGAGTCACCCCATAGCCTGCTATGCGCATTAAAGTCTCCAAGGAGAACATAAGGCTCCGGAAGTTCACCAATTAAAGAGTGTAAATCACGTTTTTGCAGCTGATAGCTAGGAGGAATGTAAATAGTGCAGAGTGTGATCAGTTTATCAAAAAGAACCGCTCGAACAGCCACTGCCTCAAGGGATGTTTGGAGTTGTAAGTGTGAGCATGCAATCCCTTGATTCACTATAATGGCAACACCTCCGGATGATGTCATGGCATCATCACAGTCCTTTCGGAAAATAACGTATTTACGAGGAAAATTTGTGTGTTTTGAATTAAGGTTTGTTTCTTGTACACACAGCACTTTTGGTGAGTGTTCGTGTAAAAGTTATTGGATGTCGTCAAGGTTTCTGAGAAGGCTCCTGACGTTCCATTGTATAATTTGAGTGTTCATGGTGAATTAAAATAGTGCTGTGTGTACGAAAAGCGAGTGGCTGTTTAAGACGGGGAGTTTGAGTTCACGTAACAAGGCCGTCACCAGGCCCTGTTATCTGCTTTTTTTGTTTTCTTGGCGCGCTCCAAGGAGCCACGTCGCTCTTTTGGCACCAAGGGTACCGATGTATCCATTGCTTCCTCGGAGGCACTGGGTGCCCGCACGTGCGGGCTGTTAGTTCAAATTTTGGGCCTCACCTGGTGAGGTCAGGCCTTGAGACCTGAGGACTCTGGAGTCTCCGGTCTCTGTTTGGGAGTAGGCGGTGTAGCCTGGACTACAGCCGCCTGGGAGGCAGGTGGCACAGCCGCCGGCTCGGTATGCGCGGGCCGAAGGAGTGGCAAGGGCTGGTGCGACGCTGCCTCCCGACGCGCCGCATTAGCATAAGATGTGTTGTAGAAAGGAGAGACCCTCTTCCGGGCTTCCTTGAATGATATATTTTCCTTGACTTTAAGAGTGATTATTTCTTTTTCTTTCTTCCAGTTAGGACACGAACGTGAATACGCGGAGTGTTCCCCGTCACAATTCATGCAGTGAGGCGTAGTAACACAGTTATCAGATGGGTGGCCGTGGCTACCACATCTTGCACAAGTTTCCTGACCCCGGCAGGTCTGCGAGCCATGACCAAATCGTTTACATTTATAACACCATCTTAGATTAGGAATGTAGGGACGGACAGAGAGTTTGATGTAGCCTGTGTCTATAGATGAAGGCAATGTGCTAGATACGAAAGTATTAAATGCTTGGTAGGTATTTCTTTGTTGTCGCGTCTGATGACGATTCGTTTCACATCCATGACATTTCGCTCTTTCCACCCTTCAAGAAGGTCTGCTTCTGAAACAACTCTGCGTGAGGTGTTCATTGATCTATGAGGTGAAACAGATACTGGGATATTACCAAATGCTACGAGACTGCCAAGTTTTTTAAAGCGATGTTTTTCAGGCAGCTCAAGGAGAAGGTCTCCGCTAGCCATCTTTGTAACCTTGTATCCTGGACCAAAGACCTCAGTCAGAGATTTGGCAACAAGAGATGGAGATATGGCTCTAGCTTGTTTTGTTGGATTTTCGCTGTGCACAACATGGAATTTTGGAAAGCATTGTCTGGGTTGGCTGAAAACTGATATTTCATCGGTGCGTGCCCTCTTAAGCGGAAGACGATATAGGAGACGGGGAAATGCAGCTGTTCCCATAGTAGTGTACTTTTTTTTTTCGGCAGCAATGGCGACCACCCACCATGGAGTCCAACCAGGGGACGCTGAAGCACTTAATAGCGCCGTACATTGCCACTATAACCAGTTATAACTACTCAAGGTTGAGTAACTACACAAGGTTAACCCTTGCCACTAGGAAAATTGGAAGTAAACAGAAGAGAGAAGTAGACAGGACAGACTAAAAGTAAGAGATAAAGACGAAGTTGTAGGGGAGAGAGATAAGAAAAGGTGACTGCCGATTTGCCTGGGTGGGTCAGCCCAGGGGTGCCATCTACGTGAAGCCGGGACCAAAGGGGTGTGTTGCCTCTGCCGGGGTCCTTAAAGGTCCAATCACCCAGCATCGGCTCAACCCCCAGGATCCCCTTTTACCCGGACACGGCTCAGCCACGTACAGCTAGGCGTGGGAGGGAGCCAAAACTCCCCCTTTAGCTCGGGTCCAGGGTGTCGCTACACACCAAACGTCTGCTTGCGCAAGCGCCCCTGCGGGTGTTTTAGGGGTTATAAATTTAATTTAGCTTAATGGGATTATACTTGGTGATTAGTAATTAGTATCTCCTTCAGCTCGGATTCTCTGAACCCATAAAAATTCAAGTTCAATTACTTTTATTGTTTTATAAAAACTTGCCTAATTACACCTAAATATATTTAGAATAGTATGATGATGCCATGATTAACCATATTTAGTCAGAATTTTGTATGCTTACCTTGGCGCTGCTTCATACTTATTTATGCATGATTAGCCCTATTATGCCACGTGAATCTCCAGTATGCTCTGTGTGATTGGATATCAGACTAATTTATCAGCCATAACTAGTATGCATCTTAATTAACAATAATTACACATACATTAGTTTAATCGGTACAGTCATTAATCAGTAATTACTATCTTTCAGGGTATGGTGTCTCCGAGCTCATGGGGAAGTCGACTTGGAATAATTGGCTGCGATAAGTTTTGCCTTATTTGGGGTAATTTAGCTGGGCTAAATTAAATGATAGCATGAACAACTATGCTTAATTGGATTTGGCTGTTGCAGGCTCTTCTCACAATCTGTACGCATACTTACCTGCGATACAGTAGTGGTGCAGGCTCTTCTCACAATCTGTACGCATACTTTTCTCGACCCATCTGGGGGCATCGAAGCTTTACTACACTTAATATTAGAACAGTGACTTGGACTGGGCTTAGACTTACGCCCAAATTTATCAGGTGATACCGCGCTCAGCGAGGCTAGATTAGATTCGGCTACACTTACAATCACTCAACTAGGCTCATTTAAGTTGAACTTGGCCTAACGAAACAAAGGCAAGCTGAGCTGAGAAAGCTTAATTTTCTGTGCTTGGCTTCATCAGGTGTTGCGAGGCTGGCTACGCTTAGCTATGCTTATAAATCGGTATAAATAACGACACGAGCCTGGCACTGGAACCAGTGCAGTCGCAGCTGCTACATAAAAAACAAAGAAAAAAAAACAACAGAACTACTCAAATTTGATGGAGCAAAGACAGCGACAACCACGGTCGTTTTGGCTACAGGCGCGCCGGAGAGAACGACATGAGAGGCCAACTGATACGATGGGACGCGCAGGCTCACCGCAGCAGGCGTCTCGTCGCTAGGTAGCGGGTTGATGCTTTTGGCCACATGGTCCAGTGGTCTGCATATTTATGCTCACACGTGTACATACTCTCAAGGACAAGTTCACAAAGTAGGCAATGGTATTACTGCTAGTTTTTTCTTGCTGTTTCGGGCATACCAAGGAACGAGATTGCAATGTGGGCTTGTTGGCGATGCATTTCTAAGAATTTTTTGTAGCACGAGGCGAAATACGAAAACAGGAAGGCCGAAACAGGAAATACGAAATACAGGAAAACAGGAAGATGGACAGGATAAAGCGCTCAGTCCTGCCCTACAAAAAATCCTTTCAAACACCAAGACAGGTGGTGTTTTCTCTTTTGCATCGAGCCTACCCACTACAAAATGTCCAAGTAATCATCCGGTCGCATCTGTTGTCTCGTTCACTGCAATCAATATACACGATTCACCGAGTTCTCATCTGATATCTTGTCTGATAACGTGTCGTCATACACTGGCCACAGGTAGTGCTTGCGAAGAGTGGACTCTGTATATTTTGTTTGCAGTACTTTTGCAAAAAATCTTGAATGTCTTGTTTTCAATGTTCACTCAAAGAATGCTAGCAGCGGCCAATTCTTTGAATAAGTCGCCACTAAATTCACTTGTCTTTCCTTCAGCAGAAATTTTTCAGACTACAACGACTGCCTCGACGTTAAAGGTTGGTGGCGCAGAGCAATGGCTCGATGCAGCATTCTTTTCTCGTGCTGCTAGAGATGACACTCTTTTTCACACGGTACCTGCGGGAAGAAAAGAGCAAAGCGCACTAAGAAGGCATGTTGCATTCATGTAACTTCTTTGCCTTTGTACTTTTTTACCTTGCTACTGCTGAAAAACGCTGAGGATATGGCTAATTTTGATAGCATGAGCCCAAACGTACATCTCAAAGTCAAATGTACCTGTATCCGACCGAGAAATCGTCGTGCATTTTCTGTTGCATGCAAGATCACAGACGCGGGTATAAAAATATCAAAACAATGAATGTGAGTGCCCGTGAAATGACCGCATAATGCATGTTATTAGCACAGGTTCAGGGATTATTAAAAGTGACAGTTGCGTAAGCAATGTGGGGAGCTTTTTGTTTATGTGTGTTTCAGATGGAAGTCAAACGCAAAATATTGTTGATCTTTGAAATGTCTTTTCAACTGCTCTCCACACGGATAGCAAAACACCGTTTCTCCATCAACGGAGTAGCGCTGCAATCCACTCGTCCATTGCCTGACAAGAACACTTTTCGGTGTCTTTTTTTTTTTTCAGCATTGTTCGGCAGACCTCTGAGAGCTGTTGTTATGAAGAACATAAATGCCACTGAAACTGACGTGTAGGCTGTTGGCTGCAGAGCTTTAGCTTGGCTCACTCTACACTCTAAGTCTTGTCAAGCTTTACTTTTCTTCGCTGAGGTACACTCTAGCCGTGCTCACGCAAAGATGTTGTGGGCACGTTGGCAAGCATCACATGCGTCGGCGCACATCGGCCGAGTACAGTTGTACGTTGATGGCAGTGCGTGGAACTATGATCGACTTTTGCCAACATGACGCAGAGCATGCACACGTCTAGCCTACGTTGCATTATACACTATAAAGAAAAATAAACCGAGATGGAAGTAGATCCCTTGTCTTCGAGCGCATGCCCTGATGGGCGTTTAATAAACAACATTTTGAGCTGGGTCTGCACAACACCCTGGACGAACTGATCGAGGCACACAACATTGCACAATACGAGCCATTGTCCAAGTCCAAGACGGTCAGGCGCATCCTTGAATCTCTACGCATAACATATCACACGCAATGCGGGGAGAAGATGATGGTTCCTGTCGCGGTCGGTGACCGTCTCATCGTCCCACTGCTTCCCAGGAACATGCACCCGACACACCACGTCGGGCACTGCAACAAAAGAGCGAGTGACCTCCAAAGAATGTATCGCAACGGCAACAAAGCAGTGTACGTGGACGCTGCGCGATACCCAGAGGGAAGGCTTGTTTAGGTTATCGCCGTTGTGAATCGCACAGGCAAATGGCTCGCGAGCGCCACGGTGCATATGGAACACACAGAGGCGGCCGAAGAGACAGCGATTGCTCTTGCACTGGTCGCAGCACCGGAAGCTGCAATCGTGATCAGCGACTTGCACGCTGCCGCCCGTGGCTTCGCGCACGCTCGCATCTCATGTCTGGTGGCCCGAATACTAAATCAAGTAATGGCAACAAGGACGGTGGCGAGCTTCGAGAAGCGATGGCCTCGGCAGCAGCGTCCTCGTATCTCAAAACTGAAAATGCGAATGTCTTCTTCTGTGGACCCCGGCTCACACCAGCGTTCCGCTCGCAGGTAACCAGGCGGCCCACATTGCGGCTCGAGATCTCACTCGCCGAGCCACGGCCGATTCGGTGGCCGCCTTTATCTATGAGAGCGGGGTGATGGCACTATCCACAAAAGAACAACAACTGGAATGGTCATGGGGTGATCGCCTGACCACATTCAACGACATTACACAACATTACAGACTAAACAGACGCAAATACCCACCACCACACAACAAATTGGACAAAAGACAGGCCGTAACTCTGAGGTTATTACAGACAAAAACGTACCCCAGCCTGGTGATTCTACGCCTGTGTTATCCTCACCTATACCCGACGGACACGTGTAAAGCATGCGGGGAAAGGGCCACACTGCGGCACATGCTTTGGGAGTGTGCTGAAAAAGTTAACGTCACTGCCGCCGCTCCCTTAGCGACGCATGTTAGGCAGGGACGAACTCCGAGGCCAATTGCTGCTGCCACCACCGCGCGAGGGCAGGGGCCGGCCTCCGCTGCTGCTGCGGTCACTGTTGCCGATCGGCGTCAGCTGCGCTGCCGCTGGGAGGCGGCACTCACAAGCGACGAGCTGGCCCACCAGCTTTAGGCCGTCCGGCAAGCTGAAGATGCCGCCCGGGTGCAAGGACTTCGAGCGAGCACCTGAGGCAAAGCCATCATAATCGACAGAGAGTGGGAAGGGACAGGGGTTTATCCCCTCTTTCCCCACCTCGCCCGGTAAAACTGCTGGACTTTAAATAAAGTTTATTCATTCATTCAATTGGAGGGAGTAAAAAAAAAATAGGGACCCTAAAGCTTCGCCTTTAGGAGTTGAATGTGATAGCGACATCCTGTTCCTAGTGCGTACTTCAAACACATAGTGCATGAAACCTTTTCGAATTTGCTATGCACCCACTACGTGGCCTTAAGAGTATAGGCGCAGTAGCATGTGTGCCTTTTGTAGTAGGGTACTGGCTTTCAACCTCGAAGCCATTATGATAATCACATATTCTAACACCCCTTGGTAATGGATGCTTGTATCACGCATTATTACTGCAATATTTTATGTTGCATTGTGAAACATGTATACAGGGCATGTGTGTTTGTGAACCATGAAAGCTACTTTCACTGCATTTCCAAGCAGAGGAAGTTCTTGTCATTGTTTTCACATGCAAAGACGCGGCCATGTGGTAGAACATCCGCTTGCCACGCAAGTGACCCAGGTTCAATCCCCACTTGGACCTAAACAACCCTGGTTCGGTCCCCACTCTGCTCCAGGATTTTTTATATAATTTGTTTATTTTCTTTGCATCATTTTAGATTTTTCAGTCATGAATAAGATGATAATTTTTTGCTCACAACCAACGACACGGACACTGACGCTGGAATTTTTGTGACACGAGCTCTTTAACGCTGTCGCATTAAAACTTACTCCCCAACAGGACGGCATTTTCAGATGGACTTAGGGGAGGTTTTATTTGAATCCATTGGGGAACGTTTGCAGGTCAGTATGGGAGTAAATTTGAGAAAAAAATAAAGTTGGCAGACGTACCATGCGCAAGTGTAACTTCAATTAAAATTACCTTCGAAGCACAGTATTCATTACACGTACACAAACAGGCACACAACATTCCCGTGATCTTACAACACTCACACTGGCTACAGCTTGCCGCTCGCACTGCACAACCACTCTTATGTCACCAGGTATATACAGGCACCGTATTTTGACCTCTAATATAGCTCCAGGAAGACCCTTCTTTTATGAATAATTAAGCAATAAAGATTCACAGCATAGGTATAAATTTGCGGCAGTCTGATGGAAACCCTTCAATACACATGCCTTTTATCATAAACCCACCTAATATTCAATATTTCTTAAACTATAGCAAAACTTCATTATTAGCTGGTTCTCAGTGGAATAAACTAAATTAGTAGTAGCAGTACTGTGTGTCAATCCACAAAATGCACTAAATCGTAAACAAAACCCGAGCGGCCATGCATGAGCGCTTCAACGACGCGCATTCAGTAGCACCAGGGAGAAACCGCGACACCACCGCTACCGCGTTCGAGGACCAGGCCTCACTCAGAAGTATGGCATGGCTATACGATGATTGACAGCTGGCAATCACAAAATGCTTGCTGCTGTGCAGTTTTCGCTGTCATTACTTTTCTCACGCACAGAAATAGGTGTCCGCAATCCACGCAGCTTAAACTACAGAGTGATAGACTTAAATGAATGAGACGGTCGCAGTCGTGGTTCGTGTTGCTCGCAATGCATGGGCATGCCCTATGCCGCTTTTCTGTGCCTCTGCCTCGTTCAGCGCAAACCTTCACGTTACTCGCTTGATAGCTGCGATCGCATGGTGCAGACGAGACAATTTAAACTGTTTTATTTGCACCAGCAGCCTTCATTTTCTGTGAAACACATTTTTTGCTTCGCCAGTGGCTGGCGCCAGCTCGTAGAGCTGGCCAGGATGCCGGGGCGCTATGCAGGATCGGCGGAGTTTCGCGAAACTCTGGATCTTTTCGAGCTTTGGCGACACCCCCTTATGAACGAGCCAACAGTACAAAAAAAGTCAAATCTACCCCTCAACGTGCTGTGTTTCATTGGTTACAATGAAACAAGTCATCACGTCAAGGACAGTCTACTAAGCTGGGCGGTGTTTTCAAACCAGAGGCATCTTTTTTCATTTGTTTGTCGTTCCACTGAGTGCAGAAGTGCACCCTGTCATGACCGGGGGGGACTGGCAGTGCAAGAGACGCTCATAAGCTGAGCTCTCTCAAGCAGCGCACGTTGATAAGAATGCTGTCTGCGTCCCACAAGAGCATGAGAACATTCCCAAGTGCACTGCAATGAACGTGCACCGACATGCCACTGACGCGCGGTCTGTGTCGCACGCGAACGCTGTGACATGAAATCGGGGTTTTAGGAGAAACACGTGCACGGACAGAGCGGGAGAAAAAGCGCGTTGCATGTGCGCATGGGTGCTCTCTCTCTGTGGCCGTGTAGCGTTCACCGCATTAAATGCTTGACAATCACACCGGCACCATCCAAGTCATGAGTTGAACTCGGGCCTTCTTAGCATCAGTGAGTTTGTATCCGAGTTCACGCGGCCATCAGTTTGATTGACAGATGTCTGCAGCGAATATCGAGTCCGCCCACCACTATTGCTCTTGCGGAGGAGCAGTGCTCACGCCGCAACGCCAGCGAGCGCACTCTTCATCTACCAGCTTTATCGTGCAGACTATGCACACATGCACACAGAAGTAAAAGTAATGTCATAATGTGGCTACTATAAGGGAGGTTTAGAATAGCGCACCACAAGCCCTTGTGCTGCGGTCGCTGCCACTGCGCATGCGTTGTAATGTGAGCGATCGGTCGAATTCGCGGCCCACCCGCAGAAAATCCGAAATAGCGTGCGGCGATCGTGGACTGCAAGGCCCGTGAAATGTTGTGTGTAGCTTCCGTGCATTTAGGTTTTCGGTCGGGGCGAAAGTCCCAAGTCTTTCGCTAGGGAGAGCAAACTTTATTCTAAAACTCATATAGCACCCGCAACTAAAGCAATGCCCGCAACACCTGGGAACGTTATTCTAAAGCTCTCTGTCTCGCATTCAATTTCAGCGCGCTCACGATATATCCAATCACAGCCATGTGCCGACAAGATGCGAGTGCCCCTTATGACCCCCTGTTCTTACATTTATCCGCAATACTTTATAGAAGCGCAACGAGCAGCACGAGAGTGCTGCATGTGCAGCCTTGTTGCCTTTGAGAGTGGAAATTTCCATGCTGCATGTGGAACGAAAGAACTTGTGCGAAAGAGGACATACGCCCGTGGACACACCTGTGGGAGGCGCGTGTTGACCTGGCAAAAATACAGTACGACAACCACGCTGACGTCGCTGCACTGCTTAAATGTTGAGTGAGTGGCGGCGCTGATGTGCTCGCACGCGGTGTTTCTTTGATAACCGCCGCAAACGTCCCACATGCATATTCAACGCCATGCGCATTGGTGTAGCCCTTTTTATCAATGCTGCTATCACGCACTCCGCACTATCTTCATGCCACGACCACTGCAAGCGAGCTCGGAGCCAACTCGGCTGCTCGAGAAGCTCGGGCCATTCTGCACTGCACCCCCAGCTTGATACCAACAGGGTAGCGTGGCCTTCTAAGGGCTTAGAAGTTGCAGCCGGTTAAATACCGGTGACACAACTAGAAACCACCATCGTAAGCGGTCAGGGCGTGTGCACCGTCGGAGGTTGGAGCAATCGCGTCGCCGGTGAATCTCTCTAGTTTGCAAGTTCCTGAGCTCGAGCGATGCCTACTTCGGATCGCTTCAAAATTTTAGACGGTGAAACTCCATAAGCAGCCGCTCAGGATCGAAATAGCTTACTTTAGTTACTACTGAAATTATTCCTCGCAATTCTTCATAACTTGGCACTTTGAAGTGAGTTACCGTATTTACTCGATTCTACCGCGCCCTCGATTGTAACGCGCACCCGATTTCCACCGCGAAAAAAAAAAAAAGTAAGACATCGATTGCAACGCGCACCTATTTTTCTCGCTGGCCCGCACGATCACACCACTCGAAAAAACCACTCCTTTTGGGAGCGTCTTCTATTTAAATACGAGGTACGGGCGAACCTTGTGCCTATCTGACGTGTAACAGAGCATTGCCGTCACTGTAGTTTTACCGTGGACCGATGTCAGCACGCGAACTTGCTTCGCCCCCTTCTTCTCGACGGTTGTGGTGCCAGGCATATCGAAGTAAAGAGGCGTCTGATCGGCATTCCCGATTAGCCCAAGCAGGTAGCCGTTGTTGCGCCGCAAGTTTAGGACGAACCTCTGAAAACTGTGAAGCTTTTCATTGTACTCCTCCGCAAAACTTTTCGCATATGCATGTTCCCCTTCGGAGGGAAAAGCCTTTCCTTTTCATAAAGTTAGTTAGCCAGCACCTGCTCGCTTTAAACTGGCTCCGCATCAGACCGTTTTTTTAAGACTAATTGCATAGCTGCACTTGGAGCAGTTCTGTCGTCACGGGCCGCTGTGCCACTCGCTGCTCAAGCACATACTCGCCGAGCAGCTCTTACATTTGCGGAAACCGACCCTGCTGTGGTCCACTGAAGCCTTTGCGTGAAGCTTTGCTGTCGACAATCTTCTGCTTTTGTTTCCGCCGGTCCCGAACGCACGTTTCGGGAACTGCGAACGACCGCGATGCGGCCCGATTTCCGTCCGTTTCTGCACACGCGATGACTTTTCTTTTAAAAGCGGCATCGTGGTGCACTCAAGTTTTTGGAGTCGGCCCTTCCACACCGTCGATGCTAATGCACTACTAGATGACGAACTCCTCAGCACACGTACGGAGTGCCGCACATGGGAAACGCATAGGCAGAAATGGCCGACGTGCCATGCCGACACACATAGGGGGCGGCCATTTTGGATTTGCCGATGGCAATAGATTGACCGTAATTTTTTCGTTCGTACTCGATTCTAACGTGCATGCGATTTATGAACGCGCTTAACCGGAAAAAAGGTGCGCGCTAGATTCGAGTAATTACGGTATTCACGGCGTTTTGTTGAGGAATGGGGCCGATGTCTTGTGCGCGATTCAACGGTGCGAAACACCTGAAAACGTTCACACTAAACACCAACACACCATTGAAAATCTTCGCTGCACTGATAATTTCATTGTTGGTCGACAGATGCTCACACGGTCACTCACACAAGGCACTGGAGTTTCACACCGGCGTACTAAACCAATGCCCATACACACACACACAAGCATGCCCATCCCGATCAAAGAGAATGTTTAAAAATGCCACAAAGAGTTTCGAACTACATCACCTGAAACTTCTTGGGGAGTTTAACAAGGTCATGTTGTTCATAAACTCCGTCACTAAGCAAGGGGCGTTTTATGACATGTGTTGAGTTCACTCCACTACCAGGGAATAAACGATTGGGGCAGGGGTGTTTGGGGGGCTCATATGCTGGAGAAACTCCCATCTCGGCTAATTTTTGCTAGCAGTGTAGTCGCGCCGTAACAGATGCTAAAAACATGAATGAAAAAGCATAGCGAATATGCAATGCATGTGTTGTAGCTAATATCGTGTCACTAAGTGCTCATTCGTTTCGTCCATTTGAACAGCTCATTTAAGCAAAACGTGAACTCGCTGAAGGCAAAAAAGCATTTTTAGGCACTGAAAAGCTGACATAGGCACGAAGGTCGAAACAGGCACTGATAGGCACAATAAAAAATTGATTAAAGTGTTTCCCTTCCTTTAGGTCATGCTTATACGTTAAATAGGCTCGTAACAGACTCCAGAAAAAACTAGGCATTTCGCATGAAGTTCCAGTCTCTCGTCATGTGAATGGGATCATGGGTGACAACAAACGTGCAATTACATTTAATACACGAAGTGGAAAAGGAAACCTGAAAAGTGCCAGGAAGATGAAGATGAAAGCTTGCAATGAATAATGTGAAGCTACATTTCTTGAATTTCGGTAATTTTTCTGAAGTAGTGCCAAGAAGCCCACTTTAGCACCGAAGCATGTGTATAACCTGCACTTAAACTTCTGGTACAAATTATCTGCATATTTCATGCAGGTTATGCATGAGAAAATACATCAACTCTGTGTAGAGTAATGGTGAGAGTTCAACACAAAAAAACACATGCTCTTAGCAGTAGAGAGTGGGTCAGCACCACCAGATTTTGCTAACTTGTGTGGTCCATTGACGAAATTTCACGGGCCCCATCCAAGTCGCTGTAGTGAGATTTGATTAGAGTAGTGACAGTGATTGAGACGAGGACTGAAGAAGCCACATTTTAGGAAGGCACTTTTACTATTGAAACACTGCACACGACCAGCATGGGCTTGCTAACAGGCACGTTGTAAGAATGAGTTAAGTGCTGACACTAGCTGCTCTGCATAAGGAGAGGGCTTGGGCAGAAAGTGTTCGCCGATGACCTTGACCTACAAGTAGTTTTCATCGCGTGAGTCGAGATGACGCTACTATATGGCGTGCCAAGTATTTGCGCGGTGCTCATTCTTAAATTCGCACGCAAAAGAACATCTTCCTGGAAGCTTTACGAGTATAGGATTTTGTGATTTAGAGACGCTTTGCCCTGTGCCTATGATCATTGCGAGTGCATTTGTTTCAGTGCTTCGCACTTTGCAATAATTCAGAGCAAGCATCCCTCGACGCTGCATACAATTCTGAGTACGCGTGAGCGACCTTGTCGCTGGTTGCGCCTCAAAATAGGCAAGTGGTCTTTTGTCCCAAATTGCAAGTCGGGGCATCGGAAGCTTGTACAGAGCGCGTGTGGCTTTTCAAGGCTCCGCGTGAACCAGAGCGCTTGGATAAGTGGCGATGAGCAATTCCAAGAGCTGACAGAGCCTTGCAGCCTACTGGCCATGTGTGCGTAAAGCATTACCCCGAAAAAGCGATTTCTGCCACATATCACGCAGAATACAAGGGAAACAACCTGCTGCACACACTCAAAAAACCCGTGATTCTTTTGGATGCTGTGCCTGCTATTCTACCAGGGCTGCCAAAAATACCTGACTGTGTAGCAAAAAACCAGGAAAGCTCTGCGAAAACAACTGGCTCTACTGCTGACTTCTGGGAAGCAACAGGGGCCAAAAGGTTCAACTGCACCTGAAGTGCCTGACACAACAGCTGAAAGTACGCCAATTTTATTGCGCATGGAGACAGAGACTTCACAGCATGATGATAATGAATTGATTGATTGATTTGTGGGGTTTAACGTCCCAAAACCACCATTTGATTATGAGAGACGCCGTAGTGGAGGGCTCCGGAAATTTAGACCACCTGGGGTTCTTTAACGTGCACCCAAATCTGAGTACACGGGCCTACAACATTTCCGCCTCCATCGGAAATGCAGCCGCCGCAGCCGGGAATCGAACCCGCGACCTGCGGGTCCGCAGTCGAGTACCTTAGCCACTAGACCACCGCGGCGGGGCATGATGATAATGAATGAAAAGGCACGCATGTAAAAGGAAGTGCTTCAACTTCAGCAGTGACAGGCCTCCTCCATGTGGAGAGGAGGATGCTTCTCAACATGACACTCATAGTGTGGGCCTATGCCCTACCGTTAGTTCCTCATCATGCCGGAAAAGTAATTTCTTGTTTTCAATTCAGATGCCATTTTCGTGCTGTGTCATCTATGTCTATTCGGACTAAGAAAAATTAAATGTTCAACAGAAATCATTGCACATACTACTTCTGTGATGCAGCAGTGTTTTTTTACGTTCACTGTATTCACGTGATTAAAATTAGTTTAATGTGCTTGATGTCATCAGGCCATATTTTCTCATTTTTGGATGTTTTTAGCTCTTCATTGTCACCATCTTGCAACATTGCAGGCACTTTCGAACACGGTACTTACGGCGCAACATCGTTTGTTAAGATGAAGGCCTTAAACAGACTTAGATGCTTCATTAAACGCGAAATATAATTGTCGACATCCCGCGTCGGAGGCGTAAGAGATGAGCTGCACAAAATATACTGCTTTAGGTAGTGTGCTCACTTTCAGTCTGATAAGCACTTCTTAAAGTTGGTGTCCGCGCGGCTTAAAGGTCAACTGCAACGAGATTTGGCACTCCGAAAAAATTAACGTGCTCATTTAACTTTGACGTGCAACTTCGCGGTAATGCAGATTTCCCTCAAATAGGTGTTTTCAAGGCTTAGCACATCTTCACTGCAATGAAACAACCTTCACAGTAAATTACATGTGGATTTGTATACACATGCTTTTATGGCTTACATGCTTTTATGGCTTAGCCCCCTCCATTGCAGTGAAATCACCTTTGCAAAAAGTTCATCATCATCATCATCATCAACTTGACTACGCTCACTCCAGGACAAAGGCTTCTCCCAAGATCCGCCAATCAACTCGGTGTTGTCCTTTCCATTTCCACATTATACCTGCAAACTTTTTTATCTCATTGGCCCACCTAACTTCCTGTCTACCCTTTGTGCCTTTGCCTTCACTGGGAATCCAGTCAGTTACCCTTAATGACCAGCAGTTATCCTGCCTACGTGTTGCGCGGCCGGCCCATTTCCATTCATTTCTGATTTAAACTATGATATCTTTAACCCCCGTTATGTTCCCTGACCCGCTCTGCTCTCTTCTTGTCTCTTAAGGTCACACCTATCATTTTCCTTTCCATCGCTAGCTGCGTTGTCCTCAACTTTAGCTGAACCCTCTTTATAAGCCTCCAGGTTTACGCTCTGTAGGCAAGTACTGGCAAGATGCAGCTGTTATATACTTTTCTCTTGAGGTTAAGTGGCAGATTACCATTCATGATTTCAAGATGCTTGCTGAACGTGATCCACGCTTATTTTATTATTATAGTTATTTCACTCTCATGGTTCGGCTTCGTGGTTACTACCTGTCCTAAGTAGACATATTCCTTTAGAACTTCCAGTGTCTTTTCACCTATAGCAAAGTGCTTTTTCTGCTGAGGCTGTTGCACAATACTTTAGTTTTGTGCATATTAGTTTTCAGACATACTTATCTGCTTTCCGTGTCCAGTTCCGTAATCATGAGCTGTAATTCGTCGCTTGTGTTACTCATCAAAGCAATGTCATCAGCAAATCCCATGTTACTGAGATACTCTCCATTAACTCTTATCCCTAACTCTTCCCAGTCTAGGTTCCTGAAAACCTCTTGCAAATACACGGTGAATGGCATTGGAGAGATCGCGTCTTCCTGCCTTACACTCTTCTTTATTGGGATTCTGTCACTTTCTTTATAGAGAACTATTGTGGCTGTGGATCCACTGTAGATTTCTTGCAGTATGTTTGTTTATATAGGGTTCTTCAATGTCCTGATTCCAAAGTGCCTGCATTACTGCTGATGTTTCAACTTAGTCAAAACCCTCATCATAATCTATGAAAGGAATGTACAGGGGTCGGGTGTATTCTGCACATTTCTCTATTAATTGATTGATAGTATGAATATGGTCTATTGTGCTGTAGCCTATACAAAACCCTACGTGGTCCTTTGCTTGATTGAACTCTAATGTCGCCTTAATTCGATTAGCTATTATTTTTGGAAATAAATTGTAGAGAACGGACAGTAAGCTGGTCGGCCTGTAATTTTTCAAGTCCTTGACGTCTCCTTTCTTATGGATTCGGATGATGTTGGCGTTCTTCCAAGATTCTGGTACCCTTCCTGTCAAGAGACACTTGCTATATAAGGTGGCTAGTTTTTCTAACACAATTTCTCCGCCATCTTCCAGAAGGTCCGTTGTTACTTTATCTTCACCAGAGGATTTGCCTCTTTGCATTCCTTCTAGGGCTTTCCGTACTTCCCCTATTGTTACTGGTAGGATGTCTAATTCCTCTGTACTATTATTGTTCCTCACGATATCATCCTGGTTGTTCTGGCTTCTGTACAGCTCTCTGTAGAACTCCTCTACCACTTCGAGTATGCTATCAGTATTGGTTATGACATTGCCTTCATTGTTTCTCAATGCATAAATTGAATTTTTGCTTATGCACAAGTCTGCCTTCACAGCTTTTAGGCTTCTGCCACATTTTACAGCCTGCTCAATTCTTTCCATGTTATACCTTCTAATCTCTGCTACCTTACACCTATTGATTAACTTCGAAAGCTCCACTAGCTCTATTTTGTCAGTTGTATTGGAGGCTTTCATGGTTTGTCGTCTCTTATTAAGATTTCTTAGTTTCCTGTGATAGTTTTCTAGTGTCCTGTCTAGCGACTGTGCCTCCGACTTCCATTGCCACGGCCGCTAGATAAAAAACAACTTGCAGCTTGCTGTGTCGCCTCTTTAATGGGGGAGCGCACTTAGGCAGAGATGACAGTTTTGGCCACTTTTTTTGAGGAGGGCGCCGATGCTCCACCTGTCAAAGTGAACGGCACTCCGTGTTTCAACGTGGGTGCGTGAAGATTTGTGCGGGTCCGTGCGCTTTTTCGTGTGCGATCATATGTGGGGGGCAATTTGCCGCATGTTTCCTGTGTTTGAGGGCAATTTTATTGTGTGTGCGTTTGCAGATGTTTCTTTTTTAAGTTTGTGATGCAACGAGCCTGTTGTACTACTGTGTGTGCCACTGGGCATATCGAACGCGAGAAGAGACGCTAGCTTGCAGTACCATAAATTACCCTAAATTCTACAGCGTCGGGAAGCCTGGCTCAAGAATAATTCTGGCCAGGGACCGCCAGGAAGAGGGAGAATGTCATTGCTCCCGTACGCAAAGTAGACGCCGGGGCGTGCAGCATTGGGGTCACCGCAGAATTTATGAGTGTTTGTATGGTTTGTTGTGTGGTTTGTGCATGGCCACTGCTGTGTGATTGTATGCTTGGGCAGCTAAACATATTTTCTGTGCTAGAGTACGGTTTTTATAGGGCGCGCGTTTGTAGCAGACGGTGTTTTCTAGCGGTGTGATGCCGCGAAGCTGTTGTGTGCCGCTGTGCAAGTTGAACGTGGAATTTGAATTTAGTTATAATTCTTATGCAAACTTAACTACATTGTTATGTGGTTTATAATTCAAGCAGAGCTGTTTTCATGGAAAAAAAGGGTGCACGAGGAGGATTGACGGAGTGAGTTTCGTGAGCCAGTGGGATGTGGCCAACAGAAACAACGACAAGAGCTAAAAGAAAAAAACCTACACAGTAAAGCACTTATCATTTCTGAATATTGTAAAGAAGAGAAAGTACTCCGGCCCAGAGGCAGTAGCATCGAGCCTCTGCTGCATGCTCGATGCTGCTGCCTCTGGGCCGGAGCACTGCCTCTTCTTTACAATATGTTCTTTTGACGCTCTTTATTTATGTGCAACTGATTTGTCAACTGAGTCAGATTTAATAACTTACCCAACCTGGAATAGAACTGCCATATTGCCTGTCACAAAGACACAGAGGAAAAGCTAATTTCAGAATAAAGGGCGTCCGGGCTCTTCGGCCACTCTCCTCAGTGTTGCATCACTGAGTGCTTCGACTCTAAGAAAGAAGTAAAGCTACTCTCAATTATTTCCGCAATAGAACACTCATTTACCGTTCTCGTAAATCAAATGGGCAGCATTCATTGAGGCCTGTACTCTACAAAAGATCAGACCTCCTAGGACAAACTGTTCACATATGTGATGTAATAAGTATACTTCTAATAACGATTCAGAATCGAACCTGTGATGAATAGCTACGAAATGCGTTATTTACGGCCTACTGTCCTGCATAGAAATGCACGTCAGAGAATTTTCGCTCGAAGAAGCGGTGGTGCCAGAGCAGGTGCAAAGTGAACTAGGCCTATATCACTGCTTTGGCACCACGCAACAAGCTGCACTTTGTTTTTTATACAGCGGCCATGCCACCGCACACTCTTTGATGATACTAATAAAATTATCGTTGCTTGTGTTAATGTTAGCGTTGGTTACCTCGTTTAGTGCCTCAAATCGATTCTGAAGTGAAACTCTGGATTCCTGTACCTTCGATCTAACACTAGTTCATTGATTGGCTTCTTGCGTATCAGTTTTTGTCTTCGCTTTTTTAAATCTAGGTGAATACAAGCTCTTACCATTCTATGATCACTGCATCGGATCTTGCCAACTACTTCTACATCCTGTACAATGCATGGGTGTGCCAACAGAATGAAGTCTACAAAAAAGTTACATGTTCATTTATTTCAAATACTTCAACGTTTTCCACAATTTAAATTCGAATCGAAGTGAACTTGGATGCAGTAGTATTCATTGGAATATTTGCACAAGCTTACTAAAAACCTCGATGCAGTTAATCACTGATCTCACATTTTAAAGACTTCCTCATCAAATCAAAAAGAAAACAAATCACCTTTACTCGAATCGAATGCTGACGAAATATGCACGTGTACTAAATGTATGAACTTGTAGAGTGCGAGACAGGAGCAGAAGAGCGCAGTAATTTCCGATTGGTGCAGGTTGGCGCAATTGGCATAGCTTTCCCACTATTGATGCTTTGTCCATCAGTGAATAAACCAGACTGTCCGTGAGACGATAAATCTGACTAGTTCTTGCAAGACGAAGATTTTGTGAAGCAAGAAACTTGGCAACTCGCGCTTTCGATTATTGCCCGCAGAGTACAGATATCAGCTTCACGAGATTGTTCCCTCCCCGTGTTTTATGTGCATATAGCATTCGTCAGTGCTTTTGTTGTACATGAATCCCATAACATTCATTGTATGCAAGCGTCTTATTTTGGCAGACTTCGTGCTTTCAGGTGGTATGCGAGAGATTATTTGTCAGCTGCTAGCTTGTAATAAGATCAATAATATGTGACGCCAATAGGCAAAAAATGAGTGTCCCACACTCGCCGTAATGGCAACAGGTGTTGACTGACGTACCTACGTTTTAATGCACATACATACCCAATAAAATAATTGGGCTGATGTTATTGAAAGGTCGCAGGTTCGGTTTCTACCCACGGCCGGCTATCTTTTCATCCACTTTTCTTTCTTCATTTAAATTAAAATTATACTTCTAATAATATCCCCTGTACTTTCCTTGGTATAATTGTCTGTCACTTTTCATTAATATTGTTTCTGACAACAAAAAAAACGAGCCCTTAAGTTTACCCTTCTTTCCTTTTGTGGTGCCATGGTTTCGGTTCCAGTTTGGGAACCGGTTGGCTGGCTCCTAGAAAGCGTTGTACATATGTATATATTAGCGATGCTGGCACATAGTAAAAAAGAGTTCCTGCTTGGCTACCAGCTGCTGCGTACTTTTTGTTGGCCAGCGCTTCAGTGCCGTGCTCTGTGTTCTCCGTGCGTCGCAACCGACGCACAATACTACACCTTTGTACGCGGAAAGTCATATGGGCTTGCGATTTGCTTTCGAGAACACAGCCAACGCCGGCCGCTTGTTTTTGCGCACTTGTTCATAGATTGCAGCACACTGCAAGCAATTCGCTTGTGAACGGGTTTTAAAGTGAAATGTTCTCTGTGCCCAGACAAACGTGGTAAGTGACGCTGGTTATGTGTTGTTGAAGTCGTTCGGTGGATGAGTTCCCTCAGATTGCTTTCAGCAGTTATGTTGCAGGAAACCATAGTGATAATGAGGATTCTTTGTTGGAAGTAGAAGGCTGTTGACGCACCGAGAGGAACAGTGATGATGAACGATCAGCTGCTAACTCATGAGGAGCGAGTTGCACTTCACATCCCCTGGTGCGTTAATGTTTTGTACAAGCTTGTGGGCAGTCACTTTGATTGTACTCAATGTATAATATGCTTCAGCGAGGGCAAAATAAAAGCATAGTTTGTCTTCTGCATTGCATGCAGCCCAATTACAGTGGATATTACGGAGTGCCGCAGGCCACCAACACGCTCGAGCTTGACCAGCAAAGCGAAAAGGTAAAAGAAATGAAACATGCAGTTACGAATACAATCCATGCCTCTCCGCTGATATCTGCACTTCACCGGTACTTTCAAAACGGCGTTGTTGTTCGACAAATTTTCACAATTTTGTTTGACGTTGCGCAAAGTAAACCAGTGTATTCTTTTCGATACATTGAAACCTCGATATAATGAACCACGATTAAAGGAGTATCGGTTATAACAAAGTATATGAAAAGTAGTCTTGCAATAGTTATAGTGTTAGGAATAAACATTTATAACAAATTTCTGGATAGAACGAACTTAATTTCATGTAAGCTACAACTTTGTTATGTGAGGCTTGAGTTTACACTAGTTTCGATCGCGCTGATGGAACCCGCAACATCCGAGTGCAGTGAATTGCACACAGTTAGAGCCTGACCATGGTTATGACACAAGCACTACTTAAAAGAAAGTTAAATGCTTGTGTTTCATTGAAGAAGCAACTCCATGTTGCTGACAGCGCAAGTAACGACGACATCATATGATTGCAAACCACTGCCAAGTTGCACATTCGGTTTCACGCAGCCGCAATGGCGCGCTACTCACTATCAGCCTACTTGCATCAGGCAGACTCGGTACCAATTAACCCGGAGTGCGATTCAGTTCATACACCGATTCTAGTTCACGCTGTTTTCTGTAGCACGCACAGGACAATGTTGACAAAGGATAACGCAATGCATTGTTGATGCACGGTCAATCAGCTGACACCACCACCCTTCTCACTGCGGCAAAAAATGGGGTAGCGAACATTTCGCAGTTCCTATTGTTTGGGAAAGAACTCTGGTCCGATTTACAGCCTTTTTTCGATCAAGAGTTCATCTGGTGAAAAAGGCACTAGGCATACGTCTGTGCATCCTATCTTTTCCTATTCAAGTTCACGGGTTGACCATGCTTCCGCAGCATCTTGCATTGCACGGCACGCCACCTATAGACCGTGGTCATTGCGAATTATGTGATAGCGATGGCACTGTGTCCGATTCTTCTGACGGGAGGTTGTTGGTCACACAGTTTCGGTTTCATTTTCAGGTGCAGGCAATTTTTAGACTTAATTTGTCAAGAGGAAAACGGGCGTTGGATTAGATTTTTTGAAGTTGAAAATAAAGATTTCTACACACCTTTATAACTTAGAATTTCTGCCATTGGCAAAAAATAATTTAATTTACCTTTCTTGGAGAAGCACAAGGCCTTGGCATGAGCTTATTCGGGCAGTCTGCACTGATATTTTCAGCAAGGCTGAGTGTCACACCCTATATTCTGAGCTTTTTTTATTATTATATGATGCTCGGATTATACGATGGTTTTGTGTAGTTCTACGAAGGTCGTAAAATCGGGGTTCCACGTCATGAGGGTGCTCATGATGGCCAGCGCAAACAAAAACATGAACGAGATAAAGAAACGATGACACAGGTGCTGTCTATGAAATGCATGCTTGATGAGAAAAAACGTGTTCTGTTTGCGCTGATTATCATGAGCAGCCTTGCCCAACTCGCTACCGGGTTATAGTAGGGTGCATTATGACAGAACAGACCTGCTCTGACTCCTTCATAGAAATCGGAGTCCTGCATGAAGCGTTGAGAGAGACGGAACTCCATCTTGAGAGCATCTTGAAGGGTGAGTCGAGCGCCTTCTTCGAGAAGTTTGAAGGTGATCTTGAGGGACAGTGGTGACTGCAGTAAAGAGACACAAACATCATACCATCGTATTTCAAGCAAGCGTCCCTCTCTCCACAGTAACTGGAAATTAGGTGAAAATCTTAACCAGAACCGCACCAAACTTCAAGAGAGCTCCTTGTCTGCCATTCATGAGCGTTAGGCGTTTGACTCATGGCAGCGGCAGTATGGCATAAAGGGGCAGGTGGTTAACATGCTTGACAACGCTGCCTTCCAACGTACACATCATGCGCTGGCTCATCAACAAGTCTTACTACGGAAGTGGTTTTGCCAAGAAACACCTCGTGCACCTCCGAGCAAGCTTTTCTAACATCATTTATTTTGTAGATATAGCGGCGATTTTTTTGTTTTTGTTTTCACAGTCATGCCACTGTTGTGAAAAAAAAAAAAAGAAGCAATGAGAATGCTACTGTGAGTTGACAGTTATCTAACTGCCAATGCTTTACAAAGAATCGGTAAGTGGACGAGTCTGTGCAATATAAAATTTGCAGACTTCAGGTTAGGCTCTGCACCATTAGGTTTCGCTGCCAGTGTTAACCTGGCCAGAACCTTTGCCATATGCGCTGTTTACAAAATGTCCCCACCCAATGACCTTATTACTGTGCTTGTTCTTCCGAGTCAGCACTTTTACGAACTTCAAAACTCAATCAATATACTTTTTAGGCTGTATTTAAGGCTCATACTGCAAAGATGGCACCTTTATGTTCCCCTCAGTGGGATGCAATGGTCAGATTGTGCTTCAAACTTTTGTTGTGTTTCAAAAAAAGCTTCGTTTCAAACATTTGTTTACAAGCAAAGCTTTTTCCTTCAAGGCCTGAGACGCTTATTTTTCATTTTTAGACTGTTAGGATTGTATAAGCACCGTAACTTTTAAATAGTAGTGGGAAAGCAGGAGATATTTTCTGGAAATGTAGCCAAAAAAATATGAATTAGCCGAATATAGAGTTTACATTGCGAAAATAGAGGGCCAACAAAAAAATTTAATTTTGTTTGAATTAACCAAAAGTATAAATTATCAGAGTTTGAATTATCCTTAGTCTCCTGTATTGAAAAAAATTGATGTCGTTATAATCCTGTACTTCCCTGTGGCTTCTGTGTTTCTTTTCTTTTGGGTGCTTTTATTCTCAGGTACACTTTTGAGGTTTGAATTTGTACAAATTTTTTTTCATGAGAACATCTCTTGTGCACTAAACAAGATGTTAGCATCTCATTAGTCTATGTTACAATGACTGTGTTAAGCCTGTTTGTTCCGCAGCGTACCAAATGATGTCTAGCTGCATGAATGGTGGGTGGACCCTCCATAATCAGCGTTGGACTAGATGATTTCGATTCGAATACATTTTATCAGCAACAATAAGACAGGAATGAAGAAAGATGCATGCAGGAGAAATCATCCTTCTTTTGTCCCTGCTTTATTCTTGCTAGCAAAATGTAGTCATGACGAATACGTCTTATACGAAAAGCAAGGACAGACCTTTTGCATCATTACGCATGTATCTCGTCACAAATGATTATGTGGAACGCCACCAACACTGTCTTAATTTCTCGCAGGCAATAACAGTCATATAATGTAATAAAATGGAAAGGTGGGCGAGTTGGCTTGATGAAATTCTTAGTAACGTTTCGGTGTGCACAAAGTGGACGGGAGAACGGGAGTTCGCGCTTGTTTGTCTCCTAGCCTTTGGTTCTCCTGTTCACTGGGTGCGCGCCGAATGTTGCCAAGAAACAATAACAGTCAAATGAAGAGCATCCTCACCATTTTGCTGAGTGTGGTGAGCTGTTCCTTGGCCCAGTCTGAATTGTCCTTTTTGAGGTTCTCAATGATTTTCTCCACGCTTGGGGCATCAAAGGCGGCATTGATGCGACCCATGTATTTCTTGAGGATGAATTCTTTTCGGAAGTCAGCTTCACACTGCGACAATTAGTGTCTATCAACATCTCATGCACATTGTACTTTAGCCACTGAATGCAATGCAGTGCCATCAAGTCTGATGGCAATATGCTGTACATGAACAATATAAACTATTCCTGCTGTTCATGTATTAGCCGCCAGTACCATTTAGATAAAATAGAAGATTTCTTCCTCCTCCCCTTGCTTTTTTTCCCCACATAACTAAGCTATCTCGGATGTAGTGCTACAAAGTACAGACAATGTCCAATTATTCAGAATGCCTAACGTGCAAGATTGTGAAAAAACTGCGCAGCCCAAAATGTGTGTGCACTCATTTCTGCTTCGCTTAAGCACTCAAATGGACACCGTCACATCTGAAATAGCTTTCAAGGACTGCAGGTACACTTATCAAGCATTTTGGTGCTGACACAGGCTCATGTAAGTAAATTCAGCACCTGCACAAAACCCAGCCAGCCATTCATAGTTGCGTGCAGCATATTACACCAAGGTTCCTTGCTGTACTGTATGCACGTCTCGCCTCGAGTGTTTTTCGTACCCCCTCATTTCTTGACTGCATAGGAATGAAGTGATGGCAAGCTGCTTTCCTTCCTTAAAGCAATGCATCTGTGCAGTGCACTTAGTTGGCTTGCACAGAGAGACAGGGGTGAACAGTAGCGCAAAAATTGTGGGACCCTTCAGCTTTGCCTTTATGAGTTGAATGTGACAGCAATATCCTGTCCCTAGTGCATACTTAAACACTTAGAACATGACATCTTTTCAAACTTGCTATGTGCGTACCTTTTGTAGCGGGTGACCCGCTTTACACCATTGAGTAAATATGAAAATCATATGTTCTGACGTCCGATGCCAATGTATACTTGTACCACGCATTGTTGATGCAATATTACATGTATGCATGTACACAGCACACATGTGTTAGTAAAGCACGATATTTTCATTCACTGCATTTTCAAGCATAGAAAGTTATTTTCACTAAATTCCCAAGCAGCCGTGTGGCTGTGTGGTAGAACAACCCTCCGGGAAGAGCCGTAGAGCATGTGTGGGTCCCGGCTTACTCACAGGTAGCAGGCAACACCATTGCTGACTATCATGCCCGAGAAATGCCAATCCGGACCGAGCATGAGCCGGAAGAGCTACCGCACTCGGTTACCAGCTTTCGAGACATAACCCAGATGTACCGAGAGGAAAGGTGCAGACTACCAGAACCGCAACTCGACCTGACCAAAAAACAATAGGTGATATTGCATCGAGCGCAGCCAGGATCGCTTGCGCATCCCCTACTACTGAACCACATGTACCCTGCAGAACACAACACGCTCTGTTCGTTTTGCAAAATAGAAAATGGCACCCTGCTGCCCATTTTAACAGAGCGCACAGAACTTAAGAACCCCCACCTTCTCTTCCCACTGACACCCCGAAACCCCAACCCCCTGAAACCCCAACCCAGGTAAGACCAGGCTGGAAACCTTGTTATCCAGCTTCGCCCTACCGACTCTGCTTGCACCGACGGACAGGAGCCAGGAGCTGCTGGATACATACGGGTCTCGCAACTAGAGTACCATGCCTGGGTGCAGTTACAACAACGTTGGGCCCAATAAATGTTGATTAATCATCACCTGCTTGCCACGCAAACGACCAGAATTCGATCTCGACTCGGACCAAGAATGTTTTATCGTTTATTTTATTTGCATATTTATTATTTTTTCGGTATGCAAAAAATGATTTTTAACTTAGAACCAACGACATCAACAATGGAATTCCTGTGAAACGAGCTCTAACACTATCTTGTTAACGCATTTGGGTTGTTGCAGGCAGCGTGTCCACTACTGCACTAGGCCACATGCTCTTCAACGCAGTTAACTGAAGGATTTATTTGGACAGGTACAGTTGCCACCTATCATCGTCATGCCTCCATGCATTTATGGCACTTATCCCTAATACACTGCTGCACTGTGCCATGACAGTGCATTCATGCTTCACCCCTATAAAACCTTATCATAGTGGCAAAGCTAACTTTCGAAATCACAGGCACAAAAGGCAAGAGCAGCAGCAGCAGCAGCCTGACCACTGTTATGCCTTGAAGTCTAAGCCAAACTTTATTGCTTGTGAAAAAGTAACCAGCACCAAAACCAGCGAGTGAGCCCAGCTGACGCAATCACCGGCGACGGTGTGTCTTATGCAATGCAGAGCAAGCTTCCTCCACCCTTGGGTCCAATTCTCGCCCGATGATGCAGTTGAAGTCATCTAGCCTGGCGCGTCTTACGCGATGCGCAGCAGTACCACTCGCCCATGGGTGCAATCCTGTGGCGGTTCTTAATTGGAGGCTGCTGACGCAAGGACATTCGGCAGTTTCCGATTGAAGGCTGCTGACGTAAGGCTTCCCAGGGCCAATAAAACAACCAAGAGGCGCGACGACAAGCAGCAGACGATAGCGCCAGAGCGTTCGAAAACACCCCGCCTCTTCGAGCTCCTTAGGCTGTCGGCCGAGAATGCCTCTATTTATGCTGTACATAAATGTTGCCTTAACTCACCGTCACCTTGTCCGCTCTGTCTATCAGTTCCGCGCAGTTGCAGCCGCGAATTGAGAAACACGCGATTCCCAACACTACGTCACTGCTGGGCAAAGGCCTCTACCATGATCCGCCAGTAAACCTGGTCTGGTGCTTTCTGCTGCCACGTTATACCTGCAAGCTTCTTAATCTCATCGGCCCACTTAACTTTCTGTCTCCCCCTCATGCATTTTCTTTCTCTGGGAATCCAATCAGTAACCCATAACGACTAGCGGTTATTTTGCACGCGTGCTACGTGTCCGGCCCATGCCTATTCGTTCTTCTTGATTTTAGCTATGATATCCTTAAAGGTGCCCTGAAACATTTTTTTGAGCAACCATGGAATGAATTCAATGGAAGAGCTTATTGCCTAAAAAATTAAACGGCGCAAAAATTATAAATATCCGTCCAGTACGAGCAGAGCTACAAAGATCTGTGACATGCTGCGATCGCATTCTCTCTTTCCTCGTCTCGATGAAAGTGCTGGAAGCTAAGCAGGGAGAGATGAAAAGGGCAAACGAAAAAACGTCATGCACGCCTTGCGACCTTGAACACTTTTTCTGTTTTCTTTTTTTTTTTCCTTCGAATACACCAACTTTTTCAGTACGATTGCGTGCGCACGCGTGAACAAGTGACGGCCTCTCGCAGCGATCTCTGTAACGACCGAGTACGCCATGTTCAAATCAGCGAATGGCTAAAAGATGGGCTTGCTAAGTGTGATTTTTGAGTGTCTTTCATCACTTGTCGAGGGAAGAGAAAGCAATACTTAGCTGACTGATAATTTATTGTGAATTCTACGCCGCGTGCTGCGCTATAACATTAGGCTCACATGCTTTTGGAAGCCTCTATTACCGATCGGCAGCTTTTTCTAACCATGCTCAAAAAGTGTTGCAGGGCCCCTTTAACCCCGGTTTGTACTCTGACCCATTCTGCTCTCTTCTTGTCTCTTGAGGTTACACCTATCACTTGCCTTTTTATCACTCACTACGTCATCCTTAAATTAAGCTGAACCCTCTTTGTAAGCCCTTCAGGTTTCTGCTTCGTAAGTACTGGCAAGATGCAGCTGTTATAGACCTTCCTCAAGTTTATTTCAGTTATTAGTACAGAAAAAGAAACATCATACAAAGTATATATACAGAAGGAAGTTGAGGGTTAGTGGCAGATTACCATTCATAATTTGAGAATGTTTGTCGAATGCGCTCCAGCCCATCCTTATTTTTCTAGCTAATCCACTTTCATGGTTCGGCTCCGCAGTGACTACCTGTCTTAAGTAGACGTATTCCTTTACAACTTTCAGAGTCTCGCCACCTATAGCAAGGCGCTGTTCTCTGCTAAGACTGTTACAGATGAGTTTAGTTTTATGCATATTAATTTTCAGACATACTGCTCTTCTGCTTTCCCTGCACAGTTCAGCAATCATAAGCGGTAATTTGTCCCCTGAGTGACTCATCAAGGCAATGTCATCAGCGCATTGCAGGTTACTACATACTCAACAATCACTTTTATCTCTAACTTTTCCCGACATGGGGAGGCCCTGATAACTTCCTGTAAACACGCGGTGAATAGTATCGCAGAGATCGTGTTTACCCACTTTACGTCCTTCTTTATTGGTATTCTGTCGCTTTCTTTATGAAGGACTATGGTGGCTGTAGATCAGCTGTTGATTTCTTCCAGTGCGTTTGTAAACGCTTCGTCGATGCCGTGATTCGACAGTGCCTGCATAACTGCTGATACCTCGAGCGACTCAAATGCGTCTTCGTAACCTATAAAGACTATGAACAGTGGTTCGGTGTATTATGAGCATTTCCCTATCACTTGATTGACAGTGTATACGGTCTATTGTTGAGCAGCCTCTACGAAATTATGCTTGGTCTTTTGGTTGATTGAACACTAATGTTTTAATTCTATTAGCTATTGCTTTTATATATAGCTCATAGACAATGGACAGTGGGATGATCCGTCTGTAATTTTTCCAGTGCTTGATGTCCCCTTATGAATTAAGATGATGTTGGCATTCTTCCACGATTCTGGTACCCTCCACATCAAAAGATGCTTCGTATACAGGGTGGCCAGTTTTTCTAGCATGATCGACCCACCATCTTTCGAAAGGTCTGTCTTTTACTTTATCCTCGCCAGCGGCTTTGCCTTTCTGCATTCCCTTAGGGCTTTCTTTACTTCTCCTGTTGTTACTTGGACGATGTCAGATTCCTCTGGGCTACTACTGCTTCTTGTGATATCATTCTGGTTGTCTCAGCTACTGTACAGATTTCTGTAGAACTCCTCTGTTATCTCAACTATCCTATCCATATTGGTTATGACCTTGTCTTTCTCGTCCCTTAATGCATATACAGTTAAACCTGGATATAATGAAATAGACAAACTCCCAGAAAAATTGGATTTCATTATATGCAGCTTTGGCACTAAAATTTGAAAAATAAAACCACAATATAAACCAAAGAGAAACTGAAGGCAGAGCTAACTTAAAACATTCATATAGTGGTTAAAAACTTTTTTATTACTTGTGATAGCAAATATATGGACACTCTTGGTGGGTTTTTATCGTCGCAGCCATGTTCCGTAAGAAGTCCAAATTGATAAAATGCCCTCGTGCATCCTAACTTTTATGAGCGTGTGAAAGTGTGCGAGCGCTGCTGACGCAAAAATCAAATGAGCCGAGCTGGCCCATCTCTATCACCTGGACGGCGCATGCGATAATATCTCTTCGTGTATTAGAACTGCCGTTGCATGCTAATTAAACCCACAAGTCGAATGAGCATGAAAAAACGTGGGAAAGGAGGAAGGGGGGGGGGTCACTTGAGTAGCAATAGCGAACTTTGATTTTAAGGCTGCGGTTGCGATCGCTATCTCGGCAAACATGGGTCCACTTTCAAAACAAAGAGACTGTTTCAAAAAGAGCACTTCTCCCTGGAGTTGCCGTATTTAGCATTTTCTAGAAGTTCCGCGATATCAGATTCAAAAGAGGTGGCTGCCAGCCTTACTTAATTCGTAGACATTACAATTTGTTGATATTGCATTCAACGTGCTGTTATGTTGTTGCCAGAGCTAATCAGCTAATTGCAAAAGGTACAGTACGCGAACTTGAAGCACGAGAGGGAAGGGCATGACAAGTCGACCTCCGAAGATCCGTTGTCACCGTGGTCTTGGAAAGTTTCCATCAGCGCCTTATCTGACAACACCTCGATATTGAGGACATAATTGTCCGCATTAAAAAAAGAAACGAAAAAGCAAGGCTGAACGTCTTCGGGGGGACACAGCATGCATGCGCAGTGAAACCGTGCACACACACACACACAATTGAAAACGGAGAGTGAACGACACAGATACCGCGGAAAAGTATTCGATAAAGTGCCCTTCATATTCACCACCCCCCTTCATATGTGACCCTAACTAAATGTGTGGCACTGTCAATGCGAAAGTAGTTTTCTATTTTTGTTTTCGGTTTAAAGGCAGGGGGAGGGCCCATCAATGCAGGCCCCCGCGACAGGAAAAACGACAACAATGCCAGCTCGTGGCGCGCAAGCCCGCCTGCCCGCCTTGCGCACACCGGTGCGCAATACTATGAGCGCTCACTCTCGCCTGGGAGTCGCCAAGGCCACGAGCACGTCACTTCGGGCTCCGTTGACGGTGGGGCAACCACAGAAGGTAGTGAGCTTGTGTTTATAAAGAGACACCTTTTTTTTGGCATTTATGGCCTGCTTGGTGTTTTCTTTCCTTATCGCTACACTAACATAAACACCATTTTGGGTTAATTAGCCCAGCCAAAATCAGTGGGTTGTATGCTTATTTTGCCCTAGATTTGCTTCTAATATCATGGGAAAAATTAAAACGACACTCAAAGCACATCGGCACCATTAACACACCTAGTGTCTCTGTGCTGTCTTGGTGTCAATAAATGTATATGAGGTCCGTTCGATTTACCTGCACTGCCTGAACTGGTTCACGTGGTGCCGCACTCGACCATTCGTTTTTGTAGTGCAAGGTGGCGCACTCTGAACTGGGCCATTCTTTTAAAAAAGTGCAGGCATCGTGCACGGCCAGTTCAGAAAAAACCTTGCACTGAGTTTGGATGTAGTGCAGCTCGAGTACAAGCAGTGGAGTTTTCACAACCGTTCGCACATGGTTGACACCGATACTGAAGACGTGAACCGCATTGTAGTAAATGGGAGTCTGACTCAGTTTTTCTATATCCACATGTCGACCGCCTATGCATTATATGGTGTTTTTAGGCCCCATACCACCACTTTTTGCTAGGAAACTGGCTTTGCCACATTCCTGCTCCTGTCTGGCTGCAAGCAATCACTTCCGCACTCGCACTGTTGAGAAAATCTAAGGCTCGCTTGACACAGCTGTGTGCAATAGATGCGGCAGTGTCGAAGCGGTCGGCCAAGGGGTACGTATACCGCGCTGTTCACCCAAGTAGCCCAAAACTACCAAACATTTTTTTTTCAGCACTGACCAATGGTCGTCCTATAGTCACATTAGAAAAAAATCAAGGTACTGACTCACGACTTCTTCGCAGTACGTAGGCATTAATCTGTTGCGTTGCAACCTGGTCAATTATAGCATAATAATTGAGACATGCGAACTCTTATCAGTTCCATAAAATACTGCAAAATGGCTGCACATGTTGTGACAAAATCCATGGCTTGTTTTGGACGAAACTGGCCTGCTTGCATACCAACGCTTTCAAACACACACAAGCACACAACTAACAAATGAAAATCACGGCGCCGCTAGCACGCTACCGGCGGTACACTGGCTGCACTACCTGTACTTTGGCGTTCGTTTCAATGTGGAGCTAGTGTCGCACTGGTGATGCATGAGTTAAGCTCTGGCTGCACTGTCATCTGAACTGCCTGAAACTGGTTCACACTTTGCAAGGCAAATCAAACAGACCTACGGTCTGCACAGAAGGTCAGAAAATCTCAAGAGAGAACTGAGGGGTCAAATACTATGGGAGCCGAAAACCGGCAAATTGCACAAGCTCCTGCCTTAGAGCATCATGCGCATTGGTCACGTTAGACAAAAATGTTCACCTGGTCTTGGTGTTTAATAAGGATCTTGTCAATGTCAGAGATGTTTGGTGTGGTCAATCGCATCAGGTCGCCTTCAATGTGCTCCATCTGTTCGAAAAACAAAAACAGTACAGCACACTCTCACTCGTACAAATTTCAATGTAACAAATATTTAAATTTAACAATGTAACAAATATTTAAACCAGGGATATTAGAAAATCCCTGGTAGCTTTGCTATGCAGAGATCTTTTCTTTAAAAAAAACTTTTGAACAGTGAATACGTATTTCTCTTGAACAAACATCATCTGCAGAACCGGGCTATTCTTTACATCGATTCATTGAGGCCTTGCACTCAGCAGCAAGGGTGTCACCGACGCAAGCCACTCCCGAATCACCTATCCATCGGTGGTGGCGTTGCAACTTTGCTTGTGCATGCAGCGCTATCGAGGCAAGGTAGCTGTGTGGCAGACGAAAATGAGCCCTGCGCATTTCAGTACCTGCACAGAACTATCAGATTTGAGAACTGTGTCCAGGTTTCTTTTTGGAACCGAAAAAATAAGGGTGAAACGAAGAACTTGTAGTGACTGAGGCACGTTGCGATCCTACATATATATAGCTGAGGCTGTAAGAAATACAGCGAAATCTCAGTACAACGAACTTCAGGGGGCGGCGTCAATTTATTCGTTATTTTGTAAGGTCGTTATAGTGAAAGCCCAAAGATTAACCATAAATACTTATTTTCTGCTGACCAAAACGACTGACCTTTACAACAGTGGGTCCTTAAACATGTTCTTCACAAGGAAAAACAAATGCACAAGTGAACACCGAAAAATGCACGTTTACTCAAAGAATTCTGTGATTTGATTTTTGATGTGTGAAAGACAAACTTCGAAGCGCGAAGGCTTCTAGCTCATCCACATTCCTGTGGTGCGGTCGACCGCTTTGGCGTTTTTCGCGAAGAAAATGTGTGCCTTCCCCTTGATATCCATCATATCTGCGGCCGTCTCGACCTCGTCACAGTCTTCAGGTTGCGACGAGGTCCGACCTTTATTGTCTGCGGCATGGTCCACACCACCGTCGCTACCTTTATTTTGAATGGTTTGAAGAATGTCTTCTGTCGTCAGCTCTCCTGATGTTGTGGTTCCTTTATCACACAGCACATAATCGTCAAATTAGACCTAATCCGTGGCCAAAAGATCAGTCACCTCACTCCAAAGCTCGCCAAGATTGCCCTCTTCCGCCTGGTCATCGTTGCGTGGCGGCCCGGCGTCTTCTGGCTGCTCACTCGTGTGCATGGGACCTGGTTTCCGCCAGCAGTTCTAACAGTTGTTGAAGTGACGCTCCACCATGCGCCGGTGAGCACTTACACCACCTGTCATATGTTGACAGTCGACTGCTGAAGTCGCAGGTTTATTATAAGCACACGCTGAACAAGGCACTTGCGGAAGTGCACCTTGACACTTCTAATTATTCCTTGATTGAGGGGTTGAAGCACAGATGTGCAGTTGGGCGGAAGGAACCCAAGGCGCACACACATTAGTCAGTCGTACGTTAAGGATGTGCACCGAGCCGTTATCAACTATCATTAAAATGTTTCTTCCGTCCTTTTTCTCATCTTCTTTTCCACAGTCAGAAGCCACTGCGTAAAGAGCTCACGAGTCATTCAGGCTCGTTCGTTTGTCCTGTAATCGCACGGAAGGGACACTACATTCTTCATGCAGCGCAGTTGTGCAAACCTTCCAGTGACAAGAGGCGTAAGCTTCTCTGTGCCGGTTGCGTTGCAAAAATACAGAACAACAACGCGAACCTTCAATTTTCTGCCGCCCTTGCACTCTTAAAGTGCATCGTCTTGTCCGGCAGAAGTTTGTAGAAGCAGGCCGTCTCATCAGCATTGAATATATTGGCCGCACCGTATGGCTTCATTGTTTTCCTAAACTTCTCTTCCCGCCACGTGGACACTGCCGCTTCGTCTGCTGCCTTCTTCTGACCGGACACAGTCTGCCAGATGATCGCAATTTGCTGGCGAAAATGGTGAAGCCAACCAGAAGATGCTTCGAAGTCTGTTACAATCAAAACTGCAGCAAACTGTCGCACCTTCTCCTGAATCAGTGGGCCCAACACGGGCATGTTTTGGGCTCTTATGTCTTTGAACCATGTGAGCATCGCAGAGTCTATCGGCTGGAAGTCACCAAGCCGTAGTTGCTTCCTTGAGGGGGCCAGTTGCGACTGGCACTTCTTTCCGATTCTGGCAGTTCTTTCAGAATCCTTATCTTTCAGAATCATGGCTATTGTGGATCGCACCACTCCAACTTCTTTGGCCACGACAGCCTGGTTTTTGTCTTCCAGTTGCCAAGGAATATCCGCTTTCTCGCTTAGTGAAAACTGCTTTCGCTTCTTCGTCGCAAGCAGAGATGAACTCATTGTAGCAGCACCGCAGTGCGAATGCCGCCTTGCCTTGCGGAGGGGATAAGTAATTACAGAAAAGAGATGAACACAACTGACAAGGCCTCCTAGAGCACATGTAGAAGTGACAAAGATAAGAAAAATCTGAAGCGTTGTGGCTGTCATCGCCTCTTCCGAAAAAAAAAAAAACGAGCTAAAAAAGAAAATTTCTCGTGTTTCCTTTTCTGCTCCCTCGCTGTCTCAAGTTTTGCTTGCCCATGCTTTCTGCTCTGCAACTCCCACTCTACCGCGCTGACTTTGCCCTCCTATGTTGCCCTTGCCCCTCACCTCTGCGCTTGTAAACCTGCAGCGTCGGCGTTTCAACAAAAAGAAAAAAACAGTCGTACTTTCGTTTTTTTTTTTTCCCCTTTTGCACAGCCGCGAGTCTTCCGAAAAGCAAGGCATCTGTTCGCTGTGTCGTCTGCTTGCGTACCGCTCCAATGGTCGCGACGGATTTCAAAACACAAGTTCGTAGTACTGAGGCGTTGTTAATATAGCGTGAAACTAAATTAGCACTCGTTATTCCGAAAATTTTGATATTCTGAAGTATGTAGCAGCAAAATAATTTTACATTGAAACTATTAGAAGTTGATGTGAGATTTTTTAAAATTTCATTCATCTAAAAAGTTTGTTATTGTGGTGTTCGTTCTACCTAGATTTCATTGTATTGGCAAGTGGCGAGACTTCTGTGTCACAGCAGCCAGCTGTGCCTCTTTTTGTGCTTTAAGGGTGCAAGCAAAAAAAAAGCGAGATAATTCTTCTGAAAGTAAAACTGCATTTGACGCTTTTGACTTGACATCTGTTATACACAATGCCGTTTCTTTTTCTAAAGAACATTAAGTTTAGCAAACTTTCAGTTAAGTGAACTATTTCTTTGTGTCCCTTGAAGTTCACTCAAGTGAGAGTTCACTATGGGAACACTTTGCTTTGCTAATGAAAATAGTTACACTGCAATCAGAAACAGTACACCCTGTGGTAATTACAGTATAGACCGATTATACATCTCGGGAGTCACGAATATCCGCACTGTAAGTGGTACTACGCTATAACCAAAACAGCCTGTTTCAAGGGCCACAATCGCACAAAACCTAATGAGCAAGCAGCCTCACGTGTCCTAGAATCGAAGTATGTGATGCGTGGTGCTTGCAACTTTTTAACTGTCCGAATGTTAAAAAACAACTTAACGTCCAGACACATGTTGCCAATGAAATGTTGCCAATGAAATGGCAACATTTTTAAGACACATGTTGCCAATGAAATGAGCACGAAAAGAGGGGAAGAGGGGGGTCAAATAGGGGGTACCATCGTAAAAATTCCCAGACTGCTTCTCATATTGCCACAATTATGTGCATTACATGGAGTATTGAATCACGCCCAGAATTTCCCACTCTCAAAGACACCAATTGTTCGATTTCATGGGTGCGCACCTGATTTTGAGACGTTGAAATCGAATCGTGAACCAACATTCGAGCGCTACACGAGCCACTCTCATTTTCATTAACAAGATGTATCTCTTCGCGCCAGGTGGAGCCACCGCAAAATGTTTTGTTGATTTCGTACAAAATCGTGGCTCAGATTGCACACGATTGCTACCGAAATGCAATTAACCAACTTCAAATAGGCCTAGCCTGCCATTCGGTATGTGGTCGCGGGAAGTTTGCCCAAGGCATGAAGATCTGGCATCAAAAAGAGTGCACTCAAGCACTGAAGCAAGAACAGTGTGTGTGATACATGGTTCACATTCGCAGCCAGGAGACTAAAAGGGGAACTCCGGTGCATTTTTGACCATACTGAGATAATCCTGTTTTCAAATAGTATTCACAGTCCTGGAAAAGCTAGGGTGGTTCATTTAGCCTAAGCACTCGTCATTAATTTTAATTAAGCAAGAAATGACGAGTCAAAACAGAAACTAAAACAGGATGCTGCTTCGTCTTCCATGGTGGGTATGACTTGCGAGTTCTATAATTTTGCGCATCAATAAGATTGGTCGCTAGGTTCCACTTTTGCTCAATTTGCAACCACCTGGAAGCGGAAAGAGCAAGATTGCATTGTCATTGTGTTTTTGGTGCTTGTGAGTGGTTTTTGCCATGATCAAGAGAAAGAAAGCTTCAGAGGTAGTCCACACGGACGTGAAAACTTTGTTCTGGTATGCACCACCACACAGAGGCACCGCCACTGGAAACAATGATGTTGCTGTCATCCTTGCATTATATGACATTGCTTTGTGCATTGATACTCGTACAGCATGGAGTCTTTTTGCATGACTCATTATCATTAACCACAATTATTTGCTGCACACAAACTTCAGGAGTAGGTCCATCATGTTTTTCCATTAACTCGCACATGAAACACTCGATTCTGAAACGTGAAATAAAAATGCTTTGTAGCCAGACTGAAATGAGCCAGCCCGAAAGAAGATGAGCATGTTTGCTAACTCTAGCCCAATTCCCCCTCATTTAGATCAAAACCTCCAAATGGGAACCGGAAAGCTGAAACGGAGTGACAATTCCACCTTCACTGTTTCTGACTACAGAGACAACCCGGTCTCCTCACCCTCTGAGACGATGCAAAATGAGTGGCGATGCGGCCCTTGAGGACGTCCCAGCCGATCATTCGCTGCCCAGTCAAGCCCAGGTAGAGGCCCAGCTTTCCTGGTAGCCGTGGCAACACATAGCTTCCGCCAACGTCGGGGAAAAAGCCTGCACGGGAAACCCGACAAACAATGTCACAGCAAAAGTTAAAAGACGGACTATGGTGCACATCTTAAAGGTTTCAGAATCTCTGTTAGCACATCACTTTCTAAATGTTATGATAAATGGACAATAGCAAGTAAGCTTGGGAGCTCATCATCATAAAAAAGTAGAGCTGTGTAAATAGCAAAACCTATAGGTGCGAAGTAAATTCGAACAATGAAGTTGGAGGACAAATCGAATAAAATATTTTTTAAATAGTAGTTGAGTATTTTTTGTTTAAGATTTTTTGAATACTTCAAAGTGAGTTCACAGAAAAAAGGCCGCAGACGATCCTTAAGTACAGTCCTATAAGACGGAACATGGGAGTGTCTTTTTTTTGCTAGGTTGGTGAACTGCTGGAGAGCAAGTGTTCCCTAGCTATTTTATCAAGAATGAGGCAATGCAGTGATCAAAATGTATTTATTTACACAATTCGGTGAAACCAATGTAGTGTTAACAACATTTACATGTGAAAGGGAAAGAAACTTTTTTCTCCATCTTTCCCCTTTTCAACCTCAGTGGATGCCCAACTGATTAGTCGGACAAGGGTACGCTCCCTTAGAATTTGGAGTTGTTAATCTGCCCTGTAAACATCAACGTATTATAACATCTGAAATTTCGGATGCTGAACATGTTTGATTTTTTTTTGGACTTCCTGGTCTGAAACAGCATTAATTAGGCCTTCACCTTTGCCACATAGGTTCAAATCAGCACTACTGAGACTCAATCCACTTGCGACCATACCAGAGCCCTGAAGGCAGCTTTGCTGCAATATCACAGTGTAATGCAATGAAGCATATTAAAAATATGATGGGCCACTGTAACGGCTCAGTGCATCTCCATGTAGGAACTTTATCAAAACTTCTTTTTGGGCAAGTTGGTTTTTTGTAGAGCATGGGAATAACAGCGCGAAAGCACACCCACAAGAGACAAGTCATGGACATACAGGCGCTGACTTGTAACTAATTTTTAATGGCAGAATAAAACACTATCTATGCCAGAGTAAAGGATGAAAAAAAAAAGAGGGATGGTTAACGAGGTTTTTTCAGTGCACAGCACCAACGAAGCAAAAGCAAATTTAGAATCACTGGAAATTCGAAGACGGAAACAAAAACTTAAAACATTATTTCGTATAATCCAAGGGATATTCAAAGTACCTAAAGACGAGTATATACGCCTTCCCGGAAAACGTAGCACTAGATTGAATCATGATGCCCCCATTGAACCTTTTAGCACTCGCACTGACATCTTTCTGTGGCCATTTTTCCCGGATGCTATAGAACAATGGAATTCTTTACCCCAACATGTTATTAATAGTACCGATGTGCAAACTTTTGACAGAGAAATTGATGCTTATTTTGGTAGTGGTTGAAGTACTGCCCATTCTGTTTTCCTGTGTTTATTGCTTAGTGGTTTTTTTAGGTGTTCTGTTTGTACTCATATTGTACTCCCTCCCTGTTATGACCCTCAAGCGAGGGTTGACAGAATTATTAAATAAATAAAAAAAAATAAAAAACGACAGCCAAGGAATCATCGTAACAAACACGTGTTTTTTTTTTTCATTTTCCCTTTCAGAACAAGACCAGAGAGGGAAAACCACGAAGGAGCGCTGAAAACACCCAAGCCCTTGAGGGGGAAAGGTTGCGGTAAAGAGGGTGGAGATGAAGGGCTCAAACCGTCAGTTCATTCTAATAGTAAGAAAAAAAAAGCCTTCCTGACAGCCGCATTCAGGAGATGAAACTCTGCATCAGAGAATGTAAAAGCTGGAGCGCTAACGCACTTGTTATAAAGTTTCTTAACCAGATACGCATCCAAAATGATACGTGCAGTCTTGTGATCACTCCTACCTAGAATCGTCATCTCTTCAAATCGCGCCACACATCCTGTGCACTTACAAACATGTGCAACTGAACACGTATAGTTGTCGTCCAACTTTCGCAATTTTGGTGCATGTTTTCCCGAACGGTCATCGACACAGCGCCCGCTTTTTCCAACGTAGGACATCCCACATGACATAGGAATGGAATACACCGTCCCAGTGAAACACTTACTGGACGATGCTTTATGCTTCTTCTGTCATCCACGCTAATGGGCACAACTTTCCCCGCTTATTAGGGGCAGAGTAACAGATATAAACCCCCAGCCTACTTGCCACCTTCTTCAGGTTGTGAAAAAGCTTATGTATGTATGGCACAACCTCGGGCCTAAGGGCCCTCTGGTTTTCTTCAAGCTGTCGTATGCTCCGTTCCCACTTCAATTTTTGAGCCAGGGTTTCAGAAACAACTTCCAAGACCGTGTTCGGGTACCCTAAAGCTAAAAGATGGCCTACCTGGTTTTGAGAGCAGGCATCATTTCATGAGGGCACAATTTTTTTAGAGCAGATTCTAGGCATATCAATGTTGTAATTCTCTTAAATATTTTGTCTTCAAATGCACCAAATCAAAGGGCAATAAACCCTCTGTAGCTCTAGGATAGTAGCCCCAGTAGGCATGTCTATCACAGAACGTTATTTCTAGGGCTAAAAACTGTTAAACGGAACACTCGGGGATTTCATGAGTAAAACACAAGCCAAGTCAATGTGAGATAAAACAGATTAAACTTCGGCAACAGTAGAAGGGTAGGCAGAAGCCAGCTGTTTCTAGAAAAGCACTGAAAAATCATCAACATACCAAAAATTAGCTGAGACCAACCCCTCATTAAAAATCTCATTAAAAATGCCACACAAGATAGGAGCTATGCAACACCCTATGCACATGCCATTGTATTTCTCATCTGTAGTTATAGTGTATTTTTGCTGGCATAATGAATGCACTATATTTCTTTAAAAAATTGGACCAAAGTTGGGGGTGTGTTTATTATGCGGAAAAAATTTTATGCAACTTTTCGGGATGAGTAAAAAATGCGGTAATGCAAAAAAAGTTAGGAGGCTTAGCCTTTCCAATCGACATAAGCGTATGCTGTTTGGAAACAGATTCTTTGTTGCATTTTACTCATCTTCTGTGGTTGATAGTGCCATCTTCTGCAAGTTGCCTCCGCGTCGTCCGCACATGCCATAAAAGCGTTTTGAGGCTATTTTCTCTCCCAATCTTTTGATCGCAACAGTGGTATCTGCTGTGATCTCGAGGGGCACTCAGAAGTGTGCACTACGACGCACTTTCCCAACTTCGCGACAACCTCGCACGAGGTTGACCTTGTAGCAAGTAACCAACATTGCAGCAAGCTACCCTCGAAGCATCAAAACAAATTGCCGATAACAAGATTAATGACAAAATATGGTCAACGGCTCGCTTCCACATGAGAAGTTCCTGTATGCGCAGAGAACAAGCAGAACGATAATTCGGGGTGCTACCATGTTGCGAAAATAGTCATGACCTTTTTTGGACAACAAGCGACTTTTTCTGGCTTTCAAGAAACCTGCCACCCGATAGTGACGAATGACCCTTTGCGGCAGCAAATCTTGTCATGGTCACTTGAAAATCGCATGCACGTCATTGGGCCTTTTTAAAGTTTCGTATTTGCAGGAACCAACCGTCTGTTGGCGCGGGCAGTTTCGTGACCTTCGCTCGCTCTTTGCTTATCACGTGTGAGGTCTCTACACTTGAACTGTTCGTGAACCCCGCTGTGGCACACAGATAAAAAAAAAAGTGCCGCCATATCCACGAAGTGAATGATGATGAGTGGGCGAAGCTCCGGAGGTAAACCTGGTAAACCATGAATCCTCTGTACATTTTGCCCACTCGATTTTATTACATCGCTCCCCCTAGCGTACGTCGCCGCACTAAATCGAACGATTGCCTTCAACCAATGACACGCGCCATATGTGACATCATTCCTATTTTATAAGATCTCGCGTCTTTCATCAACTACAAGTACCGCTTTCTAGTTTATAACATCTTGCATCTTTTCATCATCAGCTACAAGTACCACCATCTAGTAAACACTACAAGAACTAAACGAGAGGTGGCTACATACAGGAGACGGTACCGCCATCTAGTGAACACTGCAAGAACTAAACTAGAGGTGGCTACATACAGGGGACGGTACCGCCATCTAGTGAACACTGCAAGAACTAAACTAGAGGTGGCTACATACAGGGGACGCACAGCCCACGCCCTAAGGAGCTTCGCCCCTAAAAAGATGGGGGACATGCCGTGCACAGATAGAAAAACAATACGACACGCAGCAATGGGCGAAGGGCGGGAGGGAGCAAGCCGAGGTGGCCAGGAGAAGTCGGAATAATAATAAAAAAAGGAAAAGATCCAACGGGTGCGGAGGCACCACGTATCGGTTAGCGGGAGAGCAGCGGATGAATGTAGGAAGTGCATTTATTACAAAGGGAAAAAAAATCCATATTTTGACAACTGAAGTTGGGGGGTGCATTTATTATGTGAGTGCATTCATTACGTGAGTAAATGTGGTGTTCTAAGTGTGCTGCTGTGAATTCTTTTTTAGATTTTTGGCATGTGATGAAGCCTAGTGCACTGTGCCATCTTGTGTCAATCAGCTCATAAATACCAGAACCCATGAGATCAGCGACTTATAGAAGTTTAAAACTTAGACACGCATATATCGGCTAGTGCGAGAGGTATGGCAAAGACTCACCGATGGCAGTCTCAGGCATGGCAAACACCGTTCTCTCCGTTGCCACACGAAAGGTGCCATGAACTGAAAGTCCCACGCCCTGCATGATGAAACGATGAGGCACCCACTGAGTGACGACACTTACCGTAATTCCCGTCTTGCAGCAGAAAACATTACTGCTGCAAGACAGGAATTCACAGCAGCATACAATAGAATGGCAGGGATAGAAATCTCAAGGAGAGCAAAAATATTCATATGACCAAAACTGAGCTAAATCTATTTTTGAACCATGATAAAGAGACAAAACATTTATGTCCATGAAAATAACTCGCACATGTCTTTGTGGGAGACAAGCGAGCAGACGAAAAAGGGTCGGTGCAGCTGGCTGCCACAAAAGCACGCGGTGGAACTTTGTGTGAGGCCAGCTGGAAACTGAGTGCGAAAAGTTTGCTTCATGGCAGTAGTCAGCAAAGAGTGACAGAAACACCAAAACTCTTCGTGCCTTTTTACAACTTTAGTGATTTTAATCTGCTTAAGCCGCATACCTTTGGAGAGCACAGTAGCTACCGATGATTGCTTCAATAGCCACTGTGGTTTCATGTGCTATGGTTGCAGGAAACGGTCGTTACATTTTCAATTCGTGTGTGCGGGTCGCGTGCATGCCTTTAGAACTACAGTAAACTCTCGTTAAGACGACTGCTGTTAGGACCAATTCTTACTTAGAACGAATACTGCAGTGTTTGTTAGGTTTGCCATAGACTCAACGCAAGAAAAAAACTTGCTTAAGATGAACCGCATAGCAGCCCTCTTCTGTTAAGATGAACTCTCACAGCGACCAACAACAATGGGTATTCTGACAACAAATGAGTCTTGATGGAGGCATTCAGCCGAGCAAAGAAAAAAAGCAAGGAAAAAAAAAAAAACCTTACTGGTGCAAAGACTCAAAGCAAATCAAAAGCAAATTGTGACGTGGAGGGAGAAAGCGAGACAAGTGGAAAAGAATAGTCAGCGCATAAAGTTAGTATCTTCCTCACCCCTAGCCTGTAGGTGGAAAAAGGGCCAGCTTTATTAAGCAAAGAAAGCAACAAAAAGCATTCATCATTTCGTATTCTCCTCGCGCTTGTCAGTTCCCCAACTACAGCACAGTAGAGAACGGAAGATTACAAGAGCTTGGCTAGAGGGGAAAAGGCAAGGGAAGCGGGGCAAAAAAAAACAACAACAAAAAGTGAAGTGAAAACGGCAACAAAGATTGTTAGTACATTATAATCAAATGAAACGAAAACCACACATGTGGCACTAGCACTCCCATCAGAGGAGTCAGACGCATTGTCATCGCTGTCACACAATGGCACCAGAGCACATGTTGTGGTCAGTTTGCGTTGCTTTGCATACGGCCTGCGGGCATCTTATCTGTTCCCAGTGAAATGAAGAAAATTCTGATGCGCCATTTTTATTATGAAAGTGCACAACTATTATGTCCGGGGTAGTTGTCGGCCCAAAGACGTACGCGCTGGGTGCGGTGATTTAAAAAGCATCGACAGCCTAGAATATGTCTGGAGTTGTTGTCAGTCCAAAGACGTGCACAAAGGGTGCTGTGGTATAAAAAGCATAGTCTGGAACGGGTAGAAACATGTTTATTCCTACTAGGAGGCGGCAGCCAAACTGCCGTCGGAAACGAGTCGTGACTTGCTTCTTACAAGCGGGGGAGACTGAGAGCAGTCAACAACTGGACAACTGAAGGTACGGTGAACTGCTTAGACATTCGGGGCTCGATCAGAAACAAAGGTGCTCTTGAAAATTGGGGCACGAAATCTCCCCCCACCTTAAATTGTTTTTTGAAGGCGGTCTGGGTGTCATCGTGGGCAAGTGAATGCTGTAGGCACTTTCGGAGAAGCCTCCACTTGCTGTGTGTCATTTTATTTGCGTTTTGGGACAGCCGGTGGCGCCACCGATATATCTAATGCGAGATGCCAGCCTAGGTGGGATGATGCTTCCATCAGGATGCCTGTTTGAAAGGAAGCCTCCCTTGGCATATTACCTGAACGACGCGGCTGATTAAGGTGGCAACAAGTGGTCTTTCCGCCTATATCGACGAGCCATAGGCACGAACCTCTGCGTTTTGAGTGCCGTCGCTTAAATCCAGCCGGGTTTTTTGTTGAACTGGCATGCATATACGCATTGTGCAATTTTGATTCTCCTGCGTATCAGGAACTTTTCTTTCTTCGACGGTGTTGCCGATGAGGGCTCCGGGACAATTAGTCGGCTGGGTTCTCATTTCTCATCCAAACATCGATCTTCCTGGCGTTTGCCCTAGGTTGCTTTGAACAATGTCGTGCTGGCTGAAGAGAAAGCGTGCAATGCGGCGTTGCCTCTTCCCAGTCTGATCTCTTGTAAGTGCGCTTTTAAGCTCTGCCACGCAGCGCTCAGTTTGTCCGTTTGTCACTGGGTGATAATGATCTGATGCAAATGAGACGCCGTTGTCACTAAAACGCTTGAGAATCTCCATGAGCACAAACATAGTGCCATTGTCTGAGACTAGCTTGCGTGGTAGGCCAAATGTTGCAAACAATGACTGAAAAGCGTCGATGACTGCTGCCGATGTTGTAGTCATTTCCTTTACCTCAAGCTACTTTGTGTATGCGTCTACAACCACCAGGAATGAACCCCCTTCGATGAGTCCAGCAAACTCAATCTGCAGGATGTATAAAGGCGTGTCTAGTCTTTCCCATTCAGGAATAGGGGCTCTTGGTGGGGCTCTGTGGTTACATTCACAAGGCAGCCAATCTAGTAGCACTTATATATATGTCATGGTTGATACCAGGCCCCAACATATAACTTCTACCACACTTCTTTATGGCAACATGCCTCGATAACATGCGTGGAGAAGTGACATGGCTCATTTGCGAAGTGACATGGCTTATTTGCGAAGTGCTAATGGAATCCCAACTCTTCATCTCAAAATGATGCAGCTGCGATGAGTGCTTAACTCCATAGTTCGCTAGCGGTAAGTGTTGAAGAGTTCACCCTTTAGCTTCTGCATGTTGCCCTTTTGTATAGCTGCGTAGACTTCCTTCAAGACAGTGCACTCCTTCGTTGATGCTGCAACCATGTCAGCTGTTAGCGGAGGGTTCAGCAGCACCTCGAACATGAGTATGCTCAAGGTGCTAGGTGCCACATCGATTGTGGTGTCTAGTGGCAAGTGCCTTAGTGCATCAGCGTTCTGGTGTTTCTTCTCAGTGCAATGTATGTTCGCAATCATATGCCGACATTTTGATGCACCATCGCACCATTTACGGCGACTATGTCTGTGACATTGACTTCTGGCGACCCATAGTACCCAATAAGAGCCGATGGTCAATTATGAATGCCACTGTTCTGCTTGTAATGTACTGGCGAAAGTGGTCTACTGTGTAGACGATCAAAAAGCTTTCTCTATCCAACTGGGAATAATTCCTCTTTGCCTGCGATAGAGTGTGTGATGCAAAAGCGATTGAGGCTTCCCGTCACTGCTTGTCAGCTTGCGAGAGAACTGCTCCCACTCCATATGGTGCGGCGTCGCAGGCTAGCAATAGGGGTTTCCTTTGGTCGTAATGTTGCAGAAGAGTAGACTTCCGAAGTATTTCTTTAAGCACAGCGAATTACTTTTGGTGGCGTGGCGACCAAGTCCATGGGACTTATTTCTGCAGGAGCTGGTACAGATTGTTGGCCACTGTAGCCCAATTTTCTAAGAACCGGTCATAGAACGTTTAATAATCTTATGAATGACTGCAGTTCTTGCTTGTGTTAGTGTTCCGTGTTTGCTAGCCCTTTGCCTTCAGTGGGATGAATATTGTATGCGTCAATTTGATGTTTGAGAAACTTCACTTCAGGGACCGCAAACACACATTTTGCTTTGCTGTTGCACAAGTAAGCATTTGATAGCCATTGAAGAATGAGCTCCAAGCGTTCCACGTGCTCTTAAATGAAGGCATCACCGTCAATAACATCATCCAAGTAGACGCAAACTCCTGAAATACCGTTAAGCATAGACTCCATAAACTTCTGGATGATTGCTGGCGCTGCGGCTATGTTGAATGATAGCCTTTTGGCTTCGTAGAGACTCTTGACGGTGTTTACCGTGAGTAGTGCAGACATTGATTCACCCATCTTAAGTTGCTGACAGGCTTGTGTCAAGTCCAAGGTGCTTAAGATCTTTCCACGCTGAAGCAAACTAAAAACCTCTTCCGGGGTCGGTAGTGGGTACGAAGATGCTTTTGTTGTCAGGTTGACAGTGTTCCGGCAGCCTCCGCAGAGGCGTAGGGTACTGTTTTTCTTTTGGACGAGTGGTGTAGCCCATTCTGAATGTTGCACCGGTTTGATGATTCTTTGTTTCTGCAGTTGGTCAAGCTCATTCTCGACTGACGTTCGCAGGCCGAAAAGTACGGACTAAGCTTTGAAAAATTTCAGCGTAGCATCCTCATGCAGCTCCAGTGTGACTGAAGGTCCGTTGTTTCCTGGTATTTCTTCGGAGAAAACCGCTTTGTCCATCTCTTGAAGCTACTCCATCGACGAATAGCTGGGTGTGTAGTTATTTCGGAAGGTTATTTCGCACACTAAATATAGCTGCGCCGTGTCTTTTTTTGTGTGCCCGAGGCTTGTGATTGTGAGCTGCGTAAACGGCTCTATGTCAATCAGGAAAAGCTACTGCGAGCTGAAAATAAGAAAATATCCAAACCTTAGCGAAAAGTTTACAGACTTTCACAAGCAACTTGGCATATATTGGCTTTGTTAAGGTAATGGCATGCAACGGAGGCCTATCCGAAAGTGATAGCAAAGCCAGTAATGCAGCTTCTCAGAAACTGAACAATCAAAAGGATAAATTTTTCATTCTTTGTAGAAAAATTGTGCTTGTTTCTCTCTTTTTATCTTTTTTATAGTCAAAAAAAGGTCGCGTAACAGTTTCATTATTAAAATGTTGTAGCAATTTAGTCATGAGCACATTTATTATAAACTCATGAAATCGAGTACTTGTTACATTATTCTCCATACTCTACTTGAAAGCAAAGTTTTTATCAAGCTGAAACAAATAAATGCATTTCCTTGTTCCTTTCCTCCCCATTATAAGTATACTTCATTGAGTTTTTTTTTTTTTCAAGCAACATATTTGGGCATACTTGGCATGTTAGCATTTGGTTTTTGGGGGCACTCTTGATAAGACAAACTAATGATTACGGTCCCTTGAAGTTTGTCTCAAAGGAAGTCTACTGTATGTAATTGTTTCCTATGATTGTGTCTTCCACGGTACAGTACGCTGTGGTTGTGACAAGCAACGTGCCTTTCACTAAGTTAGCATCAGATGAGCTTGTACTTTCGGAATTTTGTCCTTGGCATGTATGGTTGTGTCAGTAGTACCTGCAGTTTTGTCCACCGTGGTTGTTGCAAACGATAATAACAGTTATCAGTGTGCACCTAGTTTTGAACACAGTCATCTCGATTTCTCTTGCCTACCGGATTATCGGCGGTCACTTGGAAAGCGGCCGTCGTCGAAACTGCGGTGGTGGCGCCACTTAAGTAGGGTTGTCTTTGAATAGGTTTTTGCATTTTTGGGGCTTATATACAATAAAAATAACAAAAAAAAGTTTTAAAAGAGTGTAAATGTCATTATAATTATTTATAATTAACCCTACATAAGTGATGCTGCCATAGATAACGAGCGTTTTGCACTCATTCAGCAAGCAACCCTTCAATACAAAGCATAGCCTCTGAAATTAGCAAACGCCAAAGTTGCTAATCTCAAAGGCCAAGTACAAAGACCCTTAACCCAACGTAGGTAGCGCCGCCCCAGATGACGGGCGTTTCGCGCTCATCCGGCAGGCAAGAAAAATCTAGAAGGCTATGGTTTTGACCACACTGTTCAAGGCCACCGCTCAATGGTATCAGTTTATATCACTCATTGCGATGCCAAAAAGTGTTCAGAACATCCAAAATTTAGCCCTGTAGGCCCATTAAAGTTCCAGGTCACGAAATTTTTCAATTTTGTACCATCTGAACTTTGTATCAGCCAGGTTTGTACCGCAAATAATCCATTGTATAGCGAAATCTTGCTTGACCCTGCTAAATAAAAATGTTTGGCTTTTGACTCAAGTGAATAAAATAAAATTATTGTTGCATTCAGAAGATTTAAATTTGACTTCTTTAACCATTACAATTATAGAGAACCAGCTTTAATTTGTACAAACTTAATATTAATAGCATTCCTTAACTGAAGCTAAAAAACGTCAGGCCTGCACGGAAGGTGCAGCACAGTCACAGCGAAAGCGAGAAGAGCGGCCTTTCAGGGCCTTTTCAACCCACTCACAGCATAACTACTGCAAGCCCACTTGCTTGATACCCACTAGGGCATTCATAATAAACTTTTGGGTAGTAGGCCGGCATTTGCTACGCTATTTTTTATCATTTTTCTGAGAATCGTGGTATCCGCTAAACACTTGCAAGGAATTTTGTGCCAATTGTTCATGCAATGGCTGACAACGATGAGGAATTATGGCTGAAGTGGGTATGCGCCACAATTAATAGGGGAACAAGAACAAGCTTTTATAATGGGTTGGAGCATTGAATGGCCCACTCGTTAGGCTATTTGCATTGTGCGACTGGTTGTTCTTTCGCTGTTTTAAAATGCTTTATAAGTCGTATTAACGCAATTGCTTTCCCAACATCAAGCCTGCCTAAGGCAAGTTTGCCAACAAGTCACGGCGCAGCTAAGTGGTAGAATATAGGGCTGGCCCCAAGTGGACCAGGGTTTGAGCCCCACTGTGTCATTGGTGCTGTTTTTTTTTATAATTTCGGGCGATGTGGTTACAGACACCAGCGGCAACGGTGGCGGACAACTGCGCGTGACCCGAGTTGTGATCTCACAACAGCTTTTGCTGTTATACGAAAGGCGACTAGCTATTTATTTCAATTTCTTTAAATTTATATCCTAACAGGCAACCCTAAATATGAGGTCATCTTCTTTAATTTCTTCTTTCTTTTTCTTATTGATGTGTCGCCTGTGATTCACACTACTTCTGCATGACTATACCTGCACCTTAATCACAATGCTCGGCATCTAAACCCTTCAATTGTACGTTGAAATTAAAAAAAAAAAAAATCAACAATGCCACTCTGTAAAGTTATTTTCAAGCTGGAAAGCTCTGGAAAAGTTATGTCAGAGAAAATTAAAATAACGGCATGAAAAAATGCATCTGCTATGCAACAGATTTCTTAATGGTGCTAGACAGCTTTTCTTATTTGACTTGCTGCTTACGTATATATGTGTGCCTGCTGTAGAAAAAACATCACTGCAGAAATGAATCTTCACTATGAGCTTAAAGAGAAAAGTGATGCTGACCAATTTGTTGCACAACAAAGCTCACAGTGCAAGTTGTCAGACGAAATATTAATTAGATCTAACCGACAATCTCGTCATAATTTTCTGTTAGATCTCATTATTATTGTGTCGAACAAAGAAAACAAGCTCTTCAATGTGTCCTTCTTTCCTGCATTCAAAACCGGGGTCTCGTTCTGGCACACTTGGTGCCTTCAGGTAGTATAGAAGCAATGATTGGTCAGTTGCCAGAACATAATATGTTTCATAATATGATAAGTTTAAATGCTACGTGATGCCAAACAAAGAAGTGTACGTTTGAGCGCTTCTTTTCTTTGTTAGATGAAAAATTTGTCAAATCTAACAGACCATCAAGCCAAGGAAAGTATAAAGGATGTTATTAGGACTATTTGTCATGTAAATGTTAAGAAAGAAAAGTGGATGAAAAGGTAACTTGCCGAGGGCAACGACCATACCTGACTGTCACACCATTGGCTTAATGCACACATATGGCCCATAAAGTACATGGAGGGGATCGCCGCTGTGGTACACTCACCGTCATGGCTACTGGCAACACTGACTGATGCATCCACACTTTAAGACACTTATATGGACCATAAAGTGAACCAAGAGGATACCTGCTGTGGTGCATTTGTCATCATGGCTACTGGCGGCGCAGACTGACGCTCTCACGCTTTAAGATGTATATATTGCCCATAAAGTTGACGGAGGAGATAGCCACAGTGGCATACTTGCCATCATGGCTACTGGCAGCACTGACCGAAGCTCCCATGCTTAGGACATATATGGCCCATCAAGTGGACAAGGGGATAGCTGCTGTGGTACACTCGCTGTCATAGCTACTGGCGACACTCCCACGCTTAAGACGCATATATGCCCCATAAACTGGACGAAGGGAATAGCCGCAGTGGTACACTTGCGATCATGGCTACTGGCGACGCTGACTGATGCTTTCACACTTAAAGACGCATATATGGCCCATAAAGTGGACAAAGAGGATAGCCGCTGTGGTACACTCGCCGTCATGGCTACTGGCGGCGCTGACTAACGCTCCCAGGGTTAAGACACATATATGACCCATCCAGTGAACCAAGGGGATACCTGCTGTGGTAAACTCGCCATTATGGCTACTGGCGACGCTGACTGATGCTTCCACACTTAAGACACATATATGGCCCATAAAGTGGACTGAGAGGATAGCCGCAGTAGTACCTAGTCATCAGGGCTACTGGCGGCGCTGACTGACGCTTGCACGCTGAAGACACATATATGGCTCATAATGTGGACGGAAGAAATCGCCGCTGTGGTACACTCACTGTTGTGGCTACTGGCAGCACAGACTGACTGATGCTTCCACACTTCAAGACACATATAGGGCCCATAAAGTGGACCAAGGGGATACCTGCTGTGGTGCTTTTGTCATCACGGCTACTGGCGGCACTGACTGACGCTCCCACGCTTTAAGATGCGTATATGGCTCATAAAGTGGACGATGGGGATAGCTGCCGTGGTACACTTGCCATTATGGCAGCTAGCAGTGCCGAATGATGCTCCTACGCTTGACACATGACCCATAAAGTGAATGGAGGGGTACACTTGCCAACATGGCTACTGGAGGTGCTGACTGATGCTTCCACGCTTAAGACACATATATGGCCCATAAAGTGGACGGGGGCGATAACCGCTGTGGTAGCTCAGTTGGTAGAGCATTAATTAGATGCATTATTCCAAGGTCACATGTTCGGTCCCTGCACACGGCAAGTTACCTTTTCGTCCACTTTTTGTTCTTCACATTTACATGACAAACACTTTTGATAACAACCCCTATATTTTCCTTGGCATGATTTTCTGTTAAATCTCATTAAGATCATGTGAGTTGTTCGGAAGATGAAAAAAAATGCTTAACACACTTTTGAACATACTACTGTCTCGACTGGAAAAAGAAAGCAGGCTCAATCAGTGGTGACTCACCCCACCCATAGTGATACCATCCACAAGAGCAACATATGGCACAGTCAGACTACCTGTGAGATGCAACAAAAAAGAACACAACTCGCGGTTATTGAAGGTTTTCTTTAAAGGGTCCTTGCAACACTTTTCCAAGTAACCATGGCATGGATTCACTGAAGAGCTTACTGCCTCACCAGTTCACCGCCACAAAAAGTATTAGAATACGTCCAATATGAGTGGAGTTACAAAGGTTTGTAGTATGCTGCACTCGCTTTCTCTCTTCTCTCGTCCCAATGAACGTGCTGGAAGATAAGCAGGGAGGGATGGCAAAACAAATACGTCCCACGCACCTTGTGCATTTTTTCTCTTTTTTTTTGTTTCTTCGAATGAGGAACTTTTCAACGCGCTCACGCGTGCATGCACAAAGAGTTGTGGTCTTCCATGGCAGCCCGATCAACTTCTGAGCGCATCATGATAAAACCAGCTAATGGTGAACCTGGGCCCGTAATGCAATGATTTTTTAATTATAGAATCAATTGTCAAAAAAAGAGAAAGCAACTTTTAGCTGACTTATGAGAATTTTTGCCAATTCCTGGCAATAAGCTGCACTATATTTGGCTTGCGGGCATGCACAGTAGGGGTGTAGACTTCACCGCTGATGCCGGATTTACGAGTAGGTGAGACTATAAAATGCTCTGCATTTAAAAGAAATTTGCATCATGCCTGCTTCTGTAATCTAGATACAGACGACTGTACACGCTCTAAACAGGAGTGATGGGCCGCTTATGATAATGTACTATGGCTGCTTTCGTGACACATTTGGCCGTGCTTAAGTACGTTGTGTCTTTCTTATGGTTTTTATTGTGAACAAGGCTCCCTCCCATATTGGGTGCTCGTCTAGTGACCGACAACGTTTTTTGACCTTGGTTAAAAAGTGTTGCAAAGCCCCTCTAAACAAAATGAAGCACTTGAACGAACTTATCAAAGCTTTTTCAAACAGAGAGAGCAGCATTCCACGTAGAAATGCCTCACTAAAGCCTCATTGCTCATGAGCTAAAGCAATGTTTCCAAGACACTATAAAATACCTCAACTGTACTAGATACAAGAAGTTTAGGAATAAAACAAGTTCTTGACATCAACAGATAAGGCGCTTACTCGTTTCGGGCACTCAGTCCTGAGGTAATCACTGACGGTGACTAACACCAAGTTCATCGCCTTCAACAAGCAGGTTTTCCTTATCCCCTGCTAACTTACATAGCTGAGATTCTCTTACGTCACTAAGAAAACCTGATAAGGGACAAAGCAGCAGCCTACTCAACAAACCACATTCCAGCACGGCTGTTATTCTCTACGTACACGAGATTTCCCATAGGCTAAAGAAGGTTGCTGGCAAAATAGGTGTAAGAGTTGTGTTCTGCGCACGCGACAAGCTCACTGGGCTATGTCGCAGAGTTAATATTGAAGGACCTAAGAAAGAAGCATGCGTTAAGAAACACGCTACGCGCTATGTTGATAGTGTTTTAGCGATTGTATACAAGATATTGTTTACATGCGGGCTCTGTTACATTAGCCAAACAGGCCGATGCATTATTGATCGCTTGAGGGAGCACGCTTGCTCTCTAAAAGGCTCCATTCCCAGCCACTTGGCGGACCATTGTAAAAAGTGTGGCTGCCAGCCAATTTTTGACAAGTGTGTGATTATGGGGCGATATAAAAATCAGCGCGAGCGCGAGATTAGCGAAGCCTTCCAAATTCAACAATTTGGTGCTTCCTGTGCTAGCGTACCTTCGATTTTTCTTCACGGTTGTGAATTTCGTTATCTAGGGTCCCCTGATATGACTGGCTCTTGATTAGGAAGGCTGTTCGGCACATGTATGTCCGATTTTACTGATGTTGCGTGGTTATGCGCAGATTCTGTTTTCCTATATATTGCAGTTGGATTGCAATAAACTTTGGTTGTTAGTTCACCGCTCTGTTCTCGTCTCTTCTATCCCCTCCAGTCGTTTGCACTGTTAAGCACTTTCTTTGTCTACCATGCAGCACCAACCAGCCCAATCAAGCACCTTGTTAAATCTCAACTATTTAATTTTGGAAGGACCTTAGACATAAGTACCCAAAGACCAGCATTTAAATTTTTTGAATTTCTGTTTAGTCCTATCTTTTCTGTACGTGTGTCATATGGCCTGTACCGCACATGAGCTAAAGTGGTTGTTGGGTGGTCAGAGGGGGGCAATGCCATGCGCGTAGCCCCCCTCTGAAAAAGCATCATCCCGATGCTTAAAACTGAACACTGGAGGAAACACATGAACAATAAAAATAGCAATAATAAAGCAAGAAAAAAGGAGAATAGAAAAACAACAACAAAGAACACTGTCCATAAGTTCGTTAAAGCACTTGAAACAGCTTGAGGTGCACGACATGAACTGCTTCAGGTCGTGCAAGCCGCCGTTCAGAGTTGGTGATGCCATCGGGGACAACCTCGTAGACGAGTGTGCTAAGACGGCGAACTACCTGGTACGATTCAAAGTACCGTTGAAGTTTTTCACTGAGTCCATGTCGGCATATCAGCGTCCACACCCAAACACGGTCACCGGGTTGGTATTCTGCGAAGTGTCGTCGAAGATTGGAATGATGGCTGTCGATATTCTGTTGGTTCTCGATGCGGAGGCGGGCAAGTTGTCAGGTTTTTTCAGCGTGCTGAAGGTAGACAGTCGTGTAGAGGTTTTCTTCATCATCGACATTTGGTAGCCTGGCGTCGAGCCTCTTGACTAACTTCCTTCCACAGACTAACATATATGATGACATCTGCGTCGTCTCCTGCAGTGCCGTATTGTGTGCGAAGGTGCAGGTGGAGCACATCCTGGTGGAGGTGCTTCCCGGCCCATGTACCAAACTCCCCCTTCCAGCCCTGAGCTAAGCCCATACCGTCATGCGGACGTCACGGCCAACACTTAGCAGCGAGTTAGCTGCAAGCAAAAAGGAATAGAGCCAGAGTACGGGATGCTTGCCGAAAACACCAGGCGCCGACAAATGCCGGACATCAGCTGCACAGACCATGAATGGCGTTACGCAGCCAGCACCGATTCTCCTCGGGCAGCCAAAGGAGCCTTTCACTTTCCGGGGATCATTGTATGAAGACCCAGAAAGCTGGCTGGCAATGCAAGACTGAGTTGCCATTTTGAACAGCTGGGAACACGACGAAAAACTGCGCCGCGTCTACTTTTACCTAACAGGCGCTGCGAAGACGTGGTTCGAGAACCAGGAATACATGCTACAAACCTGGGATCTCTTTTGGAGGACGTTCCTGAACCTTCACGAGCGTCGACCTCATGGAACGTGCCGCTACTATTCTGGAAACATGTGTGCAACTCCCCAACGAAAACATGAATGTCGTCGTCGAAAAAATGACCCGGCTGTTTCGTCACACTGACCCCAGCATGACCGAGGAGAAGAAAGTGAGCTTCCTTATGAGGTGTGTCAAGAGAGAACTCTTCGCCTGATTGGTCAAGAACCCACCGAAGACGGTGGCCGAATTCGCTTTGGAAGCATCTATAATTGAGAAGACGCTCAAGATGTAGACACAGCAATACAACCGCAGCTTCTCAGCTACAAGCTACGTCGGCATAAAAGCGCTAGGAACCACCAACCTGCGTGAGACGATCCGAGCAATCGTGTAAGAGGAGCTGTGAAAATTGCTACCTCCAGTGCAGCCTCAAATGAACTCCATTGCGGACATCGTAAGCCAGGAGATCCAGCAATCGCTGGGCGTTTCTAAGTTTCCAGAGCCGCAGCTGTAAGCCATGAGCTATGCTGAAGCAGCCCGTCGCCATGCCCCTCCTCAACGCCCACGCCAAGGTGCCACATCGCCGTGGTTTCACCATCAGACACCACTGCAGCTCCAACTGTTGTTATACCACCCGCCAGCCGGCCAGCGATACATGACAAGGAAGACCAATGTTTGCAGTGCTCTTGACCACCGTCCACTATGCTACCACTACGAGGAAGCTGGCCACACCTACCGCCGCTGCCAGTACCGACAAATGGGGCTACCCAGTTTCGACGTGAACGTGCCGCATCCACAGCGGGGTGAACGACCTTAAGATATCGCCGACTATCTCGCAAGAGTGCAGCGGTAACTCCAACAACCTTATCGTTCACCCTCGCCAGGCCGCTACATGTCACCGCAACCACGCCAGTACAACTGTCCTAATCGAAGCTGTTCCCCGAGCCCATATTCGGAAAACTAAGGGGCAGCAACCTAGGAGGTGCAGCTTCTGTACGATGACCTACTAAAGATCTTCCTCCGTCGCTGCTGCGCTCGCAATGAAGTGGAAAGCACTCGCCGCAAGACCAAAGCGACCTTGACGTCCAAACTTCACAGCCAGAAGACCTGACGACGCAACATGGAAGTAACCGAATAAGCTGACGTAGCCGTTATCCGACGCCAAGACCCACCTGCAATGCACGAAGACCAACCAGCGACCTCGACGTACTATTTGATAGCCACCACATCACTGTTCTCGTCGACACTGTAGCCGATTATTCCGTCCTCAGCGGGCCTTTTATGAAGAAGTTGAAAGTGAAGACTGCATGGCGAGGCCCCGAAATTCAGACAGCTGGAGGTCATTTAATAACGCCGACTGGAGTCTGCACACAAGAGTCCCCCTCAATAAGCAGACTCATCCAACGAGTTTCGTAATACTACAACATTACTCCACGGATGTGATACTCGGAATGGACTTCCTAAGTCAATACGACGCTGTTATCGACTTGACGTCTGAGTCAATAACATTAACCTCAGAAAATCCGCTGCTGACCTCCACAACATTAGGGAATCACACATTGAATGTGCTGGAAGACGAAGTCGCCATTCCGTCTCGCTCAAGTGTCATCGTTTCAGTCAGCACTGAAACAGCCACGGACTTTGAAGGCATCATCGAGTGTAACGAGCACTTGTTCTTTAGCCGTCAGACTTGCATTGCAAGAGGCATCGCCGAGCTGAGTCATGAAAAAGCAAAGGTAATGGTGACAAACTTCGGCCAAAAATACCCAGCACCCCCATCAGATGTCACGGTGCTGTGACGTGGCTGAAATTATTTATACATGCTCACATAGAAGGTATTATACATGCTCACATAGAAGGTATTGTACATGCTCACATAGAAGGTTTTAGTTTACATAGAAACCAAAGTACTTCTCGAGCAAATTTATACATGTGCCGCCGAATATTCCACCCTTATCACTGGTCTTCGAGCAAGCTCTAGATTAATCTCAAGTGTTCACGAGTTGCGTGCGATCTTAACCGAACGATCTACAATAATCATGACTCTCCAAGAACAATGAGGTGCAGTTTGCGCCGAGCATTCCAGGCAGGCTTTGTGGGCAAAAACCGAATGAAACCTAAGTGTAAATAAGAAATGCGCATGACGATATGTATAGTTCCTTTCAAAAATAAATACTGTATATACTCGCGTAATGAATGCACTTTTTTATTGAAAAATCGTAGCAAAGTTGAGGGTCTGTTTATTATGTGAGGCAAATTTTATGAAAACTTTTTCAGTATGAGCATTAACTGCGGTATTGCAAAAATAACAACAAAAGAAACAGCTAGGTCACTTGGCCTTCTGCAATTTACACACATGTAAGCTGTTTGGAAACAGCTTCTTTGCTGCACTTCACTCATCTTTCGTTATCAAAGGCACTATCTTGTGCAAGCTGTCCCTGCACCGCCCATGACTCCATAAAAGTATTTCGCGGCTTTCTTTTCTCCCAATCGTTTAACCACAACAGTGGCGTCTGCTGTGATATGAAGAGGCGCCCAGAAGGGTGCGCTAAGATGCTACAACGCACTTTGCCAACTTCGTGGCAACCTCACACGATGACCTCGATGACCCTGTTGACATTGCACCAAGTTACCACGGAATCATTCAAAACAAACCGTCCCTAAAAAGATTAACGACAAAATACGGCTGCTGTCTTGCTGTTCACATGAGAAGTTACTGTAGAAAAGGTAGCCAGGGGTGGAAGCAGGCTTCAGTATTTTGGTGCAGGTTTGGGAGCAGGAATAATGCGGTTTGAGAGCAGCTTTAGAGCATTAAAAGGGAATTTTAGAGCAGCTCTAGAGCAGAAAAAGGTGTGTTTTGGAGCATCAACATTTAGTTTTGGAGCAGATTTCTCGGGCCACACATCACTGTTAATTAGAATTTTTGCTTTTTGGTACACTAAAAACATTTCATTGTTTTTTACTAAGCATGCAATGCTGATCAAGCTACCAGACTTACCCGAAAGTCATATATATTTAACCTTACAGCATAAAAAGTGCAGCAACTTAATGAAAAAACATAAGCGGCATTGTGGGCAGCTATTACACCTAAAATGTGTGGAAAAAATTAATGTTAAGGCATTGCAATCTTCAAAATGTGATTAAAACACTGCATCAAACATGAAAAGCTACCCAAGACTAGAGATGAGCTACTATATAATAAAAGTTATCTCCATACTGAACCTCTATAGAAATAAATGAAGAAGCTTAAGTTCCAGTCATTGAAGCGCCATAGCCGACATGAGAACCACGAGGAAATCTAGATGCGCTCGCCGCGCCATTACTACGCAATGAAGTGCAACTTTTTTATTAAGACAGGAATTAAATGGACACTCGATGGGCTTTAGCCTTCGCCTCCATGTTCTGCGTAAATTACAAGTTGGTACCATTCTCCGCACATCGTATGTTCGACCCACACGTAAAATTGTGCAAGCTGGGATGATAAGGGCTACTCAAGCAGAGATTAAACGAGACGGCCAACCTCCGTTGCTCCGAGGGCGCACGTGTTAGCATCCCACTCCGTGTTGGAATTGCCGTCGAATGTTTAAGCAGAGAGGACACACGCCGCTCGTTTTAAAGAGCATGAAAAGACGTGATGGAAAGGGGAGTCCCTGGAGCAGTGGCTGTGAATTTTATTCTAATCAAGGGCGTGGTTGCCATAGCTAGCGCGCACAATATTAGTAAGCATCAGCGCTTGGCTTATAAACCGTTCTACGTGGTGCGCTCTCAATGGGAAGAGATCGTGCGATAAGAGCGCTTCTCCCTGGAGCGGACGTACTTATTCTCTTACACCAGCGTTTTGTAGTTGTGAGTGTCGCGATGTCGTATCCAAAAGAGTTCGCTGTCAGCCTTCGTTTGTCACGGGGCCGTGAAGTCAACGAAGGTAGCAGCCGCTGTTTTCATGAATGAACCTTTTATTTGGGCTAACCTGTGCCCAGAAAATGAAACGTCACTCTACAAGCAATACACACGGTAGACTGATAACATCTAGTGAACATAGAGCATCGGCGATCGATAATTTGCCACGCACCAAAGCGTGGCGGCATTTATACACGTGCCATCGACGATTACAGCGTTATCGCTAGCAATCGCGTAAGTTCCAGAACAAACTGTAATGTACGCATTGTGTGCGTAATCTCATCGTAAGGTTCTAAGATTATCTAGATATTCCCTAGTCATTCGGGTGCGGTTTGCAGAAGGCAGCGTTACATGTGTAATGGTGCGGTAACAAAAATATGAAGAAAGGAGTGCGTGCAGCATCACCATTACAACATTACAAATTGCTGCTATAGCAGTCATCGCTTCACTAGTGACACTGATTTTTTTTACAGTTCATGTGGCAAAAAACTCATCACACCGTTGCCGAGCACGCGCTCAACGATTGCTCAGCAACAGTGCAGCGGCTCTTTTTTGAAACAGTACTGCCGTCTTCATAGTTTGCCTAACAGCTTTGCTGGTAAACCATATATAGTAGCATAATGAGGCATGCACACAAATGCCACCTTAACAATAATCATGCATTGTGTTCATGTGGCACAAGGTTCATGCATGATCCGAGATACGATGTTTGATATGGACGCGGTTGCATGCTTTGTGTAGCCCACGCGTGTTGCTCGGTCGATGATAAAACTTTTCTGGTTTTCTGCAATGCTACGGCGACGAATCGCTTTTCGCGACAGACATGACAGGAAACCGTGTCGTCATCACTCGAAAGTCGCGGGTGTGTGGGTGGGCCTTAAAGTTTCGTATTTGCTGGAAGTGAGCGTCGGTTGGAACGGGCAGTTTCGTGACTTTCGCTCGCTGTGTGCTTATCAGCTGCAATGTCTCTAGACTCGCGCCGTTGGTGAACCCTGCTGTGGCGCACAGATAATAAAAAAAGACAGGGAATGTGCTGCGCGCAGATAGGAAGAATACGGCACGTGGCAGTGGGCAAAGGAGGGGGGGAGAGAGCGAGCAAAGTGGCCAAAGGGGTCGGCATAATAATAAAAAACGAAAGAGATCCAAGAGACAACGAGGTGGCAGCTGTCAGTTAGCGGGACTGCAGTGGACGAATGTAGGGTGTGTGTTTATTATGCAGGAGATTTGAAAAATCCCGTTTTTTGCGGCTGAAGTTGGGGGTGCGTTTATTATGCGAGTGCATTCTTTACGCTAGTAAATTCGGTAGTTAAGAGTTAGCACTTATCTGTCTCTTTCTCGTCCCTGCATTCTGTGCACACACACAAAAAAAAAGTCAAAATACGGGCACGCACACCTATGCAGCTTCACACTTTGTTGATGCTGCTGCTGGTGATTGACTGCACCTGAGTGCTTTGTAATGAGTGGGCCTTTAGACCACCCACCAGTTGCGTAATTCACATGGTGTGATGCCTGGTGTGACATTACGCTTTTGCCATGCAATGTTACATTATTTAGTGCGACTCTTCTCGCTATGCATGTACTACAACAGTTAAACCCACTTATAGCAATACTCAAGCAGTATGAAAATTTCTTTGTTATAACTGATAATTGCTTAAATAGGTAGCGTAAAAAAAGGCAGGCTATTGTGAGAAAACTATAATATCAGATGAGATATGCCAACAGACATAAGGATGACAAAGGTGCCGATTTTTCGTACATTCTTGAAAATTTGGGCGCTTTCAAGGAACTGCCACAAGCCACACAGAGCCAATGTATGACAACATCTGAAGCTTTAACAACTGAAACTCTTCCAAATTGCACATACGAAAGTGTATTCATAGAAGCCATCACCGCTTCCGCAATGTAGTGCCATTTGAAAGTTAGATTTGCTGCAGTTCTACAGCACTATACGAATAAGTGTACCACAAATACAAAGGGGTGCTGGGGGACGGGGTTGTGGGCAGCAGTTCAGTAGGTTGAATTTCTCGTTTTTTTCATTATCTTCAAGTGTTTCGGGCTTCATTACCTCTTATCGTAGACTCCCAGCAGCCCGAATTCAATTTATAACTGCTAATGAGGTATGTGGCCACTGCTATAAGCGGGTTATCATACCACAGAAAACATACAAAGGTTGACGTTGCAGCACTTGCTCATTGTTATAACCAATACATTGTCAAGTCAGTATCATTATAAATGGGTTCGACTGTATAAGTTTCCTTTGAAAAAAAAGTTACAAGCACTGACAGGTCTCTGTGGTGGAAAACCTTAAGGCCATGCAGTGTCTCTGTGTGATTGTGGCTTGATTTTTATTATTTGCACCCATCACATACTTTTTTTTGCTCATGAACAACACTGCTGACACCGACATAAATATTTTTATGACATGGGCTCTTTCACACTATTGCAATAGAAAAAAGTGCTGGCAGTTACAGTGTCATGCCCTCACAAGATAAGCTAAGAAATAAGAGGTGGGAGATGGCAGACTTACGGACAAGAGGGACATGAAAGTTAGGAGAAGGTCTGGAGAAAAAGCAGTGTAAAAAGTGGAGAGCAAGCAGCACATTGCACTGTCTTCACTCGTGCTCAGGTTCTCCGACTATGCATTCGCGGAGGCATACATCTGTCTACAGCTGCAACTCAATATTGCGGGAATGCTTCCATTGAGGCAGCAAATGGGTGTTTCTGTGAAATCGCTTTTCTTGGTAATCTCATCGGAGAGTCAGTCGCATTTTATGCACATCCACATAAAAACTGATAGCAAGAAAGTGAGAGAAAGGCAATGCTACTGAATATCATAACATTTCTCTAAATATTTAGAAAACAACAAATATTTGATCCAGCCTGCCTTAGTACGAAGCCTGCCTTAGTACGGAAGTTGAGGGGATATACTAGTAGTGGGTAATTTACGGCAGAGCACCCACCAATGAGGTTGTTCAATCGGTACTCTTCCCGGAAGAAGGCATCCCGCAGTTCAGACTCCTTTCCCTGCGTCAAGGCAATGGCTTTGACGTCACCGCCTGCGCAGAAGGCCTTGGAGCCAGGTGCTGCTTTGATGATTACCATCTTCATCTCTGGATCTGTGTCCCACTTCTGCATGAGGAAAAAAAAAAAAAATGACCTTGCACGTGAATTCGTGAAAAGCTATGTGTTTCAAATAATGTCTGAACAAGGTGGTGCAGAGTTATCAAAGGAAATTATGACACCAACCGATATAGAATACAAAGCTATAGGAAAATGCTCACACATTTCTCAGTAGGAAGAGCTCCTTATTTGATGAGAAATTTGTCCTTGTCAAAAGCTCTGAAACTGCGACCAACACCCTTGGGCCAACCAGGAATTTAGCAGATGGAAGTGCAAAGGAAGAGTTGTGTGATTCGTGCATGAACCTTGAATTGAGCCAGAATTTTGTAGCAAAATATTTGGACCAGACATCGTCAAGAATCAAGACAATGGTTCCTCACACACACATGGATACAATGCAAAGATTGAAGAGACAGTGAAGTGCAAAACAAGTTTTTACGTATCAGTAAAGTACAATTTCACAATCACAAAAACACCTTTCTTACTGCGACACAACGCTTGGTAAGCGGAAAACGTGCAAAATGAAAATCTGAGTGGAGATGGCACCTTGAGGTATTTGCACCAAACACCGCGGCATAGTAAATTTTCAAGGCATCTTCTGGGTTCTACATAGCTTCCAATCGATAAAATGAACTACATAATCTCCTGTAGGCGACCTGAAAAATTTCACTGTGCCAATGTCCACTACATAATCTCCTGTAGGCGACCTGAAAAATTTCACTGTGCCAATGTCCACTAATAATGAACTCCGCTAAATCTCTGCTAATAATGAACTTATCACAGTGAATCTTATGGTCTTACAGTTCTCAGAGGGTAGTTTATCAATCTAAAACAAGTCACTGTTCCTCTCTACGGTTCCTTCAAAGGTGGAGGGCAGACATAATATATAATAAAATACAGCAATAATGTAATATTGCTACATGCATGTTGACATTTTGTGAGACGAAGTGCGTGTGTGCCTGACGAAGAGGGCGAAGAGTGGTTTCCGCTCGGTGTCTGGTCTACCGGTCACGCCGCTGCTGCTGCTGGTTTGACATATATTTCATCCACAGCCTCGTCGATATGGCGTCTCTCTTCCGTAACATATTTGGTGGAGGTGGAACGTTCCCCATCCTCACCACGAAGCTTTGCAGTGGCCGCACCGTCCAGTGAGCACAACCCGTCACCACCATCAGCTGGAGCGCCAGCTACTACGTACCTGGCGATGTCCCACTCCAGTGATTCCGGTACGTTCTCCGCCCAGCCTGGCCTTGACATCGACTACTGGCTCTGCATGTATGAGCGCGTTAGCCTGTCTGACCGATGGGACCCTACCATGATGCTCGCCAACGTAATCTTTTACTTGTATGGTACCTCGCGTGTATGGTTCGACGCTCGTGAGGCCGAGCTCACCAGCCGGGACATCTTCAAGGAGCGACTACGCAACATCTTTGGGGACCCCTCCGGTCCACAAATGGCTGCACGACAAGAACTCGCCACCCGAGTACAGTTATCAACAGAGTCGCATGTCTCGTACATACAGGACGTGCTCGCGTTGTGCCGCAAAGTGGACGAGCAAATGACCGAGAGCGACAAGGTGGGCCACATACTCAAGGGCATCGCGGATGATGCTTTCAACTTGCTCGTGTACAACAGCGTCACGACCGTCGATATCATAATTAAGGAATGCCACCGCTTCGAAATGGCCAAGAACCGCAGAGTTTGGCCTCAATTTTTGCGGTTCCCTAACACGGCTGTCACGTCAAACTGTACCGATCTCGGTGCTGCACCACCCTTGCACGAGAATGTCACACGCATCGATCGGTGCGAGCTTGAGGCGGCCCGTCCAGCGCCGTTTCATGCACTTCCACTCGACCAGGGCACCGTGCAAACACCTCCGGCGGAGTCAGTTATTCAGGCAGTTGTGCGGCAAGAAATTCCTAACCTTGGTTTTTCTGTCACCTGCTCCGTCTCCTGACCAGACTACAGACCGATGCCAATAAATGGACCACGCCACGACTCATACTCTCTGCCCAGATCCCGCAATCCAACAAAATGGAGAACAGCAAACGACAAGCCAATCTGCTTCCGCTGTCACCGAGTTGGCCATGTCTCCCGCAACTGCTGCAGCACGTGGACGCCCCCCCGTTGGAGCCAATTTTCTTCTTCTCCTCGGCCATACGCGGACCCCTGTCGGTATTCGCCCAGCCGTGAGTATCCTGCTTGCCATGCACCTAACAGCCGCTCAATCGCTCGCTCACTGTCACTGCAACGTTGCCATTCTCCGTCCCCCCAACCCCACCGCTATCCATCGCCGACTAATTATGGATCTTCCCGGATGAAGAACTAGATTATGCAGCTCCTGGAGGTAGTGCTGCGTCAAGTGCGACTGACCCAAATCCTCCGTTGACGCTACCTACTAATAAGAACTTGCTGGAAGTGCATGTGGACAGTCTTTCTTTGACGACTTTAGTTGACACGCGAGCTCAAATGTCTATAATGAGTGCTCGCCTCTGTCACCGCCTCAAAAAAGTACTCACGCCTGCCGCAACACAAGCCGTCCATGTCGCCGATGGTGGAACTGTGGCCATCATTGGAATGTGTACCGCTCGTATTAGCCTTGCCGGCCGCCATATTCCTGTTTTATTTACCATGCTCGACAATTGCCCTCATGACCTCATCTTCAGGATGGAATTCTTATCGACGCATACTGCCCTGATCGACTGTTCTGCAGCACTCTCTGTTTACAACTTCCTCTTCTTCCAGATTTTCACCCCGAGCTGCCGAAAAGCCTCTGTACCACAGACTTCAGTCGGATACCGCCAAAAGCCCCTAAATTCATTGAATTGGCAACAAGTTCACCCGCTGTTGATGGTGATTATGTCGTCACACCTATTCCAGATATTCTCCTGGCGCGCGACATCACTGTGCCACACTTTGTCGTAACCATGGCCTCTAACCGATCATGTCTGCCCATTATCGATTTCGGTTTCACGCAGCAAGTACTACCACACGGAATTTCAGTCGCCACGCCTCGACCCTTAATAGACACCCATGTCACCGCTTTTGCGGCAAGCGCATGCTCCGATCTGCCATGTTGCCCGCAGGATGCCACATCCCTCGATGCAGACTTGCGCCCCATGATCGACATGAAACTCAAACCTGAGCAATCCGACGCCCTATTCCGCCTTCTTGCTTCCTACCGCGACATATTTGACATCGACAGCAGTCCACTCGGTCAGACTTCCCTCGTGAAGCACTGCATTATTACTGGTGATTCTCTTCCCATTCACCGCCGACCATACCGGGTGTCTGCCACAGAGCGTAAGGTAATTCAAGAAGAAGTAAACAAGATGCTAACCAAAGGAATTATTGAACCCTCCTCGAGCCCTTGGGCATCTCCTGTTGTGCTCGTTAGAAAGAAAGATGACACGTGGCGCTTCTGCGTCGATTACCGCCATCCTGGTCAACCCACGAAAAAGGACATTTATCCTTTGCCCCGAATTGATGACGCCCTTGATTGTCTTCATAGCGCGCGATGGTTTTCTTCAAGCGACTTACGTTCTGGCTATTGGCAGATTGCGGTGGACGAGAAAGACCAAGAAAAGACTGCGTTTGTAACTCCCGATGGCCTATACCAATTCAAGGTGATGCTGTTTGGGCTATGCAGCGCCCCAAACACGTTTGAGCGTATGATGGACTCGCTATTACAAGGGTTCAAGTGGTCAACATGCCTGTGCTACCTGGATGATGTCCTTGTATATTCGCCTACATTTGAGACACACCTCCAGCGTTTCAGCGGTTCTCAACATCTTCCGCACTGCTCGCCTTCAACTAAACTCGTCGAAATGTCACTTCGGCCGCCAGCTGATTACGGTGTTGGGCCACCTTGGCGACGCATCAGGTGTGCAGCCTGACCCGGAAAAAATTCGAGCCGTCACGAGCTTTCCTGTACCCCAGTCTGTCAAGGAGGTCCGGAGCTCTGAGGGACTTAGTTCCCATTTTAGAAGGTTCGTGAAAGATTTTGCAACGATCGCTCGACCACTCACCGACCTTCTGAAGAAAGACGTGACTTTTACGTGGGGTTCCGCCCAAGCTGCCACATTTTCACCTCATCACCCTCACGACTCCACCTATATTGGCACACTTTGACCCGTCCGCTCCGACAGAAGTCCGAACAAATGCGAGTGGTCACAGGATTGGAGCCGTCCAAGCCCAATGCCAGCGGGGACACGACCGAGTTATCGCCTACGCTAGCCGCCTACTCACAGCTGCCGAGCGCAGCTATTCAATAACAGAGCGTGAATGTCTTGCTCTTGTTTGGGCAGTCACGAAGTTTTGCCCATATTTATATGGCACGAATTTCTCTGTAATAACGAACCACCATGCGCTATGTTGGCTTTTTTCACTGAAGGATCCTACTGGCCGGCTCGAGAGCTGGGCTCTGCGGCTGCAAGAGTATACCTACACGGTGACGTACAAGTACGGACGCCTACATGAGTACACAGACTGCCTGTTTCGCTACCCGGTTGTTGAGTCGAGCACTATGCCTGACACCGACACCGAGCCTTGCGTCTTTTCCCTTTCGCATATGACATGCATCGGTGACGCGCAGCGCCATGATGCGTCTTTGCGTGCAATCATTGAGCGCCTCGAATCACCATCTTCCAATCAGTCCCATCGCTCATTCGTGCTCCACGATGGTGTATTACACTGCCAAAGTTTTGAGCCGGATGGACCGGCCCTGCTGCTTGTCATTCCGAAACACCTTCGCTCGGAAGTTCTACATGAACTTCATGACCTTCTGACTGCTGATCACCTTGGTGTATCACGCACTGGCGACCGAATACGCCGACGCTTCTTTTGGCCAGGGCTTGCGCGCTCAGTCAGAAGATACGTTGCGGCTTGTGAGAGATGCCAGCGCCACAAAACACCATCGACACTTCCCGCCGGATGCCTTCAACCACTTGACATTCCGTCAGAACCGTTCTTCCTCGTTGGCTTGGACCTACTTGGCCCTTTCCCCTTGTCTTCTTCGGGTAACAAGTGAATAGCCGTGACCACCGACTACGCCACAAGCTATGCCATCACATGAGCTCTTCCAACAATCTGCGCCACAGATGACGCCGACTTCCTCCTCAAGGACGTGATTTTGCGACACGAAGCCCCACGGCGGCTCCTTACAGACCGAGGCCGCACCTTTTTGTCGAAGGTCATAGCCGACATCTTGCAGTCCTGTCAAACGAGACACAAGCTGACTACGTCATACCACCCACAAACCAATGGACTCACGGAGCGTCTAAATCGAACTCTTACAGACATGCTCGCTAAGTATGTTTCTACCAACCACATCGGCTGGAATCTCGCGTTGCCGTACGTCACGTTCGCCTACAATTCTTCTCGCCATGACACTGCCGCTTACTCCCCATTTTTTCTGTTGTTCAGCCGAGAACCTACATTACCCCTAGATACAGTCATTCCGTCTACCATGACACCAACCAGCGAATATGCCCTTGATGCTATCACTCGGGCTGCTCACGCATGCGAAATCTCCCGCACTCGCTTTCTGGCCCCTGAAGAGAACCAGCAGCGTTTGTACGATCAACGGCACCGTGACGTGCACTTCTTACCCGGTTCATTGGTGCTGCTGAGGTCCCCGACCTGTCAAGCCGGCTTGTCGGAAAAACTTCTTTCCCGCTGCACAGGTCCATATCGAGTCCTTCGTGAGGTTACTCCTGTGACATACGAAATTGCCCCTGCTGCCTCATCGCCTTCAACTGCCCCACAGACCACGGATATCGTACATGTGGTATGCTTGAAGCCTTACCACTCTCCCGCTAATGTTGACATCTAGATGCGTCAAGATGGTGCTTCTGCCACCGGGGATTATGCTACATGCATGTTGACATTTTGGGGGATGAAGCACGTGTGTGCCTGATGAAGAGGACGAAGAGTGGTTTCCGCTCGGTGTCTGGTCTACCGGTCACGCCGCTGCTGCTGGTGGTTTGAAATATATTTTATCCACAGCGTCGTCGATACGGCGTCTCTCTTCCGTAACAATATAAACACTTATGTATAAATTTCAGTTTTAAATTATGAAATGAAATTGCAATCCGCTTTGTAATTATACAATGTCGTGACAAGCATCACTTACACCATGTCTGTACATGTAAACATAATATGTAGTTGCTAAAATTTAGCATTGCGAATGGAAATAAATCTTGAAGTTTGGATTATACAGACATGCATATATATGATTTCAAAAATGTGTCATGACAACAAGATGAGGAAGTGAGTGAAGTATGTTATCTGAGGAAGTGCATATCTCAAGTCATGAAAGGGAACGGTCGTCGGCCAGGAATGGAGACAATTGTAGCTGCGACCTCATGTTATTTTGAATTATTGTTGCACAAAAGGTTATAACTAGAATCTAGTGCAATACACATAAACAAATAAGAGGAAGCAATTTAAGCAATATGTTAGAAGAATATGTACAGAATTTTTTGCAAAATCTATTCAACCTGAATCACGAAGCAACCTTTCTTACTGAAATGATGAATGGATCTGCTCAATCGTGCAATTTGCACAGTCTGTGCTTGTAGCATCCTGGGCTGCGTTTTAAGTAAGAAGCATTTTTTAGCGAACTTCGGTGACTTCGAGCGTATCTATCTATCAATGATGGAAGTGACATTTCTCTTTTCGGAGCAGATTCTAGAGCAGTAGAAATGGTCTTCGGAGCAGAAAAAATGTTATAGCTTAATTTTGCTGCTAGTGTTTTTGGAGCAGATGCATGTTCCTAACTCCTGAAGTCTAAAACATCACTTAAGCATCTAATAAATATTTATATTTATTAATAAACATGCCATATGCTAGTATGTAGCTAGTGTACAAGCCGTATAGTAGCATCATTGGCATAAATCATGGAAGTGGGGCGGGGAGAGGGTCGAGGGAGTTGGGACTTGGAAATCTGGCTGAAACATTGCAATCGCTGCTGGCCCTCGCAATATGGCTTTTTGACTCGACAACTGGAGTCTCCGCAATGCTGATATCGCGAGTTCCTACAAACGAAGGTGGATTTGCAAGATCGGGCCTCAAACGTATAGCCTATCCGGTGGTTCAATCACATTACGTAAAGGTTTACATTCCGCGAAGACCCGCACACGCACACATTCTATCTGGTAACACAGTAATGTAAAGAAGGATATGTACAAGCTAAAAGCCCTTATTGTCCCCCGTTTCACTGGCGCAGGACCATTCACAAGGCAAAATATTGGCGCCATGACGACTAATTCGAAATCACACTATTAATTTACCCTCTTAAAAACGTAATCTTGTGTACACCTGCATGTACACTATTCCAGAACCCGTTTCCAAGGCACACTGAATGGCAGTGACCGCACGACAGAACGGCGCGAGCAGACGATCGAGAGGACGATGCGCAAGCTGCCATTTTTTGTGTCCTAGTGCTTGACTTCATTACAACTAGCGAGACTGCAGCGTGAGGTAACCAGGATTAGTACTGTAGCCTGACGTTAAGTTAGTGTCGATGACGGTAGGTGCACTGCGAGAAATTTGACTTTAATATAGAAATAAAGTAACTTATCAGGATCTGCTGAGTATCATGCTTGCTCAGAGCTGTCTCCGTATATAGGAGAATTGTTTGGCAGAGTAAACTCGCCTCGAAAAAAAAAGTTGTCAGTACCCCAATAATTTAAATACCGTGCTTATTATTTTTTGCTTATATCCTGCCATTTTGCTAATTGCACTTATGTACTGTAAATTATTCAAGTCATATTCAAGACCTATTCACATTGTTATAAACTTGTCTGCTCTTTTGGACCTGTTCCTATCCCCTCGCCGCTGGTGAAAGCGTCGTGTGCACGTTTTGTTGGCAGAAAAAAAAAAAAAAGACAGTTGAAAAGAAAGTGCATTCTAATGCAAAGCAAGTTACTTTGATCTGTGCAATAAAAAGCAGTCTACAGAACACAGGGCTTTGCCCGTGTGGCTTTCTTTCGTTGCTTCTTTTGTTGACCTCGTTTATAAATTAATGCAGCAAGTTAAGCAATACAAGCATGGAAGTGATCGCGTTAACATAAAGACATGCTCAAAGCAATCGACCTGTAACATTTTCCTAATCTTTCGCTACATGTCTGCAACAGACTGTGTGGACGCAAGCCGTCTAAAAAACAACCTGCCCGCGTCTTCCCAGGAGGGGTGGGGGGAACTCGAGTGAATTCGTCGCAGAGTGGCGGGGGTATCGTTTGGATGTTGCATAGTTGGGTATGGTTTGGTAATGCTGAATTGTTATTTCGTCTTTGTTATTCATATTTATTGAATGAAGGAGAAGCATTGCCCTCAACAAGTGGTGGGAAGCTGATGTTGGGTTGTGCCCCCCTCCTGGTTGAAGGTACTGTTGCTTCTGTCACATCTACACGAGTCGAGCAAAACGTAAAGTCAAGCAAAGCGTGATATCAAGCAAAAGTCAAGTAAAGATGCCCTTGACTGAATTCTGAATGTGTAATCCAGTGTTTACATTTACAGGGTGGCCAGTGAACGGTTCTGCAGCCCGAGCAGTCAGTTTTTACTAGCAGACGCTGCCTGCGTTGGCCTTGCGAGGCGAAAGAGGGGGAGGGGAGCGACCAATTTGCGGGTGTCTTCCTGGGCCGGCACGAGGTGCGAGCATGCGCAGGTAGGGTTGTGGACGGTGCCACCAACGCCAGATCCGCAACATCGTGCAACTAAGAAATGCTCCACATTTAAAAATGGTCAGCTTGTTCTCAAGCGACTGAATTAAGTGGCACGTACACCCCACCTGACAGGTAAAGGAGACCACCCACTGTGTCCCTACCGGCAGAATTTGTTTGTAATTTTCTTTCATGCTGAGGCAAGCTACTTTATTTTATTTATTTATCAGATACTGCGGACCAAGTATGGTCCATGCAGGAGAGGGCAATACAGTTCAAAATTCTTCTACATACATACACTTCCGCTGCAGTATACATTCACTGCAGAACAAAATTCATGTACATTAAAAATTCGTGAAAAACAAGGGACAAATACAGGCAAGAAAGCAGACTTAAGCGACAAGAAAAGGGTATAGTTTCATCTCGGCGTGTTGAGCATAGGGGAATCATGGGGCAGAGCATTCCAATCAGAGACAGTTCTCGGGAAAAATGAATACTTGTAAATGTTAGTGCGTGCAAATATAGGTGTAATGCTACGACTATGTTAATGACGTGAACACCTGGTTGTGTCCTGTGTTATGTAATCTGGTGCATGCAATCCTGATCTGGAAAAGTATAAAAGGCGGAAAAAGTTAAGCCGTGCAGTTTTCCTTCGATCGGCCAAAAGTTGGAGGTTCGCATCCTGCAACAGGGCTGACGGTGAATCGCGACATCTATACCGGTTGTATATAAATCGAGCAGCTAATCGTTGTATTTTTTCTATTTTCTGTATATTACCAGCTGTGTGGGGGTCCCACACAATGCTGGCATATTCAAGAGAAGGACGAACTATGACTTTATAGGCTCTAAGTTTTAGTGAACTAGAAGAACGACCCAATTTATATTTTAGAAAGCCTAATTTTCTCCTGGCAGCAGAACATATACCATCAATATGTGCTGTCCAGCTAAGCTTCGATGTAATCGTTACGCCCAAGTACTTGAATTCTTCTACTTGCCTGATAGCGTATCCACCTACATTATAAGTAAACTCCAGTTTTCGGATTTTGTTACTCAGACATAAATATGCAGTTTTCTCAAAATTAATTACTATTTCCCACCTTTTACACCATTCTTTTATGTAGATTAAGTTCTCACACAAGTCACACTGGTCAGAGATAGAATTTATGGTATTAAAAATTATGCAATCGTCTGCAAATAACTTAACAGACACGCCAGGTCGGATGGCTTGAACTAAATCATTAATATAAATATTAAATAGTATAGGCCCGAGAACTGACCCTTGCGGGACTCCAGATAACACCCCCAAATAACCAGAGGTGAAACCGTTTATATCTACGTACTGTTTTCTGTTCGTTAAGTATGCTATGACCCAGTTAATTATTTCCGGAGGAATGCCAATATCCTTCATTTTATCTATTAGCTTGATATGCGGGACCTTGTCAAAGGCCTTGGAAAAGTCCATAAAGATGACATCAACCTGTCCAGACTTGTCCAGAACTTTGGAGAACTCGTTAACAGTTGCTAATAATTGTGTGGTGGTAGATAATCCCCGTCGGAAGCAATGTTGCGTGCTGTGAATTACTGTATTTTGTTCAAGAAAAGTATTTAAATATTTCGCTATAATATGTTCTAGTAATTTGCAACAAATACAGGTAAGGGAGATTGGTCGATAATTGCTGACTAATAATCTGTTACCTTTCTCAAATACCGGAATTACACGTGCTAGCAGCCAATCGTCGGGCACTGAACTAGTTTTAATCGAAACATCAAATATTATTACTAGGAATCTAGCTATAATTTCAGCTGGGAACTACTTCGCTTAGTTCCCAGTTGATGCAAAAGAAAATGCTCCGCTGTCACGTATAGCGCGCAATGTAACAGACAAAGTGGGCACCACTTATCCAGTGTCAACACTCTGTATTGCATGAGCTTGCATCTCAAACAGCTCTTAGCACGCCAGTGCTCGAAACAGATGCCTTTTCTGTCGACTACCTGTACCTGTAGAGCTTTGCAAATAGCGAATTCTAGAACCAGATCGAATATGAATTAAATAGTATGCAGTTATACCCCTTTATAAGAGGCATGCTCCGGACAGAAATTTTTACCTTTTATATGAAATCTCTTATAAGTAGGGTACTTCGATTTTTTTATCAACCCGTATTTCCCTGCAGGCCCAGTAGTGTCTCTTATACCCATTTGTTTCTTGTATCAGTGTTTCTTATAAAGGGGTTCGACTATAATGACAACGAATTGAATACGAATTGCATATTATTCAAATAGTAAGGAAACAATTTTCAAAACAGTGCTTCAACAATATTGAAATGTGAAATTAACAGTAAGAAATATTAACAAGAGGCTCATTACAACTAATTTTGACCATTAAAAATGCAATTATTAGCTTAACTGGGGTAAACTCGCATAGACAGTGAAAGCCAATGAAAAATTTTTAAGTGTTCGTTGAAATAGAGCGGTTAGTTTATTATTGATGGGGGTATTTTGTCACCACCTTTTAAATAAAAGTTAGGCATAAAAATCAACAACATGTTTGCTGAATCAACATCACGAATTTCATGCATAGCAGATTGAAGATGACACCATTGCTTGGCGACCATTAAGTTTTAAATATAAGCACCTTCATTTGTGATCAGTACGACATTAATAGTTCCTTAAAAGGTTGCTCTGCATGCATGCATCTTGATAATCCACCATTTAAAACAAATAAGTGATGTCTCGTTCTAATAAGCCTTCCTCCTCAGAGGTTTTTTGCCAGTGCTCAATATTAAAAAAAATACTCGGCGTTTCAAATATGTGTTATTCAATTCACGACAAATTATTTGAATAAAACACCATTCGATTCGTTATTTGAGCTTTTAGAACATTTACAGACCCCTACCGTCACCCAAAGTTGCAGTCAGGAGTGAAGCAAGAAGGTTAAGCTATTTTCGTCATTTTATAGGACATTCTCTTCCCTCACTGCTAAAGTGTGTATGATCCATATGCAATAAAGACCACATGAACGCCAAAAAAAAAAAAAGGGGGGGGGGATTGATGCCACACTGTCGAGCTCTAGGGTTCCTTCGGGTAATTTGCGACGGCAGCAGCTGTCCCATGCAGCACTCCGTGCAGCAGTGCCCTTAGCAGCATTGATGCGCAGAGGGACCCTCTCTGGCAAGGGAGACCCGTGGCGCTCCGCACACCTCACCATTCTAGCCGTTCTTAACATGGGAGAGGATTTTGCCCTGCATTGGTTGTAGCCAGGCTGATGATGATGATAGTAGGTTGGGAGATTCTTTTTCACGATAGTTTGAGGGTCCAGACACAGTTCCAGTCAATTTTTTTTGTTGCGTTATATTGTTGGCGTAGGCACACGAAAAACTTATGTGAGGTCCGACTAATTCAAAGCTCTGTTTAGCTTTTTTTATATCCTTTTTTGTAGCATAGCAAGGCGGCACCATGCAAAGAGGTAAACATATAAGCAGCCATCTTGAATGTGGATGGTCAGACACACTAAGTGAAATGTTCGATCATGCCTGAACACAGGAAACAATTGCTTTGCCTTATTCCACAAATCACGCTAAAGGGACCACAATCGGTGACACTTCTTCAAGCGTGGATTCACTATCGCTCGCCCATCCCCCCGACCTGCCATATTCAACATAAATATGCATCTTCGTTCATACTGTCATGATAAATGTGATAATTTTTGCATATGTTCTCTTTTGTCGATTCTATAGCAAATATTACGAACTTAATTTTTGAGCTACTTTTTCATAATTCTTGCAATAGTGGGTAAATGCACACACATAAAAACTAATTTCTGGAAAATGATGATTATGAGGCGTGTCCGAGCCCCACTCTGTATTAGTCTTGATCAGCTGGGGTTCTTTGGCTTGTGATCTAAGATTGTGTACATACGCCAACAGCTTCATAATAAGGGCAGCAGAGCTTGGAGTATCCTTTATTAGGCAGGTAAGTTTGTGCAGCGATTGCATTCCTAAACCAAGAAGCCTCTTTTTATATTAAATTAAGCTTCTCCATCATGAAGGTTACCGTAGACCAACCCCTCTTCTAGAATTCATTCTAAAACTGTTTACTACACTGGCGCTCATCAAACTATGTAGTCCCTTTTGTTGCAGAAGTGACTCTGCATCGATAATTCTAGCAGCTTTGAACACTGGCGCTCATCAAACTATGTTGTCCTTTGTTGCAGAAGTGACTCTGCATCGATCATTCTAGCAGCTTTGAAGTGCGTTTAAATGTCTCATAAGTTAATCTTGACTTTAGCACCAAGATACGATCCCCCAAAGTCATGTCAAACAGAAGCGAAAGCTATTCATGGTCAGTGCTCCAGTTTTGCCTCACGAAAAACAGCAAATGTATTCCTCCGAGCTCTATAAATGTACGCAGCAGGAACAATGAAGGCCATGTGGACACACACTCGGTGCGGTTCACCAAACGAAGCTTAGCATTGGCCAAGCAATGTTAACCCCGCCCTCTTGTTTTCTTCTTAATATCATTCAGCTGCCACTTTGTGACTCCCATAAGAACAGACATTCTGCACATCGACGAATATTCCCCAGCAGTGCATAACAGAAAAGCCAGATATTCAGCCGTAGTTCACAAAATAACTTAATAAATATATAAATCAACACATGTGCCACCCATTACGCTTATTGCTAAATTCACACGCATCAGCTGTACCAATCGCAGGATCAAAGCAATACAACTGTACTCAACTGATTCCTACTTTTTTAAAAATAATTTAAAGGAATGAGCATTCCAGTAAACTGGACTTCCCTTGAGCTCACCTGACTAGTAGTTCTTCTAGTCAAGCGTAGACCTTCACCTACAAAGCCCTTTTTTCAGCTTGTTAAACCTAATTAACGAGGCCTCCATGTGCAAAAAGGAACCATGTGTTCTTTCTTACGGTACTCAACAGAATCTTCTCATATGTTTATCGATTTTAATGAAACATGAGGAGTTTATGAATATCCGTGTGTTGATGCAATATATGCAGTTAGTTTTGTAATATAGTGCATAGTTTTAAAATACAAAATATTTCATGTGAATCTTGGGGAGCAAGTTTTTTTTTTTCTTAATTGAGAGAGTTACAAAGTAAATCAGCATATTCTAATAATCTGGAATCAAAACTGTGGGCAGCGCAACAAGATTGGATATCCTAAGGCCATTAGAACCAAAGTTATGGAATGTTGTAACATATGTGAATGAAATAGTAGCTTTACACTGACTTAATCATTTTCAATGTAGCATAACTGGACAATAGGAGGGGGATTTTCGAGATAGTCATTCTTCTGAAAAAGCCATTAATGTGAGGATTGCTATGACAAGAGCAAATCGTTACATATAAGTGGGTGATAGTAAAAAGTGCTGCAGTGGTAGAGCAAATGTCTCATTTTTATCGCTTGTGTACGCTTGGTTCTGGCTAAAGAGGCGTCTTTAAACGCAGTTAATTAAATTAGCCCTACAAAGCCTGAAACACCTTTTTTTTTTTTGGTAAGCTCAGTTTCGTCCATGTTGGGCCCTGTGGGACCCAACAGAAAACCATATGTAATATTTTTAACATGCTAGAATAGATTTTGCGGTTCACAACTCAGCAAAGAAAACCAGGAACGAATTCCTATAATTACATTTATTGTTTCTAGCTAAAATGACAATAGTTTCTCATACAACAGAGCTCACCACCACAAATAAAGCTGATGAAGCTATTAAAATACCTTGTGATGAATTATTTTTTTAAATTTAAATTGGGGTGGTACAAAAAGACTTATACTAGCTGTTCCACACAACCAATAAGAGAAACTGAAGAGGAAAAAACGGGTGCTCACCTTGAGGACGGGATAGATCTGGCGAATCATTTCGAGAGAGAGTGCGTTGAGTGCCTTTGGCCTGTTCAAGGTAATGACACCTTTGTTGCCAACCTTCTCCAATAGCACATCGGTGGACTCCGTTGTTGACATTGCCCTCTGTGGAACCAGGTGGAATAGTTTACAACCCTTAACTTCATAAAAGGGAATAGGGTGGCCTAAAATCCCATTGCGATGTGGGAAAACTAAAAAGTGGCTATTTCTTTTACTGTCTTTGACAACTCCTTTTTTTTTTTGCATTAAAGGGGCTCCGCAATGTTTTTCTCGTCCAATGACTTCTCTGAAGGAGTCTCACGAATCGAATGCCATAAAAGTTCCTAGAATCTTTCAGTGATCCAAGAGAGTTGGTTAGAGAAGGCGGCAAGAAGAAGAACCTGGACATCTTTGACGGCAGCTTTAGTGTGAATTATTGGACAAACTTTGTAAAGTACGAGCGAAGTAAGAGATTTGTTCAATGAAGTGAAAAAACAGCGCGTAATACAAGAGAGATATACAAGAAAGAGACGTCCTGCCTGTGTGCTGTGTTATGCGCTGTTTTTTCATTTAGTTAATCATGTACCAAACAGCCCAAATTAGCATTTTAGCCCAGTTAGAGATTTGTTGCATGTGGTAATTGCCTTCTTTTGTCTCGACAAATGCACTAGAAGCTAAGCAGGGAGGGATGGTGTAGAGGAAAGAAGTTACGTCCCATGCTCGTCATGACCTTGAGCACTTTCTTCTCTCCCTTCCTTCAAACACACAGCTTACGTTCAGCATAATTGTGGGAGTGGGCTTGCGGTGGCCATAGCAACTATGCAGCCCACAATGCTCAAATAAATAAATGGCCATGTATACTGCGTCATCTTGAAAAAAAAAAGAGAGAGAGAGAGAGAGAGAGGGAAGGGGGAACGATTTCTAACTGGCTTTGACAATGAATTGTGAATTCCAAGCTGTGTGCTGCACTACTAGGTTTGGCTCGCATGTTTTCAGGAGCCTCGACTACGAATTGACAGCTTTTTTTTGGCAATGCTGACAAAGAGTTGCAAGGCCGCTTTAATAAACTGCACGCAAGTGAAGACAAACTAGTAGAATGTGACAAGCCAACCTGCAATGCATACTGTTCATTTTTCTGAAGGCAGGTTAAACACTGTTAGCTCATGCAAAAATCCAAAGTTCGGGTTGGCACGTGCCCAAAGAAAGACTACAATGAGGTAAGCATATGCTTCAACAGTGAGAAAAGAAAGCAGTTGTGTGCAGCTCTTTTTTGAATTTCGCATCTCATTGCACTGCTGCACCACCTGTGTGGTTGGCAAGGCTACCTGATGGCCACATTCGCGCGCCCCCATCCTTGAAGGTGACCACTTTACAAGAAGAGATAAGCTTGGAAGACACACGTATGTGCACCATTTTTGCACCATGCTTGTTCCTTGTTGATAACACGCACCAAATTGAGGCATTACCTGAGATAAATATAACTTTGCAAAAATATATTACTGCAATTAGGTGCATGCTAGCCTCACAGTGTATTGCTATAAATGCCATTTCAATTATTAAAGCTTACAAGTTACACACAATTATCCCCAACAGTGGTGCATACCTCACTAACGCGTACAGTTAGTGATAGTCAAGCTAACATGTTATATAACCATTCGCCGCGTTTTCTCACAAACATACACAGCGATCGGCTAAAGATGCGCATACCACAAGCTGTGTCTGTAAACTCGCAGGTCCCCTCAGGCATCTGAAACAAAAAAATAGAATAACTGCATTTTACTCCATCTGTTTGTGACTACTGTGAAGCTACAACATTAACTGGGCGCTAGTGCCCGTACAAATGCTTAGAATAATGTCGCTACTCGCCGCCGCAAGAATAATATGCATGTAACCCACAAAAGAATATAAATACATAAGTAAACCAACAAAAATACTGCGGAGTCGACAACGTGCCGGCTACACAGCCGACAGTAAACCAAGCACACGCTGCACTACCGGTATCGTATTCCACCAGCGCTCTGCACTTCAGCCGACCTTTCCCTCGACACCGCGCATCATTGCATTGAAAAAGAATGTATTAAAAGTGAGCTTGTCACTACTTACGCGCCGTAAAGATGGCCTCGCTTAGGAATAAAACGCACACGATTACACCAGATGTTCATATTTCGGGCGAGGATAAGACGCGCCAAAACTTGGGCGCACGCCGCAGAGGTCAGTTGCAGTCTTTCATAGAACAAGGCTTTCCAGTATTAGTACGTCCATATTAATCATAGGAATAAGTGTACATTCACTCGGCCAGCAACGGCGCAGTTTTTGCGGTTTTTTTGCCACGCCTCGAAGGCCTACACTGGAAGGTGTCATGAAAGTCGTCGCCGGGCGGTGTTGATCGAGTATGCAACGCGAAACCAACTTTCCGCGAGCACGCCCGATCGCGCGGGTCTCTGACACGCATCGCTCCTCAAATTGAAGCTTCGTAGGGAGCGCAGGAAAGTGGACGCACGGGTTGTTTACCTTTTGGCGAAACCCAAAACTGTCGTCCGCATCACCTTCGGGATCGTCATCTTGCGAATCTCCAGTGAGAGCTCTCCCTCGCTCTCCTTCCCGGGTCGCCGGAGCTTTCGCAGCCCTTCGAAGTCCGGCACAAACTGTAGCGTCCACTTCTCTTTCGCGGACCGAGCTTTCTATTGCCTTCAGCCAGCGACAATCACGCCCATATGAGTTTTATTTACAAATATAAGCACGTACAAACTACACAATCTTTTCGGTACCACAGGACCATTTGCGAATCACTGCTAGCGAGGCTACTGCACGATGCAGTTTCGGATTAGAAAACTGCTTACTTTTCTTTACCTAAATTTTGGTTATAGCGCTCATCATTATTTACAAAAAAATATTTTTGGTCAAATAAATACTTCAAGGAGCATTGTGTTTTCGCAAGCGCGCGAGCAACTAGCACCATACAATGCTGTGTGGCTGCGCTTAGCGCATTTTCGCAAGAACGTCGTACAACAGATACACGTTCCTTCACTTTCCTTCCTCCGTGCTTTCTTTCCTCCGTGTGTTGATACCACGACGTGGTTGATACATAGAGGCAGCCGGTGTTCTGTGGCATAGCCTCCTAGGCTCTCCCTGCGGACCGCTCATCGGCCCCAGCAGAGACAATGTATACATGGTTTACGGTGAAAATAGCCTAGCATTGCGGTTATTGACCCAGTTGCCTGCAGTTGCAAGTAATTGTTCAGCGGAAGCCGCATGTTTAATGTGACGAGTGCTTGTGCATTGGCTGCAAGGGAAAACTAAACTGCACAAAGCAGAGCGCGACGTGCTTGCCTGAGTCATTTTGTAATGTAAGAGACGACGTAAGCACGAGACAATGTCCGAACTCGACAGCTTCAGGTCGCAGTGGTTGCGAGAACTGAAAGTAGATGCGGCTAAGCCGGTTGTACCCGTCGATGGTGATCGCGCCGCAGACGTCTGCAGTCAAGATCGCCTTGTTGCCGGATTTGACGGTCGTCTCAAAAGGGCCGTCAAGCGGCGACTCGTCCAACTCGAGTCTAACACGGTGTGCCAGGAACAGCCTAGAGCATTTGACATTGCCGACTGCTTGCTTCAGGGCGAAATCCTGACCAACGATGATCTGTTCGGGAAGTGCGAAGAGAAGAGGCGCCACTTGGGCCGTCGTACGAATAAGCCAGTGGGGTGCGCAGAAGCGGCGCCTGCACAGAAGTCGTCTCTGGTGGACACCCTGATCAATGATCTGGTGATTACGTTCTTTTAGCAAATCTGTAGGACCCAGTATACGCGTTGGCGTTTCGAGTGTGTTCCTGGCGCCGGCGTTCGCGATATAGTTATCGAACGATCGAAACTTTGTGGAGTTTTAAAGAACTCGAATTGTGCGTTTTTCCAGATTGTAGGTTTTTCCTCTTTTTTTTTTTATTGTAAGGTTGTCGTTCCACCGTACATGACGTTCACTCGCTAGAGTCAATATTCTTCTGTATACCAAACTCAGTTTAGATAATCATTGTTACAGCTCATTTTCAATAACATTTAACTTTCCTGAAATGTTGCTTTGACCATCATGCTCTGTCATCACACTTGCTGATGATTATCTCCATTGTTGCCCCGTGGTAAAATAGTTGTTCGAGGTATAGCGCATTTAGTACGGGACAGAGACGAAGACACAAAACACATACACAAACACATATGTGTTTTGTGTCTTCTTCTCTGTCCCGTCCTGGATGCGCTATACCTCGAACAATATGAATAACTAACACGCCCGCCGTGTAACCTTAGTAAAATAGTCCCTTTAATACACATATATATTAGTGCCCCCAGAATTTCAGCTTCCAAGTCATTTCATTAGAACTTGGTTGTTTTATTTATTTTTATTTATTTATTATACCCTCAGGGCCAGAGGCATTACAGAGGGGAGTGGTACAGAACAAAGGCATAACATGAAGTAGCATGGTTACAAAAAACGTGTACATAAAAAGGAAAAGGAAAGACAAAACAAATTAGTATTATCGCAACAATGTGGTCACACAAACACAGATTAAACATCAGATATTTCTGCATATACAATATTGGCTAAGGCAGCACGGAACAGTTGGTTATCGGTGATACCCGCAATTTCAGCGGGAAGGTGGTTCCATTCCCGGGACGAACGGGGCAAGAATGACTGAGTGGCAGATTTTGTATGATAATAGTTAATGCCAACCTTGTGACGGTGGTCAATGCGATGGGAAATGTATAGTGGTTGGGGTAAGAGTTCGTTGGGCAGGAAGGAATGATAATATATTTTATGCAGCATGGTTAACCGAAAAAGTTTCCTGCGTGATGATAAAGAGGGAAGGGAAAGGCTGCTTTTCATTGAAGATATGCTGGCAGTACGGTTATAGTTTGACAGGATAAAGCGAGCGGAATTATTTTGAACAAGCTCGAGAGAAGCGATTAGATTTTCTTGGCTTGGATCCCATACTGATGCTGCGTACTCTAACTTGGGGCGTATTAAGGATTTGTAAAGCGATAATTTTAGTGACGATGGGGCTCTAGAAAAATTGCGGCGTAAATACCCTAACATGCTATTAGCGTTGTTGATGATATGTTCAATATGTGTTGACCAACTGAGATTAGTTGTAATGTGCACTCCAAGGTACTTATATGATGTAACTAGTTCTAAAGCTATGTTGTTTAGGTAATAAGTTGACTGATGCTTGGGGTTGCAGGATACATGCATAACCTTACATTTGTTAATGTTTAATTCCATCAGCCAAGTTTGGCACCAGTTAGAAACAGCGGTTAGATCAGACTGAAGGATTCTAATGTCGTCACTATTATTAATCGTACGAAATATCACACAGTCGCCTGCAAACAAATGAATATTAGAGCACAATTTCGAAGGGAGGTCATTAATATAGATAAGAAATAGAAGGGGCCCTAGGACGGATCCTTGTGGGACCCCAGAGCGCACTTCGCTGAAAGACGAGTTAAAGCCATTAGCATGAACAAATTGGGTGCGGCGGTTAAGGAATGATTCAATCCATTGTAGCACGTTTCTATCAAGGTTGAGGTTACTTAGTTTGTGAAGTAGAAGTTGATGACAGACCTTATCGAATGCTTTAGAAAAATCTAAATAAGTGCAGTCTGCTTGAGACGAACTGTCCAGGATAGTGTGCAGTTTTTCAGTGAAGGTTATGAGCTGTGTTTCACAGGAGTAGATAGTTACCAAGCCCTTCGATGACCATGGCTATACTGACGTCTTCCCTGCCTCTTTTTAACAAACAACCTTTATCTCAAACTCTTAAGAGATAATGCTTCCATCCACTTTATGTGAGGTGGGCAGTCAGTGTACAGTTCTAAGAGGCCGGAGCTGTCTCTTGGCTTTCGTTGCTAACGGCTTTGTAAGGTTGCAACTAATTTGTCTGATATGTTTTTGTCCTGAGGCTGAGCAATGCACTTACCTTTATCTTATTGTACACACCCCGCTTTCTTCTTGCATTGCTAATGAATTTCGGCAGACCTTTTCAATTCATGTGTCTTTGCATTCCTCACTTCACATTTTATGACTTCAGTCAAACTGTACCATTTGATTGCCAGCTTTGTTGACCCTTTACTACACTCAGTGACAACACATGTGAGGTACAGTTACCTGCGCATTCTGGCTGCCCAATTTTTCTCGTCTGCACGTTTGAGTATTCACTAATTATGAGATGTTCGGTGGCTCCAAAGCAAAGCCCTGTGGCGCCTATTTTGTGTAAGTGCAAGAAGCTCAGTGGCATAAATACATAAATATCACAAGGAAGGGTCACAGCTTGCAGTGGTGGCCATTTTGGCTAAAAACTTTAACTCAAAATTTGAAAATTTAGTTTTAAATCTTAAAATTAAAAATCTTTTATTTGTTGTAAGCACCAGAAAAGAACATAAAATGAACATTCTTTAGGGTACAAGATATGTAATACATAAATACATATGGTCACATTTCTGAAAATGTAATGAAAAAAAAGAAGTAAAAAATACCATAAATGTCCCATTTTACCCCAATCTGTGGGGTGAAATTAGATGCAGCATGAGCAGTATGAGACAGTGTAAAAATTTAAGCAGCTCAGTTCTTGCTGGAAAAGTGTTTGAAACTAGCTCTTTGAGCATCCATGCAGTCTTCGTTAGCCCACTCTTGACAATCTGCGGAATGAATCGGGACGAAGCCTGGCTCTGTGGTGCTCCACAATTGCTTGTAAATTAAACAGCTCCAGACCTAATTTGAGCTTAATGAGCTGACTTCATTGTTCGTCAAATAACATTCCTTTTCTCAAATTAAAACATATATTTGTGAAACACTTGATTTTCAGAATATTTTCATTTCCATTTTTGTCTATGAAGAAGGTCTTTGGGGACATCTGGCAGCTGTGCCAATGTAGTATTGGTCATAATGATGCTCCAGTGAAATTGAACTCCCTCTTACTCAGTAGGATTGACCCAGAACATGGCAGACATAATTGAATTAAACTTATCAGTATACAATATCAAATTGAATGATCAGGTCTTTATGAATATCAATTTTTGAATCTAGTTGCGAGAGGCTTCTAGCTCTTCTTTCATGCCGCTTTCATCTCGTGAATCTCTACATGACTTTTTCTTGTATGTGTGAACCATCTCAAACCAAAAACATAATATATATATAAGGAAATAAATGAATTCCTTAGTGAGAAGCTGGTTATGTCAACTCAGTGCCTTTTTGTTGCAGTTTGCCACTTTAAAATGTCCTCAATAAATAAACTTTTGCCCATGTCACTAGATTTTGGCAGAATGCAGCCAGCGGCATAAAGCAGCAATGCAAATACTTGTGGTGTTATATATGCATGCTGGAGCGCTTTCATGCAAGGCTCCAAAAATTTTAACAAGCAAAAGCTAACACATGCAGGGAGTTCACGATCTCACTGGAAACAAGTCTGAGTTTTTTACCGATGGAACATATTGAACAACAGGGAAGCTTTTATTATGAGAAGTAGAGAACTGCTGGCACTCGACAATAAAATAAAGACCAAAATAAGTATGTTATTGCTTTAGGTAGACATGGCAGCAAAGGTGAAAATATCGCGTTTTTCCTTGCATCTCATTTTCAACTGCCTGAGAAATAGCCTCTGACGATTTACTCTTGGAAACTTTGTTTTAAAGAATTGTTAATATTCACGAGATATATCTTTTAAACTAGTGCAGTCACTGTTGAGCAAACCCTTTTATACTTCATTGTGAATGGCTTCCTACAAATTGTCAGCATAATGATAGATTATTGGTAATTCTTAATTTACTTTGCATTTCAAAGCCTAGCATAATAAATATTTGCGGCACATTAGAACTAAATCATGGCATATTAGAAATCTGTGGCTCTGCTGTGCATTTTTTAAATGACAAGCAGCTTTCACCCTTGTGCTTCATTTCTGCTATTTGAAAGGGCTTCAGATTTTCGAGTGTATTTCATGGAGAGTGCACAACCCTTAACTGTCTAGAAGTTTGAATATGACATTTGAAAGAGAAATCTCAAATCCTCCCCCCACCACTGGGACCCCCCTGAACCCTGATGAGCTCTGCCACAGATGTGGAATCATGGAGCACTGATGATGTATCGCTGATGTGTCACATTGCTGAAGTGGGCACAGTCACGACAACAACAACCTACACGTTCCCCTCCCTATGACAGGGAAGGGTGGCGAGGCCACGTGGAAGTTTGAAGCCAGTTGAAATGTACTATGTTCTAACCAATGCAACTTCCTTATTATTGAATGTATTCACAAAATTCTCTGTGGTAGCATGTTCACATAGCAAAAGTGCACATGTTTCTCTTCATTACAATTTTTAGACCCTGGGGTGGTTTACTTGATCTTTGATCTTCTTTGTGGGAATTGTGAAAACTCATTTTTCTGAGGTGAGGTGTGCTCATTAAACCTTGTATAGTAGTTTCAAGACGTATTAATGTTTGTTCTGCGTTTTTTCAGGATGAAATTAATGAAATTCCATTCTTCGATAGCTACATTCCTTCTGAAGTGGCTGTCAACATCTTTAAGCACCTCGACGTTGTTGATCTGTGCAGATGTGCTCAGGTGAGATTTTCAGTGTGTGGCTGATCTGTTTCCACAAAGACCAAGATATTCTGTCTGACATTTTATGGTTTAGGCAATTAGTATACTAGATGCTTCAGCTGTGTGACATGCAGAGACATGCCATTTAACAGAAAGGCCACTGATGAATACAGGACATTTTTTCCCCGAGTTTTACCCAGCAAGGAATAGTGAGAAACGTCAGAAAGATAATGTATATGGAAGTGAAATGTGTTGTTTCGGTAAGAAGTGTATACTCTGAAAAGGACGGTATATAGTGGTTTTCGTATGTATGTGCACCATAAAATATCAAAGCTTTCGGCCACCAGCGTGCATGTGCATCTCCAGGAGTTGGCATTTGGCAATAAACATGGTCATCAAGGTAGAAAAACCAGCAAGCAAAGAAACCTATGCATTTGAAAAAAGAACTAAGTAACTGTATTTGCTTGCAAGGATATTATACCATTTCTTGCTAGGAGAAGTGTGCGGCAAGTATTGAGAAAAGGTATCTATGAATAAGAAAACAAAAATAATAGCTGATGCAGCCTTTTTTAAAATTGTTTCATCTGTATTTAGTACTATATTGCCATGCGTGCTCTTTTCTTGTTGTTTTTTGTGTTGCCAGCCCATTGCACAATTAGATGTTGTGCAATGTCTCGTGGAAACTAGGCCAGAATGTCCAAGGTATTCGAGATAATCTTGTGATAATTTTTTAGTGTGCAAATGCGGGCTGCTGGGTTGATTATAGAACAAACACAGTTATTAGTGATAATCCTCGAATGTTCAACGCCGCACGTATAAATGCCGACATGCCTTGGCGTAGATCAGTTGATTGACGGCCAACGCTCTATCGGCCACTGTCAGTGCCAGTGTGTATTGCTTTAGACCACCAGTTCAGCCAAATGAAGAGTTTTATTGCAGAAGGGTTTTTTGAAGGGCCAGTTGGTACATAATACTGAGGGAAGCAACATATTCAATCTTTCTCCGTCCCATCTTTTGCACTGTTCTCCTCAGGAACAGATTCATCTTTGACTCGCCGACTGTTGCTGTCGTCGGCGTCATGACCATGTGACAGTATGTTAGTGGAAGTAAGGCATGGATTATGTTGCATTTTTCAGCATTGCCCAAACATCCAGTGTGATGCTCTCTTTTCTAGACCTGAGCATAAAACACTCTTGAACAGGACCTTAGAAGTGGCGCTGGACTTTTTAATTACTACTTACAACTATTTTTGCTCTATGAAAGCAAGTTGTTAGAATAAGTCTTACTTCAATTTTCTCAAATTGGAGTTGTACAGCTTTGGAAAGTTCAGCTTAAAATCAAATTGCATTTCATTTTGGAATTGTGGCAAAGCCCAAAGAGAATCTGATCAAATAAACTAAAGAAAGTGATGGTACCAGCTCGGCACAAAATGAGGCTCATCTATGCTGATTAGCCTGATAATATCAGAGCACTCATTATTTGATGATTTTCTGTGTCTAGTGTCTTTCGTTTTGTATGCATGCAAAATTGCAGTCTCAAGGCATGTTCAAACGTAACTCAGGTAAAATGATGTCAAACATTATCGTCAATAATGAGAAAGAATCCTCATGTTTGCTCATTCAACTTGTAAAGTGTCTATCAAGCACACATTATCCACACTTATTATTGTGATGATGTTTCTTACAGTAGCTTATTGTTTTGAACAACTGAAGCTAACAAGAATGAAATTGCAGTGAAGTGAACGTGGACCTAAACTATGATTCTATGGCTATGATGCTCTGATTTTGATCTGATGCACTTAAATGCACGTATGAAAGGCTGGAGTGTCCTAATGGCCACTAATGGGAAAACTGCTAGACCAGACTGAATAAAATAGGTTGCATATGAAAGATGCAGTTTACTTCTTAATTAAATCATGTAGAAGGGCAGAAAAGTTTTTACGATAATTTTCAAGAAAACTGAGCTAAACAGAATTACGCGGGGATCCTTAGAACTCTCTGAGAATGTGAGTTGCATGCCAAGTTGGACCCATTGCGATGTTGAATGAAGCTCTGAGCCCGCATGGCAGCATGTAGACACTGTGTGAAGGAGTTTTCAAAATAAGACATGAGCGCAAGAAGTCGCTGCCTAGCAAGCAGAACTAGCCGAAATCGGCCCGGCCCAGACAGTAAGCAAGTGCGATTCTCACGCTTCACCCTTGTTCACACCACTGCTGCATTGCTGCTCATGCAAAAGTGATGAAGTGGAAACTTATTTCTCATGCTCACATGCTTTTGAGGCTTTCACTTTAAAAAAAGTAATCTCATGTTTACATTACGATTAAGGTCTTGTGTGCAATCACATATGGGAATCATTCACTGCACTAGAAGACATTAAGTTTAATAAAAATTTGAAACAGCTAAATAAATGTCAACACTGCTTCTAACATAGGAACACCTGTGAATCGATCTACAAGAAGGCCAATGCTGGATAGTGTTGGCTAGTGTTGTCTTGCTGTTAGCTATTGTTGAATGGCCGCTGTTATAACATGGTTTTCATTCAAAGTCCACTGCTGTCGTTATTTACAAAGTTGTTTTTTAACCTGAAGCATTCTTTAGAATTTCTTACGCAGTGACCTCCATCATGTGTCACTGTGTCCCATGAGGTCTGAGCACATCTTGCCATCACAAGATCTCCGAATATTTTCAGTTTCCCATATTAAACTCATAAATATAATGCCGAAATAGCTTTGTGTGTAGCTCATCAAAACTACCTCCACAGGCATGCCGGTTGCTTGTGCTGTTAACTGCAAGACTACACGATAAAATGGCAAGCCACACAGCATTCCTCATTGTGGGGAATCGTAATAAGTGCAATTCATTTAATAATGCAGACCTGAAGTTTTTGGTGTGGTGTAGCTGCTTAATTAATCTCACCGGTAAAGTGCCATTCAGTCGTGGAGTACCTCCGGGATTGGTGCACTTCTGTGACTATGCCTAGCTGTTGCGAATTGCCATTCTATAACCTGACAAATGTGCTCCCGCAGATGTAGCCGCACATGGCCTTGTAACTGAAGGGTAAAGCTATAGATCTAACTCCATCTAGGTACTTACCCTGCCATTTTGTCATGGATGCATGCACCCTATTGAAACATATGCCTGTGTTGCTTCTATATGAGGCAGCACAAGGAAGCAATGCAGCAGAACACTAGAGTACATGCAATGGGGCATGAGCAGTTGGATTCATTGTCTGTTCCTATTATAAAGCCTGCTCTTTGTTCTAAATAAGGCTCTCACATATTGCATGCCTCAAGCTGGGCACACATGGCAGTCTTGCGCTGTAATGACCCGTGCTGTGTGGCTCAGTAATTTGATTGCATTTTTAGCTTTGGACCACATTTTCTTTACCTTCTAAAAGAGCACCTGTGCTAGAGCGACGTACTGCCAAGTATATGGGTTTTATTCACAGTCATTGAAGTATCATTATGATTAGGGTGAGATTCATAAATGCTCATGTACCGTGACTTGGGTGCACATTGAAGAACTTCAGGTAGTGAAAACTTCCTGCCTCATGAATTGGCAAAATTTTAGAATATGTTGAGCATGAGCAGTGAGTCACCTAGATTTGTTGCGTGCATCAAATGCTTTGGCCCCAGTGAGCGCACTGAAAAATTCACCGGGGGAATCACAAGGGGCGAGAGGCTGCATCCATATGTCGGCATGTGTTATGACCTTGAGCGCTTTTTTTTTAACACTTTCAATGGGGTCAAAAGTGAACTGGTGTAATTATAGCTCTAACGAATGCGATGCTGCCACTAAGGGGCTTCCATCAGCGGATGTGGTAGATATCCAGCTCAATATGCCTAAATCAGCCCAAATGATGCAGTGATGCTTACGGCATCATTTGTCGAGAGACGAGCGAGCTATTTTTAGCTGATTTTGCTGCTCATAAATGTTTTTTTTGGCTGCTAATAAGCAGCATTTTATGACCATGCTCAAAAGTGTAGCAGGACCCCTTTATTTAAGTTTGCAGGGCTCGTTTATTTAGGTCAAACTTAAATAAATTAAGTTTGTGGCCTGCAGATGTGGGAATTATTTTGGTTGACTTTCCTTAACCAATTCAACATTTTGATATTTCAAGGATTTCTCTCCTCATAATTCTTGTATTTTAAAAAGATATTATGTTGAATATATCTCCACAAGAAAGCAAGTTTTTGATGTTAAGCAGAGAATTGAGCTGCATACTTAGTCACATTGCCATAATGAAGTTTATTGTGTGTTGCTTAAAATGCTCATGGCGGTATCTCAAGTGGATGAGCTACACTAGTCCAAGACTGCTTAGGAATAGCGCGGCAAGAATATCTGTGCTTACACAAAATGGTTAAGGCAGAGGTCTCTGTAGAGCGCGTGTCCAGAAGAAACCGAGAGTTACAAAGTCTGGTTAGGAACTGTTTATTGTTTCCCAAAAATGCTAGCTAGTTTGCAGGGTGATGCTAAAGAAGAAGAGAAAATAGAGAAGACGTGGAGTTCGAGTTGTCCCCTGTCTTCCCCGCACTGCTTGACAGGCGGCAGCCAAGCACAAGAGCTTTTATTTTGTTTCTTTGCGATTCCACCGGTGCCGGCATCGGGGCTCGACATAGGGGCGTGACATAGGGGACTTAAACTCACTTCAATTAGTGGGCCACAGTCACAAAATTTAGTCTTCTGCAAGTGCCAGTACCGTGAATGTGGTAGGAGTGGAGCAAGGAAAGAGTTGAGTGAAACGCCAGTCACTTGAAATAAGTTGTTTCTCGCATTATTTTAAATAGGCAGTTTGATGTCAGGTGCCGAGAATAGTATTGATACTGTTCTCCAGCATGACTGAATTCTGCATGCCAATTCTGAAATATCCTCTTCAGACATGAATTGTGATCCACTGTCTGCAAATGCATCAAATTCGCATGGCAGGATTCTAAGGCACTCATTATTACATTCCAAGAAAAAAAAAGAGTTGTTTGGAATGATTTTTAGTTATAATGTTAATTAGCATTTAAAAATGTTTAATTACTCTGCTATCAGTCAGCTAAAATTTGAAAGGATAAAATAATAGGCCCATATTTATGCACTATTTATTTTTTGGTTGTGTTTATTTTAAGTAAAGAAAAAATGTAGTCTTTACATTGGTCCTAGAATGGAATGGTCATTGAACATGGTAGTGTCTTTAGCGGAGTGATCTCTTGCAGGAATATGCAGCACAATGAAGCTACATGACTGATGATTTGACCATTCAGGAAACCTGCGTAAATGTGCTCACTGCCTGTCAAGCCACCTGAAGAAACATGGGGTGCAGAAGCGCCTCTGAAGTTGATGTGTACAGTTGTACACACCGCCACCTAGGGAGATGTAGCGTTATTGTTCCGCAGTTTTGCTTTAACACATGGTGACCATTTGAGAGGCCTCATCAAGAAGGTGCTCAAGATTAGTCACATCTTTGTAGCTCATGACTGACCACACTTGTTAGAAAAAAGTGTGAAAAGTTTCTTTGAGAAATAACATACTTTGTTTTTATATGCTTTCACAACTTTAGTTTCTGTACTTTCATGCAAAAAAAATCAAGATAGTAAATAAACTCGAAGTGGGTTAAAATTGAATTTAAAAAGCACAAGTTGGCTACTAAAAACCAAAAGAGCTCTTTGTCTAAAGTCTCCTGGAAGTTGCCATCTGGTTGCTAGCTGTTGCATTTTTCATGAGCAGTTGACCAAAGCCATATGCTCAACCATGGTTAATGAGCTTTTATGATGGAAGAAATCATTTAAAGAACATGTCTTTGCCGTGTAAATTCAATGTCACTTTTATAATGCGTTTTTTTTTAAGATACAATTTTGGGCAACTTCTTGAGTTTTGACATCATGTTCTTGGTACTTGTGATAGCCTGATGGGGACGAAAGTTTTCCGAAATATTCCTTAACAAGTGAAGAGAGTAAATATATTTTTAAAACTTGATATCGCCTGTATAACTATTATGAACCTAAAGTAAGCAATCAGTATCGTCTGACCATTCTAAGACTTGTCACATGACACTCTTTCTTGTCCATTAAACTGTCTTATATGCACTTTCTGGCAAATTATTTGCATTCTACAGTTAATGCAGAGCAATTTAAGGCATTAATGGCTTTGAACCATAAAAGCTTATTGAAAAAAAAGTGGGTCCAAAAAGAACTATTTTACAACTTATCATGGAACAACAAAAAAGAAAAAATGATTTACTGTAAAACTGATTATGTACCTAAAATGAGCATAAAAGCTGGTGTATACAGTGAAAATTTAATTGCCCTAGGCTACAGAATAAAGAAACTTATTTTTCAAGTAGCATGTCCCCCTAAGTGTGAGCCGGGACAGACCGCAAATTTGAGTACCCCGTGTTGAAGAGTTCAAGATTTTGTATTCTTAGGTGGCAACTGTTCAGCGCAGCTCTTCTTTTTCAGGTGAGCCGGGACTGGAGGAGTGTGGCAGAGAGCAGGCTGTTGTGGCATCGGCATTGCCATCGCATGGGATTCGCGGATGTGGCCGTGGCAGCAAGAAACACTAACTGGAAGCACCACTTCAGGGAGCACGTGCAGAGGGAGTCTCTGCTCAGGCACAACTGGAAGGTTGGCTTGTCCCTTTCTTTTGCGCTCTTACTTACTTCCTGCAGCCGAAGACATGCTGTTTATATATATATACTCAGGCAACACTCATGAATAACATTTATTCAATTTGTGGGTGATTTTTTAGTGTAGGCTTATTGCTGAGAAGGGAGATCAACACACTTTTCTGACTCATAAAGAGCTTCTTTGTTGTGTGCATCCCATCACCTAAAAATTCAACATACTTGGTTTAGGTATAGAACTATCTGACAGAAAAGCTAGCTTTAGAATTACACCGTGTATCAGTGGCTCTTTGGGCACGAAAACTTTATTCATATGGCTTTTAGTGAAATGCATAGACATTGGTGTATACCAAAGTTTTTGTAATTTTAAAACCATATGGGGTCGTCATTACCTAGATATGTTTGTGTCTATGTACCAGGGTTGCCAATGGTAAGGTTATTACCCTACTTGTAGGGCATTTTTGGCATTTTTCTGGCAGCATGGGGTAATAGTGCAGTGATACAATTTTCATGTCAGGTGTAGGGTAACTTCCACTTCTCACCCGTCCTCGATCAGTGAAAGATGTGAATGATTGACGCGACGTCCCTGAGGGTGACATTCCTAAATACATCCGAAAGTCGATTTGTCTTTAAATAAAAATGGAACTGTCTTCATTTGCATGTCACCAGAATATAGCAGAAGCGAAACATGATACCTCAATCTTTCAAAGGCGTGTAGATCAATGCAATCGATGGAGAAAATGAAAGTGTTTTTCGCTTTTGGGTGATCTTAGGTGAGTGCACAAGGGACAATGCAATGTTTTTTTTATTACTGTGGGTGGGTGAATGAAAGAGCAACTCTTTATGAAGGAGTGGTGACCTGCACTCCACCAAGCTTAAGAGTTTATTGTAGTTATAATTGTTATCATTACTTACGGCATAATCTTGTTCAGCAGAATTAAAATTCTCTTTCTACAAAGAAAGCTTTACAAGTTCACAACCCCACTTTCTGAGCTTTAGTGCAGGTTAACGTTAGTTTACCTGCTCTTTTTTTTTTGTTATCTGCCGGCTATTCTGCTACCAATCTCTCATTCATCTTTACTTATTCCTATCACCGACCTGTTTACCTTTCCAATGTTGTACTCAAAGCCTAAGTGTTCAGCCTAAAGCTAGTGCCCTAAAACGGATTGGGGTGGATGTGCTTCACTTTCAGAGAGACATGCTATGTTGTTTCCTTTTCTTCCACAGCATCTGTATTCTTCACTGAGTCTCGGTTGTACAGTTGAACCTCTTCATAGGAGACGTGCATTGGAAAGCGATTCTTGTCTTTTATAAGAGGTGTCTCATATAAGCAGGATACCATGTATACATTTTCTTATCAACCCGTACTTTAATGTAGGCCATCTGTGCTTCTTGTACCCAATTATCTGTTACATCAGTGTCTTGAATAAAGGGGTTCAACTATTACTATGCTTACTCAGTCAATCTGACCTCACTTCAAACAGAAAAGCACATCCCCTTGAATTATCTTAAGAGAGTACCTTTGCTCATTTCATCTTTATTCTTTCAGCAGTTATCCAGAGCCATCTTTCTTTCCATCACCACTATCAAATACACCTTTTTTGGCGCTCTGACCGTTTACTTGACTCTCTTTGTCGCCTACATTGCCAGACATGTTTCTGCTGATGACTTTTTCATAACTGTGAGGCAACCCTCTTGCTGTACCAGAATGCTATCTCTTCCCATGCTCTGTCTTTCATAATCCTTATTCAAAATCTTTCAAAATTTTTTCATACAAATTTTGAGAGACGCTAACAACTTCTGTGCCACTACGTCTGCATGTGATGAAGTGAAGTGTAGTGACATTTTTTTCATTGATAGACTGCACTACGATAGGCTTTACTTTTTCAGGCATGGGCTGAAATGTAAGGTAGTAAGAAAATTGTGTAGGGGGAAGTAGGGTAATTTTAACCGTGACCTAGGTCCAGAAATTGGTTTGTAACACTGCTACGTTCACATGTTATGTATATGTAACATGTAGCACAGCAAAGGGAAACAGTCTCTATTCTGTCTTCATTTGTGTGTGCAAATTTAATTATAACTAAACAGCACAGTAATGAAATTGGCGAGGAAACTTAAAAATTGCACTGTTGCGAGAATTTTGTTATCACAAAATATTTTATGAAAGTAAGGAAATGGTCATCAAAATGAAATTTTAGTGCCAAGATTCAGTTAATTTGCTCTGTTGACCGTAGCCGTATAGTGAACCCATAGATAATCCTTTGCAATGCAGTGTTCACTAAAGCAGCACCACGCGAACGGCATATAGTATACTCAAAGCGGAATCACATAGCCACATGTAGCCCCAACTGTACTAGTGGCAAGCCCACTGCAGCAGCCTACCTGTGTCTAGTAGAATTCGGGTTTGAGCTTAGTTGGTATTAGTTTATAACTGACGATAATTTTGGCGCAAATTGAACGAAGACGCGTAACGCAGCACCTATCCTGTTCTTTTGTATTATGTATGCCCGTTCCATTTGTGCGTGGGGTTTAGAACATCAACCAGGCAAAAGTAGTGCAAAGAGTACAGCGAGGTTCAATGGTGGGGTAATCACGGGACGTGGTGACACACTGCAAAAAAAAAAAATGCAGCTATAGATGAAAGTGAGCAGATGAAACAAGGTGTGGATGTAGCCTTTTCACCAATTCCTCTTTCATCACTCTGTGGCGGTCGCGAGACATCCCCAAAATGGGTCCCAGACCCATATTTCAAACGGCAAGAGGAACTTGACATGTGTAAGGAAAACCACTTGTGCATGGCAGCCTGACAATGCTGAGCAATGACCTGTCATGAAAGAAAAGCACTCTAAGCAAACAGCATAGAGGCAAAGACAGTGTCCGGTGTGTCTGACTGCTTCCGACACGTGGCCGATTTTGTACACAAGAATGGCAACGTCCACACAAACACAATATGATTGTACTTCATACAGCTTGAGTATGAAGCAAAGACATCTGACTGCATTTCGGAGTATGCTCGCTTTGCGCATGCAAATGTGCCGCCAACACGTGTTGTTGCGAGGTAGCAGTTTAGATACATTTTGTTTCTGAGAAATTTCAAGTGCGTTTAGTGGGTGCAGGAAAATATCTTGTTGTGGTTGTAAGTATTTCGTTCTTGCACAATTTCATTCATGTGTGTTTCAACTGTATGAGCATTAAGATGAACTAAGATAACTGAAATGAACTTGCCCAAGATCTGTTTGTAAATTGAAAAAATTTTTTAGAGTCTTTCACTGTGGAACCTACCATGGACTTAGCTTGCTTTGAGACATTTCACGCAATAATCCATGAGCTTTAAAATCGGAACGATATTTTATGACAGTAGACTTTCAGTAAATGGTAATTGCTTAAACAGAATCACTGCCTAAATGTAACAACTGCCTCTAATATCTTCTGCTTGAATTCTGCACCCCTTTATGCCTCTCAGTAAGTGGCACTCCCATTAAATTGAACATAATTTCACAGCCTCTACAGCTTCTGTTCAACCGTGTAAGGGTGTGTCGCTAACATGAATTTCTGTGAAAATCTTACCAGAATCGCATTGGACGACTTTACGAACTGGAGTATTCAAGAGCTGGTGTGCTGTCAGCAGTGGACTCATCCGAAGACTTCGTCCTTGCAGGGTTTGTAGCACAGTGAATCCTTTGTGTGTCTTAGGGCAGGGGAAATAAGTTGTTGGTGTGGTCAGTGGTAGGTTTGCTATTACCAGGAACTTGATTTTTGTAAGTTTTGGGACTGATGTTTGAATTTAAACTAACAAGGCACTTAAACATTAAAGCTAGAGTTCAACCATTGAAACTTTGTGGCCCTCTTTTGTGAATTGGTGGAAATACTTTCATTGGTAGTCTTCGAGTGCACAGTATCACTCTTTGAATTAGGATCTGAATGATACAAACTGAAGCAGGCCCTAGGAGTTCATTTAATTTAACATAAGGTCTCATAAATATGACCCGGGGCAACTTGTCAAGTTATGTTCTAGTGTTTATTTCTTAAGGCTACAGCAACTTCATAGCCCAGCATAGTTTCCGGTAAGGTTTTTAGATGTCAGGGAACATAGTGGTACTTGTTATGTGCACGTATTTCTACGGGACAAGTGTCCTTTAACAACCTCCTTCCCACCTCTATTTTGCTTTTTTTCTATGATACTGGTGTACCGCAATGAAGGTAACTTATGAAGTGTTCACCATGTCATCAATCAAAGTATGCTTTTTGAAGTGAAGTTTGTTATGAGTTACAAATTTCGCTGTAATATGTGAGTTTTGTAGTAAGTTGCACAGTTTTCATTTCACACCATGCCAATGTGTAAAATATGGCTCTTTTTGGGCACGCTTTTTCTCTCGCATAACATTTCTAATAATGAGTCATTAATGGCTTGTATTGCTCCACATTAACTGTAGAATGCAAATATTTAACAAAAAAGTGTGTACAGACAATCCCAGATATATCGAACTTGAAGGGGATCGCGAAATAGTTTGATATATTGTTATGAGACAATGTCCCACTTAAGCAGAGAGATAGGCACCGAGGAAGAGGAAGACAACTTGATTTTGGTGTAGAGGGCACTCTTGTTCTCCATCTTGGCTTGCGCATTGGCGCTGTGTAAATATATCGTAAAATGCCTGGTTTCCCATGTGCCTTCACACAACATTTTGGTGTAAGGTGCTGGGTTACAACGCACTACGGAGTTACGCAGCGGACGCCTAGTCACTGCTTCCAACATGTCCACCGGCGGCGACGCTTCGGCAACTGCCACGCCCAATGCATCAACGACGACGCCTATCCTTGTTTTTCTCGTGGCCACTCCACCCCGCGATACCGGCAACTTTTCAGGAACGGACGGCAAGGACGTGAATGACTGGCTTAAACTCTACGAGCTCATCAGTGAAAATCTCAGGTGGGACTCAACTTTGATGCTGGCAAACATCATTTGCAGGGAATGGCCAAGGGGTGGTTTAATAACAATTTGGGCGCCATCACAAGCTGGGACATATGCAAGACCAAGTTACGCGAGTTGTTTGGTCAATCTGCCGGTTGCAGGCACGCCGCTAGGAAAGAACTTGGCACACGTGTTCAGATGTCCACGGAGTCTTACCTCGCGTATATACAAGATGTGCTGACCCTTTGCCATAAAGTTGACCCAACCATGGCTGAAGCCGACAAGGTAGCGCACGTGCTCAAGGGCGTCGCAGAGGATGCATTTAACCTCCTTGTGTGCAAAGGCTGTTCCACTCTTCAAGATGTTATCTTGAAGGGCCAACGCTTTCAAGAGGCTAAAAGCTGTCGCGTTGCCCACCACTTTATGCGCCTTCCCAACACTGCTGCGACGTCAACTTGTGAGGATCTCTGTGTAGCGACCCAGGCCGATTCACGCTCCGGTGATATCACAAGAATCGTACGCCTTGAAATCGAAGTCATACCACCCGCACCCTTGAGGGCACTGGCACCAAGTGATCCTCGGCTGACCGTATCGCTAATGCAGACCGTTTTTTGCCAAGAACTAGCCAACGGGGTATTCACACTGTCTGTCCTGTGCACCGCCCTGATGCTGTGAGTTTGTCTACCTCGAGCCACCCACAGCATTATCACCGCCCTGCTCCACATAACTGTGACCCAAATGCGTGGAGGACACCTCACGACAGGCCGATTTAGTTTCGATGTGAACGAGTGGGACACATTTCCTGTCATTGCCGAAGCACGTGGACCTCACCGTATCGGGCAAACCCAAGCTTCTCCAACCTCTACTGACCAGCCCATCTCTATCGCCAGGAACCATGACGGCGTGATGGCTCAACTAATTACGACCCGACCACTAGGACTACTGCCCAGTATAGTCGCTCACCTTCACCTCGACATAGATTTTCCCGGTCTCCGCCGCCACCTCGTTCCCGTCCTCTGTCCGGTGTTTTTGTTGTTTTTTTCCGGAAAACTAATGGCTGCAGCTCGTGGAGCTGACACTGCTGATACGACTTGCTCTCCAATTCCTCTGTTTACGCTCCACGACCGACCAGAACCTGATCGACGTTGAAGTGGACGGTTTATCTGTTAAAACCTTGGTATACACTGGCGCCCATTTTTCTGTGATGAGCTTGCACATTGGTGACCGCTTAAAGAAAGTCCTTACTCAAGCTCCTTCACTGTTGCTGATGGTGGTACAGCTGCTGTTATTGGCCTCTGTACTGCACGCGTTACTATTGCCGGCCGTCAAACTTCAGTTTTCTTCACTGTTCTCTCGCACTGCACCAATGATGTGATCCTCGGTCTTGACTTTTTGTCCACTCATTCCGCCCTCATCGACTGTTCAGCTGATACTGTGCAACTTGACTTACCGTCTGATTGATCTGCCTAGTCCACCCCAATCTCGTATCTGCTCTGCTGAACATGTCTGTTTGTCACCGCAAACTGTGACCTGCATCACCATAACGCCCTCGCCACCTGTATCCGATAGAGACTATGTGGTCGTGCCCATCACATAAATTTTCTGTACTCACAGTGTTACCTTACCACACACTGTTATTCAGTTACGTGCAAACCGCGCCTGCATTCCTGTGTGCTCTGTGTTCACAAGTTCTCCCGCGTGGCATTGCCCTCGCCATGCTGACTCCCTCTGATGAATGCATCATCTCAGCTCTGTCTTCCAACGATGCTGGACACTCCAGCTACACACATGCTCTATCTTCGCAAGCAAGCCCATCTGCTGACGTTAGAAAAATGATCGCGTCAAACGTTTTGCCGCATCAAGCTGATGCACTCCTTTGCGTCCTTGAGTCAATCTGGGACGTATTTGGCTTTTGTGATCGTCCGCTAGGTCATAACAGTGCTGTAAAGCACCGCATTGACACCGGTGATGCCTCCCCTGTCCATCAACGGCCATACTGCATATCTCCAACTGAGCGTCACATAATCAAGCAGAAGTCGACAAAATGCTCGCTAAAGACATAATTGAGCGATTATGTAGTCCACGGGCTTCCCCTGTATTTCTTGTCAAAAAGAAGGACAACACTTGGCGATTCAGTGTTGACTACTGTTAAGTTTGGCCTGGAAATTCATCTGGGCAGACGCCATGGTGCGTAAGCCGGTCCACTGGAGAGGCTCTCAATCCCTTCGTCACCCAGTCTGCCAGATGCTGTCGAAGATTTGAGTAATTACCCAGACCATGTGACAAGCGAAGGCGACTTCCTGACTTTCAACTACGGACCCTTTTGTCGTCTCTTCGAGCAGAAGCGGTGACTGATGCCTTCGGCGACTCATCAAGCGACGGGGAAGCTGGCGTGACCGGCGCCAGAGCTGACGGGGGAGCGGCGCTCTTTTAATCCTCAATCAAGTAGCCGACCGGCCGACTGCCTATGCCGCCAGGCATTGTCCCTGCTAGCCGGAGGATGAGACGTCGTGTCGCCACGACGCCACGACGAAAGAGGACAACAAAGACAGCATCTTCCTTGGAAGAGACCGTGGCGGCCACCGCAAATCGCCCCGCTAATTAAGCGAACAAATCGGCGGACCCTTTGATGTATGCTGTCAGGATCGTGGGAACTCTCGACTAGCGGCACACACACGACGAGGAAGAGCCCTGCTGGCGCCACCTTGCAGTGCAGTGTTCACAACTCAATATTGGACGTTCACGTGGACCGTGCATGCTCGTCCCCCTCACCTGTTGTGTGTGTGTGATTGGTGTTCCACTCGGAGAGGAGTCGGACAAGGCTTAAAACGACACCGCAGAGTGCTGGACGTCGCTCTGAACTATGTAACGTTCAACCACCACGCTCGTAGTTTGGGAAACCCCTAAGCTTTCTTTGCTGTAAATATGTGTAAATAGTGCCATAAACCTGTTTGTTTTCCGCATCCTCTTCTTGTCAGCGTTCGTTTCCTCCACCCTGTTACACCACGCTACCACAAGAGACCGGGTAGTCCCCCATCCTTTACAACTGGTAGCAGCGGTGGGATGGACCTCGCGACATGGTGCTGTGTTGAGGTGAGTGCTTGGTCCTTGCTTTAACTTTCCAGGTTTCATTGTGTGAGTTTAGTAGAAACTGGATTGTTTGATTCAAAGTTAGGAAGATCATCTAGTCTAAGTTCTGAGTGTGTTTTAGGGATCTCCTACATTTGTGCGAAAGGCAGGACCAAAGACAAAGGGCAATCATGGAGGTATACGCACTGCTAAAAGACGAACTTTTGTATTTATGTAATGACTTAGGTATTGAGGTTGAGAAAAAAATTGGCAGGTCACAAATTGTGAAGCTAATTTTGCAAAACGCCAGTGAGGAGGCGATTAGATACGCGTTACAAGCTTTCAAAAGGTTGGCTGAACAAAAACAGAAAATGGAGGAGCAAGAGAGGAACGGGAACGAGAATGAGAGGAACGGGAACGAGAGGAACGGGAACGAGAGGAACGGGAAAAAGAAAGAGAATTTGAGTTGCGTAAAATCGCTCTTGAGAATGAAGGCAAACGGATGGCTCAAGCGAGTGGAGGGGCTCCAGAACGAGCGAGCGAGATAGAATCATACCGCATGGATAAAATACTCAAGCCACATCAAGTGGGGGAGGACATAGGGGTATTTCTCGCATATTTTGAACTGAACTGTGTGAGGTTGAACTTTGCTCCGAGCACATGGCCACAGCGGTTGCTTTCTCTGCTGCCGTATGAAGCCGCTGAAGTGATCACGAGACTCAGTGCGCAAGAAGCAGATGATTATGAGAAGGTTAAAGTCGCCTTATTGAAGAAGTACCGGCTTTCGGCCGAGGCATTCCGCCAGAGGTTTCGAAACCCAGAAAAGAAGGATAGTGAGGGATATCCGGAGTTTGCTTACGGCATGAGGAGAAACCTAATCGAGTGGTTAAAAGGCGCGGAAGCCTACGAGAGTAAAGACAAGGTTATCGAAACCATTTGTCTAGAGCAGTTTTACAAAAGCATACCTCAGAACGTGAGGCTGTGGGTGCAAGACAGAGACAATGTAAACACTGTGGAAAAGGCGGCCGAGTTAGCCGAAGAATACACAATGCGTAGAAAACTGAGCACAGAGTACGGAGGGCCGGACGGACGAAAAGGGCCGCGAAAAAAGTTTGTATTCAGGAGAGGCCCGCAGGCAAAAAAATTGAGCAATAATGAGGGGGAAACAAGTACGCCAGAAAACAAGGGGGAAAACTCGAACAGTGGGACATCCCAGCAGTCGCAAAGAAAAGAGTTTGAGGCTTTTAAACCTGTTAGGTGCTATAACTGTCAGAAGACTGGCCATATTGCAGTAAACTGCAGAAATCCTAAGGTAGTTTTATCCTACATGGATGAAAGTGACGAGAACTTGGAGCATTTACGCCCATATCTCCATGACCTGGAGGTTAACGGAAAACCCTGTAAGGTACTCAGAGACAGCGGCCCCACCATGGACATTGTCCACCCATCTTACATTACTGTAGGTGACTTCACTGGAGAAGTGGCATGGATCAAACAGGTTGTAGAGGAAAACAGCGTCTGCCTTCCCATGGCGAAAGTAACGATCACTGGGCCGTTTAGAAAGCTTGTGACAGAGGCAGCTGTCTCAACGTCACTGTCATTGCAGTACCCGTACATATTTTCAAACCGTTCAGACAGGACACTGCGCGAGCGAGGTCAGAAACTTGGAGAAGGAACGGTTCAAGCGCTAACTCGTTCCAAAGCACGTGAAATCGCGTCCAGGGCATCGGAAAAAACAATTCCAATGGAAACAGACCCAGGCTCAGGTCACCGCTCAGGGGCGCAGGGAGAGTCGGCAACTGATCAGCAAAATGAGGTTTAACCAACAAACATAGACGGAAAGCCAGCTGATCGGCAACGTGAGGCTTTATCAGCAGAGTTAGGTGCGGACCTAGAGGGAAAGCCAGGCGACACACCCACGAGCGAAACGGGGTCAGTATTGTCGCCGGCGTCAAAATACTCTGACCGGCTAGTACAGGTAAACAGACAATCGCTGGCCGCTGAGCAAGACAGTGATGATAGCTTAGCTAAACTGCAGTTTAGCGCTAAAGAGGGGATTGCTAGGGGCAACGTGACGTTACACAAGAAAGGAGGTTTGTTATATCGGCACTACCGAGATAAGAGAGGAAGGGTTCTGGATCAGTTGGTCGTTCATAGAAAATATCGCGAGGATCTCTTGAACCTCTGCCACGGAAACGGCTGGTCTGGTCACCTAGGAATAAACAAAACAAAAGAGAGATTGCTAATGGATTACTATTGGCCAGGGTGCTTCAAAGAGGTAGAGGAATTCGTAAGATCATGTGACACGTGCCAACGCACGGGTAAGCCTGAGGAAATGTGGAAAGCTCCACTAAAATTGGTGCCTGTAATATCAGAGCCATTCCGACATATGGTGATCGACACGGTGGGTCCCGTGCCGGCAACTAAGTCTGGTTATAGGTATTCGTTCACCATGTTGTGCCATGTTGTACATAGATAGGTTCACTCGTCGGCCGGGTAGAACAGGATTAATAACCCACGAAATAAAATTGACATCAGCCGAACCGGTAAGATCCAAGCCATACCGAATGTCTCCAAAACAGAAAGAGATTTTGAAGGCCGAAATACGGCGCATGTTAGAGCTTGGGGAAATCGAGCCCGCTGAAAGTGACTACACGTCCTCACTAATACTTGTGGAAGCCCCTAATAAAGAACCCCGTCCTTGTGTAGACTACCGGAAATTGAATACTATCACTAGGGATCAGTTGTACCCTATACTCAATATTGAGGAGCGAATCGAAAGGGTCAGCGCAGCGAAGTACATTTCCACGCTAGATCTCGTAAGAGGATACTGGCAGGTTCCTCTCTCAGAAAGTGCCAGCCGTTATGCCGCATTCATTTCACCTTTCGGCACCTTTAGACCCTTAGTTCTTAGCTTCGGGCTAAAAAATGCGCCTTTCAGCTTTTCAAAGTTAATGGACATTGTACTGAAAGAACTGCAAGACTTTGCACTCCCATACCTAGACGATGTCGCAATATTTTCCGACAGCTGGGAGGACCACCTCAAGCACCTAAAAAAGGTATTTTCGCGCTTGAGAGAGGCAGGTTTGACAATGAAAGCTGAGAAATGTAATTTTGGCTGCTCTCAAGTCACTTACCTAGGTCATGTTGTGGGGCAGGGAAGGAGGCAGCCGGCCGAACTAAAGACAGACGCGATTGCCGGGTTTTCACGTCCACATACTAAAACCGATATTCGGTCGTTCCTGGGACTTGTGGGGTACTACCAGCGTTACATCCCCAATTTTTCGCAATGAGCAAGTCCTCTTACAGACGCGTTAAGGAAAGGGGAGCCCAACCGCGTGAAATGGGATGAGGACAAAGAAGCCGCATTTCAGGGTTTGAAAGCCTCACTCGTTTCCCGACCTGTGTTACGTGCACCGGACTATGGTAAGGAATTTATAGTTCAGTGCGACGCGAGCGACAGGGGCATGGGCGTAGTGCTTAGCCAGGTTAACGACAATCAAGAAGAGCACCCTATTCTCTATGCCAGCCGCAAACTAACGGTCCGAGAAGAAGCCTACAGCGCTTCCGAAAAGGAATGTGCCTGTTTGGTTTGGGCAGCCCAAAAGTTGTCATGTTACTTGTACGGAGCAAGGTTCATCTTTGAAACAGACCACTGTCCCCTGACATGGCTCAGTCAAATGTCACACAAAAATGGTCGCTTGCTCCGATGGAGCCTCACCCTCCAGCAGTATAACTTCGAGGTTCGTCATAAGAAAGGTAAATTGCACAACAATGCAGATGGCCTTAGTAGACTCGTCTGAAAAGAGCCGTTTTTGGGAATGAAAGGCCACTTCATTTTTTTTAACGGATTTTGGCATTGTATGACCAAAGGGGTTCGATTTAGTTTATTTTAATTTTTACGTCTTACTCCATGATTGTAGTAACTTTGGCAGCACTAAATTATCTCAAAATTTTAGCGTACAGATTTTTCTTTTGTTTGTGTTTCTTGAGAAGCCTGGGGGGTTTTAAGCGGGTCCAATGTGCTTGACTTCAGCATGGTATTGTGTTGTGTGGTTCGCCTTGCTGTTGTCAATCATTGTGAGCTGGTTTGGGAGTTGGTTTCGAGTTCGCAGCTGGAGGGAGAAAGCCAGGCCATCGTCCTCGTCACCAACCATTCTCTTCGTGCCCAGCGGTTGGGAGCGCTGGCCAGCCGAGATTTTCCGGGCAGCGGAGGAGCTGTTAAGTGTGGCCTGGAAATTCATCTGGGCAGACGCCATGGTGCGTAAGCCGGTCCACTGGAGAGGCTCTCAATCCCTTCGGCACCCAGTCTGCCAGATGCTGTCGAAGATTTGAGTAATTACCCAGACCATGTGACAAGCGAAGGCGACTTCCTGACTTTCAACTACGGACCCTTTTGTCGTCTCTTCGAGCAGAAGCGGTGACTGATGCCTTCGGCGACTCATCAAGCGACGGGGAAGCTGGCGTGACCGGCGCCAGAGCTGACGGGGGAGCGGCGCTCTTTTAATCCTCAATCAAGTAGCCGACCGGCCGACTGCCTATGCCGCCAGGCATTGTCCCTGCTAGCCGGAAGATGAGACGTCGTGTCGCCACGACACCACGACGAAAGAGGTTAACAAAGACAACATCTTCCTTGGAAGAGACCGTGGCGGCCACCGCAAATCGCCCTGCTAATTATGCGAACAAATCGGCGGACCCTTTGATGTATGCTGTCAGGATCGTGGGAACTCTTGACTACCGGCACACACACGACGAGGAAGAGCCCTGCTGGCGCCACCTTGCAGTGCAGTGATCACGACTCAATATTGGACATGCACGTGGGCCGTGCAAGCTCGTCCCCCTCACCTGTTGTGTGTGTGTGATTGGTGTTCCACTCGGAGAGGAGGAGCCCGACAGGGCTTAAAACGACGCCGCAGAGCGCTGGACGTCGCTCTGAACTATGTAACAGTTCAACCACCATGCTCGTGGTTTGTGAAACCACTAACCTTTCTTTTCTGTAAATATGTGTAAATAGTGCCATAAACCTGTTTTGTTTTCGTATCCTCTTCTTGTCAGCGTTCAGTTCCTCCACCCGGTTACACCACGCTACCACAAGAGACCAGGTAGTCCCCCCATTCATAACAACTGGTGGCAGCGGTGGGATGCCATCAGCAACTTCCTCCTTCCGACCCATAACAACTGTTTGTTCTCCTATCCTCCAGCGTCCTTCCTTTCAACCTAACACTACCGACATCTGAACAAGATCACTAAAAAAGATGTCTACCCGTTACCACGCATAGACGACGTTCTGGATTGTCCTCACGGCGCTAAATATTTTTCTTTTATTGTTCTAAGGTCAGGGTACTGGCAAATCGCTGTGAACGACATGGACCGCGAAAAGACCGCTTTTGTCACTCCCGATGGTCCTTACCAGTTTAAGGTCATGCCCTTCGGGTTATGCAAGGCTCCGGCCCCCTTTGAGCGGATGATGGACTCTTTTTTGCGTGGGTTCAAATGGTCAGTTTGTCTATGTTACCTTGACGACGTTATCGTCTTTCCTCCGACCTTTGAGACCCTCCTCGAGCGCCTTTCCTCAATACTGGCTGTATTTCACAATGCCAGTCTCTAACTTAACTCGTCAAAGTGTCACTTCGGACGCCAGCAACTAATCATGTTGGGCCACCTTGTCGACTCCTCTGGTGTACACCCTGATATCAATAAAAGTGCAAGCCGCGCCGAACTTCCTCGTTCCGACCTGCACTAAGGAAGTCCGCAGCTTTCTCGGTCTATGCTCGTACTTTCGACATTCTGTGAACAACTCTGCGGAAGTCGCCCGTCCTCTCACAGACTTACTGAGAAAAGATGTCTCATTCACATGGGGTGCTGCGCAGGCTACGGCGTTCTTTATACTTATCGCATTGCTAACAAAACCACCTGTTCTGGCCCATTTCGACATTGCCTCCCCTACAGAAGTCCGCACCAATGCCAGCGGCCACGGAATATATGCTGTTTTAGTCTAGCATCAAAGCGGCTGCGCCCGCGTTATCGCCTATGCCAGCCGTCTTTTCTCGCAGGCGGAAAGGAACTACTCATTCACCGAAAGGAAATGCTTTGCTCTCGTTTGGGCCGTAGCGAAATTTCGGCCCTAGTTACATGGTCGTTATTTCACCGTCACAACCAATCACCACGCACTTTGCTGGCTCTCGTCCTTGAAAGACCCCGCTGGGTGCCTTGGTCGATGGGCACTACGGTTCCAAGAGTATCACTACTCGGTGTCCTACAAATCTGGCCGCTTACACAATGATGCTGACTGCTTATCTCAGAATTCAGTGGACCCACCTGAGGCGCCATGTGTGCTGTCTCTCTCTGCTTTAATCAACATCCGTCTGGAGAAGCCCCCAGATCCTGCCTTACGTGTGATCATCTAGAAGCTTCATTCTGTGGCACCCGATCCGTCTACTCGATTATTCATGCTTAAGAATGGCACATTGTACCGTTACAACGTCCGCCCTGATGGAAACGAACTGCTCCTTGTGGTACCTTCCCACTTTTGTGCGAGCGTGATCGGCCAGCTCCATGACGCTCCCACTGACGGTAACCTCAGACCGTCTTGGAGGTATGACCGTGTACAGCGTCGATTTTATTGGCCCAGCCTTTATCGCTCGGTCCACAGCTACGTCGCCTCATGCGACAAGTGTGAACACCGGAAAAAAACCTTCTATGAGTCCTTCCGGGTTCCTCTAACCACTTGACGTTCCCTTTGATCCCTTCTTTCGACTTGGTCTTGACCTCCTAGGCCCTTTTGCTGCACCCACCTCTGGGAATAAGTGGATAGCTGTCGCGACGGATCACACAACACGGTACGCCATTACATGGCCTTTACCAACCAGCAGTGCCGCGGACGTTGCCGATTTTCTCCTGCACGATGTCATACTTAATCATGGCGCCCCACGCCAACTCCTCACAGATCATGGGCTTCCTTTCTCGAGTTATCGATGACCTGCTTCGCTCTTGCGAGACAAAACATAAATTTACGATAGCCTACCACCCGCAAACTAACGGACTGACTGAACGATTCAACCAAACTTTAACTGATATGCTCGCTATGTATGTATCGTCCCATTACCAGGACAGGGGTGTTGCACCGCCCTTCGTTACATTTGCCTATAATTCCTCACGCCACGATGTAGCTGGTTTTTCACCTTTCTGTCTCAGGTTTGGTCATGATCCAACTTTACTTTTTGACACCATCTTTCCGGCAGCCGTCGACTTGACGACTGAATACGCCCATGATGCTATCGCCAGAGCTCGCAAAGCACGAGAAGTTGCTCGTCAGCGCCTTTTAGCATCACAAGATCACCAGCGGCAGCGTTACAACTCACATCATCGCTAAGTTTCCTTTACTCCGGGTTCTCTTGTGTTATTGTCGATTCTGACTAGGTGCGTTGGACTTTCTAAAAAACTGCTTTCCCGGTACTTGGGACCCTACCACATATTCCGCCAGGTGGCAGATGTGACCTACGAGATAGCCCCTTCTTGAGTCCTCCTCTGCCTCCACTTCGCTCTTTACAGACATTATTCACGTATCCCGCCTTAAGCTTTATCACTCGGCAACATCATAGAAAGCACCGAGACGGTGTTTCAGCACCCGGGGGTTATGTTATAAGACAATGTCCCATTTAAGCAGTGAGATAGGCGCCGTGGCAGACTACATGATTTTGGTGTAGAGCACACTCTTGTTCTCCATCTTGGCTTGCGCGTTGGCACTGTGTAAACATATCTTAAAACGCCTAGCTTTCTGTGTGCCTTCACGCAACAATTTCAATAATTTAAAACAGAAAATATGCCTATATAAGGCTTAAATTAAGGCATTTCAGGCCTCAAGACAGTTTTCAGATATCCTAACAAGTGCTCACATGATGATTCACCCACAGTATGATAAAGAATGAGGTGTGAACTGCGCAAGGTACAACACTTTGTTTTGCTTGAAAATAGTTCGTAAGCCTTTCTAGCTCCTTGAACGCCGCCAATTTTCAGTCATTTTCGATATTACTGAGGTCTCACAAATAACCGAATTCAGCTCCTTCGTCCACAACAGCGTTGATTGACGCTGAATGCGGATACAAGCTCTGTAGCGCGGTAAAAAGTTGGTTTTTGGCAGCAACCACACAGGTACTACGTCTCCGTAGCACCGGCAACATCTGCCATGATCTTGGCATCGTCATGGGCAGAAACATCTACATCATCTGCACCGATAAAGTTACTGTCTGAGAAGGTGTGTGAAAATGCGAGGCACCGTAAGCCGTTATCGGCAGTTCATGATGCACCTCAAGTCGACACCTGGAACAAAAGTGCGAAACAGTTTATGACAGTGCTTGCATCACTTTAAACATCAGTCATAAATTTTATCGCTATGAGCAGATGAATGTTCAATTCAACTCCCGAGCGATGATTTATCAGGAATGCGGCGAAAAGTCCATAAGCCACGAAGGACAACTTTGCTTACCAACAACAAAGGAGCAAGCCTCCAATGTAGTGCCTAGAATATATTCTAGAGACTATGCCACCACCATTGACATGTTGGCAATAGTGATGCCACTTGTAGCTTTGCAGCAGGCAGCCACTGTTCTGGCACGCAAAGCAAGAAAAAGTGTAGCCTCTGAGATGTGCATTCTAAAACTGAGGACACCAAAATACGTCATGAGGTTGCACATCTCGAAGGCCATGCTTTTCGGGCCCGCATGCTAACGTGCGTGAACGCGCAAGGAAGATAATACGAACATTGCAGCAAGGTCATATAGTATTTCATGTATTTTTTTCAATAAACTGAGTTGTAAGTTTGCTCTTGTTTGTCTCCTAGCCTTTTATTCTCCCGTCCACTGTGTGCACCCCGAAATGTTACCTAGAATGTCATCACTATTTGTTGGGAAAAATGCACTGTCTGAGCTTTGACGCAGCGTAACCATCGATATGGTGAATGTTCAGCTTGCAGGAGTTTAATGTACATATGTGCTAGTCCCATAATTTTGCATGGGAAATTCAAGAGGATTTCTCAACTGTTCGATATAGCCAACAATTTGATATATTCGAGTTTTATATATCTAGGAATAACTGTAAGACACTTTATGTACCAGAAAATTTGTAATTTGGGAAGTCTTAATATGTCCAGCTCATACTAATATTCTACTTTAAGCTTATACAGTCAAATCTTGATAATTCGTACACGAAGGGGCCCGAAAATTTGTTAGAAATAAAAGAAGTTCGAATTAATGAAAGCTGAGTAAATGGAGGGCTCCCCATGCAGTGACGCATGTGCCTTGAGCTAACACACGAGGGGGAAGTTTCAGAAGACTTACATTTATTCACAAATCACAGGGCATCCGTTAATTATTGAAGTAATCGGTGATGCGCGCCTGCACAGGTTTGCCTTGCAGCGAGTCAATCAATTTCGCACGCAGCTTGCAAAGCATTTCTACTTGGGCTTTAGCATTCTCCTGGAAAGAGAAGTTGTGCACGGAAATGTCCAGCGCCGACACTTTCTAAAGACGATAATCACAACGACTGCATAGCGGAGCCTTCGCTACGCAGCCGCAGCTTGGCCAGCACGTGACTAGAAAGGAAGAGCGTCTACACGCGGAGTGAAGCAGATCGGCATCTGAGAGAAAACCAACACTACACGGCAGCTTCTTCTTTTTATTTTTTTGTTTGCTCTCCTCGCGTAAGTCGTTGAAAGGAGAGGGGTTACGTGGCAATGATGGAAAAGGGGGAAGCGTGGCACCATCGTTAGGACGGGAAAGGGGGAAGCGTGGCACCGGCGTTTGAACCCCCCTCCCCTCAAGGCGCAGAGCCATGCTCCCGCAAGGGGCAAGGGCTGCAGAAGATAGTGCCTTTTTTCTTTCCTTCAACCACACATTCATTCAACCCAGCAACAGCTTTCTTTTTTTTTCTCTCTCTTCGCACGCGGCGTTGGAAGGAGGAGGGTCTTTACATGGTAGGGACGGAAAAGGGAGAAGCGTGACACGGGCGCTTCGCAGATCGGCATTTGAGAGAGCAAACATTCTGCCGCAGCCTTTTCTTTCCTATTCATTCGTGCGCAGCATTGAGGTGTAGCAGGTACTGCCGCGGGATTGGGCTGAGAGCATTTTCGGAGCACGGTATGTTTGAATTAACCGTCGCAAGTGCTTGCGCATTCAAACTACCGGGCGTTTTCGGCCATTGGAATACACATAGCTTTGACAAGATCTCATCGTGAGTTCGAATTAACCAGAAGTTCAAATTAACCGTGTTTGAATTAATGAGATTCCACTGTAGTGATTACATTTTTTATGATTTTATACAAAAAAATTACAGCATATCCACGGAGTGAATGATAATGAGTGGGGCAAAGCTTCGGAGGGTTTTATCGGTAAACCACAAACCATCTGTCTGTGTGTCCGGCTGTCCATCTGCCCATCCATTCGTCTGTCAGTTCGTCGATCTGGTGACCACTCCAAGTACCGCCATCTAGTTTTATAACACATCGCATCTTTTTATTATGTACAAGTAAAGCCATCTAGTGAACACTACAAGAACTAAACTAGAGGTGGCTACCTGCAACTACATTCGTCAAGGATGTACGGACCCACGCCTTAGGGAACTTCGCCCCTAAAAAAATATGTTGCTGTTAATCATCGTGTGCCTAATACACTGGATGTTCACTCAGGAGTTTCACAAGGCTCGTTACTCGGCTTTTTGATGTTCTTAGTTTACATAAACAATATTTATTTGTCTGTTCAATCGCCTATGCATATCTGAATTTTCACAGACTACTGTGTTGTTTGCACTAATGTAACTGAACACCCTGACCAAGTTCTACTCAATGATACGTTGCACTCAACTAGCATGTGGTGTGGGACACGGAGCTTGAAGCTTAATACTTAAAAGACGGCGAGTATTACATTCAGCAGGAAAAAAAAACCCTAGAATTTTCCTAAACTATTAATAAAAGAAACAGCAAGTAAAATATTTAGGTGTAACACGCTCAAATTACGTCTATACTGTGTAGCAATGAAGGTAGTTGATTCTTGCATTCGATTTTTCTTTGATGAATAGCATTTGTCACGAGCCTTTTCTGTCATCATTTGCCTCACGTACCGTGAACGTCAGTGGGATTCTTCTTCAAGAAAAAAAATATTAGAGAAAAATATTGGAGCTAGTTGACTAGTTTGTGCCTCTAATCTCTATATCTAACGATAAGACTAATCATTGGTTTCTGAAGCATCTTCGCCGCGCCGCGGTGGTCTAGTGGCTAAGGTACTCGGCTGCTGACCCGCAGGTTGCAGGATCGAATCCCAGCTGTGGCGGCTGCATTTTCGATAAAGGCCGAAATGTTGTAGGCCCGTGTGCTCAGATTTGGGTACACGTTAAAGAACCCCAGGTGGTAGAAATTTCTGGAGCCCTCCACTACGGCGTCTCTCATAACCATATGGTGATTTTGGGATGTTAAACCCCACATATCAATATGAAGCAGCTTCGAACATTACGGAATAAAAAGAAACGTTCGTATATTGCCGCAAAACACAATGATTCTGCTTTCTACTAGAAAAAATACAAAGCGTGCTTGCAAGAGTACTGTGAAGCTCTAGGTGCAGCAAAGAAGAAAATGTTATTTACAGGATTTGCCCTCATTTGAAAAAATATTCCTAAAAAACTCTGGCCAATCTCTCTTTACAATAAGTCTTCTAATCGTGTAACATTACATGATGCTAAACAAACTCCGCTTTCTGATGAAGCATCCACGATTGCCTTCAATGCATACTTTGCCTCAGTTTTTACAAAAGAAGATTGTTCCAATGTGCCATTTTTCCCTGATCAGCCTTTCCCTTTCATGGCTCCAATCACCGTCACTGCTGAGAGTATCGCAAACCTCATCACGAATCTTAAAGTCTCTACATCGTCATGCATTGATAACATTAACTGTAAAATACTGAAGAACACCACTGATACTTCCAGTTGCTTTCTGTGCCTCATCTTTAACCAGTCTTTGTCATTCGGTGAGTTGCCTAAAGACTGGAAGATTGGCAAGGTAGTTCCCATGTTCAAGTCCGATGACAGGTACTCGCCCTTAATTATCAACCCATTTCACTAACATGCATATCCTGCAAACTACTTGAACATACAGTATAACCTCATTACAACGTACCTGCTTACAACAGACATTCGGATACTACATACTAATTGGCGGCGTTATGCTGACCTCTATTTTTTTCATCGATTGAGCATTGTTTACTAAGGATTCTGGTACAATGGACATTAGAATATAATTGACCGAAATGTGAGGCCAGAAAGGTGGTCAGGACTTCCTTACAGTGGAATTTTCTACCACACATCCCCAATTCTATAACTTCGAACTTCAAACATCACTTGGCAAACTTTAGGGACGGGAACAGCTCTGTGGATATCTACGCTCCAGTATAAAAGCGATGGCCATCGATCACCGGTCTGTTAATTATTAGTTGTGCCTAGCTACGGCGACGAAAAATCGGTGCGCAGCATGCTTGATTTTGCGTCGCTAGTAGACCCTGGTAAAGCTCGCCACGCACCTCCAAGCGGTCGGTGCGTTGCGAGCTTGACCAGGGTCTGCTACCGACGTGCAAGATGCCTATCCACGATTCTGAGAAGCCAGCGGCCGATGTGATTCATTGCTTGCACATTACGCTTTCGCATATCCACTAGTGCAACGGTCTCGCTTGCCAAGTTCAGGGTGGAGTTTGGCCTGGGCGGGACTTCGAGCAGAAAGCGTGGCTGCAATGCACATGGCCGTGGCGCCCGATGTTTCAGAGTACGACATGCTTTATCCCGAGTACAAAGATTTGTTCCGTGGTGGTCTTCGTCACAAGGTCCAAAGCGCTGATAGGCATAACCGTCCCGCCAATAAGTCAACGCTATGACAGTCAGTTCGAGAGATGTGTGTGTGATGTTTGCGATGAGTGCGGTGTGCGATCGCAATCTGATGACTGAACTTCCGCTTGGTGCTGCTTTAAGTAAGGCGTAATTGTATTCTGAATTATTATCGACCCGTCAGCACAGAACGAGTGCTAAAACGTTGCTAAGTAGCAGGGCATAGCCAGGATTTTTTTGCTGTGGGGAGGGGTGTTCGCACTGACCGGGTGGGGGGGGACACAGGCATCAGCTTTCCTCTTTGACATGACTATTGGTGGTAGTTTGAGCAGATTGTGCACATGTATATCAAAGTCATAAGATTTTCTCCCCTCCACATGCATATGCTTGTAAATAGAGCAAGTAAAAGTAATCGCAGTAAAATACAGTAAACGATAGGTACAGTGACCGTTAGGAGCAACGGCCTCTCGTCGCGACAATAAATGGACTAGTTTCGAAACGCACGATTGTGATGGCCCGCCCGATCGAAGAAGACATCGTTGATCTCGATTAACGGTAGATGGCGTAGTCTTCGTTATGGCAAACAGCGTTTCATAATTCAACGATGGCTCCACTTACTACCAGGAATGAGAGGTATAGGCAGCTTGTTTTTGTCCATTATAGTTACATTTTTGTTTTGCTTACTTTTCTGAGCAAAAAATTTGTTACTGCCAGTGTTTGCGACTGCATGCCTGTGGGAATTATTTTTATGTTAAGCTGTATATGTCAAGTAGCCCTGACACAGTGATAGCTCTTAGTCAACATTTTTTACTTTACTGCGCGCAACCAATCATTCTTGCGATATACAGTAAGTTTCTTTTTTAAGTTATGCTGCACAGTGGCAACACGATTTTGCAGGCATTATTTTTCGGGCAGACTTTCTCGCAACCTTAGTTGACATTACAGTTGTACTGTGAATTCATAGCAATGAAGTACACCAATTGTATACGTTTTATCGTGCAATCTGCTTGCACAAGGTAATCATTGCTGAGAAATGTTCACTTGGTCTCAATTGAGAGTACACCTGGGACCAGACTATACCTACCCACATAGCTTATTTGCTGCGTATATGGGCTGGAAAACATAAATATGAGCAAAAACTCCTAATTTTCTAGTTTTTTTTGTAGATCTCGTTGCTCTTCTCCCTGAAACAATAGCGTTGCAACATGGTGTTTTCCGTTGTTTGCAAGCGTGCAGTCTTTATTTCTCTTTGATCAACATATTCACAACTATACAGCTCAGCAGAGATGTGCCAATACACTGTTCTAACTAGTACGTGCATTCATGTTTGCAGTACTTATGCTGGCGCGAACAGAAGCAGCCTCCTACCACACAATATCTCAATGAACGGTTCACTAGTGATGAAAGAATGAACTCTGGTCTCGTTGAGAGCATAGTGCCCCATAATCTGTTTCTCAGAATGCATGAACTCTGACGAGAACTGCCAGCACATGCAACACGAGCTTACTTACGCTGTACTGTGCACCATCTGTGCCTGGCGGTTTTCTGTTTCGGTCGTTTTGATGTGTGTATCTTGAATTTCACTGCTGGCATCAATTCCTTCGCGATCGTTCACGTTTGTGGTATGGCATCACTATACAACAGAAATTACCAGCCTTTCGTACGGAGGCAATCACAAACATGAGACGTTATGTGCGCAGAGTAAAGTACTGGGCGAGCACGACCTTATCGACACCTGAAAGGAAGCGAAGGAAATGTATACCCACGAATCTTTCTGCCAGGGGAGAAACGAGCGCTAGTGTTTAAGGCGGAACATTACCAGCCGACATGTATCGTCGTTAAAGTTCTCGTTTCCGGCGTTCAGTGCCACTGCCCAAACTTTGCTTAGCGCGTTGCTTTCTAGCAATGCGAAATCACCACCTTGAAATACGCTCAACTCTTTGAAATACGCTGCCTACATGTATTGATAGGTAGTTTGTCTTCTGTGTCAGTCAACGCCCTTCTACGGGACTCTATGGCCACGCTGAAATGCGATAAGGTAACGCTTGTTGATTATTTTTCGAAAGACACCAATGCTCCCAGCGCATACATGACAACTGGTGAAAAAGCTACAGTATCTGAAGAAAGGGTTCCCAGCTGTAATTCAACACTGCCTAAATACAACTCGTGTGTTGAAAAAACATCTGAAAACCGATCGTAGCTTGATGCATGCACGGAAACTGCAATTTCCGACAACGACATTGGTTTTTACGTATTTAACGGGCCAAGACGCCAGGAGTTGCAGGGCGACGAGACTAGATAACCTTTGCTAATGGCGCCATGGAAGCCAGGCACTAAGTATACAGCTTTCCCCCAGGTTAGTAAGTGCAAACTGAAGTTCCACCCTCTCTGGCAAGAAATGTTTTCCTGGCTGGTGTATTCCAAATATCAGAAGGGAACTCTCTGCTAGACATGTGTGCTTTTTGGAAAAGAAAGTTCAGGCGAGGGCACTCACCAAATTTTTGGTCCCTTGGTCCTCTGTCTGTTCATGTGTTGGAAGAACGCGTTTGAAAATTTAAGAAGCCACAATCGGTGGGGCTACCACGAGACCGCTACTCTATACGTGTGTGAATATTCATGTCAATTGAAGAAGATAATCAGCACTATTCCAACATGTGATGTATCTCTTTGCTGCTTGAAACGTTGCTTGCACAGAGTTTATTTCATTTCTTGTAAAAGATTATGGTTACTATGTATATTGTTCACAATTTTACATGATAACATGTCCAACCATGTTTGTTCATTCTGTACATTTCTTGTGCATTATGTCGCTAGTTGCAGAAATCGCTCAGTGTGCCCTTCTCGTCGGGTCAATGTAAAGGGACGAACAGATGAAAAAAATCAGTATATATTTTTTTAATTTGTCGTATATTTTTTCAGCTTCATCTTCTTTATTCTAGCGCTGTTTGTCACACTGCTCAACAATAAAACTTGTGCTTGCTACAGCTGCCCACACTGGATTTCTTATTACGCCGCTTGTAGGTTTATGACCACCATCTATATATTTATCAGCTTAAGTTACATGATGAGTATGTATGTAGGTCTTTTTAAGGTTGTGATTGGCCTGCACGTTTGCCTGTGTTGCACCTTCGTCATTAGGCAAAACTTCGGAGTACCACTATGGCATAGTAAAGCTACGTATCAATATATTGTACACTCGCGTACAAGTGAAGTTTGGCAGATGCATGAAATATTCTGTCGCATGTGTGTGCATGTGTGCGTGTTTAGAGGCTAGCAAAACGTGTGAAGGTTCAATAGAAATATTATTCTCTTTCTTAAGTATATCTTAGCACACGTACGTAGAGTCACGCTGTACAAGTATGGCCACTGCTGGAGCATTGAACCACCGCTAAAGTATGGCCACCGCTGCAGCAAAGAAAATACATCACGCGCACCTTGTGACCTTGATCACTTTTCTCTCTCTCTTTTTAAAATATGCGGCTTTTCAGTGCAATCGCACATGCACGCGTGGACAAGTCACGGCTTTCCACGGCGGGCCCAGTAACGACCAGGCGCGCCATGCTCAAATCAGCCAATGGTTGAAAATGGCCTTGATGAGCGATTTTTAAGCTTGTAGCGTTATTTGTTGAGAGAGGAGAAAGCAAGTTTTAGCTGACTTGGAGAATGCATTGTGCATTGCGGGCCGCATGCTGCGCTATATTAATTGGCTTGCATGTTCTTGGTAGCTCCGACTACCGATCGGCAGCATTTTTGAACAGCATTTTTTCACCGTGCTCAAAAAAATGTTGCAGGGCCCCTTTTACTTTCAAGTGAAGCTTCACGGCAATGCGAATTTTTTTGAAAGGTGCTTTCACGGTTTAGCATTTGTTCACTGCAGTGAGACCACCTTTACAAGGGATTACATGCAGACTGATACACAATAATTTGTTCATTGCGAATACTTTGGAATTTGCCATAATTTAAATTCAAATTAAAGTGACTTTGAATAGTATACTATTCATCCGAATATTCAAAGCATTCGAATATTCTCACAAGCCTAGAAAATGATAAGTGTAACCTTAAGAGACAAGAGAGCAGAGTGGGTCAAGGAACAAACCGGGGTTGAGGACATCATAGTCGAAATCAACAAGAATAAGTGAACATGGGTTGGGCACATAGCGTGAAGGCATGATAACCCCCGGTGATCAAGGATAACAGACAGGATTCCAAAAGAACGCAAGTGAATTATGGAGAGACAGAAAGTCAGGTGGGCAGATCAGATTAGGAAGCTTGTGGGTTTAAAGTCGCAGCAGCAAGCACAGGACCGAGTTGACTGGCAGAACGTAGAAGAGGCCTTTGTCCTGCAGTGGATGTTGTCAGGCTGTTGGTGATGATGATATTTTCTTCCCCCCAGGTACTCAAGTGGCGAGGTACGCTTGTGGCATCGAACCAGCTCGGGAGTACAGCTGAGGAGTGTGGTCTTGGATGGCGCATCACTACATCCAAACAACTTGAACTATGTCAGCTCGGTCGCCTTGGCCAAAAGCTGTTTTGTTGTGTCGTATGCAGAAGGTGAGGTGTATTTCTGCCATTTCCTCTGTTAGTAAAGCTTGCCATATAATGTTGCATTTCTATTGTCATGTAGTTGTGACAGTGAAGAATGTAGCAGCTGAAGCAGTAAAGAATAAACTCTTTATAGAGAAAATGGGTGCACAATAAAAACAAAGCATTTAAGGTACAGTCTCACCCCATCTGAGTTGTAACATAATGTTCTTGCTCAAAGTGGTGCCAACACTTCAAAGTTGCGCTGACATAGCAAAAACTTATCAGGTAAGCCATGTTTCAATTACTGGTATTCCTTTGACCAATATAACATTTTCTCGCTTCACCATTTAGGCTTGGGGCCTCTTCAACCACAGCCACCGTGCGGCGACTTGTAATGTGTGCGACTGTACAGAGATAGCAGCAAGCATGGTTCTCCATAGTTGAAAAGCTACTCCATCGACGAAATGTGGTTGCTGTTTACATGCATCACCATGTATCCCAGTGTCATCGCTGGTGCTCCTGCATGCTCTATAGTGCACTCAACTATTAATTTTACGCACATTTAGTTTTGACTTGATTCGTTGAGTTTACTCATGTATATAGTGGTGAATGGAGGTTAGGTGAGGCAAAAAAGCCGCACAGACGTGGCTTGAGTGAAACCTTGCCCACTTTGGTACAGCAAGGCCACACATGGTAAAGCATATGTTTGTAGAACACAATAATACAGCCACCATAAAATGTAATCGCCATACAATGAATAAAAAGAAATTATAATAATAAAAAGTAACTGAATAAAGTTATATGACCCACATAACTTCATTGAATGGGTCACATGTGATGCGTTAGCTGTAGGCTAATGTAAATTTGAGGTTCAAAGCGAATTCAGAGTGAATTGTGATTGGGACGAATAATTTTGCATTCAATTTGAATAGTATATATCACATATTTTAAAGAAAAGTGAGCACATATGTCATGACCCGACTAACCTCCACAATATTTTTCAATGTTAAAACAAGGCATGAGCAAACGTCATTCTTTATGGTTCAAAGGGAAGTGGAAGCAGGATTTTACTTCTCTTAGATTGAAAGTGATAAACTACAAACTACATCACGTTTTTAAAATTTACTGTACAGAGAGCATATAAACTGGTTTAACTTTTCAACTTAAAAGAAAAATGGTGGATTGATGTAAGTTCAATATGTTTATGAAACAGTGAAGCGAGCTTCGCGGCTGTGAGGATTTCCCCTGGATAGGAATATTGACAGTGTGGCGACCATTGCGCACAGACATGCGCAGCCTTCGTCTCGTCACTGATCAGCGCAGCGTGACGCGACCATTTACTGCTACACGCTTTCGATAAAAGACAGCGTTACTGCAGTTGCACCGGAGGCTTTCGTCACCACTGTTAGCTATATATCCCAAGCTATCAAGCTTGGTTTCATGATTGTTTCTCTAACCTTTTGAGTGCAGCGGCTGCATGCTTGCCCCGCTGCTGCTATCACGTTAATAAACGATCATTACAATTTATGTTGGGATCCGTCCTTCATCGACTCCGCGTCCTATAACGGTATAGAGCTTTTTACAGAAGAGACAGAAATGCTGCCATGCTGGCTGCACGTGGGTGTACAAAGGATGGCATTGCAACCTTAGTATTGCATTTGGGGGAGGGGGTTACGCTTATTTAGCGCAGCCCAGAGAGGGCTATGGCAGCACCCAAGGAGAATTTTGCGAAATGGTCTAAAGCACGCCTCCACTACAAGGGAGCCATCTTTACAAGCGGTTACATGTGGTTTGTGTGCGCTGATTCGTTCGCTTTTAATACTTCAAAACTGAGAATAATTTAAGTTTGTGTCAAAGAGAATTTGAATACTGTAATATTCATAAAAATATTTGAAGCTCTTGAATATTTGCTTATGCCTCGTCAGCGGTATATCTGATTGAGTTCTTTGTTGAGTTGCATGAGGGTTCGTTGTTGATCCTTGCTCTACAGGTGAGGTCTGTGTCGGTGGTCTTGGTGACAGCCTGTCAGCAGCTTGCAACCAAGCGATTGCCCTCCCTGGACCAGCGAAGGTGTCAGCCTCCAAGCAGGATAACCACTTTGCCGCTTTCGGGGGCACCAACGTCGCCCTTGTGGATACATCTGGACAGACACAGTCAGTCCAGCTCCCTACCAAGGTGAGTGATGTGTGAACACATCTTGAGGCAAACAGTTGGCGCAGGAGATGTCGAAATAGATTAATCAGAGTGTGGTGAACAATGAATGACAGTCCTTTGTTAAGATAGAGAGAGGAGGAAGGCAAGAAGGAGAGCGACGACTGAAATAATGTAACGCTGCATGAGTAGAGGCGTGCCTGTAGCCACTAGGACGTGGCAGGTCATCTTCTGTGTGTCAATGGCTGCTCCAATGGGATGCATGGTGAGCGTGTCTGCCAATAGCATATCTGGAAGCAGAGCGCTGCATCAGTAAAGGTCTGTTTGCGGTTGCTGCTGTGAAACGTGCCCACACATGGATGCAATGTGCCTGAAACACATAGTCTGTACCTGCCACTACTTGTGGCATTTTCTAATCATAATGCCAAATAGTTTCTGTCACTGTCTGGAACTGTGAGTGACGCAGTCGGCAACGGTGCTTCGTCTGCTGCTACTACGTGAGCTGCCCAGAAGAGGCTCGGTGACTTTGACACTAGAATTCGAAAGTTTGTGCTTACGGAGCAGCAGCTCTCAAGCAGAAAGTCATGCCCTTCACTGAGGCTGAGACACCTGTCTCTGTCAAATATATTGCTTCATATATAATATAAAATCGGAACACCTGAACAGCTAAAATTTTTTACGTTACGGAGAATTTAAAATTCTATTGCAGTAGTTCTCAGCCACGAATATGTCGGGGACCTCTTGTAGACTGCTGGATGTGATGGAGGACCCCTTGCAGCGAAGGGGAGGGAGGGGGGGTACGTAGGTAAATAACACAACTGGATCGTGAAACAGGGGCCTTTCATTGCTGCTGAAAACATCAAACAAACGTGCCACATCACTTTATTTTGGACAGTTCATCAATCCGTGGCACTGACACGCTTAAAGAAAAATGCGGGTGAGGGATTCGGGTATCACAGAATGGCTTTGTGGACCCCCTAGGGTCGGTCCGCGGAGCCCGTTTCAAGAACCACTGCTCCATTGCATATCTCAAGCTGTAATTAGTTTGCATTTGTCAGAGACAGTGAAGTAAGAGATGAGCTTCTTTAGCGTGCTGGGCATACTCAGTATACAGCATGAACGTCAACATCTGTTGTGCCCTTGTCTGGGAGTTCCTTTGATGGCATACTCTACAAAGTATCAGCAACAACTTATATGCTGCCTGGAACACACTGCAAGTCACATTCATATTTCAGCATCTGAAGAAAGAAGCACTGCAGACATGGTGGCATGTCACCTATTTCTTTGAAATCACCAATAATGGGCTATGATCAGTTTTGATAGCAATGTGTCATCCAATCACATAATCATGACATTTTTCAAAGCCATATGTTATGCCCAATGGATCCTTTTCTATTTGAGTATACCTTTGCTCAGCTTCAATGAGGGCTCTTGACGCATAGCCTACGAGACGCCAATCATGCCATGTTGTTGGAAAAAAACTGCTGCGAGTGCAAATGTAGGCGCATCCATTGACAGTTTCGTGGGAAACTCGGAATTAAGAGCCAGGATTGGTGCTTTTGTGAGGATCAATTTTAGTTGCTCCCATTAACGCTCGTTAACTTGTGTTCATTTGAAAACTTCTTCATCAGGATGCGCAAGGCCTCAGTGCGGGCTCACAACAGCGGCAAGTACTTTCCGAAATAGTGCACAGCTCCAAGGAAACGCTGGACGTCTTTCTTGGTCTTTGGTGTAGGTTGGTTTAAGATGCACATTATCAAGTCGGAAATAGGCTCACTACTTTAGGAGCTAATTTTACCTCGTAAGAAGGTGTTCTCAAGTTTTCCAAAAATGCGCTTGTCTGTATTCAATGTAAAGCTCTCAAGCGTTTTGTGCAGGCATTTATCGTGCTCCTTTTTGCTAGAACCCCACACAAGCACATCGTCGATGTACACATGCATTCCTGGAAAGTCATTGGATATCTGACTCGTATCACACTGGAAAACTTCAGATGCAGCTGCGATATTGAGTGGCAACCTGAGGTACCGATAACGTAAAAAACCAAGAACTTAATGTGCACATTTTTTAAGTCCTTTTATATGCAGAGGAATTCGATGCAAACCGCTGTTTGCATAGAGACTGCTGAAATACAGTCGAGTTCATTTATACAGTCAAATCTCGATATAACGAATTAAGTGAGACCGCCGCAACTCGTACGTTATTTTGAAATATCGTTGTAATGAAAAACTTCGATTGTAAGCAAGAGGTCAAACCTAGGAGCGAACATGATGTACCTTGGCAGTTGCCGTGTGCGCCGACAAGCAAACACACACACAAAAAAAAAATTACACACACTTCAAACGTTCTTTATTCGAAGAAATCTGTGATTTTCTTCTGACGCGTGGAGCACAAACGGCTGATTAAGTACGCCTCAACACCTTCCACCTTACGTAGCACCTCATCGGGCACATCACTGCACCGACCAATGTAGGTGCGGACTTTGTTCATGTGCACTAAAACATCCGAGTGCGATATGGTCTCATCCTCTTCAGTGTTCGGTGATACAGAGTCCTCTTCCTTCGGGTCGTCGTCGTCGTCGTTGTCACTGGAGACGTCGCGAACGCTGTTGACAGTCTCCTCGGTTGTCATGTCCGCCGACGTTAGTGCTGCGCTGTCGCTCTCCACGTAGTCGTCGAAGGAAGAGACGTCGGGCAACAGTTCCTCAACCTCAGTCCACAGGTCTCCTGGGTTGCTGTGGTCCTCTTCCAGGTTGTCTTCAACTTGGGCAGGCGCCTTGATTAGGCCTGCTTTTCGCCAACAGTTACGGATTGTTGACGTCTTCACGTTCCACCAAGCTCCCGTCAGCATTTCCGCCGCTTGACGAACGTTGACTGATGTCGGCTGCTTTAAGCGGAGATTTATAATAAAACGCTGCACAAGGCGCTTGCGAAATTCCGCCTTAACACTCTTTATGATGCCTTGATCTAGTGGTTGCAGCAACGACGTGTTGTTCGGTGGCAGAAACTCCAGGCGAACGTGCGTCAAGCGAACATTCACAATGTGGGCTGAACAGTTGTCGACGATCAAAAGAATTTTTCTATTTTCTTTCCTCATTTGTTCGTCGAGTTTGATGAGCCACTGCGAAAACAATTCTCTTGTCATCCAGGCACGCTTGTTCGCACAATAGTCGAACGGTAGGGATACGACGTTCTTCATGCAGCGAGGCTTTGCGTATTTTCCAATGACAAGCGGCTTGATTTTCTTCGTGCCCGACGCATTGCAGCAGAGCAAGACCGTCACGCGGAGATGCGACTTCTTGCCTCCTTTACACTGCTGATCTTTGAAGTGCATCGTCCGATCTGGCAAGAGCTGGTAGAAGCACGTGGTCTCGTCCGCGTTGAAAATGTCGTCTTCGGAGTACGACTCTGCCACCTCTCGGAAACGATCGTTCCGCCAGGAATCTGCACCCTCTTTGTCCGCAGCCTTTTCTTCACCTGAGACTACCTGCCAGGTTATGCCGTTTCTCTGGCGAAAACGAAAAAGCCAACCCGCACTTGCATCAAACCCAGTTACTTCAAGTGCGTCGGCGAACTCGCGGGCTTTTTCTTGAAGCATTGGGCCAGACACTGGGATGTTTTGCAGCCGGGCATCTTTAAACCAGGTCAGCACAGCTTGGTCGACATCTTGAAAATTTCCCAGGCGCAACCGTTTCCTCGTAGGTGCAAGTTGTGACTCTCGGTGAAGCTTCAGAATCTTTTCTCTGTCTTTCAAATGGTCGCGACAGTCGACGGGGCAATGCCACGCTCCCTGCAGAGGTCGATTTGCTTTTTGCCCGAGTCAAGTTCCCTCAACAAATCCACCTTTTCTTGCAGGGAAAACTGCTTTCGCCTCTTCTTAGCGCTGTCACCTGGTGCATTCATCGTCGGGTCTCCAAACACTTTGCAGAAAGCTAAGAAAAAAAGAACGACAACAAAACGCAGCAGACTTCACACGTGCGTGGCACGAAGGACGCACGACGAAGGACGAGGCTAGGCCTGCTAAGCTGCCACACATCAAACCATACCTGTGTGGTGGCGCTAGCAGTCGGCTCTCAACACGGTGATGATGATAGCTTCCGTGCATGGAAAAAAACAGCGGCTACTGCGCTACGTGACAGTTGCGGTGCTGCTACTTTTAACTAAATTCGTAATACTGATGTTCCTTGCGTATAGGCGAGCAAATAAATTATGCACGTTATTCTGAAATATACATTGTACTGAAATTCGTTGTTCTGAAATATTTTTACATTGAAAATATATAGGCAATCTGGCGGGGATTTTCAAAATATTCGTAAATCTGAAAAAATCGTTAATTCGGTGTTCGTAGTAACGAGATTTGACTGTAGCAATATTGAGATGCCATGAAAATGTCATTGTTATAACCGATTATTGTTATAAGCAGGTTAATCCAAAAATAACAAAGAAAACGGGTCAAACAACAGCATTTGATGAGGGGAATATAATAAACAAGAGCACTTAATGAGGGGAAAGTTGCTTACACTTTTCACTTCTTAGCCGGTAAAAAACCGTAAGCAGCCAGTTTCGACTGCTTACTGGCCATCTTGTTGACATCTTCTTGCAAAGCGTCGAACTGCCGCGTGTGGCCAAGCAGAAGGTTTTTAGCAAACACAAAATCATGCAGGGAGTCGATCATTTGCAACGCTTCCTGATGCGACACAACCAGCATGTGTTCCGGTTCCTGCTCATCGTCACTGCTATCATCTTCGGTGCCAGTGAACGCAGCGACGGTCGCCTCGTCGGTGAGGTCCTCATTTGGTTGCACTAGCTCAACCGCTAGCTCAACTTCGGTTGCTCTAGCTCTACCTTGATTTCTTCCTGGTGAGGCTACTGAAAGTGCTCTCTTTTCAATGCCCTCTTAATTGCCCGTGGGTCCATTTAGGGTAAACTCTTAAGTCTTCATTTTTCTTCCTCACGATAACCAACAGACTTACCCAGTCTAACAGCTCTTCCACTCTCTTTATATTTGCAGCTTTGAGCTCTTTCTTGAGTGGCTTTCTGAGTGCATAAGGTATACGCCTAGTTGGCTGTCCCGCAGGGACAGCGTCCTCTCGAAGCACGATTTTGTACTCGCGTAACGTCCTTCCAGTGCCTGTGAGTAGTCTCGGGTACGTCTGCTTTAGGTTTGCATATCTGTCGCTGTCATCAACCGCGTTGACCTTGCTGATGAGAGCAAGCCTTGAGGCTCAAAATGGCTTGCTTCTTCTTTACTATGAAGAACTTGAGTCTAACATGCCACTTGTCTAACTGCGCGGTGAGGTGAACCTTTCGACAGTGGGGTACGGCTGCTGCTAGTACATAGTCTCTTGAACAGTGAACGCAGCAGTAAGTTAGTCTGCACTTTGGTATTGACCTTCGGCCGCACCTCTTTTCTTTTATTGCTTGTTGTTACAGTCCAGTCATACTTTTACGGCCATGCTTGGGTTCTACTGTCCTGATATTCTGTCATGAGTAAGAGGGCACGAGGCACGTGCCGGGCGCTGGAATGCGGGGAACGTGCACGAGGTACCGATGGTGAGCATACGAACCGCCAGGTTCACATACGAGATTGGTCGGAAAAAGGCTCGTGGCACGTGGCCTGAGCTGTGATGGAAAATCACAGAGGAAGAGCTGTGGTCGGAAAAAGGCTCGTGGCACGTGGCCTGAGCTGTGATGGAAAATCACAGAGGAAGAGCTGGCACTGTGCTGTGGAGTTTCTAATTGCGAAGGTCAGGAAGGTCAGTGTTGCTACAGCGACAAAAGCAGTAGCTGCCCATTTCTGAAAGATGTTGGCGTAAGAAGCCTGGGAAGTGGCTCTCGGCCTCGAAGGTCCCGAGTGACGCTGTCCAGACTTGCCGCAACCTTGCACAGCAGTTCCTGGTGGGACTACAGCTCTTCCATTTTGAGCCAAAATGAATGCGGCCCACACCTGTCATCGGAGTGCGTCATCAATGAGGTCATGTACGAGTGGGTTTGACCAAGCTGGCCGAAGACGACAAATAAGACCGGCACCCGCAATGCAGACGAATAGATCGTCAAGCGGATGCGCGCTGATGACGATGACGGCGAGACGGCACTACTTCCTCATAGTTACAAGGGCGTCATCTGAACAGCAAGAATGTTCTACAATTGCGAGAGCGCATGAGAGTAGCCATCGAGACGCCATCTTGGCTGAGTGTCAGATTGTTTGCATTTTGTCTAATATTAAAATGGATTTGTCGTGTTACCACCGACTCGCATCTCTCTTTCAATCCCACCATTCGCAACCGCTCCCGAGATTAATCGTGACATCTCCATAACGTCGAAGTTACCCGTTGCTCTCAGTTTCGTTGACCACGTTATCAACAGCTGCTCGCTTGTCTATACAGCAGGCATGGTGAAGTGATTAGGCTTCATGCAATTGTTGCATATTCGACGTATGCCGTACACTCTTTTGGCGCTTGTGACAAGTTGCAGTAGCTGTCATTTTTTTCACCTCTTTTGAACTTGTGTTCTTGAAATGGGTTCAATACTAGTTTCATCGTCATCATCATTATCAGCCTGACTATGCCCACTGCAGGATGAAGGCCTCTCCCACGATCTACCAATGAACTCGTTCTGGTGCTTTCTGCTGCTGCATTATACCTGCAAACTTTTTAATCTCATCGGCCCACCTAGCTTTCTGTCTCCTCTTCGTGCATTTGCCTTCTCTGGGAATCCAGTCAGTTGCCCTTAATCGCCTGGGGTTATCCTGGGTATGCACTACGTGCCCAGACAATGTCCATTTCTTCTTTTTGATTTCGACTATGATATCTCTAAGACCGGTTTGTTCCTTTACCCACTCTGCTCTCTTCTTGTCTCTTAAAGTTACACCTATAATTTTCCTTTCCACCGCTCGCTGCGTCATTCTCAATTAAAGCTGAATCCTCTTTGTAAGCCCCCAAGTTTCTGTTTCGTAGGGAAGTCCAGCAAGATGCAGCTGTTATATACCTTCCTCTTGAGGGTTAGTGGCAGATTACCATTCATGATTTGAGAGTGCTTGCCAAATTTGTTCCACCCAACCTTACTCTTCTAGTTATTTCACTCTCATGGTCTGGTTTTGCGGTTACTACTTGTACTAAGTTGGCATATTCTTTTTACAACTTCCAGCGTCTCTCCAGCTGTCGCAAAGTGCTGTTTTCTGCCAAGATTGTTGCACACTACTTTAGTTTTGTGAATATTAATTTTAAGTCCTACTCGTCTGCTTTCCGTGTCCAGTTCAATAATCATGATCTGTAATTCGTCCTCTGAGTTACTCATCAAGGCAATATCATCAGCAAACCGCATAGTACTAAGATACTCTCCTACTCTCTATTAACTCTTATCTCTAACTCTTCCTAATCTAGGGCCCTGAAAACCTCCTGTAAACACACAGTGAGTAGCATTGGAGAGATCACGTCCCCCTGCTTTGCACCCTTCTCTATTGGGATTCTGTCGCTTTTTTTATGCAGAACTATGGTGGCTGTAAATCCGTTGTAGATTTCTTTCAGTATGTTGATGTAGGGTTCGTCAATGTCCTGATTCTGTACTACCTGCATCACTGTTGATGTCTCGACTGAGTCAAACACCTTCTCGTATTCTAAGAAAGATGTTTATAAGAGTTCGTTGTATTCTTCACACTTAATTATCACCTGATTGATAGTATGAATATGGTCTATTGCATAGTAGCCTGTACGAAATCGTGTTTGTTTCTTTGGTTGATTGAGCTATTATGTCACCCTAATTCTTTTAGCATGAATAGTATTCAAATTCTACTATTTTCGTGAATAGTTTGTACAGAACAGACACATAGCTTATTAACCTGTAGCATTTCATGCTCTTGATGTCTCCTTTTTTATGGATTAAGATGATGTGTGCATTCTTCCAAGATGCTGGTACTCATCCCGTGAAGAGACACTTCGTATACAGTCGATTCTGGATATATCAAGCTCGTATATACCAAATTATTGGCTATTATCGAACAGTTGAGAAATCACCTTGAATTTCTTTATGCTGAAGTGTGGGACCAGTACGCCCCTATATCGAACTCCCGACAGCGGGACATCCGCTACAGTGAACATTGCGCCGTGCCAAAGTGTGAGAAAGTGCATTTTTCTTAGCAAATATTGCTCAATTTTCAGCCGTGTTCTAACAAGTTCAGATTCTTTTTTGCGTGCAGGTGATGAAAAGGTGGTGTTATTCCATCCCACTGATCTGGTTCGTTGCGCGGCGCTTGCGAGTGCACCGGTATGTTTGATGCGTGATCTGCAGGTGTTAACGCAGGGACATAGTGTTTTTCAAAAAGACCGATTGCCGAGGACACCAAAATGAGAATGCGAAGGGACTCGGTAATCTTGTTGCAATGTTCGATATCCCTTCCTTGTTTGTTAGTTCACAATTGCATGTGAGCTTGAAAAGCATGGTCTTCATGAAGTGCAACCTTGCGATGAATTTTTAGAGCTTTCAGTTTTGAAACACATGTCTCAGAGGCTGTGCATTAAAGCATCTGAAAGCAGTGGCGACCAGCTGCAATGCCACAAGTGACATCGATATCGCCAACATATCGACGGTGGGAACTCGGCACTCGGCTATGCCACCATAACTCGGCTTTGTCTTTTATGCCTTTCGGACTTGTGTACTTCTTGCCACGTTCCTCTCATTCAGGAGTTGAACAGAACGTTGACCTGCACGTAGCGATAAAAATTATGGCTAGCACTTCCAGCGACATTAAGTAAAGCAACATCGTAAACTTTCTTTGTGGGTCACATGACAACTTCGGGTGCGTCATGATCGCTGACAACAACTTACGGTGGCTCAGTGAATTCTGCAACTTATCAGTGTTTCCAGGCACCATTAGCGTTTACTGTCCTTGAACTGTAAGCAACTTATCGATGCAGATAACGGCGTAGCTGTTTCTGGCTCCTTCGATGCTGAGATCGTGGCTGCCGTTGCCAGTGCCGCGGAAGCGTACCAATGCGGTTATGAATATTCCAATGCCTTCACTGCCGCCACTGACAAACATTTTGTCATGCTACAACGCTTGCATTTTTCTGCGTTCTGCGTCAATAATGCTGTCGCGGTGGAAGAAGCTGAATTCGTTTATTTGAAAAGCTTCAATGATATTGAGAATGACTGGAACTTGACGGCGTGCTAGAAGCAAGACAAGTTTACGGACATTTTCAATGCAAAATAAAGTGCGGTAACTTGCAGTTCACACCTTGTTCTTCATTAAAAACTGTGAGCATATCCTTATGTTAGCACTTGGTACGATTTCCGAGGCCTGAAAAGCTTTAATGTAGACCTTAAATATGCATATTTTGTATTTCAAATTATCATTATATCGTACTACTTCAAGATCCCCTTCGATTTCAATATAGTATCCGAGATTGACTGTATAATTTCACAGGACTGCCAAAAATATTCTTATTATCCGAAATTGGTATCACAAGCAAGCTTGGAATGATAGCATGCAACAAAAGAAAGCTGGTGTACATTTTCATTAATTTTTTTCGAAGCGGGAGCATTTTCAGGATGAACTAGAAATGATTGTTGGTTAAGTTTCTAAATGTAGGCAATCATACCAGTCCTCGTGAATATATACGTGTGTCATTTTAACATATTGTGTAGTAGTGCAACTTCGACGGACACAGAGGATAAGAAAACACGACACATATACGTGTGTGTTAAATTAATGAACCGGTGCGTTGTGACCTGCCACAGCAGTAAGTACTACCAAATTTTAGTAGGCTTTTTTGCATGACATTGGAGTATTGAGGTGAAAGTGAGGAAAGTGCTAATATTAATTTAAGGGCTCGTTTTTTTTGTTAGGCACAATAATAATGGAAACTAACAGACAACGATGCCAGTGAAAGTATAGGAGATGTTATCAGAAGTAATTTTAATGTAAATGTGAAGAACGCTAAGTGGACAAAAGGAAGCACCTTGACACGATAGATCAAGGTTACAAAATCTCAGAACCACAGTCCTATGTTATAATATTGTTATTGCAGAGGTGTTGGAGATGTTTTTTGGGAAGCTTATGGTCGTGCCTGCACAAGTATGACCTCAATTGTCACGTTTGTTGATGTTGAGAGGCCTGGCTCCTTTGCCAAGGCTGTCCTCGCTTTCTTTTGGTCTTCGTCCACTTTTCACAGCATGTCTGATGCACGAGGCAGGCACATGTTGTTAGCACAGCACAACGACAGCAGCCCACACCAACACAGAAAAAAAAAGCATGGCGCCAATGCTCTCTGTAATCTAAACGCAAAGGCACAGGAAGGCACATTAGAGCCTTAAAGATTGGCACACACAACTTCAAAGATCGTGACGTGGGTCTCAAGGTTTATTCTGACCGTGATAAAAGCATTTTCTTACACCGTGATTTTGATGATTCAGCAATGTGGCGTGCATGCCTGCGCTCGCATGTGCTTGGGGACAGCACCTCTTCGTACCTGGGCAGTAGCGTACGTTTGTACAAAACGTCACAGGGTGAAAATATCTTTGCCACAATCGAGCTTCATTACATTGCAGGTTAATGGGCCTCGTCTAGAACCAAAAAAAAGTCATATCATCACAAAATTCGTATGAGCTGTGGTCGGATCAGCGTGGTTTCTCTGGATTGGAATTGAGCAAGGCTAACGGCCAAACGTAGTGATGTGGCAGTGGTGTTGCCATGACAGATGTTACGATGCGGACTTGCATGTAAGTGGTGCCGTTGTTTGTTTGTCTCAGGTCACACACGTGGCACTGCTTCCAATCATGCACGGCCATAGGCAACTACCCGTGGTGTCGGCTGCTGAAGATGCTGTGCGGCTGCACGCTGGAGAGCGGTTTGAGGCAGACGGCCTCACCCTGCATCACCTGATTGGTGCTACTGTCACCTGCTTGGATGTCTCGGATGCCGTCATTGCCCTTGGGCTCACCGACAGGTCTGCTGTCAACGTGTTTCAGGTGGGTAATAGAATCACTCTGCTGTCCCCTTTCAGCCTTGTGCTATGGGACCTCCTTTTGTATATACTAACCCCAATGCGTTTATATATTTTGCAACAAAGATTTTTTCGATTGATTGATTGAGTGTGAGCTGTTGTAGAAAGTATAACACAGTGCACATTGTGGAAAAGTGCGCACCTGATGCCCTTAAGGAGAACAATCCTTAAAAAGTATCATAGGCTTGGGTCATCGGTGAAAAATTTATACCTGAGTTGATGATTTATCCATCCAGTGCTCCCTGTTGCTAGTATGAACCTACAATAGGACATTTATCACTCTCTTGTACTAATGCATGCTGGCTAGTTGAACTCCGCTGAAACCTCATTGAACAAAGTCACATATGCCACAAAAAATACTTTGTTATATCCAAAGATTTTTATAAACAATTACAACACTGTATCCATGGCGAAGCTATTGGTCACTTACTTTGGTATAACCAATAATTCACTACATCGAGGTTTGCGTGTAATCACAAGAAATAGACCTCCCCAGTGAGACATGTTGGAGAACTGAGCAAGTTCAAAACCCTCACCAGGTTACCAAAGGAACGTTCACTGGTGCCGAACACTCTGTTGGGCAAGAGTGAACATTTGCAAGAGCAGCAGCTGCTGACGTGTCGCTAGCAAAAAAACAACTGAGCAATTGTGGGTTTACGTTACTTTCACCACTTTCTGAATTCATGCGGGGAACAGGCTGGTGGGCTGTGTGTACATAGCTCACACAGCATAGTGCGGATCCTCCACACCTTAAGCCAGTTTCTCTGTGCTATGTGTATTTTGGGTTGTGCCGACACCAGAAAATTTGGGGCATCTTTTGCTGCATATGTGCACCTCTGCCTCAGATGTCACACAAAAAAGTCAGACTTCATGAATTGCAAGAGTTTTAGGGGATGTGGCAAGGGCCAAATGAGCTCACGCTTTGAAGGAAAAGCATCATTGTAGACAGCATAATGTGCGGAGCACTGATCACAGTGTTGAGCAGTGCTACTTGGAAGGTTGGCCAGTGATGGTGCTGGTATTAGTAAATGTGTGCACTGATTGTTTTTTATATTGTACTCCTTCAGCTAGTGAGATCCCTGCATGATGACATGCATACTTAGGAATACATTGGTTTTATTGCAATAGCAATTAAATGGACAGTCTCGACAGGTTTTCGCCATCGTTGTCATGCCCTTTATAAAGTCTAAATGGATAGGATCCCCCAGCACATCGCACATTCTACACGCGAGTAATAGTGCATGAGTTGGGGTGACAAATGCGGCTGAAGCACAGATCGAATAAGTCAGCCCATCTCTGTTGCTCGAAGATGGGCGCTCGGTACATGTGATAGATTTCCCCCGCCTGCTAGACCAGCCACTGCATGTGCTGGCAGAGAGGAAACGTCTTGCACATCTTTGTTTTATTTATTTATGAATTTATTCAGAAATACTGTCATCCCTCTATTGAGGGTCATTACAGGGAAGATACAACACACTGTACAAAGTAGGCACATAACTATACACTTCACAATGATAAACCAGGTATACAATTACACGAATTCATCAAAGCTCTGCTATATTCAAACGAAAACACACACCTGAACTCCCAATGCAACTGATAACAATCACAATGCTCCTTATAATAAATCACATAATTGTAAATTAAGTAAATCCTCAAATTCATTAACATAATCGACATTAACTATATTACTCGGCAACCCATTCCTATCTTCGATGACATTAAGGAAGAAATTATAATAGTACGCTTTTGTTTGCGCACAGTAAAGTTGCAGTACTCATGTGTGGTTTGCCTTCTCACTTCGTTTCCCAGGCTGTTGTACATAGCTGTTTCTGTTAATTTCAAACTCGCCTTTGGTTAATTGAAAAAGAAACTTTAATCTATTTTTCAGTCTGTGCTTGTCCAGTGTCTCTAAATTACCGAGCTATATCATTTCTGTGACTGAGTCGATTCGCTTATATGTTGAGAATATAAAGCGAGCCACAAGCCGTTGTATTAATTCAAGTTTACTTGCCAGAACTTATTGGCGGGGATTTGAGACTATGCTGGCATATTCCAATATTCGCGATATAAAAGTTTTAAAAGGAAGAAGTTTTATGTTCATACTTGCACCCTGCAGTTTTTTCCTTATTAAGTACAACTTCTGTGAAGTCCTAGAGCAAACATTATCAATATGTGTATGCCACTTTAGGTTATGCATTATTATGAAACCTAGGTATTCAAAACCATTAACTGTCAACAGGGTATGATTCCCAATGCAATATACAAATGGAATTATTGCTTTTTTTCTAGAAATGTGGGTAATGCTAAATTGTGAATAATTGATTTATATTCCCGAAGCTTCACATCAGGAGTGTAATTCCTTCAGACATTAGGCAATGTTCAACTGATTCTTCCTACCAGTCACTCGCGCATGAATTAAGCAATCATCAGGAAACAGTTTGAGCTTTACATGAGGTATTGCTATATCTGCGATCTCGTTGACATATATCAGAAACAATAAGGGCCCAAGAACTGAGCGCTGCGGAACTCCAGAAAACACTTCTAGCGAGCTAGACATAGAGTTCAATTTTTACGAATTGCTTCCTATCATTTAGGTATGCTTGAATCTGGGGGCATGCAAATATCAAAATTTTCAAATACAAATCGAATACAAATACATTGCTTCAAATACGAATTGAATATTGAATAATGAAGAGGTGTGATTTTTTTCCAATCTTTTACTCAATGATATATTTATAATGGAAACAGTACGATTATTAATATAGTCAGTTATTGCACACAAACATTACAAAAAATGTCACCATCTCTACTTGCCAAAATTAGCATAAGACTGTGATAGTTGAGCTTGTGACTGTGATGTTTTGGGTTCAATTCACATGTTGAACAAACCTTTTGTATCTTTGTTATGTGGTCGCACTTTATTTTAAAAAAACAAACAAAAGCTTTCGTACCTGACATGATGACTAGTGAGCATGAGGCTGCTAGTTTCATTGTGTAACAGTTGTAAAGGGGTTTATTGAACGAGCCAAACAAGCGGGTTGTAGCTCGAACAAGATTGCAGGCGGACCAAGATGAGGGTGTTCAAGCGCTGATCTCGTGCCTTCTTCTCGTGGTGATAGTTTTGCCACTATTATCAATCTCTTTCTTCTTCATTGTACGGTTAACACCTGTGTATTTAAATATAAGCGATAATTGAAGCAGCCTAGGTGTTCACAATTTATGCAGGTTCCCACACTATCAGTTCTGGCTCGAAAGACCCCCATTTTATAGTATTTAAAAAAAATTTCTCCCCTTTGTTCACGGTCAAGCCACTAAGGGAAATAGGAGTACAGTAAAATCTTGGTATAATGAACTTCAGGGGACCGTGGCAATTTGTTTGTTATTTTTAAAGGTCGTTATTGTGAAAGCCCAAACGTTAACCATAAATACTTATTTTCCATTGACCAAAACAACTTAGTATTACTATGGTAATTCCTTGAACTCGTTTTTCATGATAAAAAACAAATGCGCAAGTGAACACCTAAAAATGCACGTTTCCTTAAAGAAGTCTGTGATTTTTTTTTACACATGCAGCACAAAATTTGCTGCATGAAGGCCTCCAGCTCATCCACATTCTCCACTTTCTCCTTAGCGAAAATTGCTTCCGCTTCTTTGTCGCAAGCAAAGATGAACTCATTGTAGTAGCACCGCAGCGCGAACGCCGACTTGCTTTGGGGACGCGATAAGTAATCACCGAAAAGATAAACACGACTGACAGGACCTTCTCAGAGACCACACATACCTTTTTGGTCTCCTAGATCACATGTAGAACTTATGATCTAGATGATATTGTCACGGGGTTGTGACGTGGCCGAAGACAGGAGACTTCGTGTCGGGATTTAACTGTTTATTTGGGCGAACCTGTGCCCGGTAAACGGAAAGTCCAATTACAGCAGCAGTCTTGCACAGATAGCAGTCTCGGACTGATAGCGGGAACGGAGCGTCGGCCTTCGATCAACAACAACTGACAAGCGGCGAAGCGCGTCGGCATTTATACCCTTGCCGTCGAATGTTCTAGCGTTATCGCTGGCGGTGGCGTAGGTTCCAGAACAATCTGTACCGTTCGCACAGTGGGTGTGATCTTATCGAAATGATCTACTACAGTCCGGAACCTTCTCGAAAACTGCAGGCGCGGTTTGCGCTGAGAATCGTGTGGTGTTTTGGGACGATAACGAAAACTTGGAAAATGGAACGTGGCATTGCCCCCCTCTGAAAAAAAGGCATCGTCCCGATGCTTTAACTAAAGTTGAAGGTACAATAATAATGCAAGAAAGTACAATGAATAAATTACGATGAAACAATAATACAAAAAAACACTGTTTCAGTTTGTTAACGCGCATGAAACGGCTTGAGGCGCGCGACATGCACGACTTCAGGTCGCGATCGGCGTCGTTGAGAGTTCGTGATGCCGTCGGGGACAACCTCATAATCAAGTGGGCCGAGACGTCGAACCACCCTGTACGGTCCGAAGTAGCGTCGCAGAAGCTTTTCACTTAGTCCACGTCGGCGTATCGGCGTCCACACCCAAACACGTTCACCGGGCTGGTATTCCACGAAACGTCGTCGAAGGTTGTAACGGTGGCTGTCTGTCGTCTGTTGATTCTTGATACGGAGACGCGCAAGTTGTCGGGCTTCTTCGGCACGTTGAAGGTACTCGCTCACATCGAGGCTTTCTTCGTCGGTGACGTTGGGTAACATGGCATCGAGCGTCGTTGCCGGGCTCCTTCCGTAGACCAATTTGTATGGAGATATCTGCGTCGTCTCCTGCACCGCCGTGTTGTATGCGAAGGTCACATACGGAAGAATGGCGTCCCACGTCTTGTGTTCGACATCGACGTACATTGACAGCATGTCGGCGATCGTCTTGTTAAGCCGCTCGGTGAGGCCGTTGGTCTGTGGGTGGTACGCTGTCGTCCGGCGGTGGTTTGTTTGGCTGTATGCCAAGATCGCTTGAGTTAAGTCGGCAGTGAATGCCGTTCCTCTGTCGGTGATAAGGACCTCCGGAACGCCGTGACGTAGGACGATATTTTCGACGAAGAACTTAGCTACCTCGGATGCACTGCCTTTTGGCAGGGCTTTTGTCTCGGCGTAGCGGGTGAGGTAGTCGGTAGCTACCACGATCCACTTGTTTCCGAAAGCCGACGTCGGGAACGGCCCTAGTAGGTCCATACCAATCTGCTGGAAAGGTCGACAAGGTGGATCAATTGGCTGCAGAAGTCCCGCTGTCCTTGTCGGCGGTGTCTTGCGTCGCTGACAGTCCCGGCATGTCCTCACATAACGAGTGACGTCGGTGGTAAGACGTGGCCAGTAGTACCTTTCTTGTATCCTCGCGAGCGTGCGAGAAACACCGAGGTGCCCTGCCGTCGGATCGTCGTGCAGGGCCTGCAGGAGTTCTGGTCGCAGAGCTGAAGGCACCACAAGGAGGTACTTAGCTCGAAGCGGTGAAAAGTTTTTCTTTTGTAGAAGACCGTTTCGTAGGAAGAACGACGCAAGTGCGCGCTTGAATACCTTCGGGACTTCGGCGGTCCTGCCTTCGAGGTATTCTATTAGGGCCTTAAGTTCCGGGTCGGCCCGCTGTCGTTCAGCGAAGTCGTCTGTAGTTATCGTTCCCAAGAAGTAGTCGTCATCCGGGTCGTCGGGTAGCGGTTGGTCGACAGGCGCACGAGAGAGACAGTCGGCGTCGGAGTGTTTTTTGCCGGACTTGTAAATGACAGTAATGTCATATTCTTGAAGTCTCAGGCTCCATCGTGCGAGAGGTACGGGGATCGATACCCCGCACCTCCACCAGATGTCACGGGGTTGTGACGTGGCCGAAGACAGGAGACTTCGTGTCGGGATTTAACTGTTTATTTGGGCGAACCTGTGCCCGGTAAACGGAAAGTCCAATTACAGCAGCAGTCTTGCACAGATAGCAGTCTCGGACTGATAGCGGCGAACGGAGCGTCGGCCTTCGATCAACAACAACTGACAAGCGGCGAAGCGCGTCGGCATTTATACCCTTGCCGTCGAATGTTCTAGCGTTATCGCTGGCGGTGGCGTAGGTTCCAGAACAATCTGTACCGTTCGCACAGTGGGCGTGATCTTATCGAAATGATCTACTACAGTCCGGAACCTTCTCGAAAACTGCAGGCGCGGTTTGCGCTGAGAATCGTGTGGTGTTTTGGGACGATAACGAAAACTTGGGAAATGGAACGTGGCAATATCATGAGATAAGAAAAAGCCGAAGCATCGTGGCTGTCATCGCCTCTTCCGAAAAAAAGAAAGAGCTAAAAAAGAAAATTCCTCGTGTTTTGTTTTCTGCTCCCTCGCTGTCTCAGGTTTTCCGCACCCATGCTTCCTGCTCCACTACTCCCACTCTGCCCTCTGCCTCGCTGACCTTGCCCTCCCGTGTTGCTCTCACCCCTCACCCCTGCGCTTGTAAACCTGCAGCGTTGGCGTTTCAATAAAAAGAAAGAAAAAAAAGTTGTCCTTTCATTTTTTTTTCGTCCACACGGTCGCACACGTCTTCCGAGAAGCAAGGCGTTCGTTCGCTGTGTCATCTGCTTGGGTACCGCTTTGGTGGTCACGACGGATATCCAAACACAAGTTTGTAGTACTGAGGTGTTGTTAATATAACGTAGAACTAAATTAGTGCTCGTTATTTTAAAAAGTTCGGCATTCTGAAGTACGTAGTAGTACAATTTTACATTGAAACTATTAGCAGTCGGCGCAATATTTTTGAAAAGATTGTCAATCTGAAAAGTTCGTTAAAGTGGTGTTCGTTCTACTGAGATTTTACTGTACTTGGAGCGTTTTTCAACTACACAGCAGTACCCGTTATCTCACCTGCTTCGAATGCCTATCTCGAGGACTGCGCGCTCGCCATTTTCCAATCAAGAATGCTGTGTTGCGCTGATAGCTGCACAATCATGACAGGGCGGGCAGCGATAACGCGAGGTAAGCGTGCGACATAGATTATTTCTGGTGTCTGATGGAAATATGCCCCAAATACGCCTTTTTGTTAACAGTGTTTGTTCGGCGCATTGGCTGCCAACGGCAGTGAAGTGACGTTGGCAAAAGAACGAGATCCCAGCAACTGTGTAATGGGGGTTGATTGCAGGAGACGTTGCCGCGTGAGCGCGATGTGTGTACATTGTATTTTCAAAGGTGCTGTTGGGAACACAGCGGAACTACGCATTAATTCGTCTGTCACCTTACGTGCACCGCCGTTGAACTATATGTGATGACTCCATTGTAACATTACCGAAAGTGCATGGCCCTTTATATGTTTGCTATTTTGCGGAAAAACACTTAAGCTCATTTGCATGACCATATCTGCTACCATGAAATCATTCTGGAACTAGGAAGCGAGTGTACATGCTGAAGTCGCGGCACAGCTGACCGACGACTCGTCAGGCTTCGACATGTGCTTGTACATTTGTATGGTAATCTATAAGCAAAAACTGGCAGGCCTATATATAAAACACGTTGCCATCGTACATAAAGTTGAGCACACCCCTAGCTTGTTGCGTGCAGTGCATCGCCTACTAAGCTCACTCCATCAGTGCCACGCCCTGTAACATATGCATGTGCATTTTCCCTTGTATAGAGATATTTTTTTGTTCTTTCGGCTCGCTCAGCACGCGACCGAGACTATTTTGTCGAGCCAATGCGGTGGCGGCGAGTTGCCTTCATTTCTATGAACGATATGCACTTGCGGTTCCGCACACAAGGGCGCAGCAGCGACGGCGTGGTTGGCACGCTTACATGAACCATAACAGCTCTAAGCTGCTAAACCACACGTACTGCCGTGCAAACGGTACATGATTTAGATTGATTGAGATACTTATTGTTGGTCAATATATTGTGATGACATGATGCCGCAATCGTCGGTAGCCATCATCACGCTCCCATGAATTTCCATGCAGGCATCACAATCGCGCTGAAGTCATAGTAATCACTGCATGACCTACTGAGGATCTTATCGCAATTACGCAAAATGTTAAGTTCTTCACGATGACATATGTAAACGAATATTGGTGAACATCGAGGAATATATGACTTAGTTCGAAGATTCGAGAGAAAGCAAACAATCTGCCACAGTCTTTTCTTGCCTTTTCTTTTTTTCCTTCTTCGCATGCAGCATTGAGAGGTGCCGCCGCGGGATTGGGCATGGTGCTGAGAGCATATTCGGAGCGAGTTATGTTCGAATTAACCGTCGCAAGTGCTTGTGCGTTCGAATTACAGGGCGTTTTCGCCCATTGGAATACACATAGCTTTGACGGGACCTCAGTGTGAGTTCGAATTACCCGAAAGTTCAAATTAATGAGGTTCAATCGAGTTTATTTTCCGTGGGTCGCGTGGTCCCGTAGCGGTACATCGGGCCATGGCGGTTTCCTTCTTTGCATGATTATAGGTGTGCGCCCATCTGAGCATACATTGCCACAAACTGTTATAATCGATATAACAAAATAATTATGGCTCCCCTTCAACTTCGTTATAACGAGGTTTGAGTGTAGTAAGATATCCACTCCACATAACGCTGCAAAAAGGGATGGGTATTTCATCAGGCTCGCATGCTTTTTTAAAATCAAGGCTCTTTAATACTCCCTCTAGACTGATCATAATATTACCCTTCGGTTCAGATAAGTGTCTCAGTGTCACATCTTTTGTCTCAGTGTCACGTCGGCGTCTTGTAAAAACTGACTGAAAGAAACTCTTAAGACTATCTGTAATATTAACATTCTGCATCATGATTTCATTTCTACGTTTGAGTTGGTCATATCTCGCCTATCAAACATATAAAGCCAGAACTTGTTGGGCAAGTGTTTATTGAAAGAACTCAATTGGTGACCAAAAAAGCGCGCTTAGATTCTAACAAGTCTTTCTTCAGTTCCTTTTGTACAGGTTTTATTTCCACAAAGCCATGGTTTCTTTTTCGCCACAGCCTCATAAACTTTTGCTTCTTATGAATAATGTATCGTGTTATCTACGTATTTCACTTTTTAGTATTCTTTACTCTACTAGGAATGAGTTTGTCGATGCACTATTTAATACTAACTTTAAAACGTTGCCACAATTTTTCAACTGTCTCGTGCTCCAATACGTGCTCAAAATATTTCAATAAGTACCCCAACATGTCAAGAAAGGAAGTGTCATCTGCGTGTGCATAATCCAGTGGCCATCGCTGGCGCACTCACTTTACTTGCGTGGTCTTATATCTCTTCGCAACAATTGAGCTTCATTACATTGCATGCTAATGGGCCTTGGTCAGAACCATAAAAAAATTAATTCAGGTGAACGGTCGAGAAACACTCAATGAAATAGTAACAGAGACCAACCTATGATCAGAAATATCCTCATCAACACATATAATTGCACATTTTGTTTGAAAGGAACACCAGGTCTAATGCTGACCGAGACAAAGATGTTGTCCTTGTAAGTTCGCGCAGTATTTGTGTTACGTTATGAGCGAATATAATTTCTAACATCTTTTTATCACTATCAATTTTGACCTAACCAGGCAAAAAATCTTCCCAATTAATATGGGGTAGATTAAAGTCTCCACTCCAGTAAGAATTAGCTTGGTGTTCTCTTTTACGTGGGCACAGAGAAAGTTATTCAATTCATCAAGATACAGTAGTCTGATGCTGTGGGGGGTGGTCTATACACGGCACCAAGAAGTGTGTTGAAAAGGCTTATTTTTACACCACACTGTTTCTGGTTCATTGCTTTGAATTCGCGAGGCCACAATAGAGTTTTTTTTACTACATGGCAACCCCACCTCCTCATGAGACCCTATCAGATCTAAAGATTTTGTAGCCTTCTGGCACAATGCAGTTATCAGGGACACAACTGTGTAGGGACGTTTCAGTTATGGTCACCACATAAGAACTTTGTGATAGCAAAATATATTCAAGTTCAGTTAGTTACTTTATTAAGGATGCTTGGGCAATAATTAAAAGAAGCCAGATCTATGTCTGTGGTAAAGAAAAGGGCATTCAGAACAGGTTAGATGACGTGCTCTCGTTTCTTGTACTGCACCTTACGGCATCGGCAGCCTCAAGAGCATTTCTCTGTTTCTTTTTATCTGCAAGATTTTTATACAGGTATCGTTTTTCTCGAGTGACATCTCAGCCGCATATATCATGCATATATCACTGTTTATTTTAATCTTATCATGCACCAACTTGACCTGTGCACCATTAGCCCTCTCTGAAACTGCACTTTTATATAGCTTGTGTCTTATTTCAACCGTGTGTCAGGCATAGTCGTGGCTAATGGTTATATCAGTTCTTTTCAGTTTTGGCAGTTTTGAAGGACACTTACTGTCTAGCACTAATCATAGAACTTCATAATTATGGGCCTATCTTTCCAAGGTTTTTTCTTACCGAGTTGATGGATTCTTTCAATCGTTTGGATTTCTACACCAAGAATTTCTTTAAAGACTGTAAAGAGCACAACTTTCTTCCACTCAGCAGCTGAAGCTCCGAAGCTCCCTTGCTTTCGGGAACTCCAAAAACCAGAAGATAATTGCATCGATTGCAGTTTTCATCAGCTGTAAGTTTAGCATCTTGTTCCTGCACTATATGCTCCAGGTTCTCAATTCGTTCATTCATTTCCTGTATTACCGTAAGAAAGCCACTTAAAGTCCTAGCGTTCAATTCACTAATTTCTTCCTCAACTGCATCCATTTTACGGTCTGAGGCCGCTTGGTTATCCAGAATAGCTTGTAGCATTTAAGTATTAGTAGGCCCAGGGTTTCGCTCTACATCGACCGACAGCAGGATCAAAATTGTTGTGCAGCAGTGCCAAAGAATACTGAAACATTGGCCAGCGCATGGCACTAGTAACAAAAATGAATCACCACTTCTATAACAAAAGACATTTGTAAAGTTACCAATCTGCATAGGTGCAATCAAAGTCTTAGGCATGATGTTCGTCGGAAGCGTGCCGTGCCCTCTGAAGAATCTGCAGTCGTGCTGGTCCGTTAGTAGATCCGCCGCCAATGACGTAATGCGCAGTGACTGTGTATTCATCGGTAGATAGATCTCAGTATTGTTTTGCTCTCCGTCGGGTAGTAGAACGATGGCAGTTTTGAGGTATCAAGCATGAAAAGCATGAAAATACGTGAAAAGGTGGGGGGGAATTGCTCAAGCAGCAGCTGTGAACTTTGATTTTACGGGAGCAGTGGCCATCGCTGGCGCACGCGCTATTTTGCTATCTTGGCAGCCGTCAGTGGGTGGCTCTCAATACCCTTCTACATGCTGCGCTCTGAACATGAAGAGATTGTTCAAAAGGTGTCCCTGAAGTAGCCATATGCTCTTTCACCAGCGTTTTGTGTAGAGTTGCATGAGATCGGATCCAAAAAAGTTAGCTGCCAGCCTCACTTTGTGTAACATTACAGTTTGTTGTTACGTATTGCATTCATTGCTTCACTCTTGTGGTAAAACTTTGACTTTTTTTTTTTTACTTTCCTACATTTCTAGAAAGCTAGACAGCAATGACACAGTGAAAATATTTTTGTATTGAAGGTTCCCCTGTATGTGGCAGAGAATGGACGACTGCTTGGCACCTTGACCAGCCACACAAGTTCCATTCTGTGCGTCAACGTCGCCCATTGTCCCGACAACCTGGCGCTGACCGGGAGCTGTGATAAGAAGTGTGTATACGATGGGATCACCAGAACCAATTCTTGCTTTGTCTTGTGGCCTTTAGCAATGTGAATTTGTAGCACAACCCACATGATGTCTGCAACTCCTTCAGTGGCCTAGAAAGAAAGAAGGCAGCTGTTTCATGATAAAAAAAAAAAGACAAGCCTTATTAGTTGTGAGTGTCAAGAAACCATTAGTATATGATGCCCGTGCAATATTTTTATAAATGCAATTAGAAAATGTTGCTGAGCTGTACTCAAGGTTTTGGTTGACTTGCGCGCCAATTCCACTGCGTGGTGCAGGGAGTTTGCAATCACGTGGGAAAACAGCTGAACAATTACTTGCTCTCTTCCTCGTGATGTTGTTACGATGTTAACAACTGTGCAGTGAGAAAGCCCAACTGGGCAGAAAGTGTGCATGACAGATATTGGCCAACTGATTTGATGGCATGCCAGTGGGCTGTCCGAGCGATGGCAGCCTGGCTAGCACAGTGATTCTAGCAGAACTAGAATCATTGTGCTAGCCCGAGTCACAATTTATTTGATTGGAATACCATCCCCTTTGTTTAAATTAATATCAAACATAACAAACTAATTTATGGTGGTGCTGCTACTTTTTTTATAAGGGTGTTTATGTTAAAACTATAACTGGACCACTGGGCTGTGGGCATTCACACAAGTTTGCATTGCCTGTTGTCACATGTTCATTTTATGAGATGATATTGTTCAGCTGCAAAATCCTCGCTTGTACCGCCTTTCCTTATGTTCTGCCCTGGTGCAGTGCACGCATTTTCGACCTGCGCACACTACAGTGTGAGGTGCGCATCAATGCACACGGACTGGGTGTCACTCAAGTGCAAATGGATGAACACAGTCTGGTGACCGGTGGTCAAGACGGCCTCGTCTGTGTGTGGGACCTACGCACTAAGGCAAAGCTCTGGGAAATGTTCTGCAGGCAAGATGCCTTCCACTTTTCTTATGCTGTTTAGCTGCTGTAAATGTTGAGTTCATAAATTTAGAGAATTTTTCACTGGTAGCTGGGCACCTTGGGCCAGCTGTTGTTCTGTGGTACTGATATTAAGAGTTAACTTATCTTTAGTATTGTTGCTGCTTCAACTGCCAGGGTATGTACAACTTTTCTGGCGTCCCTGCTAGCTCACCTGTACCTTAATTTAACACAGGCGGTGTATTATGAGCATGCAGTTAATATCAAATCTAGGTTCATTAGGTTCTCTCTTTCAGCTAAGGTTAGTGAGAAGTGCATAAAATGATAGCAACGAAGAAAAGGAAGATTTCTCGAAGTTCCTGGTGCATGCGTCTTTTTTTTTCTTACGGGTTTTTTCACTGCTCTAATAAACAACGATATATTGTAAATGGTCTTCGACTATCATGATTTCTAAAACTATGGTGCTGAAAACCCATCTCAATCAAGAAAACCTGGCCACAGGAAACCTTCGAAGAGGCTGCGATTATGAAGGTTGACGCAGCTACGTTTTTTGAAGTCGAGTTCCAGTGTATACTACGACTGCCAGCCCGCGTGGCAGCAAGGAGGCCTACTCTTTACAAGCTCTCTCAATACTTTCTCAAGCCTCTTGAAGCATCGATCGCCAAAAGATGAAGCGGAGGCTGCTGAGTGCACTGCAGGCCTGCATGACGAAACTCATCAACGACCTCACCCTACTAATGGCATCTGCAGCCATCACTATCGTTGAGCTGCAGGACAACTTGAATGTTTTCACTGTAGAAAAAAAGTAATTTAATAAAGGATAGGGGCTCATGAAGAAAAGAAGAAGACAATGAAGTTCGAATGGGCCTTCTGTGTTTGAGTCAGTCTCTCGAGTTTTCGATATTTTGGCGCCGAAAACCCCGTGTGGACACATTTTACTCTTTTCGCATGCATCGAGGGGCTCGCCGCTCTGCTGCTACTGGTGAGGAACTGTAAACGCCGAGGCGGAAATTGACTTTCGTGCAAGTCAGCGATGTGATCACGCCTAACTTCAACGAATGGATCGACTGAAGACCAAGCGAGTGCAGAACAACAAAATCATTCAAGAAGTCAGTCAACACGCCCGATGTTGTCATTTCCAAACTCAAATGTATGCGGGATCGTATTTCTTCAAGTAATGGCAGGCTATAAAAGGTCAATGACGAGATCAAGAAACACCGGATGATGTTGGAAGTTGGATCTGCAGCTGCTACCCAGTACAACGACAAGGCAATTACTATGCTTGCCTTTAACTAATTAGATAGAGGCACTGGAACGAGCCGAGAGAGATTGTAGTACTCCTTCACAAACGTCACCTGTGCAGCCTAACGTTACAGATAACTACTCTTGCATCGTTTTTCGCGACCTAGTCTTCACAAGCTACAAATGCCAATGTTCAAGGGTGAGATAAATCAGTGGACTGGATTCTGGGAACAGTTCGAACAGACATTTCACCTAAATAATGCCCTCTCGTCTTCAATAAATATTCACCTGCAGTGATATCTCGCCGGAGAAGCTGTAGAGGCCAAGCAGGCCTTTCAACCTCTGAGTCTTGTTACAATGACGCTATCGATATCCTCAAGGAACACTTTGGTGACAGAAACCAAATCGAGCAGCATCACTTAAGCGCTCTAAGGAACTTTACCCACGTTAAGCAAGGCACTGACATGCGAGGTTTGAGACATTTGTACGATGCTACGCAACTGCACATCCATTGCCTGAATTCTCTCAACGTGCCTACGCTAAGCTTCTCCACTATGCTTATCGGCATACTGCAAAAGGCTCTACCATACAACATGTTTCTTGCGTTTACTAGAGAGCAACGAGCTAAAGCACCGAGGAGTGACTCATCAGATGGCGCTGAAGATTTGTCTGAGTCAGCTTCAGCAGCAGCTTCTGCAGAAGCCAAGTTGAGAGTACTACTGGCATTCATTTCGGTGGAGTTGGAAAGTCGTGAACAATGCATAGCGTCAAGTGAAAAATGTTGTGAACGCCCTGAAATGACAGTAAGAGGTGCCGCAGCTTCTGCTTTCCATAATTCATTTGTGAAGAAAGTGGACTGCTTCTTTTGTCACTCGAAGAAGCATGCCACGTGTGCTTGTGACAACGAATCCCGTTCTTTGGACAGAGTGTCGAGAGCGTCTATTGAAACTTTGTTGAAATCAGTAAAGATGAATAAATTGCCAGCACTTCTGGATAGAACTGTATTGGAGGTTGGAATATTGTCAGAACAGCACTTTAGTGAATTTACTGCTGCACTTCACCAAAATTTCATTACTGAAAAACTAGCAACGTGTTCTATTTTGAAGTACGTATTCTGGGGCAAAGTCACAATATAATTGTAAGGCTTGTCATTGTGAAGGGCTTCAGATTAACTTTGGCAATGTGTGATTCTTTATTGTGCATCAAAATCCAAATGCGTAAATGCTTTTTGTATTTTTCCCCCATCGAAACCTGTACGCTGTGGCTGAAAACTGAAATAAACTTTGATAAAACTGCTGCTTGGGCAGGTTGGTTCATGATTAAGATAGATTTACCAGCGCAAAAAAAGGTGGAATGCACCAGTATTTAGATTCGTAGATGATTATCTGGTACTGTTCGATGCAGATCATACACAATTTGAACCATTGCTTAATGGTGTGCTGACCATTTTTCATGAATGTCTAGCGCCTCTTGTTGTGACGTGTGAATGCCACAAGATTCATGTATCCGCTTTTTTGGACCTCAAGCTAAAATGGAGCCCAAACATGTCTGGTGGTCGTATGAACCACGCAGAAGAAAACTTTTGTTGCCATTTGACTCGGTGCACCCCAAACTTGTGAAGAGGGCATTGCTGATAGCCTGTTTCACAAACGCCTTACGTAAGTTGTGCGAGCACTCTATCGGCACAAGCTTTCTCAAGCAAACAGAGCGCCTGGCTTTGGCAGGGTACCCTTCCCACGTGCGATCAGCCATTGCGAAAAGCATGCTCATAGGCGTGAAAGGTGCTGACCAGATCAAAGGAAGAGGACTCAAAGGAAGAGGACTGTGGTGGTGCCGTACATGCACAGGTTGTTACACAACCTGAAAATGATAGCCCAGGGTTGCGACATCAGGGTGGCATTTTCAGCACCTGAAAAGCACTCTAGGTTGTGCCGATCAGTGAACGCTCCCCCTGAGAACAAGGACATGTGCAAAACTAAGCACCGCCATCCTTTTGTGTCGTGCGAGCAAGGAGATGTGTACTCCACGCCACTCTCTTGTGGCAAGTACTGTGTTTAACAAATGGGCAGGTGCCTTAATTTCCGCCTTCGAGAGCACCAGCAGAACCTGTCAGCGGTCGCTTGCAGCCATTTAGTGATGCACTGCCGAGACTGTGGCTGCTCCCCGCATTTTGAAGGTCCAGGCACGGCGCATTTTGTCCTAGCCAGGCATGGCGAACAAATTGTTGGAGATATTTTATAGGCAGCCAAAATTCAGAGGTTGGGGGACATATGTGTGAACAGGCCTTCCATTTCCCTCTCAAATAAGAAAATAAGCTACCTATGGCACATGCCTTTTCAATAGTTTCAATCTGTGTTTTACACTGTTCTTATACTTCATTTTAGTCTTTAACATTATAGATCTTTTTATCTTTCATGGGTGGTAGCCTAGGCTTCTCTGGATTTAATGTGTTTGCCCCAAATGATTTTACGATCATTATATATTTTTTTCACTTCTTTTATATCGGGGGCGTACTTTGTGGCGTACAAAATTCAGACTGCGCTTCACCTTCGGTTGTTTGTCTTGGCAAGCAGTTGTCACGTGGTTTTCATCGTTTGTTTTCTGCATGCTATCTTTCTGTTGTTTCGATGTGAGCCTACAAAAAGGCCCTGGATTTGAATTGATAAATCAGTTTTGAGTTCAGCATTGTGTGTGTGTGTGTCCTTCCTGAATGTTCCGTCTTTTTTTTTTTGCACTGGTAAATCCATCTTGAAAATTGAGCCTGTGTTCTTGAGCTTCACAGCATGACACCTCACCTTCTAATCTACCAGGGCTTGTGAAAAGTAGAAACAAAATTTAAAGAAAATAAAAACTGTATAAGCTGCCATCGATAACACAGTGTGTTGAGGCTATTACTATGTATTTCATAGCATCATGTGAAAGTAATAATAGTGAATATATTCATCAAATAATGCTTATAAAAGTAATTGCTACGCTAAAGTCTTCAGAGAAATGTGTTGCTTGCTGTCAATGCTGCAGAATAGCATTTGTATCCAGTCAAGTTATGTGCAAGCAATAACTGAACTTCTGTAGATCCTATTAGCCCCAGACGGATGGATGGATGGATGCTATGAGCCTCCCCTTTATAATGGGCTGAGAAGTTGGTATGGCACCACCTAGTAGGAGGTTCGGGTGTGACGTCATGACGAGCACTCTCTGATGCCCACTATTACAATTCTAGTACCGCCATTGCATGCCTACAAAACAGACACTTACTTCGTACACTGTTTACATTTGCTTTTAACTTGTCTGAAGCTACAGATGAATGACGAAAACAGCGATAATGTTCCTGGTAAAACAATGAAGAAAAGTTTACTTTTGCATCGGCCAACAGAGCCTGCGCTCGGTCGTATGAAAACTGAAATCAGGTTTGTGTCGCGCTGCTAATGATAGTTTTCATTCCTGGCCTCGGCAGTCGCAACTGGACAAGAACACGTTTCTGCTCAGATACAGCAAAATTATTGCTGCATAATCATGTGGGTTTAACTTGCAAGACATTCTATTTGCCTCGTTAGGTTACACGTGACTTCAAGAGATGAGGGTTAGCCTTTTATTGGTACTTGAGGCGTTTTGCCCGTATCTACAGACAACGTTCTTGCTGCTGTGCCAAGCACCACACACGTGTTCCATATCGAGTCTCGCCAAATACCTCGAATGTGCTCAGACTAGAATACTGGCACAACTGTTGTGTCAGTTTTTCTCGCAGACTTTCTCACTCATTATGTTCTCTAGTTTTTTTCTGGCCATAATTTTGGTGCTGCGTTTCACCAAAATTATTAAAGTCAGGTGTAGTTGATGCTGAGTGCGGAAACCCTTAATGCTGCCAGATTTGTCTTCATGCAGCATCGTAGCTGCTGTACACTCTTAAGTACTAGTACTTTTGATGGTTACCACATAAATTGTATTTCCTTTCAGTTAATTACCATGATGTCATCAACCAGTAAGTAGACATGATTTGTCAGACCAGTTGTTGCCTCAATGAGGCGGAGAATGTTTAATTATTATGGGGGCCACGTCGCTAGCTGAGTACACCATCAAAAAAGTTCATTTGTTAACGTAATGTGGCAATAGGTTGGACCAGCATTTCACGCAAAGTGGAGTTTACGACTACATAACCCCCGGTGACTGCTGAAAATAAATCCGTGCATAGGGTCTGAGTAAATGTATAGTACTGTCTACTCTTAAAGGGAACACTACAATGAGCATTGTTGATATTACTGGTGCTCTAACAGCAAGCGCATAAGTAAACAATGTTCATGCATGGCACTAGTCTATCAAAGGAAGTCAAAACTGTCAATCAGCGGTAGTCTTATGCAAATTTTAGCCACTATATCTTGCGAAAGAATGAAATCCAAACATACCGTGCACATATGTGTTTCCTTTAACAATGGACCTGTCTGTACATCTCATCATTTCTGAAATCGTCTGTGCAGTCATAATATTTTTTGTCTAATTTTCCGAATATGTCAGTGATTGTTTTTGACAGAGATGTGCAGTCTCCTGTTGGAGAAACTGCCATTTGGTGAAACCACCTAGCTCTATTGCAGAGGCAGATGCAAAACTTTAATTGTAAACTGCAACCAATTAGTAACGTCTGAATATTATTTGGAGTACTTTATCAAGCATGTTTTAACCCTGAAGCCTGTGCCTAGCTGTATTGAAGTTAGAACCACTTAGAATATTTTCGTACACCAATTTTTTTAAGTATGCATTGAAAACAACATATGTCTTGCTGTTCTGCTTAACAATTATCACAGTGAGTCTCCTGTTTGGATGGTAATTTGCCTATCCTAAGCCTTTCTCAGCTCAAATAACTTTCACTAGTTATGGAACCTATCAAGTGCGACCTTGAAAGATTGGCATCACCGAAATTGTGGAGTTATCACTACCGTATCGCTTAAAAGCAGGCGAATACCGGGTGCAGAAAAGGGCAGTGGAGCAGCCGAGTCCTTGCCGTGAAGTCACATCTTCGACAGCAGTTATGCCAGTGTTCACTTTTAGGGATAATAGGTAGCGAAACTGAATGTAGCACACACCACTGCAATATTCATCAGCGCCCTTGTGATCAATAAATGAATAAATTGGCTCATGACTCAATCTAAAAACTGAGCAACAAGTTTACATGTAAGATTTAAATGAGTACTGACACCTTTTTTTGAAGGCAAGTTTGTTCTGCCATAAAAATCTCCTGTATACAGAGATTGCTCTGAGGAAGTGTGAATCTCAGCAAATGTGGATATCTTATTTTGATGTTAAAGTAAAATTTTTCTTGGTGATCCTATTGACATCAACACTAGCTTGACGTCAGGCTACAGTACTAATTTCGATGACTTCACACAGCAGTCTGGCAAGTTGGGATGACGTCAGACACCAAAAAACAATAAATGGCAGCCTGACTGCGCGTCGCCTTCTCGGTCGTCTGCTCGCAGCGTGCGGTCGCTATCATCCAGCGAACCTGTGAGGCGAGCGAGCGGAGTTTTAGAGTATTGTGCGTCCTTATGAGTACAGAATATACACTGCTCAGATGACAAGGGAGCGATTTGATCTGAATCTGTCGTCATGGCACTGATATTTTGACCTGTGAAGTCTTGCACTAGTGAAACGGGGGATAGGTGCGTGTTCCACCAATTCCCATCTGATCCGGTGCTGAGACAAGCATGGGTCGACGCCGTGCGCTGCGGCCGGGGTGGACACTGGACGCCGACCAAGCGGAGTTTGCTCTGTTCACTCCACTTCACTGCAAACGCTATTGACATTTAGGACAACTGGAAGATGCCTGCGCAAAATTGATCAATAAACACGGAATTCTTACCATTCGATGTTCCCAATGCGCAAGGCATCTTGCATGGCGTTATCGTTGTCTGGTGCCTCTTTTTCTGATGAGCTTGCAAGCGGGTCGAAAACGAAATGGTTGGCAGGGTTGGCAAGCTCAGCATCTTCTTCTCTGCCGAAGTCGTTACTGTGGTCAGAGTCGCTTGACCAAAGTTCATTCATTGTTGACGGCGCACAAGATGCTACATGTGCGGCGCGCAGCAGACGACAACTGCAGCCACGGGTGCCCAGGGATACGTCATGATAACTTGCGCATGCACATACCAACGCATGGGAGCGCTGCTCACACCACGTCGTGACGTCAGGGTACAGTAGAAACAGAAACTAGCTTTTAAAAACACCTTGTAATTAATTTTTCAGGGCGCACTCACCCTAACCGGTATATTTTCTAGGCTCTTGGGGCCTTGGCCTACCATTTGACGGAAAAAAAACCGATAACCGTAAAATTTCGTGTCAGTACTCCTTTAAAATCAGTTAATGAACCCACTGACAAGTAATTAAGTCAGATAATTGACTAATCATAGAACCAGCAGATCAGTAGACCAATTTGGAATACAGTATATTTGTAGTTTCATTAAAGGTGTGTGTGTTTTTCTTGTGTGCAATTGGATGCTCGCTGGCATTGGAGGGATGTTGGGCAAAGGCATTCAGCATGACCGATCGGTGTCAAGAGTGTTTGAGCGGAAAAAAAGAGAGCACAGTTGAAAGGAGTTGAAGAGAATAAATGTATTGCAACATTGCTTTCTGTGACCTGATGATTGTCGTCAAAATCAGAGCTTAAACCACGGTGGAAATTCGGTCGTGTCAGTTTGTCACCACAGCAGCAACTGCTAGGTGGAATTACGGTTGATGGTGTCATTGGCGACAATGCTGTAGAAGGCAATCACAAGGCACACAGCACCATTAGCAGTATTGTGCGAGGCATCCTATGGTGTGCTTGCCAGCGAGGTCTGATCTCTTTCCACATGCCACAAGGCATATTGCTAGACAAAACCAAATGAGTCGATGAAGTAGTTAGGTCAGGGAAAGCATAAAGGGTCTTATTTGTTGTCTTTAACTGTAGTATACTAGCTTTCTTTGGCCTAATTGTCTGGTCGACTCATTTGATTGTGTCTAAAATATAAACGAGCCCCTCGAAAAAGTTCCTCTTCCTTCAAAGCATGCTGGTGTGTCTAGAAAGTGATACAAAACTTGCCTAAAGACAGATTTAGTTCAGATTATTGATACCATATATGAACTTGTTATGTTGTAATTGTCAGTTTTTTCTGCCTAATGATGTCACCTTGACAGCACATACCATGTTATTGCAAGTCCTAGCCTATTAAATGAGGTTATTGTTCACCCAGAGTTTGTGCACAGCCACTGCCAGCTTTATAAGCATTTTGGCTGCTCTGCCTTTTCTTTTGATGGCTCATCCATACTTGCTTTTACAGGCACCCTGTGAAACATTTGCGAGCCGACCACTCCACCCTCGTCACTGCGCACGTGCCCCACAACCTCTTTCCAGAACCAGAGGACGGCAACATTGTTGTTCACACGAGGTATGCACCTTGTTTGATGTTTCCAGAGCTAGAGTTAATAGCAACATGTAACTTTACAAATGGATTTATGCTGAGGTCGCACAACTCTGGGCTCTTAGGCACAGATAAACTCTCCTGTTTACAGCAGCATTTTGGTGCATGAAGCATAAAAAAAAAAAATAGGAAGAGCTGGCTCAGGTACCACACCCAGCCATATGATACCCTAAATATAAGTGCAACTGAGCATCTTCCACCGGAGTTGATTGATTAAAGAAGCGGGCTTCTGTTAACTCTATTGACAGCATAGAATAATATACCTGATGTTTCAAGAAATGTGTGTCCTAGATCCTTGAATATCAGAAAAATGCAGTATTTGCTGGATGCCTTTGAAATTCTTACTCAAATGTTGCAACATTTTACTTATGGCGGACTTCGTGGAAAAATGGTACTCAAAAATGTCGATGTCTTCTAACGTGCTGAGAACTCCACCCAGTTGGCCAGTAACAGACCCAGTAGCTTCTTGATTAAGAGCGTGGACTTTCAAACCTGGTAGCAGTCTGCAAGAACAAAATGGCATCAGATGCCGACTGCATGTTGGCAGGATACGACTATCACAAAATAGATGGGATGAGCGGAATTACATCTTTGACGCGGTGCAAGGGCGATTACCTTGCTGATGTGCAGCATCTTCACCTCCCATCGTGTCCTGTCAGTCAACTTGTGCCGACTGCATGACTGCAAGATACGACTATCACAAAATAGATGGGATGAGCGGAATTACATCTTTGATGCGGTGCAAGGGCGATTACCTTGCTGATGTGCAGCATCTTCACCTCCCATCGTGTCCTGTCAGTCAACTTGTGCCGACTGCATGACTGCAAGATACGACTATCACAAAATAGATGGGATGAGTGGAATTACATCTTTGACGCGGTGCAAGGGCGATTATCTTGCCGATGTGCAGTATCTTCACCTCCCATCGTGTCCTCTCAGTCAACTTGTGCTTTCATGCACGTTCTTCTGTTTGAGAAACAACTCAGTAGGCCGCACTGCTCACTGCAAATTTGGTGTGATGTCACTACAACTTTTGTTGCCCCTCCTATAGGGCAACATTAGTGCTGAACCCGCTAGTGATGAGCTTCGACTGGGAGAATGAGCGTTTAAGTACACTTTGGAAGTGAATGAAAATATAATAAAAACATTTGCTGTGTTTGACCATTTGAGCAAAGTGTCCTTGCATATAGAGGAAACCCTTAAGAAGTTTGTTATGGCCTCCAAATTTGTTGGCACCACCTCTTTAACTGCCAATAACTCCTATAACTAAAAAGTTAATTATTTAAAAATGTTTAGTTACTGTTCCAAACAATGTCTTCAGTCATCTTAAGATGCCTGCAGTCACAGAAGAAATAATTCTAAAGGCATTGGGCAAATATAGCATTTCTCTGATTTTGGGGATTTGGGACACATTTCTTGAAATAAACCGGTATTTGGAGGGGTGAGAGAGAGGTTTGCTGTACGGGATTTTCGATATAATCTAGCCAGAGTTTACTGACGACCATAGCATTTGGTCAGGTCCTGCAACAGGACAGTGAAAATCATGGTGGCTGCGAAATGATGCACACTTTGCTAGCAGCAACGCAAGCTGGAACAGCTGTGTCTGCTTATTGCCGTCATGAAGCACCACGAAGGAAGCATATCATTTGTATGTGGAACATTAGGGGGCACCAGAGTCACGCCATGCACAAGCATGTAAGTGGGCATGTGAGGATATCTTTTTTTTGTATTTTGCCGGAATCTTTCTTTAAAGGGAAACTCCGGTGCATTTTCAACTATTCTTAGATGATGCTGTTTTGAAATAGTATTGGCAGTCCTGCAGAAGCTAGTGTGTTCCATTTCGTCTAGGCACTCGTCAATAATTTTAAGTCAGCAATAAACAAAAAGTCAAAAAAACTGATACGGGTAGCTGCGCCGACATCCATGATGCAAATCAAATGACGTCACTAGATCTGCTATACCCCGCCACAGCTGGCCACGATGTAAACATAGCTCACGGCCTGTTCTGGAGTGTGAAAAGCAAGTTGGTGATGTCATTCAATGTGGAATCAAGCTGTGCCAGCTCATCTGAACTTACCGGTGACAAGTTCAGCGATGATTGCAGCTACTATCTGAGCACAGAGACAACTCTTTATGATTTCAACGAACCGGCGTGGGCAGCATCTGACGTTTCCCTAATCGATTTCCTTGTTGCTCAATATTGTAAAACCCGACGTCAACGACGACTAACACGCTGTATGCAGCTGACAAAACTGAACGTTGTTCGCGATGTCATCGCCTCGTAGAAAAAAGCGCGCGCTGCATCTGTCTGCTGAAAAAGGGGGGAGGGGGGTTTCGAAAAAGAGTAGACCTTTATGTCACATACACAGGATGGCCCGCGTTTACAAGTGCGATTCCAGAATCGGCTACCAATTTTAAAATTTGTTTTCCAAGAAACTAAATGACTCACAGTTGTATAACTTGGCGCACATCACCCTGGTACCGACGAGAACACATTTTCAAAGTTTTAATGAAATCGCTGAATATCGAAAAAATTCCGGAGTTCTCCTTTAAGCAGGAAAGCTAATAGGTAGAATAATAATAGATGCAAAGTTAGAAACTGTGTAATTAGATGTTTTGGAGACTGATCTGCAACTTTCTCATTGGAATTTTCGACCCAGCCTTGTTGCCTCAAAAGTTTATTCATTAAATGTGGCTAATTTTGCAATTAGGCATAAAACAAAAGATAGTGTGACTTACTCTAGCCAGCGACTGACATGCGTTTGATCACATTGACATAGAGCATGTAGGCATATGTTTTAATTCTGTCGAGACATAGTAGCTGAAGCCCCCTGTATATTGTTACGTGTTATTGGAGCTAGGTGGATCAGAAATGCCGCCCACATCCTCCCACGTGGGGAACTCGAGTAAATGCGTCGCAGAGTGATGGGGGTATCGCGTGAATGTTGTGTAATTAAATTGGGTATGGTTTGGGAATGCTCAATTGTTATTTCGTCTTTATTATTCTTATTTATTGAATGAAGGAGAAGCATTGCCTTCAGCAATCGAGTGGTGGGACGCTGATGTTGGGTTGTGCCTTACTACTGTTTGAAAGTATTGTTGCTTCTATCGCATCTTCTCAAGTCAAGCGAAAGCCGAGTAAAGACGCACTCGACGGAATTCTGAATGCGCGATCCAGTGCCAACATCTACAAGGTGGCCAGTGAACGGTTGTGCAGCGCGAGGTTTTTACTAGCAGACGCTGCTTGCGTCGGCCTTGCAAGGTGAGGGAGAGCGACAGTTGAAACGAGAGGCGAGCATGCGCAGTGGGGTGTCGACACCGCCGCTCAATTTGCGAGTAGGTGCGACTATAAAATGCTCCTCATTTAAAAAGAAGAGAGTCACATCTTATGAGCGGGCATACACGTAGATACATGCCATGCCTCGTATACGTTTATGGGCTGTTTTTTTGTTGCTGTGTGTGATGTCTGAGGAGTGGCACACATTTACTAGGCACACAATGTACGAGGAGCGGCATACAGGTACGAACCCATACCTTGCACATAGTGTTGGCCTCTGCTTGCATGCCTCCAGGTAATGAAACATGCATTCATAGTAAGTTAGTAGTGCCATCTGGCAAGGATAGCAGGAAATGTGAGGAGATTGTATGCTAAAGAAATTTTTCCATGGAACCTGCATTGAAATAATTTCATGTTAAACTTGTGACACAGTAATAATTAAGCACATAGTTGTGGTATTTGTATTGTCAAAAAGTCAATGGGGTTTATTAGAGCTATGTCCAGTGGCACTGCCACACACGTTTTAGCCCAGCGGCTTTGGCTACAGAGCCACAGAAAATGAAATCAACTGTTTTGACGAAAGCTCGTCTGGTCAGGAGTAATCATGATCAAAAAGTGAAAGCAAAATGCCGTCCAAAAAACTTTAGAAATAACACAGACGTTCCGCCTCCCGTGCAGGGGAGATAGCGCCCGAGTTGGCCTGTTCATAGTTGCTTTTACCTTTTGACCAAGAGCCACAGAAAGTTGGCTCCAAATGTTGCTTTCCTTGTTGTGATGAAAGACCAGACTGTTGACAAAAGTTGACATTATTGCCTAATGTTGATTTCTATTTTGCAATTTTATCAGCAGCTTGTACACTCTGAACAGATTGCCTTTAATAGGAGATATTGTGGACATTTCACGAACACTTTTTTTTCGACAATGCCTTCATTGCTCTAGAAAGTCAAAAGTGGTTCTACAACTTATTAAGTTGCAAGGTAGTTTCTGAATGAAGTGAAATTTGTGCTTACAATTTTTCAAGTTTAAAAGTTTGATGGAAGCCCGTTTTTTACCTTCAATTGCTCAAGTGATTGAAGCTGTTTGGTAGAAAATAAAGTGGCCTCAAGAAGCCTTCATTGGGAAATGTAGAATGTATTGGGTAAAACAAAAGCAGGTTTTCCAATTTCTAGAAATATTCAGGAAGGATAAGCAAGGAGCCAGATTAACTAAAAGATGCTACATGTGATCAATTTGTAGTTATGTTCATATACCTTGTTCAATTGAATGGCTTTTGCCATTGCATACTTGTAATGTCACTGACTTATGCATGAGAAATGTTTACCTGCTCTTTCGTTTGCTTGCATATTCAGTAAACATTTTTTCATTTCTTTGCTTTAGGCAGAGGGGGTCCATCCGTATGTACGACTTTTCGGCCAACCAGCAGACTTCAGGAATCCCATCCATTTGTCTGTCGTCATATTCTGAACCAGCTGGTTATAACTACAATGTTCGCTTGGCTGTACCTTATGATGAAATCGTGGATGTCATCTGAGAGTGCTGTTGAATAGTCGCTGTCATGTAAATAAAAGCACATTCATAGGTTTTCATTTTTCTTTGTGTTATCTCTAAAGGCATATTTTTCCAGGTTCTGTTCACTTGTAATAAAGTAAAATATGTTACATTTAAAGAGTTGTTATGAGCAGTGGCTCTTCTGGAAATTAAGGGAGCCTTGCAAGCCTTTTCCAGCATGATCAGGAAATGCTGCCGATTGGTAGTCGAGGCTCATGAGAACATGCCAGCTAAGCGTAATAGTGCAGCATGCAGCCACTTGAATGTACAAATACTTCTCAGTCAGCTAAGCAAGACATAATGATGCCATAAATGGAAATAGCCGAGCCATTGATGCTAAGTGCACTCATTTGAGTGGCTGATTTTAGAGCTGCAGAGTTGCTGCCACGATGTGCCTGCGCTCACCCTGAAAGCAAGCTGCACATTTGAAGAAAAAAGTGAAAGTGCTCAAGGTCATGGCAATGAATGCACGACATTTTGCATTTTTGTCATCCCCCCCTTCGCATAGCGCTCGACAGACTCGCCGGCATGAAAGGAGGTGGAAAAAGTTCAAATCACATGATGAATTTCTGCAATATCGCTTATGCTTGACAGGTCCTGAAAGTTCCTGCGGCAGTCAATTCCTGTGATATTAAACTGCTATAATGAAGCCATTTGATGACTTCTTTGGAAAAGTGTTGCAGCGCTTCTTTAAGCAGACAAATAATTTAAAACGATTATTCTATCTGTATAAGTTTGTGTACCAGTGCTTCCAATACTTCGATAATATGTTCCCTGGTTTCGCGACTGCCTATATTTTAGGATGAACCTGCTTGGTCCCTGCAAATCACCATAGAAATAATGTATTAAAAAGCCGAGTTATACATGATGCACTGTTACGTCGACCCCACATCTTACGATGACTTTCAGATTCCATCAGAAAAATAAAAAAGCACATTTACTGAATCGGCTGAATACATATTCGCGTGTGAAAAATATGACTATGCGTTCCCCTAGGTTGACGTGTTGAAAATTCGAGCAGGAGACAGGATGCCTTAGAATGGAAAATTTATTCCCCTGGAAGTTCATGCGCTTCTATATATGCCTCAATCGCATGCATACGTATCCGGGGTCGTTACTTAGTCAAGCTCTATCCACACAGAGTAGCTTCCGCCAGCCGTAAAGATTTTCACGTTTTCGGTTTGCGGAAACTTTTTCTGATCGACAGACAGCTGATCTGAATTTGTCCCACTCGCAGTTGTGGTGACCCCGCTACTAACTGCAGCGGACGATCACCGCGGGTTCACGCTTAGCGAGCCACAGGGCCGCTACTCCGTTTACTCGCGTGTAGCGCACCGCTCCGCGCGCGCTCAACTAATAAGGCGTTTAGCGCAGCGCGGCAAACAGACAGTGTTCTAATGTAACAGTACACAACACTTTATTGCCTCTGGCGGCACCCCGAACAACAGTACAACGTCCGCTCCCGGGACGCGGGTAGCAAAGGCACCCGCACGCGGACGTTCACAATAAGGGGAAAACCGCGAGCACGTCGCAGCTGGCAATGGCGAGCTTTGACACGCCGGTCGGGAAAAGGTCCCTCGCGGCTATGCTGCGCACTCTCACGGTGGCCACCGGGCCTGGTCGCGAGTGTTAGAGAGAGAGAGAGAGAGAGATTAATGAAAGAGGAAGAGACAAAAAGGACGCTATTTTCTGCCTCCCGTCGCGGGGGCACGGCTCAGCGCCTTTAGGGATCGGGGAAGGGGAAGTAAAGATGATAGGAAGAAGAGAGGAAGGAAAGAAAAAGTGAATGTCATGGCAAGAGAACGTCTTGTCAGTACATTCAGTAGTGCGAGTGAAAAGAGTCCGTCTATAAGGCGGCGAGGTCCGCGCAAGCACAGAACTCGAGGAAGGCTCGAAGGGCTTTCGTCTTCGAGCGCGCGGGAAAAAGTATGTCTTCCATTGTTTCGGCAGGTAGTCCAAGCAGACGATAGCGGCTTACCAGTGCGCAACGCTCAGTGGCCAGGTCAGGGCAGGAGCAAACAATATGCTGCAGCGTTTCGTCATCATCGCACCTTCGGCACGCTGGCGATGAAGAGCGACCCGCGGAATACATGCGTGCCGCAGGCCAGACGCTGCCAGTACGCAGGCGAAGCAACAACCGCCGCTCGCATCTGTCCAGGCCGGTCTCCGGAAGGGATGGTGGAGGTTTGCCGCTTGCCACCCGTGTGTCAGGGTGGGCCGTTGGTAAGAGCTTCCGCAGTCGCTGCCGTGAGTAATCCGACTGGGTTACCGCCTTAGTGACTGGCGTGTCGCAGTGGTGTGCTGCCTTAGCGGCGGCGTCAGCCTCCTCGTTGCCAGCTATTCCAACGTGCGAGGGAAGCCAGTGGAGGGACAGGCGCACACCACTCTCTTTGATGGCGGTCAGTTTTGCGTGCAGCAACGCCACAGTTATGCCTGCTTGGTCTGGTTGGAGCAGCGCTTGTAGGGCTGGTCGGGAGTCGCACAGAATCGCCACAGGCAACTGGGGTAACGTGGCAGCAAGGTGGTCGGCTGCCAAGTGAAGGCCGGCCAATTCAGCTGCAGTGGAGCTGGCGTGAAAGGGAAGTCGGCAGCGGATGGTTGTCCCAGTCGATGGTATGACGCAGGCAGCCGCGGCCGAATGGGGGCTGTCCCGAACGGACCCGTCCGTGAATACCAGGAGCTGCCCCTTAAGTCTTTCATGAAGTTTCGCCACGGCTGCCTGATGGAGCTCGCATGCCGGTGTGCGCCTTTTTCTGAGGTTGTCCAGAGTTAATTGTACGTCCAGAGGCTGCTGGTGTGGTGGAGGGGGTTGGATTGGACTGGGGGGATCGGGGACCAGCTCTTCATAGAGAGCGCAGATCTGTGCCATCCGTGACGCTGGTCGGCTCCGCAGTCTCCGAAGGAGGGCAGCGCCCCCGAGGGCCCTGTGAAGGCGATCCACGTGATGCAGCGCCTGTCGTAGCATCAAGAGTGACAGAGGCCAGGTCTGGGCCTCCGCCAGGGTTGCAGCTATGGGTGACTGACGGGGAAGTCCCATGAAGCGCCGAATTGCCATGCGATGTTGCCGCTCCAGTTGCTCCTTGCGGTGTGGCGCTAGCTGCACCAAGGGCAGTGCATAAGTTTGCGCTGTCGTTGCAGCCCCTTCGTAGAGTCTTAGAGCCAGCCGTGAGGTGCACCCTTGGCCCCTGCTGAGCAGTTTGCTTACGGCAGTCTCGACCCTGGTGGCCTTGAGGACGGCGAGCTTAACGGCTGGTATCCAGGTAAGGCGGTGGTCGATCCTTAGCCCCAGGTACGTCACTGCATCGCTCCACGGGATAGGTCGGTCACCTAGCACAAGCCTTCGGACGGCCCTCCGCGCAGTGGCTCTGGGGTGAACCAGCAGTGCCTCCGTCTTCGTGGGCGAAACGTTCAGTCCGATTGCCTTGAAGAAAGAGACGACGGCATCCAAGGAGCGCTGCAGGGAACGCCTTATGGCCGTGAAGTTTTGCCTAGGCCCCTTAACCCACAGTGCCACATCGTCTGCGTACAAGGAGCACTGCGTGGGGTAACGCTTGTCTGCGGGCATCGCGGTCGGCAGCCCCGCTAGCACCAGGTTGAACAGAAAGGGGCTCAGGACGGAACCTTGTGGAACGCCTGCTGTCACTGGCCGTGGATCGCTGAGCGCGCGTCGTACTCTAACCCGGAGGGTGCGTTTTGCCAGAAAGGCACTGATAAAGGTACGTAGGCAGCTCACGATGCCGAGTGTGTCCAAAGCACTCTCTATCGCTATGTGAGGCAAGCTGTCAAAAGCGCTCTGTACATCCAGCAGGACGAGGAGGGCCACTTCGCCGTTGCGCTTGGCCTCCTCCAAGGTAGAGACGACGTCCGCGATCGAGTCTGCTGTGCATCGGTGGCGTCGGAAGCCCGTCTGCTGTTCTGGTAGGAAATCCTTTGCCCCCGCAATCCAATTTAGGCGTGCCAGTGCTATGGCTTCCATGAGCTTGCAGGCAGCAGAGGTGAGAGAAACGGGTCTGTAGGACGTAATGGCGGCACAAGGGCGGCGAGGTTTCCGGATCGGCACCACAACAGCGGTCAGCCAGGCTTCAGGTAGGTTGCCGCTCTGCCATATTTCATTAAAAGTCCTCAACAGGTGTCGTCGTGAGGCCATATCCAGGTTGCGCAGCATCTGGTATGTGATGCCGTCGGCACCAGGGGAACTGCGGCGCTTGGTTCTGGCTAGAGCAACGTTCAGTTCGTGTTCGAAAATAGGGTCCTGACACAGAGATGCGATCTGGCTGGCCGTCCAGGCAGGGTGATGACCTTGCGGTGGCTTGGGAGCAGGCGTGGCGATGAGGGCTGAAGGATTGGCTGGTGGGAGTTCTGTGAAGCGATCGGCCAGTCGCTCTGCCAGTTCTTTTTCACTAATGCCTAAGTAGATGGCCACCGCAATGACGGGTTGCCGCACCACTGGTCCAGTGACGAGGGATCGTAGAAGTCGCCATGCTTTTGCGCCACCTCTTGCCTGACTCAGGGAGAGGCAGATGCCTTGCCAGCTTTGCCGCCTGCGACGGTTGGCATGTCGCCGACATACCGCATCCACACGATTGAAGAGTGTACGTTGAGCTGGGTCATGGGATTTTAGGTACCTTCTCTCAGCCCTGCGCCTCGCAGCCCGTAAGTTCAAGTGATGGAGGTCTGGCACAGGGTGGTGCTCTGGCACCCTGGTCTGGATAGTTGCCGCCTGCGCTGCCACTGCTACCAGATTCAGGAAATCCTGATCCTCTGGGACGTCTCGAAGCTGCCTTCGAAAAGCCCGCCAATCGATCGTACTACACAGCCTCCTCCTTGGGATCTTTCCGCCCACAGGTGAGATGACGATCGGCAGGTGGTCTGAACCCCAGGAGTCAGGCTCCACTGCCCAATCGTACCGGTCCCCTTCACTGGCCAAGGTGACGTCAATGGCGGAGCATGACGGTCGTGCTGTTCTGCGGACGAAAGTGAAGGATCCGGTGTTCAAAACTTGTAGGCCCAGTTGATGGATAACGTCCACCAGATCCCTTCCTCGAGAGGAGCAGGTGCTACTCCCCCACATGGTGTGATGAGCATTCATGTCCCCACATATGAGGTAGTCTCTTCCGAATTTAGCCGTGAGCTGTAAAAGCATGGAGGCGTCCCACCGCTGTCCAGGTCGCACATACACAGAGGCCACTGTCGTGTCCACACCGCGAAGCCGCACCGTCACGGCACAACACTCAAGAGCCCCTCCAGTGACATCAGCCACGTTTATGTGCACATGTGGTAGTTCTCGTCGCACGTACACTGCACAACGTGGTCGACCCTGGGGATGTGCACTCGCTATGCACGGCGCGTCCTGGCACGTGTCTAGAGTACACGACGTGATACTTTGGTAACCGATGTATCCGGGAAGTCGCAAGTCGGTCGCTGCTACGTACACTTCCTGCAAAGCAAGCACATCATACTCGCTCTGCAGGAGATGTGAGGAGAGGTCTGCATGCCGCCGCCGCAACGAGTGAGCGTTCCATTGAAGCACACACGGGCGGCGGCGGCGGTGGTTCTCTGCAGCATGCGGATGAGTGTCAGCCATGGTGGCTGCTATGAGGGTGCGCGCCACCTGCCTGAAGGCAGATGGAGCGCAGCTGGTTTTCAGGAGGCAGCAGGTCCGCAACTGCTCTTAACAGGAGCCTCAGGTTTGCATTTTCCTGGTCCACACGAGGCTGGGAAGGTACCTTCGCGGGTGGACGAGTCGTGGTAGAGTCTGGGTGCTTGAGACCAGCCGAAGGGCCCCGTTGTTGTACGCCTGTCTGGCCTGGATGGGTCGAGCTGACCGTCATCTTGGATGGTGATCCCACTGCGGCAGCATAGCTCTTGCCCGTGGTCTGCTTCAGCTGAGGACTATCAGTTACACTAGGGCTTGCCCGCAAGACTGCTTGAGCCTCGCGGTGAGGCAGGTAGGTGGGAGCTGATGCCTTGATGGTGGCCAGGCGCCGCTCTCTTTGCCAGAGCTGACAGTCTGCGGAATCAGCTGAATGTGGCCTGCCGCAGTGCAGGCATCTTAATTTGTTGGTGCAGTTGGCGTCTTTCCCATGGTGGCCACCACATCGCAGGCACCGCTCTGGTCCTCGGCAAGTGACGGCGATATGCCCATAGCGTCCGCACCGCCGGCACTGAAGCGGGCGAGGTCGGGATGGCCTCACTTCGAACACCATGCGAAAAAGGCGGACCCGGGTGGGAGGCACGGGAGAGGCGAACCGCAAGACTAGTGATGTCCCTTGTCGCCTGGCTGCAATCACCGGCACATCGGACGACACGGCGGCCAGGAGGGCTTCGTCGGTATAGTCGCCATCGACGCCTTGCACCACGCCACTGCTTTGTGAACGGTCAGCAGGGAGGCGGGCAGTCACGGGTATTCCTGCGAGCTCCGATGTTGCTAGTAGGCGATTCATCCATTCTGGTGTAGATGCGTCTGCTGCCACGATGTTCTTTTTCGTGTTTACTCTCACCTCCTTGACTCCGGGCAGCGCAGAGAGAGCTTGCGCAATGGCAAGACGAGAGGTGCGGTGAAAGGAGGCGCTGGCGTTTGCTGGTCGAAAAAGAATAGTGCCCGAGTCTAGCGACGATGAAGCAGAAGCCGGCATGGTGTGTTCAGTGGCGCGTACCCCTGCAGGAGCGGTCTGAGTCGCAGTGGGCGCATTAGAAGTCCCTGGAGCAACGTGGGCAAGCATAGCCGTCGATTCAGTGGCGGGACGAGGACCAGTGTGGGCAGCGGGTCCTTGAGATGTCGAGGCTCGCTGTCGGCGCTTCTTAGACTTGGAGAGGACGGTCTGAAACTCAGACTGACTGATTTCGTCAGTTGCGTGTGTGACGGCGTCTTCGTGGGCAACCGCATCATTTGACGTTGGGGTAAGACACGCAACTGTGGCACGTTCAGGCGCTACTGCGTGCATCTTCCGCGAGCCACCCTCATCGTCGCTGCCCGACTCGCTAGGACGCGAGCGCTTACGCGTTGACGTAGTATCCATGTCTGCAATATCAGGTTCCTCGTCTAACGGCAGTGGTACGTTCTGCGGAACGGTGACGTTCACGCACAGAATTGACCCGGCATCTTCGAGTTGGGCTGTATGATGCGCCGCTACAGCGATCGAAGATGCTGTGGTGCTAGTGGTAGGGCTGGAGGCCGCCGAGGACGTCAGGCCCCTTGCAGTTGTCTCGACGTCGGCAGCAAGCACCGGTAGGCGAAGTGATGTCGGTTTCTCGCTGACGACTCTGCACAGTTTCTGTGCCTGTTCATGATGCAACCGCACCGCTTTGGCACTGGAGATGAGGTTCCACAGCACGCGGGTGCACGCGACGCTCGCTGAGCGTCTGTGTGACGATGTGGGAACCAGGGAACGCGACGGGCGTTCCAATGGCGTAGCCGAGAATGGAGGGGACTGCTCTGCCATGGTAGTCGGGATGACAGCTGCCCCAGCGACGCGCAGGAGCAGAGGACGCTGTCACAGGGCTCAGGTCACCGAAAGCGGTGGCAGGGATCCAAGGGCATAATCTGTAAAGATTACTCTCCTTGACAAGACTCGAACGGGTATGAGAGTCCAGGAACGCGAGGAGCACTGCGCGGAACGCGGTCGCGTCTCTCGCGGGCTGACGCGGTAGCGTCTCTCGCAGAATCGGGAGCACCGGGCAACACGTCTGCTCTCTGTGAACGCTCGAGAGAGACTCCCGAGTGTTAGGGCAAACCTCGTACGCGTAGGCCTACGGCAAGTGCGGCTCGTTGTGGTACGACCACTTCCAAGCACTAGGCACCGCTGTGGGCTTAGCGTACGCTACCGAAGCTAGCACTCAAGTAAACACGCCTGCCGAGGTGCCAAAGGCCACCCTAGGCAGGCTACAGTCCGGCGATTCCCAAAGGGGACGCGGACGAAGGAAAACACGTGCTTACCCGGCGCCGACCACGGAGAAGAGAGCGCTTTCTCGGCGCGCGCGTGGCGCCATCTATCGCCACGCGTCGTTATCAGAGCAGGAAACGTAAAAGGTTGAGACCGTGCGGCGGAATGCCCGCGAAATGGTCGCGGGCGCGCCTCAGAACCCCACATCCTCCTCTCCTTAATTCACCCTATATACCGGTCTGCAAAGGCAACCGGTCGTCGCCTATACATACAAAGGAGTCATGCAATGGGCGACAGCTAGCCTCAGCCTCGCTCTGCAACTGCTGCTGAAGGAAAAAAAAAATAAAACAACACAAGAATACCCTTGAGAAAACAAAAAAAAAACACACATATTTGGCCTGCTGCAGCGTTCTTGGGGGGGGGGGAGGCTCCGCGTGGCCTTACATTTCTAAAAGACGGTCGACGTCCATTGTGGCGACGCTGTCCATCGGTGGTCCGTCGCTGGTTGCGGGCGGTGGCAGCCCTGACAGCAGTGCCGCAAAATCGGGGTCCTCCCCCATTCGCTGTCGGCACAGGGCAGCCAGCTCCGTGTCCGACCACTGGCTCAGCGGGGCTAGATTTGACGCCTTCCTCTCGGTGGCCATCCCCTCAGCGGCCGCCTTTGTCCGCGCCACGTGCATGGCACCCTTGTAGTGGCACTGAAAGTGCATGGTCACGGGGCACGTGGCGCAGAACTCCACCGCTGCATCGGTAGGTAGTTGGGCGCCTCCGGCTGCCTTCTCGCTTTCCGCCAGCGTGCAGCCCCGGAATGGCCACGGGACACGGTCCAGGGGCAGGTCTCGCCGAACACGCCGCTGCGTCTTCTACGGTGCGTCGCTCACGAAGTAGCGCGGGTCCTCCTGCCCCTTCTGCCGCGCCCACGTGGCCACGCTCCGCCTTGGCGTTTTGGGGACCGGTGGCAGTGCCGACGTTGTTGATCCCCGCCGCCGGGACGCCCGCCTGGTGGACTTGGGTGGTGCCGACGTGGAAGGTCCTGGCCGCCGAGGCGCCCGCCGTGTGGCACCCCAGGCAGGCTACAGTCCGGCGATTCACAAAGGGGACGCGGACGAAGGAAAACATGTGCTTACCCGGCTCCGACCACGGAGAAGAGGGCGCCCCCTCGGCGCACGCGTACCGCGTGCCGTGCCCGCGCGTGGCGCCATCTATCGCGACGCGTCGTTATCAGAGCAGGAAAAGCAAAAGGTTGTGGCCGTGCGGCGGAATGCCCGCGAAATGGTCGCGGGCGCGCCTCAGATCTCCACACAGTCACAGGCTTGCGCATGCATAGGCATGGAACACAGCTGTTTTCACTGTGCAAAATTACTTTCATGTGACGTCAATGTTCATAATAACTGCGGGACAGCACTAGTTGCACTTCACAAGGCAACATACTACAATGCGCACAATTCTGTTAGGGTGGCTAGCTCAACTCGTGGTGTGTCGCCATCAAAGAGTTAATATACAGACTCTAGAGGAAAAAAAAAGCTCCCCATAGAACCCATGCATTAGCACTTATAACCACTAGCGTTCCGCCACGATGGAACGATAGTCAGCTTTTGGGTTACGTTCACTCGCCACTGCATGCACCGGTAACCCCAGTCATTTTTTTCTGTTTTGTGGATCTCTATTACATCGCAGTAAGAGGCTGGCACGTGAAGTCGAATTTTTGGCTCATGGCAACAAAAAGCACAGACGACGTGGCACTGTATACGACACAACCGGCGCGCAAGCAAGCCAGCAAAATCAGCCGCACTGCCGCGCGCTCTCAAACACTGATCTTTAACTAGGGAAAGCTAGATGGCGCATCGAGCGCGCGCGGTTGAAGCCACTGGAAGCCGCCATTAGTGTCCCGAAAGCCACCGCCATGAACAGTCGCCTGATGCCGGCGCTAGGGCTTCTCTCTACTTTTTAATGAAATGATGGCCTGTAGCACAGTAAACTGTGTGAATCGACGAGAAATGTTATCACAAAGACATTTCACGCCTAAGTGCCTAAAAATTATATTACTTTTTTTATGCATCCTGCGAGGAAATTGTGGTACTTGATTGCCTTTTTTTAACGAGGCGTGTGGAACCTGTTCAGTTTTTTTTAATGCAGTTTCCCAAGCTCAAGGCCTTAATTATAGGAAAAGTAGGTCGGTAATTTAAAGAGTGACAATTGGACGCCGTCTCCGAAAAGCAGACTTTGCAGTGACCATTTTGCATCGCGATGTTTTGAGCGCTCAGTTCCAAAACCTATCTTCGAAACGATGTCATCCCAACACTGTCTTCTTTCCCAGATCACTTACAAAAGACAAACGTTTGCACCCCGGGCTGCCGTCACATTCATTGCTCTTATTATGTCGTAAAAAAAACTTTGTGACAATTTTTTTTTCTGCTACCTGGCTGATGAATAATTGTAACTTATGTTACAGCATTCCGTCGTATTCAGATGGTGTCGCTACAACGTCTGTCATTTTTCATGTAGTGTTAGTCAGCGCTTGAAGAGATGCCTAATCGTGGGCCTTGTTGTAAGCGCTAGTTGTAGACTAAAGCACTCCAACGTAGGTGTCGCTATGGCGTTAGTAATTTTTCGTGTAGCATTAGTGGGTGTTCAAAGTTGTGCAATATAACCATAAGCAAATTTATGCAGAAAAGCCCTAGCCAGTATTTCCTTGCATCAAAGCACCTCCTACATTATATATATATATATATATATATATATATATATATATATATATATATATATATATATATATATATATATATATATATATATATATATATATATATTATAATGTAAATGCAAGGTAAACAGCGGTAGCGGCGTCGGTACCGAAGCAGCAAGAGCAGGCCGAGTATACGGGCAGCGTCGCAGCAGCAATCAGGCAGTCCTAGCTCGTGCCTCGCGCCCACGTGTCGATGTCGCTGCAGTAGTGGGCATTCCTCTTCACTACACTTCGTCCCCCGTCGGAAAAGGAGCCATCCTGGCGACTCACGGTGAACAGAGTACGAGCGGGTCGTAATAAGGTTTCAGCCGCTGTACGTGAACAATTTCACGTCCCCGAAAGCGCTGGTCTGTGGATGGCGTAACGGGTTCGACGATGTAGTTAATTGGTGAAGTCTGCGAGACAATGCGGTAGGGTCCCTGGTATTTTGAAAAAAACTTCGAGGAAAGCCCTGTAGGCACAGCGGGAACCCAAAGCCACACAAGAGTGTCCGGAACAAAGTTGGGGTACGGGTGGTTATCGTCACGCAGAGATTTTTGTCTCCATTGGTCGATGGTCGTGAACGACTGGGCGAGCTTACGGCATTCCTCGGCGCGGCGGGCAGCTTCAGAGATGGGCGTAGACTCGGAGGAATCGGGGTGGTAGGGCAGAATGGTATCTAGTGTGGTGGAAGGGTCTCGGCCATATAACAGGAAAAATGGTGAAAAGCCCGTAGTCGCCTGTGGAGCAGTATTGTAGGCGTATGTCACAAAAGGCAGAATGAGGTCCCAGTCGGAGTGGTCTGAGGCAACATACTTTGATATCATATCCCCCAGGGTACGGTTGAATCTTTCCGTCAATCCATTCGTCTGCGGATGGTAGGCGGTGGTAGTCCGGTGAATAATACGGCATTCGGCAAGGAGTGCGTTGACGACTTCAGAGAGGAACACACGTCCTCTGTCGCTAAGAAGTTCGCGCGGTGCGCCGTGACGGAGAATGAAGTGCCGCAAGAGAAAAGAAGATACGTCGCGTGCTGTGGCAGCAGGCAAAGCGGCTGTTTCTGCGTATCGCGTCAGATAGTCGACAGCGACAACAATCCAACGGTTTCCGGAAGCCGTGAATGGAAGAGGCCCGTACAGATCGATCCCAATGCGGTCAAAAGGCCTGGCTGGGCAAGGAATTGGCTGGATCGGACTAGAGGTGTGATGAGGCAGAACTTTCCGTCGTTGGCACTGAGGGCATGACTGAATGTACTTGCGCAAAAAGGTGTACATGCCTCGCCAATAAAACCGGGAGGAAATCCGAGCGTATGTTTTGAAGATGCCCGCATGTGCGCACTGAGGGTCAGCGTGGAAAGCTGAACATATTGCAGCACGAAGATGGCGAGGTATGACAAGTAGCCACTTTCGGCCCTCAGACTTGTAATTCCTGCGATAAAGGAGGCCATCGCGGACCTCAAAGTGAGCCGCTTGACGGCGCAACGTTCGAGAAGATGGAGAAGTCGACGGATCTGAAAGGAATCGCAGAACAGAGCTGATCCAGTCATCCTTGCGTTGCTCAGACGCCATGTCACAGTTATCTGGGAACGCAACCATTTCGTCCACGGCAGATAAACATGCAGAGCTTTCAGCGGACATAGGCGAGCGTGATAAAGCGTCGGCATCAGTGTGACGTCGGCCAGACCTGTAGACAACACGCATGTCGAACTCTTGCAACCGCAAAGCCCAGCGAGCTAAACGGCCGGAGGGGTCCTTCAACGTGGATAACCAACAAAGCGCATGGTGATCGGTGACTACGTCGAAAGGGCGACCATATAGGTACGGTCTAAATTTACCTAGAGCCCATATAATTGCCAGACACTCCTTCTCTGTCACAGAATAGTTCTTCTCCGCTTTGGTGAGGGTACGGCTTGCGTATGCGACTACGTACTCCTGGAATCCCGATTTACGCTGCGCGAGCACGGCGCCGAGTCCAACACCGCTGGCATCGGTGTGTACCTCCGTCGGAGCAGTCGGGTCGAAATGACGCAAGATTGGTGGCGAGGTTAACAGACGGCGCAACTTTTCGAAAGCATCGTCACAGGCGGGTGACCAAGCGTAACTTTTCGAGTCACTGCGTAGAAGTTCAGTCAAGGGGGCGGTGATCATAGCAAAATTCCGAATAAAGCGGCGGAAATAGGAGCAGAGGCCAAGAAAGCTGCGCAGATCCTTCAGAGACGCAGGTTTAGGGAACTCTGCAACTGCCCGAAGCAATTGGCTCTGTCAGGAAGAATACCCTCTTTAGATACAACATGACCGAGGATGGTGAGCTGACTTGCGCCGAAGCGGCATTTCTTAAGGTTGAGCTGAAGGCCGGCGTCAGTTAGGCACTGCAGCACTTCATCTAGCCTGCGGAGATGCGTTGGAAAATCCGGGGAAAATATAATCACGTCATCCAAGTAGCACAGGCATGTTTTCCACTTCAGGCCACGCAAAAGATTGTCCATCATCCGCTCGAATGTTGCGGGTGCGTTGCAAAGACCAAAAGGCATGACACAGAATTCGTAAAGGCCATCAGGTGTGACAAAGGCCGTCTTAGGCTGATCTTCAGGTGCCAGAGGGACTTGCCAGTAGCCACTCCGTAAGTCAATAGAAGAGAAGAACTCCGCACCTTGGAGGCAGTCAAGGGCATCGTCGATTCTCGGTAACGGGTAAACGTCCTTTTGAGTTATTTTGTTAAGACGACGGTAGTCAACACAGAAGCGAATTGACCCGTCCTTCTTCTTAACGAGAACGACTGGAGATGCCCAGGGGCTGTTCGAAGGCTGGATGACGCCACGCTTGAGCATGTCAGCTACTTGGTCATCGATAACCTGGCGCTCTGCTGCGGACACGCGATAGGGTCTTTGACGCAATGGCGCATTGGTACCCGTGTTGATGCGGTGACACACGGCTGACGTGCGGCCGAGGGGAGTATGCTGGCAGTCGAAGGAATAACGGAACTTGTTCAGTAGTCGTAGAAGCTGAGCACGTTGCGAAACGGTTAACGTGTCGGCGATGGAGCTGCTCAGTACGTCCGGCCTAGTAGTCTGCGGCGAAGAGGCACAGGTCACTCCGGCGACTTCGTGTTCGGCGGAAGGACCAGCCGGCATGTCGATAATTGCAGAAGGGTCGAGACTGTAAACACGCCCGACGCACTCACCCCGGAGTAGTGTTACAGGACATGACAACAGGTTCGAGATGAGTAGTCTGCTGACGCCGTCATGAAGTTCTAGAAGGGCATAAGGTAGCGGCGAACACTTGCGACGAACGAAAAGAGCAGATGGCGTGAAAAGGGCACTAGACTCGGCGAGAGAGTTGCAAGACACCATGGTAAGGGCAAAAGAGTGCGGTGGTATGATGACGTCTTCAGCAACAAATAGTTTGTCCCCGGTTTCATGAGCGTCATATAATGGAGCGTCGTCAAACACTTCAAATGCCACCTCAGCGCGCGAGCAATCGATGACGGCCTTATTAGCGGAGAGAAAATCCCAGCCCAAAATGAGGTCATGGGAGCAGGAATCCAACACTAGCAATTCAACGACATAAATGAGGCCATCAATCGCGATGCGAGCAGTACAAGCAGCGGCCGGTGTGACGTGATCTGCACTGGCTGTACGAAGTGATATACTAGCTAGTGGCGTCATAACTTTTTTCAGCAAGCGGCAGAGTCTAGCACTTATCACTGAAACTGCGGCACCAGTGTCGACAAGAGCGAGTGCAGCGACGCCGTCCACATGTACGTCCAGAACATTCGTTGGTGAAGTGAGAGGCCTTGGTCTTTTCGCTGGCGACGCAGTTCCTGCCTCTGGAACTGCGGCAATTAGTTTTCCCGCTCCGGCGATGAAGGACGACGACGCATCGGCGATGGCGAGCGGCGTCGAGGTGATGGCGAGCGGCGGTTAACAGGAGGGCGGTGGTCGGCGTACGATGACATCTGGTCGGGTGGCTGAGAGCCTGTGAACGAACGGCGCGGTGGCACATAAAGGGCAGGTTCGAAAGTCTGGTCGTAGCTCTGTCGGTAGACAGGAACGCGCCGACGGCAGTATCGCGCTATGTGGCCAGGTAGCCCACATGCAAAGCATATTGGGCGATTGTCGAGTGTACGCCATTGTCCACTACTCTGGAATGGCCTTGACTGAGCGAACCGAGGAGTGGGTCGGAGCGGCACGGCTGAGGGAAGCGACGTAAAAGTCTGAAGAGGTGGTCGAGCCGCTACTTCAGCATAGCTTAGAGGTGCATTTACCTCGGCACAGGCAACAGGGCTCGGCAAGGGTGAAGTGTCACGGGCAGATGGCAGAGCCGCGCAAACTTGCTCCTGGATGACCTGGCGAATGTTTGCTGGCAGAGGTGACGCTGGTTGGCCGGCTGTTGATAGCAGCGATAGCTGACGAGCGACCTCAGCACGAACAAACTCCTTAATCTGCGATAGCAGCGACTGAAGGTCAGATGTGGTGGTCAGGCTGGAGAGGGTGTCATCCGGGACGTCAGGGCGTCGAGTGAGAAGACGCTGTCGTCGCAGCTCGTCGAAACTCTGACACAACTCAATGACCTCAGAGACAGTGACAGGGTTCTTGGAGAGCAGCATTTGAAAGGCGTCGTCGGAAATGCCTTTCATGATATGTCGCACCTTGTCAGTTTCGGCCATCGACCGGTCGACACGCCGGCAGAGGTCAAGGATGTCCTCTATGTAGCTGGTGAATGTCTCACCAGTTTGTTGGGACCGGCCTCGTAGGCGTTGTTCTGCGCGAAGTTTGCGCACACCAGGGCGTCCAAAAACATCTGCGATGCAGGTTTTGAAGGTAGTCCAGGTGGGGATATCCGCCTCATGGTTTCTGTACCACAGCTTGGCAACATCCGTTAAATAAAACATCACGGTGCCAAGCTTTGTGGGATCGTCCCATTTGTTAGTAGCGCTGGCTCGTTCATACGATTCCAGCCAATCCTCAACGTCTTTCTCGTCGGTGCCGCTGAAGATGTCGGGTTCTCGCAAGAGCTGTGCACCGGGACAGCTCCTGCGTGGCGAAGCCGGTGGGGGTGTGAAGACAGCGTCGTCAGGCATGACGGACGGCAGCTTTCGGCTACGCAGTTCCAGGACTGGGGAAGACCGCAGCACCTCCACCAAAATATAATGTAAATGCAAGGTAAACAGCGGTAGCGGCGTCGGTACCGAAGCAGCAAGAGCAGGCCGAGTATACGGGCAGCGTCGCAGCAGCAATCAGGCAGTCCTAGCTCGTGCCTCGCGCCCACGTGTCGATGTCGCTGCAGTAGTGGGCATTCCTCTTCACTACAATATATATATATATATATATAGTCGCGCCAGAGGAAACAGCAAACAGATTGATATGTGGGGTTTAACATCCCAAAGCCACCATATGATTACGAGTGACGCCGTAGTGGAGGGCTCCGGAAATTTTGACCACCTGGGGTTCTTTAACGTGCGCCCAAATCTGAGCACATGGGCCTACAACATTTCCGCCTTCATCAGAAATGCAGCCACCGCAGCTGGGATTCGATCCCGCGACCTGCAGGTCAGCAGCCGAGTACCTTAGCCACTAGACCACCGCGGCGAGACAAACGGCAAACAGGGACTGGAAGTGAACGACTGTTTACTCAGCCACAGCAGCCACTCACTTCATCGCTCTCTTATGCTGCCACCAACACAGCATGGCATTACGCTGCCTCAAAGAAAAAAGCAAGCGAGAAAAAGAAGCACGGCATGAATGCCACGGCTCCGAAAAACAATGAAAGGTAGCCGAGAATGTTTGTGTCCTTTGAGAAGCACAAGAGCAAGATGAAAAAAAAAGAAGCGAGAAAGAAATGTACAGTTATCTTGAAGTCAAGTTCCACATCACAAAGTTCGTCACTTGCTGTAAATGCGAATAGTACGGCGTGATCCTGGAGACATGAACCACATCCGAGGAGCATATGGTCTACGAGAACATTGCGAAGGGTCTGCTGGGACAACTTCGTAGTTGACTTCCCCGAAGTAATGAAGAACTCTGTATGGTTCGAAGCACCGACATAACAATTTCTCTGAGCGCCCACGTCGACGTATGGGAGCCCAAAAGCAGACTAGGTCACCCGTATGTCAGTGCTCTGTGATGGGTTTTGTACCAGCGAGCATCTTGATTTTGCTGCGATAAAATTAGAAAGTGCGCAAGCTGCTGGGCGTCTTCGGCACACTGAACAAATACACTTGCGTCTGGGGTAATCACGTCCGGCAGAGTTGGTTGCAGCATGGTATCAAGCATTGTGGTGACGTCGCAGCCGTAAACTAGACGAAAAAGTGCAAAGTCAGTGGTTTCCTGCAGTGCTATGTTGTAGGAAAGTGTGATATACGGAAGGATTTCGTCCCAATAAGGGTCCGAAGCTCAAGTTAATTTGCGCAGCAATGACAACGCGCCTGGCCCTGGCGACGAGCTCCGAAACACCTGAGTGACGCGGGAGAGGGCGCAGGCGAGTGAGTGTGTTTCGCCGAAACGGAAGCGCATGCGCAACGCATTCTGCAGTTGGTGCAGCGAACTTGGACGCCGTGCCGTCAGCTTGGCTCGCTAAAACGAGACACTCGCTGTGTGAAGTTGCCTTTCTGCGATTGAAGAAGCGGCCCCACGGAAGCATCGGCGAGGTCCGAAGTATTGTGTTGTGGGCTGCCACAACAATGCGGAAAACACCCAGCGACGCTCTTTATGTGTAAAGCTGTATCAGTTTTTCATCTAGTCACAGCAGGCGAACACAGCTGCGTTCGCGAAAGATAGAGCAAGGATGACACGAGAGCCGGAAAAAAAAAGGCGAGCACTTCAATTTGACTCACTGTGGTTAAACTTAGCCTGCGGCTTCTCGGCCACGTCATCGGGTAATGCGCGGTATGGAGGACATGGCTCTAAAACTTCTCGGACATTTTAATGCCATGACCGTATAACATTAGTTTTTATTTATTTTTTCAGCATGCCGCAGACATTTGCACATGACATTACATGGCTGCTACTGTTAGATACCACATCAAAACAACAATTATATGGTTTCCATAAACATCAACAGTGCACATCGATATAGTACACGGCTTCATCTTGGCAGAATGAGACTTACCTCGAGGCATACGTCGTACACGGTATTATCACGGAGGACCGGCGAAATGCACTTCGCAGTGACTTTGGCGACCTCCTCTTCCGTCGTCTGCTTCACATCATAAACTTGACTAACGAGCTTTACTCCTTTGGTTTGATTCACTTCTTGGAAGTGCTTGTCCAGCTCAGAGATCTTTGTGAAGCCGCTCTGCAGGCAGTACATTGTGAGGTGAATCAAACGCAGCGCGCGCCCTCTGCACGAGCACGTAATTAAGCGAGCAGCAGTGCATTGGAGCGAAGGGAAAATGCGCTATCTACATCCCCGATTTCTACTTTTCTACCAAAGATGGCGCTGACTGTCCAGAGTCGCAGCGCCACTATGCGTTGCTTTGGCTTCCTATTCTTGTGATCCTTGGCGACATACATCGAAAGCATATCAGCAATCGTTTTGTTAAGGTGTTCGGCGAACCCTTTGGTCTGTGGGTGGTACGCAGCTGCTGTTCGTTAAGTCTTACACCTCTCAGCCAGTGGATCTCTTGGAGTAACTGTGCCGTTAATGCAGTACCATGATCTGTGACGAGGACAGCGGGAGCACCGTGGCGGAGAACGATGTTCTTGATAAAAAAGTTAGCTACATCGGAAGCAGTTGCCCGCTGGGCGGCCTGTGTTTTGCAGTATCTGGTCAAGTAGTCGGTGGCAACAAGAATACAGCGGTTACCAGCTGTAGACTTTTGAAATGGGCCGAGTAAATCCATCCGAACCTTTTCAAAAGGTGCGTGAGAGGGTCATACTGGCTGAAGCAGACCGTCTGGTTTCATCGGTGGATTTTTGCTGCGTTGGCAAGCTGTGCAAGTCTTTACGTACTGGCAGACGGTTTTAGCAAGTTTCCGCCAGTAGTGTTTGTTCTTGATCCTCACCAGAGTGCTCATGCAGCCAAGATGCCCTTTCAGTAGGGATGTTCACAGGACGTAAGCTGGAAGCAGTCACGAGGCAAGCGAGCGCAAAACTCACAACTATAGCTGATGGACGAAACCTCGTGATAATCGTGGGTGGTTTAAACTATGTCTTAAAAGAATATTCGGCAGGACCGGCGACCACACTGGCAAAAGAGATCAATGACATGCGCGCCATTTCTCTCAGGTACAGGCAGTGATATGCGGAATACCGGAGGTACCAGTGCGTGACAGCAACCTGCAAAGAGTGGTTGTCGACGCAAAAAAAGAGATATGGCAGATGAGTCGAGCGAAAGGCTTTGAGGTAGTAAAACTAAAGGGAGAGGTGAATAAGTGGGGTGGTTTTCAACGAGACAAAATTCGCTTCGATAGGAGGCTAGGTTAGGAGGTGGGTTGGCCACTTGCAGGACGCGCAGTAGCCTTTTTGAGGGGCACGCGAGCCCTTTGGGTCCAGGATAGCTAGTAACGAGGAAAACAACCAGGGGGACACTTTGATAGATGGTATAGACAGATACGATTTTAAAGTGGCACCAATATCTAAGACGCGTAGAGTCCGGGACAAAAATCGATGTAGGCACGAGCGCCAAGCCAATTCAGACGTAGGGTAGGTTAACATGTAGGGTGGCAGGAATAGGTTGAAGTGGGGGGGGGGGATAGAAGAACAGCTAAGGGAGGAGAAGCTGATGGTATATGGGATTGTAGCAACATGTCTTAGGGACACGGAACAACCACCTAGCAATCCGGACTACGCATAGGAATATTGTAATAGAATTGTAATTGGGGCATTCGTTCATAAAAGTACAGAGTGGTAAAGGGTCAAGCAGGAGTGCAAGGAACACTTATGGCTAAAAGCGAAAGTGGCAGGGCAGATGATGCTCCTGGATTTTTTATACTTGTGGGTAGGGGCAAAAGCCAGAGAGGAAAATCAGAGAATGGTGCAGTGCATAGAAAATGACATTGACGAACTAAGAGAAGAGTGCAAAGTAAATATATTAGGAGATATGAATGCACGCATAGAAGATATGAATGGATATACTGACCCAACAGGCAGAATGCTGATGGATATGTGTGAAAGGCATGATTTAATAATTTGCAACAGTACCGAGAAATGTGAAGGGCAGATAACAAGGGAGGTGGGAAGGCTGCAGTCGTTGATAGATTATGCAATGATGTCGCATAGGGTGTATGACCAGCTAAGGGTGATGGGCATAGATGAATATAGGTCCAGAAGCTTGGGTAGTGATCACTAACGTATGAAGCTGAGTTTTGGAAGAAAAATGTAAATGAGGCATTAGGAGCAACCACACGGCAACATTTATTCAGAAAGGCAAATAGAAATAACAGCTAAAGAGTCTGAGAAAGTAATCACCTAGGATACTAAAACAGAAAGGACATGCAGAAGTATAACTCGATTGTTTGAGTTAGAGCTTGCTAAGGTACGAGTCAAATCAACCGGGAAAAGCAGACACAAACCCAAGAGCTGGTGGGATGAGGACGTTAAGAGAGCCATAGTAAGACGTCAGGGAAGCCTCCAGGGAACACAGGTATGCTAAACAGAGGTATGAACCGGAAGATGATGTCAAAAGAAAATGGATAATTTTTTGAGCTGCAGAAGGGAAGCGTCTGGTTTGATCAGTGAAAAGATTGGAAGAAAGGGGGCCCAAAGGATGGCGGAAGTAAACAAAGGATAGAAATGCAGCTGCAAAGTTTTGGAACCACGCCAATTTTTCGAGTAATGAGACAAGCATAGAACAAAGGTTTATAACTACAGTTCAAGGGGTTAGACTAGAAGAGGATGAGGCAATGAAATATATAAAAGCAATGACGACAGAAACATTTAAACACCAAGAAAGCGATGCATGCATCGTACCAGATGAGAATGAACCAATTAGTGCAGTGGCTCCATTGGAACAACGAGAGTGGGAAAGGGCAGAGAAAAGGGTTCCTAATAGCACATCAACAGGCCCTGACGGCATCCCAATTATGCTAATAAAGAAACTAGGACCAAACTCTAAGCAAACATTAAGAGAAGCAGCGAGCAAAGCAGTAATGGATGGTGGAGGTCCCAATGGGTGGAAACAAAGCAGGAGGAGCATGATCAATAAAGTACAGGGGGACAAAGCCGTTATAAACAACTACCCTCGTATAACAGTGACATCAGGAGTTTACAGGTTAGTGATGCAGATAGTAAAGACTACAGACATGGGTGGAGAATGAGGGGGTGCTGGGAGAACTACAAAATGGGTTCTGTAAACGAAGGAGATTGGAGGATAATCTGTTTTCATTGATGCAGTGTATTGAAATAGCATAAAAAGAACACAGGCCCCTGTGGCTGCTATTTCTAGATATCAAGGAAGCTTATGATAGTGTGATTCAAGAATATTTGTGAGGAATACTGGACACACTATATCTGGAAGGTGGAATAACTAATCTTCTAAATAATATCTGTAAAAATAACAAGGTAGTTATAAAATGGGAAGAACAGGTATCTGAACCTGTGGAGATACAACGTGGGCTTGGACAGAGATGTCCCTTGTCACCTTTGTTATTTATGCTGTATCTCTAGGGACTAGAAGCCAAATTAGAGGGGAGTCGACTCGGCTTCCTACTCTCCTTTGCCAAGCAAGGAAAATACACTGGACAGTCATTACTAGCATTGATGTATGCAGGTGATATAGTATTGATAGCCAAGAACAAGGAAGATCTGCAAGGATTGATAGACATCTGTGGTAATGAGGAAGATAGGTTAAACTTGAAGTTCAGCAGGGAAAAATCAGCAATCATGATTTTAATTGATAACAAAAGCAGTGAGCAGGATACAGGATGTCATGCTAGAAAATACAGGATGCAACATAAAATACAGGATGTCATGCTAGAAATAGTGGTTAAACACAAATATTTGGCCATATGAATAAATAACCGGGCTGAGTACTTGAAGGGAGCATAAAAGGTACCTATATAATGACTAAGGGTAATAGGAATGCAGCTGTAATAAAAAATAGGACACCGTGGAACTACAATAGGTGTGACGTTGTAAGCAGGATTTGGAAAGGTGCCATGGTCCCGGTTGTGACTTTGGCAATGTGGTCTTGTGCATGAAATCAGAGGTTCAAGCAACATATGAAATTAAACAACTTGGCATAGGTAGACTTGCTTGAGAGCACACGAGAACGCCCCAAACAGGGTATTCAAGGTGACATGGGATGGACATCGTTTGAGTGCAGGGAAGCTAGCAGCAATATAGAATTTAAGGAGATTGAAAAAAAATGGCAGATCCCACGTAGAGTAGGAATTCATATGCGAAGCACGGATTAGGAAGGTTGATATGTCACTTTAAAATGATCACAACGTTACGAGGCAGAGCTAAATTATGCCTTACATGACTTCCTTGTCATGACTGTCATGTGTCATTTACCTTCGTCATCTATTCCCGTCACCTGATACCAAATTTGGTATATGTGGAGCTAGCGAAATGGCTGCGAGCGTGCTATGAGCATAGCATGTAGTGATGTTTTACATGACACGCATATCATGATTATCATGTTCGGATGTGTGATTTACATTTGTCGTCCATTTACGTCACGTAGTACCAAGTTTGGTATATGTGGAGCTAGCGAAACGGCCGTGAGCACATCATGAGCGTGGTATGTTGTCAGGCTCTTAAATGACACGCGTGTCATGATTATCACGTTTCCACCAGTCGTATAGATAGCTTGCACGTGACGGCACGCTCGAGCGCTCGCGCGGCGGTAGCCACATTGGTGCAGTCGGCGCAGTGGTATAGTGTTCTAGTATAGTGTTTCTAGAACACTTTAGCAGTGGTGCCGGCATTGCTGCGTGAGCAGTTCGGGGAGCGCACGCGTTTGCTGCTGAGCTAGCAATTGCTTTTCGCGCTTTTTTCTGCGGCATGCCGCTGGCAGCGAGCAAAAAACCTTTAAACGCGATCTACCGCTCAGACCTTACGGGGCCTGCACGCGTGCGGTATGCGGAAAAGGTGCGACTGTGCGACAACGAGGACCCCTTCATGCTGCGACCGGGCACGGACACGGCCGGCGATGTGGACATGTTTCCGGAGATAAGTTACGGTGACATTCTCAACTACCTCGTCTTTTCTGCCAATTTCCTGACACTAGAAGAGATGAAGGCTTTCAAGGCTACCGAAGCAATAATTACTTCACGAGTGGGTGGGTGAAGTCCCTCTCGGCGAAACAGCTACAAGACGACAAAATGCTTCTGCTCGGAGAGGTAAGCAACCGGGATCTTTTTTACTATTTCGTCGGTTCGGTAATCTTGCATGGAATGCTCGAAATAAAAACGGTCGCGCTAGAACAACTCAGCTGTTTCCGGTTACGTTTTGATTGATTGATTGATTGATTGTATGGTTTTAACGCGCCGCCGCATCGCAGGCGATGAGGCGCGCCGTAGTGGAGGGCTCTGGTTTAATTTTGACCAACTGGGGATCTCTATCGTGCGCCGAAATCTCGCACGCACGGGCGTTTTTGCTTTTCGCCTCCATCAGAAAAGCGGCCGCCGCGGCCGGGAATCGAACCCGCGACCTCGTGCTCAGCAGCGCAACGCCTTAGCCACTGAGCGACCACAGCGGGTGGTTACGTTTTGAGACGCGATCAACAGTGACGAGCACTCGCGCAGAGATGTGGGCAAGAAACACTTGTGCATTGCCTTTTTTTTTCTCTTGCAGGTGAACCATTCGCAAAGGTTGCGGGACCAGCCTCTGCATGTGTGGATTTTGTGCCAGAAAAGCGGGGTCGTTCTCACTGCTCATTGCACCTGTATGGCAGGAGCAGGTGAGGCCTGTTCTCATGTTGGAGCCTGCCTGTATGCAGTTGAAACAGGTGTAAAGATGAAAAATGCTACAAGCTGCACCTCAAAAACGAACATCTGGCTTCCAGCGTACGTGGAGAAGGTGCAGTTCAAGAGGCTAAAGGACACCGACTTCACTTCGTCGTGAGGGAACAAGCGAAAACTGGACGACGTCATTAGCAGCAGCAGTTCAGGAGTGCACGAATCGAAAAATCGAATGGACATCCCACCAGCAACCTAAGAGGAGCTTGGTGACTTGTACAGAGCATTTCAGAGCACAGGTGTCACACCGGCAGTATTTTCTGTGCTTCCAGAGTATTGCTAAAGCTTTCAGGAGCCAGTAAAAACACAGCCTGCCCACTTGAGAAAGCTGTATCTCGAAGAGAACTTGGAAGACAACCTCGACACGCTTTTGAAGAAGGCTGACGACTTTCTTGCCACTTTTTCCATCAGGGACGACACAGTCTCTCAGCATAAATAATTATCGCGCACACGCCGATGGCTTACCTTTTACAAAGTGTGTGCCACAAACACGTATGCCAGTCCTATTGGTGTGGAGATCGGCGCGGTTTATCCGCGCCAGCCACAGACTACGTCGTTTTACACATAACTCTTTCGTGCGGTCGCCCTGATGCTCGATTACCTTCGGAAGGCGAAAGAAGTTTTTGTTTGTTGATTTGGACCAACAAGTACGGTTTGAGCATCCCACAATTGCACATATCACCATTGTGACGCGCTGGCAGCGGACGCATGATCGCTACGGCTGACCGCACCACTGCACCGGCATGGCCGAATGGTATCCCAGGGTTCCTCACCGTGACGTCAGTGCAAGCCATGTATACCTTCGTCATCCATTGACATCACGTAACACCAAATTTGGTATATGTGGAGCTAGAGAAACGGGCACTTCACGAAGGGCCCAATATACCCGGACGTAACGTTAACACGCTAGCAAAACGCGAGCACTCTATAGACTGACGCCAGACGCGTCCGACGCGACCAGCGTTCGTCGGCGGACGGCCCGGCGGCAACCGGCGCGAAATGCGACACGGTGCATTTCGCACCGATGACGTTACCCAGACAGCACCGCCTCTTTTCGTGCCAGAGGGACGCCGGCCGCGCTCGAACGCGCATGCGTGTAAGCAACGCAGCGCGGCCGGTGCGCGCCGGCGCAGACGGCAGGCAGATCGGCGCCTGGCGTGGCATCGCCGTCGTGACGCGATGAAGCGAATGCCGGCGTGCACGTGCACTGGGTCACGTCGAAGTGTATTGGCGCCTTGAGTGTGGTATGTAGTCATGTTCTTACATGACACACATCTAATGATTATCATGTTTGCACCAGTCACATACCTTCGCCATCCATTCACGTCCCGTACTACCAAGCTTGGTATATGTGAAACTAGGGAAATGGCCGCTAGCGCATCATCAGCGTGGCATGTAGTCATGTTGTTACATGACACGCATGTCATGATTTTGACGTCAGGGTGTGTCGCTTGTGTTCGCCATGCAATCATGTCATTCCATACCAGTTTTGCAACATGCCATGTGAACGAAACCACCGCAAGAGCTGCAGGACCATGAAATGTAAATCATGACATTCATGACATACATGTCGTGATTTTCATGTTATGAGACGCGGTGAGCCTGTGTCGCACAGACAGCGTTCTTGGAGAACCTTTATCTCTTTTTCTCTGCGTTTTGTGAACTGACCACCCTAAGCTAGTGAGCAGCTTCGGACTGGCCTAGGGCACGGCTACCGGCGACCGCGTTCGCACCACGTCCGCGTGGCCGTGCCGTGCCTCATGGTAATAAGGGTTGCAGCGTGAGCACGAAGGTGCTAGAAGAAACGTGAAACGAAAGGCGAGGCAAGAAAAGCAAAGAGGGCAACACGAGTGCTTTCCTTGCCTCGCCTTTCGTTTCACGTTTCTTCTAGCACCTTCGTGCTCGCGCTGCAGCCCTTATTACCATGAATTCCAACCAACTAGCCCTAATAGCCGTTCTTCTTCGTGCCGTGCCTGGTGAACCTGTTACGCCCGGCGCGTTTCACTCCGAATCTCAAGACGCCTACTATGAAAACGACCACGGCATGCACAAGATTTCCAGTGAACTCAAGCGATTTCCCGACGCCATCTGACGAAAATGAGACAATGGGTGCAACGCAGTCTACGTTGTCGTCAGAATTGTCTACCGGACCTCGTGTCCACGACACGGCAGCGGGCTCTTCTACCGGCACCACTGAACTTCTCGACAATGGGGTACAAAAGAATAACGCCATGTACTACCGACGCCAAGTGTCACCGAACAGACTGCACGCCGAACGGGTGAGTCGGCCCTGCTATACATAGTGTTCATGTGATGTCACTTCCGCCATTGTCGCCCTCTCCCGCCATGCCTGGGTACCTGCGGCAGTTCGCGTGGGTGGTGGTGGTAAAAAACATTTATTTCAGAAAAAGTCTACTAGAGAGTGCCGACGTGGCCCATCGGCGTGCTAGAGTGCCCAGACCCTATTCCGGGACGCCAGTGGAGCTGGAAGCTGCCCGTGCGCGCTCCACCAAGAAGCGTTGTGCAGCCAAGGTAGAGCAGCCGAGCAGGTGCTCCTCCCAAGCCTCTCTAGTTGGGATAGAAAAAGGAGATGAGAAAGGGACGGGATTAACTGGGCACGATGCTACGACGTGATATGTGTCGGCGAGGACATGACAGGTCGAGCAGGTGCCATTGATATCCGGCAAAAAGTACCTGGCGACCGCCGGACTGATGAAGATGTTCGTCTGCAGGCGGCGTAGCAGTCGTTTGTCCGCTTTCTCCAAACCGCGTGCGGGGTCCGGGTAGAGGCGGTGCGAAGCCCGGTATTAAGCCAAAATTTCGCGAAAGCGCGTCAGGTTGGTATTGCTAGATTCCGTCTCGGGACATGGAGGGGCAACGGCCCGGACAGGAGAAGCGCGGGCAGCGGCAATTGCCGCCTCGTTGCCGGGCAGGCCCAAGTGGCCTGGGGTCCAGACTATACGAATGGGATGAGGGTTAAAGTGCCAAGAGGCTGCCTGTAGTAGGCGAGCCGCCAGCGGGGCAATGGAACCCTGAAGGTACTGAGAACAGGCCGAGCGCGAGTCCGTCAGGATGGTGCGTGAGGCAGGGTGAGAGGCGGCCAAAGCTATGGCAATTTCTTCAGCGTGCATTACTGTGTCTGCTCGAAAGGAGAGGCCATCGACGTGTTTGCCATCAGTAATCACGGCAGCCGTGAAGTGACCCGAGGGGGAGGAACCCGAGACGTCCACGTAGAAAACACCAGGACGATCGCAGTGTTGCTTATGAAGGGCCGCGGCGCGTGCTAGTCTACGGCCAGGATGGAGGTCGGGGTTCATATTACGGGGTAGAGGTTCCACTTATAGCTTTTGACGCCAGAGCTCTGGTACCGGCTGCAGAGGGTCTTGGTCGGATATCGGGTTAAGGCCAAGTCTGTGTAGAAGACGGCGCCCTGAAGGCATCTGCGACAGTCGATTGATTTGGTTAACGCGATGAGCTTCGCGCATCTCTGCAAAGGTGTTGTGTACCCCCAGAGCCGCGAATCGGCTGTTGGAAGTTGCAATAGGTAGGTCCAGAGCGCGTTTGTATACTGAACGAAGAAGGACGTCCAGCTGGTGCTCGTGTCGACGACGCAGGCGAAGGTAAGGCAAGGCGTAGAGGACGCAACTGGTCACAAACGCGTGGGCCAATCGGAGGGACTGAGACCCGCGGAGGCTGCCGCGCTTGGTAGACACTCGCCGTATCATGCGGCTCACCTGTTCGCTGGTGCGTCTGAGGCCTGCTATTGTGCCCTTTGGATCCAAGGACGATGTGAGGTGAAGGCCAAGAACCCGAATATTTTGCACTGACGGGACGGGCCCGGACGGACGAAAAATTTGAGGCGGCGGTAGCGGAGAGACTGAAAGAAGAGCCGATTTAGCTGGAGAGCACTCCAGGCCGCATGAACCAGCGTAGGTGTCCACCAGAAGGGCAGCCTTTTGCAGGCGTTCTTCGATTTGCGCTAAGGAGCCGGTGTTGGTCCAGATTGTGATATCGTCCGCATCTAGTGCGTGTTGTATTCCCTCGACCTCGCTTACAAGAGAGGGGAGGTTCATCATCACCAGGTTAAAAAGCAGAGGAGACAGGACTGCCCCTTGAGGTGTACCCCGCGTGCCTAATAAGTACGGGCCGTGTTCGGTAGAATTAAGGTGAATGAAGGCGGTGCGATGTGACAGAGAGGCGCGAATGTAGTTGAAAGTCTTCTGCCCGCAGTTTGTGGTAGACAGGTTAGGGAGTATAGTGCTGTGTTTGATCGAGAGCGAGAACGGCTTTATCGTTATGGCGCATAGTAGTCGGCTCTATGATATCGTGTTGAAGCTGGAGCAGGATGTCCTGCGCCAACAGATGCGGGCGAAAGCCAAACATCGTGTCGGCAAAGGTCCTCCTGGCCTCTAAGTAGGCGGAAATGCGTTCGAGAACCATGGTTTCCATGAGTTTGCCTGCGCAGGACGTAAATGGGATGGGTCTCAGTGCCTCGATGCTAATGGACTTTGCCGATTTGGGTATGAATGTCACGACCGATGTGGTCCATTCTGTTGGAAGCGGAGAGCCGTCCCATATCAAATTTATAAGGTGGAGTAGCGAGAGGTGTGCTTGGTCGGGAAGATTTGCCAGGAACGATACTGTGATTCCGTCGCGTCCAGGGGCCGTGCCCTGTCGCATTTTCGTGAGTGCAAATCGTAAAGCGTGTATGGGGCGTCGAGGTTGGTGTTAGGGGCGCCGGAATACGTATATGCTGGGCCTGCGGGATCAATTGTGCGGCAGATGTAGTGGTCGCAAAGTTCTCGCGCGAGTTGATCCGTAGTGCCCTGAAAGGCAGGCAGAGCACGGCGGAGCTGGCGTTGCGTTTCTCCCCTGGTGGTGGAGGGATCGAGAAGGCTTCGAAAGAGTCGCCACGCACTCTTAGAGCTCATCTGGTTTGCAGCCTTCGAACAGGTGTCTGCCCAGTTAGCATCGGAAAGTTGTGCTGAGTATGCGGCCGCCTCTGCAGTGAGCGCCTCAATGCGAGCGCGAAGTTTCCGATTAAGTTTGTTGCGTTTCCAGCGCCTTACGAGCCCGCGGCGAGCATGCCAAAGATGTAGGAGGTGTGGATCGATTGCAGGAGTGAAATAGAGGTTGCAAGGGTGCGAGTGTTCGCTTGTTTTATACGGAGGGCGTATAATGCCCACGCTGCATATTCGGTCGAGGAGAGGACGGCGGGGAATGATTGCATTCTGAACTGAGTCCAATCGGTGAGACGGGCTTGGCCCCAGTGTTGGCGCATTCTCTGCCGCGGTGTGAACGAAATGCGGAGTAAAAAGTGATCGCTGCCTAGGGTTTCGCCTAAATTTTCCCATGTAGCATCGCGGATGTGACGGGTGAGGGAAAGGTCGGGGCATGTGTCTCGCGTGACCGAGTTGCCGGAACGTGTGGGTTGTGCCGGATCGGTAAGAAGCGTGAGGCTCAGCGAGGAAATGAGCTCATTGAGCTCTCTGCCCCGGGCCTTCTCGTAGTGGTAAGCCCAGTGAGGGCTGGGGGCATTAAAGTCCCCGACAATCACCAGTGGTTGTCGGGCCGCTATACGCAACGCCCGATGGAAGAGATGCGCAAACGAAGCCCTCGCAAGGCGAGGGGGACAGTACACGTTTAAGATATGTATTTATGGTTGGCCCCTCCGCTGAGACAGCACTGATATCATGCAGTAGTCGTAAAGAAGATCCAGATCGAGGTCAATCTGTATCGCCGTGTATGCTTTATGCACGAGGAGGCATGTGGCGGTGCCGCCTACATAGGAGCAGTATCCAGAAAGGGATGGAGCAGAGCCAGATTCTTGGAGTGCCAAGACGGCCGGCTGAGAGCCAAGTGAGCTGAGGAAAAGGGAAAGATGTGGACGCTTTCGCCTGTTCCCGAAGCCTCCAGGCTTCCACTGTATGATCTCGAATTTAGACGCAATGTTTGAATGCGACGTACGATTGGTAGCCATCGTGACTGTCTTAGGTTTTATATTTGGTCCTCCATGTCCCGCTCGGAATCCTCAGAGGCAGGGAGGGGCACGGAGGCAGGATTGTCCGACGGCGGGGTGGTGGTAGCCACCTTACGACGACGCCGTGGAGCGGTACCCTCACTGCTCACCGAACAGGAGTGGGAACGCGATGCCTTGGGTTGAAACTGGGTGATTGCCCAGGCTTGAATAGCCTGGGTAACCTCTACTACTATGCGTTAGACAGAGAAGCTGGTGAGGAGGTGATTAATCGAAGCTTCGACGCGCGTAAGGCATTCCTCTATGCGCGGGGCGCGCTCCTCGCTAGGGAGAGTTTGGTTAGCGGGCAAGAGAACCTGAGGTGCCCCAGGAGCCTCAAGAGCTTCTGGAGTAGATGCGGCACCGGTTCCGAGTGCTGGAGTACACATGGCTGCTTGAACCGGCGGTTTAATGGGAGTGGACTTAGCGCGAGGACTAAGCTTGGACGTCGCTGGCGTAGCCGCTTGGACAGAGGAGGCAATACCGGACGTCCTTGCAGTACACTGTTGTTGGGGTTGAAGTCGCTTATTTAAGAGTTCAAGTTGTTTAGTTAAAAGATAATTTTGCTTTTGAAGTGCCGCAACTTGCTGGCGAAGGGCCGCAAGTTCGGGAGAAGGAGGATCGACAGAAGGGGGTGAGAGAGGCTTAGAAGCAGCATTCCCTGCCCAACTGCTCACCTGAGGTACTGCTGCTGGTGCTTCGAGCGGTGGGAATGCCTGAGTGTCGGCGTGGAGTGGTGGGGCCGAATGATGCAGGTTGGTGCCACTATCTGGCTGTGACGAATATGAGGTGGTCCCTCGAGGAGATTTTGAGGGCTGCTTGCGTTTCCGATATTTTGCCGTGCAGCCACTGGTCCCAGTCTCATGGGCGCCGTGGCAGAGGAGGCACTTGGGGTGGCAGTTGTGGGCATTGAGACCTGCAGGTGCGGGGGTTCCACATTTGGCACACTGGGTTGGAGCCGGGTGAGTACACTGAGGTGGTAGATGGCCGATGGTACCGCACTTGGTGCAAACAGGGACCGTTTTCTTGTAGGCGCGGATATACGTCGCCACGCAGTGGTAGAAGAGGAAGCGGGGTAACTTCGTGCCCTCGAAAGTCACCACCACCACCGCGGAATCTCCGAGTTTGCGGACCGCGAGGATAGTACCTCGAGGCCAATGCAGTTCTGACTTTATCTTTCCGGGCTTTCAGCTGAGTTTATGTTGATGACGCCCTTGCATGTATCTGCTGGTGCCTTGGCGTGGCCTCGAACGGGCAGCTGCTGATCCCCCACTTGCAGCTGGAAGTCTCCGAGGAGTCGCTGTGCCATAGGCAAAATGGTGGTGCTACAGACGAAGATGTTTTGTTCCCAGATCGGCCACACTTGAATTTGCGTTGTAGTCCGGTCGCCGAGGTAGCTGCGGATGGCGTCGCCCGCGCGATCGGCCGGGACGAATGTGCGTAGCTCGCAGGGAACGCGAGGTTTCACTACTACGATGTAGTCGTCACGAGAGAGGTGAGGAGTCTGACGCGGACGCCACTTGCGTTGCTTCGCTGGCTGCGAGGACGGAGCAGAGGTAGGCACACCACCGGAGGGATGGCGCGCCGGCGTTCCTTGCAAGGCTGGGGAATGGCGGCCAGCTGTGGCGTCTCGTTGTTGTTGAGACGCAGACTTCGATTTCGCTTGCTTGCGTTGCCACAGTCTCACCATGTCGTCGAGGTATTCGTATTGTGATGGCATAGTGTTTACGGAGGATGAAATCTCCATGAACAGTACTTGGCTTGAGGTAGGATCATAGCCCGTAACCACGTTAGCGGCCGCCATCGCCGGGCTGAGAGCCCTTAGCGAGGTGGCGTTGTCGCCGGGAGTGAAGGACGTCCCTCAAGTTATCAAAACTGGACCCACCTGGACGAAGGTGCTGTCTAGGCGAAGCGGAGAACTTGGCGGTGACGATAAACCCAAGTTTCAGGGTACCAGGGTGGATGTCCGCAGAAATAGCAGAAAATCTACGGAGGCGATGTGGAGTGCGTCCGTCACCATCGAGCGCTCGCAGCGCCCCCCCCCCTCCCCCATTTCGCGTGCTGCAGCGCGGGTTGTTGGGGGCTCGTCATCTGTTGCTGTGCACGATGTTGAAAGGGAAGCATTGTGGTTTTTTTTGTTGTCGTACTTTAACGAGCTCATCGGATCAGGAAGGCCTCGTTTATTCACTCGGTACAAGACCAGAAAATCAAGATGTGCGACACGTATACCAGCCACCGCCTGCACCGGCTGCCCGCCACGACCTACGAGGGCCCATTTCCTCGCTTTCACTACAAACACCACAAATCGCGTGGCCCAAGAACAAGTGAGAGCCCAAAGTCTCTCAAGCCGCAATTTTAAGAGTGGATGAGCGAAGTGCAGCAGCTCCCATCGAAAACGAGTTGTGCAGAGCTAGGCAAGTTTACAAGATATAATATATTGCTGCGGCCCACGGCAACAAAGTAGCAGCGTCCCCCCGTCCCCGTCCCCCCAAGTGTTTTAAACAGTGCTGAAGTTGAGCCTATTTGATTGAAATTTGTGGACAGAGCTGAGGAAAATATTATGCGGGGCAGATAGAGACTTCGCGTGGTGCATGCCGTGGTAATGCTGGTCATCACTTTTTTTTTCGCGTATGTTTTGACACCTTTTTCACCTTGTATTTTACTTTTTTGTACGCTAATGTACAGTGGAGTCCCTGAAAATGATGGAGACCGTGTTAGAGAATTAATTGACCAACTTTTCAAAATTCTGACCCCCAACTCGGACCGATTGGCTATACCTCAAAGTGAACTAATATTCTTTCGCATCGATTTTCACAGTTTGTTTCAATGTAATACCCGAATTTCCGCGATCGCCTTCATGATTTTAACCGCCTCCCTGACACGCTGATTGTGCACGCAGTAGTCGTGGACAAGTTTGTATGTACATCAGTATCTTGGTAAGCTATCTCTGTTTGCAGGTAAGTGCTTGGCTATAGCACTTACCCGGAATGAAGTGACAACTGAAGATGGAAATATCACCGAGTTTCGTCAAGTAGTTTTTTTTTTGGTAATCCGCTCCAGCCAAACACGCTGGTACTTTTCCGAAAATCGCAATGTGTGTTCTCAATTTCGGGTAATTATTTTCAGCGAAAAAACGCCCCGAAGCCCTGCTCTCTCTTCGGGGACTACTAAATCAACTTGCCTCACTAGCAGCCCTCAAACTTGCATCGTGAGGCAAAACTAAATGGGCGCAAGCACGAGGAGACAACACGGGAGCGGTAGACGACGGGGTCGGTAGGTGCCCAGGCACGTCGGCGGCGCATTTCGGAAGTGACGAAGGGGCGCTGCGTGACGCACGTGCACACTATGTATACTGTTTTGATCAGGCCGCTAAACAAAGTGCATGTGACAGACATTCCTAAACAAGCCCTTACAGACGCCATAGAGCAAAGCGCTCCGTCAACCTTTATTGCAGAAATGTCAATTCTCCGCTTTGACATAACCAGTAACTGCGTACGAATCACCCTTCGTGACGAAGGTCATTTTCGCAAACTATGTATGTACACTCTCGCGCTTAGTGGCAACAGTCAATGGTAGCGTGCGAGTAATTGATGTCGACTCATTGCCTCTTCAGCCACACGCAGTCGGCAGCTCTCGTGGGGTAGTAAAGATCAGACCCGGCCTAACAACTGAGTACATCAAAGCGCATCTGCGCTGTGAACGGGCAACAATCACCGATGTGCGCATGCTCGGTAAAACACAGCTGCTGCTTTTGACATTTGATACAGACTCCTTACCGAAACGGTTGGTGTTTGAATATGAAGTCATCCGTGTTCACGAATATCGGCCTCGCCCGGTCGCATGCTACAACTGTCATCGTTTGGGCCATGTTGCCAAATACTGTTCCTTCCCGCCAGTATGCCGGGACTGTGGCAAAGCTCCGCATGAGGTCGACCCAAACTGTAAGCAGTTTCCTCATTGCGTGGCTTGCGGAGCGTCCACACACATTACACTCAGCCCTCATTGTCCTGAACGAAATATATCTGAATCAGCCGTTCCTCGCAACACTAACGATTCACCATTTACGACATCTGCCACACAGCCTACCCCTCCGACGCCTCGGAAAGAAACCTGGGCTCAAACAGCCACTTCTTCCGATCTGAATCAGATTATCAACAGCCTTCGCCAAGAAGTACAGGAATTACAGCAAGAAAATCAGAGACTTCGCGACCTCATGCTGGACCAATAGAAAGGGAATGGGTCCCCAACGCTAAGTCGCAGTCGGTCTCGAAATAAAAGAAAGAGCCGTTCTCCGACACGTCGTTCTAAACCGGTCACAGAGAAGGACTCCACCTATTCTCACATTATTTGGCTCCTGCGACAAGAACGGGTTCAAGAATCTAGTAAGCTAGAGCATGCGATTCGGTCGGAGATGGTTAACACTCTAACACAAGCCCTTGATACCATGCAAACTCGGTTTCAAAATATGTTTGATGGACTGCAGCGCAATGTCCTCGCTGATGACATTAAGCGCCGCAAACCAGGGCCTTCCTCATGAGCTCTTTCGCTCAGGGGGTGCAGTGGAATTGTCGTAGTTTTAATCAAACGTGCTCCACTATCCGCAATTATGTTCAAAGGCATCGCCCCTTGTTCCTTCTTCTCCAGGAGACGCGCGGCACGTGCTCGCTTCCTGGTTACCGTGCTTTTCAGGCACCAGCCATGAAACATAAGCGGCAGCTTCCCAAAGGCCAGGCAGTGCTTCTGGTGCGTAACGACTGCCCGGCCACTCAGACATTCCTGATCTCAGTTCTAATGCTCGCGAAATAGTAGCTGTTAAAATTTGTCCTCCTGGCCAAAAGCCTTTTGTGGCCGTGTCTGCTGCGTATTTTCGCCCAGGAAATATTTCATTTGGACCATACACATGGCTGGAGACGCTTAAGCAAGCTTCTAAGAACCTTCCTCTGCTCATTGGAGGTGATTTTAATGCTCATCACCCTGCCTGGGGTGCCCGAAAGGCGAATAAACGCGGAAAATATATTTATGACGCCATTGAACTCTCTTTTGTAGAAATTTGTAACGCCCCCGACACCCCTACAAGAATAGGACTACATAGAGTGCAGAGAGACACGACCCCAGATCTCACCCTCGCCAGCCCCCAATTTGTACGGCACTGGACAGTCTCCAGCCAGTCATAGGGCAGTGATCATCTCCCAATATTCGTGGCACTTATACGAAAACGCCTCCGGATCAAAACAACAACAACGATGTTATAATTGGAATACTTTTCGTAGTAATGTTACTGGATCCTTCTCGACAGTTGAGGGCCTTCTGGACATTGTTCAACAGGCCCATGAGCTGGCACGCGAAACAGTGTCGTGCGAAGACCATACTCAGCTGATGAATAACCATTTAGGCAATTTATGGAAAACAGCAGGCTATTTAATTAGTCAGAAGATACCGCTCGCACGGCAAACGACACTCCGATCTCATGAAAATTAAGCGCCAATTTAAGCTTATCAATGAATATCAGCTCCAACTACAAATTGAAGCCTGGCAATTCACTTGCGAACGCCTTGGTCGTGTACCGGGTCCCCAAGGTCTATGGCGCATTTTTCGTAGCCTCAGTGGGAAAGGACAGGGCAATTCTCCTCTGGCCGAGCTGTTCCTCAAAGCAGATCCGTCCGTTGTGGAAGACGAAGTTATTACCGCTTTCTTTCCTCACGCTTCACTCACTCCGCCTACATATCCGAAAGCCTGCACCATAACGCAACCTGATCCGAATCTCGGTCGCCCACTTCATGGGAGAAATGCTAGCAGCCATCAAACATGGGTGTTCTTGATCGGCGCCTGGCCATGACCGAATCACATGGCAAGAACTCCGCAACCTCGGAGTTGAAGGCCAGGACGCACTTTTGGCGGTAATCAATTACCTCTGGGCCTCAGGAAATGTTCCGGAGAACCTTAAGCTGTCTCTCATTTATCCTATTCCGAAACATGGAAAAGAGAAGACCCTCTGCAAGAACCTCCGGCCAATATCTATAACGTCTACTTTATGTAAGCTCATTGAACACATGATTCACACACGCATGTCTTATTACTTCGAGATAACCCGACCGGGATACCATCCAGCCCAGGCGGGTTTTCGCCCTAACCTCGGCACCCATGACTGCCTTTGGCTGCTACGGCGCGTTATCAATCGTACTTCAAGAAAGATCTTACCTGACTACTTGCTGGCCGTCGACATGCAGAAAGCGTTCGCTAATGTTCACCATAACGCTATTCTTGAAGAACTAGCTAAGTGATACCCAAGTCAGCGTGCGCAGACATGGATTCGAAATTTCCTTGCCGTTCGGCCCATTCGCTTAAGTGGTGCATCACCTGGGTGGAGCCCGAAGACTTACTACTTGGACAGAGGTGTTGCACAGGGATCTATTTTAGGACCGACGCTGTTTAATCTGGCCATGAGAAGGGTAGCAGAAAACATAGAACGGGACACCATGGCTAGATTCGCCATCTACGCCGATGATATTACTATATGGACAGAGGCAGTGGATTATTCTGACAAAGAATCAATGCAGACTGAGCTGCAGGCAGCCCTCCTTAGTTTGGAGTCCACTCTTAAGGAAGTAGGCCTGCAGCTGGCTCCACATAAGACAGAACTTATAAGCATAGACGGCAAGAATCACACCAACCCGAAAATGTGTATCTCACTCCATATTGGATCACACACTATACAACCAAAAAACGGACAAGTGAAAGTTTTGGGATTACCAATAGCCAGCTGCAACAGCCCACAAAAGTAGGTACGTGGACTGCGGCAGGCATGGCCAGCCACGTTACATATGATACGTCGTCTGTCCAACAAATACGGAGGTGCACGACAACGAGCCTGTCGCACTCTTGCAAGAGCTGCGGCTGTTGGAAAGATTTTGTACGGCGCACCCATATACACGTTCTCTCCAACAGTCATCCAAAATTTGGAACGCCTTCATCGGCCTACTCTTCGTACAATCACGGGGCTCCCTAAACACACTAAGATATCCGCCCTTGAAAGCGCAGGGGGCTTGCCCCCTCTGCAAGACGTCATCCGTGAAGCTAACATTCGACACCACATCCGTCTGGAAAGCACGCCGCAAGGTCGTCGCCTTCTGGCCTGGGATTGTCAGCGGCATGATGATGCGCCTCTTCTTAATCAGTCCTTACCCCCATAGGAAACTCCAATATCCTCTCGACTGTTCCGTCGCCCCATATCTCGTCACAATAATACTGCCCGCCAGTTTCTTGCCACGCGACAACTCAGGGAAGCGAGCTTAGATACCATCGACATATACACGGACGCTGCCATTACCGATGGCGAAGCTTGTATAGGATGCATCTGCGCGCAGACCACCGAGTACACTGGGGCCTACAGGTGCCATCTACTGAACGGTACCCCCATGCATGCCGAACTACTTGCCATATGGGGAGCGACTGCAAGCCTCCCACACACTATACAGAAACCCCTTCGTGTATTCACCGACTCGCACACTGCCTACTCGGAGATATTTCGCCCAGCGTCCGAGGATGCTACAGCTGCTGCTATTTAAAGCATCATTCGTAGGCATGAAAACGCCGACAGGCCAATATAAATTATCTGGACGCCGGGGCGTACGGGTGTGCCCGGGGGCAATACGGCGGCACACGCCGCTGCTGCTTCCGCAGGTGGGTCGAGTAATCTTTCTCTGCCCCCACCCCTCAGGATGAAACCGTATGAGCTCTTAAATCAAATGGCTCCCTCGGTGGCCACAATGCACTACGTACGCACGTCTCTGCGTCGTGCTAGTCAAAAACGCGTTGCGCAGGTTACCCCACCAGTGCTATTTTGCAGCAAATGTATGCTTTCACGCTCCCAAAAAGTCTTCATTAATAATGTTTACGCAAATTCGGCATACACACCATACTCTTTAGCAAAATGGCGAAAACCGGACATTGCGACAGTGACGTGCAATCACTGCGGGCCGCACTGACCTTCACCACTTACTGTGGCAGTGCTCCGCATTTGAAAAAGGGCGAATGGCCATACAAGCTTTGCAAACCACAAATTATCGTGAAGCGCTTCTTACGGACCCGGACACGCAGTTATTATTTGCCCAATATGGAAGTCAGAGCGGCCTGATCAGAGTGGTTTAGGGGGTCCGACAAACCACAGTACTGACCCTATACCGCCTCAGTACCAGTGATGGTGAATACAATAGGTGTAAAACCCGTGACTGTGAACTAGTAGTGTAGTTAGAAAGTCCTTCTTATCGCCACAGAGGTCCTGTGCCTCCTTTTTTTTTTCCTCAATAAAGGACTTTCTATCCATCCATGATGTTATGACAAGTAAAATATGTTATTCATAGAGTCATGTTATGCCATACCAAGTTTGGTATTGATAACATTATCGAAACGGCCAGGAGAGCTAAAAGTCGTAGGCGGCTAGGTAGATAGATACGCTGAAGTCGCCGAAGTTCGCTAAAAAATTCTTCGCATTTAAAATGGGAGAGGTCGAGCGTTGGGCTAGAAAAGCTTTCAGCTACTTGTACAAGAAGAATGTTGATACTAAATGGAGGAAGCGAACTCGAAATTTGTGAAGCAAGTACTTAGACAACAGCAGATTACCAAGCCAAAAGGAAACATCGGTTAAGAAGAAGGCGAAGGAAACAGAGAGGGACATGTAGAAGATTGGAATGCTTACGAAATTATTTTTGGTTACCTACCGAACTTTCAAGCGGAAGATTTTAAAAGATCTACGATAATTCTAGGGGTATAGCTGCTGATGTTCGAGGCCAGAACGGGAGTATTGCGGACCAAGACGTACCGAGCCGAATATGAAGGCACAGACACGGTATGTACCCAAGCAACAATTTGTCCTCGGCAAGAGGTCGGCGAGAGGTCTGTGACTGACTGCGAAGCGGTTCGTCCGACCTTGGCAACCAACGTATGCCCGGTCTTCGGGATTGACATTAGACTCACGCCGGCCGACGTCGGAACACAACGTAGGCCCGGCCGCGTTGGCTGACGAGCCCGAGTGTGTGCCGCGCGCGGGTGGACCATGGTCCGACTTTACATGAGCGTCAATTTACCGACGGCTGCATGTTGCTTGCCAACGTTCCTTGCTCTGCTTTTCTAGTTTTGTATTTTGTGCTCTTGACATTGTCTCAGTGCACACATAAAACGAAATTAAACGCCTCTAAAGTCAGCACTTGTTAGCGTGTAAGTAGGTAACACGCAATAGAAGAAAGGCGAACGATGTATATTCCACAGTTGTATTAATGCAGTATGTTTTCATGCAACATTGTTCGCATGGAACGATTTGCAGCAGGCTTTGTGCAGCCCAACTATGCAGTCGATGGAGTAGTATTCCTGGTAGATTAGTGCTCTCTTTCGATCAATTTTCATGCTCTTGGCCGTGAATACGTATTCGGTATGCGACGTTTTACTACCGAGATGCGAGGCTTGTATCGTTTTGTTGCTGGGAAAAGCTGAAAAGGACAAACAGAATAAATATTACTTGGAGAAATGCAGACTATTTGCATGACCAGTTGCACAATCGCATGCGTTTATAAGCTCTATTCGCATAATTCGGCAAAACAATTTTGTGGTATATACACAAGTAAGAAAAAAAACTGTGCACTTACAATAATTATGTCAGTGCGTTGATATTCCGAAACGTGCTTGAAACCCCAGAGCACACAGTTTCTTCGTAATATGTCGCTGGAAAACAAGCAGTACAACAAATAAATTAAGCACAAACTATCCACAGTTTTTTCAGTCCTTGTTGCAGTGTTCCCCAAAGGGGAAAAATACCAATATTTTTCACGCTCTTTCAATACAAACAATCAAACAAATAAAAAACAGAAAGGTGTATATTTACCCGTCAACGATCAGTGACAGCTGATGCAAGAGCCGTTCACCTGAACCATTTTTATTCGTCATTCTTATACCGGATTGACACACCAGTTGCGCACATCAAAGTGAATTTTCCCAAGAGACAAAACTGGCAATGCATAAGGAAACATTGCCACTCACGAGTACGCATGAAATCCTCGGCGAAAAAAAAAACTAGGGAAAAAAGCGAAAGGCCCAACGCACGCTTCGCCCCCATTGGCGCACAACCACACTTCTCCTTTCCTGTCTTTTCATTCTTTCTGTGTGAGAGACGTGACGTGTGGTGAATGCGTTCTCTCCCCAAATCTGAAGCACAGGACCCCAACGCTTAACTTCTATTCTTTCTTTCGAAGCAAAGCACGTGCTGCTCTGTGTGGGGAGAAAACAAATACCATCAAAAAGAGGGGTGGTTCTGTCTTCCGGGAGCTTACGGCGTCGCAGTAACACGCGCGGCCAGGGCAGTAGAACCAGTAGTAACAGTTCTCTGCCTGCCTGCCTGCCTGCCTGCCTGCCTGCCTGCCTGCCTGCCTGCCTGCCTGCCTGTCTGTCTGTCCGTCCGTCTGTCCGTCCGTACGTCCGTCTTCTTCTACTTCTTCTTCTTCCATTCACTACCACCACCAACTTGGCATGCCTGTACTTTTCCCGCGCTTTTAGCCTATAAATGACATAAATGCATCGTTTGAGTCCAATTTCCTTACGGTAGCGATCTAATATTTACGTCATCTACGAATAATAAATCTTACAATTGCGAGAGTCTAATATTTACGTAATCAAATATTTGAGGCAGAAATGGACCGTTTCTTCTGTCACTTTTCTTATAAGAATCCGCAGTTGTATTGAAGAAAAACAAAAGAGCAGTTTTATCTTGTTATGGTAAGAGCCGGGCTGTGGTATGTGCCGGTGGTGTGAAAGAGGCAGACGACGTTATCTGGTGCGGTCTGAGGACTTCATATTTACTTCTGATCGCCCAATCTCGTCCTCACCTTGAAAATAAACCCAGACATCCTTCATTAAACCGTAACAATGTACTTGTTACACCGTTGTAGAAAGGTTGCGCACAAGGCCCGCGAAAAGCTGCTCCTTTACGCCTCGCATTAACTGGCGCAGCTTTTTGTCTACTGGCATGCGGGGGCCAGCCGTCGAATCAATCGCGGCATCTCTTAAATATAATTGCGGCGCTCTCGTTCGGCATTTGAAACCGCGAAAAAATTGCCTGCTCCGCTCTCTCTTTCCGTTCGGCAGTGGCGCAGCCGGGGGGGGGGGGGGGGGTCAATTTTCGCTCACCACTTTACCACCTTTTTTTTGATGTCTTCGCGCTGGCATGATTTAGAAACTAAGCGATGCTACTATCACAATATCATTCCTGGGTGATTTTACACTGAATAATGTCTGCATACGAGAAAAAAAAAAGCGTATCACGGTGTCTTTGCCGCTCTGTGAGATTTTGGGCAGGAATCTCGGCCGTGACCATTTTAAGTTGGCTCGGCGACGGGATTAATGCTGAAGCGGTGGTCATAGTTGTACCCGCCATAACAGATATCGCCGGACTAGAGCACTACGATAGTTTTCACTAGACAGATGTTCGTTTTCATGGTCGAAGCCAGACGCCGCCAAGGTCTGATAGGTCACGTTAAATCATATTACAGTGTGACTCATCGAACGTGGACTAAGATATAGTCAAGACAAAGACTAACATTTCTACTGAACCTTTGCGCGTTCTGCTAAAATGTAAGCGCGCTCACACGCACGCACACACACACACACACACACACACACACACACACACACACACACACACACACACACACACACACACACACACACACACACACGCACACACACACACACGCACACACACACACACACACACGCACACACACACACGCACACACACAGAGACGCGCACGCACGCACGCACACACACACACACACGGCCGCACGCACACACACACACAGACGCGCGCACGCACACACACACACACGCACGCACACACACGCACATACACACACGCACATACACACACGCACAATAATGAATATAAAGCTGAAAGAATATACATTTACACTGACATGACTAGAAGGGCACATCGAGCAATTTTTCCAACAAGCAGCATAATGCAGAACAAGAAATGCAGAGAATAAATAAAGAGGGGTGGACATGTTATAATGTATAATTAAGAACAATATACATAATAAGCATTGTTTTTTATAAGAAACGGAATGAACTCCGTACACGCAATGTTTCACGTAGCGAACAGGCACATATGACATAGCGGAATACCATTGCTTATCTTTCTCAATTGAAAGGAAGATTATTTCGCGCATTACATGTCATATTATATGCCACGTATGTTACCCAAGATTTGCGAGAATCTTTACATGCAAACATGCATGGTTGGATTGCCGATAACACCTTTCGTATCCGCTAACCACGTCTACAAGCGAAAGGTGCCACCGGAAAGCAAGGTAAGCAACGGGAGAGAATAGGATCACTTTTCCATGGTGTTAAAGTGGTTTCCAGCAATCAATGTCAATCAATCGAACTTGCGCCTTTACAGTTGGACGAAAGTAACGGGTAGCGATTTTACCAAAAATGTCTTTTTCACAACCAACCACGGTGGTGCAGTGCTTATGGTGCTCCGTGCTGACCCACACGTCTTCTTTGTCGTAAGGTCGAGGGAGTTAAACGGTCTTCGCGGGTGCCCGTGTGACAGGGGTATAACATTTCTGTCGCAATTTCGATGTAGGCGAAAATGCTCGAGACCCATGCACTTTGATTCGGGTGCGCAATAAATACCGAAAGTCGTAAAATTTCCGGCACACCGCACTACGGCATCTCTCATAATCGTGTATTCGTTCTCATAATCACCTCTCATAATCACCTTGTCGCCCACAGCAGATCACAGTGTCTATGACGGGGATCATTTTTTTAGTTTAATTCCATTTGTGCTAGCTCTGACGACTTCACATTTTCAGTGATTGACTCGCCTTTTAGTGCTTTTAGAAAATTCGTCGCGTATAGGGCTGTGGTCGTGTGGTATAGTCTCACTTGTTGTGGCTTCTAAAAATTTGAAGCGCGTTCTTCTAACGTGTGAACGGAGAGAAGGCCAACGCACCAAGAACTTGGTGAGTCCCCTTGCCTAAACGTAATTTTCCTAAAAGCACACATGCCTCGCTGAAAGCTACTTCCTGATATTTGGAATGCACCAGCCAGGAAAACATTTCTTACCAGTGAAGTTGGAACTTCAGTTCACGCTTACTAACTGAGGGAAAGCTGGATTCCATGGCGTCCTTAGCAAACGTCCTCAAGTCTCGCCATCCTGCAACTCTTGACGTCTTGGCCGGTTAAACACGTAAATACCAATGTCTTTGTCAGGAATTGCGGTTTCCGAGCATGCATCGTGCTCCGATCAGTTTTTAGGAGTTCTTTCGGCTCACGAGTCGTATTCAGGCAGTGCTGTAATTCAGCTGGGAACCATGTTTTCGCCATTCGTCATGTGCGCGCTTGGAGCAGTGTCGCTCTTCGAGAAATAATCACCAAGCGTTACCTTACAGCGTTTTGGCGTGCCATAAGAGGGCGCTGATTGACATAGAACACGAGCTGCCTAGCAATACTCGCAGCCAGCGTATTTCAAGGGGGTAACTTCACATTGCAGGAAGCAACACGCTCAGCTAATTTCGGGCAGTGATACCGAATGCAGGAAAAGAAAACTTCAGCGACGATACATATCGGCTGGTAAAGTTCCGCCTTAAACACTAGCGCTCGTTTCTCCCCTGGAGGAAATATTCGCGGGGATACATTTCCCCTGTTTCCCTTCAGGGCCCAGTAAGGTCGCGCAGACCCAATATTTTACTCTGCGTGCGAAAGGGCTCGCGTTTTTTATTGCGCCCCTGAGGAAGGCTGGTAGTTTCTGTAGCATTGTGATCTCATACTACAAACGTGAATGAACGCGAAGCAGTTGATGCCACCAGTGAAACTTAACAGTACAGTGTCAGTAAACTCGTATTGCGTGCGTTGGCAGTTCTCTTCGGAGTTCACGCGTTCTGAAAAATCGATTATGACGCACTGTGCTCTGAACACGACCGGAGTTCATTACATCATCCCGGGTGAGCTGATCACTTGAGATTTTCTGCATGTATGAGGCTGCTCCTGTTCTCGCCGGCGTAAGTGCTGCAAACACGAAGGCACGTACCAGTTAGAACCATGCATACATGGCATATCTAAGCTGCGCGGTGAAATATTTTGTGCAGTTTTGAATCTCTAGACGTAAGCGGAATTGACGGCTGCACGCTTGCAAGCAACTGAAGACACTTTGCCGCCATGCTATCCTTTCAGAGAACAGAGCGACAAAATTAGGCTTCAGAAAAATAATAAAAAATAACGCTTTTTTATAGCGCATTTAGGTTTTCTAACGAATATACGCAGGAAAAAGCTATTTCTATGTAAGTAGGAATAGCCTGGTCCCAAGTGCATTTTCGATTGAGACCAACTGAACATTTCTTAACAAATATTACTTTGCCCTCGCAGATTGCACAAATAAACCTCTACGATTGTACTACTTCATTGCTATCAAAAGTCACAGTGCAAACAATGTCAACCTAAGTTGCGAGATAGTGTGCCCGAAAAATAACGCGTGCGAAATTGTGTTGTCACCGTGCAGCAGAACTTACAAAATAATTACTTATTGCGTATCGCAAGAATGCTTGGATGTACGTAGTAAAGTAAAAAAAATGGCAGCATATCCTACGAGTGAATGATGGATAGTGGGGCGAACCATCCACCCGTCCATTCTTTCTTGCTTCCGTCCATTCATGCGTCCGTCTGTGTGGCCGCCCGTGCGTCCATCCGCCCGTCCGTGCGTGCGTCTGTTCGTGTGTCCGCACGTTCTTCTGTGGGTACGTTCCTGCTTTCGTCCATGCATCCGCTCCTGCGTCCGTCCATGCGTCCCTCCGTCCATGCAGCCATCCGTGCGTCCGTCCATGCATCTGTCTGTGTGTCGGTTCGTCCATCTACTCAACACTCCAAGTACCACCATCTCACATCTTTTCATCATATATTCCTCATATCGAAGCACCGCCATCCATCGGACATTCCAAGGACTGAACGAGAGGAGGCACACGCACACTTTCTTACGGCTTGCGCTTCGTGTCTACTTTTCACCTCTAACCTCCTCGAGTTCATGGTATATATTAGTTCACTGTATTCATGGCACTGCGGCACCACGCTCGCTAAACCTTTCTAAAACCAAGGAGGTTACGCCCAGTGAGTATAACGTAGCAACCCTTTATTGTCTTCTGTGCGTTGTTGAACAATAAAAAATTCGCAGCATGCGCGTTAACTAAAGCCGAATTCTCCTGTCTCTCATTCCCCCTTAGCAGCCATTGGAATGTACACTGAAAACTGTCTTTTATTGTTCAACAACGCTCAGAAGAAATCTGTCACCGGCACCACCTTGGAGGTCAAAATGTAATACTGGTTACACACTAATACTATGGCCACGAGGGACGAATGGGTGCCGCTATAAAGAGCTTTGCCCCTATAAATATGTTGAATAAAGGCTATCACTTCCACCAGGCCTGCTTGGCATATGGAGCTTGACATAAAAACCCAATTCCATATACATGTAGTCACAAGTATCGACAGTAAAAATATGCTCAGAAAAGTAAGCGAAACCGAAATGTAATTATGATTGTACAAACACTTGCTGCGAATACTCCTCATTCCACGTTGAAAGCGGAGTGGTCCTTGCCTCGTCAAACAACGCGCTCTGACCCGACGAGGACTACTCCATCTATGTTTAACAAAGATTAACGATGTGTTCTCCAATCGGGTGGGTCGTCGCAAAAATGGGGGGGCCCTTAAGCTTCGCCTTTAACAGTTGAACACGATAGCAAAATCTGGCCCCTAGTGCACCCTTAAACCGCTAAGTGCGTACTTATTAATATGTTTTGTTACATACACATGCACGTACACAAGCACGCACACAGTAGATTGGACCAGCGCGCGCTATTATCGCTGAATGGGCTCGTTTTCGTCGTGACACCTGTCGAACAATATTTGTTAAAGGAGCCCTGAAACACTTTTTCAAGTAAACATAGAATGAATTCACTAAAAGAGCTTACGGCCTCACGAATTCAAGTGAGTGAGTGAGTAAAAACTTTATTGAATATGTCCGGCGTCATTGAGCGGAGTGGGGCTACAAGCACCCCGGCCTAGGTGACGGCCTCGAGTCCTTGGACCCGGGCGGCATCCTGGGCTTGCCGGACGGCCCAAAGTTGATCGGCAAGGTCGTGGCTGAGCAGAGCCACCTCCCATCGCGCCTCGCGGTTCGAGACTGCCATGTCTACCGGGTTCGTAGGGGACTGCTGCACGTTACCGGTACACTTCCACAGCATGTGCTGCAGCGTCGCTCTGGCTCCGCACGCCTTACACGCGTCGGACGTATAAATGCCTGGGTAGCAGAGGCGAAGGATCACCGGATTCGGGTACGTGTGTGTCTGTAGTTGTCTCCAGGCAACCTGCTGTTTCTTGTTTAGTTTGGCGTGGGGTGGTGGATATTTGCATCTGTTCAGTCTGTAGTGTTGCGTGATGTCTCTGAAAGTGGTCATGCGTTCCCCCCACGTCCATTCCCGCATCGCTGTCGAAGTGTGCGAGACATCGGGACTGTCGGCAGGCGTCGCAGCTCGGCGTGTAAGTCCTCGAGCCGCGGCGTGGGCAGTCGCGTTGCCCGCAAGCGGAGGGTCCGTGTGGGCGGGGGTCCATACGAGGAAACTGTCGTTTTTGCGGCAGATGTTGCGTTCGTGAATTTGGAGAATGCGGGCCGCTTCGCGGGAGATCCGGCCGCTGGCGTAGTTGCGTATCGCCGCCTGCGAGTCGCCTATTATCACCTCGGCGTCCGTGGTGGCTATCGCGAGGGCTATGGCAGCTTCTTCGGCCGCCTCCGTGTCTTCCGTGCCTATCGTCGCACTCGTGACGCAAGTTCCTACATGATCCGTGATCGCGACCGCGAAGCCGCGGTGGCAGTCGTAACGGGCCGCGTCCACGTAAACTGTGTCTTTGCTATTGCCGAATTTCTTTTCAAGGTCTTGGGCGCGCCTGTTGCGCCGACCGATGTGATGTGTCGGGTGCATGTTCTTAGGCAACGGCATAACGACGATGCGCTCGCGAATACGTCTGGGTATCCCGACCTTTTCGCCGCGCTGCGTATGGTAGTTGATACCCAGTGTCTCGAGAATGTGTCGACCAGTTCTGGTCTTCGCCAGACGTTCGTACTGGGCGATGTTGTGTGCTTCGATTATCTCATCTAGAGTATTGTGCAACCCCAGCTCGAGAAATTTTTCCGTGCTGGTATTGGCCGGTAATCCGATTGCGCGTTTGTACGCCTTGCGGATGAGACAATCTAGTTTGGTGCGTTCAGTCGCCTGCCACTTGAGGTAGGAGGCGACGTACGTTATATGGTTCATAGCGAAAGCATGTACCAGGCGAATGGTGTTGCTTTCCTTCATTCCGCTATGCCGATTTGTTATTCGTTTCAGCAACCGGATTGTTTCATTGACCGCGCCCTCTAGTCTGCGAACGGTTTCGCCGTTGTGGCCGTTGGCGGACAGGCGCAAGCCCAGTACCCTAATGGTGTTAACTTGTGGGATGACAGCGCCGTCTGATGTGCGTACATTAATTTCTCTATATGCGCACTCGAATGCGGAATCGGCGTTCTTGGGTTTACGGCCCCTGCGCGATGGTCTATAGAGCAGGAGCTCCGATTTAGCTGCGGAACATTCGAGGCCAGTGTCGCGAAGGTAGTCCTGCACCGCGTCGACGGCTTCCTGCAGCGTTTGCTCTACGTGGCCGTCATTTCCCTCGGCAACCCAGAGGGTGATATCATCGGCGTACAAGCTATGGTGGAGGCCTTCTATCTCAGCGAGTTTTCGTGGTAATCCGACAAGCACGAGGTTAAAGAGCATGGGCGAGATTACGGAGCCCTGCGGCGTGCCCGTACAACCCATGTATATGTCCTGCGATTCTAGTTCGCCGATCGCTAATCGGGCCCGGCGGCCCGTAAGAAAATCCCGTACGTAGTGGTACGTTCTCTCGCCAAGTCCCAACGCTCGTATACTTTCAAGTATCGCAGCATGGCTAACGTTGTCGAACGCCTTTTTGAGGTCGAGCCCGAGTATCGCTTTGGTGGATCGTGTGGGATTGTCTACGATATCGTGCTTGAGTTGAAGCATAACGTCCTGTGTGGAAAGGTTACGACGGAACCCCAGCATCGTGTGTGGGAGCATGTTTCGGTCCTCGAGGTAGTTGGTAAGGCGAGCGAGAACCACATGTTCCATGACCTTACCAACGCAGGACGTCAGGGATATCGGTCGAAGGTTGTCAATCTGTACTCGTTTGCCCGGTTTGGGGATCATAATTATGCGCGCCGTTTTCCACGAGTTCGGTATAGCGCCCGCATTCCAGCACTCGTTCATGTAAGCCGTCAGTTGTTCTATCGACTCATCGTCCAAGTTACGTAGCGCTTTGTTGGTTATCCCGTCCGGGCCTGGCGCCGACTTTGTGTTGAGCCTGTGCAGCACCGCCCTCACCTCTGCAACGCTGAAGTCCTCGTCTAGCTCCGCGTTACCCTCACCCTCCCAGGCGTATGCCGAGTGCGCGAGGGGGCTACGTGACTGAAAGTAACGGCTTCGCACGTCATCTAGAAAGTCCGCGTGGGTGCCTTTGTAGTCGTGCAGCAACTTGTTAAGCTTATGTGCGTGCGATGTTTTCGTCTCCTCTGGATCCAAGAGGTGCCGGAGGAGATGCCACGTCTTGGCCCGTCCCAGCTGGTTCTCCATCCCATTGCAGATCTCTTCCCATTGCGTTTTGCATACCTGTAACGCGTGCTCTTCCATGTCCCTGCTTAGCCGTGCTATGCGTCTGCGCAGCGTTCGATTGTGGCGTTGACGCTTCCACCTGTCTTGCAGGCTGCGCTTGGCTTCCCACATGTGTAGGAGTTTGCTGTCTACCACTTCGAGCTGGGCTTCTGGCGGAACCTCCCGCGTCGCCGTTTCTAAATCCCCCTTGAGCGTCGCAGTCCAGCTATCTATATCCTCAATAGCCGCATTGCCACGATTCTGCTCTTTCCGGACTTTGCGAAACGCGTCCCAATCCACCAGCCGGTGGTTCTTGCCCTTGGTACCTTCCCGATGAACGCGGTGGTGAGGTTCAGCGTCGACCTGGATCTCGATCACTGAGTGATCGCTACCCAGGTCCTCCTGTGTATTGTGCCATCGCGCGCTAGCAACGTTCTTGGTAAATGTGAGGTCGGGTGAGGTGTCTGCGCGTACGCTGTTGCCCCTGCGCGTAGGCGCGGAAGGGTCTGTGATGAGCTCGAGGCCCTCATTCTGCGCATCGTCCCAGAGGCGCTTACCTTTTGGCGTTTCGTAGCCGTACCCCCACGCCGCGTGGGGCGCGTTGAAGTCGCCCGCAATGAGCAAGGGCCCGTCGGCAGCTGCCTCGCGCGCCTCTCGCAGTAACGTGCTAAAGCGGTGTCTGGCTTTGGGTCTGCTATACACGTTTAGCACAATCAGGCTGGGGCCGCGCCCTTTCGTCGGAATGAGCTCTATGAATACATGCGGTATGCTAACGTTCATAAGTTCGCGTTGCGCCACGGTGAGGTTGCGTCGCACTAGCGTTGCAGCGGCCGGTGGGGCTCCCGCGGTCACAGCTTCGTCTATAGATTTGTACCCCGCCAGCTTGACCGGGTCATTGGTTTCCTGCAATAGTATTACGTCCGGTCGTTGCCGGCTACGTAAGAATTGTTGGAGAAGCGCCCGTTTCCTCCTGTACCCCCTGCAGTTCCACTGCCAGATAGTGAACGTGTTTCGTGAGTTATGCTGTTGTGGGCGTTGTGTTTGTGTGGTTTCATGTCGAGCCATGGTGACTGTAATTGTTATGGTTTGCCGTCCGGCTGATCCTGCGCCTCTTCGTCGGGTAACGGCCTAAAGTACGGTTTCCCAGTCGTTCGTACTGGGCGACCCACTGCGGCCGGAAGTCGCATTTCGATATTGTCTATGCGCGTTTGCAGCGTCGCGACCATTTTTGTGAGCTGAGATATTGCAATGCTCAACTGTTCGGTTTGTGCGGTTTGCTGAGCGATTGCGTTGTTAAGTTGCGCGGTTTGCTGCGCGTGTTGGGTCATCATCGCGTCTACCTTGTCGTCGAGTCTATCGACTCGTTCGCGGAGTTTCTCCTCGCATTTCTGCGATTTGACGTCGAATTGTTCCGGGTCAACTGCCTTACGTTTGGTGGGTGCGGGGTGCGCGTCTTGAGCCTCCATGACTTCCTCCACTCTCTCGGCTGTACTAGCAGCCGCGTCGGCTGCGACGGGTTTAATTGGAGGAGGAGGAGGAAAGGGAACTGTCGGGGCCTCCCCCTTCAACGTGGCAATTTCGTTTCTTAACCTTGCATTTTTCTGCTTTAGTTCTTGGATTAATGATTCGAATTGATCCAATCGTTTCTGCACTAGACTTTCTGGGTCGCTGTTGCGTTTGTAAGCAGAGCTGCCGCGTCTGTCTACATCTGGGTTTCTATCAATGGCAGTCTCGGTTCGCGTTAGCGGTGCGCTGGGCGCGCGTCCGGAGGCGACGTCCACCAACCTCAATTTATGGGGGTCAACCTCTCCTCCGCCTTTGGCTGCCGCTGTGTGGTTGGCTCGGGCCGTCGACGTGCTGCGAGGCTTCGCTGAACGGGGTCGGGAGACGCTGCGAGAGCGGGCTCGAGAACGAGCACGGGAGCGAGTGCGGCTCCGCGCGGGGGCCCCCCTCGAGGCCGATCGACTGTTGCCGTGACGTCGTCTCGGTGCGTGGCGTCGTCCGTAGCCCTCCTCCCCGTCGTTGACGGTGCTGCTACTGCTGTAAGCGGCCTCAGCCTCCTCGCGCATTCTGCGTTCCCACTGTCGGCGCTTGACTAGGTAGGGCGTCTTGTACTTAGCTTTGCACTTGCGGTCTCCGGTGAGGTGACCCTTTCCGCACAGTTGGCACACCGGCTCGCACCGATGATCATCGGGCGGGTTACCGCATCCGCACCCACGGCACTTCTTGTCGTTCGGGTTGGGGCACACGTCGGCCCTGTGTCCCAGACGACCACACTCGTAGCACATATCGATATGTTTCTTGTAAAGAGTGCACCTTATCACCATCCCGCCGTAGTTCACGTAACGAGGCACGTAGTAGCCGTCGAAAAGGATTATCACGTTGATCGTGTTTCCCATGCGCTTGGCATGCAGGACGTTCGGGTTGCGGTGGTTAACCAGACTTCTCACGACGTCCGTCGGCTTTTCGTCTAGCGATATGCCCCTGATGAGGCCTTTGGACGTGTTCTCCGGAGCCGCTCTGTAGGCACTCGCTTCGAACTCACGGTCGCCAATTCGCAGCTTGCAAATGCCTCCATATTGTCTAGCGCGATCTTCTGATGGCGTGCTTACCACAATAACGTTTTGTCGCTCATTGAGACAGACGTTGTCCTCCTCGGCTACCTCACGCCCCACCCCTGCAGCGTTGCGTATGCAGCAGTGGACGCGGTCCTTCTGGTAGTGGGATACGTTGAAGCCATCCCGGGGTCGCACGATGATCTTGTAGTCATCCGTTGGCAGGTTGGGCATTCGGCTCGTCATGGTGATCTTCCGCACGTACTGCGTCGCTTTCTGAATAAACGCCGCCTTCTCGGTAGACGCTGGCCTTGCTTGCTGGTTCTTCGCTGGGTCGGCGTCTCCACCCGCCTTCTTGGTGTTTCGTTTGATCTCGCACCATCCCTGCTCTTTTCCGAACTCTGTCGGCGATATGTCCTCCCCTTCGACTTGCACGAATTCCATTTCGGGCGCCGGTGCAGCGGATGGGGCACCCGCTTGCTCCGACGACTTGTCAGGCCTGCCGTGCCTTGTCTACTGGCTTGACTGTCGTGCCAGCGTGGCGGTACGGGCAATCTTCGAAAAGTGACCGAAACACGGGCTCACCTGCTCAAATGGTATCGGGAGAGACCGCAGGAGTTTCGCAGTCACTTTGGAATACTCTGAACTGAATGGCTGGAAAGAAATCGCCGAAAACCATAGAAAATCTGCGGAGCCGATGCGACGCGCGTCCGCACACCATGGCCCCCTAGCGGCCAATCTCACGAATTCAAGCCTGCAAAAATTTTAAGAATGCGTCCAGTGCGAGCGGAGTTACAAAGGTCTGTCGCACGCTGCTTGTGCATTATCTTTTCTCTCGTCCCCACGAAAGCGCTGGAAGCCAAGTTGGGAGGGGTGGCAGGGCAAAGAAATAACCGCGCCTCATGACCTTGAGCACTTTTTTTCTATTTGAACGCACGGCTTTTCCAATGTGATCGCGATCGCACGCCTGGACAAGTAGGTGCCTCCCGCGGCTATCTCGGTAACTTGATTTTTCGGTCACAGACGCACAGGCGATTTTTCGCTCACAACCAACTGGGCCGACGCCGGCGGCGGGTTTTATGCGACACGAGCTCTCTAACGATATCGCGTTAAAAATGCGTTTCGGAAGACTAGTCTATTCAATGGTGAGACGCGAGACCATTGCTTCAAACGGCCACTGTATTTATCGTTTACTGTATTTTACCGCAATTACTGTAAATTTACTTATTCTCTTCACAAGCATACGCATTAGGAGGAGGGAGGGTCTCATGACCATGACTGGTCTCACAGAGGAAAGTTGATGACTGTGCCCCCCTCCCCTTCCAGTCGGCCAGATGTGAACACCACCAAAAAAAAATTCTGGCTACGACCCTGGTTCAACCAACCAACAGCTTGCTGTGCAAGACCTCACGTAGGGACATGTATCCCTAGCCTCCTAGACGGCGACGCGACCACCGGCATCAAGGATCACAGCTTTTGTCTATTCGTTGGACCTGCGTTCTTACTATTGGTAGTCACGATGGATGAACTTGACCACTCCACGACCGCCTTTGCTATACCCAAAGACTTATAGGAATTCATTTACACGTGATTCGGCCTGTGCAACGCGCTTGCAACATTTGGACGCATGATCGATATCCCGCGCAGCTTCAAGTGGCAGAGGAATCTTTGCTACCTGAGTGGTACTGTGATCCTTTCAGACGACTTTGTGACCCATCTACAAAAGGTCGAAGCTGTCGTCACTAGACTCAGCTCCAATGACGTTCAAATAAACATAAAAATAATTTGATTGCATAAAAAAAGCGCTTTCTTCTGGGTCCTTTCTTCGTCCGAGATGGTGCACTTCCGGGTCCCACGACATTTCGTGCTGTTTCTGCATTTCTTCTCAGATTTGGGTGCACGTTAAATAAGCCCAGATGGTAGGAATCTCCGGAGCCGTTCACTACGGCGTCTCTCATAATCATGTTGTTGCTATGGGGCATTAAACCCCGCATATCAACTAAATCAAACACGATGGCTGATTTTTCTAACACAATCTGTCCTCCGTCTTTCAGAAGATCTGAAGATCAGAAGTTACCTGATCCTCATCAGTAGCTTTGCATCTTTGTATTCGCTCTAAAGTTTTTCGGACTTCCTGTGTCATTACTGGTGGTGTGTCATCTGGGTTACAGGTAGTTCTTATATTAAGATCCTGGTGTACTCGGCTACTGTATATATCTCTGCAAAACTCCTGCGCCATTTTGAGCTATCCTTTCCATATTGCTAGATAAATCGCCTTCCTAGTCCCTTATTGCATACATCTCGTTTTTGCCTATTCCAAGTTTCCTCTTCAGCGATTTTACGCTTCCTCCATTTTTTAGAGCATGCTCAATTATCTTCAAATTACGCCTTCTTACATCGGATACCTTACGCTTATTATTGAACTTTGAAAGCTCTGCCAGTTCTGTTTCGTCTGTTGTGTTTGAGGCGTTCATGCTTTGACGTTTTTAATGAGGTTCTTCGTCTCCTGAGACCGCTTGCAATTGTCTTGTCTAAGTACTGTACGTCAAACTTCCACAGCACACTCCGCAATGCGACTCGTCAGCTTATCATTCATTGCGTCAGCGCTAAGGCTGCTGTTCTCGATAAGAGCCGAGTGTATGCTCTGAAGCAAGAATCTGAGTTCCTGTACTTTCCCTCTCAATGCTAGCTCATTGATTGGCTTCTCGCGTATCAGTTTCTGTTGTTCCTTCTTCAAGTCTAGGCGGATTCAAGACCGTACCATTCTATGGTCGCTGCATTGTACCTTGCCAAGCACTACCACATCATGCACGATGCCTGGGTGTGCACTCAATATAAAGTATATTTTGTTCGTACTTTCGCCATTAGGGCGCCTCCATGTCCACTTAAGGTGCCCTCGTTCTCGGTAGAAAATATTCAAGATCCGTAAATTAATACGTTCTGTGAATTCTGCTAATAACTTCTCTCTGACATTTCTAGTACCGATGCCATAATCTTCTACCGTCTGGTCTCCGGTTTGCTTCTTCCCTACCTTGGCATTGAAGTCGCTCATCGGTATGGTATACTGTGTTTTTGCCTTACTCATTGCTGATTCCACGTATTCATAGAAGCTTTCAATTAACGCGTAATCATGGCTGGATGCAGGCACGTAAGCCTGCACCACCTTCATTTTGCATCTCTTATTGAGTTTAATTACGATACTTATCGCCCTTTCCTTAATGCTATAGTATTCCTCTACAGGTTACCAGCTATTTCTGTGGATAAGGAACCCCATGCCGAGTTCTCTAATTTGAGCCAAGCCACGATAGCAAAGGACGTGCCCATTCCGCAGCACTGCATTGACTTCATTTGTGTTCCTAACCTCACTGAGCTTTATTACATCCCATTTAACACCTTCTGGCTCCTCCAATAGAACAGCTAGACTTGTCTTACTAGATAAGATTCTAGTGTTAAGCGTTGCAAAGTCCAGGTTCTAATGGCAGCCTGTCCGGACCTAGAGATCCTTAGTACCCTCTGCTGCTTTGCAGATCTGACCGCCACTCGTGTTTAACTGCTGCGCAGCCGGTGGGGACTGAGGGCCATTGGTTAATTGGCGTATGGAAGTGGGAGGTAGTGTACTGCACCAAATTGGCCTATCCTTCTCTGGTAAGGGAGTGCGTTATCGGGAGTGGTCACCGTTTAGGCAGCACCCCAAGCCTCCTAATGCAATTCCATCATCACGCAGATATTGTTTTTTAATCCGGTTGATAATTGCGCAGCACCAGGATTCGAATCACGGACCACTTGCACGCGAGGCTGATACTCTAACCACTGCGCCATGGCTGCATCACTGTCAAGGGTATGAAATAGGTGAGCCTCCCCCCCCCCCCCAAATAATCGAATTTGCCATTTCCGCACTAAAAAATCTACGGCATTCTGAGAAACAAAAACCTGTGAAAGCCCGATGTTGAGTGGCCCCTTCAAGCGGCTTAAATGCGGCACCGAAGCACGCCGCGCCCGCTCTGGCGTAAGCAGTATGCGCACGTATAACACACTTTTTTTCCCTCAAATTGCATTGTTTATTCATTCTTCAACTTCAATGTAGCTTCTCAAAAGAATAATTGAATTCGATGAAATAGTGTATGCATGAGCTACAAGTTAGAAACAATGTGAACTAAAGGAAAAGTTGATTTCATAAAAAGTGAAGCTGTAAATGGATGACACAACAATACGCACCCTGTGACGGTGACTTTGTCCATGGAGTAATTTTATTATTATTTTTAGAAAAGCTTCATAAAATGTTATATTTGGTGGTTCGTATTTAACCTATGAGTGTGTACAGTAACACGGCCGCATATGATTACATGCCTTTCGGTGGTCGCGGAGAAAAGGTACATTAAATAGGTGAAACCACCTTAAAATTTGGGAGGAGGCTATAAAAAGCATAGACAACCTAGGCAAAAGAAAAGGGTGTCGCTTGATTCCCAGTGACGTTTTTTTGTGAGAAAATAAACTGTTATAGGAACACATGCAACAGTTTCTGACATATTACGCTATAACTGACATTTATACCACCTACCCTACCATACCCCCTTAAATACCGGTTGCTGCGACAATAAAATTATTTATTTATTTTGTATTTATTTGATACTGTCAACCCCGTGCTTGGAGTCATTACAAGGAGGGTGTCACAAAGTACATAACGTTCGCACAAAAAAAGAAAAATTCAAAAGCACATATAAATACTAGATGAATAACCAACAGAAGAAAATAAGAAACAAACAACAGTGACTACACACATAAAAATCAACGAATAAATGCTGACAACAGAATCTAGCACGCATCACTACAAAGAAAACTGTCCAATGCATTTTCAAAATCCACTGATGTTGTTTGTTGCACAACCGCATTGGGTAAACAATTCCACATATCTATTTTGTCTGGGAAAAAGGAGTGGCGGAAAGCATTCGTGCGTGTGAAATAAGGTTGAATTGCTCTACCATTATTAAGACGATCACATCGCCTTCCAGGGGGCTGAATATATAAATTTTTATTTATCTTTGTTTGCCCGCTTGTAATCTTAAAAAGAAATTTGAGGCGATGTTTTCGCCTGCGATATTCCAAAGACTCAAGCTCACAGGACTTTAACAAAGCTGTGACTGAGTGTGTGCGTCGATATCTACCGCACACTGCTAATTTTTGTATTCGTGCAATTTTTTCCCACAACACCTTCTGGTGATGCGACCATACAGTACTAGCGTACTCTAAGACAGGACGTACGAATGTTTTCTAAGCAGTTAGTTTTACATCTGGTGTGGCATGTTCCAGTTTTTTTAGGAAATACAGTTTTTTGTTTGCCTTAGAACAGATGTTATCGATATGCAAGTGCCATTTCAATGTGTTCATAATACTAACTCCTTGGTATTTGAAACAATCGGCATTATTTAAAGGGTGACTTTCGATGTGATACATGAATGACAATTCTCGCCCACTAGAGTGAATATGCGTAAATGTCGTCTTGCTATAGTTTATTTCCATGTCCCATAATATACACCACTGATCTAATGCCTGTAAGCACCTGTTCAGATTGTTTTGGTCACCTTCGCAAGTAACTGGGGAATAAATCAAGCAGTCATCTGCAAAAAGTTTCATTTTAATGGGAGCCTCAACTATTGAATATAGATCATTAGCAAATATCAGAAAAAGAATTAGTCCTAAAACAGATCCTTGGGGAACGCCCGAGTACACGGCCAGTGAAGTGTAATTTTCAATTGAAGTGTAATTTTCAATTTTTACAGCCTGTTGACGTGCGGATAAATAGGCCTCTATCCATTTTAATACTTCTTCGCTTATTCCTGATCTTTCAAGCTTGAAAAGTATTTTACGATGAGAGACGTTATCAAAGGCTTTCCTAAAATCGACACAAATTACATCAGTCTGCAGAAGGGCATCGCTGTTTTTATTGAAATCATAGAGCGTTTCAGCTAATTGTGTCACAGTAGAAAGACGATGCCAAAACCCATGTTGGCTTGCGGAAAGTAACTGTTTAAAATCAAGAAAACTAAGGATATGTTTTGCTAATATATGTTCCCGAAATTTTCAGCAGACTGACGTTAAGGATACGGGCCGGTAATTGTTTACTAACGAGCGGTGAAGGCAGCTTATCGCTAAGCCTGGAGGAAAGGCGGAGCCTTCTTTGTTTGTTGCTGATTTTTCATTCATTTCCTGTTTTCTTTTAGGTGCGAAGCAGCTTAGGGTCCCGCTCAATTCGGTGTGCGGCATGATCACACTTACTGCACATACGCGTCCGCTCCCCTTCTTTCTCCTCTCCTATGCCTCCGCTTCGCTCGCCTTGCAACGCAGACGGAGGCAGCGTCTGCTAGCGAGATTCTTGATTGAAAAAAGAAAAAAAAATCTGGCTGCTGGAGCGGCGCAACCGTTCACTGGCCATTCCGCATATATGGGTGCTGGACTTTGACCTCCAAGATCGTGCCGGTTGGATATTTTTCCAGTGTGTTGTTGAACAATAAAAATTCACAGCGTTCACGTTATCTAAAAGTGGACGGCGGGTATGTGTGTCCAATCGGAGAGAGATAGAGAGAGAAACAAGATTTATTATTAAGAAAAAAAAGTGGTTCATCGCGGGTGGGGCCCTTCTTCTAAGGCTCCATAGGCTATAGCGGCTCGGTGGGCCTGTCTAAGGGTCGCTAGTTGGCTTCCCAGGGTACGTTCAGCTAGTCGCGCCTCCCACGACCACGTATGTATTGGTTGCTATGTCCTATGTCGACTGTGACAGGTCGCTCTGGACAGCTGTAGGTAATATGTGTTAGTGTAGGAGTATCTCCACAGCACGAACATGCGTTGGGATATCTTGCCGGGTACATCATGTGAAGCTTGTGCAGATTTGGGAATGTATGAGTCTGCAGGCGGCACCAGTCCCAAGCTTGATGTCTATTGAGGTTCTTATGGGGAGGTGCCCTGATTTGGCGATCTAATTTTTGTTTCTCTAAGATTCCACGCCGTGTCATTTCTTCATCTCTATCCTCTTCAGCAGCGGGTGGTAGTGGGGCTCGGCCACTGAGTACTCGAGCTTGGCGATGAACAAGTTCATTGCCATCCTGGCCCGTATGGGCCGGACACCAGACAAACCCAGACAAAAATTTACTTCTGTAAACCATGGTCAAAGGGAGTTCGTTTCCCAACAGCTTGATGGCCTTTGTGAGTAATATGCCCTTGAGGTACATGCGACAAGCTGTCCGACAGTAGGAGACAACGTAAGCAGAGGTACCCTGTTTGTCTGCCATTCGAATGGCGAGAGCGATGACAGTTTCCTCGGCTGACGCGGAGAATGAGGTACGTATAGAGGCGGAGTTGACCCGTTTACCCCGGTTGACTACAACAAGAGCGAAAGCGTGAGATTGCCCTTGCAGCTTAGGGTAGGGAATGACGTCTGTATAGTAAATGCCAGGACGATTCTTCAGTCGCTGCAGCCTCGGTACTCAAGCTTTTCGGCGTCCTATATGGTGGTACGGATGCATATTGTGAGGGATGGGCTGCATCGTGATGCGCTTTCTGAGATTTTGTGAAAGTAGGTTGGGGGCTTCAGAACAATATTGCGGTGAGATAGGATATCCGAGTCTTTGTAAGAGAAATTTCCTCTGTGGTGCGCCGCAGAGTCGTCCTCGCTGGGAGATGAGTGTGGAAGCTGCCAGCTACTCGAAGGTATCATGCACCTCCAATTCCAGCAGCTGTAGTGTGCTTGTACTAGTAGGTAGTCCAAGGGCTGCTTTAATCGCAAGGTCCAATTGGAGTCTTCTGTCTCTGATTGCCCATTAGCAGCGATTGACATGTTCCAGTAAACAACACCAGTCGATCACTGCGTGCTTTGCGCCTCCTTAGGTTTCTCTCCTGCGCAACCCCGCGATGAGCGCCAGCGTCAACGTCGCTGACAGCGTAAGCGTTAGTGCTCACGGCTTCGCATCTGCACATGGTTACCTTTAGCGGGTAATGGCGTAACTTTTTACCTTTTTCAGGCTTTTATTCTGATAGCAATTATATAGACACTCTCGGCTGGATTTCGCCGCTGGTGTCGACGTGGGTGTCGGCGTCGATGTGATGCACCGTATATGTATGCGTACTTATATATACGAAACGAAAAAAAAAGTCGAGAATAAAGACTCATGTGCACGGAATTGAACGTGAGACCTACGCGTCGTGAATGCGAGGCGTTAACCACTGAGCCACCGACGACTTTTTTCTTCTTACCTCCTTCCACGTTCAATCGGCAAGCCATTTATATCTATCACTTGCCGCTGTTGGTGGACATCTTGGGGGATGGGGAATTATCGTGTTTTTAGCATTATCAGCAAGATGGCACATTGAGAGCACGGCGGCTCGCATCTCTCACATGTACTTTGGCCCGCGGAGAGGAGGGGAGTGGACGATCTCTCGCGCGGTCTTACCTCCCAGTGAGGAGGATCATACGTCTTGGCTAGAGTTGGGCTTGCCTGGAACAATTCTGTTGTAGTTACGGGGCGCACAAAGGTCACTGCAATCGTTGCACAGCCTCCGTTTGCGAAAAGGGCACCCTTTTCAGACACAGCAAAGTAACAACTGATACGCCTAATCGTGTTCATCTGTACCTGTAAGTACGTTTCGTGCGTCATTTGTGTGTGATAAACACGGGGCACGTTTCGACTTGCTTGCCATTCAGCGCGTGACCTTCCGATTTGTTGCTATCGCGTTCATTGCTTCGCCTTTGCGGCAAAGCTGTGACTTTTTTCTGTATTTCTTACTCCTTTCATTTAATGCTCACGAGTCCAGTTCTCATACAACTCAAGGCTCTCCAGAAGGTCCACGATGCGGCGGTGATGCTAGACCTCCCCGTCTCAACGTTGGAGCGGCCCGCGATCCTACCCCTATAAAACGGGAGTGGAATCCTTCAGGACCCCAATAAAAGTATTTCATCCATCCATCCATCTTCCTGTTTTTAAATAATGTATGCATAATTTTACTACAATTTCCCGCTTGATTTTTGTTTCTGTTTCTAGCTTGCTACACTTTTTTCTACTTTTATACGTGGCTTTGCATACGTTGCACCAAGCCACGACAGCATGTTACAGCATACGACAGCAAAGGTCCGTAAAGAGCGTCACCCTTGATGTTATTATCAAGGCGCTCAAAAAACGAGAGGAAGAAGGCTTCTTATTTGCACGAGCGCGCACTCAATGTGCTATGCTCGACGTGGTTTTGCGTGCGTCACGCCACGCGATGTCAGCATACGGCAGCCTGGGCGCCCAAAAGTACTCCATGCTTGAAAACAAAGCAAGCTGGCAACTTGGCTGCTGCAGACACAGCTTGCGCAAATGGGTAACAGAAGCAGGATGACTATTTATAGACTATAATGACAATCAGCTTGAAGACCATTTTGAACGATGTAGTTCTTGCTTATAATAGTTATGCAGAAAGCCACGTATCTGCCTCAGGGTGATCTTGAGCTTGTCGAAGAGGACACTTAGCATAGTGTACAAGTTATGCAAACCTGTATAAGCTTTAGATCACGCTCTTAGATGGCACCGTGTGCTCGCATATGCAGGTATTTCATGACATACAACGCTATGGGGTACGCGCACTAAGCTGGTGAGGCCGTGCCGCGATAGTGAATGAACGGAATTGGCGTGCTCCGTGCAGTAGCCCAACCACAAGCGGATTAATGTCGCGTCGGTAGCAGTGCTTCGCAGTGTCACGTTGCTGTGTCGTAAACTGTGCAAAAACCTATGAAACTATGCACATGGAACAAAAGTTTTCAGTGGTACGATATAACTGTGCTTCAGAAATCGGCAGGAATACTGAACTAGTGTGCACTGCGTGAAGTAAGTGATCCCTCGGTCATGTTTATGAACTACGTGCTGTAGCAAGTTCACTGTGAACTTAATGTTCACTCAATTTACCTGATATATAAATACTAAATCGTTTTATGGCGGGGTCAACAAAGACTTCAGTGACGTATCTCCGTCACGGAAATGACCTTCTAAAAAATTACGCACGAAAAGAAGGCACAACATCCGTCATTGGGTGTCGAACCTGTAACCTCGGTCTCAGCGACAAAAGATACCAAGGACGCTATCTACTGCGCCACAGTCGCATACCGCGTAGGCTTTCAAAATGTGCCTTTTATATGTACGGTTGTTCACTCATAGCGATATTGGTAAGGTTGAGCAATGCATCATGGCCATGGCATTCACCATTAGTTCCTTCAAGGCGTCGTTTCTAAGCGTACGTCCCATTCAGCGCGTTTCCAATAGCAGAAGAAAAATTTTGTCACTGCGTCAACACAACGCCAGTTGGTGACCTTATACACCAAGCATGGCCATTGTAATCAGGAGATATTGTGGGACATTCTCAAGGAAGTGAGCCTATGTGACGACTCTAGGCAGGTTTTGAGAGAAATATACCGAGAAAGTATAGTTTGCATAGAATGGGAAGAAATAAGTAGCAATACCAGCCTTGAAATTAACAAGGGGCTGAGAAAGGGATGTCCTTAGTCCCCGCTGTTATTCGTGCTGTACATGGTGAGGATGAAAAAAAGCGCTTAAATGTCGCAACATTGGGTTTAACCTGTCACAAAAACAGGCTGGCGCGATGGTTGAGCAGAAGCTTCCAGGTATATTTATGCAGACGATATCGTCCTATTTGTGGACAGTCAAGGTGATATACAGCGGATATGTGGAAGAGGAAGAGATGCTCTAGGACTAGGATTTAGCGCAACAAAATGTGGATTGATGTTATTCAATGATCACAAAGACCAGGCGGTCTCAGTACAGGGACAATAAAAATCGAAGGTAAGAGAGTACAAGTACCTCGGAGTAGGGGTAAATAAGGAAAATAGATTAATGGAGGTACATGAAAAAACATCGGTAGCAAAGGGAAAGGGGAATGTATCTATAATGAAGCACAGAGCGTTATGCGGATACAATAGGTACGACGTGCTTCGAGATCGGTGAAAAGGCGTAATGGTTCCAGGGTTTACAGTTTGGAACTCAGTGATGGGCATGATTTCAGAGGTGAAATCACAAATGGATGCAAATCAAATAAGTGTGGAACGCCTCGTGTTTGGCGCTCACGGCAAGATGTTGAACGAGGCTGTAAAGGGGGATATGGGATGAACAGGTTTTGAAGTAAGGGAAGCTCATAGTAAAGCGAGATTTGAAGAGAGGCTTAGAAACATGAAAGAAAGTAGATTGGCGGGGAAAGTGTTCGCGTATTTGTATAGAAAGAGCGTGGACACAAAGTGCAGAAAAAAACTAGGAGGCTCACCAGGAAATATACGGCTGGAAGTGTGGGCGACACGGCAAAAAGCATCAAGCGAAAAGTAAAAAAGGCCGAGATTATTTATTAAATGATAGCCATGGAAAAGAAGCCGGTTCTCAGTAACAACGGAAAGGGTCGAAGAACGAAATAAGGCGGGAGTGGTTTTATGATAATTGAACGAGAAGCCCGTTACTGTTCTAAGCAAGGTTGGGTTGCCTTAGAACGCGTAGTCATAAAGCGAGATTCAGTATAGAAAAAGAACAACGCACATGCTGTGGGGGAGTTGAAACGATGGAACATGTTCGCGGCGATATCCAGCCAAGTATGCGTGTGGGTACAAGCCTACATGAGACTTTGGGTTTTAGGGACAAACGTGGAAAGCCGATCACGTCTGCGGTAGAAGCAAGTAAGAGACAGTTAGATTACTGGTGGCAGAAAAGTAGAGATAAAAGACAGAAATAGTGGAATAATGAGGACATTCTGCATGACCAGGCGGAGAGGTGGAACACAAATTTGTATTTTTCTTTTTATAATAAGATCGATTTATTTGAAGTAGATAAGGCATTAGGCCAACATGAAAAGACAGATTTCGCTTTTTTTTTTCTTGCGAGCCTGGTTGCACACATGTCACCACCCCGTTATAAAAGGGACGCTGATAGCACCCATCTATTGGCATCGCTCATAGCATCTATTCATACCTAACATAGCTCTGCGTCGCCTGGTTGCAACTCCGCGTTCTCCTCTTACGTCACTTACTTTCGCCTCGTGGACAATCGCGGCCGGCTGAAGGGAAGACACGAAGTTAGTGCACCCTCTATCTCGCTCACGCGGAAAGAACTGTGTTTTTTGGATGGGGTGATAGACAATAACGGATAGTAATGTACGGGACTGGCACGTGTGCTTCTTGTTGTCTACCTTTTATTATTCTTTTTTCTCTTTTCGCCCCCTTTATAAACTCTGACGTTTGCAATAAACGTTTAGTTGAAGTTAAGCGCTTGTGTCGTGTTTTCTGTGTAATAGTGGCTGCGCTTCCTAGCAAGATGGACACGAAGTGCGTTGCGTTTCCCTCTGGTCGGGCAGCAGTATTAAATAACTTCAACATGCTGTGAGTAGGTGACTTAAGCCCAAGTTCGGCGTCCAATCAGCCATGCTCTTTTGGCTGTTACATCACTTTCTCTGCTTCCGCTCTCACCGTAAACTACTACAGCTACAACAAAGCTCTATGACCTCAAGGTTGTCCAATCCCTAATGCTGATCATTGATCATCGGGGATGTGTAGTTGTAAGACTAAGCGTCAGCGTGCACGCGTGATCGTTAGGCGATGCTGCAGCTGCCTAACAGCAATGAACTTGGTGGAAGATTTTTTAAGTCAGTGTACATTAATTTACTTCTGTAAGCACACGTTTTACCATCTGGTGGATTTGGGGTGTTATACTCCACATATCAAAGGACACTATTTACTTTCACGTTTTCCCGATTACTATGACCGAGGGATCAACCACGTTTTCTACAGTGCTGAAAGAACCGAAAAGCAGGCAGCAAAGTGATCCTGAGTCTGTAGTCTACATTTTTTTTGCGGAAAGCCATCGACAGATTCAGGAATTCTCTTTTGTACGCTGATGCTGTTTTCCCGCGGTATCGCAGTTCGCGAACAGTAACAACAAGAGAGAAGTCCTGCAGGGCAGGCGGAATGCGTCGTGGACAACGAGAATATTGAATTTCATTGTTCACGTACTATCATTGCCCTTACCAGCACTGTGAGTGCAAGCGAAGGCGCGCCACACTGTTTGATTGCCCAAAATGAGAGCTGAGGCGTCACGCGTACCAAGCTAACACGTGACAAGGTTACTCAAAGCAACGCCTCTCAAAGACTCGTGCAGGCCAAGCAACGTTTACAAACGAAGCTGAACAACTGCACAGCTCGCGGAAATGACACGCATTAATAAATGCAACATGTGCCCTGCGGCGACCGTGTATGCGTTTTACTTGCGTTCATTGCACGGAGTTGTCTAACATATCAGACCCAAATGCCAATATTTACTCAACAACAAGCTGACGCAACAACAAGAAATGTTCTAAACATGGGCCGTGGTGGCGTATGCTTCGAGTTTTACGCTGGACTGCCACACGAGTCACCATTTCAAAACCCCCTGTCACGCGTTTGCACTGCGTCTTATGGAAAGCAAGATTGATTGCGTAAATTTATTTGCTTTCTCTTTGTTTGAGGCCCCAAAAGGATTATGCAATACTAACTTTTTGAAAGACTACCTGTTTAATCAAACCTGACAGTTTCACGCACTTGCATGCAGGCGTAGCTGATGAAGAGCGGCTGATTCTTAGCACTCCAGTTAAACTGAAGTGCCCGCGAGTTGCCCCTCGTGCCGCTGGTGACGTACTGGTGCGTTGAACTGTGGCGCCACATGAAGGTGCTGCACGTTTCCCATGGCGTTAAAGTAACCCTTCAACACTTCTGAAGCACCTCCTTTTTTATTTAAGAAAAGATGTGTAAATTCAAGCGCTAGTTTTTATTTGTTAGACGCAACATTAATGAGAACTAACGTTAATGATGCCAAGAGAAATATTGGCTTCGAGATATTGGAGTGGCGTCCTCTCACGTGTGACGTCCGTTTGTGGACTCCACTCGCAACCACGCTGCAGAAGCCGCTGCTCCTGTGTAAGGACCATTTGCTTTTAGCGGGAACTTTGCCGAACGAACAGCCTCTCGGCGGTCAACTAACGCCCACAGCTAATGTTTTCGAGTGCAATTATGAATTAGCTTTAGTTGCAGCCCAATAAACAGGAGTCAAAAACCTCCCAGATCGCCGATGAGCACACCAATGCCGCCGGCCGCATTGCTGGTCACAAAGTGAAACTATGTGTGAGTGTTCTCGCTCGTCGTCTGTTCCTTCCACCGTGCGTTACTAATTAGCTAGGGAGCACTGAATTTTGAATCAGCGTGCATTTCTCCAGCATCTACAAGCATGTATACATAGATACAGCCAGCGGAACGTCGCGGTGTCTCATCGATGGCTTGGTGGTGTACGGCGCAGGCCAAGTTGTTCAATGTGCGCAGCCGATGCCGTCAATGTAGATCACATCATCTTCGTGGCTATGATCCTGAAAACCCGTGCACTTGCGAACCCACCACACAACGTCCACGGGGCTATCGAGTGAAGTACTGCTCTGTAGAGGAGACGTCAAGGGTGCCGAGCAGCTTAGTATGGCTTGCACACTTCTCTGCATTTCAATGCGATTTTTTTTGTTGAAGTGCTTCAATTCATCACATCAGAATACCAGCCGACTCGTGAAGACCCAGGGAACACGGTGATACCACGTTTACAGTATTTGATGAGGCTCACAGAACACAGGGACCCTGAACTGCCGGAACGGTGAGGCAGAGTCGCTGACCCAAACGCCAGCTCGGCACGGTAGCAGCTGCGCCTCGGCATGGCGGAGGGACGCGGCTGGAGTGAGACGCTGTGCGGACGTGCTTCGCATGACCTCCGGCCCGGTGGCCATCTATCGGTGGACGCACTTTGTTCTGGACTTGCTGTCAGTGGGCTCGTCTGCAGGAGGTTGCCCTGTACCTACGGACACCACTTGTATAGGCAAGTTTGTCCCCGTTTTTTAGAGGCGAAGATCCTTATAGCGGCACCCGTTCGTGCCTCGTAGTAGTAGTCGTAGTGTGTAACCAGTTTTACATTTTGACCTCCAAGGTGGTGCCGGTGAGAGATTTCTCCTGTGCGTTGTTGAACAATAAAACATGGCAGCACATCCACGGAGTGAATGATGGATAGTGGGGCGAAGCATCCGTCCGTCCATTCGTTCTTGCTTCTGTCCATCCGTACGAGCGTCTGTGTGGCCCCCCGTGCGTCCATCCACCCGTCCGCGCGTGCGTCTGTTCATGCGTCTGAACGTTCATCTGTGCGTCCGTCCTTGCTTTCGTCCATGCATCCGCTCCTGTGTCCGTCCATGCGTCCGTCCATGCATCTGTCTGTGTGCCCGTTCGTCCACCTATTCAACACTTCAAGTACCACCACTTCGCATCTTTTCGTCATATATTCCTCATATAGAAGCAGCGCCATTCAGCGGAAATTACAATGACTGAACGAGAGGAGGCACACGCACACTTTCTTACGGCTTGCGCTTCGTGTCTACTACCTACATTTAACCACCTCGAGTTCGTGGTATATACTCGTTCACTGTATTCATGGCACTGCGGCCCAACCAATAAGGTTGGACCCAACGCTCGCGAAACCTTTCGAAAACCTAGAAGCTTACGCTCAGCGAGTATAACGTAGCAACCCTTTCTTGTCTTCTGCGCGTTGTCGAACAATAAAAAATCGCACCGTGCGCGTTAACTCAAAGCCGAATTCTCCTGTCTCTCATTCCCCCCGTAGCAGCCATTGGCGTGTACATTGAGCACTATCTGACAAGAAAGGGTTGCTACGTTATACTCGCTGGGCATAACCTCCTTGGTTTTAGAAAGGTTTAGCGAGCGTTGGGCCGCAGTACCATGAATACAGTGAACTAATATATACCATGAACTTGAGGTGGTTAAAGGTGGAAAGTAGACACGAAGTGCAAGCCATAAGAAAGTGTGCGTGTGCCACCTCTCGTTTAGTCCTTGGAATGTCCGCTGGATGGTGGTGCATATGCGGACTATATGATGAAAAGTTGCGAGATGGTGGTACTTGGAGTGTTGAATAGATGGACGAACGGATACACAGACAGATGCATGGACGGACTCACGGATGGCTGCACCGACGGATGAACGCATGGACGCACGCAGGGGCGGATGCATGAACGAACGCAGGGACGGACGCACAGATGGACGTGTGGCCACACGAACAGACGCACGCATGGACGGGCGAATGGAAGCACGGACGATCACACAGACGGACGCTTGGGCGGACGGAAGCAAGAACGAATGAACGGACGGATGCTTCGCCCCACTCTGCATCATTCACTCCGTGGATATGCTGCCATTTTTAGGGGCAGAGCTCCTTATGGCGCGGCTTGTGCGTCCCTCATAGTACGTAACGACCAGTGGCACATACCCGAAATAGTGGTCCTTACGATTTTGACCTCCAAGGTGGTTCCGGTGAGAGATTGCTTCTGTGCGTTGTTGAACAATAAAGGATAGTGCTCAATGCACATGTTAATGGCTGCTAAGGGGGAATGAGAGACAGGAGCATTCGGCCTTTAGGTAACGCGCACGCTGCGATCCCCATTAGCGGCTATTGGCACGTACATTGAGCACGATTTGACAAGAAAGGGTTGCTACGTTATACTCGCTGCGTGTAACCTCCTAGGTTTTAGAAAGGTTTAGCGAGCGTTGGGCCGCATAGCTATGAATACAGTGAACTAGTATATACCATGAACTCGAGGTGGTTAAAGGAGGGAAGTAAACCTGAAGCGCAAGCTGTAAGAAAGTGTGCATGTGCCACCTCCCGTTTAGTCTTTGAAATGTCCGCTGGATGGCGGTGCTTCTATATGAAGAATATATGATGAAAAGATGCGAGATGGTGGTACTTGGAGTGTTGAATAGGTGGACGAACCGACACACAGACAGATGCATGGACGGACGCACGGATGGCTGCATGGACGGATGGACGCATGGACGGACGCAGGAGCAGATGCATGGACGAAAGCAGGAACGGACGAACAGATGAACATGCGGACGCACGAACAGACGCATGCACGGACGGGCGGATGGATGTTCGGGCGACCACACAGACGCACGCATGAATGGACGGAATCGGGCGACCACACAGACGCACGCATGAATGGACGGAAGCAAGAACGAATGGACGGGTGGATGGTTCGCCCCACTATCCGTCATTCACTCGTGGGATATGTGTCACCTTATGTGTCACCTTATGTATCACCCAACACTCCCCTTTCGTGACAAGCGCCGAGTCGGCGCTTTAACGCCGCGGGGTAGTGCCACAAGGCAGTAGTGGGATTGGGGCATAAAGCGGTAGAGGGTCGCTGCCTGAAAGAAAAGACTACGAAGTGGATAGAGACTGGTCCCAGCCCGCCAGTGTGCCAGGCATTGCCGTTGCCTGTAATCATCGTAAATATCGGCAAATATACGTTTCCATGTAAGATTATATTCCTCATATAGAGGCACCGTCATCCAGCGGACATTCCAAGGACTGAACGAGAGGAGGCACACGCGCACTTTCTTATGGCTTGCGCTTCCTGTCTGCTTCCCACCTTTAACCACCTCGAGTTCATGGTATGTACTTGTTCACTGTATTCATGACACTTCGGCCCAACGCTCACTAAACCTTTCTAAAATCAAGGAGGTTACACCAAGCGAGTATAACGTAGCAAACATTTTTATGTCGGATAGTGCTCAATGTACATGCCAATGGCTGCTAAGAGGTAATGAGAGAATGGAGAATTCGGCTTTTAGTTAACGCGCACGCTGAGATTTTTTATTGTTCAACAACGGAAGAAAACATCTCCCACCGGCGCCACCTTTGAGGTCAAAATCTAAGACTGGTTACACACTACGACGACTACTACTACTACGAGGGACCAATGGGTGCCGCTATAAGGAGCTTCGCCCCTAAAAGGGGAGCTTGTCAAGCACGGCTTCCCAGAACGACACCGCTCGAGAGAGGGAGTTAGCAACGCTGATTCAGCGGCAGGGAGATTTGATTAAAAGAATGCAAAATAGAATTGCAGAGATGGAACGTGCACTTAAAAACGATCACCGACAAGAGACACAGGCACCAGCAGTGAAAGGCCTGCAGAAAGCGACGCAAGAGGCGTCTTCTCGCGTACAGGAGAGTGCAGCTGTGGAAATGGAGAATCGGGGGACAGTGAAGAGACCACTGCCGGCGGATGAGGAAGCTCACGCAAAACGATTAGCCGAAACGTCACCAGTAGACATGCCATATCCTGTTTTTAAGGTCAGTAGTCTTAAGCCGGATTTAACTACCCTTGCGGATAAATTAGGCAAACAAGGGAAAAACAAAATAAGTTGGAGGCTCGAGTCGAAAACAGAAGCCAGATTAGACGCAATAGAGTAGCGTCTTGGCATGCTCTCCAGTGAATTTAGGGCTTCCCAAACCCAGGTCATGGGCATGTTTCAGCAGCTTAATACTCTATTTGAGACAAGACTGCCTCCCGTTGGTGGCCAAGCGCCATTAGTCAACCTGGTGCCTCATCATGTCGGCTTGCCAGCAAATTGAGGTTTGGCAGTGGAACTGCAGGGGCTTTCGTCAAAAGTGGGGAACCTTCAGTTGCACGTACAAAATCTGGATAGTAAACCAGACATAATAGCCTTACAGGAGGCTAGTGGTTCCGTAAACTTGCCGGATTTAAGGCATTTACAGCACCAGGAATTGATTAAAGGGGCGTATCACACGTCTTCACAGCCGTGCTAGTTCATCGCAACATCACTGCCATTCAGCATTCCATAGATAGCAGCAGGGAAGACTATGTACTGCTAGAGATTTTGCCTAAACGAAAGTATGAGACGATTCTGTTTTTACTTAATGTGTATAGTTCTCCAAAAGATAAAGGATTGGGCTTGCCACAACCCCCGATTCAAACTCAATGGTTAGCAGCTCGCACTTCACTTATAGTCGTACGAGATTTCAATGCGCCTCACCCCGAGTCGGGTTATATGTGAGCCAGCCCAAAGGGCAATCGGCTTTGGCAAGTTGCCCGGGATCTGCGATGGACGCTATTAAACAATCCGCAAGATCACACGAGGATAGGCAACAGCATAAGCTTGGATACCTCTCCAGACCATACGTATTTCAGAGGTATCAGTAATGCAAAGTGGATTAACACGGGATAAGCACTAGGAAGTGATCACGATATCCTTTCCACGACGTTTAGCGCTGCGAAGCAAAACTACAATGTGAAGGGGCATAGAATTACAGATTGGGACAGATGTAGGAAAAAAAACAGAGCATACACTGTGAACGGGAAAATTAAAGGTTTGAACGCGTGGGTAGAGGTGCTCAAGGAGAATGTAAAAAATAACACGGTAGAAGTACCAGTCGAGCTGGAGGAGTTTACGGTGGACTCTAGACTATTACACATGTCGGAAGCACACGCGACTCTCTTGAAAAAGAGGAAGAAGCAAAAACATAATGGCGTCCTTCGCAGGACTGCCACGTTAGAACGTAAAATAGAATATTATACAATTGAGTTGCAAGCCAAGCAGTGGGGCCAGATTTGTGATCGTATGAAAGGACACTTTGGATGTAAAAAGACATGGCAGCTGCTAAGACATCTTTTGGATCCGGCAGCAACCAAATCGGCGCAACGGAGACAAATGACTCGATTAATGCATCAATTTGAAGGCACAATTGGAGAGTTTATACAGGAACTCCGGAATCGGTACATAACTGATGGAGTAGACGGTTGCGTACCACACTACTCAGGGGTGGTGAACTCGGAACTAGATGAAGAGTTTACAATTGTGGAGGTGGAGTTTGGCATGGGGGTACTACGTCTGGCGCAGGTCCGGATGGGGTTACTAATAAAATGCTGAGAAACCTAGATTTCAAATTGGTTGGGGCAATCACTGACTTATTAAATGAGTATTGAGTGGCTGGAGAGATCCCAGCATAATGGCAGCATGCTAGGATTATATTTATTTCGAACTCAGGCAAGAAACTCTGCTTGGAAAATCTGCGCCCCATATCGCTGACATCATGCGTGAGCAAGTTAATGGAGCACGTGGTTCTCAACAGACCTCCGAACTATGCAGAGGACAAGGCCATCTTTCCCCCTACTATGATAGGTTTCAGGGCCAATTTGTCCACACAGGATGTCATGATACAAATGAAACATGATGTAGTTGATCCCGGGCATGGCATGGGCACCAAAGCTGTATTGGGGCTTGACCTGAATAAAGCTTTCGACAATGTTTCGCATGAGGCAATATTGAATAACCTATCGAAAATTCGACCAGGGGCCAGGACATTCCGCTACATTAGATTATTCTTGGAGGGCCGAACCGCGGAAATTTCAGTAGGAGATATCAAATTGGACTCCTTAGCGTTGGGGTGCAAAGGAACGCCACAGGGTTCTGTTTGGTCGCCGTTCCTGTTCAACCTCGCCTTAATTAAAATACCGCCGAGGCCGGAGGAGATACCGGGACTCAAACACACATTTTATGCAGATGATATTACTCTATAGGTAAAGAGGGGTAGTGACGCGCATCTGGAAGAAACACTACAACAGGCAGTTAATATTGTCGAAGAGTTGGCAGGGGAGGCGGGACTTTCATGCTCTCAGCCCAAGTCCGAGCTCTTTGTGGTTCGGGACAAACCCAGAGGGCTACATGCAAGGCACTATATTCCGCCACCGCCATTAGAGGTAAAAGTAGGGGGTAGGCCGGTAGCTGAAGTTCAAACAATTAGAATTCTTGGCTTATATCTGCAAACTAACAGGAAGAATAGGGTGGCCCTTGAAAAACTTGAGACCACGGGCAATGTTACTATCAGGCTAATCAGAAGAATCGCTAATCGTAAAAGCGGGGTTAAAGAAAAAGAACTCTGTAAGCTGGTACAGGCGTTTGTGCTCAGCAGGATTACTTACGCGACACGTTATATGAAGTTAGATGCTGCAGAAAAAGGCAAGTTCGAGGCTATGATCCGGCAAGCTTAAAAGGCAGCGCTTGGGTTGCCTAACGACGCACCTACAAAAATTTTAAAACTAGGGGTGCACAACACCCTGGACGAATTGTCAGAGGCGCATCTGGTGATGCAGCACGCTAGGCTTTCGACAACCAAAGCGGACAGGATCATATTGAAAAGGATTGGCATTGGAGTAGAGGCTCCCACTGGGGACACTAAAATTCAGGTGTGGCGAGAGTTACATAAGGCCCAGTACATAAGACCTTTGCCCAAAAATATGCATCTGATTCACCATACGCAGCGCCGGCAGGCAAAAGCCAGAGGTTTACTCGTGGAGTACGGCGAGTACAAAGCGGCAGTCTATACAGATGTCGCGGAATATAAGAGCAAAGACGCTGCTGCGATTGTGGTGGTGGACAGGCGGGGACACTTGGTCGCCTCTGGATCGGTCAAAACCCGCTCCTCAAAAACTGCAGAAGAAGCGGCAATAGCGCTAGCTATAACTAATTCGTAATCGGACTTGATTCTCAGTGATTGAAAGACAGCCATCCGAAATCTGGCGAGGGGCAGAATATCGGCGACCACCACAATTTCTGCATGGGGCCACGAAAAGCCGTGTTCTAACAAGCCGAACCGCAAATGCCAGAGGTTAAGAAAGTACGGCTGGTAATGCGTGGCGTAAAAAAACAGTTTTTCGTGGGCTTAGTGCGCAACCCGCCGACAATGGTGTATGAGTTCGTCCATGAGACGATAATTATGGAGCGCATGCTTTGGCAGCGGTTATCACAGTACGAGTGACAGGCGGCAACAAGAACACAACCCCGAAAGACTGCCCTCTCTGCTGTGTGCTAGCTAGTGCCTGAGCGTTATGACAGGGAAATGCTTACAGACTTTACACGGCAGGTTGTTTGAGAGGAACTTCAGAAGTGTCATACAGCGGCACCTCCGAGCGTCACAGCTGTCATCAACATCATTCGGGATGAAATCAGGCAAATAATTCCTCCGTCACCACGATACCGAGCTGAACCTCCCACGTTATACTACGCGGATGGCCTGTGAGTCTATACACCGTCGACAGCACGTTTCTCGCATCCACCTGCTGAGACTTCTCGACGCTTCCCAAGCCCAATCCACCGCCCAGGTTTGCAAGCCGAATATCTCCCTGGCCCGTGAAAGTCCACCCAATGGCGCGCACCTGACAATCGACCTTTGTGCTACCACTCTGGTGAAGCCGGACACATGTACCGTGACTGCCACTACCGAAGAATATGCCTTCGTGAATTCCACCCGGGTGCTTGTTGTACACGCTATGGTGAGCGCCCGTACGAAGTCGAACACTACGTAGAAAGCAGTCATCTTCATCCAGGCCCTCAGCGGTGACAGTCACGCTCACTATCACCCCGTCGGCCCGCATCGCCAAACCACATCCGAGCAGCCTTTGAGCTCACTTATGTCGGTGGCTCAAGTCCATGCCGGGGAAACTAAGAACGGCGACCTTTAGGAATGAGACCACTGTCACGGGAACTGACCTCCTCTGATGTCACCCCCCAATGACGTACCACTGGCGTCTTCTTCCGTAACCGCTAAAAGAACGTCTGCTGCTATAAGAGTTTCCGTTGACTGTCATACAGTAACCGCACTCGTCGATACAGGAGCTGATTACTCGGCAATGAGTGCTGCATTAGCCATCAAGCTACGCAAGGTGTTGACAACGTGGGACGGCCCACAACTGATCACCGCTGAGTTCGACAGAGTTCGACAACTCTCTTCTGTCGATGATAAGCTTCGTTGCTGCTTGTAGTCGCTTGTGATATCTAGAAGGTGCACAGAATGATTTCCTTTTCTCGAACGCGGCCAAATGCTTCGCAAAATCTTCACTGCACCGGCTTGGTCTGCGCCATGTTGGTTTGTGGGGAAAGGCCTCCCGGAGGCGAGGCTGCCTACGTCACTGCTTGAACATCGAATGAATGCCGCTGAGTGATTATCCGGAGCATTTGCGGAGCATCCACCGGGGCAAAAGCGAGCAACCACGGGAGCATAATCGGGGGATTGGTCCCGTTTTTCTCCGGCGCCCACTGGAGGAAAACGGTGAAAAACGAATGTATTTGCTCCTGTACAATCCGCTTTGAGTGAAGCCACTGGAGCAGAGAGGGTGCATCATTCCCTGATTGATCACAGCTTGGTATATTTTCGTTTACAATGTGCGGGGTGGCCAGTGAACGGTTGTGCAGCGCGAGCAGTCGGTTTTTACTAGCAGGCGCTGCCTGTGTCGGACTTGCGAGGCGAGAGAGAGAGAGAGGGGAGGGGGAGTGAAAATTGGCATGAGACGCAAGCATGCAGCATGAGATGTGAGCGTGCGCAGTGGGAGTGTCGACGACACCGCCAACCCAGGATTTGTGGCTAGGCGCGACATTAAAATGCTTCACCTTTAAAATATAGTGCCCCCCATAAATCGCCTGAAGTGGAAGACACCACAGATTTCTACAAGGTGCAGACGGGAGTACTCACAAATTTATCGCGGCCCTGCAAAAAATATCCTACGTCACAGTGTATCATGACGCTTTTCCGTGGAGTGGAGTGGTGGACCCGAAAGACCAGTAAATTTAAATCTTTTTTAAGCTACGCCATTGTAGTTAGTTCGAAGCAGTGGGAGGCACAACTTGCCAGCTAGGACTCAGAGGTGCAATTCGCGCTTCTGAGTCAAGTTAGGTCATCGGCACAAGCCAGTGGGGCCCTGCACTTGGGACCCAAACCAACATGATCCAGAGTACACATTTTCTACCCCTTCCCTCAAAATAAAGTTTTGTTGTTCTTCTCAGAATGCGAGGAGGGAGTGACATGAAATGTTTTCAATCACAGCAGAAAATGCTTCGCTTCGAAACGGTGGCGCCCACTCACGCACTGACAAGTGAGGTGCCAGCCCTCACGTTTGTTACTACGGCAACGAGTTTCCAATTACATTGGAAAGAGCTAACAGCAACCTGTGCGAGCTTCTACCATGTAGGACCGTCAAGCTCATTTCAGCGGGGAAGTATTTTCTACGTCACCAGGCAAGTCAGTGCGAGTGAAATGTGATCAGGCGACCTCGCGAAAATTCAGTTGAGGGTAGGCGTCTTGTATTTTGAACAGGAGGTACAAGGGCCTGTTTAAATAGTACATGCCACTGCAATGTCGGCATAGGTGGTTAGTTATGAGCGAAAAACAAGGTGTTGTCCACAGGTGAAAAATCGCGATGGATGAAAACAACAAAAGTAAGTGGTTCGAGATGGAATCGAACCCAGGAATTCTGCGTGAGGTGCTTAATTTGAGAGCGACGGACTTTAAGCTGATGTGTTAAAAAACAGCATTTAATTCAGACTTCATCTCTCTAGAAATCGCTCTTTTGGCTATGTATAATTATGTACAAGTTTTTGTACTAAAAGTAAAACAAGCCAAAAAACTGCTCACATCACATCGATAAAAATGACAATGCTACATCTGTTCATTCGAGATATTCCTGCTCTTGTATATTGTTCAAATTTAGTTGACAACAGTGATGCAAAACCGTTGTACATCAGGCAAAGTGTTCGTTTAATATTTTGCATCAAATGGCGCAATGATAATAAAGAAAGTCCTGCGGGGAAGCAGATTTCACTGCTTCAATATAATGTCGATGCCAGCACTTCCTTCCTGAGTCATTCATTCCATGCGTATTGCGTTTTCCGCGGTGGAGCTATCCAAGTTTGTAAATAAGGCAACCTGCACTTGCGCCTACCCCGGAAGCATCAGACGTGCTGTTTCTCACTTCGCCATAAAATCTCGTGCACTCTTCCTTCCGGTGACGGGAAGCTCTTTGCTCGGCCCCGGGTGATTGGGCTGGTGCACCACCGATACGTAGTCGCAGGCAACGGATCCGCAACGTGCTCGCCATTCCGAGTGCACTTTCTCAGGCCTTTTCGCGGTCTGTGTTCTCGCAAGCGGCGCACGTCTTCTGCGTGATGGCGGCTCTGGAGAACGAATCCAAGCCAAACCATTGTCGCTGCACTCCGCAGACGCCCCGAGGCGCACACGCGTGGTTTACCGAGAACCTACGCCAGCGCTATTGACCATGTTTAGGCGTCACTACGGACAACAGCGGTGCAATTGAGGCTGTCTTGGACGCCTGTTAAGCAAGAAACACCCAACACACGCCGCATCTGGCACTCGCAGTTGCTTTTGAATGAACAATGAAATGAGGGATGAAACAGGTCAAACATTGGGTGCAGCAGCACTGCGGAAAACTGATGTTCGAGAGTATAGCTAGGCATGAGTTAAAGGGATCAACAACTGACTTTTATCGACCCAGTTTTTTTCCGGTGTGACAAAAAGCTTACCTTTCGTAGTGTTCGTAGGTGCAGTAGTTAACCCCAAAAGCATGTAATAATTTTATAGGCAGTATTTTTCAAACTGAGATGCTCTGAACACGGATGTCCCTTTTTGTCCAGCAAGGCTGAGAAATGACTTCGATGCCGGTAGTTCTTCTAGCGACTTGTGCATGCTGCCATTGTTCTGCTTTCGCAGGAGTTCCTGTCTCCAGGCTTAACCACGTTTATTCTGAGTTTCACAACTATTTTTGAAGATAACAAGTTGTTACAATGAGATGATGTGGATTTATACAGATTTCCTATATTTGTACCGCGTCACTGTGGTGTACTAGCAGCGTTGCGTGCCCCTTCACCCAAGGGTGAAGCGTTTGTGTCGTAGATACCTTGTCCCGTCGTCGTTACTCTCTCGATACACTAGCCAAGCCATGTCTCCATGTCTCCAAAAACGTCAATGTGCATACGTGAGGCCGTGCCGAGAAGCAAAACACGTCAGTACTAAGACAGATTGTAGGTAAAAAAAATATGGCAGATCCCACGCACGCTGGGAGTCAATGATATGCAAAGCATGAATGGGGACGTTTCACATGTCACTTCAAAATAATCCCAGCGATACGAGGCGGATGTAAATTATGCTGCACATTACTTCTATGTCATGATTATCATGTTTGCGCCTGGCATTTTTGTTCGTCGTCCATTCACGTCACGGAATACCTAATTTAGTATGTGTGAAGCTAGCGAAATGGCCGCCAGCGCGCTATGGGCGCAGCATGTAGCCAAGTTTTCAATGACACGCATATCATAATTATCATGTTTAGACGTGTCAATTACCTTCGTCATCTATACACGTCACGTGATACCAAATTTGGTATTTGTGGAGCTTGCGAAACCACCGCGAGCACAATATGAGCGTAGCATGCAGTGATGTTTTATATAACACGCATGTCACGATTACCATGCTTGGACGTGTCATTTACCTTTGTCGTCTATTCACGTCACGTGAAACGAAACTTGCTATACCTGGAGCTAGTGAAACGGCCATAAGCACGCTATGAACGTTGTGGTCATGTTTTACATGACACGCATATGCCGATTATTATGTTTGGACGTGCGTCACAGAACGAGCGCTAAAAATGGGCGCGCCGCCAAATTCTTGCGATAACGCGCGAAAGAGACGCCGCGAGGTCAAAAAGAAAAAAAAGAGAACAAACATCTAAGGCTCCCCGGGGCGCGCACTCTCCTCTCGGAAGCGTGGCTTCGCTGACGAACCTCCTCACCCCACAACGGCGGCCTAGCAAGCGCTGGAAAGTTCCAGAAGGAAATAGGCGTGGTCAGACTGAGTTGAGTCATCCGACGCGGAGGGCATTCGAACCGTCTCGCCCCTCCCCAGCCTTCGCTGCGTATCGCGCCGACGAAATGACGAGAACCTTCTGGAATCTCGCGCAGAAGGTATTTAACCGAGCAGCGGAGACGAGAGATCAGGAGAAGACGGAAGTAGCGCCAGAGTGCGTAGGGATTCCGCCGTGTAGTCGGCGAATGTTTTGTCCGTAGGGACGAAGCAGGAGATGAAGAGGATTTCCACCTGAGGGGTGAAGGCTCGAGCTACAGGCAAGAGAGTGTGTTTACCGCTATCGAGCGAAGACGCGTGGCGACAGCTGCGTGTGTGAAGCCGACGTGTTCGGGCGAAGAAGTTTGAAGCTTGGAGAGTGGCCAATTGAAGACGCGAGGTTTCCTGGAAGAGAATTTTCGAAAGCGCGGAACGACAACAACGCTGGACTTTGAGTGAGTGATTCTCGGAAGAGTATCATCCAGACTTTTGTTCCAAGAACTTTGGACTGGATAGGTTTTCTATCTCTTTAGTCTTTAAGGGTCTTGGTTGTTCAATGCATGCGACTGCATTGTAGTGTGTACTGTTGTCTGTGTCCGTTGTTCGAGTGTGGCTAATTGTACTGGGTAGTGTGTTGATTGATTGGTGACATCTTGTACTCAGCTATTGTGGAGTGAACATATTGGTGTATTGTTTTTGATCTGCCAATTTTGAGACTATAATATTTGTTTTGTTTATCAACTCTCGGCTCTGACTTGTTCTTTGGGCCACAGCCGGCGTCCGCTGGCGCGCCAAAAAGGACCACTTCTAAATTGTCCACGCTTTCGTGGTGCGGTTCGGGGGGCCGATACTTCGGCCCTTGGAATTAGCCTGGCGATCGCCTCCCTAATTTACGGGACCGGGGTGTGAGACAACGTGTTCTTTATCTTCGTCGTCTAATAATGTCACCTGATAGCATAGCGAATTTGGTACATGTTAAGCTAGCGAAACGGCCACGAGCACGCTATGAGTGCGGCATGTAGTCATGTTCTTACACGACACGCACCTGATGATTATCACTTTTGCACCAGTCATTTACTTTCGTCATCCATTCACGTCCTATTATACAAAAATTGGTATATGTGAAGCTAGCGAAACGACTGCCAGCGCTCCATGAACCTGGCATGTAGTCACGACATTCATGACATGCATGTCATGATAACCATGTTTGGGTCTGTCACTTCTTATGTTCGCCATGCACTCCTGTCATATCATGCTAGTTTTGCAATACGTAATGCGGATCAAACTACCTCAAGAGCAGAAAGACCATGAAATATAAACAATGACATTCATGACATACATGTCTCAATTTTTATGTTATGGCTCGTTAATTATGTCGTCATACAGTCATTTATGACATACCAATTTTGCTATGGATACCAATATCAAAACGGCCAGAAGAGCTAGAAGTGGTAGGTGGCTAGATAGATAGATAGACAGATAGATAGGTAGGCAGACAGACAGACAGACAGATAGACAGATAGATAAATAGATAGATAGATAGATAGATAGATAGATAGATAGATAGACATGGTAAAACTGTCCGGAGTTCCCTAAGAAATGCTTCGCATTTGAAACCACGTCGCTATACAATCTAAAGTCCTGGAAACTGCATGCATGGTTTCATGAGCGCGAATAAAAGTTGCTCAAGACGCACTGACAAGTATGCGATCATAACGTCATGCGAAGGCAGCGCATTATTAATGCGTACAACTAACGAACAATGAATGGACATGTAAAAGGAGTAATACCTTTTGCTTTAAAGAAGCAAACAATATTTAAATATCGACAAGACAATTGTCGAGCGCGTGCACAAGTCCATAGTCACGTGACAGGCTGCTCCAAATAAATAAAGTTTCAGCAACCAGGTGACGCCGCCGCGCATTTTCCGTGTGAAGGGCAAATAACATGGGAGGTAGGAAGGCTGCAGTCGACGATTATGCACTGATGTCACACAGGATGTATGATAGGCTCAAAGGAACGCACGTAGATTAATGCGGCTCCAGAAGTATGGCTAGTGATCCCAAACGCATCAAGCTAGGTTTGAGAAGAGCAATGAAAGTAAGCAGGAGACAAGATGAGCAGGGGAATTTTTATTCCGAAAGGCAAATAGAAATAGCTGCTGAACAAATTGAGAAAGTAATCACGGAGGATAATAAAACAGTGTGGACGTAGACCACTCTATTTAGCCTGTTTGAGCTAGAGCGTGCTAAGGCATTTGACAAGTCACCCCGGAAAAGGAGACACAAACCCAGCAGTTGGTGGGATGAGGAAGTTAAGAGAGCCATAGAAAAACGTCAGGAAGCCTCTAGAGAACACAGACATGCTAAACAGCGGAGTGAACCGACAGATAATGTTGAAAGAAAATGGGAGATATTTCTAAGCTGTAGAAGGGGTGCATCCCTTCTGATCAATGAAAAGATTAAAAGAAAGGGAGCTCAGTGCTTGGCAGAAGTACATGAAAAAGATAGAAAGGCAGCTGCAAAACTTTAGAACCATCTGAACTCCCTTAGAAATGAGACGATACTTAAGCAGAGCCCCGCCGTGGTGGTCTAGTGGCTAAGGTACTCGGCTGCTGACCCGCAGGTCGCGGGTTCAAATCCCGGCTGCGGTGGCTGCATTTCCGATGGAGGCGGAAATGTTGTAGGCTTGTGTGCTCAGATTTGGGTGCACGTTAAAGAACCCCAGGTGGTCGAAATTTCCGGAGCCCTCCACTACGGCGTCTCTCATAATCATATAGTGATTTTGGGACGTTAAACCCCACATATCAATCAACGATACGTAAGCAGAGGTTTATAACTACAGGCTATAGAAGGGAACGAAGCTATTAAAAATATAAGAGCAAGGATGACAGCAAGATTTCAATAAGGAAGTGCTTTATGCACTTAAATAGACAAGAATATATCAAGTGGTGCAGTGGCTTCATTTTCACAACGATAGTCGGAAGGGGCTGAGAAGAGGGTTCCCAGTAGCACGTCAACAAGCCTTGACGGCTTCCCAATTATGCTGATAAAGGAATTAGGTCCGAAGTCTAAGCAGACTTTGAGAGAGGCAGTGAGCAAAACAATAATTGATGGTGAAGTGCCTGATGGATGGAAACTTAGCAGAATGAGCATGATCTATAAAGGAAAAGGGGACAAAGCTGACATTAACAACTATCGTCCTATAGAAGTGACATCAGTGGTTTACAGGCTGGTGATGCAGGTTATAAAAGAAAGACTTCAGGCAGGAATATAGGATGAGGGGGTGTTGGGGGAACTGCAAAATGGGGTTTGGAAACAAAGGAGGTTGGAAGACAATCTGTTCTCACTTACGCAGTGCATCAAAATAGCGGAAAAGGAACACAGGTACCTGTGGTTAGCATTTTTGGATATTAAGGAAGTGTACAATAGCGTTGTTCAAGAGGCCTTGGGGGATACTGGACACAATAGGTGTGAAACATGGAATAAGGAATCTTTAAAAAGATATTCATAAATGTAACAATGTAGTTATAAATGGGAAAATGAGGTATCCGAGTACACAGAGATAAAACGGGGGCTTAGGCAGGGGTGTCCTCTGTCACCCTTGTTATTGATGATGTAGGATTAGAGGCCAAATTAATTCAATTCAATTCAATTCAATTTTATTTCATCCCAAGGATGAGGGCAGGCTCGGGAGAAAAGTGACGTTTTGTCACTTGAGGAGAACCCGAGCCTCCCTAATACATGGCAAGCAACGTGGACATGGGTGAAGAAACATAGGCCATGAACATATAGGCAACGAACATAAGCCATGAGATGTTTAGCGCAGTACAAGTCGGAAGATGCACGTACAGTAATGCTATATACAGAGACTAATATGCATAAGTAGTTCGGCACAAATTCCGAAGTACAATGCGAAATATGACGGAATACAGAATACTATATATATGAAAACAATGCTATGCATAGAAATTGCGTGTACACACATTCACATAAATATACACACACATATGGAGATGCATATACAGACACATATATATACACATACATACACACATACATATATACATACATACATATATATATATATATATATATATATATATATATATATATATATATATATATATATATATATATATATATATATATATATATATATATATATATATATATATATATATATATATATATATATATATATATATATATATATATATATATATATATATATATATATGCACATATATATACACATATATATACACACACATATACATATATAGAGAGTTCCATGAATGCCTGGACCACCATTTTCTCAATTTTCACGATAAAAGCACTTCCCTAATGTCACGTGCACTGCATTTCTCAAGGATTATTTTCGCCTCCAGTAATTTATTTAATAACAAAGGAACACTAAAACATAACATTTGTCGCCCAAAATTTGTTCTACAGAATGGAAGGTTCCAATGTTGTTGGTGACGAGTAGGGTACGGATTAGCATGCGTTTCCAGTTCAAAAATATCTAGGAAGGCACGATTGTTATGAAAAAGAGATTGCTTATATCTCATTGCTAGGGAATACTCGTAAAGTTTGTGAATTGGGACAATATTATAGCGCTGAAACAGTTCATCTGTGTGTGCATAGTAGTCAACATTTGCTATAAACCTGATCGCTTTCTTTTGTAGTCTGTATATTTTATTTATGTTGGTTGCTGTCGTACTTGCCCATACCAAAAGACAATAATTTACATGCGACAAAAACAAGCTGTTATAAAGTATTAGTTTAACAGAAACTGGAAGAAAATAACGCATTCGTGCAAGTATGCCCACACATTTTGATAGGTTGGTAATTAGATTATTAATCTGAGGATCCCACGACATTGTGCAATTAAAAAGTACTCCTAATGTTTTAGCGGTTTCTACGATTTCAACAGCCGCGCTACCTATACGTAATCTATTGTCTAAGGAAATCAGTCTCCGCGAATGAAAAACTACAGCTTTTGTCTTTGTTGCATTAATAAGTAATGAATTTCGTTCACTCCATGTGTTTAAGCTTTCTAGCGTAGTGTTTATAAGTGTGGTCATGGCAGTCATGTCATTACCTGTAAAGAAAATGCTGGTGTCATCCGCGTATATTATGTATTTAGCTTTGTCACTGACCTTGACAATGTCATTTATGTATAGGTTAAAAAGCAGCGGTCCTAGAATGCTACCTTGCGGAACCCCTGTGGTTATTGCCTGGAGAGAAGAAAATGAATCCTTAATTTTTACACATTGTGAGCGGTACTTGAAGTAAGATTTCAAGAGGGAAAGTGGAATGCCGCGAACACCATATACTTCTAATTTTTCAAATAAATTATGATGACAGAGACGGTCGAAAGCCTTAGAAAAATCTATGAAAACACCAATGCAAAGTTCTTTACTCTCAAATGATTTAAGGATTATTTCTTTCTGAGCTAGTAAATTAGAGGGGAGTGAACTTGGCTTCAACCTATATTTTGTCAAACAAGAAAAACTCATTGAACAGACACTACCAGCATTGATGTGCGCAGATGATATAGTGCTAATGGCCGACAACAAGGAAGATTCGCAGAGGTTGATGGACATCTGCGGTAATGAGAGAGATAGGTTAGATTTCAGATTCAGTAAGGAGAAATCAGCAGTCATGTTTTTTAATGACAATGAAGGTAGTGAGCTTAGAATACAGGAGGTCACGTTAGAAATAACAGATAAATACAAATATCTGGGCGTATGGATAAGCAATGGGGCCGAGTACCTAAGGGAACACGAAATATACGTGATGACTAAAGGTAACAGGAATGAAGCGGTGATGAAAAACAGGACACTCTGGAATTACAATAGGTATGATGTTGTGAAAGAAATATGGAAAGGGGTCTTGGTTCCTGGTATGACGTTCGGCAATGCGGTCTTGTGCATGAGATCAGAAGTTCAAGTAAGATTAGAAATTAAGCAACGTGGAATAGGTATAGGCTTGCTTTAGGAACTCACAGGAATACACCAAGTTAGGGAGTAGAAGGTGACATTTGACCAGCATTCAGTAAATCGTGAGCTCTACGAGCTTCGAACAGTTAATAACCTAATTAAAGCTGAGCATGCTTCAAGTGCCTTGCCTGCAAATAAAGTACAAAAAACTACCGCGCATAGGAAACGCCCTTCGCTTTCCGCGCGATTCCGAGCGCGGAAAGCCCACGGGTCCGGGGCAGCAGCGGCGTGGCGCGGCAGTTCACTGCAAAAGATCCACGCCGGAGCCGGCGCTTTGGACACTTCCCATATTCTGATCACTCTAACGGGACCGACGTTCAACGGCGACTTCGAAGAAAGGGGGAAATCACAGGAGAAATGCGACAGTGAGAGGGCGCGCACGCGCTGTAAGGGTGGTCATGTGCTCTTCATTTCCTCGCGCGCACGCGAGAGGGGGCCGAGGATTACGGGCAACTCGGTGGCATGGAGGCCTTAAACTTACTAGGTGAAAAATAGGGGGAAGCCAAGGAGAGATGTGAGAGGGGCGCACGCAATGTAAGGGTGGTCACGTGTCCTCCCACCTCCTCACGCTCACGCGAGATGGGCGCCGACTATCAACGGCTACCAACAACGCAGACACGCTCTGTCTCACGTACACGTGGAACATATTGCCACGCGGATTGAAGGAGAGGAGGGAGAGAGGCAGCAAGGTGCACATTCACAGCGTAGGTGTGGACGCAGCACTGCTAAGGAGGCGTTTCGTCGCCTTCGCCGGCGACTTGGAAGAGAGAGGGAGTGTAGGAGGGAAGCGAGAGTGCGAGGGGTGCGCATGCGCTGTAAGAGTGGCCATTCCGCACAGCTGATTGAGCTCGACCCTAGGACGCTTCACATCCAATATTTGAATATTGCCACACGCGCTCTTTCCTTTACGTCTCAGGCCAATCACAAACGTAATTATTGCACGCAAACTGCGCCAGAATGTCTGAGAGCATTCCAGATTATGATCTGCCGCCAGGAGGCCACAGTGTGTGGACGTGTTTCACACGGGCTCCCGTTTCAGTCTTCTTTTTCGGATGATAGTCAAGTGTGGCATTCGATTCGTCGGCACAGTTGGACACGCCAAGTTCCCGCAGCTCCCGACGGCCTCTGCGGACACTGTTAGTCTATTTCTAGCTGATTCACACGCTTTCAGAGTCCAGAGGTAGCGAATGCCCCGTTTAGCCTAAGGGAGCCTGTGTCGGTACTGCCTAGGCGCGGCGACGTGGATGCATGCCGCTCGCTTGCAGTGGACAGCATTCCATCTCGCTCTCTTAGCGACAGCCACCACGATCTTCAACGCAAGCAGCGTCTAGGATCATCATCGCTATCACGCACTGTTCCTGTCAGCGACTGCGAGTGAACGACGTCTACGTTGCTCAGCGACGCTGAGGTGACGCTCACTGACACCGAAAAAGCAGGTGGTATCGGGGCATCGTCCGACCCCAACGCTACTAGTCTTCCTATCACTGCACATAACAATGACCAGCAACTTGGGGAAGGCATGGACAAAAATTACACCGCTTTCAACGACGTCCCAAACACGGCGGAGGAAGACGCATACAATGGTGCCTGCTGGAAGGTGGTGCGCAACAAGTGACGCGCCCGCAGCTCTCGAAGCAGCATCGCCCCTCCCAAACTGACTCAGAGAGCCTTCAGGCCAAGCCGAGGCCGAGTGCGGCACATCGCCTACCTCCTTTTACATTCAAAGGTGAAAAGGTTGTCCTGCGTCCACTCGGAGGCCTCAGATTGGTTATATGGCCCAGACCAACCTTGGACACCGCACTTTGGGCCGCTGCCGGAGTGAGTCCGAATGACCGCAGAAGCCTCATCCTACGAGCCCGCCCAGAGCAAAACTTGGCCGTTATAAACACTCCATCATCACACGTCGCAGACGCCCTCCTGAAGGTCCAAGAGCTGTCACTCGGCCAGCGCACCTACCCTGTATCTGCATATCTGGCAGCCCCCGACGATTCGTGCAAGTGTATTTTTCTGGGACTGGAACCAGGTACCACCTAACGTAGGTTGGTAGAGGAACTGCAAGCGACTGAAATCCAGATACTACAAGCTTGGATGATGGGTCAGACAAATATTTCACTCGTCACTTTCGAAGGCCTTCATGTGCCTCGCTTTGTCCGCTTCCTTGGAGTAGAGCTGCGCTGCTGCCCCCACTGCCCCCACTGCCCCCGACACCAGGTGTGCAAGATGTGCCTCAAATTGCGACACCGAGCTGACCATTGCCCCAGTCCGGAAGTCACCGTTTGTGAGCAGTGCGGCGTCTATAATCCAAAGCCATCGCACCCATGCTTTCCACGGTGCAAATCCTGTGGAGGGGATCGTGCCGCAACTAATTTACAGTGCCCGCGACGCGAGCGGCAACCTTTCAACAGGTCCCGGGTTCAAAAAGCTTCCACAAGGATTAACAACAATCGACGAGATCCACCGATGAAGCTCCTTCACCATCGTCGACAACCGATGCGTCTTCAACACCACTGACGAATAGTGGGTTGTCCCATTCGAAGGCGTGGTCTGCACTCCGCTCCAAGGCACGGAGAAAATCAAAGTTCCGATGCCGATCCCGCTCCCAATCAACTGCACCTAGCATCCAGGTGAAGCGTCTTTCTATCTTGGCATCACAGGCATCCTCGTCACCCTACAAAAAGGCACTTTTAGGCAAGCCGGCAACTACAACCGCTTCCACAGAGCATCAGCAACCATAGGCTTCGGAGACCAGCAAAGCCAAGGCGGCATCTCGGGAGGTAAGGTGCGGGCAGAGTCCCGGACAGCTCAATAGCCCTAAACGTTCACCCAAAAGCACGTAGCGCCCCCTTCCACCCCTGAATACCGATGCCGACCCTTTCCCCGAAATCGCACAGCTACGCCGTGACATGGAAGCGCGTTAAGCACAGATGCATGCGCAGCTGGAGTCAACAATAGAGCGTACGAACGCTAGATTTCAAGCTGCTATAAAGAGTGCGATGCAGAAGTCTCTATCGCTTCGGCAGGATATAATAGTCGTCATACAGACATCAGAGGAGCGCACGCACTCCCTCTTCACCGAGTTAGTCTCACGGTTTGAGTCCGCCGCTTCCCTACAAAATTCTCGAGCCGTGCAACCTCAACCTCACCTTATAGGTGCAAGGCAGATGCACCCATATTCTCCCGCCCGACCACTTCCTCTCACGATGATGATGGCGTCCCTTAACCAGCAGCAAATCGTGGCATGGCAATGAAACTGCCGGGGATACCGACAAAAGAGTGGCTCCCTGCAACAGTACATTGCTATGACCGCTAACCCTCCAGATGTAATTTTCCCACAGGAGCCAAACTGCTCCACTACTCTGTCTGGTTTCAACTCTTTTGCAGGTAACTCTCCACTCGTGGGAGCCTTAGTTTCCAAAAACATCACATGCAGCACTCACACGACAAGCACCGTTGTTCTTCATCAAATCCTTGAAATAATCAACCAGAGCAAGAAAAGGTGCAGTTTCTATAGTTCGTGTATAGTTCTCCCCGATGACACGCACATTCATTTAATTGACTTCTAATTGAATTTGGGCGTCTTAGGCGCACCCTTTCTGTGTGCGAAAATTTGAACGCTGCGCACACAGTTTGGGGTTACCGCAAATCAGCTGAAAAGGGAACTAGGCTTTGGTATGATAAATGCAACTTACGATACATATTTCATACAGATCCCGGACACCATAATCGCACAGGAAACAGTGTCTCACGAGACACATGCCCCGACCACACCATTTACAAAAACACAGGACCAGTAATATCACATGGTCCTCTCGACAAACATCTCGGCAGTGACCACTATATTGGGGCCACTATACTAACAATACACAATTCACGCTGTCCCGAGCGGAAGGTGCATATCACGGACTGGACGCGGTTCAGAGAGCGCCGACAAAACCTTCCCGAAGAGTCAGAGTATGAAAAATTTCTAGAATCTCCTTATAATGACTTAGATGCGTGTTCGCGTGCAGTCGTTACCACAATTGCAAACCCAGACGTGGACCAACACTTTCTGCATCTGTGGGAGGCGCGTAGAGGGCTCACGCAGCGTTGGAGCGCCAACGCCTAACTCGCAAGCTTCGCCGGCGTATCGACCAACTCTCGTAGGAGGCACAAGAATACACGCAGCACCTCGTCCGCAACAACTGGCGGCGTTTCTGCGAGCGTTTTTCAGGCACCCTGGGCACTGCGAAAACATGGTCGATACTTCGCGCCCTTATAATCCACCCGCTACCAACGCGCGAACTTTTCACCAACTTCATCGCTTAACACACATGTAGAGCAACGATCCATCCGGCCTCCTCAAAGAACTTGAACGACGTTTCATGGCTATCGGTCCCATGCCAAAGTATCCTGATCACCCACACGAGGTGGAATCAAACGAGGAACTTGGCGCGGACATAACGGTTGATGAAGCTCACGTAGTTCTTCAAGATCTCCATCGAAATACGGCACCAGGTGCTGATAACATTCGATATTCTCCCCTTCGTAACCTTAGTGACTCATCTGAACCATCTAACCTCTTCAATGACTATTGTCGTAAGGGCACGCTACCACATGCATGGCGCCATGCTGATATTTCTTTAATAACTAAACCAGGCAAACACATAGCCATAGAAAATCTGCGGCCGATATCCCTTATCTCACGCGTTTGAAAGTTAGTGCAACACGCTCTTTTACGGTGTATGCAGCCTTTCCTTGAGCGACAGTCATTCTTTTCACACTCACAGTTTGGATTTTGGGTACATCTTTCTACGCAGGACGTGCTTCTACAACTCAAGGACGAGGTTCTGGGCCCTCTGTCGCGTGCCGAGACAAGGGCCATCCTCGCCCTTGATTTAAAAGAAGCTTTTGATAACGTCGCACACGACTTGATCTTACAGAATCTAGCAGAATCTAATTGTGGCAGACGCACGTATAATTACATACGTTCCTTTCTGCGTGACAAGACAGCGAACATCGGAATAGGGCCACACCGTTCGGACACGATTCACCTTACAGGTCGCAGCACTCTTCAAGGATCCGTTTTGTCCTCCATCCTGTTTAATATTGCCCTGACAAGACTGCCAAAGCAGCTCGACCAGATCCCCGATGTCGCCCATGCAAATTAGAAAGACGCCATAACGATCTGGACGACGCGAGGCTCAGACGGGGCCATTCAGGATCGCCTACAGCAGGCTGCCGACATCGTTACCACCTACGCACGACAGTGCAGCTTGACCTGTTCCCCTCAAAAGTCCGAGCTCGTTATTATCCGGGTGCGTAGCATCACGCCGCCACACCAGATCGTTGTGCACGTGGATGGCGTTGTCATCCCTCAGGTTGAGCGTGCTCGCATACTTGGCTTGCAAGTTCAAGCAAACGAAAGAGCTATACTGTTTCTTTTTTGTCCCGACAAACCGAACACGGTCTCTCCATAATACGACTGGTATCAAGCAGGCGCTCAGGACTACGAGAACGTGATCTGCTGCGGCTGGTGCAGGCCTGCGCAATCAGCCGCATCATATGCCATTTCCCTTTCCACACACTTACCCAGTCGGAGCAGGCACGGGTCGACGTAATGCTGTGAAAGACGACCAAGTTCGCCCACGACCTCCCACACACACTGTCACGACACATCTAACAGCCCTAGGGACCCATAACACACTCTCGGAACTATTAGAAGCTGAGTGGACCAGCCAAAGGCAACTCCTTTTGCTCACACCCACTGGGCGACACGTGCTCTCGCGACTGGGATACCCAGTCTTGCACAATGACGTCAAAAACGCGGCTATCGGTGTCCCCCCTTGGGTACGTCGTACCTTGAAGGTGAATCCGCTCCACCGGAACACGAGTCCTGAGCATGACTCGGGACGCCGGCGTGCCCGTGTTGGGTACCTGATGCGCATGCTCAGTGACATCGCTGAAGCCAACACATTATATACTGATTCTGCACGATGCAGCAAGTGGTACACCGTGGTACAGTGTTGGCTCACAACGCAACATTACTTACAGCTGCCTCTTTGCAGAGTTCTACTTATGCGGACGGCGAAGCCCTTGGTGTAGCGCTTGCTTTCCGACTCGCTCCTGGCACTCCTGGGGAGGTTTAAATACTAACCTATTCACAGCAGGCATGCCGAGCCTTTTTGATGGGACGCGGTTTTCCCAATGCAGCCCTCCACAGCCTACTGAAAGCATCAAACATCGAAACATCCAGCCTACAGCGTATCCACTTGCTCTGGACGCCTGGTCACGCCTCCATGCCGGGTAATGATTGCGTTCAAGTGGTCGCTCGAGAACTTACCAACTGAGCTGCCCAGCATGGCGAGGCTGGGAGTCCAGATCATGTGGGCCCTCCGATTACATACCGAGACATATTTGCGTATTACACAAGAGATAGACGCATCATGCACCCGCTTTCACCTTCGTTCTCGCGAGAGGAAGAGGTGGCACTCCACCAGCTCCAAACGCATACCTTACCCAGCCTCCCCTTCATGCATAAATTATACCATGACTGCTACACAGATTCTTGCCCGGACTGTGGCAGTTCTTCAACAGTATTTCATGCCACGGTGGAGTGCGCCACAAAATTATTTCCTCCCTTTTCCGCTATCCTGCACCCCTTCCGCACCAAAGTGCTGCGACAGGATGCCCTCTGCGACGGGCCTCCCGAGGTCCCCCAGGCCTTGGTTTAACGGGCCAGGTTTCTCGCCGAGATCGTCATAGGGGACCCGGACTAGGATTCCTTCCCACATTCTTTGCTTAAATGTACTTATTAAAACGTTTTCTCTCTCTCTCTCTCCAGATTATTTAGGACCATTTGTTAGGTTTGAGCTTGCAAACGCGAACGTCGGAGTTCGTTCTGTAACGAAGGCTAGTGATAATGCTTGAATGTTCGTGGCCGCATGCAAGATTGTGAACGCGTCTCGCCGCTGATCAGCCGATCAACGGTCGACGCTCTGTTCCCCGCTATCAGTGCCAGTGTACAGTACTGTAATCTGACTTTGCATTTACAGGCCACAAGTTCGGCCAAATAGCCAGTTTCATCTTGGACATACAGACTGCTGCTTTTGTCAATGTCATCACCACATGAATGTATAACCAGACTCTTCGAATAGGAAACCAACCTATTAAAACTTGCTAAATGAAAATGTGACAAAATTACGCTTATAAATTTTAGCAAACTGAGTGATGCCGTAGTTAGAAATAGAGAAGAAAATTTCTTTTAAGGCAACATAGATAAGTGTGTTTTTTCTTTTTAAACGCAATCTTCTAAGCTGCTCTCTTGCTTTATGGTGTTAAATGCGGGATGTACAGCCGTCAGCACTTTTAACACTTCGTCAACACTTCGATGCGTTGCCACGGCTATTTTATTGCTGCCAGGTGCGAAGTGCTGGTCGCTTTTGCCGAGATAAAAGATAATAGCTCGGTGGGCTGGGATAGTATGTCGGTATGTATGGTTAGCATCTTGGAACGAGAACCCAAGCGTAAGTGGTGTCAGCGTCAATAAAACTGCTGCAGGACACATGGCGGAGCGTTCGTGTTAACGCTCTGACGCTCTGATGTGCTGACGTCTGTACATTATGTAATTAGGGGAACATGTGTGGTAGCTTTCCGTGTGTACTGTAGTTTGTTAATCTTTTTTCGTTGCAGTGTGTAATGTGTCTAAAGCGATGTGTATGTTGTCTTCGAGAACATGCACCGTGAAATGCCTCTGCGTCACATTTCATTTTATCCCATATGATCATCGTTATTTATTTGTTTAGGATGTTTTAACACTAATATATTGTGATTTTGTAAGAGTGGAGTAGAAGGCATTCAATTTCGGACTCCATCAATTATCTGTACTGTTCTCTTTGGTGCTTTAATTATTCAATCACTGTTTTATTATTATTTATCATATTATTAATTTTTATACAATACGCCAGTATACTATACAATAATGCAGCTTTTTTGTATAAAAGTGGGCGAAATATTTTCGAATTTTCCGGCTACACCAATCGTTGCACTCCAATTTCTCTGGTTACATCAAAAAGTTCCTCATGTTTTGAGACACGGAGAAACAGAAAGGAAAAAAAATGCAGAAGAAGCAACATCGCCTAGCCAAGCTTAAGGCCTTTCGCCCCACTACACACGGGCGAACTACGTCACACTAGTTGTCCTGGTCAACACAACCTGTTTTGCCAAATCTGTCAGTTTTGCTGGTTTTGCCTTATACGTCGTCTGCTCGGCAAGATATTATGCCGTTGCGAAGTTGCACGAGGTGAACACGTTTTTTGTTTTTTTGCAAGTGCTTTTTCTTTCTAAACTTTAATTGAGGCTGTTGATCTGTCGACCAGTGAGAGTTCATAAGTGTACATTTGTGCTTGTGATAAATTCGTGTGCCGTGAGTTGAGCCGCTGAGGAACACTAGAACGTTCCTCGTGGGAGTGATTCATTGAGCCACACATGGTCGTGCATTTGCAGCGGCATGTGCCGCTGTTGCGCCCCTGGCGACAAAGGAAATTATGACGGTGGACTAAAGGTTCATGTGCTTTCTTTTCTGAGTGACGTTGACCGCAAGGATAAGTGACTGCGAGCCACTGTGAGGAAGGATTTCATGGCAAGCGCCCTTTAGAAGGTAGGCAAACAGAAGAAACAAATACAAATAGTCAATGCATACGTGGATGCTTTTTCTGCACGTAGTTACTTACGTGCGTTTTGTTTTTAGATAATAGTACTTTGGATTTTGTAATGGTACACTGGACCAACTTGGTGCACCATTATTTATAAGCTTGAATAGAAAAGTCAATGTCATTAACTGTACGCACATGTGGCTGAGTAAATATTTTCATTTAACCTTTGTTGTAAAGGTAGTGAGTTGATTTGGTGTGGTTTTCAGAATACAACCGGAAGAACACTTGGAAGTTAAGAGGGACAGAGTTGACTTGAAGGAAGATGCTGTGCTCACGGTTTTGCAACACTGTTCAGTCTATTTAATGGCAGCTTTTGCTCGTCGTGAGTCTCCAGTATCCAAGCGAGCAATAATGAATAGCGACATGATCGCTGAGGCTATTGGAATTGTCATCTCAGCTGAGGCTATTGGAATCCTCTTGGAGTGGAAGAGACGGAAGAAGTGAAAAATTTTGTGTCGTCACTTGAAGAAAGAAAAGCAAAATTGACCATTGTTTGCTACACTAACAATGAACAGAGGTCGTGAACGATGAGCGTGTCATGTTTCTTCGTATCAAGAGTGCTCCAGCTCCTAAGTGAAGTTCTCGGTCACAGTGCAGCCGGATATCCATGCTGGTGTTTCAGCTTTTTAGTGAAGCTTTCATCTGGAACAACAGGGCCAGACAAAGTGCGTGACATTTCCGAAGGGGCCTTTAAGTTTTCTCAACCCTCTACGGTTGACATGGTTATAAATAAAAACTTCCAGTTGAAAAGCTTACTAGTGCAAGCTTCGCGAAAGAATTTCTTGCTCACTCTGATCAATGAAGTGTTCGATCAATGATAATGTCTGTTAATAAATTCTTTGGAAATACGGACATGCTCCAATGGACCCACATCAGAAACTGTGATGCGCCTAATAGTGAACGCAGTGATGAACATCCTGTTGAAAAATTTTTGCCGACTGAAAAACGATGTAGTGCAATATGATGCTCCCCCCTCCCCAACCAATAAAAAATGTGGCCGCGCGCAAAGCAAGCACATAAAAAAAGTGTACGTAGTGATGTGGAATTTCAGGGGCGAAGCTTCTTAAAGCAACACCCGTTCGTCCCTCGTAGTAGTGCATAACATGTCTTATGCTTTAACCTGCAAGGTGGTGCCGGTGGGAGATTTCTCCTGTGCGTTGTTGAACAATAAAAAATTCGCAGCGTGCGCGTTAACTAAAAGCCGAATTCTCCTGTCTCTCATTCCCAATTAGCAGCCATTGTCATGTGCATCGAGCATTATCTGACTAGAAAGAGTTGCTACGTTATACTCGCTGGGCGTAACCTCCTTGGCTGTAGAAAGGTTTAGAGAGCGTTGGGCCGCAGTGCCATCAATACAGCGAACTAGTACATATCATGAACTCGAGGTGGTTAAAGGTGGAAAGTAGATACGAAGCGAAAGCCGTAAGAAAGTGTGCGTGTGCCTCCTCTCGTTCAGTCCTTGGAATGTCCACTGGGTGGCGGTGCTTCTATAAGCGGAGTATATGATGAAAAGATTCGAGATGGTGGTACTTGGAGTGTTGACTAGATGGACTAACGGACACACAGACATATGCATGGACGGACTCACGGATGGCTGCACGGACGTATTAACGCATGGATGGACGCAGGGGTGGATGCATGTACGAATGCAGAGATGGACGCACGGACGATAACACAGACGGACGAATGGACGGACGGAAGCAAGAACGAATGAACGGACGAATGCTTTGCCCCACTCTCCATTATTCACTCCGTGGATATGCTGCCATTTTTTTATTAAAGAGATGTTTTGCGCTGATATTTATGTCTTCTCGCCTGCTTTTCTTGCAGTTAATTGGGCAAAAATAGCCTCTTTGTCAAGCTTTTATTGTTTGTTAACATGCACAAAAAGTTGACTGAACGCATAAAAATGTGTAAGAAACATCAGATTTTCAATCGTACAACAAAACTGTGACCAAACAAAACTCGTTTTTTTAAAGCAGGCCAGTCTTTTTTGAAATTTTACTAAAGCATTACCAGTATACTACTTCTTAGTAAGAAAATTTGAGCTTCGATTAAATTAATTTCTCTGCTGACGCACGCATAACCATATAAATAGGCGAAACCGTTCGCAGCACGCAAAATCGCGGAGCGAGCGGTGTGGTGATGATGATGATGATGATGCCACAGCCATGGCTCGTATCCACTACGGGGGATCGGCCAAAAATCGATGGCTTAATTCAGTAAGATTTTTTTATTCAATATAAAAACCACCCACAGGAGAAAAAAAGAAAGAAAAAGAAAAAAACACCCTAGGCATAATGACAGGAGTGAAATAGTAGTTTGTCACTTGTTCAGATCAGACAATCATTCATTACCTTGAATAAGAATTAGCTTGGTTAAAGAAAGCTCCTGTTTATGTTGGAATATTTTTGCTGGATTAATAACTCGCAATTAAAAGCTAAACTCTTTTACTTTCATTAGAGTACTGGCAAACTGCATAGAAAACGTTCTCGTGGCTGAAGCAAGTACTTTGTGATGTCAAGATGACCATGTGCCTTGAGATAGTCTAGGTGCTGTTGGGAGGAGAAATAAACGAAAAAAAAACTGAGAAAAGAACAGAGAGTAAGAAGGATTGGAATAATGAACATTCAAATTCATTATATTAGTTATTTCTAGTTTATACGAGTAGTGTACGAATGAAAATACTGAAAATTTCAACTCCGGCTAGGCGGATTTCCTGCATTGGGTATGAGCCATGAGAGGAGGAGAAAGAAAGGGCAAGAGAAACAATATAAAAAGATGAAGAACAAGAAGTAGAAATTAACAGAGACAAGAGAAAGATTAAAAAGAAAAAAAAACTAAGACAGGGGAGAGAAACGAGAAACCTGAAGCTCCGCGATTCGTTCAGTTCTTTTGCAAAGCTGCCGACAAGCTCCCCTCTCTCATTAGCATTGTGCTTCGCAATTTTTTTCGTTTTTTGGGGGGCGAAGCTCCTCTTAGTCTAACCTTGTCCTGCGTCAGGCGTAACCGGCAGTATCTCCCGAATAGTAAGATGATACTGTCTAATGACCATTTTTTTTTGTTTAATTTCCAAGACGGCATTGACACAATAGAACTGTGTGCAATATGACGGACGAATGGACGCACGCACTGAAAGGCGGGTGGACGCTTCGCCCCACTCAGCATCATTCGCTCCGTGGATATGAATGGAATGAAAAAACTTTATTTGAGTCCTGCAGGACGCGCTTAGCGCGTAGCGGGCGTCTCCCACGTAGGGACCGACAGGGAGTACCTGGCGGCCGCTTCGTGGGCCTGCTGGACGGCCCATTGCTGGTCGGCGAGAAGTGAGCTCCTGAGGGACCTCTCCCACTTGCTTGAGGTAGAGTCGGGAGGAGTCGTTCTACACTCCCAGAGCATGTGTTCGAGTGTCGCTGTGTGTCCGTGGATATGCTCTGATTTTTTTTACAGCGAAATCTTTTAGTAGATCACAACTCGGGTCACGTGCAGTTGTGCCCCGCCGTCGGTGTCAGTAACCACATCGCGCAAAATTAGAAAAAAAAATCTAGCACCAACGACACAATGGGGCTCGAAACCAGGGTCCGCTGGGTGCAAGCCTGATAGTATCTCACTGAGCTACGCCGGTGCTTGTTACTAGTTGGCAAAACCAGCACCAATGACCCAGTGGGGCTTGAACTCTGGTCCGCTGGGTGTCAGGCCAGTATTCTACAACTGAGGCACACCAGTGCTTGGGACTTGTTAGGAAATTCGCCTTAGGCAGTCGCGTTAGTACGACTTATAGAGCATTTTGAAACAGCGAAAAAACAACCAGTCATCGCACAATGCGAAAAAAGTAACGAGTGGGTCGTTCAATGCACCAACCCATTACAAACGTTTGCTCTTTTTCAGCTAATAACTGTGGCGCATACCCACTTAAGCCATAATTCCTCATCGTCATCAGCCACATCGTAAAGAACTGGCACGAAATTCCTTTCAAGAGTTTAGCGGATACCACGCTTATCAAAATAATGACAAAAATAGCATGAAGAATGCTGGCCTACTACCCAAAAGTTTACTATTAATGCCCTAGATATATCAAGCAAGTGCGCTTGCAGTAGTTACCCAATGAGTGTTTTGAAAAGGCTCTGAAAGGCCGCTCTTTTAGCTTTCGTTATGACTGTGCTGCGTCTTCTGCGCAGGCCTGGCATTTCTGAATTAGGCTTCTCGCGAAAGCAACAATATGCCAGAGAAAAGCACGCATTTTCAGAACAAAGTATTATCGCTGCAGATGCAGCCATTTTTATTGGAAGTGTTGCACTGACTGAACGTATTTAAGCAGCACTTGTATCACCTATAGAAAGTATCACGTCTGCACGATCTATATAGGCATGCCATTAAGTTTTTCTGAACGAAACAAAGAATCATCATGTTTAATGAAAAATGTTTTCGAGCGCAGAACAAACGAAGACAGAAGAGCTATAGGGGCTTAAAAAGCTTTTTGCTTTATAAGCATGAATGTCACCAGCTATAGCCCAACTTACCGTGTTATTGCAGTACAGAACGCAAAAAGAATTTGTCAAATATTCGTACTTATCTCAGCAATTCTTTAAACTTGACAATTTTGGTTTGGTTGGCGATGTAGAGTATAATGTGAATATATCTTTTTTATTCATTTGAAACATCTCTTTTAGGGCTTCACGCGAAGCATTACGCTCATGTGTGAAAATAAGGCGTGAATATGCATCACAGCATGACATATGGATCTTGTTTGTTTAGGCGGGAACAATGGCTAACATCACAGAGCGAGCCCTTTGTTGCATAAACACCCGACTCCCCGACACGTGTCTCTGCGCAGCGCGTGGTGTTTTCTTAGCGGCATTCAATTATTGTCGTAGGGAAGACAAGAAAACATCAGAACCCACTGCGTGTCCAAGAAAGCTCGAGCTCCTTCACTGTTTTTGTACTCGGGACTATAGTACAATGCGTATTTTTTGCTACACGTAAGAATAAATATGCCCTGTGCTAATTTCTACACACGTTATCTAGATTCTAATTACCAAGGAACCATCCGTAATTCTTGCGCGGGGCGCTCAAATTTCGTCTGTTAGAACAAACCGAGGATTGTTCATAGCAAAATTAGAGGTTATCAGAAACAAAGGCAGAACAGAGAGGCAGGGAGGTCAACTGACTTGAAGAGCCTTTTTGTGCTGTGCTTGGACATGGAGGCTAAAGAAGTGGCACCTTCTGGAGAGCAAATGGAGAGCAAAAGCGGCTTGGAAAAAGCTGTTAAATAATCAATGCCCCGAAAATTAGAGTGACTATAAATTCATGACCGCTAATTTTAAGCGTATAGTGCGCAAAGCAAAAGAAGACTATGATATGAATAAATTTCATTATCTAAGTCTAAAAATAAGAAAGCGCTTTACAGGTTTTCGCGTGCGAGAAAAATGATTCCACAGGCAGAAAGCATTCATTCCGCTGTTATGTCCACTCGCGAACTCTCTGATTTTTTGAAAATATTGCTAAAGGGTTGCAAACCAGGTTTACGACAAGTATGCCAAGGTCCATGGTGAAACTAAGGGTGGATTATGATTTCCAGGAGGTATATTTAATTGAACTGGCGGATGTGATGAAGAGCTCACCGCCTGCTGCTCCTGGACTTGATGGGGTGACCTCTACAATGAAAAAATTCTATACAAAATATCCCCTCATGAAATCCGTAATATAGTTAATTATTCACTGAAAAATTCTTGGAATCTGGCAGATTTGAAGCTTTCCAAATAATGCCGATACTTAAGAAACAGGAAATGGAGTTTACTCTGAACAACATAAGGCCTATTTCATTGACGTCTAACCTGGTCAAGCTTGTAGAGAGAGTCTTGAATGCCCGTATAATGAACTATATCAACGAACATACAATACTAAACCCTAGACAAATTGGCTTTAAATCGGGATTCTCCATTTGGTGAGCACATGTGGATTAGGAAAGTCGCATACAGCTGGCTCGGCATCGGCGCGAATACTGTGCACTAGTCACTCTAGACTCAGCTAAAGCGTATGACAAAGTGGAGTGTCCTATCCTAATCCAGCAGATGCAAGACTGTCGCTTTCCAAAATATATAACATCATGAATTACAGAGTTTGCGAAAGACAGAGAATTTTATTGCTTCTTGAATGGATGCTCTTCTAAAAGATATAAGCAGACACGAGGTGTACCTCAGGGCTCAGTATTATCCCCTGTTTTATTCAACATATTACTAAGTCCGATTCCAGTTCATCAAGATATCCAAATTTACATGTATGCAGATGATATTGCTTTCTTTGCAACAAACAGTGATCTGCACTCATTTTATCAGGCATTAAAGAATTACATGAAAATGCTAGAAAGATAGCTTGACAATATCCATATGTCATTGAACGTCAAACAAAGTGCGCTTCTGCCATTCTCTTTTGAGGATCGTGTCAGCATTTCCCTGATGTATCGTACCGAGCTCATTCCCCAGGTCGATTTCCTGAAATACCTAGGCATCGTATATAATAGGACGCTAAATTGGAAAAGCCATATAGACGAGGTTGGCTGTAAAGCGTCACGTGCCTTGGGGTGGTTACGAAAATTGGGAAACAGAAAAACAGGATTGCGAAGGAGTTCATTGATAGTGATTTACGAGATGTATGTGCGGTCTATTATGGAATTCGGGTGCGTATTATTTTCTTGCAGCGCGGCATGCAAGATGAGACAGTTAATATTATTAGAAAGAGCAGCGTTGCGCTTGTGTCTTGGACTCCCCAAACGTTTGGCAAATAATGTTTTGTATGGGGAAGCGCGTCTTCCACCTTTTTGAACTCGATTTACAATGCTTACAGTTCAAACTTTCTTAAAAAATATATAATTTGCCTCTGAGACAAGCGTCTTACGTTTTTATTCAAGAACCAACCGCATTCTTTGGAACACAATGGTCTAGACTACACTCCCCTCGGATTAGGTTCGTCCAAGCGCTGCTAGAGCCTCTGAATGTAAATATTCATCAGATCGCCATATCGAAGATCCCTAATTCAAATCTTGAAATTAAATTTGATGATATTTTCTCCTCTAATGCGAAAGAACTGCCCCTTCGATATTTAAATAATCGGTTACAAGACTACTTGACTCATCTGTCTATAAGCAACATTGTTGCGACGGATGCATCCGTATTAAACGAAAAGGCTGGAGTAGGCATCTTCTGTACTTCTCTCGGCTGTTCTTTTTCAGTTCGATTACCAGATTACACACCTATATTCATCGCTGAATTATTTGCTATAATTCTAGCGCTTCGTAAACTTCCTGCAAGCGAATCAGAAGCAGTCATACTTACCGATTCTCTCAGTATGTACGGCACTATCTACAGCAAAAAATGTGACATTATTGAGTATGAATAGCAGTATATTACCAGCAAACCTGAAAAAATTTCACTTCTCACAGTGGCCGAATCCCACAGTGGCCAATAACTGGCCACTGTGGGATTTATCCAAATGAGATGGCAGACTCGTTAGCCAAAGCATCTTTAAGCGGACCACTCTTACCTATTTTACCTGATTTCACCTAAGTAACAGCACTCAGATATAGAAATGCTTGTTTGCACAAGGAAACAGAAAAATTATCATTGGATAAAGTCAGAGACTTCGTACATCTAAAATTTTGCTGGAACAAACAGTGGTGTGTATCTCGGCAGTTAAAAATTACAATCAACAGATTACGATGCAGAATTGCGCACCTGAATTATTACCTACAAAAAGCTGGACTCACAGCATCTCCGTTATGTCTCTTTTTCAAGGAATCAGAATCAATGCATCATTTCTTTTTTATCCTGTCGTGCTCAGATTTGGGTGCACGTTAAAGAGCCCCAGGTGGTCAAAATTTTCGGAGCCCTCCACTACGGCGTCTCTCATAATCATAGGTGGTTTTGGGACGTTAAACCCCACAAATCAAATCAATCAAATCATTTTTATCCTGTCAACGATATTCTTATCAAAGGAAAAAATACCTGGTCGAACCAATTGAGAAGCTAGGTTTAAAAATAAACGTGGAAGTAATTTTATCCTTCGGAGAGATTACATTAGGTTATAGCCACAGGGAGGTTTACTCTGCTCTGTGTGCGTACATAATGGCAACAAAAAGATTACCTTGTTAGTCTATTGTTATCATTATTTACGGGTTCGAGACTACCTGAATGCCTGACTTAGCACACTTGATCATCCTGCCGCCCGGTTCTTGGCCGATCCGCCTTTGTGGGCGAGTGCCAGCAAAGCTAAAGATTTATCATCATCACCATTATACCCTCAAAGAAAACGCGATATAAGCACAGTGAAGAAGAGTACGGGGAAGCAGAGACATCTGCCTCCAAGATTGAATAACTGTGAACGGCAATAAAATGCCAATACTTCTGCCGCTTTCTCCGCGTTATTTCTCCAATTCGTGAGCTAGTCGTGCTTCAGCAAGAACCATAACCATTATTGCTCAGTATGTCCGAATATTCCGACGTACCCAGGAAAATCTAATGGCTTTCAGGAAAATTTCATACTTGTGTAAAAGTAGCTTTCTGATTGATATGTTGGGTTTAACGTCCCAAAATCACCATATGAATATGAGAAATGCCGTAGTGGAGGGCTCCGGAAATTTTCACCTGGGTTCTTTATTGTGCACACAAATCTAAGATCACGGGCCTACAGCAACTTCATCTCCACCGAAAATGCAGCCGCCGCAGCTGGGATTCGATCCCGCGAACTGCGGGTCAGTAGCTGAGAAGAGCTTTTTAAACAGTGTAGCTTTCAAAACAGCGACAATAATTGAATTTTGATCGCCGATTATGATGTGACATTGAATTGCTTGAGGGATGTTAGCCTCCGTGGAATAGTGCCTTGAGTGCTTGGCTGCTGGCCCGAAGGTCACAGGTTCGATCCCGGCGCTCGCATTTCAATGCAGCCGAAATGATAGAAGTTTGTGTATGTCAGTGCACCTTGAGGAACATCAGATGGTAAACATTTTCGGAGTCCCTTCACTACGGCGTCTTTAATATTTATAGCATTGTTTTGGAACATGAAACTTCATTAGATAGTAATACTATCGCTATCATTGGTAATGCTTGAAAGGCTGTTTTCGCTAAATGTGAGCTGCTCCTCGACTCCTTGTCATATATCGCATGGCAGTTATAGTTAGAACTGCTGCCTGAGCTAGCTGGTTCAATATTAGGATTGATTTACCAGCGCAAAAAGACTGTGTTTAGGGCTGTGTCTGTGTGTCTTTTCATGTGTTTGGCCGTTTTACGCGGGCAAATATATCAATCGTTATAGCTGCGGTATTTGCCAAACGAGGGGTTGTCATAAGCATATTGAAAGCAGGCACAGACGAAAATTATTGTGACGCGAGAGTATACGTGGAAAAGGGTCTTAGCCTTTTTGTAAAGTTTTTAAAATATAGGGAAGCGATGAAGCTAGTAGCGCCTCCAAAAACAAAAACATTCTGACACGTTACGCACATTTTTGGCATCCACACTATGCGACACAGCTAGGAAGCAGTTTTGTGCATCGCTATTGGATCCTGACTTTTTTTCTGAAGGTCAAGTTTTACTGACACAGATCAAAATAATTAAGTAATTTTGGAAGCTGTGTGTATACCATCAGCTCAAACATTCACATGGAATGCAATGGCTTCTACGGTTTGTTTATTGTCTGACGCATGGCTGAAGCTCGTCTTACAGCATGCACGTCAGCTTCATGAAAACAACGGTACAGATTCTGACATTCTCCTCGGAACGAGTTGAGAAGTGCAATGCCGGCGCGTCCGGATAATGGTTGGGCCGTTATTAGTTATCTGGATGCTGAATAGGTGCATTTTTAGGTGGCGCTATGACGAGCGGGGTCAGTCATCTCGTCAGCACGTTGAGCAGAAACTCGCTTGCTGCTTATTTTGGGTCTTTTATATATTCATTTATTTATTATTTTATTTTGTTTCTTTCTGCAAATGAACAGAAACTGAAGCTAATGCTGAAGGCTTAGGAGCCTGACCAAGGGTCTTTGCTCTAAATGCAGCGAGGCACGCAGACCATCATAAGCACTTCGCAAAATAGAATTGATAGGAATGAGAAGGGAGCACAAAAAAAGGCACACGTGCAAAATAATATAGCGTGTACAGCAACAATGAAGCAATATTAATAATACACACACACGCACACACACACAAACACACATATATATATATATATATATATATATATATATATATATATATATATATATATATATATATATATATATATTGATGATTGATTTGTGGGGTTTAACGTCCCGAAACCACGATATGATTATGAGAGACGCCGTAGTGGAGGGCTCCGGAAATTTAGACCACCTGGGGTTCTTTAACGTGCACCCAAATCTGAGCACACGGGCCTACAACATTTCCGCCTCCATCGGAAATGGTATATATATATATATATATATATATATATATAGTGGGCGGCTCCCTGCCCACTTGGGGAAGTGTGGGTGCGGGGGAGGTATTGTTGACAATGATGACATTCCTCATCTACCTCTGCCCTACTCTGTTGAAATGCTGCCCCTTTCTAATTACGCCGTGTCGGTCTTGCTTCTTGTCCTAGATTTTCTATATTTTATTTATTGTTTGTCCTCCCGTTTCGCTGTTTCTTCTTTTTTTTTCTTCTTTTTTTGTCTCTTTCTCTCTCAATTGACCCCTCCCCTCCTGTCTCGACAGGATATAAAAAGGCACGGAACATGTGTAAATAGTATTATGCCTTGAAAAAGACAGGGTTCCTGTCGAAACGTCGGCACAATAAACAGATGTTATGTGAAAGCGTATCTACTTTCATATTTATAACCTTGCGGCAACCGAAGTTATTCTTCTGCATATATATATATATATATATATATATATACAATAAATAAAGTAGCACACTTGAGAAAATTGGATACTTTTTTACTCTAAGTTTCGGTGATGGCATGGCCTTCGTCAGGATGAACAGAAACACGAGTATGTTTCCGCTTTTATGGGCAGGCATGAACACGTAAGTACAAAAGACGTGCGATCAGCATATGAGTGTCACAAAATTTTAAAAACAGCCGCGAAAACACTAAAAAGCATTAGAATAAAATGCATTAGACAACATCATGGGCACGGAAAAAAGCACTTGTAACATTAGACATAAATGACCATGATCACGCATGAAAAAAAGTGATAACTTCTAGGACGTATAGAATACGTTAGGGATGCTTCTTTAAATATTTTGCAGAAATGCGGACGTCATGGCATTGTAGGAAGGAATGGAACTTTGCCTACGCATTGGTAATGCCGGATAACACACTATCGAATTTATGGATCAAGAAAGATTTTCGAATTTCGTGATCGTGGCGCGATTTGAAGCCTGATTCTAATAGCGTCACCATAATCTTGCCAAACGAATGACCTGGTAGATGAAAATTCTTGGACAATGGGAGATGTCACGACCTGTTTACGAGTGATTTGTGGTTGTTTAAACCGATACGAAAAGATGCTTCTGTTTGACCGATATATTGCATGTGGCAGATTGAGCATTCAATAAATGATGTTGCTGCTATCGCAGTTCAAGCCTCCATTAATATTAAGGGAAAAGTTAGATGCCGTGCTTTTAGCAACAGTTGCAGTGGTCACGTGCGCGCAAACTTTACATCCCGGTTTGTTACAGGTGTGACAACCAACATGAGCGATAAGTCTAGTCTTGGAAAAAGTTACAATATCACGCAAGTTCCTTGATCTTCGATTAACAACTCGTGGTGGTTCAGTGAAAATTCCTTAAGCCTATTGCTCCGTGTCAATAAGTTGTAATGCTTTCCAGTATATGCGACACGTCAAGAGTAGATGCAGGATTCGTTAGAACGAGGTTGGTTCGGGAAGGTGACGCTAATCACTGGTCTTTACTGATAAGCTCTTCACGGTCGAGATAATTGGCCCGCTGGAGAGCGTCGTCAATTATTTGTGAAGAATTGTGTTGTTCGGTTAAAGCTTTATGGAGCTGGTCACAGTTGCGAGAGATTTCCCTGTTGTCCAAACAAACTCTTTTAAAACAGATGCTTCCTGTAAAGCTTCGTGTTTATAACTACTACATTGACGTCAAGTTTATGCTGACTGGTCATATATATATATATATATATATATATATATATATATATATATATATATATATATATATATATATATATATATATATTGTGATGTAACGGTGAAGGCAACCTTTATTAGGCCCAGAAGGCACGATGAAGCGACCACACCCAAGGCACAGAACTCAGGCAAGCCAAGTCCCCACAGCAGATGAAGATGACGACCACTCATAATGATGAACGTGTGTAGAGATAGTAGATGTGCTTAATGAATGCCTACACTAACTTTCCCCCCACGTGAAAGCGGTCATCCTGACCGCAGTTCTTGGCCACAGTTTAAAGTGAAGAGGAACGCCGTATGAAAGGCTTCATGCGGGATACGTGGACTATTTCTGCTGCCCTGTAGCGGCGGTCCGTCGGAAGAAGAACGGGTACCACGCGATAATTCACAGGAGACGTTTGCTCCAAGACAGTGTAGGGGCCAATAAAACGTAATTGAAACTTCTCGCACAGGCCGGGTGTGCGAATGGGTGTAAGAAGGAGGACTTCGTCGCCAGGGCTGAAGGACACGGCACGATGAGAGGCATCATATTCAAGCTTGCGATCCTGTTGCTTGGCTTCAGTGTTGACATGAGCCAGCTGGCGGCAATGAAGTAGACGAGACACGTATTCTTCACTTGAAGATGAACATGGTTTGACAGGCGCAAAGAAGAACGAAACATCGAGGAAAGAAGAGGGGAAGCGACCGTGGACGAGGTAGAATGGTGAGTAACCGGTTGCGCGCTGTACAGAGGTATTATACGCAAAAGTGACAAATGGCAAAATGGTGTCCCAGTTTCTGTGATCGGGTTCGATATACATCGCTATCATATCTGACAGTGTACGATGAAAGCGCTCTGTCAGGCCGTTCGTCTGAGGATGGTAACTGGAGCTTGTTTTGTGTGTAGTGCCGGATGTCTTGAGCACTTCTTCGACGAGTTCTGAAAGAAATACTCTTCCACGGTCGCTCAGGATTACACGAGGAGCTCCGTGTCGAAGGATTATTGCTCGAAGTGTGAAGTCAACCACTTCCGAAGCTGATACAGAAGGCACGAGAGCTGTTTCGGCGTAGCGGGTCAGGTGGTCGACAGCTGTCACTATCCGTCGATTGCCCGTGACAGTCACAGGAAGCGGACCATACAGGTCAACGCCAACTACCTCGAATGGTTGCAGGGGACACGGGAGCGGTTGTAATTGTCCACTTCGAGTTGATGTAGGTAGCTTGCAACGCTGACAAAGGGCGCATGAGGCAACGTACTTCGCGACACAGGTGGACAAGCCCGGCCAGTAGTAGTGACATCTTATGCGGTCATACGTTTTCTGGAAGCCCATGCGTCCAGTAGACATGTCGTCGTGATATGTCTTGAGGACTTGAGCCCGAAGAGAGCGAGGTAGAACGGGCACCCAGCGTTGACCATCAGGGTGGTAGATATGACGGTACAGGACGTGGTTGTTGAGCTTGAATTGCGTCAGCTGTCGGCGAAGATGGGCGTTAGGGGGCCGGCAAGTCTCGTCAAGATGGTCCATGGTGCGGTGACAGTAAGAGTCAGCACGTTGGTGAGATAAGAACAAACCACACTCGCTTGGAGAAGTTGGGTCCACAGTAGCTAATGACGAAACATGTAGGAAGAGACGGTCGAAAGCTTCTCGAGTGCGGCAGTGGCGGTTTTGTTAAGCGGCTCCGAAGAGAGCGGGCAACGCGAAAGTGCGTCGGCTTCTTGATGTTTGTTTCCCGACTTGTATGTAATCGTGAAGTCGTATTCTTGTAAGCGAAAAATCCAGCGACCAAGGCGGCCGGACAAGTTCTTGATTGTCGAGAGCCAGCACAAGGCGTGATGGTCCGTAACCACAGTAAAGTGGCGGCCGTGGAGATAAGGTCGAAACTTTTGTATCGACCATACTACCGCTAGGCACTCCTGTTCGGTGATCGTATAGTTCTTTTCGGCAGGGGTCAGTGCACGGCTCGCGTATGCGACGACTTTCTCACGTGAAGATTTATCTCGCTGTAGGAGAATTCCACCAATGCCTCGACCACTAGCGTCTGTATGCAGGAGCGTAGGCGCAGTTTCGTCGAAATGGAAGAGGACTGGTTCGAATGTTAGTGCACACTTCAGTTGGGCAAACGCCGCTTCACATTCAGGAGACCATATAAAGGCGACGCCTGATCCGAGCAACTTGTGCAATGGTGAAGCTGTTGAGGCGAAGTCTCGAATAAATCGGCGAAAATAAGAAGCGAGGCCGAGGAAGCTGCGCAAATCTTTGGCTTTTTCAGGACGCGGGAAGTGTTGGACAGCAGAAATCTTGTCTGGATTGGGACGAATACCATCCTTGCTTGCGATGTGGCCTAACACTTTAATCGTCTTGCTCGCAAAATGGCACTTCTTGGTGTTCAGCTGAAGGTCTGCGTTTGCAAGGCACGTAAGAACTTCGTCCGGTCGTTGCAAGTGCTGAGGGAAAGTTGACGAGAAAATAACGATATTGTCTAAATAGCACAAGCAAGTCTTCTAATTCAAGCCTCGTAAAACTGTGTCAATCATCCGCTCGAATGTTGCTGGAGCATTGCAAAGGCGGAATGGCATGACGTTGAATTCGTACAGCCCATCTGGTGTTGAAAACACTGTCTTTTCTTTGTCATCCTCCTGCATGGGTATTTGCCAGTAACCTGAACGGAGGTCTAAGCTTGAGAAGTACTCGGCACCTTGCAGTGAATCGAAAGCATCGTCTATGCGCGGCATGGGGTAAACATCCTTGTGGGTAATCTTATTAAGTGCCCTGTAGTCCACGCAAAATCGCACGGAGCCATCTTTTTTCCTCACTAAAACAACAAGGGATGACCAAGGACTCGCGGAGGGACGTATAATGTTCCGTTGCAGCATATCGGCTACATTTTGTTCAATGACCTCACGCTCGGACGAAGAGACGCGATATGGTCGACGGCGTACGATGGAAGTGCCATCGGTCTGGATACGATGCTTAATAATGGACGTCTGTCGCAGAGAAGAGGAATGGGCATCAAACAATCTCCTGTGCTTTTGTAGCAAGGCAAGCAACTCATCTGTTTATGAAGAGGTCAGTTCTGGACTAATAGTCGCAGCAAGAACAGAAACGCTTGATGAACGTCCAATAGAAGGAAGGTCAGAACACGCTGGCATAAACGGGACAACAGAGACAGGTTGGGATTCAGTAACACAAGCCATTGTGGTGCCTTTATGAATGAGAATTTTCTCAGACGTCTGGTTTGTAGCGTAGAGAAGTCCGGAGCTATTGTGGAACCGCGCTAGACCCGAAGCAAGGTCTATACCTCTTGCGAGATAGCGTGCAGATGGTTGGACAAACACGTCACCAGAGTCGATCACATTAGAAGTGATGGTAACTATTCGCTGATGACCAGGTGGTAGCTCGGTATCTTCAGCAGTGAGCAAGCGAACGGGCTTGTCATCCGCATACAGGGCATAGTCAGTTTCCATCATGTGAACAACATTTTCTCGACAGCAGATGGAAGCGTTCGCCGTAGACAGAAAATTCTAGCCTAATATAAGCTGGTGGGCACACGAACTCAGCACAGCCAATTGCACAAAATGAAGAATACCAGCTATGAAAACGCGAGTGGTGCACATAGCGGCAGGTCTAATGGCGTCCCCTTGAGCAGCGAGCAGTGTAGGTCGATCATAAGGAGTGGTGACTTTTCGCAGACGTGAGCACAAGGAATAATCAATCACAGACAAACAAGCACCAGTGTCTATTAAAGCGTCCACGTACACACCTTCTATTAAAACAGATATCGTATTGTATGGACGCACTGGAGGAATTTTTGTCTTTTCGTTCGATGCAGCTTTTACTCCAAAAGCTGCAGAGGTTAGTTTTCTGGGCGTTGGTTGGTGAATTGCGAGACAGGTCGCAATGGAGACGTGGAGCGGCGGAGGGGTGTGGCGTCTAGTAGAGCGGAATGAAGTGGTTGGCTCAGATGTCGCAGTTGGAGACGGTGAGCGACGTAGCGGCGGATCATGAGGACGACGTCGGAAAGCGTACCAGCTTGTCCCATCATCCCGTCTGTAGGTGTCGAATCCACGACGCTCGTCTTGCTGACGCTTCCGACAGACACGTGCAATGTGGCCCCGATAGCCGCAGTAATAACACATCGGACGAGGTGGCCGCCATGGTGGGTAAAAGGGCTGGCTAGGCGCACTCGGAGTTAACGAAGCCAGTGGGACAGGCGTCGAGTGTGCGGGAATCGGTTGTACGACGGGTGGTGAGCAAGCGAGGACTTGTGCATACGTCGGCTAGAGTCGAGGTACTGGAGAGTCTACATACGCTGGCCCGGTCATGGACGCCAACTCCTCTTTGATAACGTCGCGCAAAACAGTTTTGGACGGAGGAGGTGGACTCAGTGTGATTGAGAGGCCGAAAGATTGTAGCTCTTTCCGTATAATCGCCAGGATCATGGCACGCAATGAGGCATCAGTCGGGGTGGTGTTTTCAGCGCTGTCTGGCGGTAACCGTTGGGACTCAAGTTCCTCTAGGCGTTGGCACGTGGCAACAACGTCAGCGACTGTGGTCGGGGTTTGTATGACCAAGGCATTGAACGCGACCGTGCCGATCCCTTTCAATAGATGACGAACTCTCTCTGATTCAGACATGGACGTGCTGAAACGGTGACAGAGAGCAAGGACATACTCTATGTACGATGTGTAAGACTCACTGCATTGTTGCTTGCGAGCATCCAGTGTCTTTTTCGCGAGAGCTGAACGAACTACCGGGGTGCCGAAAATTTGGCGAAGCTGCTGCTTGAAACGTGTCCAGTCCGTAATGTCCGTTTCATGATTGAAAAACCATGTTTTCGCTACGCCTGTCAGATAGAAAGATACACGGTGAAGCTTGGTAGAATCATCCCAGTTGTTAGTGGAACTCGCTCGATTTAACTGGTCCAACCAACCCTCCACATCTTCACCTCGAAGTCCGGCGAACGTGGGCGGCTCACGCTGGTGCGCGGTGATAATCCACGATCAATAGGGCACGGTAGCCGGGGCCGTGGAGGTAGACGCAGAAGCGCCGGTTGGCTCGGCCTGAGGCATGTTACCGGACACCTGGCACAAACGACGACCTGAGCGGAGCTCCAGGAGGTAAAGCGGGCTGGGAGAGGACGGAAGATCGTAGAGCACACTCCACCACTTGTGATGTAACGGTGAAGGCAACCTTTATTAGGCCCAAAAGGCACGATGAAGCGACCACACCCAAGGCACAGAACTCAGGCAAGCCAAGTCCCCACAGCAGATGAAGATGATGACCACTCATGAATAATGCCTACAATATATATACATACATATATATATATATATATATATATATATATATATATATATATATATATATATATATATATATATATATATATATATATATATATATATATATTTATATATATATAAATATATATATATATATATATATATAGATGAAATAGATGATCAGAGTTTGTTCCTGCTACCGTAATAAAAGTTATAAACTTCGAGAATAGTGCAGTATAGGAAACAAAACAATAAAATATTTATTTAATCCTAACAGTTTCGGCTGGTGGACCAGCCTTTGTTCGGAGGATGTAAGTGAAATGATACAAGTTCCCGTAGCAGAGGGTCACCCTCACAGTTTAAAGACCCTCCAAAAAAAAGAGAGAAAGAGAGAAAAAGACAAGCGGGCGAACGATGTAGCAACAGACAACAAGAAGCAGAAGAAGGAGAGGAACTAGAAAGGAGCGACGGAGAGCCGCCGGAAACGAGCGGGTGATTCTGGCATTGTTACTGGGTATAGGGAAGACGCGCCGCCAGCGGAGGCGACCAAGAAAAACGGAAAAATGTGGAACATGTTGCCGCTTACTCGCATCTCACACATGGATCGAGTTTAAGTTCACGTGGTTCGACGGCTGGCCCGTGGCATCGGGTCACACACACACACACACACAAGAAGCATACGACCCGCTCCAGCTTTCGGAATATAATGGCCACGTTGGAAAGCTAATGTGCCCTCTCCCCCTCCCTCCACCTGCCCTCTCTTGCAGAAAAATGTACAACCAGTCATACTGAAAATAAATAAATGGGTATTCTTGTAAAGGATGAAAATATATAAAAAAATAAATAATACTAAAAAAGTACTCAGAAATGAAAATAAAGTCTAATAATACTAACACAATCCGTTTGGTTCACGTAGCATCGAATTCGTTTAGTTTCGCTATATTGACCAACTTGCGTGTGCGACTTCACGTATGTATAAATAAATTAATTGAAAAATTCAATTTCTGTGTTCCACGAAACGTCGCGGAGACACGTCAGTCGCCCAGGGCTCTCGTTGATTCCGTGGGTAAGTGATCTGAATTTCTTTATAAAGTATGACTCCCGCTGTTCGCGCTCCCGTGTGTTCTGGAAGCCGGATTGTAGGAGTATGACACTTACGCGTTCGAAAGAGTGACCAGGAAGATTGATATGTTTGGAGAACGGCAAATTGGGGAGGCCCTTTACGTGTGCCCTGTGGTTGTTGAAACGCAAGCGGAACGCGGTTTCCGTGTGTCCAATATATTCCTGTTTGCACACCTCACAGCGAATTTTGTATACCACATTGGCTGAGTCACAGTTAAGGTCGTCTTTAATTTTGTACACATAGTCTGAACAGGAGGCTTCAGCCATATCTGTGGTCACCATGTGTGTGCACACCCTGCAGCGAGGTTTCCCTCACGGTCTACAGCCCTGATGGTGGTCGGATTTGTGTGTTTTCGCCCTGACCAGTAAGTCTCTCAGGTTTTTATTTCTTCGGTAAACCACCTTGGGCGGAGTCTGAAAAATGGCAGAGAGGCGATATATATATTTATATATATTGTTACCACATGTGTAATTTAGGTATGTGCACCTGTGTAGCGAGGAACATGGTGGTAGCAGAAGAAGAGGACGTTCGGTTGGTGGAAGAGCTCGCTGCTTCGCGTTCGCTGCGGTATACCGTGGAGCCGACCGTTACGTCTGCTTCGAATAAACCCCTCGTAGACGTAACAGAGTGGTGGAGGTGCGGGGTACGACACGTCGACGTACCACGGAGCCACAGCTGTTCGGAGTTCGCCGGAGCCGTCGTCTTGCCGGTCTGCCGCCGACAACAGTCGTCATGGCCCAGAGCGAAGGTCAGGAATCAACCGCCTCGACTTCGCGCCAATCTACACTGGCTACACCTAGGCATCACTACATGGAACCCCGCCCGTTCACGGGAATGGCAGGAGAAGATGTGGACGCGTGGCTAACGCACTACAAAAGGGTGAGCCGATACAACCGCTGGAACTCTATCGATCAGCTGGAAAACGTCGCGCTGTTTCTCACGGACACTGCCCTTATGTGGTATGAAAACCAAAACCACGAAGAGTCCTTGACAACATGGGCTCTTTTTGCTCAAGAACTCAAGAAGTGTTTTGGTGACTCCGACTTAAAAAAGAAAAGCGCGGAGCGGACTCTTGCTGGAAGAGCCCAGACTCCTGGAGAAACCTGCACTGCTTATATAGAGGACGTCCTTAAGCTTTGCAAGATTATAAACCCACAGATGTCGGAAGAAGACAGGGTCGGACACCTATTGAAAGGCATAGCGGAAGACGTTTACAATTTTCTGATAGGCAGGGATGACCTCACCTCTGCCTCCGACGTCCAACATCATTGCCGCGCGTTTGAAAAATTGAAGACTCGTCGCATCGCCCCGAAATTTGGTAGGCTGGCAAATGTGACAACGGTTGCCAGCGTCGACGTGAGCCCGCCCACCGACCTTGCGGCTACTATTCGGGCAATTGTGCGTGAAGAGCTGCAGCGACAAGGTGGTAGGGTTGACAAAACCATTTCTCGTCCACCTACCAATCCAACCTACTACACGGCGGCACCATCAGCTCCTTTGCCACCATCGGTATGTGTGGCAAACATCAGCGAAACTGGAAATCCGAGGCCACGTCGTGACTCATTCGCGGCCGACCAGCGATATGGCCAACGCATTCGGCACGGCCCCGCAACACAGAGGTGGGCAGCCCCCGCTCAGCAAGCTCGTCACCGACCCTTCACAGCTGAGCGGTCTCAGCATTGGTTCAGCGAGCGTCCTCTACCAGTCCGCTACAACCGTGGCTTCGAAGGACACATTGCCAGGTATTGCAACTACCGGCAGCCGCCAAGGTACGACCGATCACCGAGATTTAACCGTTCTGGCGTTACCCGAGCACCGACATTCCCGGGAAGCGCGTCTTACAAGATCCCAGGACGCTACGAAAGCAATATCCAGCCTCTGACCGCAGTGTGACACCACCACCTGCCCCTCGCGCCAACCGATCACCGTCTCCTCGGCGCCGCCACTCCTCGCCTCCTACGGAAAACTAGCCGGCGCGGCCGTTGGAGGTGAGGTCGCCGGACAGTCTTCGATTTCAACCGAAATACCTCCATTAGCTTCCATGTTTAGAAATAAGGTTCGAGTGCTTATCGATGGTGTACCGAAGATGGCGTTGGTGGACACAGGTACAAGCGTGTCAGTGATGGGTTTAGTTTTCACGCGCCTTCTTGGACGAAAGGTTATGTTTCGTTAGGACCGTCCTGATAAGTTTCGTGGAGTGAGTGGAGAGGTGTTACAACCTGTTGGTGTCTGCACTGTGACTGTTCGTTTGGCATGCCAGAACTTTGTCGCAGAGTTTGCTTTCCTCCCTGATGCTACGCATGACGTCATTCTGGGACTCGATTTCTTGAAGCTATGTGGTGCTACTGTTGATTGCCGCACAGGACAAAAAACAGTAGATTCTGATATCCCAGTTTCGTTTATGGAAAACTCGCCCTCTCAAGAAAGTGCTCTTTGCGTGTCTGTGGACACAACTGTGCCGCCGTTGTCTGCAAAATGTGTCCCTGTTGCCTGCTCACCTGCAAGCGAGAAAACATTTGACGCAACTGTGGAGCCCGTGCATCTCAGTTGCATAAAGAAGACAGTTTTAATACCCTACTGTACACTATCGATTGCGCAAGGGCATACTGGTTTATGGGCGATTAACTGCTCTAATGAACCTACAGTACTGCCGAAGGGTCTGAAACTTGCAGAGATTCGTGAACACCAAGTATTCTCGCTTGCCACCCTCGCAGAAAGCAATGATTCCCCGGATGAGACCCGTTGCGATAATCTGCACGCCAGGAACACCACCATTATGGCTATGATTGATAAGTCACTCAGCACCAAGGAACGTTATGAACTGGCGAGTATTCTGCGCAAACATGCCGGTATTTTTGGTTTCGCTCAGCATGATTCACCGTCATTCCCTGCTTCTCGTAAAAAGCACCGAATCGACACGACATCTCACAGACCTCTCCGACAGAAACCATATCGTGTATCGCCTTCGGAACGCGCAGTGATAAATGAACAGGTTTGCGAGATGCTCAAGCAAAATGTAACTCAAGAATCATGTAGTCCGTGGGCCGCTCCAGTAATTCTAGTGAAGAAGAAGGATGGGACATGGCGATTTTGTGTTGACTACCGCCGTCTCAACGCCATCACTAAAAAAGACGTATACCCACTCCCGCGCATTGATGATGCTATCGACTGTCTATCATCGGCCTCTTACTTTTCGTCTGTGGATCTGAGGTCAGGTTACTGGCAGATTCCAATGCACGAGGAAGACAAGGAGAAAACGGCATTTGTTACAACAGATGGACTATTTGAATTCAATGTGATGCCGTTCAGACTCTGCAACGCGCCCGCAACTTTTGAGCGATTTATGGACAACATTCTGCGTGGATTGAAGCGGGAAGTGTGTATGTGTTACTTGGACGACGTTGTAATTTTTGGACGCACCTTTTGTGAGCACAACACAAGTCTTGGCCTCGTACTGGACTGCCTAAGCAAAGCACGCTTGGTGCTCAACTCAAAGAAATGTCGTTTTGGAGAGCGCCAAACACTCGTCCTTGGACACTTAGTAAACAAAGAAGGCATACGACAGGATCCCGCCAAGACGGCTGCAGTGGAGGCATTTAAGCAGCCAAGCTCGGTGAAAGAGCTGTGCAGCTTTTTGGGGCTTTGTTCATACTTTCGCCGATTCATTCCTGGCTTTGCCGATATCGCATACCCGCTCACGTGTTTGCTTCAGAACGGTGAGCAGTTTGACTGGACCCCGGAATGCGAGTCTGCTTTTTCGGAGTTGAAGTTTCTTTTGACGCCCCATCCGATTCTTCGACACTTCAATCCTCTAGCTCCCACTGAGATTCACACAGACGCCAGCGGTATTGGTGTAGGTGCTGTCCTGGTTCAACGCTTGGATAATCAAGAACACGTCGTAGCGTATGCAAGTCGCTCGCTCAGCAAGTCCGAGCGTAACTACACTGTCACAGAGCAAGAATGCCTTGCAGTAGTCTTCGCAGTGCAGCGCTTCCTGTCCTACCTGTACGGACGCCCCTTTACCGTCGTGACAGACCATCATTCTCTCTGCTGGTTGGTCAACCTGCGTGACCCATCTGGTCGGCTGGCGCGCTGGGCACTTCGTCTACAAGAATATGACTTCACGGTTTCCTATAAAAGCGGCCGACGTCACGCTGACGCAGATTGTCTTTCGCGACCACCGCTTCCAACGATGAAATGTGACGCGGACACCTTCGATACCTACATTGCATCACTTGACTAATCATTTCCCGATAACAAGACCTTTAAGGATGAGCAACAAAGGGACAGCACCATGCAACAGCTTCTTGCTACCAAACCAAAATCATCGCCTATGCGCTTCTGCATCCGAGACGGGCTAGTTTACAAAAAGAACTACACCAACACTGGCTCACAATATCTTCTGGTTGTTCCGAAGAGTCTTCGCATTTATGTTTTGCAGGCTATGCATGATGACCCAACATCCGGTCATCTAGGCACAGCGAAAACTCTGTGCCATCTTCAAGAAAGATTCTACTGGCCCAAAATGCGCCGGACGACGGACCAATGCGTGTCTAGCTGCAACGAGTGTCAACGTTATAAGCGCCCAACAAGTGCTCCTTTAGGGCGATTACATCCGGTGCCGCCCCCTAGAACTCCATTCGAGCAAGTCGGGACTGACCTCCTTGGACCCTTTCCCCGGTCTTCTGATGGAAATCGCTGGATAGTCGTACTGCGAGACAGCTGCCATACCATCGGCAACTGCAGCCGATGTGTCTTCCTTCATGCTACGTTTTGTAATTCTTCGACATGGACCTCCCAAAATTGCAATCAGTGACCGTGGCCGACAATTCACAGCAGACGTGATGGAAGAGATGCTTCTTGTCTGTGCTTCAAGGTTTCGGCACTCTACGCCATACCATCCCCAAACGAACGGTCTAACTGAACGAACGAACAGAACTCTCTCTAACATGCTGTCTATGTATGTTGCATTCGTTCACAAGGACTGGGACAGTATTCTACCTTTTATCACATATGCATTCAACACGCTCAGCATGAAACTACCGGCTACAGTACTTTTTTTCTTCTATATGCTCGACCACCTCGTCATACCCTGAATACCATCTTCCCGTGTTTGGACCACCATGATCCCTGCATATCCGAGATCATCTGTCGGGCAGAAGAAGCTAGACGCCTTGCTTATTTGCGCACTGTTGCTTCGCAAGATCGCTCGAAGGCACATTTTGACCGCCGACGCCGACATGTGACGTACAATCGCGGCGACCTAGTGTTGCTGTGGACACCAACTAGAAAACGCGGTTTGAGCGAGAAACAGCTTGTGCACTATGCGGGACCTTATCTTGTTGTAGACCGTATCAGTGATTTAGTTTACCGCATAGCGCGTCTCCATTCAAATGGCCGACGGTCTGCAAAAACTGAACTTCTCCATGTTGAACGTTTGAAGCGCTTTATTCCTCGAGAGACTGTTTGACTCGCCCAGTGGGCTTCGTCTGCGTGGAGGGAAGTGTTACCACATGTGTAATTTAGGTATGTGCACCTGTGTAGCGTGGAACATGGTGGTAGCAGAAGAAGAGGACGTTCGGTTGGTGGAAGAGCTCGCTGCTTTGCGTTCACTGCGGTATACCGTGGAGTCGACCGTTACGTCTGCTTCGAAAAAACCCCTCGTAGACGTAACAATATTTATTTATTTATTTTCAATACTACCAGTCTCATTCCGAGACCATAGCAGGTGGGCGTACAGATTGTACATGCAGGTGGTACATTAACAGAAATGTAGTGAAATGACAGTCATCACAAAGTACAAGCGCGAAAAATATACAAATTGTTTACATCTGCAAAGACAAAGAAACCATCACCAAAAAGAACACAAATTTTGCATGAAGTGCAGTGGTACACAGGCAAACAAATAGCTAACTTCCAAACACTCCAGTTGACACTTGTACACTCCACTAATAGGCTTTCACTGGTGGCGCAATGCTTCTGGTAATGCGAGTATTGCCGCATTAAGAGAACATATTTTCTAATTTTAGTGCAAAGTCGGATACCGATTTCGCACTAGTTATGGAGGAATCCAAACAGTTCCATTCCCTTATGGCAAGTGGAAAAAAGGAGTGTTTGAACGTGTCATTGCGGTAAGAGTACTCTTTCAGTGTGTATGAATGTTTGTGCCTAATAACGCGGGGGTCTGACGGACGGATGTACAATGATGGGTCAATTTTATAATGGTTGTGAAGTAGCTGAAAAAGAAATTTAAGGCGCGCTTGTTTCGCTCGAATCGCAATTGTTTGGAGGCCAGAGCTTGCTAACATATTTGTAGGAGAATCAGTGCGCTTATATTTGTTGCAGATGAATCTTGCTGCCTTCCTCTGTACGTTTTCTAGCTTTTGAATGTTAGTGACTGTATAAGGAAACCATACTGTGTTAGCATATTCTAATACCGGTCTTACGTAAGTAGTATAGGCTAAAAGCTTGGTTGAGTGAGGGGCCAACCGAAGGCATCTGCGAAGATAAAAGAGCTTGCGCAGAGCAACCGAAGTAATGTTAGAAATGTGCGTATCCCATCTGAGGCTTGACGTTATCGTGACGCCTAAATATTTGTGCGCATTCACTTTTTCAAGCCTGGTGCCTTTAATCCTGTAGTCATACTGGATAGCTTCTTTTTTTCGGGTTATCGTCATGCACACTGTTTTTTTGGGGTTAATCGACATTTGCCACATGTCGCACCAGTTGGAAAGATGGTGTAAAGAATCGCTTAGTGCAAGGTGATCTGAATGACTGTTAATTTCTTTGTAAATAATGCAGTCGTCGGCGAAAAGCCTAATGGTGCAAGAGATACTGTCTGTGATATCGTTAATAAAAACAAGAAATAACAAAGGCCCCAAAACGGAGCCTTGTGGTACTCCGGACGTAACAGGCAAGTTTTCTGATGGTACTTGGTCATACAGGACATATTGTGAACGATTAGTTAAGAAGTCCTTAACCCAATTTGTTAATATTCCATCTCCAATAATGCTTCGAAGTTTTGCAATTAATTTGTTGTGGCATACGGAATCAAACGCTTTTGCAAAGTCTAATAGTATAATATCCGTTTGCGTGCAGTTGTTAATAGATAATGCTAAATCGTGAACAACTTCTGTTAGTTGCGTGGTAGTCGATAATCCACTGCGAAACCCGTGCTGGCAAGATGACAAAACGCCATTACTTTCTAAAAGAACGGTTAAGTGTTTCAAAATTATATGTTCTAATATTTTGCATGACGTGCTGGTTAAAGATATTGGCCTAAAGTTTGAAGGATTATCGCTATTTCCTGCTTTGGGAATTGGTACTATTTTAGCTTTTTTCCAGTCGTCTGGAAGTTTTGCTACGGCGAGAGATTTGCGGAAAACCATACCAAGGTATTTGCTGCACCATTCGGCATATCGCTTAAGAAAGGGATTGGGGATGTCATCTGGTCCCGAAGGTTTTTTGGGGTCTAGGTCGAGCAAAAGAGAAAATATTCCTTCATCAACTACATCTATAGGGCTGATTCCAATATTATTCATGTGTGCAAGCTGTGGAATTTCCCCGTCATCTTTTGTAAAAACAGAGTGGAAATAGTTGTTGTACATATTAGATTTCGCCGTTTTCTGTTGCAACGAAAGTTCAGGACTGCTGTTTTTTCTACGGCTGAAATGCTTCCAGAACCTTTGTGGGTTACCAGTAATGAATGACGGTAGCGTTACTTCAAAATAATGTTGTTTTGCTTGCTTTGTTTTGGCCTTAAAGTGTGAAATTGCTGTTTTTAATTTTGATGTATTCGCACTGCAGCACTGTTTTTTACTGCTTTCCGAAGTCGTTTGACTTTCCGCTTTGCGTGTAGAATTTCTCTTGTGATCCAGGGGTTATGTCTTTGCGGCCGTGTACGCCGCAGTGGTATAAATTCATTCATGCAGTGCAGAACAATGTGCTTGAACCTTAGCCAAAGGTCATTTACAGTTGTGGCGGGATCACAGTTCAATTCCACAAACTCGTAAAACTCATGGGCTAAATAAGTTAGTACGCTGGCGTCGTCTGCTTTACTGAAGTCTGGGACATGGTTTACTGTTGATTGCAGGTGTAATATGTGATCAAATATTAACCGGCAAACAGGCACTCTGTGGTCTGAAATGCCCTCTACAACATCAACTTGAGTGTCCACATGGCTAAGGTGACTACTAATAAGTATTAAATCTAGTACACTTGAGGCTGTTCCTTGAACACGAGTTGGGCATGAAACAATTTGATGGAGGTTGAAATTTAACATTAAATCAAATAAATCCTCTGATCCCTGTGAGGTGTGGTGCATGGTACTCCAGTTTATGTCAGCAAGGTTAAAATCACCCATTATCACGACTGCAGAGCTATGGACTGTAATATATATATACATATATATATATATACATATATATATATATATATATATATATATATATATATATATATATATATATATATATATATATATATATATATATATATATATTTATATATATATATATATACTTATATATATTGATGATCATTGGAATTTTATGATCAAAATTGATGATCATTGGAAGGTTTTAATGGCTAAGTGATTTCTTCATTTAACAAGATTTTAGTTATTATTGTTTACCTCGATCTTTGAATGCTTTCTGCGGCCATTTACCATAATATCATGCACAGTGCGATGTTTAAGATAGTATCTTTGAAAACAAAAAAGAACTTTTGTGAATGCAACTCGCACGCATTTATAGCCTAAATTCAAGATGGATGTTGTAGTAATTTATTGGAAAATGCATCTTGCATTTCCTTCTGCCACGTATAATATTCTTGGCTGTGCAGCTGGTGACTTTATAAAAAATTTTATTAGTGCACTAGTGCACAATTTATTTGGTGTAGTGTTTGGAAGCGTCAAATAAATCTGACGTCATACACACTTAACGGGCATACGTTAAGACGGGTGCAACGGACTCACACATGATACACAGTAATGGGACTATGAATTGAAATGCTGAACTTTTATTGCAACCTTTAGCGTAGGCTGCCGAATTCCCAAATCTTCGATTTTGTGTGGATGTGTCATTATTTGGTCAATGTCGCACTTGCGCCGTCAGAATTAGCTTAAACAGTGCCTTGCGAATACAATTAGTATGGCACAGAATTGCGAATAAGCGCTGACGTAATGCCTAAGCCAAACTCTACATTATGTAAACAGCCCTCCGCGGTGCAACCGTGTAATAATTAAAACTGTTTGCGAACATATCCTCGCCACACTAACACTGTGGCGCATTTACTTATAAATTAAGTATGCTGGTGTGTGTACCCACCAAAATGTGCAATTACATACTCGCGTACAGAGGTTTATGGACACGCGGACACTAGCATTTGCTTAAATGTGGCCAGATATTTTTGGCAATGTGAGAATTTATTTCCAGTGAAAAGTGCGTAAATCATTGATCTCGAGGGTAAGGTAGGTTACACTGTCAAGCCTGCAGTGTATTCATCCGCACCATTGTTCCTTCTTCGCTCGCCGGAGACATGGGTGCGGTGCGAACCGTCTCACCTTTCATTTCTCTTGTTCTTATTCCGTGTTCAGTTACTGCTAGAATTTACACAATATAATTACTCAGCTCTCAGGAATCTACTTCGCTGTACGTGCTGCAATTGAGGACGGACGTGGAATTGTTTTCGTGTGTGTGCGCGTGTGTAAGCCACCGTATTTGCGATCGTCAACTTTTTGTGCGAAAAAGAAATTGATACCCTATGCATGCGGGCAAGCTTTCTTTCACAACTTCTCCCAAAAGCAGTGCGAATGGACGTGGTGGGCTTAAGGTGTGAATAAGCTATCTAGACTACCAGGCTTCGTAAGGACAACTCTCTGGTTTTTTATTTATTTATTTACATTTTACCTACATCGCCGTAAGGCATTACGTAGGGGAGGTACACATAATATTTGACTATATAGTTTTCAATCGAAACAATAGATACAACAAATACAACAGCACTCGAGATATTTTAAGAAAAAAAGAAAAACACTCGATTGTTGTTGAGCGAAAACAACATCACAGACATGCATTTGTAAACATCCACACGCTTCCAGACAACAAACCATTCCTTAGGGGCAGTGATATTGTAGGTGTTGTTATAAGGAAGAAAAAAAAAGGATTCATTATCAGTTTCATTGACGAGATCATCCGGCAGACGGTTCCATTCCTGTATTGTGTTTACGAAAAAAGAACTACCGAAAGAGTGGGTTTTGTAGCGGTATTCTAATCTTTTTCGTGCATTGTCTTGACGATTAGAGACGTACGATGGTGTGAAGAGATAATCAAGAGAGTTAGTGGCATTTCCATTATAATATATACAATGAAGAAATTTAAGCCTCAGTTTCTGCCTCCTTACCATCAGTGTCTTCAATTTCAATGCTCGTTTCATTTCTGTGATGCTTGCAAAGGAATCATAGTTGTTGCTAACAAATCTGGCTGCTTGGTTTTGAACTGTTTCCAGTGCGTCAATCAAATATTGCGGATGGGGATCCCAGATTACGCAAGCATAATCTAGAGTAAGTCTTGCATACTTGAATTTTTATGTAAATGTTAAATGTTAATGTAAGTTAATCATTTCCATTACGGTCGCAAGTTGTTCGCAAATATTATGATACCTCAAAAACATAGCGCATATAATGCTTCGTGAGTAAATAACTTCATAGTAATCGTGGTTACGTGATTAGGCTGTTTTGTTTAAGCGATACGACAATTCTTCCTTTTTCTATTTCTTCCAGACAGGGCTGTAGTTAATTGACAACTCTACAACAGCAAAATAAGAGTTTCTTGCTATTGTACTTTTCATAAAAGTATTGATGAAAATATATTTCTTTTTTTATTTTTCTCGCTTTAACGCTTGATGAATCACCAAGGATAAATTACAATTTGCGAAATTACAAATGCAAAACAGTTGCATATCTCCATCTCCAAGGGTGTCATGATATTTGATGATGATGATGACGACGACGTCGACGATGACGATAATGATGATGATGATGATGATGATGATCCTTGTTACTCTGGCGCACACGCACAAAGACGGATCGGCCAAGAACTGGACGGCAGGATCTATGAGCACGTGTTTTAATTTGTCTTTCTTCGTCTACTTTCCTCTTGTTTTTATAAATACGCGTGTTTTGATAAGAACTCGTGTTGAATTTTTTTTCGCTAAATTGGTTTTTCAAAGCAGTGGGAACTGCTTACGGATCGAAACGAAACAACTTGGAAATAAATAGCCCATAATTTTGTTTTCACCATCTACAGCTTGGGTGATTTTTATTGTTATGTTTTTATTGTTAATGTTTTTATTGGTAGGCGTACATCACAGCCAACATTATCGTTACAGATGTTGCAATATCGCGTAGTTATCTTGAGAAACTGCACAAACCTGTATTATTTATTTATTTATTTATTTATTTATTCAATACTGCCGACTCGAGGTTCAAGCAGGATGGCAATACTTGTACAAATATAAATAAAATAATTGCGAAATTAAACAATAAAGGGCGAAGAAGGTTGTTTGGTAGGTTAGTTCATTCATCACATGTATTAGTAAGACAGTTCCATTCAACTGTGGTTCTTGGAAAGTACGAATACTTCAGTAGGTGTGTGCGAGCAAAATATGGGATCAAGGCCTTTGGGTGGTGGTGTCGGGTGGGCTGGCTACTAAGGGGTGTCAAATACGGGGATGGGTCTAGAGCTATCTTTTGTTCAAAATTCGATCAAGGAATTCTAATCTAGCTTTTTGTCTTCACATCTGCAGTAAGAGAATGTTGTTGGCTAGCATTAAATCTGAGGGTGAGTCTAACTTGGAGTACTCCGTTGTTCGAGGTATAGCGCATCCAAGATTGATCTTCGGGAGCGTACCGAATGGTACGCTCCCGAAGATCAATAACAGCGCCGTGCTCCTGCAAAAAGTCGACTCCCTGGATTAGGTCTCGGGAACAGTCACGAAGTACGAGGCAGCTGGCGAGAAACGTACGTCCCCGAATGCTCACTCTGATAGTGCACATGCCGATTGGGGTGACTACGTGCCCGCCATCAGTACAAATTTGTGCTTCGTACCAAGGCGTAACAACTTTTTTTATGTGCGCTGCTGGTTTTCCTCTCATTTATTTTACTTATTTATTTACAGGATTTCTGTTGGCTTCAAAGTGAAGCCATAAGCAGGAGTGGGTAACATATAAATATAGCACACTGAATATTTTCACAATATATTACGCACAGAGAATGCCGCAGACACGCAGGTTTTAACGCGGTAAAAAGAAAAATATACAGTACATGACATGCAATTGCGCATAGCATAATACCTATATAAGTGCATACTAGCATCACTTGTGTACTAACAACGCAACGTCACAAAACAAAGGGTACAAATATGGCAGGAAGACATGCTATAGGTTTTTCAGCTCCGATAAGAATGACGCAACTGTCGCCGCCTCCACAATCCCATCAGGGAGGCGATTCCACTGGCGTACAGTTCGTGGGAAAAAAGAGCCCATGTACGAGTTCATTCTGCAAGAAAATTTCTGTAATTGTTTTGAGTGATCCGACCGCGTGGGTCGTCGCACGACCTTTTCTATATACGCACTTGAATCAATGCCAAGCTTATCGTGGTAGAGCAAGTTCATATATTTTAGTCTTTCGCGATATCGCCGCACATGTAAAGCTTCCAAGTTCGCTGTCTGAAGCAAATCAGTGACTGACGTAATGCGATTGTATGAGCGAAAAATAAATCGAGCAGATTTTTTTTGTAGGTTTTCTAGTTTATCAATATTTTTCTTTGTGTATGGATCCCAGACCACGCACGCATATTCCTAAAGGGGATGAATGTAGGTTTTATATGCTAATAGTTTTATGTCTTGCGTTGACTGTCGTAACGTTCTTCTAAGATATCCAAGCGTTTTCATGGCTTTCTTTTCTAGAAAAGTGATATGTTCCTTCCACCGGAGGTCTGAAGTGATTATTAAACCTAAGTATTTATAACAATTTACAGCACCGAGACAGCGACCATTTATTGAATACTGGAAAGTAAGTGGTGCCCTTTTTCTTGAAATTGTCATTGAGACGGTTTTTGTAGTATTGATGCTCATCTGCCATTTTTCACACCAAATATGCAGTTTGTCCAGGGCACTACTTAATAATGCCTGGTCGGTAGGTGTGTTTACTTCCTGATAAAGGATGCAATCGTCCGCGAACCGTTTGATTTGGACAGGTATATCATTTACGATATCATTTATATAAACTAAAGAGAATAGTGGCCCGAGAAACGACCCTTGGGGAATGCCTGATTGCACGGGCGCCGGGCGTGAACACGAGCCGCCAACTGATACGCATTGACTCCTAGACGACAAATATGACTCTATCCATGAGAGAAGTGCGTTATTTTGTAATATGGGTTTTAATTTTAACGAAAGCTTATGGTTCGAGACGTGATCAAATGCCTTCTGGAAGTCCAAAAAAATTATATTGATTTGACTCTGTTTACCTAAGGCTGAGGCAAACTCGTGTATTGTCTCAAGGAGTTGGATAACCGTCGACATTCCCTTACAGAAACCATTTTGGTGGCAATCAATCAATTTATTTTGTTGCAGAAGGTTTGACAAGTGCGTAAAAATAATATGTTCTAGCAATTTCGAGCAGCCACACAGTAAAGATATTGGTCTGTATGACGTAACTAGTGAAGAATTTTCCGCCTTAGGGATCGGTACAACCTTCGCGCGCTTCCAATTTCTCGGGAGTCATGCAGTGGACAATGTTTTTTGAATATGATACATAAATACTTTGAACATCATTCTGCATACCTTACTAGAAATGCGTTCGGTATGCAATCAATTCCTGCTGATTTATTTATATTGATTTTAAGCAGCAGTGATAAGACACCTTCTTCAGTTATCATTAGGTCACAAATTTTAGGTGCGTCCTGAGAAATCGCAAAATTTGGTTGTTTTCTACCGTAATTTGTGTAGATTGAACCGAAGAACTTGTTAAACGATGACGCAAAGAGTGATTCATGAGTTACCATTCTCCATTAATGGGGATTTTATATGCCTGTTGCTTCCTAGGTGACAAGTGTCGCCAGAACTTTGCAGGAGGAGAAAGCAAGAAGTTTTTCAAAGATATGTTGTAAAAGTAGTCTTTTGCCTTCTTTATGTTTTCATTTAACTGCAAACGCATATTAGGAAATTTTGATACATGAGGAGATGACGGGTTCTGGCACAGTTTTTTGCGCATCTTCTTTAGTTTGCGTCCCGCTCGCACTACTTCCCTCGTCGTCCAAGGGCGAGCAGATTGCGTTCTGATAATCTTTGAGGGGACATGACTTGAGACGCATTTCATAACAAGATTCTTGAAACCCCACAAATCTTCGACAGAACAACTACTTGATTCATACATGTCACTGAAATCAGAAAACGATATATATAACAGGTCAAGAACGGTGACGTCATCAGCACGAGTGAAATTTGGCACTACGTGTTTTTCCTTCTTTCCTTACGTGGAGTGGAATGCTTAAAGATAACAATCAATGGTCGGATACACCGTCATAGACGCACAAAGCAGGATTTTGACGAAGGATTCTGTCACTCACAAGAAAAAGACCCAAAATAGATTGTGCGTTACTTTGAACACGGGTGGGTTGTTTTACTAACTGTGTTAAGTCATGAAAAAGAACAACGTTGACCAAGGGCTCAGCAGCACTAGAAAGCGGTTCCGGGAAGTACGCGTTCCAATTAGCTTGAGGAATATTAAAATCGCCAGCTCACAATATATTACAAGTGCTTGTGTTGCAAGAAAAAAGAAAATCATTAACACCATACAAAAAAAACGCCTTCTCGGCATTCGGAGGACGGTAAAATGCACCCACAACCAGGTTCGTTTCCTCAATGTGTATTTTAACAATGACACTTTCAATGCCGTCCCTATCGGAAAGCCTAGTCACATTGAGGTAGTTTTTAAACAAGACGGCCACACCACCACCACGAGATGGTCTGTCTTTCCTATAAATGCCATATTCTGGGGGCGTTATTTCATCGCCCTTAATATCTCAATCAATCAATCAATCAATTGATTGATTGATTGAGATATTAAGATATTAATATATATTATGATTGATTGAGATGATTATTATGAGGTATTAATTGATCAATCAATATCTGAATGTAGCCAGGTTTCTGTTATTACAATCAGATGGGGTGCTTGCGCTATTGTGATACTTTCCAGGTCATCAGGTTTATTAATGATGCTGCGGGCGTTAAACTGAATGCAGTGAAGTGAATTGCCTGATTGTGCTTCGGTTCACTGCTGAGATTCCTTAACGACATTACCTGGAAGTGGCACTCGTTCATTACGGTCTGCATCCCAAACAAACAGAACACCGTTAACTCGGATTTTGTCGTAGATTAATTTCACCTTTTTGCCTGCCCTTCGATTTCCCGCCGTGCTTTCCCAAAGTTTTCTTCTTTTATGTCGCGTAGCTTCCGAGAAGTCCCCAGAAATTGAGAAACCTGTATCGTTTAGTTTGAAGCAATTTTTAAGCACAGCAACCTTGTCACGGTAATCAATAAGCTATATTCATGATCGAAAATAGTCAGCAGCTGTGTCCGATAATGCACTAACGTCGTGGCGACCATCGACTACAACATGCATCTCCAATGAAAAACTGCTTCCGGCTTTCGTCCCAGTGGATGGTGAATCGATGCGGGTCCGTGCTTGCGTCGATGGGAGGCCTTGCTTGCGTCGAGTGTGAGTGGCCTTACTCCCGAACGTCGCTGTAGTTAGTTTACTCACTTAGGGCTTAGTGAGCGCGCCTGTGCTGCCCCTGGGAAGCTCCGAAAATTTGGAGATGATCGTCTTGGGGATGAAGACCATGACTGCCACCGCCGTGTCATGCGCTGCTGTGAGAGGTGATCTTTAATAGCTCTCGGTCTTTAATAGCTCTCGGTCGTGGCGAGTCGACGGCAAAACACTGAAGTCCAAGGTGGTGATAAGGATATTCCCGGTACACATGTCCTGCTTCACCACAGTGATAACACAGTGGTAGTCTGTCTGGTGTGCGCCATAAAAGTCAGACTCTGGAGTTGATGATCATGATCTCTGTGGTCTTCCCCTTTATACCGGGGGGCACCTTTTAGTGTCCTGACCGGAACGAGAAACAAATAATTAAAAAAACGAAAAAAGGAATGAAAAATCACACCAGGTCCATGAACATCACAATTGTTCACTGTCTCCTTGACCACCACTGTAGAAGCCTTGCTTTGGTTATTGCTGTCGCTGCCAGGGGGTGCACGTTGGTATCACGGCTGTCGCCTCCCGGTGCGCCGCAGTCTTTCACAAAGCCGAGTGCCTCCGGTAGTGTGGCACCATCTGTCTGACGGGGACACAGGCGTTCGCAGTGAAGCACCAGGGGTTCAATGTTCTCCTCGTCTTTCCCGCATGTCCTGCACTGCACAGTGCCGTCGGCCAACGACGGGTCGAAGTGACGGCGATACACCTGAGTACGGAGCGCTCCAGCACGGGCCTCAAACAGAAGCGCACTGCCGACATTATTGTCGTATAATCGTTCGGCGGAGATTGTGGTCTTGTAAGCTCTGTATAGGGCCAGGCTGGGTTTCTTCTCCATAGCCGCCTGCCACATCGACGTCTCAGCTTCCTGCACTCTATTCCGTACTCCTACTGCCCATTTCCTCTCACTGTCCTCCTGGACAGGGTCAGTAAAAAGGGAGTATTTGCGGCACAGATTGTAGAGACGCCTGCGCCATGGTGTGTTCATGCCCTTGATAGCTGTGTATCTAAATACACGACGGGCCCACCGCTGGTCGTTCATGAGGCAAAGACGTCCTTCGTAGGCCGCTTTGCTCCTTGCCTCGCGTGCCTCGTAACTTGACCATCCTTGGTCGCCTTGTACAGCTTCGACAGCTACACGTTCATGACACGCCAGCGCTAGTCGCCCGACCTCTCGCTGACCTCTTTCCAACCACTGGCGTGTTGCTGCAGACAGGCAGATGACGGCGTTGGCGAATGTCAGCACTGGCACATGTACTGCCTTCCACAGTTCGCGCACCAGTAGAAACCGGTTGCACCCGCACAGACTTCGCCGTCGCAGCACGTTGGCAGCCCTCACAGAAGCCTGTCGAACGTGCTCCTCTTGCTTGTCATAGATATCTGCGGAGGTGCAAATGTTGACACCGAGATACCAGTACTGGTTTGATACCGGAATGCTTCCTCCGTCGGGAAACTGCACATCAATGGTCTCCACGCCTGAAAACTGCAATATGGCCGATTTTTTTGGCATTGTAGTGAAGGCCCAGACTCTTCAGGTGGTCGGCCGCCAGTGTTACCAACCTCTGAAGGTCACTGCTGCGCTCAGCCAGTAATACTAGATCATCAGCGAACACCAAGCCGGGCAGCGTCCATGTCTGCGCTACCCCACCAATCATGAGTCGGAACGCGAAGCCAACTCCTGATTCCACGAGTGCCTGCTCGAGTCCCGACACATATAGCATGTATAGCAGCGGAGACAAAGGGCAGCCCTGCCTGAGTCCTCTTGTCACCCTCACAGGCTGTGTTCTGGTGCCTCTGAAGCATGCTACCACCGAGCTATCTGCATAGAGCCGCCGGAGAAAGTCTGTCCACACGCTCGGCATTTGTCGTTGGTCTAACTTGTGGAAAAACTCCTCGTGTGGCACACTATCATAAGCTTTGGCGACATCCAGAAAGCATCCAAGCAGACCTCTGGTTTCTCTCCGTGCCACCTTGATGGTCTGGGTAAGCACGAAAAGATTGTCTTCCAAGCGTCGGTTCCGTCGGAAGCCATTCTGGAGTTCCGACAGTATGCCCCTCTTCTCCGCCCAGCCGCTCATCCACACCTTCAAGACTTGAGCGAAGAGTCTGTATAGGACGCTCGTCACCGTGATTGGTCTATAGTCACCCAGCAGTCCAGCGTCGCCTCCTCTCTTGCACACGAGGCTTACTCTGCCGCATTGCCAGTCGGGTGGGATTGGGCCGTTCTTGAGGATGGTAATGAAAATTCCCGCGAGGTGTTCTCGAGCAGACTTCCCCAAGCATTTCACAAGGCCCGCCGGTATGCCGTCCAGTCCGGTAGCAGTGCTTGCACCGATACGCGGGAGTGCATGCTCAAGAGCGATCCTCGTTATCTGCCAATGGTCCTCTTCACTTGGTTGGTGAGGCTCATCCGGGTCGCCGTTTACTGCTGAGGTCGATTCGTCATGTGTGGGATTGAAGAGCTCTTGCATGTGGGTCGTGAGGTGCGCTGCGAGGTCGGTGACCGGTAGGTTGCTAGAGTGGTGTCGAATTTCAGGTGCTGGAGTTTGGCGATCTAACGAAGACACATATTTACAAAATTTGTTTGCACCGTTACGCCCTGCCTCTGTGATAGCTCGCAGTTGTCTGCTATTGTACTGAGCTATTTTGCTTTGTACGAGGATCCGCATCTCTCTTTTGAGGCGGAGGTATTCCTCCCACGTACTCATGCACTCCTCTCCGGGTGATGTCCTAACAGCCGCTCTGTGTAGGCGATTCGCCGTTCGTCTTGCAATAAGGGCCCCTTGTACCTCTTCGTCCCACCAGCCTTTGCGCCTTAGGCCGCGGCGGGAATTTACGCGAATTTCGTGCTTCTTCATCATGCGTCGCAGATCGAGCACAAATTGATCATAGTGAAACGCGCTAGCGAAGATTCGACGAAGAGGAGGAAGAGACTTGACTGGACGACTGGCGCGATGGGCTTTGCGCTTACAGGAGTTCAACTTCACAGTACGCTACAAGAGCGGTAACCGGCACGCAGACGCCGACTGCCTATCGCGCCTTCCTCTACGGACGACTGAGAGCGACGCTGTTGATCCTTCGCTGAGCTACACCTCTGCATTACCCATCTTGTAAATAAACGCGTTCCATCGTCACAATTGTGCTGAAGGTGCTGGGTACATCAGTATAGTCCGAATTTGCCGCATTGCTGAGAGCTCCTATGCAGATACTGCACTGCCCTTCAAACATGGCAAGGCGCATTCCCTCTGGTAGTACAACAGACTCGGATGAGCAGTTAACTACCCATAATTTGGTTTTTCCCTCGGTGATAGACACAACGCAGCGCGGCAGAAAGATGTTTTTCTTCATGCAAGGCAAAGGCAACGGCTCAATCACAATATCAGGAGAACTGAAACTCAAGTCGGCATTCGAAGCAGCAACGGGCACGCTGGCAGTAGACCATGCCGGTAGAATAGCGTCTTTACCTACAACGAGGTTGTCGTCTCCGCTACGCTGAGGCTGCTGGGCGAGGGCGGACAACAGAACCTCGCCTGCCCCGCAGTCGACAGTCGCACGGCACTCTTGCAAGAAGTCAATTGCAAGGATAACGTCATGCGTGGAGTGAGCGAGCACTGCGAATTCTGCCTTGAACGCTTTACCAGCAACACAAACAGACACAGTGCACACACCTACTGGACACAAAGCCGTGCCGCTGACTGCTCGAAAAGTAGAAGATTTATCCCAATAAAACATAACCTTGCGGCCAAGTCTCTCCTTGAAAACTAAACTCATTACAGAAACTGTTGCACCGGTGTCTACCAGAGCTATCGTGGGAACATCGTCAATGAATACATGAACCTTGTTGTGAAGCATGTGAACTAATGGAGGCATACTTGTGTGCAAAGCGGTACGTCCAGCGACCTCGCCTCCATCGGCCGTGCCGGCTAGTTTCCCGGTGGCGGAGAGGAAAGCCGCGGCCGGGGACGGGGAGATGGGGACCGTCGCTGGCGCGTAGTAGGTGGCGTCAAGCTCCTCACAGAGGCAGGCGAGTCGCTGCGGATGTTCGGCCGGTGCCCGTGCTTCTGGGCAGTTGAATACGAAGGCCAGTAGGCGTAATCGGGCTGTTGGCTTCGCCGTGCCAAAGTTTCGCCCATACATCTACGGCCGTCGCTTCTCGGTATTCACCGACCATCATTCTCTATGCTGGTTGGTAGGCCTCCGAGACCTATCTGGACGACTGGCGCGATGGGCTTTGCGCTTACAGGAGTTCGACTTCACAGTACGCTACAAGAGCGGTAACCGGCACGCAGACGCCGACTGCCTATCGCGCCTTCCTCTACCGACGACTGAGAGCGACGCTGTTGATCCTTCGCTGAGCTACACCTCTGCATTACCCATCTTGTAAATAAACGCGTTCCATCGTCACAATATCTTGGTGGTTCCGTCGGTTGAAAGTTCTGCTCGAATGCTTCCGCGACTGCCGCATACTCCGACTGCGGGAGGCGCCTCTCAGCTGGGTTGCGATGTTCCTTCGCTATGGTTCGCCAGGAGGATCGAGTTTAGCTTAACTTGATTCGGTTGTGGTCACTTCCTATGCTGAATTCACCCTTTTCATCGATGTTCATGTGGGTGAGACGTCGTGCTAAAGCAGGTGTCGCAAGCACGTAATCAATACAGCTGCGGCTGTTCCTGGCGCTCCAGGTGTACTGTCCTTCACATTCTAGACGAAGATTTAGCACATCTAATGCGAGTGTACGTGCCAGTGCCAGTAGTAGTTCCCCATTGGTATCTTGGAAGCCATCCAGAGCTTGGAGGTGCCCATTGAAATCGCCCATAATGAGAACCTCTCGCTGGCTTACCCATCTTGCCACGTCTCCCCTGATGCACTGTGCCATTCTTGAGTTTCCAGCAGCCGCTCCAGCAGATACGGCAAAGTAGGCCACCCCTACCAGGACTTGCAGGTAGCCCTCGACCCACATATGCTCAACACACGGGCTGTCCAGTTTCTTCCAAGCTGACCTAGTTTTCCACAGGAAACCTATTCCTCCCCCTTTCCTCGATTCACCAGAACGGTTTAAGCCAGCCCACTGCCAACTTTTATGTACTGGTGGCTCTTCCACGACTCGAAGGTGTGTTTCAGCCACGGCATATATCTCTATGTCTTCGTCACCTATCATCTGATATAGTTCTTCCCATTTGCTCACCGTTCGAGCACCATGTAGGTTAAGGAAGCCTACATGTATGTCCTCGTTCTTCTTGCGGCTGCGGCGACGGTGGGCCTTCTTTTTCTTTACGTCCTGTGCCAGGAGCGCTTCTGCCTCCTCTGTGGATTGGCCATTTGTAGGATTGCCTGTCCCGGGGCAGTCATCATGGAGGTTGTTGGTTTCACCCTCCATGCCCTGTGCTTGTAGTTGCCCGACGGGCGAAGCCCTAAAAAGCACATAGTCTGCGTCCCAATCGTTGCCCTAGTTGCTCGGTGATGTATTCACTGTAGGAAGTTCCATTCATCTTATCATGAAGAGCCTTTGTGACACTGACGAACTCCACGCGCGTTCCAATGTCTGAGCAAATTTGACGTAGGTTTTGATTCCGCAACTCGCACTTTATCCGCATGGTATCGTCTTTGGGTCCTACTTCTGGGACGCCGTGCACCACAAAAAGGTGGTCTTTGGCTCTTGCCTTCAAGGAAGTTATTTGGGACTCGAACTTCTCAGTTGAATCATGTGGAGATGTGTCGTCTTGGATGTCACTGAGACCGGCGTGCAGAACCACGATGGCCTCTGTTGAATCCCAGACGTCCGTCGCAGTCTCGATGGCTTCCATTGTTTCCACAAGCGTGGCATCTTTTTTCGTACGGCAGTGTACACCTCTGTGCCATGCACTGGCTTGGAGGACTGCCCGTTTGAGTCTACGTGCATTGCCATCCCCGTAGACGAATGCGCCCGGAAGTCCTGCTGGCCGTTCTGGGGGCCGTTGGCTGTTTTCTCGCGCGAAGATGGTATGGAGGCCTGGCTATCCTCTGCCCTCTCTTTGCGCGGTCGCTTCTGAGCCCGCTTGCTGCGTTTGACCTGCCATCCTACGGCCTCCGCGGGAGAGCCACCCACTAGCTCTTGATCGCTGTTGGGCTTGTTCTGGGATTGGTCTATCACTCTGCCAGCATCGAGGGCCGCGGCTTTGACCGCATTCCTGTCATTGCCACACAGTAGCCCTTGATCACTGTTGGGCTTGTTCTGGGATTGGACTATCTCTCTGCCAGCATCGACTGCCGCTGCTTTGACCTCATTCCTCTCATCGCTTGCATCTTCTGCAGACTTCTACCCTCCTCGTCGCACTTGTGTTCTCGTGGCTGCTAGTTTTGTCTGCGTCTATTATGTCCAAAGCTCTCTGTAGTGCTCCAACTTGTTCAAGTAATGCTCCTCTAAGCCTTCTCTCCTCTGCAAGTTTGTCCAGCAGCACCTCTCGCTCGTTTTTGTTGTTCACAATATGTGCTTCCGACCGCGCCGCCAGGCTATCTAAGGCCAACTGCCACCTCTCCGGCTCCTGTTTGTATTGTAACTGAGACTGTTCTCTCATGACCCTCATTCTCTCGCATATGCGACAAAGGGAGGACGAATCAGCCTCCGCCTCTTGCATTGTCTCAAATGGTGTGTCGGATCGCTCGAGCCATCGCTCGCAGCTCGGACACTGCACCCAATCGACCAGCTCTTCTCCATCTAACGCCTTTCCGTTTGACGCCTTCGCCCTCTTGGTGTGCTTCATTTCGGTCGAGTCCACACAACACCGCACTATGCGGACACGCAGTTTTGCGGACACGACACCTGTCGAAGCAGTTTTAAGTAGTGCAAAGCCCGACCACCTTGCACAGTTTGCAGAGCAACCAGGTGCTACTACAGCGTGTGAAAGAACGATTGAGCTAAATATTAGGTGTATTTGCGTATTTAACACTTAGAAAAAGAGCTACGAATTTCTATCCGCGAGTCGGACGCGTCACCCAACCGCCATAAACTGTATGCCAGTTCACTCACCAGAACAATGGCAAAAACAAAAGCAGTAGCAACAGCTCCGCGCTCTACAAAAACAAAAAAAAACCGGTAGACATTACTGTTGTGTTGTGAATTGCAACTGAGCCCCGCCGCGGTGGTCTAGTGGTTAAGGTACTCGGCTGCTGACCCGCAGGTCGCGGGTTCGAATCCCGGCTGCGGCGGCTGCATTTCCGATGGAGGCGGAAATGTCGAGGCCCGTGTGCTCAGATTTGGGTGCACGTTAAAGAACCCCAGGTGGTCAAAATTTCCGGAGCCCTCCACTACGGCGTCTCTCATAATCATATGGTGGTTTTGGGACGTTAAACCCCACAAATCAATCAATGAATTGCAACTGAGGCAAAAGACTTCCGTTTTGCCGATTTACGCAGCTTTTGCGCAGCAGAATGGCGTAAGCACAGGCTACGTGCCTTTGCGAACGTGCTAGGTAAGCGAACTACTCGCGTTCCCCCAGCCGGTCGCTTGAGAAAGTGTGATAACGTAGGTGATATGATAATGCGCCAGATTGTTACCACGGTTCTCCATGGTAACATTGATTATGAAGCTTAATAGAGCCTCTGACTTCGGTGCACGTTGTGCAACAGTAGACAGATGACGCGCGCGATAAACATCGCACACGCCGCGACCAACGATAATTAATCTGAAGTGGCCACTTCCACACAGCGTTACGCATGTACCGCTTTGAAGGTTCCATGTTCCGGCTTTATCTAGAAAATGTTAACACGTATGCCACACAGGTAAGTAGCGAAATGATCGCGACCACAATCAGGTTTTTCTTGCTGTTGGCCTCCGCAATCGCCGGAGCTATCTCAGAGGCCTTGGTTTTGCCTTTCGTTGTTCACTGTAAGTGATTACGCATGTATCCCCGTTTACAGTATATATAGGAACAGAAGACAACCGTTGACTCAACATTCTATCAACTGTTCAACGCAGAGGAGTCGAGAGATCGACAGAGAATGCAAACGCAAAGACGAAAGTCGTCATGGCCATTCAGGCCGGATGAAGCGAGCTTCGTACCACTGATCGTAAGATAGTTTGTTCGTGCATGCATTTCATCGCTTTGGCATGATGTGTATGCCTACGTTTAACGCATTTAGGCGTTAAAAACGCACCTCAGTGTGTTTTGCCTCGAACTCGATGTCATGCGATGGTCGCTTGCACTTGAACTGCAACACACCGAAATAACGGAAACATCTGTTGTGTTGTATCCGCAGTCCGCTTTGATGAGTTTCCTGATTTTCTGAAGCGAGGTTGGATTGACGAAAGAAGCTTGCCAGGTCCTTGATTTCCGAGAAACCGCGCCTCAAGAACGACGAAACAAGAGGGCATGTGCACGTTCGCTTGCGGACAGCTCTTTGCACTACCCATTTATGGCCGGTGCGTCGATGAGGGCGCGGGGGCAGCATTTTTCGCAGCGCCACCTGAGCAAAATTTGTCGTCTATATGTCAGATTTTCTCGGAGGTGGCTGTCGATTTTCCAAGAGTTGAATTAATTGGCAGCAGCGAAGGAAGTGCATCCTGAGGCGTAGGATTAACAAAGTGCGGTGAAGCAAGAATATATCAACTGACAGCTTCCGCGTATGCAGCACAAGGTAGCTCCGATTGATTGATATTTGGCGTTCAACGTCCCGAAACCACCATATGATTATGAGAGACGCCGTAGTGGAGGGCTCCGAAAATTGTGACCACCTGGGGTTATTTACCGTGCACCCAAATCTGAGCACATGAGCCTACAACATTTCCGCCCCCGTTGGAAACGCAGCCACCGCAGCCGGGATTCGATTCCGCGACCTGCGGGTCAGCAGCGGAGTATCTTAGCCACTGGACCACCGCGGTGGGGCAACGTGGCTCCGTCGAGAGAGGCGGGACATAACTGGAAGGCAGAACTTGCTGAGCTTATCGCACTTAGTTTTTGACGATGCTGCTGATAGGCCCCGCAGTGGTGTAGGACTGGCACTAAATTTTTTGTAGCTCATCACGCACCACCGATCGAACGAGGTCGCAGAAAGATTCGATGTTAAGGCTGCTTCCTGCCCCTCCCATCTAGCCTAATGACGAAGCGACACTCACTTGCTGGTCGTACATAGGAGAGCGCTGCTGCAGAAGTTGTTCCATACTTGTTGCTTCGGCCAGAAACTCCGCCACGGTCTTTGAGGGACAGCGAAAGATGCCAGAAAAAAGCTGCTCCTTCACTCCTCGCATTGAATGGCAGAGCTTTTCTTCTGCCAACTCGGGGTCGGTTCGACGTTAGAGAGTCGTCATGTCCTTGAAGTACATCATGAATCCCTCATTCGGCATTTGGATGCGCGACTGAATCGCTCGCTCGGCTCGTTCATGGCGATCGAGATTGTCCCGACTTTCCAGTAACTGACGGCGAAAGACGCTCCACGAGGAAAGGGGCTCACGGTTTTTGTAGCAAGTACGAGCGCCGTCCTTCAGGCTGAAATACACGTTCCTCATCTTGTCGAAAAGGGTCCAACCATTGTAATTGACGACTCTTTCGAACTGAGCCAGCCAGTCCTCGACATCCTCCAAGATGGAATCGTGAAACACCTTCAGCACACGTGGCTTCCGCAGCGTACGAGGCGTAGCTGCAGCGCCTTCCAGAGCATTCGAGGCTGCAGCGCCTTCCACAGCGTTCGGGGATGTTGCTGACGTCATCTTGGGCAGAGGTACACTTTCAGGAGGTAGTCCTCGGAGTCTTCAGCCCTCACGGTGAGCAGGTGTTGTCAATGGAGGTACAGGGCTACCTGGAGGCGTTTGAAAGATCGGCTGGTGGTTACCGAGCACCTCCACCAGTTGTCATGTGATACAAAAAGGTATTTTATTCAGAAGAACTCAGCCGGAGGGGAGACGCACAGAAAACTGGCAAGGTGGCTGACTCAATAACAACAACAACTAGCCTAAGCGCACGCTGCCCCAAAACATCTTCCATTCTAGCAGGCAGCCATGACTCGCACTCGCCATACTTAGTGGGCAAGTGGCAATGTATATATACAAGAATTGTAGAGTATTGGCATGTATCACCACGATTTTCTGAAGTTAGTTTTTTTTTTCGCGTGTGTTTGAAGCTAGTTTATTGATGAAGGTGGCATCAATTCGCCGAGAAGTTCATGAAGTGAATTGAACGTGTTTTTATCGAATTGCCGTTCTGGCAATCGGACTTGTGCGGAGTGTGTGCCTCTCTTCAAAGTGCCGTCTGACAGTCATCGTCTAAAAGTGATTGTTGAGATAAATATGTGAATTCACGTCGTAACATCTAGTCATGAACAACCACATGGTTTTAGTGTACTGTATATGAAATGCTCGCGTGGTTCAAATATTCATTTATTTCGTGCAACAACTGCATTGCTCTTGTGTGCTTTATATGGAATACTTACGCGTTTTAAATATTTGTTTATATCACGTTCACACTCAACAACTGCAACTACGCCTTAACATTTTTCTGCGTAAATTGCAGCAGTGTCATGCCTTAAATACGTTTCTGGTGCTTTAACAGTTCGCTACTATAGAGCGCTGATGATTTGACTGAGTGTTTACGTGTAAAAACCACAATTTAACTACGAGGGATGTCGTAGTAGAGGGCTCCTGACTAATTTAGACAATCAAGGGTGGTTTAACATGCACCTACGTTTAGGCAAGTGGGAGTTCCTTGAATTTCTTCCCCACTGGTACATAATTTGATCGGAAGACAGTAGTATAGCTACCGTTTATTTTCTATAATATTTTTTTTTTGCATTGAGGAACGTCGTGAACAGACGAAAACACTAGTGCGTGCGAGTGGAACTTACTTTTGAGCCCTCCTCAATCGATTCGTGCTGACGACGTTCACACCCTGCCCAATGTATTTTCGTGTTTTTTGATAAAACAATTTTCGCGTGCTTTGTTTGTTAATAACAGTGCTTGAAACAAAAACGTTAGGGAGGCAGAAAAGTTTTATTGCGGCAGCACCACTTCCAGCCGTAAGTTGGCCGCGGTGCCATCCGACGGCTGGCAGCACAGCGCGCCCGTGAGACCTAACAATATTTGGCCGCTCAGGGGCGCTCAGTGTGAACACGTGATTATTATTACACCACGATGAAAACGAAGTGTAAGGGGTCTTCAATGGCGTATTCAAGGAAGAAGCGCCGTCGGACCACATAGCTTGTGGAATCGGAGGCGTGCATTTCTCGGCGGTTAAAATGCAATGCTCAGAGTGCCTGACTGCTGGTGGTGAGGCTGACGGTATCGGCGAGAACATTCGCGAAGCATGGTGACTGCATAAGATAAACAGTCGTTCTGACTGTTGTCGGAAGCGGTGCCGACGGAGTGCGGCAAGCCTTCGTTATATGTGCCCGCCAACTCCAACTAGTTTCCGTGGCCCTGGACGTGATAGCAGTACTTACAGGAGGGAAACGTGCTACCAAGTGAAATTCTCTCTACTCGGTGTTGCCGTCGTGCATCAACGACGCCCTTGCCGTCACTCTCACCGACAGCATGCATGTTGCCAGGTGAGGGTGACCAGTTTTTATTGCTACTAGTGATGCAGAACTATTGTTAAATGGACTAACCATAGTATCAATAGTTAAAGAAAAGAGAAGAACAATCGGTACTACCAATTGTCTATTTACAGATAGTTCCGTGGTGAACTGTCCAAATAGGCTAGTATTCGCGTGGCTTGTTCCAGTTATGAGACATTTTTAAAATAATATTAAGTAAATGAAAATGCCGGAATATGTCCGTAAGAGAGTAATGCTCAAACCCAAGCAGTTAAACCTTCAAACAAAGGTAACCTCGCCTTGCTTAAACCGCATAACGCTACATGAATTCATTCGAGGTCTTGTAGTTGTGTGACATCAACAGATTCTTTACCGCTACCGCTATGTAATTTACTTATCATTTGCATGCCAAGCATTTTGACGAAGGTACACAAGAATGTCTACCCTCTCTTACTTCAGCCTGCTTTTTTCTGAAATTATCCGTCTATCAGTGGAGAACACGCGTTCTGCACGTATACTGACGTTACTGGGACCCACAAGTACTTCCATTCGAGAGAGCGGCGTTGTTAAAGTGCCAGAATTCTAAAGAATCGCTCTTCATTTCCTCTGGAGGAAACTCTAAGTACTGGCAAACCACTGGTTCTGCGTTTGAAGTGGTAGTTGAGGGCTGGAGTTGTCTCTCAAGGAACCGCAGAATTCGGCTTCCTGCCCCAAGCTCGCAATGAACCACATGCTCTCTGGTCAGTTCAGCTGCAGGAAATGGTAGTATACTCATCTCCGGGTACCATTGACGTGGCTTCCTCGAATGGTTAGAGTACTCCCACCACAATATGCTTAATGATCGTTACATCCTCTGCTGCTAACGAGCTTGGTGTCCGATGCAACTTCGAAAATGTTTGTCAGTGCCTCTCCAACCTAAGAGATCCTCTTTAGCTTATAAAAGGCGCTGTTCCGCGGTGTCATTGTCTCTTCAGCCTTAGTTTTAGTGGCGGAACTTTTCCGACAATTTATTACTCTTCTCAGAGGTTATAGGTACAGCGATGCAGCTAGACCACACGTAGTACACATCGTTCTTATACTTTAGCAGCTCGGCTGCTAGTTTTTAGTTGCCTTTCAGTCCGTCCTGAACAGTGACGTTCAGCGTATGAGCAAAGCAGGGTAAGTGGTTGAAGCTGAGCAATTGGGCTGCAAAAACAATTCTCTTCTCATTTTCTGTGATAAGAGAAACAATGGTCTGACGAACACCCCAGTCTTCAGCCACAAATTTAATTACATCGGTGACACTTCTCATTGTGTGCGCTCCCTGAAGCGCTGCTGTAGAAAGCACCGCAGATCGCATTGTTGTCTTGCACAAAATGACACGTGACTATTTTGTAACCAGCAACCATGCAAAATGTCCAAATATTGCTTATTAAGGCACAATAATTTGTCGACGTCAGTTTGCCATGCAATTGTGTCTCTGCATTCTCGTATACGTTCAACAAAATAACACAAGAAAGTAGCGTACGGCTTGGCAGTTTGGTGTGTGGTTCGGTTGGAAGTATGTGGTTTGGTTTCCACATGCTTTGCCCATTTATGAAGAATGACAAAACGCAACTTGCTTTGCTTCAATTTCTAGAGTCCAGCCGCATCTGTACAAGCATTTTCTATTTCTTCGCACTGACTTCGATTCTCATGAAAGAATGCATTAGAATGCACCTCTTCGTGTGGTCCGTTAAATAAAAAGTAATCTCGCTTGTTTTATAAACTCTGCTGAACAATGTACAACACATACCACAAAGTGCACTTGGCATGTCCAGTGGTAGCGCCCTTGGCAAAGTATTCTCAAAGCACCGCCTTAGCCGTTGAAGGTTTGCGTAATTTTGGGCTGCAATGTGAAAATGAACTAATAGTTTATATGTTAAAGTAATGCTTATGTACAGTGAAAAACAGGCACACCAAGTGGCGTTTGAAACTTATTATATTCTTTACCAGTCCGCCGTTCTGGTAGCTCTTTTTTTTCTTAAGATAATGCAATAGACACCTCAAATATATGAAATAATAGTCAGCGTTTCTATTGTAGGTACTGTTGACAGAGGCAATAATTTAAACACGTGAAGATAGTTCAAGAACCAGTAGAAATTGTATGGGGTGCCTCTGTCGCAACTGAAGTGTTAACCTTTATCTGTTTTTGGCTCAGTTATAACAAAAGCTTCTATCTCTTGTATCACTTACCTTGTTTCTCTTTCTCTCTTTACTTTGAGTCTTTACATTGCAAAGTACGCTTCAAATAAACGTCCATTCTACCAGCTTGTCAGCTTGTGTCTACTTTGCTTGCGCAAACGCACAGGGATCGACGGACGAAGTAACAGTGGCGACGAGAAACGGAAAGAAAAACCCTGGATTCAAGCAGGGCGCCGGCTGCGAAGATGGCGCACCAGCAACTGCCAGACTTCGACGACGAGAAAGACAACTGGAAGGCGTATGTCACCAAGGCAGAAGCATACTTTGAGGCAACAGGGGTGAGAGCGTCAGCCAATAAACAGGCGTTGTTGGTGGCAGCCTCAAGTACTCGCACTGTCCAGATACTATCAGGAAGAATAGCACCCAAGAAGCCTAATTCTTTGCAGTATGAGGACGTAGTGAAAGCCTTGAACGATGTCTTTGATCCCAAGTGCCATGAAATTGCCGAAAGGTTCCGCTTTTCAACCGCTGCCAGCTGGACGGTGAGTCTGTTCAAGAAGTCATTACTGACATTTGCCGAATCGTGGAAAACTGCAATTTTGATACCACGCTCCACCGAATGCTGCGGGAGAGAATAGTGTGCGGCATCAGATCGAGTGCGCTGCAGAAGCAGATGCTGACAAAGAAAGATTGGACGTTAGAGGACGCCGAAACAATGATCCTCGCAGCAGTAAGCGGCAGAGAATGACGCCCGTAAAATGGCCAGCGCGAAGCATCAGTTGTGCTCAGAATCAAGGCGCAGACCTCCACGAGCAAAGAGGTACTCGCTGAATGCGAGCGTTGTGGCAGTGTCAGACATAACAGTAATGCCGGCCGTTGGAATAACGCGCGTAGTTATCGTTGCGGTGGATGCGGTCATCTAGCTCGAAAATGCCAGAATGATCAAACCGCAAAGTCTTGAACTCAACAAGCACCCTCGGAAACACGCGGCCGAGTCCTGGCTGTTAACGAAGGGGAAGCAGATGAAGGCGCTGATAATAGCCTGCACATGGGCGCTAAGATCGACGCAGGAGGAAACTGTAAAGCCCCCAATACAGCGCAACTTCACGTGCACGAGGTGTTTACGCATCAATGCTTATTGAAACTGGTTGACCGGTGTGCGTCGTGTCAAGTCAGCTTTTTGAGCAGCACAAGAACTCTTGGCCTCCGCTGAAGCCATCACGCATAAAGCTGTCATGCTTTTTGGGAATATTGCCAGTTCTTGGAGAGATTCTGTTGCCGGTATCGTACGTTAGTGCAACCGTAAAATGCCCTTCGGTAGTGCTAGATTGCTGCGGTCCACGTTTATGTGGCCGAGACCTCATTTTTCTTTTGAGCGACGCAGGCTCATCTGTTCTCAGCCTCTCAGCTGAGCCACCGACTGCACAGCCGTCTACAAACACACAGGTCTTTTCGAATGTAATCTCCGAGTTTGCAGACGTCTTCAGCTTGGAACTAGGCCTCATAAAAAGACCTGTGGCGCACCTTCAGCTGAAGGAGGGAGTCACACCCACGTTCTGTAAGGCCGGTCTATTCCTTTCGCGCTACGCGACAAAGTTTCTGAAGAGATTGATAGGCCGGTGGCACTGCGCATGTTGTCACCGGTGCCACATTTCGAATGGGCTACGCCCATTGTCCTATTGCTTAAGAAGAACGGCACCGTTAGGATTTGTGGTGGCTTTACATGCCGCATTTAAGGTCACCTTAAATGCGGCATGTGAGCTGGAACAATATCCATTGCCAGTAATCCATGCCATGTTCGCGTCCTTAAACGGCGGCAAGCATTTAAGTACACTAGATCTAAGAAATGCATATAACCAAGTTCCGCTGGGTGACGAATCGCACCAGTTGTGTGCAATTAACACCCACAAAGGTATTTTTTGCTACAATATATTACCTCTCGGCATTGCCTCTGCGCCAAACATTTTTCAACGTAGGATGGAAACTGTTCTGGAGGGCTTATCGGGTGCGCAAGCTTATCTGGACGGTGTCTTGGTGTCCGAAAAAGCAGGAAGGGACGACGTGCTCAAAGTAATTCTGCAACGTTTCCGGGAGAGTGGTGTTAAACTACGCCTTGATAAATGCAAATTTCGACAGGCGTCTGTTACCTATCTTGGCCATCGAATCGATCAGCTAGGGCTGCACCCAATGAAAGAAAATATTGAAGCAATAGTTGATGCTCCCAGCTCAAAAAATGTAGCCGAGCTTCGTTCATTTCTTGGCATGACCGGTTTCTGAGTTTTTGCTGAACCTTCGTCTCTGCCTTTTCCATTGTATCGGCTACTGGAAAAAAACAGACGTTGGGATCGGACAACAACGTTGGGATAGAACAACAAACCGTGTTTGACAAAGCAAAACGGTGTTTGCTGCAGGCACGGGTGTTAGTGCACTACGAACCTTCACAGCCGCTGAAACTAGAGTGCGACGCATCGCAAAGAGGCATCGGCGCAGTCCTTTTTCACACAAAAGGGAACAGGAACGACCCAATTGGGTTCCGTTCGGGAACATTGTCGAAAGCCGAACAAAATTATTCACAACTTGAACGAGAAGCGTCAGCCCTGGTATTTGGAGTAATGAAGTTCCGTGATTAGCTTCTAGGCCGAGAGTTCATACTGGTCACAGACCACCAGCCGTTCCTGGGCCTGCTGAGATCTGAGCGGCCAACTCCACCGCTGGAAGCTGCTCGTATACAGTGGTGGGCACTGTATTTGGGTGGATTCTGCTACAAGCTGCAGTATTCTCCAGGCAAGCAGCTCCTGAACGCGGACGTTCTCAGTAGGTTGCTACGAGAAACTTCTGAGTGAACCGCGGATGGCGAGCCACCCGAGTACGCTTTGGACCTCGCATCTGTACAGGAGAGTGCAGTATCGACAGCGAAATTGCAGGCGCTAACTGCCAGGGACCCAGTGCAGGACAAGTTTGTGCAGTACACAAAGACTGGGTGGCCTACAAGTGCTAAAGCACTAGAACGAAGATTACTCCCTTTTTTCAACCACAGACTCGAGCTTTTGCTGGCCCACCGTTTGCTCTACTGGGGCCGTAGGGTTGTCATCCCAGAGAGCGCGCAGCATAGAATGTTGCACATGCTCCACAAAACTCAAGGATCTTCGCCAATGAAGGCAATCGCTGGGTCGGATTTCTGGTGGCTTGGAATGGACATCGACATCGAACAAATGTCGGCGAGGTGCACAAGCTGTATTCAAAATCGACAAATGCCGGCATCTGCCCCGCCAGTTAGCTGGCTGAAATGCCAGGAAAGCTGGTGAAGAGTACATGTAGATTTCGCGGGAACAATAAATGGAAGCATGATTCTTGTTCTTGTAGACGCTCACAGCAAATGCATCGAGGCCGTATTGGTGAAGTAGGCGACCACATCTTCGACTGTCACTTGCCTGCGCAGCTTGTTCAGCAGGTTCGGCATTCCGCGCACCCTTGTTTGCGATAATGGAACGCTAATGACAAGTCAAGCGTTGGCTGGTTTCATAAATAAGAACAACATAACTCACCTGCGCACAGCTGCGTTTTATCCCCAGTCAAATGGCCTTGCAGAGAGAGCTGTTCGAACCGTGAAAGATGGCCCGAAGAAGATTAACCCGGGCCGATTAAAAGATTGCCTTTGCAGACTACTCTTCAATTACCAGAGAACACCCCTCGCATCGGGTAAGTCTCCTTCGGAGCTTCTCTTGGGCTACCAAATTCAATCTCGTATGGACCCGTGCTTTCCCACCTTGATTGCAGGAAGATCAGGTGAATCAGATGAGTGGGCCCTGGCACCGGACACGAATGTTTACATCGGCAACTTTGGCAAGGGTAAAAAGTGGAAGACGGGCCCGGTAAAGTAAGCCGATGGAGCGATGATGGTGACAGTCGAGACGCCAGAGGGCCTTGTTCGGAGACATGTGGATCAAGGAGACTTTGGCAGCGGCGACGGCGAGGAAAGCACGTTGGATAACCTCTGCTGTGTTTTACAGGCGCTGACTTCGAAAACTTCCTGTGGTGCCTTGACCCAAGGCTGTGCCTAAAATCGCCTGGATTGAACTTCAAATTTCCCGCGCCCATTCTACCTGTCTGCTTGGAAGAAACTGCGTCGTTCTACGGCGCAGATCATCGGCGCAGATCATCAGCAAACAGCAGCGGCACCACGACAGAAAGAGACTTTGCGCAGGGGCGTGATTTTGGCAGGGCACTTTGGCAGCGGCGACGGCGAGGAAAGCACGTTGGATAACCTCTGCTGTGTTTTACAGGCGCTGACTTCGAAAACTTCCTGTGGTGCCTTGACCCAAGGCTGTGCCTAAAATCGCCTGGACTGAACTTCAAATTTCCCGCGCCCATTCTACCTGTCTGCTTGGAAGAAACTGCGTCGTTCTACGGCGCAGATCATCGGCGCAGATCATCAGCAAACAGCAGCGGCACCACGACAGAAAGAGACTTTGCGCAGGGGCGTGATTTTGGCAGGGCACTTTGGCAGCGGCGACGGCGAGGAAAGCACGTTGGATAACCTCTGCTGTGTTTTACAGGTTGGTTAAACTTCTCGTTCTTGTTCGTTTACGACTTTTCATTCGCTGTCGCTGCTGCCAAGCGATTTGTTTTGAGGACGAATGATTTTGGGGCCCAAACATGACAAAGTGTTGCGGTTGCAGAGCTGAAATTGAAGATGCCGCGAGTGCTATTGTTTGCAGTGAGTGCGAATTCTGTTTTCATGCTTCAGTATGCTCAGGCATGAGTGAACAGGAGTATGCTGAAAAGAAAAAGTCGTTTAAGAAAAGAGCATGGAAGTGTGAGGCCTGCAGGCCGGGGGCATCCAAGAGTACCACACGGCCCGCTGATCAAATAGGAGATGCTCAGCTTAAGATTACGATCATGGACATAGACAAGAAATTAACTTCTCTCCTCACTTTGAATGAAAAGGTAGAGGGAATAGACAGGTCAATTCAGTTGCTGTCGGATCACTTTGATAAAATTCAAGAACGCTTGAGTGGGCATGACAGGGAAATAAAAAACATAAAATGCAAGATCGATAAACTTGAGAAGGAGGATCCAGCTAAGGGTCTCGCCCAGCTTCAGATTGATTTTGATGACCTCGAGTGGCGCCGCCGACGTCTAAATGTGGAGATACATGGAATTCCTGAGACTGCAGGTGAAAATCTTTTAAACAAGGTAAATGATCTTGCGAAAACCTTGAGTTTGACGGAACTTGCTCCGGCGGATATTTCCGCTATTCACAGGATGGCATCGAGGCCAGGTAGAGAGCGTGGAGTGATCCTTCGCTTTGTCCACCAGGACCTTCGAAATATGTGGTTTGAAAAAAGAAAATCCTTGAGGCAGGAACAAGAAAATGTCTACATAACTGAGAATATGACCAAGCGTTCCCGGGCTCTTTTATTAGCAGCTAAAACCTGGGCTAGGAGAGTTGGCTATGACTTTGCATGGCATTCCAATGGGAAGGTCTTGGTGCGTAGGAAGAGTGGAGAACGTGCGCAGGTCATCAGGTGTGAGGATGACTTGTCAGCGTTGAGCAATTGATGTTAGTTTTTTGTGCTGTTTCTTTTCTTTTTTTGTTTTTACTGCTCTGTAAAATGGATGACCTCGGATATATCGCCCTTCGTGAGTTAGCGAAGCGGTTTGGAAACGTACAAAGAGGTTTTCTCCGATGCTTCCATTTAAATGTACAATCATTGGGAAACAAAGTAAATAAACTCGAGTGTCTGTTTAATCAAATGAAAGGTTGTTTTGATGTTGTTATGCTAACGGAAACATGGAAATCGGATATTTCAGAAGAATTTGAACTACCTCATATGAAAACGTTCTCTGTTTTTCGGCCAAGTCGTCGAGGAGGTGGTGTCACTATGCTACTTGAAAATTCTTTACCAGCTGTATTGCTCGAAAAGTTTACTTCAGTTACTGCTCATTACGAAATGTTATGTGTTCAGTTTCAAGATGTCATAGTTGCTGTGTGTTACCGGCCACCTGATGGTGACTTGTCTGATTTTTTTGCATTTTTAGATGTTTTCTTAACATTTGTAAATCAACATCAATACACTGTTATATTGGGTGGTGATTTCAATATTGACATGGGGCATGAAAGCACGAGAAAGTGTGACTTTGAAACTATTATTGCATGCAACGGTTGCGAAAACATTATAAATAGATCCACTAGAATTAGTCTGTCTTCGGAGACCACCATAGACTTATTTATCACAAACTGTGATCTGTCGTGTGTTACCTGTGCTGTCCTTACGTATCCTATTAGTGATCACATGGCGATATGTTGTTCTGTAAAAACAGCTGTACCTACGTTAATTCAGAATGACATTCCTTATAGTTATCAGCATGTCTCGCCAGCTGCTTTAGATGCTTTCCGTTTAGAGATTGGCACTTTGCATTGGGACAATGTTTTTTACTCAAATGATGCGAACTCAGCCTATGACGCTTTTTTAGAATCGTTTATTTGTATATACAAAAAACACTTCCCTTATAAACAGCGGAAAAAACGTAAAGGTTGTCGGAAACCTTGGATGACACGTGAACTCTTACGTAAAATAGACAGAAAAAACAGATTATTCCGGAAATTCATACGTACGCGCGACGAGGCGGACCTAATTGCTTTCAAGCAGTTCCGAAATGCCTTAAGTAAAGAAATGAAGAAATCAAAGGAGCTGTATCTTATGCAAGCATTTACTGTGTGTTCAAAACGAGCAGATGTTTTATGGAATAGAATAAACTCTTTGATGGGCCGAAATTCGAAAACAGAAGAAATTAAGGAGGTACTCCATGACGGAAACTTGGTCAGTGGAGAGGCTATGGTCAATGTTTTTAATGATTACTTCGTTTACAGAGACTTTAGCGACAGATCAACCGCTACTTGCCGAACTCTGGGTCCAGAAATTGCAAACACGTTTTTCTTAGCAGGTACTATCGAACCAGAAGTCCGCACAGTATTTCTCGGCTTAAAAAACAGTCGCAGCTGCGACGCTGATGGCATACAAATAAAACCAGTGAAATATGTTATCGATCAGATCAGTCCAGCACTAACACACATATTCAATCTCTGTATTTCGACAGGGGTTTTTCCTTCGAAAATGCAAACGGCACGCGTAATAGCTCTCTACAAAAAGGGGAACAAGCATAACGTTGCAAATTATCGACCGATATCTATTCTCCCCGTATTTTCTAAAGGTTTCGAAAAAATTATTTTTAGTCGCTTATCCTGTTTTTGCACCAAATATGTCCTAACAAAATCACAATATGGCTTCCAAAAACATAAGTCTACAGAACTCGCCCTACTGGATCAAAAAGAATATATTCTACAACAATTTGAACAAAAAAATAAAGTGGTCGGAATTTTTGTGGATTTCACACAAGCATTTGACTACATTCACCACGGCATTTTATTTGAAAAATTAAACCATTATGGCATTCGCGGGCTCCCACTCATGTTACTTAAAAGCTATCTGGCGCATAGATGTCAATTTGTTTCGATAAATGATTTAGTATCAGATAAGAAAAATATAATTTCAGGGGTACCACAAGGGAGCATTCTTGGCCCTTTATTATTCACTTTATATATTAATGACATAGTCCATATCTCCCCAGAAGTTAAGTTTATTATCTATGCAGATGACACGAGTATATTTGTCACCTCATCATCAGATGTTATTCTTTCTAATAAAGCTAATGACGTCTTACAGAAGTTAGACAACTGGACAAGTAACAATAAGTTAAAAATAAATGCAACTAAAACAAAAGCGGTAGTTTTTCATTCGAAAGGTCAACAAGTGACTTTGAAGAATAATATTGTATTTAGAGGCTCACATATAGAAATAGTGAAGTCAGTGAAAGTACTTGGGGTACATTTCTCCAGTTCTTTGCAATGGGATGACCACGTAAATAATATTCAAATAAAATTAGGCCGGATAACTGGAATACTCAGCCGTATCCGGTACCTCATCCCCAATTCGGTGAAGTTATTGATATACAAATCGCTGTTTAGTTCTTATCTTAACTATTGCTATTTGGTTTGGGGAACAACTACAGAAACAAACTTAACAAAATTACTGAGAATACAGAAGAAAATACTGAGGCTGATAGACAACGCTACAGCTCTAGCACCTAGTGACCCACTGTTTAAAAAATATAAGATAATCAAAGTGAATGACCTATATTAATACAGACTACTACGAGAGTACTGCCTTAGCTGCAAACGCGCAAACTTTTTGTTTACGGAAATGGCGAATCTTTGCTTAAAGGAAAAGGCGTATGAAACAAGAAATACAGAAATGTGGAACGTTCCGTACTTTCGCACTAATTATGGTTTTCAGATGCTTCGATGTACTCTACCGCGAATTCTGAATACTTATATTAGCAAAGGTATAGATGTGTCTCATTTAAGTGTCGCAGAATTAGCGGCTCTTTTTGTTCTATAAACTATGTAGCAAACTATGTTATATGTTCTATAAACTATGTATTTATTCAGGTGCAGAAGATTGCTGCAAGTTCCTTTGTTGTGTAAGCTATGTATCAACTACGTTTTCAGGTTTTCCTTCCTTTGTGGCATGATCTTTACGTAAAACAATGTGAAAGTGTATGATATTGTGATGTCCTTCATCTGCTGCCATTGTTCACAAAGGGGGCGGAGGATCCCTCAAGCCGTCATTTCGGCTTTTCCCTCCGCCTCCTGTTACACTGTACTGTGACGAAGCAAATAAAGCAATCAATCAAGTTCACACAAAGAGAGACTCGGTTGAACCCCATCGTGACAGTGAAAGGGAAAGTATGCCTATGTCGAGAACTACGCCAGAAACTTCCGGATCAGGGCCAAACATAAAGGCGGAACTCCGTGAGCCACCACACCAGCTTCAGTCATCATCCCCAATCCAAGGCCAGGAAAAGCAGAAGTCCAGGGAACCTACAGTGACCACAGAACTCCGTCGCTCAACACGACAGCGGAAACCTGCGCAGCGTCTCCAATAACATTGATGGAGAAGTGTTGTAACTGAAGTGTTAACGTTTAACAGTTCTTGGCTTAGTGATAGCCGAAGCTTCTCTCTCTTGTCTCACTTACCTTGTTTCTTTTTCTCTCTTTATTTGAGTCTTTATATTGCAATGTACTTTTACTTTATTTTATTTATTTTATTTTATTTATCACATACTGCGGACCAAGTATGGTCCATGCAGAAGAGGGCAATACAGTTCAAAATTTTTCTACATACATACACTTACGCAGCAGTATACATTCACTGCAGAACAAAATTCATGTACATTAAAAATTTGTGAAAAACAAGGGACAAATACAGGCAAAGAAGCAGACTTAAGCAACAAGAAAAGGGTATAGTTTCATCTCGGCGTGTTGAGCATAGGGGAATCATGGGGCAGAGCATTCCAATCAGAGACAGTTCTCGGGAAAAATGAATACTTGTAAATGTTAGTGCGTGCAAATATAGGTGTAATGCTACGACTATGTTTATGACGTGAAGACCTGGTTGTGTCCTGTGTTATGTAATCTGGTGCATGCAATCCTGATCTGGAAAAGTATAAAAGGCGGAAAAAGTTAAGCCGTGCAGTTTTCCTTCGATCGGCCAAAAGTTGGAGGTTCGCATCCTGCAACAGGGCTGACGGCGAATCGCGACATCTATACCGGTTGTATATAAATCGAGCAGCTAATCGTTGTATTTTTTCTATTTTCTGTATATTACCAGCTGTGTGGGGGTCCCACACAATGCTGGCATATTCAAGAGAAGGACGAACTATGACTTTATAGGCTCTAAGTTTTAGTGAACTAGAAGAACGACCCAATTTATATTTTAGAAAGCCTAATTTTCTCCTGGCAGCAGATCATATACCATCAATATGTGCTGTCCAGCTAAGCTTCGATGTATTCGTTACGCCCAAGTACTTGAATTCTTCTACTTGCCTGATAGCGTATCCACCTACATTATAAGTAAACTCCAGTTTTCGGATTTTGTTACTCAGACATAAATACGCAGTTTTCTCAAAATTAATTACCGTTTCCCACTTTTTACACCATTATTTTATGTGGATTAAGTTCTCACACAAGTCATGCTGGTTAGAGATAGAATTTATGGTATTAAAAATTATGCAATCGTCTGCAAATAACTTAACAGACACGCCAGGTCGGATGGCTTGAACTAAATCGTTAATATAAATATTAAATAGTATAGGCCCGAGAACTGACCCTTGCGGGACTCCAGATAACACCCCCAAATAACCAGAGGTGAAACCGTTTATATCTACGTACTGTTTTCTGTTCGTTAAGTATGCTATGACCCAGTTAATTACTTCCGGAGGAATGCCAATAACCTTCATTTTATCTATTAGCTTGATATGCGGGGCCTTGTCAAAGGCCTTGTAAAAGTCCATAAAGATGACATCAACCTGTCCAGACTTGTCCAGAACTTTGGAGAACTCGTTAACAGTTGCTAATAATTGTGTGGTGGTAGATAATCCCCGTCGGAAGCCATGTTGCGCGCTGTGAATTACTTTATTTTGTTCAAGAAAAGTATTTAAATATTTCGCTATAATATGTTCAAGTAATTTGCAACAAATACAGGTAAGGGAGATTGGTCGATAATTGCTGACTAATAATCTGTTACATTTCTTAAATACCAGGATTACACGTGCTAGCAGCCAATCGTCGGGCACTGAACTAGTTTTCATCGAAACATCACATATTATTACTAGGAATCTAGCTATAATTTCAGCATACCTCTTTAGAAAAACAGCTGGGATACCGTCAGGCCCGGTCGATTTTTTTACGTCTAGCCGCAATAATAGTTCTGTCACCCCTTCCAAGGATATATTTATTAGGCTTAAAGGACCTGGCACCGTCATAATACTCAACTTTTGTGGTCTTGAGAAAACGCTCCGAAAGTAGGAATTAAATGCGTTTGCTATTTCGTTTTTATTTGTGACAGCGGTTCATTATTTCATCAGGGATACGGTTGTCTTTGTTTTGCAAGAACTGGTAAAATTTTCGTGGACTCTCTGCCGCAAAGTGGCCTAGTGTCTCGGTGTAATAATGTTCCCTAGCCTCCTTCAACTTGGATGCTAACGTATCTCTTAGATCGTGCAGAACTACATCATTAGCTCTTTTTTAGCTATTTTTAGCATTAGCTATTTTTGCATTAAATGTACACTGCAAATAAAAGCCCATTTTACTAGCTTGTCAGCTTGTGTCTACTTTGCTTGCGCCAATGCACAGGGATCGACGGACGACGTAACAGCCTCTATCAAGCCGGTTCCTAAAAAGGCATTAAATCCATGACACTAATTATAATGAAGCGTGTCCGCTACTGACCGCTAAAGACTCACCGCCTTTGCGACAAAATGTACGAAAGGACCGTGGCATTTTTGCAATTATATATTCCTTCACCACTCGTAGGTGCGTACGTATATATACCAACGGCATTAATAAGTTCTAACCCTAAATGTGTGAAAGTTAGATGAATCTGAGACTTGCTAAAGGAAGAGAATCATACAAACTGAAATCAATGTTATGAATCGAAACTACTCTACAATAAAGGCGAAATAGCTGATTGGACCTTTGTAAAATGAAAAAGCTGCGCAGTTAACAATGCTCTAGCAAAATATGAAACGTAGATTTACAATGCTACGCACGAGCATAAAATAACGTCAGGGTCTCTACTCAGTATTCATTTTGCCATGCGATGTATGTACAAGCTCATCTATTGCTTACAAATCAATGATGAACCATCTCTACCAAGGAAATCATGATGACATGAGAATAATGACGCATGCCGTAAACCCGGCTGAAACGAAGCGCGCGCTGAAGGAAAGGTTTGAAGCGACACCCCTTGTAGTTTTCACTCGTGTAAACGTTTCTTTGAAACGCAAAGACACAAGAGGCGCGTTGGGCTTTGTGTGAGTTTGAGTACCGATAAACGAGCCGAAACAGTGTTTCCATTCGACGTGTGGTTGAGCGTTGTGGGTGGTGGAGAAGGTGAAGCGAGTGTGTTGCGAGCGGGTGGAGGAGCCACATCGCTTAGGTATGTTGGGAGGAGACGACAGCTGCTGCGGGAGAGCAAGAGAGTGACGTCATCGTGCATGCAACAATTGGCATCGTTTTAATTGCGTCGAGGGGAAGGCGGTGCGGTGCGTTGGCACGGAGACACAGACGGACAGCGTTACACCGGCCAGTGAAAGAGCTGCTTCATATCTAAAATAGTGAAACCATGGTGTGCATTCGAGCAAAGAGTTGTTAACATACGTCACTGTGCGGGCGGGTGTTACAGTGCAAGTTCGTGTCACGACGCCAACGTGCTTCGAAGCAGTGCCCAGATGTCTTCATAATTTCTTGCGCAGACTGAAGTGGTTCAGCACCGAGGACAGGTACGCCAGGAGCATGTGGGCATCGCCACCTTTCTTACGAGCGTGTGCGTGCGAGCAAGGTCACTTAAAAGTTTTGTTTCGGTGTCTTCTTGGCAGCATCCTCGCCTAAATGAACGAAGAATCACAAAGCCACGTCATATGCTCTGCTGATGTGGCTTTCCTTGCTCTTTTTTGTGCGCCATGGGTGGATGAGTTTTGTTTGAAATTCTCGGACGAATAATCCTTTTCCGTTCGCGATTTCTACTTTGATTTGCTTACTTTGTCTTGCTTTGCCGATCCCTTCATTAATTTATCTATCAGGTCCTAAGAGACCTATAGGAAGTAAAGAAAAATGTGACAGATCCCAGAACACTTTGGAACTAACGCTATGCGACACTTAAAGAGGGAAAAGGACCATGCTGTAATTTTTTGATTGAGCGATGTGTCATGAAATCACGCCAAAAATTTGCACAAATGTTGCAATCATAGACGTGCGTTGAACAATTGCAGATGCTTACATAACAAGTTGTTTGCACTTGCGCAACGATGCCAACAAGAACATAAGTATTAGCAACACCAGAAGCGATAACCTGATATGAAGCGCTATTACTCCAGAAGATGGTAGCTCTTGGTACTGCTACATAAATCAACTTCAGCGATTGTCACCTACTACAGTAAACGTTAGCCCGAGGTGACGGCTGTATAATAGGCGTACGTATAGTTATAGTTTTTAAAATTGGACCCCCTGCACTTCAATCCTATGAACGTTTCACAAAAATTACGGTCTATTTCAAAATTTGTTCTGCGGCCTGGTGTGGCTTTTTGGTAGAATTCGATTCCTGCTCAGACCAGGAGATTTATTGTAGGCGTTTGATGGAACAACGCTGCTGCTGTAAGCTTTTTCTTTTAACGCTGAGGCGTTAAATTGACTCATGTGTTCTTCTCGCCGTTCCTGGGTAGATGCGAAGTTTCCATTCACTGTGGCACATACCCGCATACCTGTGGCCCATATCCACCCGCAGGTATGTGTCACTGTTTGACGGGAAGTGTTTTACGACGTATGCAACGGGATTGTGACATTATTTAAGTCTTGTAAACGCATCATATTTGTCAAGTCATCTTACTCTCCCATACTAATTTCTGTTGACGCAAGGTTAGGGGATGATCACGAAAGCACCCACTCGTGAGGGCCTAGATAGACAGATTGATATATGCGCAGATAGACACAAACACTGCTTGCTGTTCGCAAAGAAATGCTTCGCATTCAAAAGAACCGCCAGAGCTGCGCTGTACGCGCAGCATTGTCACATCTAAAGCTAGAAAAGTGGCCTGTTAAGGTGGTGGTTTCACACCCCCTTTCTCGCCATTGTTCGAAAAAAGACACCAGACGACGCCTCTCATCCATGTTTGCAAGAAGCGAGAAAATTGCGCGCGCAAGTATAGTCAGCGTCACCTCGCGCGTGTCTCGTACGTCGCGCTAGCTGATGGAAACCGACTGGCGAAAAGCAAAACGCACAAATGCGGACGGCGTCTTCCAACTACAATCAGCCGAGGGTTGGCATGGTTGACGAAACATGCCCCGGCGACAGTTGGTGGACTGAAATCGGTGTCCTTTCGCTCACTTGTAAACATGCGTTAGGCACCAACGCATGCTGCCGCAAGGGTTTCAACAAGTGGCGTTTCTGTTTTTGAGACATCATTTCCTCTATCTCGTTGTCTATATATAAAAAAAGGATGAACTTTTTAGGGCCGAAGCTCCTTCAAGTGGCACCCGTTCGTCCCTCGTCGTAGTGCGTCACCAGTCTTACGTTTTGACCTGCAAGGTGGTGCCGGTGGGAGATTTTTCCTGTGCGTTGTTGAACGATAAAAAAATTCGCAGCGTGCACGTTAACTAAAAGCCGAATTTTCTCCTGTCTCTCATTGCCAATTAGCAGCCATTGGCATGTACATGGAGCACTATCTGACAAGAAAGGGTTGCTAGGTTATACTCGCTGGGCGTAACCACCTTGGTTTTAGAAAGGTTGAGCAAGCGTTGGGCCACAGTGCCATGAATGCAGTGAACTCGAGGTGGTTAAAGGTGGGGAGTAGACAAGAAGCGCAAGCCGTAAGATAGTGTGCGTGTTCCACCTCTCGTTTAGTCCTCGGAATGTCCGCTGGTTGGCGGTGCTTCTAGATGCGGAATATATGATGAAAAGATAAAGATGCGAGATGGTATTACTTGGAGTGTTGACTAGATGGACGAATAGACACACAGACAGATGCATGGACAGATGCATGGGCGGCTGCACGGACGGATTGGCGCATGGACGGACGCAGGGGCGGATGCATGGACGAACTCAGGAACGGACGCACGTATGGACGTGCGGACGCACGGATGGACGGGCGGATGGACGCACGGATGGTCACACAGGCGGCCGCATGGATGGACAGAAGCAAGAACGAATGGACGGACGGATGCTTCGCTGCACTCTCCATGATTTACCCCGTGGATATGCTGCCATTTTTTGCAGTTACTTCCTCTACAAGGTCTGTCAGTGGCCGCGAACACCGGCGGTGTTGGCTAGTGTGCAACAGCCTGCACCGTGCTCACATTTGTAGAAATATATATGTGGTCACGCTAAGGGTTTTCGTTCTGCTGTGAATACGGGTGTTGCGCATGTGGCGCTTCCATTGATGAAAAATTATGCCAGAAGCTTTTTTTTTGTTTCAATAATTAAAAGTGCTAAACGATAGTTAGTCAACAACTATAACCATGCATCTGTGACATCTGTGCGCTGTTAAACGGCTGAAAACATATTATTGCATGGAGGACAGTTCATACAGGACAATAATGCATTATTCCACTTCCAGCATGGCTTCACATCTGGCCTTTCTTCTGCAACACAACTTGTTGAAACAATTATTACTTCACTAGTTTTCTGGATGCATGTCAACAAATTGATGTCTTATGTGTAGATTTTCGCAAAGGCGTTTGAATAAGTATCTCTCCTTAAACCTATTTCTAAACTTCACAGCTTAGGAATCGGTACGCAGTTGCTTGAATAGATCCGTGAATACTTATGACATCATCAAAAAGCTGTTAAAGTTAAAAATGATGTATCGAACAATTTGGAGGTTTATTCTGAAGTACCACCGGGTTACGTGCTAAGGCCTCCCTTGTTCCTGGTATATATAAATGATACAGCTTCAGTTATTCAATCATGTGTTAAAATTAAGGTTTTTGCTGACGACTGTCTGACTTATTGCCAAGTAACACGCACAGACGTCCAGCTTAAAATCGACAGCCGTCTTAAGTCGCTAAGTGAGTAACGCAGAAAATGAGGGACGTAAATAAATTACAAGAAGTCCACTTACACACAAATAATGAAAAGGGAAATTTCGCTTTTGTTTGAATATATGATTGAGGACAGACTTCTTCATAACGTAACTAGCTTCAAGTGCTTGGGTGTAACAATTACAAAAAAATTAGGTTGGACTGAACCCGTGCACAACATCCCTTTGTCAGCATATAAAACATTACGTTTTTTGAGGGCCGAAAAACCAAAAGTTACGAGAAGGGTTAAACTATTGGCATATGAAACTTATATGCGTTCATTTTAGAATATGCTAGCGCAGTTCGAATCCCGCATCTGAAGGTTCTCAAGAAAAAATTGGAGCGCATTTAGAAAATTCTGTACGCTTTATTTGTTCAAAATACAGGCGAACAGACTAGGTTGCGAACATCTTGGAGGAATGCGAGTTAGAAATCTTAGAAGTAAGAAGAGAGAAAGGAGTGTCATTGAAACTGTTCTTTCAAATATTTCATAGAAACGTAAAAATTAGTATATATATATATATATATATATATATATATATATATATATATATATATATATATATATATATATATATATATATATGTATATATATATATATATACAGCAGCTTGACGAATGGAAGGAAGGAAGGAAGGAAAATAGGAGGAAAAGAATGGCAGGGAGGTTAACCAGCGTTTAGGCAGCCGGTTTGCTACCCTGCGCATGGGAGGGGGATGGGGGTATATGAAAGATAGAGAGCAGAGAGGGAAGAGAGATAAACACAGCCCATTCGGCAGCACACGCGCGCACACTCAGTCATTGTCCAGTCTTGTCCTGCGCGGTGTGTGACATTGCTGTTCCAGCCGCTTGTTCAAGTCCGTGTCACGTAGGAATTTCAACAGAGCTTCTGTCGCCTTCTGTTGCAATGTCTTCTCTCGGACACTTGACAGAAAAGTGTCCACAGACATTTGACTGTTGTTGATGCGCGCAAGAACGGATACCAGTGACACTCTCTGAATGTCATACAACAAACAGTCGCACAGGATGTGGTGTAGCGTCTCTTCGCAATCACAGGCATCGCAGAGAGCGTTGTCCGTCTTTCCTATGACAAAGGAATAAGGTTTTGTAAATGTCACTCCTAGCCATAAGCGATGAAGAAGGGTGGCTCCTCTTCGGTCGAGCCCAGTGGGCACGCGGAGAGCCATCAAAGAGGACAGGTGGTGTTGACAATTCGTCTCGTTGTTTGGTGGGAACCATAGTGAAAACGTGACTTCACGCGCAAGTCGTCGAAGATTACTGGCTGAATCTGTCCGCGAAAGTGGTATGGCTTTCTCTCGTGCTCCTTCAAGAGCTGCCCGCGCGGCAGTATCAGCCTGTTCATTCCCTATGACGCCGCAGTGACTTGGCAGCCACTGAAACGTCACATGCTGCCCTTTATTGTGTGAAGTGTAGAGAAGGCATCGAAGTTCAAAAAAAAACTGGTAGTACGGCCCGCGACGCAGTGCTGAGAGCACAGATTGTAGGGCAGCCTTTGAGCCACTGAAAATCGACCATTGTGGTGGTGGTTTTTGATTGACCACGCAAAGTGCAGCGCGCAAAGCAGCCAGTTCTGCTGCTGTAGATGCCGTGAAGGGGTCAGTCCTAAAGCTGATGGTAACACCTCTTGCTGGGACAAATACTGGACATGACGAACACTGGTGGTTCGTGGAGCCATCGCTATATATATGTACACTCTCTGAATATTTCTCGTGCAAAGAAGAAGAGACAGTTGTTTCAGCACGGGCGATGAAAGCTCACATTTTTTTCGGATCCCTGGTACAATAAGATGCACTGTGGGTCGAATAAGACACCAAGGGGGTATCGATGGTTTAGATGCAGAAATGAAGCCCGAGGGAAGTTTCTCGTTGTACTTCACAATCATTTTAGCGAACGATGCTTGGCCCCTCTCTGAAGGCAATAGTGCAAGGTGATGACAGGGAGCACGTTCGAAGTGTCTGATGTGCGTTCTCAGGACTTCTACAACAATGTGAGTTTGTACCGGATAGTCGCCAGCAATTGCAATTGTTGCCTCTGTTGACGTACATCTGGGCAGACCAAGGCACTCTCTCAGTGTTTGGGCCTTGTTAGGAATTTGCTGTGTCGCGACGGTAGCGGTGGCGAAGAGCGGCGAGCAGTCGAGCGGGCTTCGCTGAAGCCTTTGCCCGAAGGCGAAGCAGGGAGGCAATCCGTTTTGAAAACCGCAACAAGAAGGAGCGTTTACTGGAGCAGGTTGTCGTTTGTACAGAGCCGGCCAGCACGACAACGTCGGCTGGGGCAAATCTCTTAAACATGGGGCCGGCACGGCCTTAAATAACGTTTTGGTCTTTTCTGCGAGACCAGTTCCCTGGAACGGCACAGTGGCTCGGCTGAGGAGACGCAGCCATACCCGGAACTGCAAGGTGGTTCGGCGGAGGAAGCGACGTTATCCCCGGAACTGCACGATTATCCTGCAAGGAAGGCGGCGCTGGGAGGGGGGAGATAGTTCGTCGGAACAGTGCTCGATCTCGTGAGACGTGCTCCCGAACGAGGAAAATGTCTGTGGCATAATAGCACCTCCGCCACCAGACAATGAATCAGGAGTGTCGAGCCGTCAGCGCGGCTCGGAAGGAGGGATGCTGGTTGACCGCCGGTAGCCGTTCCGCTCTCTCCGCCCGTTGAGACTTCCATAGGCCTCCAGAGGTTCACTGGAACGACGGAGTCGAACACAAAGCCGAACCACTCTGACCAAAGCAAGCACCCTCCAAATGCTGATCAAGTCGCCAGACTAGCAGAAACCAAATGTTTCCTCGAGATTACGCTGGGCTAACAAATAGCATCACGAGCAACGAATCTCGGGAGGAATACACAATGCGGACACACCTTTAGCTAAGTGTCAATGCATGACACCGCTAAACCAAACAGTTTTTTTTTGTTTTCAAGCGATTCTCAATTGTGATTTTGGCAGATTCTGGATGATCGAAGCTTCTGAGGATTGCTCAATTTAGCACCGAAACTACAATTTAGTACACCGAGCAATCCTGAATCACGCACATTGGCGTTGCCTGCAAGCGTAATATTGTCAACTTAACAGAGTTCGTCCTCCTACAAGCTCTCTTTTCAATGCGCGCAGCCAATATGATCAAAACAAGATAAACACGCTTGAAAAGTAAGACAATAAGAATAACATTTATGAAATAAGAATGAAATAAGAATGAAAGAATGAAACTTGCGTGCGTTATACAAAACAAAGTTAACCTACACTTACGTGCGCACTAACACGTAATGCCAAATGCAGATGGTATTTTAAGCATGGGCTTTTACGCAACATTCTCTGTTAAAATAAAACACACTAACTGTTATCTTTCGAAATATTATGAAAACAAAATTAATCAAACATATCAATGTCAGCTTCTTCGATGAGAAGGAAAGTCATACTTGCAAAAATTCAGACGCATTCCTTGCTCAACGGCTGACGACAAAACTAGAAAAATATTTTTCAAAGCTGATTACAATATTCATTCTTAGTAATGGCAGGGGGCCCTCTGAGATGAACTCTGGGGAGTCGCACTCCTTAGCTTTCGAGGGATCCGGTCTTGACAAAGGCACAACGAACAAAGCTGTTTGCCGAACTCGGTAGCAGCAACTTTTGACGTACAGCTGCTTAACTCGAACAAGGTGGCATCTGCACTGCATCGTTTAGCCCGCCCGTTCGACCAGTGAGCCATTCGCCACGGTGGTGAACAACTGCTTGTGTTACAGCTCAAGCGCTCGCAACGTTTCCCCACCTGCTTGCATCTACGTGGCAGTGAAAAGGATGAGACCAAGCGAAGATTTCGGCGTCGGGTTTTTCTTGAAGTTCCTTTCTTCTTGACGCGCTTCGCGTTTAATCTAGAGGTCAGCAGCGACCTCAACTTCATCTGTTTTTTTACTGAGTTTTGTCTCGACCTCAGCCCTGATGTTGACTACGGCCTCTAGAGAGCCATGGCGTTTAGCTACTTTGGTAGGCTTGGCGTTATTCGACTTTGCCTTATGTTTTCGTCGGCGATTCTGCCTAACGAAACTGATCGCCATGCTCAGAGCACTGGTATTCATACTCGCAAGTACACTGCCTGCACTTTGTGGAGTCAAAGCTCCAGACTGGTTAGCTAGCTTTTCCTTGGACCCGTTACTAGCTGTGTCTGCTTGCGACAAAACAGGATTCCCCATGCCTTTAAGGCTAACCATCTCGCCTGAAGGTGTCTCTTTAGTTCGTGAGGGTTCTCTCTACCTTTCCAGGATAACTCATGTTCCCAGGTCTTCGTAGTCTGCCTCCTGCTCTATTTGACGCGATTCATCATGATCACGTGCGCTGCGAAGCGGCTCCGTCTCTTGCGCTTTATGGTGCACCTCAGCGTCCTTAGCTACGCGATCGGCCTCGGCCCCTAACTCCTCGCGATACACCTCAGCGTCTGGCTCTATCCGACGCACTTCGGCGTTTTGCACCTTGTGACCGGCCTCAACGTCAGATACCTTTCGACTTTCCTCAGCGCCCCGCTTTCTCTGACGCACCTCAGCGGCTTGCGCATAGCAACGGGCCTCAGCCTCTCGCGCTTTTCTTCTGTCCTTATGATCTAAAACTTTCCGGCGAGCGTCATCATTAAGTGCCACGTGGCGGGCCTCAGCCTCCATCGTTTTACATCACGCATCATCCTGACGCTCTTTTCTGCAGGCGTCTACCTTTAGCGCCCTTCGACGCGCTTGAGCGCTGTCTCTATAGCTCCGACTTTCGCAGTCAGCAGGACTCGAAAGAAAAAAATATCTTATCAAGGCATATCTAGCATTACTGAAGTCTCCTGCTTCCTCGAAGGGTAAGCAATTCAAACATGCGCGGTTCTGCGTGGCAACAGCGTGGCGAGCTTCTCCACCCAAAGGTCGCGGATAACACCCACATTACGGCAGACAACTTCAAAATCATCAAGAAAATGCGCGATGTTCTCGCCTGTCTGAAAATTGTGGAGCTGGCGTTCCGCTTGCTGCCTCTTAAGTGCTTGAGTTTTACGATCAAGCTCTCTCATTTTGAGTGCATGCTCTCTCCTTTTGCGACTTTCCTCGGCCTTCCATTTTTCGTGCCTTTGAGCTTCGAGCTCATCGCGGCTTTGCTCGGCCTTCTGCTTTTGCTCACAAATAAGCTCCCAAAACTCGTCAGCCTCATCGGCAGTCACATTTTCTGCCCGCATCACCTCGAGAATCGCTTCCTTTGTTTTAGCGGACCCGGCGAAAATCCCCATGGCTCCACAAATTTCGAGAAGGCCCTCCACAAGGTATTGCTCCATCGCGATCTCGTCCCTCATGATGCTCTGCTACTGATATTCACCGTACTCTAAAACTAATCTCATGATTTAAAGCACGTGAATAGTAAATTATAACCAACAAAACAAAACAAAACACTCTCTTGTCATCTGCCTGTGCTAGAGTGGTCTGGCGAAATAAACAGTAAACGTTGGGCACTCACCCAACCAAAGTAGCCGACGATGGTCCAACTCGTGGCTGCCGTCGAACAGTGTCAGGCCTTCAGGGATCCGGTCCAACTTGCCAATGTTGAGATCCGGGGTTGCTTGTCCCAGCTTGCCGAACGATGAGAACAGGGTAGCGTATACCAGCGTATCCAAACGCTGATATCAGGTCGGTCGTCCTCGAGCTTCCAGGAGTCTGATCCGGCGTGCCAAACGTAGGATATCGTATCCCGAAGCTGCCAACCACTGTTAGGAACTTGCTGTGTCGCGATGGTAGCGGTGGCGAAGAGCGCCGAGCAGTCGAGCGGGCTTCACTGAAGCCTTTGCCCGAAGGCGAAGCAGGGAGGCAATCCGTTTTCAAAACAGCAACAAGAAGGAGCGTTTACTGTAGCAGGTTGTCGTTTGTACAGAGCCGGCCAGCCCGACAATGTCGATTGGGGCAAATCCCTTAAACATGGGGCCGGCACGGCCTTAAATAACGTTTTGGTCTTTTCTGCGAGACCAGTTCCCTGGAACGGCACAGTGGCTCGGCTGAGGAGACACAGGCATACCCGGAACTGCAATGTGGTTCGGCGGAGGAAGCGACGTTATCCCCGGAACTGCATGGTTCTCCTGCATGGAAGGCGGCGCTGGGAGGGGGGAGACAGTTCGTCGGAACAGCGCTCAAGCTCGTGAGACGTGCTCCCGAACGAGGAAAATGTCTGTAACATAACAGCCTGTACGGCCTGTTGAACATGAACATTGGCCTTTGAGGTCTTAAAGCACGGGCAAGCTATATCCCAGGAAACCAAGAAATGAGGCTCTGTAGAGCTCCATCATTGCGTCTACACACATCCCCCAAGTCTTTCCCGCCAGAAACTTGAACAATCGGGAAATAGCGGTCAGTGGCTTCTTCATGTAGGCCGCGTGCAGACTCCTACAGAGGTCCCTATCAATAATGATGCCCAGAAACCGGTGGGTTCTGGCGTAAGAAATCGGTCGCCCGCCGATTGAGATGACATAAGGGGTCATTGCTTTGCGAGTGAAGGCCACCAGCGCACATTTTTCTGGTGATATGCTGAGACCTTGTTCTAACAAGTAGTTGGCAATCATAGTTGCTGCTTTTTGAAGTCGGGAACGTATCTGAGGACGTGTGTCTGCTGAAGTCCAGACACAGATCTCATCTGTGTATATTGAGATTTTAATTGTACTTGGCAAGTGTTCAGCAAGGCCAATTAGTGCAAGATTGAATAGCGTTGGGCTAAGAACTCTGCCTTGAGGAAACCCTTAGAAGTATAGCGTGGCGTAGTTGGGCCATCTTCTGTTAACACAAAGAATGATCTTGCAGCCAGGCAACTCGAAATCCACCGAAAGACTCGACCACCAAGGCCAACCACCGCAAGAGCGCCCAAAATGGCTTCATGTAGTACATTATTATACGCGCCTTTCACATCTAGATACAGAGCTGTAGATATTCGCTTGCGGAATCTTTCGTGCTGAATGTACGAAACTAGATCGACGACACTGTCAATGGAAGAGCGGTCGCGTTGGAAACCAGCCATAGAATTCGGATAAATCGTGTAGTATTCAAGATACCACTCCACGCGGCTTAGTATCATCCGTTCCATTATCTTCCCTACGCAGATGGCCAGTGCAATTGGGCGGTATGAGGCGAGTTCGAGTGCGGATTTGCCCTGCTTCAAGAAGGGTAACAAGAGGCTTACTTTCCAGTCGTCAGGAACGTTGCCATCCTGCCACGAGATGTTGTAAAGGCACAACAATTCTCTCCTTGCACCTTCCCCAAGGTTGCACAAGGCTCGGCGCGGAATACCATCTGGGCCCGGAGAAGTCGAACACCTGCAGAGAGCTAGTGCCGCCTCGAGCTCCTCCATTGTAGAAAGGAGGTCCATGTGGTAGTCACGGGAACGGGGGACGCCACCTTTCACTGGAGAATCTGGACGAGTGGCTTGGTTGGCGATCTGCGCACAGAAATCTTCTGAGACATCGATGTCTTGCCTTCCTTGAAACAGCGCGAGTGCTTTGAATAGAAAACGCTGTTCCATAGGGTGACGCAGACCTTTCTCCGTTTTCCAAATGTGTGAAAGTGGCTTGCGAGAGTCTAGTGACTAGTGACGAACGGCCTTTGCAAAAAGGTCATCACCACAGTGTGTGCTCTTTTCGCAAACGAGGCCTGCCCAGAAAGCGAAGTTTGCCTTTGTGGCCCAGGCCACTAAAGCAATCCTTCCGGTGAAAGGCCAAGGCACACGATTCTCCCTACCGAAGGATAAACGCAAGCGCACAAGCAGCTACCCCCCCTCCCCGCCCTCCAAGCGTGGGGCAAAGTACGCGTGTGAGATAAGCGCGCGTTGGCGCATCGCAACGAGCTTGGTGCCGAGCGTGGGCGGCTTTTTAAATGCGAACTTCGGCCACTTTAGGCGTATCTATCTATCTATCTATCTATCTATCTATCTATCTATCTATCTATCTATCTATCTATCTATCTATCTATCTATCTATCTATCTATCTATCTATCTATCTATCTATCTATCTATCTATCTATCTATCTATCTATCTATCTATCTATCTATCTATCTATCTATCTATCTATCTATCTATCTATCTATCTATCTATCTATCTATCTATCTATCTAGCCGCTTACGTTTGGGTGCTCTCGTGGTCACCCCCTTAACTTGTCTGGGACCAAAACTAGCATGGGAGGGTAAAATGGTGTGACGAATATGACGTGCTGGTCAAAACATGAATAATGTCCAAATCCCGTCGCCCACGTCATCAAACACGTCCCGCCAGGCAGTGGCAATACGCACGGGTGGGTATGTGTCGCAGGTATGTGCCACAGGTGATTAACACTTAGTATCTGCACAGGAACGAGGAGTACACACATGGGAGATTTTAACGCGTGAGTGTTAAAAAACACCCGAAATCAGCAGTGTCCACCCGATGAATGCAAAAAATAAATGTCAGGGTCCCAGCTAGAATCGAGCCCAAGCCTACTGCTTGGTAGTAAAACATTTTGCCACAGAGCTACCCCATGTCTCGGAACTACTTTTCGAATAAAGGCAAATCTTCGTGAAACGTCAATAATGATATATTGGTTGCATTGCTGCCTTCCCAATTTTGATTGATTGAGATCTCGGATGTAACGTCTCAAAACCACAATATGATTATGAGAGACGCCCTAGTGGAGGACTTCGGAAATTTCCACCACCTGGTGTTCTTTACCACGCACCCACATCTGAGCACACGGGCCTACAACATTTTCGCATCCAAAAAAAAAATGCAGCCGCTGCAGCAGAGATTCGATCCTATGACCTGCAGGTCAGCAGCCGAACACCTTAGCGATTAGAACACCGCGTGACAGTGGCGGTGGCGTGCTCATTGCTACTCACAGAGACCTTAGCTGCTTCTGCATCAATATTGTCACGGGGTCGTGACGCGGCCGAAGACAGGAGACTTCTTGTTGGAATTTAACTGTTTATTTGGGCGAACCTGTGCCCGGTAAAAGGAAAGTCCAATTACAGCAGCAGTCTCGCACAGATAGCAGTCTCGGACTGATAGCGGCGAACGGAGTGTCGGCCTTCCATCAACAACTGACAAGCGGCGAAGCGCGTCGGCATTTATACTCTTGCCGTCGAATGTTCTAGCGTTATCGTTGGCGGTGGTGTAGGTTCCAGAACAATCTGTACCGTTCGCACAGTGGGCGTGATCTTATCGAAATGATCTACTACAGTCCGGAACCTTCTGGAAAACTGCAGGCGCGGTTTGCGCTGAGAATCGTGTGGTGTTTTGGGACGATAATGAAAACTTGGGAAATGGAACGTGGCATTGCCCCCCTCTGAAAAAAGGCATCGTCCCGATGCTTTAACTAAAGATGAAGGTACAATAATAATGCAAGAAAGTACAATAAATTACGATGAAACAATAATACAAAAAAACACTGTTTCAGTTTGTTAACGCGCATGAAACGGCTTGAGGCGCGCGACATGCACGACTTCAGGTCGCGATCGGCGTCGTTGAGAGTTCGTGATTCCGTCGGGGACAACCTCGTAATCAAGTGGGCCAAGACGTCGAACCACCCTATACGGTCCGAAGTAGCGTCGAAAAGCTTTTCACTTAGTCCACGTCGGCGTATCGGCGTCCACACCCAAACACGTTCACCGGGCTGGTATTCCACGAAGCGTCGTCGAAGGTTGTAACGGTGGCTGTCTATCGTCTGTTGATTCTTGATACGGAGACGCGCAAATTGTCGGGCTTCTTCGGCACGTTGAAGGTACTCGCTCACATCGAGGCTTTCTTCGTCGCTGACGTTGGGTAACATGGCATCGAGCGTCGTTGCCGGGCTCCTTCCGTAGACCAATTTGTATGGAGATATCTGCGTCGTCTCCTGCACCGCCGTGTTGTATGCGAAGGTCACATAAGGAAGAATGGCGTCCCACGTCTTGTGTTCGACATCGACGTACATTGACAGCATGTCGGCGATCGTCTTGTTAAGCCGCTCGGTGAGGCCGTTGGTCTGTGGGTGGTACGCTGTCGTCCGGCAGTGGTTTGTTTGGCTGTATGCCAAGATCGCTTGAGTTAAGTCAGCAGTGAATGCCGTTCCTCTGTCGGTGATAGGGACCTCCGGGGCGCCGTGACGTAGGACGATATTTTCGACGAAGAACTTAGCTACCTCGGATGCACTGCCTTTTGGCAGGGCTTTTGTCTCGGCGTAGCGGGTGAGGTAGTCGGTAGCTACCACGATCCACTTGTTTCCGAAAGCCGACGTCGGGAACGGCCCTAGTAGGTCCATACCAATCTGCTGGAAAGGTCGGCAAGGTGGTTCAATTGGCTGCAGAAGTCCCGCTGGCCTTGTCGGCGGTGTCTTGCGTCGCTGACACTCCCGGCATGTCCTCACCTAACGAGTGACGTCGGTGGTAAGACGTGGCCAGTAGTACCTTTCTTGTATCCTCGCGAGCGTGCGAGAAACACCGAGGTGCCCTGCCGTCGGATCGTCGTGCAGGGCCTGCAGGAGTTCTGGTCGCAGAGCTGACGGCACCACAAGGAGGTACTTAGCTCGAAGCGGTGAAAAGTTTTTCTTTTGTAGAAGACCGTTTCGTAGAAAGAAGGACGCAAGTGCACGCTTGAATACCTTCGGGACTTCGGCGGTCCTGCCTTCGAGGTATTCTATTAGGGCCTTAAGTTCCGGGTCGGCCCGCTGTCGTTCAGCGAAGTCATCGGTAGTTATCGTTCCCAAGAAGTAGTCGTCATCCGGGTCGTCGGGTAGCGGTTGGTCGACAGGCGCACGAGAGAGACAGTCGGCGTCGGAGTGTTTTTTTGCCGGACTTGTAAATGACAGTAATGTCATATTCTTGAAGTCTCAGGCTTCATCGTGCGAGGCGACCAGAAGGGTCCTTCAAGGTGGCTAGCCAACACAAAGCGTGGTGGTCGCTCACAACTTTGAAGGGCCTGCCGTAGAGGTAGGGGCGAAATTTCGACGTAGCCCAGATGATGGCGAGGCACTCCTTTTCTGTTGTGGAATAATTTGCTTCTGCTATGGATAGCGATCGGCTGGCGTAACTAATAACCCTTTCAAGTCCGCCAGTCCTCTGCACAAGAACGGCGCCGAGACCTACGCTGCTTGCGTCAGTATGTATTTCTGTCTCGGCGAACTCGTCGAAATGGGCAAGTAACGGAGGCGTCTGGAGGCGATGTTTAAGCTCCTGGAAAGCGTGTTCCTGTGGCGTTTCCCACTTGAACTCCACGTCGGCCTTGGTAAGGTTAGTAAGAGGATCGGCGATGCGGGCGAAGTTTTTCACGAATCGCCTATAACAGGCGCACAGACCCAGAAATCGGCGCACGGCTTTCTTGTCAGTGGGTGGCGGGAAGTCAGCGATGGCGGCTGTTTTCCGTGGATCGGGACGAACTCCAGACTTGCTGATAACGTGCCCCAGAAACAAGAGCTCCTCATACGCAAATCTGCACTTTTCTGGCTTCAGTGTGAGCCCGGAAGTCTTGATGGCTTGAAGTACAGCTTCAAGGCGCCGAAGATGCTCGTCGAAACTCGAGGAAAACACGACGACGTCGTCCAAGTACACAGGGCAAGTCTGCCACTTCAATCCTGCCAGTACTGTATCCATAACGCGTTGAAAAGTTGCAGGCGCTGAGCAAAGGCCGAAGGGCATCACCTTAAACTCGAAGAGGCCGTCCGGTGTTATAAATGCCGTCTTCTCTCGGTCTCTTTCGTCGACTTCGATTTGCCAATAGCCAGTCTTGAGGTCCATTGACGAAAAGTACTTGGCGTTATGGAGCCGATCAAGTGCGTCGTCTATTCGTGGGAGTGGATACACGTCCTTTCTTGTGATTTTGTTCAGGCGGCGATAATCGACGCAGAAACGTAGGGTCCCATCCTTTTTCTTCACTAACACCACGGGGGATGCCCATGGACTCTTGGACGGCTGGATAATGTCATCCCGCAGCATTTCATCAACCTGTCTTTTCATGGCCTCACGTTCTCGCGTCGAAACCCTGTACGGACTCTGACGGAGTGGTCTCGCATTTTCTTGGGTATGATGCGATGTTTCGTGATTGGGGTCTGCCGAATTTTTGATGACGACGAAAAGCAATCTTCGTATTGCAGAAGCAGGGCCTTGAGCTGTTCGTGCTTATCGTTCGGAAGTCTGGGATTGACGTCGAAAGCTATGGGAGGGGCTTGGTTCCTCTGAGCACGTTCCGCTGAATCGGCGAGGGCGAATGCACTGGTGGCTTCGACAATTTCTTCGATGTATGCGACCGTTGTTCCTTTGTTCACATGTTTGTACTTATTGCTGAAATTCGTGAGCATAACCGTTGCTTTTCCTCCCCGCAGCTCTGCAATTCCTCTTGCGACGCAAATATTTCGGGTGACCAACAGATGCTGACTGCTTTCAACGACGCCTTCCAAGTCAGGTGATTTAGGAGCGCCGACTGAAATAATGACGCTTGAGCGAGGAGGAATGGTGACTTGTTCTTCCAGCACATTCAAGGCATGGTGTCCTGACGGCGTGCGCGGTGGTAGTGCTCCTTCTGTGGATAACGTTATCGACTTCATTTTTAGGTTGATGACAGCACCATGGAGGCATAAGAAGTCCATGCCAAGGATGACATCTCTCGAGCAACGCTGTAGGACTACGAAGTCTGTAGGATAAATACGGCCGTTAATGGTGACTCTCGCTGTGCAGATTCCTGCAGGCGTTACGAGATGGCCTCCGGCTGTGCGGATTTCAGGGCCTTTCCAAGCTGTCCTAACTTTCTTTAACTTCGCGGCGAACGACCCACTGATGACAGAATAGTCGGCTCCAGTATCGACGAGAGCGGTCACACTGTGGCCGTCGATAAGAACGTCGAGGTCGCTAGATCGCCGTCTCGCATTACAGTTAGGGCGTGGCGTCGGGTCACGGCTGCGTCGGCTTGTTCCGCTGCTTTCATGTTGCGTCGTCAGGCCACCTTCGGTAAGTGAGTTTTCGCCGTCAGGGCTTTGCCTGGTTGGCGTTGTGTTCGGAAAGCTCCGTCGCGGCGTCGTCGTCGTCGGAGGATCTTCGGTAGTTCGTCGCACAGCAACCGCACCTCCACCGGTTGCTGCCCTTAGTTTCCCGGATACGGGCTAGGAGACCGGCCCCGCGTTGGGCCAGAGTACTGCCGGTGGTGCGGTGATGTGTGGCGGCTGGGCGACGGCGAACGCGAAGGGCTTCGTGGTGTCCACCGAGTTCCTGTCAGGTAGTCGGCGATGTCATGTGGTCGTTCTCCTGGCTGTGGACGCGGTGCATTGATGGCGAAGCCACGCAGTCCCATCTGTCGGTACTGGCAACGGCGGTAAGTGTGTCCGGCCTCGCCGCAGTGGTAGCAGAGCGGGCGATGGTCAGGGGTGCGCCAGACGTCAGTCTTCCTTGGTGCACTGCGCTGGGCCGCTGGCGAACGGTATGACGTTGGTGGGGGTGGTGGCGGCGGTGGCGTCTGTCGACGGGAGTGCGATGGGGCGGCGTTTTGGCATGGACGGGGAGGAGCGTTGTGGCGCAGTGCAGCGGCGTAGCTCACAGCTTCCGGCTCGGGCAGCGGTGCGTTGGGAATTTGAAGTGATTGCCGAACTTCTTCTCGCACAATGTCGGCGATTGAATCCACTTGAGGCTGCGCCGAAGGCAACAGCTTGCGCAGCTCTTCCCGCACGATCGCTCGGATCGTTTCACGCAGGTCTCCGGAGTTACTGGCTTGAGCAGCAGCGCAGTCTGCAGTCAGGCGACGATTATACTGTCTGGTGCGCATGCCCAGGGTCTTTTCGATAGTGGTCGCTTCGGCTGCAAATTCTTGGACGGTTTTCGGTGGGTTTCTCATCAGTCCCGCGAAGAGCTCCTGTTTGACCCCTCGCATGAGGAAACGGACTTTTTTCTCCTCAGGCATGTCTGGGTCAGCGTGACGGAATAGTCGGGTCATTTCTTCTGTGAAAATGACGACATTTTCATTTGGTAGCTGAACCTGGGTCTCTAATAAAGCAGCGGCCCTCTCTTTGCGAGCGACGCTCGCGAACGTTTGTAGGAATGCGCCGCAGAAAATATCCCACGTTCGGAGCGTGGACTCCCGATTTTCGAGCCAGGTCCTTGCGGTGTCTTCCAAATAGAAGAACACACGACACAGCTTTTCGTCATGGTCCCAATGGTTGAGGGCGGCCACACGGTCGTATGTTTCTAGCCAGGACTCAGGGTCTTCGAACGATGACCCATGGAAAATTGGTGGTTCCCTGGGTTGATGCATGACCATCGTGGGCTGGGATGCTGCGGTTGTCATTGTCGCTGCAGTCGCGGTCATGGCCTTGGTCTTCCGCGCCTTGTCTTCTAGAGGCCCGTACTCCGGTGGTAGCCCTTGCTGTCGGCGGCTTGTTCGCTGCTCCTGGTTGGCGTCGGTGTGTTCTCCGCGACGTGGGCTGGGTTCACGGCTTGACGGGGGCGTCCGGTACATGAACGAAGCAGCACCTCCACCAGATGTCACGGGGTCGTGACGTGGCCGAAGACAGGAGACTTCTTGTTGGAATTTAACTGTTAACGATAAAAGAAAAGTCCAATTACAGCAGCAGTCTCGCACAGATAGCAGTCTCGGACTGATAGCGGTGAACGGAGCGTCGGCCTTCGATCAACAACTGACAAGCGGCGAAGCGCGTCGGCATTTATACTCTTGCCGTCGAATGTTCTAGCGTTATCGTTGGCGGTGGTGTAGGTTCCAGAACAATCTGTACCGTTCGCACAGTGGGCGTGATCTTATCGAAATGATCTACTACAGTCCGGAACCTTCTGGAAAACTGCAGGCGCGGTTTGCACTGAGAATCGTGTGGTGTTTTGGGACGATAACGAAAACTTGGGAAATGGAACGTGGCAATATACCTACCTCACTTGAAATGGTGTTTGTGTGCTGTAAAGCTGCTCATCCCCACGTAATCTTAGGAGTATGCTATCGCCACCAGATTCCGACAGCTTGTTTATTCCCATGTTTCATGACGCACTAAATTCCTCAAGACTCAATTTCCCTACGCCACAGTTGTCTTATTCGGCGACTTTAATTTTCCGAACATAGATTGGTCTGATCACGTCTTCGTCACATCGAAACAGAAGATTGAAAGCAACTTCGTCGATACATGTTTAAACTTTTACCTAACTCGAATTGTTACTCCAACTACAAGGCAATCCAAAAATTCAGCCAATATACTTGATCTCGTATTAACCACCCATCCAGAGAGAATCACCTCACTTTCACACCTCAATGGAATCAGCGATCATAAGGTCATTCATGGTTTCTTCTAATGTAGACTGAACCGACCCACTAAAACAAGCAAAAGCTCACCTTATATGATAAGGGCGACTACATCAGCTTCAATAAAGAATTAGAAATAGTCTGGCAATTATTATTCAAAGATTTTATTGAAAGGTCTGTTACAACAAGTTGGTTAATGTATAAATCCAAAATGCCTGAACTGATCAGTACTCACATCCCAGTGATCACAATTCGTGAACGTAGCAGCTCCCGCTGATTTAATCTTCAACTTACGAGGCTTAAAAACAAGAATAAGCGACAATTTCGCTCCGCAAAACGCACCAACAATGCCATGGTGTGGCAAAAATACCCGGCCACAGCAAAACTGTACTGCTCTGCTGTAGATAAAGCGAAGTTGTTCTTTAATGAAACCACCTTGCCAAATTTACTCCGCACCAATTTAAAACAGTTTTGGAAAGTGATTAACCACCGACACGAAAACAAACGCATATCAATATTGGATGATACTCGACAGCCTATCGCCAATAACGAAGTAGCTGAAGCGCCAAACCTTACTTTTACTTCAGTCTTTACCAATTATTTGATTGATTGATTGATATGTGAGGTTTAACGTCCCAAAACCACCATATGATTATGAAAGACGCCGTAGCGGAGGGTTCCGGAAATTTCGACCACCTGGGGTTCTTTAACGTGCACCCAAATCTGAGCACACGGGCCTACAACATTTCCGCCTCCATCGGAAATGCAGCCGCCGCAGCCGGGATTCGAACCCACCACCTGCAGGTCAGCAGCCGAGTACCTTAGCCACTAGGCCACCGCGGCAGGGCTCTGTCTACGAGAGAACTTATTGATAACCTCCCTGATGTATTCCCCCTCAACTACCCTCCCATAGCCGATGTCATATTTTCACCTCAAGGCATCCAGAAAACCATCTAATCGTTAAAACTTTCTTCATCCTGCGGCATCAATGGCATTGATGCTAACGTGCTCAAAAACACCAATGAAATTACCAGTGTCATCATTTCTTAAATATTTCAGCAATCGCTCTCATCCGGCGTTGTTCCTCATGACAGGAAAGTGGGTAAGATCGTTGCTGTTCCAAAACCAGGTTCTTCTAGTTACCGACCTAAATTCCTAACCAGCATCTGGTAAAAAATAATGGAACATATTATTCATTCACAAATTGCTAAACTCCTTGTCTCAGTTAAGTTTTTTTCACCTTAACCAACATGAATTCCAAAAAGGACTCTCATGCGATACTCAGCTTGCATTATTCATCCATGACTTAAGTGCTAGTGTAGACCTGAACATACCCGTTTTTTCACCCTAACCGACATGGATCCCAAGAAGGACTCTCATGCAATACTCAGCTTGCATTACTCATGAACGACTTAAGCGCAAGTGTAGACCTTAACCAAAGAGGTTCTGTAGAACCTCTGGAGTGGCAGCGCCGGTCACTGCCAACGGGAGCACGTGAAGCCGCCGGCGACCATATTGCTGGAGGAAAAACAGGGTGGTACCACCACAGACCGCAATAGAATACGTACGTTGCGCGCGTCAGTTTGCAGTTCTACGATAAAAAAGAATGAGATCGAAGCCACTTTTTGGTTACACATGCGAATAAATGACTCTTCTTGTTTATGAAACAAATTATTTCATGCGCCCATTGTCAGCTGCACGCTTTCAGACGAATCTGTTGTCGAGTGATGCTTCGCATACCGAGCTTGCTGGCACACTATTGCGGTACAAAAGCGTTGTAGTATATGTTAGGTGTTTTGAAAATGGGCCTGCAGATACTCAAGATCAAGTGAATGCGACATTTGCTTGCCTCTTTCATATATGTGCTTGTGTGTGTGTCGGCAGGTTACCAGAGAATATATATAAGGAAGTTGAAGTAATTAAAGCTAAAGTTAGAAAAGAGAGGTAATTAAGGAAACTGGGAGCCACTAGTAATTTTTCTAGAGTTATCAAATTCCAACCAAACCGAAGCACCGATGTTGCGTGCAACCGACAAACTCCAGGAGACGTACCCCAAATTAGCCGTTTAAAGGACCATTGCAGTGGCGTTGGTTCTGCATAATATTTATGAACTTCCGTTGGCGACGTGTGCTGTCATGGCAAGCGCAACCTTCAGAGCCTAGAAACGAGGTAGCTCGATGTTTGATACAACGCCACTCACTCATTTTGGCAGCTTCGTCTATTGGTGTTTTGCTTTTGGTGTCGTCAGCAAGATAGAACGGATTTCAAAGGTGTCTCATCTTGTTTTAGACGCAATTGGTTATTTTCGTGACTACATTCCATTGAAGCTACGTCAAGAAGGTAGAAACTAACAGTTGTTCGCAGATGCATTCGGAAAGCAGGAAAAATAGAAGGTGCAGTGCCAGGCCGCAGTCTGCTTATTGTCTGCCCCGTTCTGTCGAAGCAGCATTCTTCGAAGTGAATAGAGCAGATGTGGTCACGGTCCGTAGCCCTCCAACTATTTCTTCGAACAGCACGTTACCAGGCAGAACGCAGCGCACTGTCTTCTGGAAACCTGTAACACAGATAATCACGGCATAGAATTTTTCTCTACGTTTGCGAATTCCTGGATAAACATGCACCAATTTCGATATTCACTCACCAAAAAAAAAAATGCGTGCACGCCGTCAGTTTTGCCTTATAAGACAACACCAGAAAACTTGAAATTAAAAGGGAATGCAGACGCTTTACTCGTACCAATGTTTGATACGTGCAGCCATTGACCACAAGTGCTTCGTCCATAAACTTAAAACTAATTGACAACGTCGTGTAAGCGAGCATTCAAAGCTTCAAGTTACCTTCTATACAGCTATACGCATGTAATACACGCATGCGCACCTATCATATTGTTTCTAACTTAACAGCATACGCGAAAAAACAGGCAATTGTCAGCGAATGAAGCGAGAATACTTACACAAAAAAAGTGATTCCAGGCGTCATTTTGATGTGATTTGTGCAGCCATAAGCGACGCACAAAGTAACCATGGCACCTGTAAAATCTTTACCTGTTTTACAAAAGCATGTCACAGTCTACAAAGGCCACCGTGAGGGCGGAGCTACGAAGCGCACTTCGTTCTCTGCTTTCGAGTCTTTCCTTTTCCAATATGGCGGCGACCAGCGTCACTTGTCGGGGCGCACCTTCACTCCAGAAGACATAGTATAGAACCTCCTTGACCTTACCATACTAGTTGACGCCATTTTTATAGATTTTGAGAAAGCTTTTGACAAAGTTCTCCACAACCGCCTACTACTAAAGCTCTCTCAATTAAACCGTAACCGACTTGTCTACAATTGGATCAAACACTTTCTCACTAACCGTCAGCAATGCGTAGAAGCTAATGATACATCCTCATTCTTTTCTAACGTCATTTACAGTGTACCATAGGGTACCGTTGTGGGCCCTCCCCTCTTCCTAATTTACATCAACGACTTACCCGATAACATTTCATCTAACATTCGCCTCTTTGCTGATGGCTGTGTAATATACTGATCCATTGCTAACATTTCACATAGAGTTACCCTTCAGCATGACCTACTAAAACTTGGCGAGTAATGCTGCAAATGACTCATGCTTTTAAATACTAACAAAATTGCACGTGTTACATTCAACAGACGCCAGAACTTTGCCGCTGCTAACTATATAATTAATGGCTGCACAGTTTCTTCCCTCAACTGTATTAAATACCTTGGCGTAACATTTCACAGAGTCTAAACTGGTCTTCTCATGTAAGTAATATAGCTAACAATGCTAACAAAGCTCTTGCTTACTTTCATCGTAAAATACATCTTGCCCCTCCTCCAGTAAAACTACTAGCCTACAAATCTCTAATTCGCCCAAAACTAGAATACGCATCCCCCATTCGGTACCCACCACAAAGTAACCTAAGTAAATCAATCGAACTAATTCAAAACCACGCAGTTTGATTCATCTATTCCGATTACTCATATCACACCAGTGTTACTACCCTTAAAAGTAAGGCAAGTTTACCTAACCTGGACTTACGTCGTAAGATTTCTAGACTGTCAATGTACCACAAAATGTATCATGCGTTTCATTAAAACTCCCCCATTCAACCAGTCCATTGGACTTCAGCCCACACAAATCACCATAAGGCCGTCTGCCCCCCTCCAACTTGCACCACAGCCCACCATCAATCCCTTTTCCTTCAGGCAGCCAGGAACTGGAACGATCTTCCCTCAAGTGTCGTCGACCATTCCAACACAAATTCATTTAGAAATGCCATATAATTGTTGTTTTATTAAGTCTATATTGTTTCTCCACTCCCTCATGTGAAGCCCTTTGTTGAGGGCCTTTGAGGTATAATAAATAAATAAATAAGTAAATAAGAATTATCGCTGCTTGCTCAGATAAACTAGTGATCACCCCTACCAGTTGTCAGTATGAACGTGTGCACCGTCAGGGTAAATTTGCTTTAAACAAATGCAGGCCGATAATGGCTAAGCTTACGTTTTTTTAAAGGAGACGCAGGTAATCCCTGCTGTTGCACATCAGCTTAGAAATAGTGGCATCTCTATCAGAGAAGATTTTTCCCAGGCTACATGGCTAGCGTGCAAGAAACTGCTTCTGTTCGCCAGAGAACAAAACCGTGCTTTCAAACTGAATGTAGCCAAACTTCGTATCGATAATATTACATATATTTATGACAATTGTACAGACACCGTCATACTTACTAGATAGCTTTAGCTGCCGATGCACGCAGCGCTAATATTCCGCGGCAATCTGCTTCATGTGCTCCTTCTCTTTCAGTATCATTTACTAAAATTCGCAGTTTGTTACCTAAACGTGTCTTGCCTTATTCGTATCTTGTCGATATTAAACCGAGATTTGGCTACACGATGACGTTTGTGACGCTGAGCTATATCATGCTTCAAATAATACTGCGTTTACCGCCATGACCGGGCACACAAAAGGGGTGGCGGCGAGCTGTTAGCAATCGAACGAACTTTACCTTCCTTTCTTGTCGACACTGACTCTTCTGTTTATTTAGTTTGGGTCGCTTGTCCTACCTTATCTGGAAAATTACTGAGGGGTGTATGCTATCGCCAACCTTCCTCTGACCGTCTTTTCATATCGGAGCTTCGATTGATTGATGATTGACTTGTGGGATTTAACGTCTCAAAACCACCATACGATTATGAGAGACGCCATAGTCGCTGACTCTGGAAATTTCTACCACACGTGGTTCATTAACGTGCACTGATATCTAAGCCCACTGACCTACAACATTTCCGCTTCCATCAGAAATGCAGCCGCCGCAGCCGGGATTCGATTTCACGACCTGCGGGTCCGCAGCCGAGCACCTTAGCCATTAGACCACCGCGGTGGGGCATCCGAGCTTCTCAAATGTATTTCTAGTGCTCTTAACCAGTTTCCCAACATAAAAATCTACTTATTTGTCCCAGTCATGCACGTCTTCATCCAGTCATGCACGTCTTCATCGTGTAGTAATTCATGCGAATTTATTGAGTTATATCTTGACTTCAATTTCGCACAGTTTGTTTCTGAGCCCACTCGTTTTATTGATATCTTAAATCTCATTTTGACAACAGAGCTACATAACATAGGACCCGTTTCGCAATTAAACGGCTTTAGTGATCACAAGCTCCTAGAGTTTTAATCAACATCCCACTAACCTTTTAGGGTGTCCAGCATAAGGGAATCGGGGATTACGAGCAAGGCAAATTACGACCAAATAAATGCTGTACTTGATGTCTTCCTACACAATACATTTCTTCCTGCATGCACCAACAGGTCTCTGCAAGATAACTGAATTTTCAAAAATTATCATGATGCTCCTCGTAGACCAATATGTACTACTAATAAATACCGCTAACGACAAATCTAAACCGTGATTTAATAGATCGCTTATATCTCTGACAAATAAAAAGAAAGGATTATGTGCTTGCGCTAAAAGGTTATCGTCTCCTGAATCCTGATCTAAATATAAAGACTGCGTAAAATCTTGGTGTTTTGCTGTTAGTGAAGCGAAAAAGAGATATTTACACTGATCTGTCTACTATTTTGCAAACTAGTCCCCAAAAAATTCTGGCGTACCAGTTTGCCTGATCGTGGCAGTGACATGGTTACATTACACAACACTGATAATAGCCCTGTGTTTGCATTTGAATGTGCTTCATCCTTCAGTTCGTTTTTTCCGCTCCGTCTGTACAAATGAGGACTTTTCATCAGTTTTCTGTGTCTCTGATCTTGAGTACTGCTTCATGTCCCCTATCAGTGTTACTGTCGAAGGCATATCTAAACTTTTAAACAATCTAAAGTTGTCTACATCGTGTGGTGTGGACAATATTAATTCCAAAATACTCAAAAACACATGCCCTTTCGTCCAGTCGAATTCTATGCGACATTTTTCAACAGTCTTTATCCACTGGTCAACTTCCCACTGACTGGAAGACTGCAAAGGTTATTCCGATATTTTAGGACGGGAACAAACACTCCCCTGGTAACTATCGCCCAATCTCGCTAACATGCATCTCTTGCAAGCTACTGGAACACATCATCGCCTCCCACATTTACAGTAATCTTGAGTCTAATACCTTCTTCTTCGTAAATCAACATGGTTTTCGGAAAACATTATCGTGCGATACCCAACTATTCGAACTTACGTTGGATTTACATAACGGTATGAATAGTAACAAAATCATTGCATACAATCTTTAGACATTGCGAAAGCATTCGATGAGTTGCCCAATGTCGTCTAATAGATAAACTATTGGCCCTTAGACTCGACTCATCATCATTATCTTGGCTCCGGAATTTTTATCTAACCGACAGCAGTTCACATTTGTCAATACTCCAGCTCATCTACCTCATTTGTCTTATCGGGTGTACCCCCGGGGTAGCGTATTAGGTCCTCTTCTTTTTTTAATTGATATCCATGATTTGCCTTGTAACATTTCTTCTTCAATTCGTTATTTTGCGGATGACTGCGTAGTGTATAGGACTATTAACTCTGACGAAGACGGTGTCATATTGCAACAGGACCTCGACATAATTATTCATTGGTGTGACCGATGTCAAATGACGCGTAACACATCTAAGTGCTGTGTACTGTCTTTCACACGTAAATAATGTGTATTTTTTCTTTCCTTACTATGTCTGTTCCGCTGTAATTTTCAGTTCATCTACTTAGAAATATCTTGGCGTTCATGTTTGCTCTAATTTGACTTAGTGTAGTCACATCGCAAAGTATACATGCGCTAAAGCTAATAGAACCTTGGGATTTTTGCGTCGGAATCTGCATCGTTCACTATCTTTCATAGGGCAACAGCCCTATATAACCTTTGTACGCCCTCAATTAGAATACGCTTCATCGACCTGGTCTCCTCATCAACAATACCTAAGAGATAAAGTTGAGTGGATCCAAAATCGTACAACCCGCTTCATACCTTCAAAGTACGATTACTATACCGGCATCAGCCAAATCAAACGCGACATTGCCCTCCCTAACTTTAATTCCGGCGGCTCTGCCACCCCTTCTATGCATGTTCCATAAATACCACTACAACTCTTGAACCAGTCGTCTCTCTCGATTGAAATTCCTTCGCGTACATCACGTCGTCTTCATAATCATTTCAGTTTCAGATGCATTTTTGGTCACACGCTGTCATTCAATAATTTTGTTTTTTGGTGAACAGTCTTTTTGGTGAGATTGTTTCATTAGGAGGCCCTGTGAAATTTCGGGAGCATTTGCAAGCTCATATGTCTTTTTGATTTTTGTATAAAGATGTTTTACTACAGCGTATTGTAGCGCTTGTTCTTTTCTCTTCCATTGTATAATTTTCTTCGTTTTTTTGTTGCAGTTTGTTTTCATGCTTTCTTTAAGGTAAAGTTTCTTTAACGCCAATACTCAATGCTCTTCGGGGCCTGTAGGGTATTATGAATAGATTAGTTGTGAACTATACGAAAACTACTAAAGCTATTTAGTGATGTCATAATGGTAACACACAATGCCATCTATTCACATGTTGATAAACTAGATGTGGCTACATACTAATACTACTTGTACCACAGAGAAGGGAACGACCCACAGCCTGAGGAGATTCACCCCTGAAACTCTATATTGTACGATACCGTTCACTGTTAAAGAAAAAACTCGAATAATCGAATGCACACCATCAATATTGTTAGTCCTCTAACAACAAGCGCCTGCGAAAAACAATCTGCGTGCACATCATTAGCCTATCAATAGGAGTGAAAACTTTACCCATCGGTAGTCTTATGCATATTTAACTAAGCTACTATGCTTCCGTAAGATAACGAAATCTACGCGCTCTGCACTCAGGTGTTTCCTTTAACTGTGTGCGCGTTTGTACATCCTGAAGAAGCGATGTCATAGATGAAAATACTGCTATGACATAATTTTTGTTCTTTCTTTTGGCTAGTTATATGTATGTCTAAAAGTAGTCATGATGCACGTGGTTCATTAAAACGCTTGTCTGGGTTAGTGTTGTTGCAACAACACAATGAATTGAGCTTTCCTCACTTATTTATACTAGTGTGGCGAAGTTCTACTACTATGCTAAAAACAAGTGCTAGATTTCCAAAAGAGCAATGGTGCACGATTGGCTTGTCATGAGATCAAGCGTGCTCTAAATTTAATAAAACGCAATGTGAACAAAAGAAAGAGATCGTTCTGTTGCTTGTGTCCTCTGTTTTTATGGCGCTCTGTAATAAAGCAGAACTCATGTTGCAAGTCACTTTTCTTGCTACAATATCATTTGTGAAATGCGTTCGATGATCCTCATGATTTATGTTTCGGCACGCAGTTCGGGTGATCATGAACAAGACTCACATTCAGGGTCCCTCAACGTCAACACAATTTATACTGTTCTGGATGGTGTCCTCCTTTTCTTATGCAACGAGTCTAGCGGACAAGTGAGGCGTCTGTTGAATCCTGATTGCAGCCTCATAGTATTTGCAGAAAAAGGTAAGTACACTGAACCACTGAGAAGCAAACATTCCCTGTATCCTGTATACCACCTCAGCTGTTCCCACCGTCAATGAATTTTTAGAAGAAATTTCTATACGTAAAAAGTATTCGCAAATTTCGTCGCCTATAAGGGGCGCACAGGTTGGTTCAATATGGCACCCACAGTGAGTATGAGTCGCTGAGCAAATGTGCGGCCTGCACTGCAGTTTTTTTTTCATCGCGATGGCTCTATTCTTTCTGCAGTCGCATATTATGCGCCACCTAGACGCTTAAGAAACTCGGATACGATACCTTGTTGAAGGGGAAGAGGTCCTGAATGCCAAACACATCACTTGTTGAGGCGTGCGATGTTCATGCACGTTGCCCTCCACTAAAGGCATGCTTCACGATCATTACGTGCTTTGTCACCCTAAACCCCAAATAATGTTATAATATTCTGTATTTCCTTTCACGTCCTTAGTTTTTGAAAGGATACTTACCGATGTAAGATGTCGCTAAGGTATCGCAATGCTGATATTTTTGACGCATATTTGAAAAAAAGTCACAGCTTTGCCGAAAGGCAAAGCAAAGAACACGATAGCAAATAGTCGGAAGGTCACGTGCTGAATTGCGAGAAGACCAAAACGTGCCCCGCGTATTTCAAGCACAAATGACAGACGAAACGTGCTCATAGGTAGAGATGAACGCGAATAAGCGTCTCAGTTGTTACCTCGCTGTGTCTGAAAAGCGCACTCTTTTCGTAAACAGAGACTGTAAAACGAATTTAGTGACCTTTTTGCTTCCGGTAACTACAACAGAAAGGTTCTGCTGAAGGCCGAACGCCAGCCAAGAAGTACATCCACATGCTATGAGCGTCGCTGCATCGCCGCTACTCCGATACTCTTTGAAAAAATTACGCTGACAGCCGCGGGGTGGTGTGACAGTCTACGGAACTTGTGAATAAATGTCAGTGTAGGATACGCCATTAAAACATATATATATATATATATGCCGCTTAAGACACATTGTTGTTGAATCCGTGCTCAATGACCACGTATATTGCCTCTCGGGCCTGTGTCAGGCTCACTCTGCGGTCGGCTGGGGTCGGGCCATGCAGGCGAATTTTTTCCTCGGGTAGGGGTAGGGCCAGGGCCTCGCATTATGTCACCGGGCCGAAGTCGGGAGGGCAAGTTTAACCGGCTAGGGCCAAAAATACCGACCCATGAAGTTTTCTAGTTTCAATCGCGTGTTTTCCCATCGTTTCCAAAAACGGCCATTCTATGATGCCAAACAGTGTCCTCGACAGACAAATTCGCAGTGTTTCAGGGGTGCGAGATGTGTCCTCATGAAGGCAGTTGTAGGCATGCCTTGATTATCTTCACCCTTCCTTTGATGGGGAAACTAAATATGACGCGTTTGCGTAAAGACCGCCGCATAGGCCTATTACCACTAAAGCAGAACGGGCACCTGCCGCATCCGTATGGGTGGTTGGGAGGAAAAAAAATGAGTATCGAAAGGTTAACCTTGTGTTCCTGAACTATACTTGAAAGTAAATTTGTCTATCGAGACTTATTGAAGCGACCTTAAAACATTTCACCAAAAATAATAGCAGTGAGTCACGTAAATTTATTTTTGCAACAATAAATGTGCATACATTGACACGAGTCAGTGGCTACGGGTGCGCATACGATGATGTTGCTTGCATAAAGATATATAAAGCAGTGAAGTGGAAATCAATGTTTATGAGTGAATGAGGGACTAAAGTCAATGCAGATTAAAATAGATAATTATTTCTCATAATTGTGTCGCCTTGACTAATCGATGATCGTAATAATGGCACCAAGCAAAGAAAAAATAGCTGAGCAAGGCAAATTACCACGTAAAGCGTCTGAGTTAAATATAAACAAAACCAACAATGTGCAAAGTAACTGAAATGTTAATATAACTTTCCATCTTTAAAATCGTGCGCAGTATTGTGCCTCTTTTAATGAAGCCTTCTTTTTTTATTTTATGACACTGTACATGTACGCAAGCGGAATGGTGTTTACAAGTGTACACATACGTGATCTGTTCTTAGAGATTGCTTGTTTGTTTGAACAGGAACGCGAGTTCTTCGCTTCAGGCTTGATGTAGCGGAAACTGCATTTCATCGGTGATCGCATACATTAGCGCCGGGAGCTGCTGGCGGTTCGAGGAAGAACAAGCGCGCTTATCATCTCTGCTTGCTGCTGCCAGAAATAAACAGCGCGCGTTACATTAAGGCTGCATGGTGAGCTGCTACGTAAGGCGAGCGACTGCAAGATACTCCTTTGTTTACATGGTTCCTGCAGCGTCTTAATGAAATCACGGCAGAGAGGTGTACTTGAAACTTAATATGAATAATCATAGTTTTAATTATTTATTTATTTATTTACAAATACAGCAGGTCCTTTTCGGGCCCAAGCAGGAGTGAGTAACAAATGTCAGTGACAAAACAGAATATAAATATATAAGAAAATTCTCAACATCAGAGAAAATATAAAGAATACATAGCAATAATGGCATTCATACAGAAATAGAAAAAAATGTCAGCACTAATGAGGAACATAATATATCGCATATTAAAAATCAAGTGTTAGGTCATTGACGAGATGGGCGAATGATTGTGTCGTGTCCGCATTAACGACCTCCTGAAGTAACTTGTTTCACAATGAAAGAGCATGAGGGAATAATGAGTACTGATGAACGTTCAGGTGACTGAATGGTTGTCTAACTGTTTTATTATGATGAATACGATCAAAGCGCATGGACGGGCCGGTTAGGTAGCGATTGAGTGGAATTTCGAAGTGACCAAGGTACAATTGATAGATAAATTTTATTCGAGAGGCTATTCTACGATGAGCGAGTGTTTTCAGATTTGCCTTCACACGAAGGGCAGAAACGCTTGCAAAACGAGAGTAGCTAGAATAAATGAACCTCAGAGCCAGGTTCTGGATCCTCTCTATTTTTTTAATTAGGTATTTTTGATACGGCGCCCACACCAGGTCTGCATATTCTAACTTAGGCCTGATAAGCGCTTTGTAAGCTGTTAGATTTATAGAAGGTGAAGTGCGACGCAGTTTACGTTTTAAAAATGGTAACTCCTTTAGCGCATTGCTACAGATGTTATCTATATGAGCTTCTAAATTTAAATTGCTTTTAAGCATGACACCCAGATATTTCATTCGCGTAGCCTTTTTAACATAACTGTTATTAATGGTATATTGGAATGCTAATGGGTTTCGTTTGTTGGTAACTGTGATGGATGCCATTTTTGATGCGTTGAGCTTCAAGCCCCACTTATCACACCAGGCGCAGATGGATTGCAATGCATAGTTCAGTCTGGCTTGACCAGAATGGTGAACAATGTCGGCATAAATAACGCAATCATCCGCAAAAAGTCGGATTTTAACAGGTGATTGAACTGAGAAATAAATATCATTTATGTACACTAAAAAAATAATAGCGCAAGCACGTATCCTTGCGGCCCTCCTGAGTGTACATCTAATGAGGCAGAAACACCGTCATTGGCCATCACATATTGTTTCCGTGATGACTAATAGCATGCAACCGAACGGACAATGTTCTGATCAACACCAATAGCTGACCGTTTCATGATTAAGTCATCGTGTGGTACTACATCAAACGCTTTAGAAAAATCTAAAAACATTGCATCAATCTGGCCTTTAAAGTTTAGTGAATTTGCAAAGTCATGAGTGATCTCGGCTAATTGAGGGATGGGTAGCCAGACCTGAATCTGTGTTGGTTGCCGTTAAGCAGTTTATTGTCTTCCAGATGTGTCATAATCGCCTTAAATATTATGTGTTCTAGTAGCTTACAAGCTGCGGATGTAAGGGAAACTGGCCTATAGTTGTTTAATTCTAATGGTGAGCCAGATTAATGAATTGGGACTATTCTTGCAGAGTGCCAGTCATCGGGTATCACACAAGTTTCTAAGGAAGTTGCATATATCTTACACAAATAATGTGAAATCCAGATTGCATATCTACTAAGAAAAACGTTTGATATATCATCAAGACCCGGAGATTTTGTGTCTAATTTACACAAGAGGCTAAATTTACCTTCTTTACTTGAATATACTTTAGGCATATGTTTGACGAGCGTATAAGCTGCCAAGTGCACATGTGAGGCCATCCGTGTAAATACGGACTGAAAGAAGGCGTTGAAACTTTGAGCAATGACACCAGCATTATCAGTAGTTCCGTCAGATGTCTTTATCTCTGTGATGCTTTTTTTTATCTTTCGACAAGTAATGCCAGAATCTTTTGGGTTGGCCTGTAATCAAGGAAGACAGAGTAGACGAAAAAAATTGGTCTCTAGCTACATGCATCTTTTCGTGAAAGATGTGTACTGTGTACTACAGTTCTGTACTACAGTTCTGAGACAGTAAAGAAGAATAGAGCGCAAAATATAAGAACAAAAACAAATGACAGTTGCAGCATGTATTCGAAATGTCAGTACAACATGGCAATAGCAAACAGTCAAAGAAGGTGTAGTATACATGTTCCTATTTACAATGATGAGAAAAAAGCGCTCTTGTGACTCAAGTTTACTATATCATCATGAAGTGCATTTCATTCTCTAATTGTTTTTTTTAAAGAAGTTGGAAAAACTAGTGGTTCTGAAATAGTACTCTCGTATGTTATGTGTGCGTTGCATCTCTACGAACTATATGCTGCTGCTAGTGAACATCCCACTTTATCGATTCCGGTTTGATTGTAACATATGCTATACAAAAGTTTCATTCGAAGCTTCTATATTCTATACCATAGAGTTTTTCGTCTTAATGTGGCCTATATTTTTGAGATACTAGCAGATGGGTTGTAGCTATTGCTCCTTATTCATGGTGAATTTATCCCTCCGCCTTAGTAAAACTAACGTCTGCTATTTCTATTATTATTACTATTTTATGAATAGAACGGTGGTACAATACAAAACTGGCCTACCGAAGGCTCACTGGGCTTGAAGGGCAGATCCCACAAACAGCATACATGGCATTTGTTTTAGCTAAAATCAATAAAACAAAATATTGAATAAATTCTGCTAGCTGGCACATAAAAACTTGCAGGTACCGGGGGAGTCAAAAGTTCCTAGGCCACGCTGTCATAGGAATACACGGAATAGTGGTGTGGAAACGTTTGGTCCCACTGTACATGAACACGTGCAAACTGCAGCGTGTGAAGAAATGACTTTATGCCGGCCCATGTGACGTCCCAAAGTGTTACATGCGTTTCGGATTTATACATACATCAGGGACGTAACAACCGTATGCATACAATAATGAAGCACAATCAGTCTTTTGGTGAGGTGAAAAAAGCGGGAAAGGTGAGAAAAAAAGTCCACATTACAAATGTTACGTAACGACCTGCTGAAGTGCAAAAAAAAAAGCAGAGAACATAATTTTTAAATTTTTAAATGCGAAGCCTTTCTTAGCGAACTTCGGCGACTTTGAGCGTATCTATCTATCTATCTATCTATCTATCTATCTATCTATCTCTCTATCTATCTATCTATCTATCTATCTATCTATCTATCTATCTATCTATCTATCTATCTATCTATCTATCTATCTATCTATCTATCTATCTATCTATCTATCTATCTATCTATCTATCTATCTATCTATCTATCTATCTATCTATCTATCTATCTATCTATCTATCTATCTATCTATCTATCTATCTATCTATCTATCTATCTATCTATCTATCTATCTATCTATCTATCTATCTATCTATCTATCTATCTATCTATCTATCTATCTATCTATCTATCTATCTATCTATCTATCTATCTATCTATCTATCTATCTATCTATCTATCTATCTATCTATCTATCTATCTATCTATCTATCTATCTATCTATCTATCTATCTATCTATCTATCTATCCACCCAAGAATTTCCGCTCTCCTGGCCGTTTCCTTAATGGTATCGATACCAAACTTGTTATGGCATAACATGGCTGTATGAAGAACATATTAGACTAGTCATAACATGAAAATCCTGAAATTTATGTCACGAATGTCAAGATTCACATTTTATGGCCCTGCAGCTCTTGCGTTGCTTTCATTCACATGTCATGTTGCAAAACTGGTATGGTATGACATGGTTGCATGCCGAACACAAGCGACCAACCCTACCATGAAAATTTAGACATGCGGGTCATGTAACATGACTACATGTCACGCTCATGATGAGATTGTGGCCGTTTCGCTGGCGTCACATATACAAAATTTGGTATTATGGTACGTGAATGGATGACAAAGGCATGTGAGTGGTGAAAACATGACAATCATGAGAAGCGCGTCATGTAACAACATGTCTACAAGCCACGCTCATGATGTGCTGGCGGCCGTTTCGCTAGCTTCACTTTTACCAAACTTGGTATTACGGGACGTGAATGGATGACGGCGGTATGATCCTGGTACAAACATGATAAACATGAGATACGTGTCATGTAACAACATGACTACATGTTACACTCATGATGCGTTCACGGCCGTTTCGCTAGTTTCACAAGTACCAAACTCGGTATTACGTGACGCGAATGGACGACTCTGGGAAATGACGCATCCAAACAATATAATCATGATATGCGTGTCACGTACGAACTTGACTACATGCCACTCTCACAATGCGCTCGCAGCGCTTTCGCTAGCTTCACATATGCCAAATTTTGTATTACGTGACGCCAATGGATGACGAAGGTATGTGACTGGTGTGAACATGATAATCATGAGGTGCGTGCCAAGTGAGAACATGACTACATACCACTGTCAAGGCACCAATACATTTCGGCGTGACGCGGTGCACGTGCTCGTGGTGCACATTCATATCGTCGCGTCACGCCGGCGTTGCCACGCCAGACACCGGTCTCTGACTTATACACGCAGGCGCGCGCCGCGCTGTGTTGCTTTGACGCATGCACGTTTCAACGCATCCGGCGTCCCTCCGTCACAAAATAAGGGAGACGCAGCGTTGTCTGGGTATAGTCACTTAGAATACGATGATAGTCTAGTTCACTATAAGTCTGTGGTGCAATTATATACAAATTCCAAATCCGGACGGAGGCGGTCTGTCGGTGACGTCAAAAAGTGGGCGGTCCGCAGCGGTCGCGAGGACGAAGGGAAGTGAACAGCCAATGAGCGAAATGAAGCCTCGCGTCATCATTTTGACGTGGATTTGGGGACCGTATAGCAAAGTGAAAAGTGTTTGTAACGTGTTGAAAAATGTTTAACTACTATTAATCATTATCAAATTGTGTTGGTACAAGTTTTCAAACGTTTATTAAGGAATACGGCACAATATAAACGTATTTTTTTTGTTATTGTTATGAAATAACGCTAAATTTAGCGGGACGGTACGTGGTGGCGCTAAGTACAACCCCGTTTCAAGCAGTTACTGTTTTCATATCTCCTTCACTATACGAACCTAAACGGCGCAACTTTCAAAGTTGTTGGCTCAGTCGAGCGCAATCGTGGCGGAGGTCAACTGTACCTGTAGTCAACAGCAGCAGCGGCTCATCGGCGTTATCTGAGGCTCAGCGCACGCTGGTGCTCGCCTTTATGGACGAACATCCCCAGCTCGTGGCGAATGCCATCGAGCTGCGGCACGGCGTCACTATCACCGACCGGTGGCAAGAGCTCAGCGACGCGCTGAACCATGAAGTGCCTGCGCAGGAATGGCAGGCTTGGTGGCGCAGGCCGGTGCACGAGGCCCGCCGTGACACCGCCGCCATCAGAGACGCACAAACGTGAGTGACCGTCGAATGGCACGGGCAATTTGTTCTGTGACATTAGTGTATATTTCCAGGGGCACTGTAGGGGGTTGGCTGCCTGGCTTCCGCGGCCGAGTTCTACAGTTGACTGGAATGACACGCTTCAGTGGCGTTTTTGGTCTCACCTATCAACAGGCAAGCACTCTGCCGCCGCAGTATCACGGGTTCCTGAGCGGTACCATGACAGAGTTTGATATCTGAAGGGGTGCCTTTAGCGGAACCTTGTTAAACGGGAATAAAGCACACGAGAAAGTAATCAAAAGTGGGTAGGTTTAACTAAAATCTCAGTTTGCAGCCCTTGCAGTACAAGGGGTATTAATTTATCATAAAACACGCAATGACTGCGGGCAAGTGCATGCACTAAAATGGTAATACATGACATCAATGACCACTGAATAGCTGCAGAACATTTTCGCAGATGTTTAGTACTTAAGGTTGCAAAATAGCCAGAGTAACGAATACCCACTTTCTGAAAGATCATGCTTACTACACTTTCCAGCAGGCGAATCTTCCCACTGCTGCAGTGGAAATGGATGTGGAGGCCACTGAAGCGGCTGTAGATGGCAGTGACACAGTAACACGCAAGCATCTGAGAACTTAGTGCTTTATTGAGTGCAGGACTGGAACCTTGAGCAGGGCGACAAGGTGCTCAAGGTGAGTAGACCCTTTGTTTACATTTTACATAAGGGGCATAAGCATTCTCCATGTTCTATTATGATGACTGAAACCAACTTGGGTTGTAAACAAGAACCATGCATTGTATTGAGGGCATGGTATCGGGTATCTGCAATGATAAACTGCCGGGCAAAAGGTTGGTTAGCCCTGGGGCTCTTTCATGGTGAGAGATGCATTTGAGGACATTAATAAAGAGCAGTTTCAACAAATGTTTGTAGGTCCGCACGAGGAGGGCATAGCTTCTACACAAAGCTTCCCACTTTCATAGGATGCCATCAGGCCAGTTGATCTTCAACTGAGGGGAAGTTGTTGTGCCCGTTGCAATTCTTGGCAGCAGGAGCAGCTTCCAGCCACGAGATGGTTAAGGGTTTACCGGCAGCTCACTTAAACATTTACACCATGACGATTCATCGCAGGTGCTGTGGGAGATGAAAAATCAACCACCCGCATCGCTTCTGCAGCACGGCGTGTGGCAGCGGCACAGGAGAAGGCGGCAGCGGTGCAGGAGGGCACTGGCCATGGCTGAGGGCTTTCTGCGAGAAAGGGATACGTAGTTTAGTTTAATTTTTCGTCATGTGTTCAATGTTTTTTCTTGTCATCATTCATTATAGATTTGTCGGTTTCAATGTGTTTAGGTGCTGCTGTTCATGTTCAATTTTATACGCTTCGGGAGACATACACATAGTTTAGTTTGTTTTTCGCCATGTTTTCAACTTTTTATCATTGATAATTGGTTTAGTGTTTTTTATATGTTTACGTGTTGCTGTTCATGTTCTATTTTATTCGTTTTTTGTTTGCATTTAGTACATATCACTAGATTTAGGTTAGCATTTACTTTGTATAAGGAGTGCAGCATTTTTTATGTTCGATATATGCATTTCTTAATGTATGTTCGAGCTGTTCTAGTGGCAGTGTTTTTTACCCACATTTCAAAGGTGTCTAGTCATTCACACGGAGACCACGAGTGTATAGTTGACATTTTCTGTTAATGTTTCTTTGATATTTGTATTGTCCCACTGTGTTTTCTAGCTCACTGTGATTTTTATTCAGCATTACCACATAGTGTAGTAATGTGATATCTTTTTGCATCACACTGTTTTGCAGTTCACTGTGATATTTTCATTTCAGCACAATGAGGCTAAGATGCAACAACTACATTTCGAATCTTGTTTGGGAGCGCTAAGCTAGTAAGTGGTCATCTCGCACAGTTTCACAAAGGAAAATGGTCATCACAGCAACATGCCAGCGATTGATTTCATCTAGTTTTCATTGTAAACGACTCTTTGCGGGAATAAATTTCGAACGTGGTATGGTTTGGGAGGCGCGAGATAACTGAGCGAATTATTCATGCTGTATGTTATCAAAACAACTCGCCTGTTGTTTGCCATCTTGATTTGCATATTTTTTAGCATTGCAGCATGACTGCAGTCGTGAATTCAAATTAAATGTTATTTTAACATTCACACAATGTTTAGGACAATGAGCAAAAAAACAGCACAACTTGACAAGCACAATTGCTCGTCAAGCCTGGCGTGCACAATTGAATGCTTGTAGTCAGTCACTATGACAAGATATGGACTTATGTATCATGTGTTCATACAACATGTTACTAATGGAATCTCGATTTTTATGCGTTCTGGTGAAAAGAATTTTGAGACGTTGCTGCATTGTTCGCACAATTTTGTGATAGCAACAATCAGCACAGAGTGCCGCTCATATATGCTTGCTCCAATCTAGTCTGATGTGACTGTGATCGCTAATATGGAAAAGGGTGTTTCTGTTGCATATTTCATGTGCCATTCAAAGAAAATGCAGCATTTTGACATTGCCACCTTGCTTCATATTGAAGCACAAGTAAGTACTTTGTGTATTCAAATGTGGCAAACACAGCCCTTTCATGTCTAGATGCACTAGAATCAGTGTAAATAAATTATGTGTGGGATATGAAAACATGAAAACTCACCGTTCCTGTGTACTTCAAAAAAGGTCCAAGACAGCGCTGCTGCCGTCTCTGAGCAGCACGTTGCGTGGTGTGAGCATATGGCTCCCCCTTGGCTCTCCATCGTCATCCTCAGCTGGTGGCATGTCCACGACATACTCATCCAAGGTCCAGTCGCCTGCATGCAACGCAATGTTGTGGAGAGCAAAGCAAGCATAGATGATTTGCGCTGCCCGATCGGGGTTGTAGAGCATCGTTCGAAAGTGCTGCAAGCAGCGGAACTTGCTTTTCAACACGGCGATACACCTTTACACAACATTGTGCATGGATGCGTGCTCCTTGTTGTATCGGCCTTCGGAAGTGTTGCACGGTTGACTGCCAAGGACTGGAATTAGGAGCCATGGCTTGAGGGGATAGCCTGCGTCTCCTGCAATGTAAGCATAAAAGCTGAGTGCTCTGCCCAGATAGTACACATTAATACTTACCAAGCAGATATTCGCAAGGCTGTAGATGTGCAGCTAGGCGTGCACGCAGTGGGTTGTGTTCCCACACCCAGGAGTCGTGGCACGAATCTGGGAATCATGGGTCTATGACAATTATGCGCAGCCACGCTTTGCACATCTGCGATGAGGAGCGATATAAAATAGTACTGCATTTATACTGAGAATAAATCCCTTTTTTCTACGCATATGCAGGAAACAATGCGTACTAGTACAGTCATTGGTACAAGGAGCTTCACTTAGAAGGAAACACAGGGTGTAGCACACTGAGGAGGGGGGAGTGTGGGGGCAACGACCCCACCTCTGCTGTACACATGGCTACGACTTCCACTGAATGATCGATAAGTGAAAAGCTACGCGTTGCTCTTGAGAAAGAACACTCGTAAATACCAAAGCCAGCTCGTCCAATTGTGATTGTAAGCACTTTCGTGTTGGAAATACTTCCCTGTCGTGTATATACTTCTGCTACGTCTGCTGCCCATATTACCGATTACCTCTAAAATGCACAATTCAATTGCGTATGCATGCCAGTGCAAAAACGGCAACTGGCTCACGCACAAAACACTTGCCACTTATTATTACCGAGGCCTTGCGAGCCATTATCTAACTCGCACCCAATTCCCTGCAGGTTCTTTTTCATTCGTTGCATCATTACTTTTTCCTGCTTTGGCGTCACAACTGAACAATTGCTCCGAAGGGCGAGTAATAAACGATCCTAACAGTACTTACGATCATGACGTTCAGGACATAATAGCCCCTTCTGGACATGAAGCTCGCCGTGTCGGCCAGTCTGAATCCCTCTGGCTTGCGAATGTTGACCAACGTGCCATCGGCACACGCCAGCACCCCTGGGATGCAACCGCGTAGCACAAACTCCACCTTTGCCTCATCCTTAGCAGCTGTTGTCAGTAGGAAGTCCGCCACCCTTTTTCTAGCAGCCACGATAATGATCGCCTCCGTCACCTCGTGGATGGTGTTGCTCACCGCCGGCTGAGACATGCCGATGTGTTCCTCGCGACCAATGCTCTTCTGGAAGCTACCGGTGGCGAAAAATCGCAGCGCGCACAACACCTTTCTCTCTGTGGAAAGGCCACTGGCTCGCTGGCATTCGATGATAGGGTCAAGTTCGTCGCACAAGCTACGCACTGTTCGTTTGGACAGACGAAAACATTGCCGGAACTCTTCTTCGCTGAACTCTTCAAATGCATCTTTTACCTCGCGTCGTCGCCTCTGCTCGGCTACAGCTGCCGCACAGGCAAGGCGAAGTACCGTGTCAGTGGGAAACGCCATGTTGTCTAAGTGCCCCGGTGCCAAAAAGTCGCGCATTTTTTCCATTTCAATCCAATCCAAGCCACCTTGCAGCCATTTCAATCCATCCGGTTGCTTTCGGACAGTCTCTCCGACCGTTCCATCGCCTTTCTCCGAAAACCGAAAAAAAAGAGTCACGTGACACCCCAGTCCACGTCACTCATAACGTCACAGCATTCGTCACAGCTTGTATGGGCCAATCGCGTGCGACTCAATGGAAGAGACCGCCTTTGTCCGGATTTGGAACTTTTACATAATTGCGCCACTGGGTAACATGAAGGTGCTGGGTAACGCATCGCCACGAAATGCGGCATGCTGCATTTCGCGTCGGTTGCCTTCCGGCGGTGCCGACGGACGCTGGTTGCGCCGGTCACGCCTGGCGTCAGACTATAGAGTGCTCGTGTTTTGCTAACGTAGCGTCGCTGTGCTCAGCGTGCACGCGCGTCCACGCTACATTGGAGTATATTGGGCCCTTCATGATGCGCTCGTGGCAGTTTTGCTAGCTCCACATACACCAAATTTGATGTTACGTGACGTCAATGGATGACGAAATATATGACTGGTGCCAACATGATAATGCTTACAAGCGTGCAAATTAAGAAAATGATAACATACCATGCTCGTAGCGTGCTCGTGACCATTTCGCTAGATCCACATGCATATACAAAATTTAATATCACCTGACGTGAATAAATGAGGAAGGTAAACGACACATCTAAACATGATAATCATGACACGTAAGTCATATACGGCATCATTTACCTCCACCTCGTAACATTCTGCTGATTTTAGAGTGACATATCCACCTTTCTCATTCGTGCTTCGCATATCATCGATTCCCACTGCACGCGGGATCTGCCAATTTTTCGTACGGATCTGTATGCGTCTGGGTGACGCATCGGCACGCATTTCGTGCCAGGTGCCGTCGGGCCGCGTCGCGCCGGTCGTTCCTGGCGTCAACTATAGAGTTCTCGCGTTTTGCGAACGTAGCGTCGCTGTGCCAAGCGTGCGCGCAAGTCAACATTATATTGGAGTATAATGGGCCCTTCATGATGCGATCGGGGCCATTTTTCCAGCTTGAAATATACCAAATTTGGTGTTACGTGACGTCAATGGATGAAAAAATATACGACTGTTGCAAACATAATATTAGTGACACGCGTCTCGTGCCAGGACATGACAACATACCACGCTAATAGTGTGGTCGCGGCCGTTTCACTAGCATCACATATAGTAAATTTTGTAACAAGTGACGTGAATAGATGACGATGGTAAATGACACATCCAAACATGATAATCATGACACGGAAGTCATGTACGGCATCATTTAGATTCACCTCGTGTTACTGTGCAGATTTTATAGTGACATATCAACCTTCCTCATTCGTGCTTCGCAGATCATCGATTCCCACTGTACGTGGGCTCTGCCGATTTTTCGATAATAAAACATTTACAGGACTGCCTAGAGCCTTGAACAAACGTACGCCAGGTGAAAATTCCAGGCAAAGCCACTGTCGAGAAGTAAGGTAGTCAACAAATGAGACATAAAAAAACGCGTGCGCAAGTACATGAAGAACAGGATGAGCGGTGAGTCAATGCAGGAAGACTTAAACTGACTTTTGTCAGAATTCGATGAAAACGGTAGCGACGCCTTGACACTGTGCAGAATGCAAAAAAACATATAGCGTTTATTGCCTCACTCATCTTGGAACTGTTGAGGTGAACGCTCTCTAGCGCCTACTAGTGGGATAATCCTCTTCGGCTCTTTCTTGAAAGAAGGCCACTCATGCTGAGAGAGAAGAAGAGAGAGTAAACGTATATTACCAAGCAAATAAGGGGGGGGGGTGGGCCCTTTGTATTACGATTTACTGGTTATGGTGGTTAGCCGGGCCTGGTACAGGTTTGGCAACGGGCATTCCAACACCTGATCCGAGAGTGGTGCCTTCCACGAGAAGTATGGTGACGTGTGTGTGTATTTATGAGCGTGGTGTTTGCCTCAGCAGAATGCGAGGGGTAGCTATGCGTATACTGTGTGTCAGTGTTGGTCTTCCACATCCGGGACACTCATAGCCCGTAGAGTCTGTGCTTTAGCTTGATTGTTGCCATTGCATATTGTAGCTAGGCCCCGTCAAATAAACGCCTTAACAAATAGGTAGAAAATGCTGTGTTTTCACTACAACTCCCGTTTTCATTCGATGCTCCTGGAGCTTCGATCTCGTAATGTGCAATCTACCATGCCTCAAAACGCCGATTCCTCCACCACCCGCTTGATTTGGTACCCAATCTGCGAACCTCTGAGCAGCTTCGTTTTCTACATCACGGGTGCAGCAGAGCTGTGGTAAGACAACCGCGCATCCAAGTTTCCTACATGGTGAGATGTGAACATTGCGATTGGCTGCCCAGCTATTCGTAAGCTGCAAGCCATACATTGTCTGCTTAAACGAGCCCAGCAGGCAGGCGAATTGTGGCAATGCTTTGGAACTGTGTAATAGAGAGTTTTAGTGCTGGGTACGCAGCTCTTGGGGAATCACGGGCTTGGGGGCGCACGGCGTCGCGTACCCAAACCATACCCAACTGGAATGCCTTATACAGGCACGACGCAAACGCAAGCCGCACGAAGGTCACACGTGCTCGCAGCGCCATAGCGTCTTAATTGTCGCGTAAGTATTATTCATGTTTACGATTTCAATGTTAAATTAAACTTAGAGTGATATGAAGTAAACTAATTTCAATAACTCATTTTTAAATATTAAGACAGTTATCAACACGAAACAAAAAAAAACTTTTTTGTATGCGCCACACTTGCGACTGAAGCCGGCACCGTCGATGCCAAGCAATCCAGACGGCCGGTCGTAGTCCGAGAAGCGCGAAGACAGTGCAACGGTGTAACATGTAACTCTGTATAACCTTTAGCTTGTACGTATACTTCTTTATGTTAACGTGTTACCGGATACCAGTTTGCGTTTACCGTCTTACCGGAACGTGCCTCTTCCAACGTTTTGAGCTCATCATGCGTAAACATGTATGCCTTTACGTTTTCGCAAACCATAAATGGTGATGCTAACTACATTTAAACTGCATTTACCTTACATAGGAATGAATCACCGTTGCGGCAAAATCACGAGACTTTTTTATCGCAAAAAAGTAAAAAATACAAGGTTGCTGTAACGATAGTGTTGACATCTTGTGACACTTTGTGCGACCGCAGTCATGAACATGTTGGCTTACACGTAATGTTTTGAGGTGAAAATGAATAAAAAGGTTACTCATTTGTAATAACGCCACTTCGCGGTTTTAGCACCAGACGTACAATGCACAATGTTTCTGCAATAACAATGTTTTGATTGTCTGGTTCACTATGACTGCGCTAGATGGTGCCACCTATACAGCTGGTCGGGGGAGGGAGGGGTCGGCATATTTTTACTTTCTATGTTCCAGGCCATTCTAGCTTTGGTAATCTGGCTCAAATAATGTAATCGCTATTGATGCTCACACTTTGGCTTATTTGAGCTCGACGGCTAGAGTATCCGCAGTGCGGATACCGTGAGTTCCTGCGAAGGTGGACCTTAAAAGGCGGCCGATTCACGCTGTCCGAGATTTGGTGCCTTTTGTCATGACATAGTGGCTATCTACTATAATATTTGTGCTTAAAACTTAAAAGTCAAAATGGTGGCGCTGGCCAGCCTAGGCTTTGCTCGCCGTGAAGCTGGGTGACGTCACGGGTAACATCATGATGCACCAGCATGTGCGCCAGGGCAGCTTATCTCCGCTAGGAGGCCAGTGGTGGCAGCGATGTTTATGGCCCCGCGAACGCATGGCCCCATCACCCCAGCAATCTTGCGACGCATTTGTTGGGGGTTTTGCGCATGCGCAATACCACCGCCTCAACGTCCTGGGTACGCAAGCCGCTTGGGCACCCAGCACTAAAGCTCCCTAATGTATCGCGCTATCCTGTGCCCCAGCTGGTTGTGCCCAGGTACTTTTCGATAGAATGCCATTCGCGTTGAGCGTCCGTGCTCTGCCTCGACTGTGATGCTTGCGTACTCACTGAGGGCCGTCAAACGGTTACCCGAGCAAAGGAGATGTTTAAGAGAAGTTCGCGTTAATATTGTTGCGGGAAGATTTATTGACCGAGAGCTGGTCTTGCTAACGGCTTAAAGAGCGCACAGTCATGCAGGCCAACGGGAGAAGCTCGAGAGTCCAACCCACAACAACCACGTTGTCGTCTTCTTCATTTGGGTGCAAATTCAGCTGTGTCGGGGCGACAGTTCCATATGCGTATCATCACCCCGGCCCGTAAAGCACCGTCTCGGTGCCTGGTAAATGAGCGAGTCGGCGTTGTAGGGCTCAAGGCGAGAAACGTGGACTACTTCAGTTCTGGGTGCAGCAGCTGATGAGTTTGTGGTAGTGGCAATATCGTAGGTCAAAAGTGTGACCTGACGAATGACTCGCTAGGGCCGAGCGTATTGCGATAGTAGTTTCTAGCAGAGGCCAACACGTCGAGATGGAAACCACAGGAGAACAAGAGATCCCGCAGAAAAAACGGCATCTCTATGTCGACGGTCATAAAGAGACTTCTGTGCTGTCTGCGACGACGATACCTGAGCGCGGGCTACCGCGCGTGTCGTGAGGGCACGGGTGATCGCATCTTGAGCGTACGAAGTGGAGGATGGGTGGTCTGATGAAAGCAGTGTGTCGAAGTGTCGAAGGACACTAAGGGATCACGTCCGAAGAGTAGATAAAAAGGGAAGTAGCCCGCTGTTTCATGATGCGATGAGTTATAGGCGAAGGTGACGAACGGCAGAGCTATGTCCTAATCAGTGTGGTCGGTAGATATGTACATGGAAAGCATGTCTGTCAATGTGTGGTTTAGGTGCTCCGTAAGGTCGTTAGTCTGAGGGTGGTAAGATGTGAAGTTGTGACGGGTAGCACAAGATCGGAGTAGACCATCAACCCCACGAGATAGAAAGTAACGACCATGGTCTGTGAGCAGGTGAGACCGAGCGCATGGTGGAGGATGTAGTCGTACAGCAGGAAGTCAGCAACGTCAGTTGCGCAGCTGGTTGGTAGCACTTGAGTGATTACATACCGAGTGGCATAATCTGTGGCCACTGCAATCCATTTAGCTCCAGTTGTAGAAGTAGGAAAGGGACTTAGCGAGTCCAACCCCTCTCGATAAAACGGCTCGGCTGGAACTTCAATAGGTTGAAGAAGACCGGGAGGGGGGAGTCGTAGGCTTCTTTCGGCGCTGGCGGAGGTTGCAAGATGCGACGTAACGGCGAACAGAGCGGTAGAGACCCTTCCAGAATACTCGTCGTCGAATGTGGTTGTAAGTTCGGGAAACTCCTAGATGTCCAGAAGTTGGAGCGTCGTGGAATTGTCGCAGAACATCCTTTCACAGGTGATGCGGTACGACGAGTAAAAGTTCCGCGCCGTCGGGGTGTAAGTTACGGCGGTACAAAACGTTGTCTTGAAGCAGGTATCTGCTAAGAGAAGGGTCAGCATAACGCGATTGAAGGCGGTCAATTATGGTAAGCAGCGATGGATCTTGGCGCTGTTCGTCGGCCACGTTCAGAAAGTCAGTGATGGCTAACGCAGGCATCGGATTCCAAATCAGTGGAGCTAGGTGGATCAACGGGTTGCCGGGATAAGCAGTAAGCATCGCTGTGCAGCTTTCCAGATTTGTAAACAACCGAGGACGTGTACTCCTGTAATCGGAGTGCCCATCTGCCGAGTCTTCCTGTAGGGTCCTTAAGCGTCGACAGCCAGCAAAGCACATGATGGTCCGTGATGACTGCGAACGGACGTCCGTAAAAGTACGGACGGAATTTCGCAATGGCCCAAACGAGGGCTAAGCATTCCCGCTCAGTGATGGAATAATTTTGTTCCGCTTGCGACAAAAAGCGACTAGCGTAGGCTATCACATGGTTGGTGCCATTCTGTATCTGAGCGAGTATAGCACCAATGCCATGGCCACTTGCATCGGTGCGAAGCTCTGTTCGAGCCACTGTATCAAAATGAGCCAACACAGGTGGTGATGTGAGTGACGCGAAGGAATGTTCTTGGTCCTTTCCCCAAGAAAAGGCCACATTCTTTTAGAGGAGATCCGTGAGGGGCCTAGCGATATCCACGAAGTTGAAGACAAAGCGGCGGAAGTATGAGCAGAGCCCAATAAAACTGTGAACTTCTTGTGTGGAATGCGGAACTGGGATTTCTCGGACTGCACGGACTTTGTCAGGGTCGGGTTGAACAGCAGTGGCGTCAACAAGGTGGCCGAGTAGTTTAATCTGCCGGCATCTAAATAAGCATTTCGATGAATTCAGTTGGATACCAGCGCAACGAAAAACGCCAAGAATTGCCGAGAGACGAGACAGGTGGCTTTCGAAGGAGGGTGAGAAAACGATTACGTCATACAGATAGCAAAAGCAGGCCGACCATTTGAAACCGCGGAGAAGAGATGCCATCATACGTTCAAAAGTAACCGGTGCTTGCACAACCAAAAAAGCATGACCTTGAATCGGTAAAGGCCGTCGGGTGTGATGAATGCTGTCTTCTCGTGGTCGCGGTCGTCGACCGAAATTCGCCAGCATCCGGATCGAAGGTCAAGGGATGAAAAATAGTTGGCGCCGTCGAGGCAGTCGAGCGCATCATCAATTCGGGATAAAGGATAAACGTCGTTCTTGGTGGTCCGATTAAGGTGGTGATAGTCGACGCAAAAGCGCCAGGTGTTGTCCTTCTTTTTGACTACCACAGGGGATGCCCAAGGACTCGATGAAGGCTCAATGACGTCTTTACTCAGCGTTTTCCCGACCTCCGTCTGTATAACTAGGCGCTCAGCATGTGACACGCGATAAGGGCGTTTGTGGAGTCGACTGGCGTTGCGGGTGTCGATGCGGTGGGTTACGGCACTTGTGCGGCTCAGGGGACGGTCGTCGACGTCAAAGATATCCAAGTAAGAAAATAGAACACCCCGGAGCGCTGCAACTTGGGAAGGTAAGAGGTCGCTGGATATAATTTTGTCGAGGAACGCCTTATATTGCGAGGTGATGACAGGTTTCGCCATGGTCTTAGTGTCAGGGGTAAAAGAACAAATCGAACATTGATCAAGAATAGAAAGATCGGCTAAAGTGATGCCTTGGGGAAGAACTTGGGTCGACGTAGAGAAGTTCAGAACTGGGAGAAGCACCGTGTTGTTAGCAACAACCACTATGGTATGTGGTAGTGCGATGTGCTGCGTAAGGGTCAAATCAATGAGGGGAGCCACCAGAGAGTCTCCACCAGGAACAGACGGGAAGGGCTACAGTGGAATGTACATAGCAGCCTGGGGCGGTAGCCGTAGAGACTCCACGGATCGTAGCCGAGTGTGACTCGGAGGAGTGAAATCGGTGCACAAAGGCGATTCGAGCCGTAAGATACCGGTAGAACAATCGATGAGGGTGGAGTGGGCGGTTAAGAAGTCAATTCCAAGGATGACGTCGTGTGGGCAAGCATCGAGGACTGCGAAGAGAACGGAAGTGTGGTGGCCAGCAACAGTAACGCGGGCAGTGCACATACCAAGCACCAATGTTGGACTTCCGTTGGCTACTTGAACAGTAGAGAATATAGCCGGTGTGAGAACCTTTTTCAGGCGAGATCGAAGTGCAGAATTCATGACAGATACTTGGGCACCAGTGTCGTTTAGAGCAGTAACGGCGTGGCCATCAACGAACACCCAAAATAAATTGCGTCTTGAACTTGTAGCCGGTTGAGGGTTTTCGTTCCAAGTCGGCAACGCAGCGCCACCTCCAGGAGCTGCACTCTTCAGTTTCCCGGGGAATGACCAGAATAAGCTGGTGACGGAGAGCGGCGGCGTTGAGGGGAGCGTGACGGTCGACCCTGAGGTGACGGTGAGCGGCTAGACCAGTTTCTTTGGGCGACGACGCCCGCGTAGGACGGTTCGAAGCGTGGAGATGAAGGGCAAGCTGAGGGGTAATGAATATGGTCATCCGCAAAAGCGGGTTGCGAATAGTGTCCACGGTCCTGATGGTGGTCTACATTAGGAAAGCTTGACCGGAAATACCACCTGTTGCGGCAATGGCGGGAGATGTGCCAAACTCGAGAGCAAGAAAAACAGATGGGTCGATCATCGTGCGTGCGCCACTCAGATGGATTTCGGTAGTGTGTCGGAAACCGAGGAGTTGAAGCTGCCGCAGCGACAAGTGGAGCAGAGTAATGATCAGCGTTGTGGACGAGAGTGCTCATGGGCTGCGGCATAAGTCTGGTGGGCTGGGGAACCTGGACGCCCAGGTTAGCAAACTCCTGACGTACGACGGCTTGAATAAGCGAGACTGCTGTCCATGTCTTGCGCAGGGGACTGATAGGAAGCGGGTGCCATGACTTCCAACTCCTGGCGAACAATCGTTGCGAGATTGACAGGAGGCGCAAGTGAACGGGGCACTGCAGAATCCTCGCAAGACGAAGTCGCAGCAGTGTTCGGTATTCTCGCAAAGTGGTGGGTTATTCGCCTGCTTTCAGCTTGTTCAAATCGTCGGCATTCAGATATGATGGAGTCGACAGTGGTGCGGTTCTTGCACATTAGTATGTTAAAAGCGTCATCAGCAATGCCTTCAACACGTTGCTGATTTTGTCCGCCTCGGACATGTTTTTGTCAGTCTTCCGACACAATGCCAGTACGTCTTGAATGTACGTGACGTACAACTCCACCGATGATTGAACACGCAACGCGAGTTCCTGCCTGGCTGCCATCTGACGAGCAACTGACCGACCGACCAAATCGCGAAGCTTTTGCTTGCATGTGTCCCAGCTGGGTAATTCTTCTGCATGCGTCCCACACCAGGCGCGTGCCGTACTCCGTAGGCAGAATAGAATATTTGCCAGCGTAAGCGTTTCGTCCCACCTGTAGTGCCTGCTGACGTGCTCGAATAATGCGAGCCATTTTTCGACGTTCGTGCTGTGTGTCCCGGAAAACGTGCCAAGGTCGAGAAGATGGGGGGGGGGGGGGAGATCATAGGTGATGGAGCCTGCGCGGATGGCGAGGCCTGAGTGCCGGTTTCTGGCATCGCGGCTGGACAAAGCTGGCGTCCACTGCGGAGTTCAAGAGCCGGGCTGTGTGAAGACCCCGCACCTTCCACCAAAAGATGTTACGGGGAAGATTTATTCACCGAGAGCTGGTCTTGCTAACGGCTTAGAGAGCGCACAGTCATGCAGGCCAACGGGAGAAGCTCGAGAGTCCAGCCCACAACAACCACTTTGTCGTCTTCTTCATTTGGGTGCCAATTCAGTTGTGTCGGGGCGACAGTTCCATACACGTATCAACATTATTGTTGGCGAACCAATAGAGAACGCATGTGGGAAAATCTTATGAAAGTGAAACTGTTTCTATAAAACGGGAAAGATACCCACCGGTCAATAAAAGAAGCATGTGAGGGTGATGTGGAGTGTTAGACAAACGACATTAATGTAACGTGATTGCAGCAAGCATACGATCAGGTTGACGTATGTTAGTTATGCCACCACAAGTAGGAACGCGCGAAATGGAAAGGACGAGAGAAACTGAGGGAGCGATATTTCCACTCTCTTTTTGTCGCCCTTTCTTGCTTTTCGTGCCGTTACATGTGTTGATATTTAATACGAAAATTAAAAAAAAAATGCGGGACGAAGACATTCAAATGCTGGACGTGCGTGGCAACTGAAAGTCTCGCGGCCTGCGTGTTTGATTCTCGTGGCCTACTACCTGCCATCGATGATACCATCGCAATGTCGATATTAGCGTTTGAATGCAGTGCACAGAAACTGACGTCGCTTGTCGATGAGAGTTCCGCAGGCAGCTTCAAGCAAAGTTAGCAGTGAAAAAGAATTCCTTCCACTTCGCCTTTTGGTATATGCGTCCTGGTTGGCACTGCTATAGAGATCGAGCGACTCAAACGCCGGCACAACGTTGCTCCCGTGACTCAAAGCAAGAAATCACTCCAATATACATGAGGCACGAAATACATTGCTTGTTTGTTATAACGTGAGGAACCGACAGCATTCCAAGAACAAGTGATAAGTTTATTACAGAACACACACGTATATATAGGCAAAGAACGACGTGATAGGCCGCACAGTAATGCCCGCACTGGATGCCCAGGTGATATGTGACGTCACGCCACAACATTATTCATGTTTGAAATGACCTTAAAAAAGTCGCTTCATGCCGCCGTGGTCTTCTGCGTACGTTGTTTTCAGCGTAAATTAGTGTTCGCAACCAAATTCTGAATATTGCTCTGCGTCCCGATGAAAATTGTTCTAATGTATCCTACAAAATTTTTAATTACCATTTATTTATCTTCACTAAAAAGAGTGCAGTTTATTAATGATAACCTAGACTATCCTTCACTGTAAGACATGCAGACATGTGGTGGTTGTGTTGAAGACGGTCGTGACATTAAAAATTGGGTGGGAAATCAGTTTAAGAAAGGTAATAAGAAACATTACCGCGAATAGGTGGGAAGAGAAAGCGCTGCGATATTTGGATAGCAATAGTGTGGCCTCCACGTGGAGAAAAACAGCTAGGAAACTCATAAGCAAATGTACGGCCAACGTGTAAGCAATATAGCAATATTGAGCGTTAAAAAAACGCTAGAGAGGTGAAAAAGATGTATATGGTAGCAAACTCTGGAAGAAAACCACTCTGAGTAAGTATAGAAAGGTTGAAAACAAAACAGGCAAGCATGAATTACAGGATAATTCAAGAGAAAGCGTTTGATGTTTGAATTGAAAGCAGGTTGCAAGGGTTCTAATTTGGGGACAACGGTTCTAAGGTAAACACATCGGCGATTGAGAAATGGAAAGGTGCCTCGAGAATCATTGGCAGAAAATTAGGCAGGAAGCAAAACAAAAGCAAGAAAATTCAGGGAAATCTGCGATAAGGTAAGGAATGTTGCACCGGGAATGTATGTTTTTTTGTAGGAAGAGAACCTTCATATAGCTAGACAAGACTAGGGCGTATCGTAATAATAATAATAATAATAATAATAATAATAATAATAATAATAATAATAATAATAATAATAATAATAATAATAATAATAATAATAATAATAATAATAATAATAATAACAATAATAATAATAATAATAATTATAATAATAATAATAATAATAATAATAATTAAATTCTACTCATTTTTAAAGGACAGCGCAAAGACGCAGGAAAAAGAAAGGCATGGAGGAAAACAACACTGCCTTTCTTTATTTTTTGTCTTTGCGCTTCTCTATCAAAATGATATGACGCAGCTAGCCTAGCCAAAGTACTCCTCATAATTGCAACACATCAGAACACACAAATTACACACGCCAACTTGAATAATTCACGTGTAACGCTCTTAATGAGGTACTGTTTAAAATGCACAGTATAATCTGGAGATGGGACATTTATTGTCTCTTTTTATAGCGAAAGGTGCTATAAGATAACATTTCGGGTCACGCGCCACCGTAGTTGTCCGCCGCCACCACTGTCACCGCTGGTGTTCCTAACCACATCACATGAAATTAGAAAAAAAAATCTTGCGGTAATGACACAGTGGGGCTCAAAACCCGGTCCACTGGGTGCTAGCCAAGTATTCTACCACTGAGCTACACTGGTTTTCGTTCTTTATTGCTTCTGTACATACTACATTCACAAACAAATGTACAACAAACAAAGGACAAACATGAACAAAAGAAAAGAAATAAAAAGCGTCAAACTTAAGAGGCTTTTTAAAATTCCTTCATCTGTAGAAGGCTTTCTACTTGATGAAGCCACTGGGTCACCTCTTGTAGAACCTTTTGTGTTTCCACTAATAAACAGACAGATTGAAAAAAAGTATTGCCGAACCAGATGTGCATTAACATCAGCATGGCGCACCACCATTCTAGATTGCCATATACCGTACAGGCCCAGTAGCAAAACTAGGTCGAAAGGTATTCCTTTCGACCTAGTTTCCCTGGTGCCGATCTTTCGACCTAGTTTCCCTGGTGCCAATCTTTCGACCTAGTACCCCTGGTGCCGATCTTTCGGCACCAGGGGTACCGTGGTGTCCATTGCCTCCTCAGAGGCACTGCGTGCCCACATTTGCGAGCTGATGTTTTGGGCTTGGGACCTCGCCTGGTGAGACGAGGCCTTCATATCGGCCGACCCTAGGGTCTCCTTCACTTCGGGGGGCGAAACCTTAGGTCCTCTTGGGCTAAAGGTCGAAGGAACCTCCTCTGGTGCTGGGACACCCTGGCCGCTGCAAGAGCTTGCAGCGGCCGTGGTTGTCGCCGTGGGGATGAATGGCAGGGCAGCCTTGGTTGTTCCCGCCGTGGGTGGGGGCATTGGCGACCGCCTGGGCACACTGTGCTTGGCATGGACAGTTGCCGCAGGCCGTTGTAGTGCTGCCCCCTGTTGCACTACATCGGCGAACGATGGTTTGTTTGTGAAAAGACCAGATACTTGTTGACGGGCTTCTCGGAAAGTAATGTTTTGTGTGATTTTGATTGTAACAATTTCTGTTTCCTTTTTCCATGTTGGACAGGTTCGGGAGTATGCGGGATGGGCATTATCGCAGTTTGCGCAGTGGGCCCCATCCTCCACCTTACACTCGTCCGTAGCGTGTCCTGTAGTGGCACACTTTCCGCAGGTGGGTTGGCCGCGGCAACTCTGAGAGCCGGGACCAAAACGCTGGCATTTGAAGCAACGTCGTGGGTTGGGGATGTAGGGTCTCACATTCAACTTCAAGTATCCTGTTTCGAGATGTTCAGGCAGGGTACTGGTGCAAAATGTCACAATTATGTGTTTTGTTGGGATTTCCTTCTTATCACGCCTAATTTTGATTCTTTGTACTTGTGTCACCTGCTGGTCCTTCCAGCCCTCGAGGAGCTCTCCTTCTGTCCGGTCAAGCAAGTCTTGATCAGATACAACGCCTCGGGAAGTGTTGAGTGAGCGGTGTGGTGTAATTGAGATAGGTATGTTTCCAAACAATTCTAGTTTTGAGAGGTTTTCATACTGGCTCTGAGTTTTTACCTCGAGGAGGAGATCCCCACTGGCCATGCTTGTAGCCTGGTAACCTGGTCCAAGTGTAGTGGTGAGGCATTTGGAAACAACGAAAGGCGAAATAGTTCTGGCGTTCTTTTCAGTGGTTTCACAATGGATTACATGGTAGCGGGGAAAAGTTTCTTTCGGTTTGCTGAAATGATTGCAAAAGTCTTTGGTGCGCCCTCTCTTCGAGAGAGGACGATCGTGCAATGAAGGGAGAGAAGGAAAAGCCATAAACTAAATATGAGTTTGGCAGCCGTGCCAGCCGCCCACCATGGAGCCCAACACGGGGACGTGACAAGTCCTAAATTTATATGAGGCATGTCAACGTCAGCTGTACACAGCCGCTATAACCAAATATATTGTGCCCAAGACAGAGCACATACACAAGGTTAACCCTTGCCGCCAGGAAAAATCGGAAGTAAATGGAATAGAGAAGAAGACAGGATAGATTTAAAGACGAGAAAAGACTAAGATGTAGAGAGAGAGCGAAATAGGAAAAGGCAACTACCGATTTCCCCTGGGTGGGTCAGCCCAGGGGTGCCGTCTACGTGAAGCCGGGGCCAAAGGGGTGTGTTGCCTCTGCCGGGGGGCCTTAAGGGTCCCATCACCCAGCATTGGCTCAACCCCCAGGATCCCCTTTTCTCCGGACACGGCAAAGCCACGCACGGCTAGGTGTGGGAGGGAGCCGAAACTCCCCCGTTAGCTCGGGTCCGTGGTGTCGCTACACACCGAACGCCTACTTGCACAGGCGCCCCTGCGGGGATGTTAGAATTGACGGCAACGAAAAAGCTCACACTCTTGCAACTCGAACTTGTGCGTCATAGCAAGCGTAACGGAACAACCAAAGAAGAGAGAGACATGCAAATGAGAGGGGCGCTTCTTTTTTGTTTGTCCCGTTGCGCTTGATAAAATCCACAAGTTGAGCATCAACCAACTAGCCGAAATTTTCGCGTTGAACTCGCTGGAAGTTCGAATACGTGGGTTAAAACATTGGGCTCCGTCATGGAGATAATTCACAATCAATTGATATAAATCTGGTAGACTACTCATCGAAGTGGCTTGATCCACGGACTTGCCTGAAAAAAAAAACAATGTGTGTTGCTTAGCATCACAACCGACTCCGCGTCCAAATCGGCTTCGTTATTCGAAGCCCTTTGACAAGCCTCCCCATTTTCTGTGTGCTGTAGATGTATGGGCGATACAGAAAATGTTATCGTATTCCCGTAGTTGGACACGGAAAGATAAACGATGGATAGCAAACTGTAAATAGACAAGCCTTCCCATTTCCTGTGTGCTGTACATGTATGGGCGATACAGAAAATGTTCTCGTATTCCCGTAGTTCAACACGGAAAGATAAACAATGGATAGCGAACCGTAAATAGATGGCATTGTGCACCAGATCTTTAAGACTGTTTTTCTCAGAGGCACTGTGGCAGAATGTGCAACATCTGCTTCTTACCTTTCTGCGAGACAAAGGGACCTCTAGAACATGGTGACACGCACCACGACTAACGACTCGTGTGAGATGTTAAAACGGAATCATAGCCGGCTATGTATACCATGTGTTCCTTTAACCACAGCTAAAAATTTCTAGGCTGGACCTGTGGGATATGCGCGCATTTACGAGAACCATCCCTCAAGCCTGGCACCCAATGTGCAACTGCATATCCAGTTCGAGCTCTCACGACGTGACTACTTTTCATGCCCATCCATTGCTTCGAGTAGACTTGTGCAGTTTTTATTCTCTTACCATTAGAACGACTGACTGACCATCACCGCCAGTGTAGAAAAATATACGTATGCCTTGTCTCCACGGGTCGCTTATTACTCATACCACAAAGTTGCCGTTTAGCCGAAGTGCGAAGCACTGAATGTCGTAACAAGCAATGCGAATGTCGTATGGAGTAAAGTTGTCAGCTGACTGCCTTAGCATCTGACCTGAAGTAAATGGACAAAACAGCAACGTAATTTGAAATGGCCAGTGCGGCGAGCGAAGTAACCTTCGCGCTGCAGCCGATTGCTCCTTGGCTGGGCGATGAGCACGAACAAAAGTATTAGCTGTCTAGTGATTCCTGTTCTATTCGGACACGCGTCATCCCCTGCAGATAGTCAAAGTACGTGGTTTCTGCCCGACACAAGCAGCCCCCCCCTCTCAAACCTGCCATATAGGCAGTTCGTACGATGCAAGATGACGGACGTCTTTCCTCTCCTCATGAGCCGCTGTCGGCTGCCTTCGCAAGCTGTGATTTACCTGCAGAATTTGCCACGTGATCGAGAATTTAACAGCCTTGTGTTTTATGCGGAATTTATATGCAACGTACCTTTGTCTTAAATAGAGATCACGTCAGTAGACTGTAGTTTTTTTGTACATTTTTTTTGGACATACACATAGTCGCAATGGCTTAAGTGCTGTCATAGAAGCTTCTACTTCACTGTTTCATGCGTACCGTTCTTTCCAAGAACGGGTTAGTCCACTGAATGTGTCCCCTAAATAATGTCTTGCTCTCTTATAAAGCTATGGCTTTGACTTCCCCTTTTCGAAGCTGTTCACATTGTTCTGAAAAGTTTTATTTGTTACTTTTTATGTCCTCTGGTACTCTTTATGTCCAGGTCCTATATTTAGAAATATCAAGAGCTAATTTTTCTACACAATAACTAGAATGTTTCTGTTTAATACACCACACTCTATGTGGTTTGCGCGTGGCCTCAAATTATGCTCCTCCTTGAAGAGACATGCTTTTTCCTTGACTCAAATACCATGTCGCTCACCTCCCCATTGCGCTTGCCTCTCACTGATCAAGCACTGCTTTTCTCTTCCAGATTAAAATTAGGTCTTGACGAGAACGAAAAAAACAAACAAACAACAAGGTTCATCATGTAAAACATTATGTTTGGGCAATCGCTGCTATAATTTTATAAAACTTGGCAAATGCCGAAAATAAAGTGTACTAAGCTGAAGTGACTTTGAATGTGGTCACGTGGTCGTAACACTAGCGAACAAAGGAGTCGGCGCGTCCAAAATGAAACTGTTTATTTGGCCGAGCTATTGGCAGAAAAGCAAAAAGCTAGCTACATTAAAACACGCTGCACAATGATAGCCATGAATAAAGCGCCGGCAGTTGGCAAAAATTGATCATCGTTGGGTAGCGCAGTCTATTATGCAGCCCACATCGAACTTTCCAGGCTTAGCACTGGTGGTCCACAAGAGTTGGAATTAGCTTGACTGTTCACGTCTTGCGCGCTATCTTAACAAAATGATCAGCTACAATCGGGAAGCTACAATAGCACTCGGACATGATCTGCGTGCAACGTTGTCGACTAGTCTTTGTAGGTATAAAACGATCAAAAAAAACAAGACTTGTGATCGTATAGTGTAGTGAACGGTCTGTGTTCACAAGAGCTACACAACAGAAAGTAAGAGAAGGTAGACACAGCAAGAATCTTGTCGTCACTGCACATTTTCAGCTTTTGCAAGATATAAAGTAGTTTACAACGAGGCGCACCCAACGTAGGCACCTTCACTCTAATAATCGTTGTAATACTGTAAAGCAGCACTGCGAGTATCTCAACTTCACTAGGTTTAATGCGCATTGCTTTCAGACACTCAGGCGCGTGCTCAAAAAGTTCGTGCAGCCACTGACGCCACAGTGTGACAATGGATGACACTTTTACAAACACAGTTGGTCGGACATGCCATGCAATGCAAAGCTTGTGGTTCGGTTTTCAAGGTAGCAAGTCCTTTTATCGTGTTTTTTTCATTATTGCTGATATTTCTATTCAATGTCTTTAAACACAAAAAAAAACCCGAGGTGGTCGAAATTTTCGAAGCCCTCCACTATGGCATCTCTCAAAACCATGTGGTGGTTTTGGGACGTTAAACCCTTCATATCAATGTTTTTAAACAGCGATAGGCGTAGTTGACATACTGAGGCGCTTGTACCGACCTCGCTTCAAGCAACTCAGTGTCGCTACGGCATCTATTGCTGTTTAGGAGCATCAAATAAAATTTACTATATTTCCTGCACAAATAACTTGCAAATAATCCCATGATCTCCAGTATGCTTTATGACCCATTTATCAGTTAGCTTTGTATTGGCAATTCATTATAGGGTGTGTCATTACTTAGGCTATACATGCATACTGTCGCTGCTTCGTGTATTTATTATAGCACAATATTCGTAGTGCAGGTCTCCCACCGAGCTATGGCAGAAGGGAAAGGCTTGAACGGTGGTTGTATTTTTCTGTCTCACATAAACAGAAACAATAAGGTTGAGTGAAAGGCAGAGAGGTTAACCAGAAAAAATTTTTTGGTTTTATACGTTGCATTAAGGAAACGGAAATCGGTATGAAAAAGAAATTAGAGAAAAAGGAGGGAAAGGAATGGTTAAAAATTGAAATAAAAAAACGCACGTATACTCAAGCATGGGAGTGTCGCAGTCGATTTCCGAGTCCGGCTTACAGCAGAAACGTCGGCAGCGCCTTCATCGCTTGCTGGCTGGAAGGATGAAAGTTCCGGCACTTTAAAATTAACTGATCCAAAAGCGGCTGGTCATCGAGCCATGCTAGCGTTGCCGAAAGTTGTTGTCTTTTGGAGCTCTAATAAGGACAGTCACAAAAGACATGTATATTGGTTTTCTCAATGTCACAGTGATCACACGTGGCACTATCAGCCATCTTGATCCAGTAAGCAAAGTAGTTCGTGAATAAAATTCCAAGCCACAAGTGGCAGAGGACAGTTAATTCGGATGGGGATAGTTCGAATGGAATTTGAAGTTGAAGTCACGGATCTAAATTGGTTATGCGGGTATCCAGAAATGCGGTCTTGTTCCACATTGAGTGTGTTATATCCTGTGCGAGCAAGCGAATCTTGAATGCTACATTGGTTCCTAATGATAGGATGGATTTCTGTACACCACCATTATGAGCATTCTTGGCAGACTTATCGGCATGTTCGTTGCCGTCAATGTCACTGTAGCCTGTAAGACACTGAGAAATGACGTCATGCCCTTTGTATTTCAAATGTTGATGGCTTTCGCTTATTCCTAATAATATTTGGTCTTGTGTACCACGACGCAAAACTGATGACCAACACTGCAGGGCTGACTTGGAGTCGGTGAATATGCCCCATGACAACGGGGCGGATTTTACACGAGTCACCACAAAATTGGCGACTCCTGTTGAATCTGTCGAAGCACACTGTAAAGTGCCGCTAGCTCCACAGGAGTCTCTGTCGCCGAAATGCGAATAATACTCAGAAGTGACAATGCGCTTTGTTGTGTGCCCTGTTTTTCGGCAAAATGTGTCCACTTTGAAGTTTGGGAACGTTTGGGAAGCAATTCTACCGAAAATATATCACTTTATTTTTTACATATCGACAAATCTGCACACATCTTTTACCACTTTCGGAGCTTATACTTACCGTGCAAGCTTCACTGCACCCCATCACTTTCCGTAACGTCATGTGAACTATCCAGACAGTTGCACATGTTGAAGTAAGTTACAAGTGCTCCGTTTTAAGGCGCTCTCTCAAACATTGAAACAAAATATTTTAAACAAGTTCTGCTTTGCATACATTGCTAGTATATTGTGTGACATGCAGTACATATTTTTAGCAGTACAGTATCTCTTTATTTATTGAAATAAAAATTAAACGAAGGAGTTTTTGTCACCGTTACTTGGTGACGGCTACCGCTTTCCACTTGATTGGTACAAATAAAATATTTAAAAAAAACAATACCATGCATACATATATACAGTCCTACGTGGGTGAGAGCAAAAGTTCTCCTATATGTGCAGAACAAACACGTAGACGACAGCTCACTTTTAACATTTGTACGCTCAGTATTCGTCACAAATCTTCGTTTCTTTGAAGAACTGTTGCAGCACCTTCACTGCTTTGCTGTTTGTTTTGGATGGCCATGAACCTAGTATTTTATTGAACCCGAATGGTCGTTCAGGATCTAACCTATGCAGTTCTTTTTCTAGTCGCCTTCGGTGTGTGTCGTGTTTCGGACAGTCGAGCAAGAGGTCACAGATATCCTCGTCGTCGTGGCCGCAAGAACATGCTGATGATGTTGCACGATGAATACGAAGTAGGAAGTGCTTTGTGTAAGCAGTTCCGAGTCGTAGGTGATGAATGAGTGTGTCGATACGTCTTGGGAGGTCATGGTCTAATTGGTATTCAAGATTAGGATCAACAGAATATAGTATCGATTCCTTTGTTTTGTGTGTGAACCAGCTAGACAGGCATAAATCACGTTTTGTTGTTCTTAAAATTCTATTTACATCATATTGAGATACCGGAATGAGGCACGTTTGCGTAGAATTATGAGCGGTTTTTGCGAACTTATCCGCCATTTCATTTCCCTTAATTCCGCAGTGACTGGGGACTCACTGGAATGCCACACGAATATTCGACATCGTAGCTTCTGAGAGCTCTTTTAGTATAGCGTATACTATACGCACATCAATGTGTCTTGAAGTGGCACTTTCCATACATGCCAGGGCTGCCAGAGAGTTTGTAATTACCACTCATTTTCTTCGTGTCGTTGACAGTTTAATAAAGCTTATGACTAGCGAAATCGCTACGAGCTCCGACGTTGTTGAAGAAGAGAGGTGGCCCAACCGACATGCATATTCTTTTTGCAATTCCGGAATTATGAATACAGTTGTCGCTGTCTCTTTGGTGACGGAGCCGTCAGTGTACACGTGAGTGTATCCTTGGTACCTGTCAAACAGATGATGTGGTGTCAACTGCTGAGCGGCAATGGTTGGCACTTCATGTTTGCTGCGAAGTCCTTCTATTGACGTTTCAATAGTTGGTCGCTCAAGCAGCCATGGAGGGAAGGTTTGGTCCAGTAGCCAATGTGTCGACACAGGAAGCCGGGAAATGTACTGTTGGTACACATGGTGTATTTGCGCTCTAGCACGGTTCACGATGTTGGATATGAGCGGATGAGAAGGGTGTTGCGTTACTAGACGAAAGAGGTGCCGACATGTCTCCACATTTCTAATTACTATAAAGTTGGATTCTTTTGCCTTGCCAGTGTCAAAGAACTTGATGTTGCGTGTGGAACCCCCAGACATATGCGTAAGTTTCGTGCTTGTAACAGCTGAAGTCGGTGTCGTGACGTCTGAGAGATGTTGTGGAGAACTGGCGCGAAGTAGGCAATTTTCTGTCGGATTAGTGCACAATGGGCGTGGAGGAGAGACGCTGATGTACCGCCCCATTTTGTTCCCGCGATGCGACGTATAACATTTATGGTGCCGTTCACTTGATTTTCTAGATCAGCAATATGCTTACTCCATCTGAGTTGGCTACCTAAGGTAACGCCAAGGAAACGATGCTTTCATGCAATTTCTATTCTCTGGCCATTCACAAAAAGCTTCAAGTTTTTCACTGTCTTTCTCGTGAACGGCAGTACTACAGATTTGGCGTGAAAAATCTGCATGCCTCGCTCTTTGAGGTAATCACTTATTGCATTTAGTCGTTGTTGAAGCCGATGTTCGATCACTTCCAGTGATTTGTGGGACGTTCATATGCATATGTCGTCTGCATTCATGGATATGTTCAAGGCTTCAGGCAGCACTTCTGAAAGACATGCCATTGCAGCATTGAAAAGAAGCGGACTTAGAACGCTTCCTTGGGGTACACCTCTGCTCATGTTGAAGCGAGCACTGTCTCCGTTATTGGTTGAAATATATATTTGTCTGTTACATAGGAACTTGGCGATCCATTGAAGGATACGACCTTGAACTCCTAATGAGGTAAGCCCGCGCAGCACAGAAAGGTGGCTCACAGAGTCGAACGCCTTCTTAATATCTATGAACGCCACAACAGCCACGTTTTCACAGCTCATCTCATGTTCTACAAATGTAATGAGGTCGAAGACACAGTACATGGTGCATCGCCGTCGTCTCAAGCCAGCCATCTGTTCTGGAAGTGAGTTGTTAGCTTCAATCCACCACTGTAATCTTCTGTCAACCATTTTTTCCATTACTTTAGATACAGAGCCAGTGAGGCTGACGGGTCGGAATGAGTCAAGCGAAAGCGATGATTTACCGGGCTTCAGCAGTGGGACGATTCTAGCGACCTTCCAACACATTGGAACGTACGCCTTCGTCCACATGTCGTTATATATTCGTAGAAGAACTGGCATGCCGTTGAGTCCTAGATTTTTCAGAACACTCTAGGATACGTTGTCGGGACCAGTTGCCGTTCTTACGCGGGTTAGTGATAGAGCAGTACACAACTCTTGTAGAGAATACGTGTTATCCAGTTGAGCATATGATAAAGTGCATGCTCTTGAATCGTATGCTCTTGTATGCTCATGAGTTTGCTCTTGAGTCTGCTCTTGAGTAGAGAATACGTGTTATCCAGTTGAGCATAGGATAAAGTGTATGCTCTTGAATGATAATGTATCCCTTGAATTTCTAAAAAAAGGCATGCAGAATTGCATAAAATAAATTTCGCTTGAATGTTTGTTTCTTAAATAAAAAGCTTGACAAACAAGAAGTGAGTGAACAACAACAAAAAAGAAAAGGTGTCTGCCATGTGTCAAACTTGTCGAGCACAAACTTTTCATGTTTAACATGAAGCTAGAACTAGTATATTATGAAAACCGAATAGCGCGAGAAAAAATACAAAAGGTGATTACTACAGTATTCTAGGGCATGCAGCGCAATGTGAATAGGAGAAAGCCGAATAAATATTAAAAAAATATTGTTGTCAAATTGTCGAGCATGCACCACTCTCTCCCTATAGTTCATATTTTCTATGGAATGATACGAGTGAATACGCATTATAAAAGTAAAAGAAATCATGAATAAAAGAAATAGTTGAATTTGTCCAATATGTTGAGTTCCGAAAATTGACAGAATTTATATTAGTGGTTCTGACACTTCCAAAGCTCATGTGAATAAACAGGGAAGCATATATGACTGGCAGGGAGAATAAAAATAATCAGAAAAAGAAATAATTTTGTGAGGAGTTGTTGTTGTAGGCGTTTTTACTTTTGTTTTCGGTACTATTTAGTAGACCATCTAAAAATAAATATGCAAGTGACCGATATTACAAGCAGAAAGAGTATTCGAAGAAAACGTGTGCAGTGAGTCAAAATATACAGTTGTTCTTTTGGAGATAGGAAGGATAATCAGAATAAAAAATAGGAACAAAATAAATTAAAAAGGGGCAGTTGGTAATATGAATATTTGAATACTTAGGTATTATTACTTTTAATTATTTTAAGGTACTCGGCTGCTGACCCGCAGGTCGCGGGATAGCATCCAGGCGGCGGCAGCTGCATTTCCGGTGGAGGCGGAAATGTTGTAGGCCCGTGTGCTCAGATTTCGGTGCACGTTAAAGAACCCCAGGTGTTCGAAATTTCCGGAGCCCTCCACTACGACATCTCCCATAATAATATGGTGGTTTTGGGACGTTTAACCCCACATATCAATCAATCGTCAACTTTTATTCAGTTGTCTATTTATTAGTGCAATTTAAATCACTGTACTGGTCACTATTTTAAGAGGAAGAAAAGGCAGTTTTAGAGTCAACAGCGGCACACATGAAGAGCAAAGTGACAAACAAAAAAACATATGCTAGAAAATTGACAGCACACAGATCCAACTTATCGCATTCTCGAGTTGTAAAATGAAGAAAGAAAATCACAAAGAGCGCGTTACGACAGCTGACTGCATGGATTTGTTTTTTCGATTGATAATTTTGATGTGAACTGTAGTAGGCCTCATACTGTATTATTATTTATTAGGGTGGATAGCGTCCCAACAACTGCATAGAAAAAGTTTAATTGCAAGAATTTCTGGCGCTGTTCAAGAAGTTTCTATTCTAAGCTAGTTTTGATGTAGCTAATACAGGAGCTGCTATTGCGACAAAGCGTGCAGCATGGTTCTGTATGCAATAAAGTTTACACACGAGTGTTTGACTACGAGGATCCCATTCTGCTCAGGCATAGTCGAAGATAGGTCAGGCATTTGAAGCATGCACAGCTGCGTTCGGTCTTTTTGGGGAAGACTTAAAATCGCGTTGTAAATAATTAACACCGTTGGCTATATATATATATATATATATATATATATATATATATATATATATATATATATATATATATATATATATATATATATATATATATATATATATATATATATATACCAAGATAAAGGGGCAGACAAGTCACAAAGGTATTTAAAATGTTCAACATGATCAACTTGTGCTCCTGACAAAGTGAAAGGGTTTGCGTTTTCAGGTAAAACAGCTCTTGTTTTATATTCAAACGCGCGTCTTCCATTTTCCCAGCACATCACTGCAGTGTCAATGTCACGTTGTAAACCACAAATATCATTCATACAGTATATTGGTTTACAAGTAAATTGATCATTGGCATACAACCTTACTTTCGAATTAATCATCTCTAAAAACTCGATAATTGAGACCAGGAAATGTAGATGACGCAACACCGATCTCTGTGGCACCCGGAAGTTCGCCTGACGCGCGAAGAAGAACCGTTTACTAGGACGGACTCTTTTCAAGAAGATAAATATTCGCTCATCTAACAAATAACAGATGCAGATTGACCTAAAATATAAATATTTCAGTAAAAAAAGATAAGGAACGGTGTCAAAAGCTTCGTGATAGCCTAAACGCACAGAATCAACCTGATAACCTTTATTATATGCGTTAAAACAACATGAAAATATTCCGACAGTTGTGTAACACATCATAGTCCTGACATAAAATTATGCTGAACTGTATAGAAAAGTATGATTTGTTTCCAAGTGTATTGATATAGTGCTATTCACAAAGTACGTGTTCAAAAGCTTTACGCCATGCACTGGTAAATAAAATTTGTTGGCAGTTCGCGACACTACTTTTCTTTTCAGGCCGGTATTGGCACAACATTTCTTATCCCCCGTTCACATGGCAGTGTTTCATCTTCAAGCGATATTGAATATATTACAGCTAAGAAAAGCTGCTGAACGTATTGCACGTACATCTCTTCAATAGATGATTACATAGCACCAGGCCCTGGAGCCAAGCTTTGATTAAGTCTTTGGCGACCACTGCGTACAAACCTGAGCAGTCTCTGTCTCGTCTCTGGGTAGTCGGCGTGAAACAACCGCTTGCTGCAACACGCTTCTGATAAGGAACAGCGCCAACACAGCTTCGACTTACGGCATCACTGGTGGCTATAAAACTCAAGCTCCCAACTCGGTTGGATGGTTATTTTTGCAACCATTCGAGCACAGCGTTGGAATGCTTCCCCTCCACCCCCACCTTTCTTTATAAGGGGCTGTGAAAAGGAGAAGATAAATGTTTCGCACGTAACTGTCTCCCTAAGATGACACTTTAACAGGTCGGCAAATAAACAGGCAAGTCGGAATAAAATATTTATAGAGAAGTAAAAAAAAATAGAAAAAGAAAAGTTGCACTCATTCGCTTGGCTTCGCCCGCACGCGTTCGAGCCAACAAAACGCGAAGGTGACCGAGAAAGCCACCGAGAAATCCAAGGCATAGTGAAACGCACATTTTAACGCGGGAAAGAAGAAGAGGGCTCTCCAAAACTCTCGATGCAAGTCCTGCTGGCCTCTGTGGCTGCACCACTTCAGAGAGTTAATCCTTAGGTGTAGAGCCGTCGTAAGCGTGCACGGCCGCAGCTCATGGTCGCCACTCCAGAGAGTTGGCTGGTAGCATAATGACCATCGCACGCAGTTTCGTAGCAAGTGTGTCGAAAATTATGTCCTTCGTGAGGCCGGTAGGGGCCGACGGTGACGAAGAAGCGTACCGTGTTGTCGTCGTACTCTTGAAGACGGCGGCAGAAGCCGGTGATTGTGAAAAAGCACGCGGTGTCGCTGTCGCCGCCGATCACCTGGTGACGACCGCAGAGGCCATATGAGTCGTATAAGAGGGCGATGACGTCTTCGTGTTTGTGGAGACAACGGACGCGCTGGATTTGAGTCACAGGGCGGCTTCCGAGGTCATACGAGTGGTTACGGCGAGCGCATTCCGAAAATAGCTGCCCTTGATGATCATCGCACTGCTACCAGGAGCCCTGGCGTTTTCTGGGGCTTGGTGGTGAGTCACGGGGCCGTCATATGAAGCCGTGATGATCGCGGCCTTGCGTTCGTTCTGCCAGGAAGGGCAGCGCGGCTTGGTTGCGGGGTGTTATGCTCTACAGTTGATGCAGCGTGGATGTTCTACTGCACACGGTCCTGGAGCGTGGTTTACGCCACAGCGCAAGCACCGTTCGTTTCGCGGGCACGTGGCAGTTGCGTGCCTGAAGCGGTCGCATCGGGAGCACTGTAGGGGCTGGGGTTAGCGCTCTACAAGCCTGCTTGAAGAGCACCCTAGTGTCCAAGCAAAGACTTGTATAGCAGGATATCTGCGGGGATTGTGGTCCCCGCAAAGATGAGAGTTGAGACACAAGAGGCACTTGTGACGTAATTTTATCGGTGAGGTCCTCAAATAGATGGATGGGTCCACTTCGTAGATCATGCCAACACAGGTGTTCCGTTCCAGTTGCTTCGCGCGGACTTGAATCTCGCAGATCGTCCCGAGCTGGAGCACGGTGGACAGATCAGTGGTAAGGCGCATGCCAACCCCAACCAGGTGGTGCTTGAAGTTGACCCGTACTCGTTGGGTGGCAGGGAATCTCAAGAGGAAGGCGGTAATCACGTCCCTCAGCACATCCATGACGTAGCCTTTCTTCCCGACAGGTCAATAAATGATCATGACTGCCTGATAGTTTGGGCTTAAATGGCCAACCAATTGAGTATCTTGAGGGGGCCGAGGTGTGCTTGGAGGCAGACATGTGCACTAGGGATGGACACCATTTGCTCGGCAGCCGCTGGGGCCTGGAGAGGAGATGGCGGTTGCCAAAAGGAGGGGGATCCTTGGTGGAACCAATGGCCGCTGCAAGAGAAGAAGTTCCCGTTTTCTTTTTTCGTTCACCCGGAGCCTGAGAGAGGGTGGTTGCATCTATGGCTGATTTCCTCCTGAGGCCAATTTTCTTCTTGGAGCGTGCAGGCTTCGGCTGTGACTGCTGCTGCTGTGTGGACATCGATGCCAATGCCGAGGTTGCCACAATGGCGCCCAGCTGCTGCATTTTCTTCTGGTTACTTCTCTGAGGCACTCTTTGCAGTCCTTAGAAGTACTGCGCGTGAAGGAGTCCAGAGCGACGATGGACAAAAGGACGGTAGCACAAAAAAGCAGCGTCCTACTTGCTCGAAATCTCACTCGGTGCTGCTTCCACATTAATAAACATCGTTATGTTTTATGTCGGGATGCGTCCTTTGCACTACTACACAGGCAGCTGCGCACCGAATGTGAGCTCATCCAGGAGCAAAAGCAACAGCTTCAGGAACAACCACACCAACGCAGATAATTTGTGCAGCAGCACCCTGGCAATGACTTCTCAGTTCTGCCCGTGCCTGCCGGCTCTGCTGAACACGTCCCAACCCCTGCAAATGGAATCCGGAGAGTCGCTTTTAAGCTTTTGTTATTCCAAATAGCGAAAACTTGAACCACACTTCGGCTGAGTTCACCCACTGGGCGGACTCACCCAAAGTTAGGTTCACCCAAGTCGAGGCTAGATTCTCCCTAGCACGCATCACAGAAGAGCGAACATGCTACGACAATGTCATTGCCCACCTCGACGCTCACTATGCCAAAGGGGTCCGAAACCTCCTCACCTTACCACTAACGACCATTCCTTACGAACAACTCAAGAGTGAACTTATACGCCGCCTGTCATGACTCCCAGACGACTAGAAGGTGTGACAACTTCATTGAGTACTGCATGCCGAGCGCAGGCCTTCGCAGTTTTCTCGCCACATGCATGCTTTCGCCGGCAAACTGGAAGTCCTACATTCGTTCTTGTGGGCACTTCGGCTGCAAAGAATTGCACCACACGTCCAGGCCACTTTGCAACGACAGCTAACGCTACCTTTCACCCTCACATAGTTTGCTGGGATCGCTGATGGCAGTCGAGGCTGTTGCCACCGCACCGAACACCATGGAGCTTGTGTGCCGCATCAATGAAATCGATACACGGCTCAGATCTAATAAAGAACACTTAACCAACACATTGCGACGCTCCACAGCCACCGCTCGCAATCCCGTGACCATCAAACCACCTCGTTGCAGCAGCCTGTCGAGAGGGTTGTTTCTACCATGGACGCTTTGCGGCAGAGCCCGACAATGTATACGACAAACCTGCTTTGCTGCTCATAAAGGAAACGCCAACATCAGCTCATAGAGACGGCCGCGAGCGGCCTACCTGGAGGCCGTCACATTTTCGTCACCAACCAAATCACGAAGCAGCATTATGTGGTCGGGTTCCGGCATTTGGTGCTACCCGCGATCCCACTTCAAGGTCCTCGCCCGGCATTTTTTGAGCTCAGCACACAAACTGGTGCATAATCAAGACGTACAGCTCGGTGAGCCTGCACATCCAGCTCAAGAACCGACGCCACGACCTCCTCTGGAACTTTGCCATCGTGAACGTCACCAAGCCAGCCATCGGCTGAGACTTTCTGGCTCACTACAACCTTCTTCCGTACTACCGCGAGCACCGGCTCATCGATACGACAACGACACGTTTCACACCAGGCCAGCAGCGACCAACTACCCAAAAGCCAAGCATCAAGGTACTCCTTGTTGAGAATCACTCACCATATTGTAGCGATGCTGAGGCAGACAGGCTTACAAGCATCTATGTTAGGGTGAACTTGTGCACACGAGTCAAATTTACACTATGCTCCTCGAAGTCCGAGTAGTCAAGCTTCACAGATCCAACTGTCTCCCTCTTCCTCGTAGCCCGCGCACACGAACGCGTGGTGCATGCCAGTTGGGTCTTGCCTGGTGCTCGTGCCACGATGATTGTGGCGGGCTACTCTAACATGGCCAACCTGTCGCGGCATTGTCCTCCTCCTCAGACGCATCGTCCGGATGCTTGAGACAGTGAAAAGATACATGCGCGCTCTCACTCGTTTTCCGACGACCTGTCATGATACGGCTTCATGCGAACTACGTGTACCACTTTGTCGGATTGCGGCGTCTTGAGCCCTCGTGCCCAGCGGATCTGACTTCACAAGTGACGTCGCTGATACGGTGGAGTACTTCACAAGGGCCGAAGTATCGGCAAAGAAGCTTTTCAGAGAGTCCACCGCGGCGCACTACGATCCATATCCACACTTTGTCACCGGGATGATGAAGTGCGTCACTGCGTCGCTTGCTTTACCGACTATTGCTGGAGGGTCTATTGGCTGGAGAAGGACGGCTGATTTTATGGGTGGAGCTTTGTGCCGTTGACATTGAGGACACGTTTTTACGTAGCGCTGCATGATGCGAGCAACTGAGGCCAATAGTACTCCAGGCGAATCCTGGCGAATGTTCAGCGAACACCCATGTGTCCAGATGTTGGCTCGTCGTGGCATGCATGCAGAATTTCCTCTCGTATGGCTTTGGATACGACTAGTAAAAACGTTTCACATTAGGTTCAAAGTTGCCCTAGTAAAGGAAACTTTCTCGAACGCAGAACGCGGAGAGCCCTCTGGAGAATATGCGAGGGACTTGAACGTCGAGACCCTGCAGGTGCTGTATAAGCGCCAGCAAAGCCGGGTCATCTCGTTGTTGTTGAGCGATTTCGGATGCGTCGACAACGCCTAGAAACGGGAAGTCTTCCTCTTCAGGTACACTTGGATCGACGGAGGCGCATGGCAGGCTGTCAGCATCGCTGCGTTTACTTCCAGATTTGTATACGACAGTAATGCCATACTCCTGCAGCCTAATGCTCCATCTCGCTAGTTGACCTGACGGATCCTTGAGATTTGCCAGTCAGCACAAAGTCTGGTGGTCCCTGACAGCTCGGAATGGTCTACCATAAAGGTAGGGTCGAAACTTGTTTATTACTCAGATGAGTGTGAGGCACTCTTTTTCAGTTGCAGAGTAGTATGTCTCAGCTTTTGAGAGTTCGCGGCTGGCATAGGCTAACACTTTAACTTGACCATTTTGCCAGTGGACCAGGATAGCGCCGAGGTTGACATTGCTGGCATCGGTATGGACTTTCGTGTCGGCTGTCTCATCAAAATGGGCAAGTATTGGTGAACCCTGTAGCCGTTTTCTTGAATAGTCAAAAGCTCCACAAATCGCCTATAGTAGGCACATAACACAAAAATCGACGCACTGACTTTTTGTCTCTGGATGTAAAAAACCACTGAACAGCGGCTGTCTTTTCGGGATCCGGACGAACGCCGTCAGGACTAATAACATGTCCAAGGAATCGCAGGTCTTCGAAGCCGAAGTGGCATTTTTCGGGTTTGATATTCAAGTTTTCTGACCGGATGGCTTTCAATACTGTGCATGGTCGCTCTATATGTTGGTCAAATGTTGCAGAGGACACCACCACGTCATCCAAATACACTAGGCATGACTGCCCATTTAAATTGCGTGAGGACAGTGTCCATAATTCCCTGGAGCGTCACTGGCGCAGAACAAAGGCCGAATGGAAGCGCTTCGAATTCATAGAAGCCATCTGGTGTTACGAATGCCGTTTTTTCATGGTCCCACTCGTCGACCACTATTTGCCAATACTCGCTTTTCAGATCCAAGGAGGAGAAAAACTTTGCGGATCGCAGCCGAGCTAGTGTATCGTCGATACGTAGCAAGGGGTAGACATCTCGTTTAGTTTTCTACATCTCGTTTAGACACTGTTCAGTTTTCGGTAGTTGACACAAAATCTAAGTGTGTGGTCTTTCCTCTTAACGAGCACTACGGGGGGTTCCCATGGACTATTCGAAGGCTGAATGACATCATCCGAAAGCATCTCCTCCACTTGCTTCTTCACCATTTCGCGTTCTTTTTGTGACACTCGATATGGATGCTGGCATATAGTTCTCGTGTCATCTTGCGTTATAGTTCTCTGTTTTGTAATTGACGTGCGCTGGACCTTCGATGCAGTTGTGAAGCAATCAGAGAATTCTTTTACCAAGGCGTAAATTTATTTTTTTTTCTGTCCAGAAGACTCTCTCTGGACCTTCGAGGGAGTTGTGAAGCAATCAGAGAATTATTTTACCAAAGCATAAATTTGTTTTTTTTTCAATGTACGGAAGGCTCTGGCCGACGGTTACAGATGTTTTGATGTTGCCAGCCGCTGGTCGAGTGGTTGACGTCGTTAAGCTGCATAGTTCGGTCGCCATACAAAAGTCGGCTATAGCCAAGCCTTGAGCGATGTGTTGAAATTCATTGGAGAAATTTGTGAGTAGGACATCTGCACGGCCATTCGTCAAGTGAACAAGACCCCGAGCTACGCAGACCCCTTTGTTCAAAAACAGCCCTACCTATGTCTACGCTATGCTTTCGCGCCTGTACAATGCGTCATTCTCTACGAGCACCATTATACTGCAGCGTGGCGGCCCAGTTACATCATCATGAACAATGCGTAGAGCAGTTAGGCGTCATTCCTCAGATTCTTTCACAGATATAGCTCCTTCAGTCGAAAACGACACGCTGGACCTACGCAGGATAATTACGGCGCCAATAGCTCGCGAAAAATTCATTCCTCTAATGAGTTCCCTTGAACACTCTTGTAGCGCAATGAAATCGGCAACGTAAAAAAAGCCGCGTATTTCAAGTCTTGCAGTGCATCTGCCAAGGGGCCTAGTAATGTGACAGCTTGCCATGCGTATCTTCGATCCACTCCACTGTGTCACAACTTTGTTTAGCTTCTTCACCATCTTGTGACTTATTACTAAATAACCAGCACCAGTGTCGACTAAGGCATTCAGCTCCCATCCTTCCATTCTCAACCTCAAATCTGATGTAACGCTTTCGTTGCTGCACCCTTTTACTGGATATACACCGTCCTCGCCCTCAGACCATATTGGAGGATCTTTGTAGCTGACGTTATCAGCGGCCTCACCTCCACAGGTCGCTTGCTTCAGTTTTCCGGGAGGGGAATCGGAGAACGATGACCAGGTTGCCTGAAGGTGCACGTGGGCTGGATGACCGGTAGCGCACAGTCAATGGTGACCATGACCAATGTTGGCGTAGAGGTGGCGAGTTCTGGCACGTGGACAGGTACTCATCAATCTCCGCTGGACGTTCGTCGTTTCGGGGGCACGATGCATACGACGGGAAGACTTTTATTCCAGCCTATCGGTAAGGGCAGAATCTGTACGGATGACCCGCTTGGCCAGAATGAAAACACAGAAGCCTGCGCTCGTTATCACGCCAGCAGTCGGTTTTCCTGGGCCTATGCTCCACATAGCGATGTATGCTACGTGCTCCTGGGGGCAGATAGGTAGCCGCTGGTTCCAGTGGACGAGGTGCGCTGCGTGCTGCAGGTGGGAGAGGAGTCGCCGCCGTTGCAGCTGCTGCATTGCTGTGTACCGTGGGTTGTCTTCAGACAACCCTCGTCGCAGGCAGGGGACCACAATAAAAGGTCTTTACAGTTTCTGAGGAGTTGCATGAGAAGTGATATAATTGACGCGAAGTTTCGGACGAATCGCCGGAAGTACGAACACAAGCCGATGAAACTTCGAAGTTCTTTGATGGTGGCAGGTTTAGGAAACGCCGTAACAGCTCGCAATTTCTCGGGATCCGGGAGGATGCCTTCCTTGGAAACAACGTGGCCCAAAATGTTCAGTTGACGCAAGGCAAATCGACATTTTTTAAGGTTTAACTGCAAACCATCGTTAGTCAAGCAAGTAAGGACGTCCTGAAGGCGACGTAAGTGGGTGTCGAAGTTAGGGGCGAAGACCACGATATCAGCGAGGTAGCACAAGCATACCTTCCATTTTAGTCCACGCAGGATGTTGTCCATCATTCTTTCGAACGTTGCAGGTGCATTGCAAAGTCCGAAGGGCATGACGGTGAATTCAAATAAACCGTCTGGCGTGACAAAAGCGGTTTTGGGGCGATCGGCCTCCACCACCGGCACCAGCCAGTAGCCTGACTGCAAGTCTAACGAGGAAAAGAACTCGGCACCCTGTAAACTATCCAAAGCATCGTCAATGCGCGGTAGTGGATAGACGTCCTTGTGCGTGATCTTGTTCAATCGCCGGAAATCGACACAGAAACGAATAGAACCGTCTTTCTTTTTGACCAGGTCCACCGGAGACGCCCATGGGCTCTGTGAAGGTCGAATGACGCCTCGGCGAAGCATGTCGTCTACTTGGTCAGCAATGACGTGGCGTTCTGTAGCGGACACGCGATATGGTCGTTGTCGCAGCGGTGAGCGGGACCCAGTGTCGATGTGGTGTTCTGCTGCTAAGGCACGACCGAGAGATGTTTATGCAACGTCGAAAGAATGGCGGTAGCACTCAAGGATGGTGAGGAGTTGTGAACGCTGCGAAGATGTCAAATCTTCCACGATGAATGGTTGAAATATGTTTGCCGACGTTGAGTCAGCCGCTGAGACGACAGCCAATTCACAGACGGAGGTAGAAGGCACCTCATCGGGGACGGATATAATTCTGGTAGAACTAATTGTCTCGACGTGGCCAAGGCACTCGTGACAAAGTAGGGATAAAGACGACGACTCATGATTATAAATTGGCATTGTGGTTGAGCCTTCTACAAGGTCGAGAGCAGCAAAAGGCAGGGGGAGGGCTCTTCGGGCGACAAAAATTGGAGATGGTGTGAAGAAGACCGTGCCGTCGGATATGGCGCTGCATGAAACTGGTACGAACGCAAAAGCGTATGGAGGGATGTAGGTGTCATCGTTAACGACAAGTTTAGCGGGCTGTACATACTGCGGTCGGTTGAACAGGTTGAGCACTGGCTGTGCGAAGCGATAACCCGGAGAAAGGCGTCGTAACTTTACGAATTGAGCGGCAAAATCCAGCATCGATAACAGAAACAGCTGCATCGGTATCTACAAGAGCGACAGTAGGGATATTTTCGACGAACACATCAATAACATTGGTAGGTGACAAATGAGGACTTGGGAAAACCCAAACTTGCGCAGATCTTGCCTTGGGAACTACGTCGTCTAGTTTTCCTCATGGTTAGACGCGGGCCGTCGACGCATAGGAGAAGGCGAGCGGCGGCGTGGAGAGGGCGAGCGAAGACGTCCCTGCCGAAGGCGTTGGTCGTCCTGGTAGCGGGCTGGCATTGGAGGGGAGGAACCGTATTGCGCGTTGGAGTCAAGCGGGAAGAAAGGCTCACGGCGGTTTTCATCGGTGATGTGCGTCCGGCGGCGGCAATACCTTGCGACGTGTCCGGGGTATCGACAAGCGTAACATATCGGGTGATTGTCGAGGGTGCGCAACGGGTTGGCGGTGTCAGTGCTGGTCCGGTGAACTGGAGGTGGCGGATAGCTCGCGCGAGGCTGGAACGGAGGCGCAGGCGCCTTGCAAGTTGACATGGCTGCAGCCGCGGCGTAGGTGAGAGGAGCAGCCACAAGATTATGCTAGCGAGCAGCTGGTAAGGCCTCGACGACTTCTCCTTGAATGACGCCTCGAAGAGACGACGGTAAAGTTGTGGTAGGTTCTGTTGTGAAGGGCACCAAACAAAGCTGTCGTGCGACTTCTTCGCGGACAAATGCTTTTATTTCGGCTCTTAGTGACGCTTGGTCATGACCATTGATCACACTAGACAGTGATGCCAAATCATGCACTGGAGGACGTCTTGTCAGAGCTCGCTGCTTCCGCAATTCATCGTAGCTTTGGCAGAGGCTAATTACGTCGTTAATAGTGGTCGGGCTTTTTGCCGAGAGCAATAGAAAAGCGTCGTCGTCAATCCTTTGAGCATGTGCTTACATTTTTCTGCTCCGTCATTGGGGCGTTCACGCGTCTGCACAAATAGACGACGTCTTCTATGTAAATAGTGAAGGATTCACCCGTTTCTTGTGTGCGTGTGCGTAGACGCTGCTCGGCACGAAGTTTTCAGACGGCAGGTTGACCGAAGACTGCTACAATCGACGCTCTAAATTGCGGCCACGGTCGGACGTCTGCCTCGTGGTTTCTAAGCCAAAGGCTGGCTACACCCGCGAGGTAGAACGACACGCGTGTCAACTTGTCCGCGTCCGTCCATCTGTTTAAAGCGCTCAACCGTTCGAAAGTCGAGAGCCAATCTTCAACGTCGTTGCCATCTGTTCCATTGAAGATTGGAGGCTCCCGCTGAGGAACACTGCCCGGACAGGTGGCCGGAGGAGATGGAAGCGTCAGCTGATCGGCGTCCGGCATAGCAGAAGGTAGCCGTCGAGAACGGAGTTCCAGGATGGTAGCGGGATGGTATAGGGCACGGTACCGAGCACCTTTACCAATTATAGATTTATTGAGCAGAATGGTTGATGCTTGGAAGGCTTGGAAGGCGATGCACCAGTCGCGATTCACGAGCTCGAGCCGCCGCTGCACTCTCGATGCTGCTGCCTCTGCGCCGGAGTACTTCTGCTTTTTTACAGTATTTTCGGATAGGTCGAACCGGCTGCAGATCACGGTCTGGCTCTTGTATGACCTGCCTCAGTTAGTCTCGAACAACGTCTGTAACAGAGAGTGCAGTTGGAGTCTGGGGCATTTGCAGTCTGCTCAGGTCTTCTCTAATAACTGATCTGATGAGGTCTCACAGCGCTTCAACGTCGTTTCACACGCCTCCAGAGAATACCTGAGCACATTCGAAGTTTAGATTTCTGTTGTACTGCCAAGCCCGCTGTTCCAGTGTTTTTTGGATGGCCGTCGCTTCCGTGTAAAACTCATCAACTGTGCTTGGGGGGGTTGCGGACTAGAACGGCAAACAGCTCTTTTTCACTCCACGCATCAGATGGCCCACCTTCTTATCCTCAGCCATGTGTTAATCCGCACGCTTGAACAGACGAACCATGTCCTCAATGTATCATGAAAGGCAGTATTTTTTCAAGAGGAGTCGGAACTTTTAACCACCAGTAGTTTTATGGATATCTAAGTCGCTACAATTCCGTAAGATAGCGAAATCTTAACATGCTACTTACGCAGGTGTTCCCTTTAACAGTGGACCCGTCTGTACATAGCAGCACTCTCGTTTGTGAGCTGGTTCCTCGATTGAACAGCAGCCTCCGCCTTTTCTTTTCCTTCTATGTTCGCGAACGTAGCCACCGCTTGTCGTCAAAATACTTCGCAAGTAGACAACGAGGTTTCATGGTTCTTAAGCCATGTATTTGCGAAGTCTTCTAGGGCGATGTATACGCGCTGGAGCTTCTCTCTTTTGTCCCATCCATTCAAGCTAGTCACTCTTTCGAACAGGTCCAACCAATCTTCCACGTCCTTGTATGAGTCGCCGAGGAATACTGGCGGCTGGTGTGGCTGGCTGATAAACACTTGTGCCGGTGTTACCTGGCTAGTCATAAAGGTGGCGTCCATCGTTTGAATTCCCCTTGGTGTGAAGTGAAGAGGACTGAACTCAGGTGAGTCACCTCGAAGACGGCGACTTGCCCTCTGGTATACAGGAGTCACTTCCACGGGGTTGATACGCTGGTCGTCGGGGCTACGCTGTCTTGAGCTCGTGGGGCTTCGATTCATAACCCAGCACTTCCACCAGAAATGTAGCGATGCTGACGCCGACAGGTTAAGAAAACAAGCGTCTTTATTAGGGCGAACTTGTGCCCAGGAGTCTAATTTACACTATGGTCTTCGAAGTTTGAGTAGTTGAGTTGCACAGATCTAACTGTCTTCCTCTTCCTCGTAGCCCGAATGCGCGAACGCGTAGCGCATGCCAGTGGGGTCTTGCCTGGTGCTCGTGCCACGATGATTGCAGCGGGCTACTTGAACGTGGCCAACCTGTCGAGGCAATATCATGCCAACCTCGCCGAATTTTCCGGCTTGATACACCTCAGCGGACTGACACACTAAGCGCAGCACGTTACCATCCATGACGTCCAGACCATTTCAGATTCCCCAGTTTTCTGCTGTGCCCGCTACCTTGCCGTGGACCGCTTGCGCATAGCCAACGAAGAGTTTGAGGACATGCTTCACGAAGGAATCACCCGCCGCACTGACAGCTCATGGACTGCGGCACTCCACCTGTTCCGAAGAAGACCGAAGGCTAGCGGCCCTGTAGAGACTACCACGCTCACAACGAGCATGTCATTTCAGCCAGGTACCCTGTATACCACATACAGCACTTCACTCATCGCATTCATGTCTGCCACGTATTTTCATGATAAACTTGGTGAAAGCCTACACACAGATACCCGTGAATCTGGACGACGTCCCAAAGGCAACTATCATCACACCCTTCGGATTTTAGTGGCGAAGCTCCTTATAACAACACCCGTTCGTCCCTCGTAGCCATTGTAGTATGTAACAGGTATAACATTTTGACCTCCAAGGTGGTGCCGGCGAGAGATTTACTCTGTGCGGTGTAGAACAATAAAACATAGTGCTTAATGTACATGCCAATGGCTGCTAATGGGGAATGAGAGACAGGAGCATTCGGCTTTTAGTAAACGCGCACGCTGCGATTCCCATTAGCAGCCATTGGCATGTACATTGAGCACTATCTGACAAAAAGGGTTGCTACGTTATACTTGCTGGGTGTAACCTCCTTAGTTTTAGAAAAGTTTATCGAGCGTTGAGCCGCAGTGCCATGAATAGAATGAACTAGTATATACCATGAACTCGAGGTGGTTAAAGGTGGGAAGTAGATACGAAGCGCAAGCCGTAAGAAAGTAAAAGCCGAATTCTCCTGTCTCTCATTTCCCATTTGCAGCCATTGGCACGTACATTGAGCATTATCAGGCAGGAAAAGGTTGCTCGTTATACTCGCTGGGCGTAACCTCCTTCGTTTCAGAAAGGTTGAGTGAGCGTTGGGCCGCAGTGCCCTGAATACAGTGAACTAGTATATACCACGAACTCGAGGTGGTTAAAGGTGGGAAGTAGACCCGAAGCGCAAGCCGTAGGAAAGTGTGCGTGTGCCACCTCTTGTTTAGTCCTTGGAATGTCCGTTGGATGGCGTTGCTTCTGGGGAACTTATAATGAAAAGATGCTAGATGGTGGTACTTGTACTGTTGAATAGATCGATGAACGGACACACAAACAAATACATAGATGGACGCATGAACGGACGCAGGGTCGGATGCATGGACGAACACAGAGACGGACGCATGAACAGACGCACGCATAGACGGGCGGATGGACGCACAGACGGACGCATATATATATATATATATATATATATATATATATATCGCCCCGCCGCGGCTAAGGTACTCGGCTGCTGACCCGCTGGTCGCGGGATCAAATCCCGGCTGCGGCGGCTGCGTTTCCGATGGAGGCGGAAACGCGGTAGGCCTGTGTGCTCATATTTGGGCGCACGTTAAAGAACCCCAGGTGGTCAAAATTTCCGGAGCCCTCCACTACGGCGTCTCTCATAATCATATGGTGGTTTTGGGACGTTAAACCCCACATATCAATCAATGTATATATATTGCTGCGACAGGTTCGCCACATTCAAGTAGCCCGCCACAATCATCGTGGCACCAGCACCAGCAAGACCCGGCTCGGCTGGCATGCGCCACGCGTTCGCACGTTCAACAACGAGGAAGAGGAAGATAGTCGGATCTGTGCCACTCGGCTACTCGAACTTGACGACCATAGTTTTTAGAATCGTGGGCACAAGTTCGCCCTAATAAAGACGCTTGTTTTCTTAACCTGTCGGCGTCAGCATCGCTACATTTCTGGTGGAAGTGCTGGGTTATGAATCGAAGCCCCACGAGCTCAAGACAGCGTAGCCCCGACGACCAGCGTATAAACCCCGTGGAAGTGACTCCTGTATACCAGAGGGCAAGTCGCCGTCTTCGAGGTGACTCACCTGAGTTCGGTCCTCTTCACTTCACACCAAGGGGAATTCAAACGATGGATGCCGCCACTATGACTAGCCAGTCAACACCGGCACAAGTGTTCATTAGCCAACCGCACCAGCCGCCAGTTTTCCACGGCGACTCGTACGAGGATGTTGAAGATTGGTTGGACCTGTTCGAGAGAGTAGCGAGCTTGAATGAATGGGACGAAAAAGAGAAGCTCCGTCGCGTATACTTCGCCCTGGAAGACTTCGCGAAGATATGGTTTGAGCACCATGAAACCTCGTTGTCTACCTGGGAGGTATTTCGACGACAAGCGGTGGCTACGTTCGCGAACATGGACCGGAAAGAAAAGGCGGAGGCAGCTCTTCAATCGAGGAACCAGCTAACGAACGAGAGTGCTGCTATGTACATTGAGGACATGGTCCGCCTGTTCAAGTGTGCGGATTACAACATGGCTGAGGATAAGAAGGTGCGCCATCTAATGCGCGGAGTGAAGCAAGAGCTGTTCGCCGTTCTCGTCCGCAACCCTCCGAGCACGGTTGCTGAGTTTTACTTGGAAGCGACGGCCATCGAAAAAACACTGGAACAGCGGGCTCGGCAGTACAACCGGAATCTTAACTGCGCATCTGCACAGGTATTCCCCGGAGGCGTGCGAAACGACGTTGAAGCCCTGCGAGAGCTAATTAGATCAGTTATCAGAGAAGAACTGAGCAGACTGCATATGCCCCAGACTTCAACTGCACTATCTGTTACGGACGTTGTTCGTGACGAACTGAGGCAGGTGATACGAGAGCCAGAGCGTGAGCTGCAGCCGGTTCGACCTATCCGAACATACTCGGAGGTTGTCAGACAACCCACGGTACACAGCAATGCAGCAGTTGCGATGGCAACGACTCCTCTCCCACCTGCGGCACGCAGCGCACCTCGTCCACGGGAACCGACAGCTACCTATCTGCCCCCAGGAGCACGTAGCACACATCACTATGTGGAGCGTAGGCCCAGGAAAAGTGACGTCTGGCGTGATCACGAGCACAGGCCTCTGTGTTTTCATTGTGGGGAAGCGGGTCATCTGTACAGATTCTGTCCTTACCGACAGGCTGGATTAAGAGGCTTCCCGTCATATGCACCGTGCCCCCGAAACGGCGAACGACCAGCGGAGATTGAAGAGTACTTGTCGACGCGCCAGAACTCGCCAACTCTACGCCAACACCGGTCACGGTCACCATCGCCTATGCGCTACCGGTCATCCAGCCCACGTACACCTTCAAGGCAGCCTGGTCATCGCTCTCCAAGCCCACACCCGGAAAACTGAAGCAAGCGACCTGTGGAGGTGAGGCCGCTGATAACGTCAGTTACGAAGATCCTCCAATTTGGTTTGAGGGTGATGACGGTGTATATCCAGTAAAAGGGTGCAGCAACGAAAGCGTTACATCAGATTTGAGGTTGAGAATGGAAGGATGGGAGCTGAATGCCTTAGTCGACACCGGTGCTGATTATTCAGTGATAAGTCACAAGATGGTGAAAAAGCTAAACAAAGTTGTGACACAGTGGAGTGGATCGCAGATACGCACGGCAGGCGGTCACATTTTTACGCCCCTTGGCAGATGCACTGCAAGACTTGAAATACGGGGCTTTATTTACGTGGCCGATTTCATTGTGCTGCCAGAATGTTCAAGAGAACTCATTATAGGAATGGATTTTTTGCGAGCTAATGGCGCCGTAATTAACCTGCATAGGTCCAGCGTGTCGTTTTCGACTGAATGAGCTATACCTGTGGAGGAATCTGAGGAACGACGCCTAACTGCTCTACGCGTTGTTCATGATGACGTAACTGTGCCGCCACGCTGCAGTATAATGGTGCTCGTAGAAAATGATGCATTGTACAACCGCGAAGGCATAGCGGATACAAATGTAGGACTGTTTTTGAACAAAGGTGTCTGCGTAGCTAGGGGTCTTGTTCACTTGACGAATGGCCGTGCAGATGTCCTACTCACAAATTTTTCCAATGAGCTTCAACACATCGCTCAAGGCACGGCTATCGCCTATTTACACGACTTCTGTATGGCGACCGAACTATGCAGCTTAACGACATCAACCACTCGACCAGTGGCCTGCAACATCGACACATCCGTGACCGTCAATCAGAGCCTTCCGGACAGTCAGAAGAAACAGATTTACGCCTTGGTAAAAGAATTCTCTGATTGCTTTTCAAGTACCGCGAAGGTTCAGCGCACGTCAATCACGAAACACAGAATCATAACGCAAGACGACACGAGGCCTATATTCCAGCATCCATATCGGGTGTCACAGAAAGAACGGGAAATTATCAAGAAGCAAGTGGAGGAGATGCTTTCTGATGGTGTCATCCAGCCTTCGAATAGTCCACGGGCGCCTCCCGTAGTGCTCGTAAAGAAGAAAGACAACACACTTAGATTCTGCGTCGACTACAGAAAACTGAACGGTGTAACTAAACGAGATGTCTACCCCTTGCCACGTATCGACGATACACTAGATCGGTTGCGATCCGCAAAGTTTTTCTCCTCCTTAGATCTGAAAAGCGGATATTGACAAATAGAGGTCGACGAGCGGGACCGTGAAAAAACGGCATTCGTAGCACCAGATGGCCTCTACGAATTCAAAGCGCTTCCATTCGGCCTCTGTTCCGCACCAGCGACGTTCCAGCGAATGATGGACACTGTCCTCGCCGGATTGAAATGGCAGTCATGCCTAGTGTATTTGGATGACGTGGTGGTATTCTCTGCAACGTTCGACAAACATCTAGAGCGACTACGCACAGTATTGGAAGCCATCCGGTCAGCGAAATTGACAATCAAACCCGAAAAATGCCACTTCGGCTTCGAAGAGCTGCGATTCCTTGGACATGTCATTAGTTCCGAGGGTGTTCGTCCCGATCCCGAAAAGACAGCCGCTGTTCAGAGGTTCCCTACACCCAGAGACAAAAAGTCAGCGCGTCGATTTTTGGGTTTATGTGCCTATTATAGACGATTTGTGGAAAACTTCTCAACGATTGCGGAACCTCTTACAAAACTGACAAAAGACGACGTGCCCTTCACGTGGGAAAGCGAACAACAGAAAGCTTTTGATGAATTTAGGAAACGACTACAGGGTTCACCAATACATGCCCATTTTGATGAGACAGCCGACACAGAAGTCCATACCGATGCCAGCAATGTCGGCCTCGGCGCCATCCTTGTCCAGTGGCAAAATGGTCAAGAGAAAGTGTTAGCCTATGCCAGCCGCAAACTATCAAAAGCTGAGGCAAACTACTCTGCAACTGAAAAAGAGTGCCTCGCAGTCATCTGGGCCATAAACAAGTTTCGACCCTACCTTTATGGTAGACCGTTCAGAGCTGTCAGTGACCACCATGCTCTATGCTGGCTGGCAAATCTCAAGGACCCGTCAGGTCAACTAGCAAGATGGAGCCTTAGGCTGCAGGAGTATGATATTACGGTTGTGTACAAATCGGGAAGGAAACACAGCGATGCCGACTGCCTGTCACGCTCTCCCGTCGATCCAAGTGTACCTGAAGAGGAAGACTTCCCGTTTCTAGGCGTTGTCGACACATCTAAAATCGCTCAACTACAACAAGATGACCCGGATTTGCTGGCACTTATACAACACCTGCAGGGTCTCGACGTTCAAGTCCCTCGCATATTCTCCAGAGGGCTCTCCGCGTTCTGCCTTCGAGGAAGTGTCCTTTACAGGAGGAACTTCGAACCTAATGGTGAAACGTTTTTACTAGTCGTGCCCACAGCCATGCGAGAGGAAATTCTGCACGCATGCCACGACGAGCCAACATCTGGACACATGGGTGTGAGCCGAACATTCGCCAGGATACGCCTGAAATACTATTGGCCTAAGTTTCTCGCATCAGTGCAGCGCTACGTGAAAACTTGTCAATGTCAACGGCGCAAAACTGCACCCGTAAAACCAGCCGGCCTTCTCCAGCCAATAGACCCTCCAGATGCCCCATTCCAACAAGTCGGCATGGACTTCCTAGGACCTTTGCCGACATCGCGTGCAGGCAAGAAATGGATAGTCGTAGCCACAGACTATCTCACCCGTTATGCTGAAACTGACTCTCTATACAGTGCGACAGCTGCCGAAGTTGCCAAGTTCTTTGTGAACAACATAGTGCTGAGACATGGTGCGCCCATCGTCGTTATTACGGATCGGGGCACAGCATTTACTGCAGACCTTATGCAATGTCTGATGCGCATGACAAATACCGATCACAGAAGAACAACGGCGTATCACCCTCAGTCAAATGGCTTAACCGAACGCCTCAACAGAACTTTGACCGACATGCTATCAATGTATGTTGATGTTGAACATAAACAGTGGAACGAAATATTACCCTACGTAACATTCGCATATAATACAGCCGTTCAAGAAACAACCCACGTTGCCCCTTTCGAACTAGTATTCGGCCGAAGAGTGACCACCCCGCTGGATGCCATGTTACCACTACAGGACGAAAGCAGCTATCCACCTGACTTAGATGACTTCTTGCAAAGAGCCGAAGAAGCACGGTAAATGGCAAGATACCGAATACGCCACCAACAGCACGTCGATTCTAGTCGCTACAACAAGCGACGCAGTGACACACTTTATCATCCCGGTGACAAAGTGTGGATATGGATACCAGTGCGCCGCCGCGGACTCTCTGAAAAGCTTCTTTGCCGATACTTCGGCCCTTATGAAGTATTCAACCGTATCAACAACGTCATTTATGAAGTTAGATCCGCTGGACACGTGAGTTCAAGACGCCGCAATCCCACGGAAGTGGTCCACGTAGTCCGCATGAAGCCCTATCATGACAGATCGTCGAAAAACGAGTGAGAGTGTGCATGTATCTTTTCACTGTCTTAAGCATCGGGACGATGCGTCTGAGGAGGGGGGCAATGCTGTGACAGGTTCGCCACATTCAAGTAGCCCGCCACTATCATCGTGGCACCAGCACCAGCAAGACCCGGCTCGGCTGGCATGCGCCACGCGTTCGCACGTTCAACAACGAGGAAGAGGAAGATAGTCGGATCTGTGCCTCTCGGCTACTCGAACTTGACGACCATAGTTTTTAGAATCGTGGGCACAAGTTCGCCCTAATAAAGACGCTTGTTTTCTTAACCTGTCGGCGTCAGCATCGCTACAATATAATGGCACTGGATAACATGTGCGGACAAAGACGTTTTTTGGAGAGAAATGTATACTCACATGTATCTCAACAGGTTGCGCAATGCCGTTATGCACCTATCTTTCATTAGGCTAAAGTTCTATCGACACACCGAGATCAAACCACACAAGAAATAATTGAAGCTGATAAAATTTAAGCGCTTTTAACTGCGAAGCATTTCATAGCAAACTTCGACGACCTTGATCTATCTATCTATCTATCTACTATCTATCTATCTATCTATCTATCTATCTATCTATCTATCTATCTATCTATCTATCTATCTATCTATCTATCTATCTATCTATCTATCTATCTATCTATCTATCTATCTATCTATCTTTCTATCTGTCTGTCTGTCTGTCTGTCTGTCTGTCTGTCTGTCTGTCTGTCTGTCTGTCTGTCTGTCTGTCTGTCTGTCTGTCTATCTATCTATCTATCTATCTATCTATCTATCTATCTATCTATCTATCTATCTATCTATCTATCTATCTATCTATCTATCTATCTATCTATCTATCTATCTATCTATCTATCTATCTATCTATCTATCTATCTATCTATCTATCTATCTATCTATCTATCTATCTATCTATCTATCTATCTATCTATCTATCTAGTCGCCTAGGGCATTTAGCTCTCCTGGCCGTTTCGATACTGGTATCGATACCAAACTTATGAAGAACATATTAGACTAGTCATAACACGAAAATCACGACATGTAGGTTATGAATATCATGATTTACATTTCATGGTCCTGCAGCTCTTGCGGTAGTTTCGTTCACATGACATTTTTCAAAAGTCGTGTGGTATGACATGACGGCATGGCGAACATAAGGAACAGACCCAAATAAAAAAATCTTGAAATGCATTTTATAATTTTCATGTTATGACTAGTCATGACTCTACGCCACGCTCATGTTGTCGGTAAGTAGAAGGTACTGTTCCGTTACGTCTACCGCCTCTTGCACGGCCCTTTCCACTTGCCCTTCCCTACCGCCGGTGCACCAGATTGTGATGTCATCGGCGTAGATGGTGTGGCTGATACCTTCGACTAGGGCCAGTTTCTTCGGAAGGCCGACCACGAAGATGTTGAAAAGAGTGGGCGAAATGACCGAGCCTTGCGGTGTACCCATGGGCCCAGCAGCACCTTGTCAGAGACACAGTCACCAATCCGCCGCTTCGCTTTCCTCCCGGTCAGGAACGAACGGATATAGTTATACAGTTTGGGGCCCAGCTCTAGGTCCGTGACCCCGCAGGGGCGCCTGCGCAAGTAGGCGTTTGGTGTGTAGCGACACCACGGACCCGAGCTAACGGGGGAGTTTCTACTCCCTCCCACGCCTAGCCGTGCGTGGCTTTGCCGTGTCCGGGGAAAAGGGGATCCTGGGGGTTGAGCCGACGCTGGGTGATTGGACCTTTAAGGCCCCCCGGCAGAGGCAACACACCTCTTTGGCCCCGGCTTCACGTAGACGGCACCCCTGGGCTGACCCACCCAGGGGAAATCGGCAGTCGCCTTTTCCTATCTCTCTCTTCCTACATCTTAGTCTTTTCTCGTCTTTAAATCTGTCCTGTCTTCTTCTCTCTTCCATTTACTTCCGATTTTTCCTGGCGGCAAGGGTTAACCTTGTGTAATTACTCAACCTTGAGTAGTTATATTTGGTTATAGTGGCAATGTACGGCTGGCGTCTGCAGTCTTATACTATTAAGTGCTTCAGCGTCCCCTGGTTGGACTCCATGGTGGGTGGTCGCCATTGCTGCCGAAAAAAAGTACACTACTATGGGAACACCTGCATTTCCCCGTCTCCTAGATCGTCCTCCGCCTAAGAGGGGACGCACCGATGACATCTCAATTTTCAGCCAACCCAGACAATGCTTTCCCAAATTCCATGTTGTGCACAGCAAAAACCCAACAAAACAAGCCAGAGCCATATCACCATTTCTTGTTGCTAAATCTCTGACCGAGCTCTTTGGCCCAGGATACAAGGTTACAAAGATGGCTAGCGGAGACCTTCTCCTTGAGCTGCCTGAAAAACACCACTATGAAAAACTTGGCAGTCTCGTAGCATTTGGTAATATCCCAGTATCTGTTTCACCTCATAGATCGATGAACACCTCACGCGGAGTTGTTTCAGAAGCAGACCTTCTTGAAATGTCTGAACAGGAACTGCTTGAAGGGTGGAAAGAGCAAAATGTCACGGATGTGAAACGAATCGTCATCAGACGCGACAACAAAGAAATACCTACCAAACATATAATACTCACTTTTGCATCTAGCACACTGCCTTCATCTATAGACACAGGCTACATCAAACTCTCTGTCCGTCCCTACATTCCAAATCCAAGACGATGTTATAAATGTCAACGATTTGGTCATGGCTCGCAGAACTGCCGGGGTCAGGAAACTTGTGCAAGATGTGGTAGCCACGGCCACCCATCTGATAACTGTGTTACTACGCCTCACTGCGTGAATTGTGACGGGGAACACGCCGCGTATTCGCGTTCGTGTCCTAACTGGAAGAAAGAAAAAGAAATAATCACTCTTAAAGTCAAAGAAAACATTACATTCAAGGAAGCAAGACGAAGAGTGTCGCCATTTTACGGCGCAACATATGCTGATGCGGTGCGTCAGGGGGCAACGCCGCACCAGCCCTCGCCACCCCTTCGGCCCGCGCAGAGCGAGCCGTCGGCTGTGGCACCTGCCCCCAAGGCGGCTGTAGCCCAGGCTACACCGCCTACTCCCAAACAGAGACCGGAGACTCCAGAGTCTTCGGGTCTCAAGGCCTCCCCTCACCAGGCGAGGCCCAAAATCCAAACTAACAGCCCGCACGTGCGGGCATCCAGTGCCTCCGAGGAGGCAATGGATACGTCGGCACCCTTGGTGCCGAAACAGCGGCGTGGCTCCTTGGAGCGCGCCAAGAAAACAAAAAAGCAAATAACAGGGCCTGATGACGGCCCTGTTAAGTGAACTCAAACTCCCCGTCTAAACAGCCACTCGCTTTTCGTACACACAGCATTATTTTACATTCACCATGAACACTCAAATTATACAATGGAACGTCAGGGGCCTCCTCAGAAACCTTGACGACATCCAAGAACTCCTACACGAACACTCACCAAAAGTGCTGTGTGTACAAGAAACACACCTAAATTCAAAACACACAAATTTTCTTCGTAAATACGTTATTTTTCGAAAGGACCGAGATGATGCCATGACATCATCCGGAGGTGTTGCCATCATAGTAAATCAAGGAATTGCATGCGCACACTTACAACTCCAAACATCCCTTGAGGCAGTGGCTGTTCGAGCGGTTCTTTTCAATAAACTGATCACAATCTGCAGTATTTACATTCCTCCTAGCTATCAGCTGCAAAAACGTGATTTATACTCTTTAATTGATGAACTTCCGGAGCCCTATGTTCTCCTTGGAGACTTCAATGCGCATAGCAGGCTATGGGGTGATTCTCGGTATGACGCGCGAGGTCGACTGATCGAACAGTTCCTTCTCTCGTCGAGCGCGTGTCTGCTGAATCGAAAAGAACCAACCTATTATAACCTCGCTAATAACACCTACTCCTCCATAGACCTGAGCATAGTATCTCCATCTCTTGTGCCTCTACTCCAGTGGAAAGTTGTCAGTAATCTGTACGGAAGTGACCACTTCCCCGTAGTTTTGAGCACAACGACAGTAACTGAGTGTCCACCACGTGTTCCCAAGTGGCTCATAAACAGAGCCGACTGGGAACAGTTTTATACTATCGCTTGTCTAGGTTGGAATGACATAAGTACTTTGAACATTGATGTTGCTGTCAACTACTTCACAGCATTTTTGATTGATGCTGCAACAAAATGCATCCCACAAACAAATGGACACCCTGGAAAACGGCGTGTGCCATGGTGGAACTCTGAATGCCGAAACGCGCGCAAACAGCAAAATAGAGCTTGGAGGCTGCTTCGGAACTCACCGACAGCCGAAAATCTTGACACCTTCAAGAAAATAAAGTCTCAAGGCAGGAGAACGCGTCGGCAGGCCAGAAGAGAAAGCTGGCAGAAGTTTTTGTCAGGGATCAATTCATACACACAGGAAGCTAAAGTCTGGAACATGGTCGGTAGGATAGCAGGAAAACAAGTACACACACTTCCACTCGTAAACACTCAGGGTGACACCTTGGAAGATCAGGCAAACTTCCTCGGTGCACACTTCGAACAGGTGTCCAGCTCATCCCACTATACTGACACTTTCCAAAAATACAGAACAAGAATAGAAAAGCAGAAACTCGAACACAAATGCACTAGATACGAGGCATATAATCAAGCGTTCAGTCTAGCTGAGCTTCGAACATCTCTAAACTCCTGCAGTACTTCTGCCCCAGGTTCTGACCGTGTCGTTTATGAAATGTTAAAAAACCTACCGATCGAAACACGAAAAACCTTACTTTGTTTGTACAACGCTATCTGGTTTTCTGGCACTATCCCTAACTCCTGGAAAGAGGCTATTATAATTCCCATTTTGAAAGAGGGCAAGGACCCTTCTTTACCTTCGAGTTATAGGCCTATTGCACTCACAAGCTGCTTGTGCAAAATCTTCGAAAAAATGATAAACTGCAGACTTGTACATTTCCTTGAAACAAACAATTTGCTCGACCCATTTCAGTGCGGGTTTCGAGAAAGTAGATCCACCACAGACCACCTTGTTCGTATCGAGGCACAGATCAGGGACGCCTTCGTCCATAAACAATATTTTCTCTCTGTATTCCTCGATATCGAAAAGGCTTATGATACTACATGGCGTTTCGGAATTCTAAGAGACCTGTCCCACCTTGGCGTGCGCGGAAGAATGTTCCACATAATCGAAAGTTACCTGTCAAACCGGACATTCCGTGTCCGAGTGGGCACGGCCCTTTCCCAAACATTCGTCCAGGAAACAGGCGTGCCACAAGGTGGTGTACTTAGCTGCACACTTTTTCTCATCAAGATGAATTCCTTGCACTTGTCCATCCCCCGCAATATGTTTTATTGTACATATGTCGACGACGTCCAGCTTGGCTTTAGATCTTGCAACCTGGTAATGTGTGAGCGACAGGTTCAGTTAGGTTTAAACAAGGTCTCCAAATGGGCAGAGGAAAACGGATTCCGACTGAACCCACTAAAGAGCACGTGTGTCTTGTTCTCCCGAAAGAGAGGCATGCACTCAGAACCTGACATTGAATTGAACGGTCAACGTCTGTCTGTCAATGTGGAGCATAAATTCTTAGGATTAATCTTGGACAACAAGTTGACCTTCGTACCGCACATCAAGTATCTAAAAACAAAATGTTTAAAAGCCATGAATGTTTTAAAAGTGTTGTCACGTACTACGTGGGGTAGTGACAGGCAATGTCTCATGAATCTGTATCGAAGCCTCATTCGCACCCGCTTAGATTATGGGGCCATTGTTTATCAGTCTGCAACACAAAGTGCTTTGAAGATGCTGGACCCCGTGCACCATTTGGGCATCCGCCTTTCTACGGGTGCTTTTCGCACCAGCCCCGTAGAAAGCCTTTATGTTGAGTCGAATGAGTGGTCGCTTCATCTGCAGAGAACTTACATGTCCTTTGTTTATTTCCTTAAGGTGAAAACAGATAAGAAGCACCCCTTATACTCCACTATTATTGATTTGTCGAGCTCCATTCTGTTTCAAAACAGGCCTTCGATGAGGCAGCCCTTCTCAGTTCGCCTGAAAAGTCTAGCTGAGGAAATTGGAGTCTCACTTGAACATAGTTTAATGGCTCCTGTAGCATATCTGCCACCGTGGCAGTGGCAGACTATAGACTGTGATGTGTCCTTTCTTGAAGTTACAAAACATGCGCCTATTGCCCATATCCGAACATACTTCCTGGAACTTCAACATAAATACACACGTCCTGAGTTCTTTACAGATGCCTCCAAGTCTAACTCCTCTGTGTCCTACGCTGCTGTCGGCCCATCCTTTTCGGATGCTGGCCCTCTACATCCAGGCACAAGTATCTTCACAGCGGAAGCCTACGCGATACTTGTGGCGGCTAAACACATCAAGCAATTACAAATACAAAAAGCAGTAATTTATACAGACTCCCTCAGTGTAGTAACGGCTCTGCACACTCTTAAAAAACACAAAAACCCAGTCCTTGTCTCACTTTACTCCATTTTATGCACACTATACACACTCAAACAACATGTTGTAGTGTGCTGGGTGCCAGGGCACCGTGAGATTCAAGGCAACGTGAGGGCGGATCAGCTCGCTGCATCCGTCCACAAAAGCACTGCCCCTACACCCATATCAATCCCGGCCGTTGATCTTAAGCCGTCTCTCAAACGAAACCTCAGAGTATACTGGCAGAGCAAGTGGGATACACACACACAAAACAAACTACACGTTATTAAGCCACACCTTGGTCATTGGCTGCCTGTTTCGAAATCGCGTCATACAGAGGTAATACTAACGAGACTCAGGATAGGACACACATACACGACACACACACACCTTTTGTCCGGTGGCGATCCACCATTGTGTGACAGATGTGGTGAAGTATTGACAGTCCTTCACATTTTAATTGAGTGCAAACGATTGGACACTGTAAGAAAACAACACTTTCCATTACCCTACCGACAACATATACCTTTGCACCCTGCAATGTTCGTCGGTAGGGAACCGCTTTTTAGTCACAAATCATTGTTAGCGTTTTTTAAAGAAATTCATAGTTTTCACATCATATACCCGGGCATCCCGTAGCATGACCTCTCCAGAGAGGTTTTTGCTGCGGTGGTTACACAAGAAAGCACTTGCCTCACGGCCCTTGGACGCAAGGGTATGAACGAGTGAGGCACTTGTGCTAATGCCATACATATCCACCATCGTCTTTTATTATCACCAACTTTTGTCATCTATTCACACCGGACACACCTTTCACGACATGGTCATGATTTTATTACTTGTATGTTTTTACCCGCCTTACCGCGAGGAATTTTATGGCCCTTATACAGCCGCTTATCACAATCATTGTCCATGTTTTTAGTAAGATGAACTGGCGCTCTTTGGCCGTGAAATGGCCCTTGCGCCATAAAACATCAAACATCATCAGCTCTAGGTCCGTGAGAGAAGCCAGGATGTACGACTGGAGATCATTGTCAAACGCCTTCTCGAGGTCAAGTCCGAGCAAGGCCCTGGTGTCCCAGGTACTGACGTCAATTATTCGATGCTTGATCATATTCAAGGCGTCCTGCGTCAATAAGCCAGCTCGGAAGCCAATCATGTTGTTAGTATAGATGTTGTCTTCCAGATATCGGCTTAATCGGTTGAGGACGGCGTGCTCCGCCACTTTCGCTACGCAGGACGTCAGAGAGATTGGTTGGAGGTTAATAATATTCAGAGTCTTGCCTGGTTTGAGGATCAGAAGGGTCATGGTGGTCTGCCATTTTTCAGGGACGCTGCCGTTTCTCCTCCGCGTCTCGTTAGTCTTCTCTGTGAGGCATTCCACTGAACCATCATCAAGATTCTGCAGCATCTCATTAGTGATGCCATCGGTACCGGGAACGGGCTTGCCTTTGAGTGCAAAAATGGCTTGCCTGACTTCCGCACGGTGAAGTTTTCGTCCAATTCCGGGCGGGCCGGGCCAACGTACCCGGGAAACCAGACCTCCTCATCTCCGTGCTTCAGGGGCAGGTACTTCTTCATGAGCTTGGCAGCCAGCTATTCTCCGGAACACGACCTGGTTGCTTCGTGAAGGGTTCTTGCGAGAGTGTGTCTCTGATTCGACCTTGTGTTGCCCTCATCAAGTAAATGTTTTAGTAAGCCCCACGACTTGCCATTGCGCATCTGGCCATCGATCGAGTCACAGACCTCGTCTCGTTGCTGCTTGTAGAGGGTTTGACAGTCGTCTTCGATAGTCTTGTTGAGCTCCGACATTCTTCTCCTTAACCTTCGGTTGAATCTTCGTGCCTTCCATCGGAGTAGCAGCACCTGCTTGGCTTCAATCAGATAAGCTGCCCTGCTATCCATCATGTCTACCTCCAGGTCGGTAGAAATTTTATTTGTGGATGACTCCGTGTCGCTAATGATTCATTCGCACCTGGCTGCCATGTCTTTCAGGGTGAGTTAAATATCGTTACAACGGAGCTCACGAAAACGATCCCAATCTGTGACGGTGAACTTCAGAGCGAATCGGGCAGCCGACGTTGATTGGACTGACTAACCGTGTATTCTAAACATCGCAGGAACAAAACTACAAGCATCGGATTGCCTGGCTCGTCATTCTGCGGCAACGCAGAATCATCAAGTGGACTACGCGCAGGCGCACCTGTGCCTCTGTTCCTACAAGTGCCGACTGCTTCGGATCACGAGGCGTCGACAGTGACACTGCAGGCCGTTGGGCACGCCCTTATCGACTATATAAAGAGGCCACCCCGGATAGACATCATTCAGAGCAGATCGGGCAGCCGACGTTGGTTGGACTGACTAACCGTGTATTCTACACATCGCAGGTAGGAGTCTGATCATTTGTGTAACTTAACATAAATCCTATCGACTCACTGCTACCGATCCGCCCTGAACATGCATTTGTTTTATGACCTTGTCATTTTGTTGTTGCTATTTGTGAACAAAGTGTGAGCCGAAAAATGAAAAATGGATGCCCTGACGGATTTCGCCAATGCCTTAGGTGAGAAACCACCAAGTACTGTAAAGGAAATAGGGAAGGCAATGCAGGAGATGAACACGAAGCTTCTTGACGTTCTCTCTGCTATCAAAACAGACGTGAACACTACTGATTCATTGTACAATGCTATCAAGGCAGAATTGATATCCATCAGGGCATATGTAAGCCTCGCTAGTGACAGCTTTGACGAACTAAAGACTGAAATAAAGTCGCTGCGTAAGGAACTGAATGAGGCGAGAAATCGAAGGATCGAGTGTCCAAAAGAAAACATGGAAATTAAAAAAAGAATTAGGAGATACACGAAAACATTTGATAGATCTACAGAAATACTGGAGACAGAACAACATTGAATTGAAAGGCATTCCCTATGTTGAGAAGGAAAACCTAATGGAGATTGTGGAAAAAATTGCCGACTGTCTGCGTATTGAGGTCAGCGCCAAAGATATTGATGTTGTTCACAGAGTGCCGACGAAGGCAAACAATGTTCCAAATATTGTCGTTAAGTTCTTGCCTCGCTTCAAACGTGATCTACTAGTAAAGTCAGCAAGAAAGAACAGGCTTAACACGTCAACTCTTGGTTTCAGTACAAATCAACCTGTGTTCGTGAACGAACATCTGTGTCTTGAAAATAAGGTTCTATAATATTATAAAAATATAATGCTTTTAGCCCGGAGCAGCATGGATTTAGATCACAGTATTCCACATCAACAGCTGCGTTATTGTTATCACAGAAGATTAACAAGGCACTGCACAACAACTTTCTTGTGGCAGTTGTCTTCAGTGACTTAAAAAAAGCATTCGATACTGTCGACCATAATATTCTGCTTATGAATTTAAAACACTATGGATTCCGCGGCGAAGTTTTTAGCCTCTTTTCTAACTACATTGATGGACGTCATCAAATGGTCAACATGCAAGATCTTACGTCGTTATTATTCAACATAAAGACAGGGGTACCTCAGGGGTCCGTCCTGGGGCCTCTATTATTCTCACTATACGTAAATGATTTGCCATACATACTCAAATCGGCCGAGTTGCTAATGTACGCTGATGACACAGCTTTAATAGTTACCGCCGATAACATAGCCGATCTAGAATGTAGAGCTAACGAAGAACTAGAAAATGTTTTTAAGTTGTTTACAGTCAACAAATTAACACTCAATGCAAAGAAAACAAAATACACCATTTTTCACTCCCGTTACCGAAATGTAAACTGTGCGTCATTTCGACTTACAATGAACAACTACCAACTTGAGCATGTAAATGAATTTAAATATCTCGGTGTAGTGTTCGACAGCCAATTACACTGGAAAAAACAAATTAACTCTGTTTGTACTAAGCTAGCATCTGGCTGCAGTATGCTACTGGCTGCTAGAAATTATTTTAGCAGAAATATTCTCAGAGTCCTTTATTTTTCGTTTGTTCATAGTCATCTATCATACTGCTTAGACTCATAAGGATGGACCTTTAAAGCTTACCTTGATCCTATCCTGATATTACAAAAGAATTATGGATTATGCGGCATATATTGAACCCAGTGAGTCTTTGTTTCACAAGTTGGATATTCTACCTTTTGATTGCATACGGCAGCATAAAACCGCAGTCACCATCAACAATGTTATTGCACGCAGCGTACCTTTCGATATATCTATCTTTTCTTCCTCGTCCCGCGTCACTAGATGCATGACATTGCGGAATTTTAATCTTCCACCCACTAAAAACGTGTATGGTGAACGCTTACTACAGTGGAGCTAAAGTGTGGAATAACATACCACTTCAGATTTAAGATTCTAGGGTTTTCTCGAGCGCACTCAAAAAATATTTGCTACATGTAGATCAATAGTAATGACCATGTACTAAGCCTTACACGTAGTTTGATGTTTTGTCTATACTTGATTATTTCATTAATTATGAACAAAGTGCAACAATGTGTATCTTCTTGTATTTTTGTTCGTTTGTTGAAAAATTAACGTTTTTTGATGTTTTGATTTTTTTCTTATATACAAATTGTATTCTGCTTGTATACTTTCTCCCGTTAGACCCCTTACTAGCCTATGGCTATGGGTCTAATCAGTGTTGTGCATTTCTTGAAATGTGGTCATAACAACCTCAATAAAATGTAAATGTATAGCATCGTCAAAAAAAAAAACTCTAAATTTACTTCAGTTGATGTCGAAGCAGGTCTCGAGTACGTAATGGTCGCGGCGAAAATTCATTGCGGTGTTATTCCACTCCACTCCCTCAAGATTTTTCACAAACGCCAGATGGGGGTGGTGTCCTGTGTCACTGAGTTGCCAATTCAGGTTGGGGACATTTTCTCCGTGACAAGTGTGAGGTCCAATTCGTTGACTCCCACAATCTTCGGACCTTGCTTGTGTCTCAGACGTACCCCCATAGTGCATAAGGGGCGTTGAAGCCCCCGACGACGACAAGGGGATGAGTGTCGGCCAGGTCAACGGAATTTTTGAGTATCGTCTGAAACTGCTGTCGGGAGTCCCAGGAACTGCTGTAAATATTAAGCATAAATACGCTGTTTCTTCGCGGGTTGCGGTATCTCGTGTTCAGCTGAACTTCCAACATGACATAATCGACATCGCAACTCGCCAGCTTCAGGTCATGAGACAGGTGCGTATATTTCCTATCTACAAACGTCCACACTTTCCGATCACCGGGCTGACCGGGAATGGCTCAATAACCTTGAAGAGATGCGGCAGAAACTAGGGTTTTTTGTAAAGCTATTATCTGTGATTGATTAAATAGTGATCTAAAATACTGCTGCAACCTAGCCCTCGTCTTGGAGTACCCGCTGCAGTTCCATTGCCAAACTGTGAACCTTTCTGTGGAGCTATTCATGATTAGGCAGATTTCTGTACTTCCCGGTGTAAGCGATGCAGCACGTAAAACGTTCCCGCGAGCCTGAGTCACCGATCAGGTTGTCGCCCTCACTCGATTACCCGACGCGTCCGGAACAACCACCTACATTGGAGTAGCGGACGTATTACTAGGAATCACCAGACGCTCCAGAGCATCCACTCAATCAGCCAGTTCACCTAGGCCTCTCCTCGGGTCTTCTAAGGCAGTTTGCACCAGTGCCAAACCTTGCTGTAACTGCGGTGCACTTGTAGTGAGCGTGGCCAACATACTCTTCATCTCATTGAGCACCTGATTCTTTCTTATTAAAAAGTTCCCTGCGCTTAGGAGCCACGGCTGAGTCGCTAGCCGGAATCGGTACTTCAGTAGCGGATGATGCCAAAGCTGTATCTGAAGCCTACATCTGAAGCCTGTATCTGAAAGCCTGTATCTGAAGGCTTTCAGCTACATCTGAAAAATTTGTTATCAGTCGTAGGACTGATAACCACTTTTTGAATCTCGGTCATTTTGCTAGCCATCTTCTTGATCATTTCTTTTAATGCCACATTTTTCTTCTGAAGGCGCGCTACCTCGGCGTCCCTAGATTGCTCTGGGGGTGGGTCGCGTGGGCCGCGAGAATGTCCCGTTTCGCTGCCACCACGACCCTTGTCGGCCCATGTAAGGGTCGGCTTCCTCTTCTTCTGCTGGCCATTACTGGAACCGGACCTGGTCGTGGAGGCAGAACGGCTTCTGGAATGACTCTCAGAACAGCTACTGGATCCAGATCTGTCCCAGGACCTGGATCTGCTTCTGGACCTAGAACGACGTCCGGAAGGCGTCCTGGAGCTGGAGCATCCACAGGCTCCACGGTGACCAGCTTGGGCCAAGAAGCAGTGGTCATCCTGAGCGAAAGCAGGAGATTTGCTCCTATTTCCACGTGATCGCTCTGCGCGTATGCGTCTCACAAGGCACGGCATCTGGTACCTCTCGTTGCACTCCCTGGATCCAGTAAGGTGCCGGCCACAACACAGTTTGCTCTTGGGGTCGCACGCGTGGTTCTTATCCGGATTGGTGACGCCGCATGTCCTGCACACGATGTCGTCTGTACTGGGGCACACGTCTGATCGTTGTTCAAGACAGCCACAGGCGTAGCACATATCAACTTGTTTACTATACAAGGTACACCGGACGAGCGTACCGCCGTACGAGACGTAATGGCACCCTGTAGCCGTCGAAGACCACAACCACGCTGCTCGTGGTATTTAGTCGTTTGGCCCCCAGGGATAGCGGGTTCTTTGATTTGATTACCTTGCTGTCGAGCTCTGCCTGACCCTCACTCGGTGCACTGCCACGGATGACGCCCTCTCACTTAGAATTGGGAGCCGCTTCGTATGCGTTGACTTTGTCTTGCTGATCCCCAACAACAATGCATTCCAGCTTGGCGTAACAAATCGCGTTCTCCCTGCATGGCGTACTGACGGTCAAGATGTTTCGTTGAAAATTCGAGCACATAGTGCCCGCGTCCCGCGACACTGAGTCGATGCCGACCGCTTTCCATATGGCCTCGGCCACAACGATCGGATCTACCTTGCTGATATTAAGGCCTCCCATCGGCCTGACGATGATCTTCGCTTCGTCGTTGGGAAGTGAAGGCATCGTTCCCACACAAATAATCCAGGTTTTTGCCCTCCCGTGGTTTCGACGACCCTGGGCGGTCACATCGTCGTTCCGGTGAGCACCGGTGGAAACAACTCCCACTTGCTTGACGGACGCCGACTTGTCTCAAAGCGTCTGAAAGAAACTGTTTGCCATCCAGAATTTTTAGCGAACTCTTCAGGAGTCAGAAGCTCTCAGTTCACTTCCATCACTGCACAGTCTCAATGTTGCCAATGGAGCCCCGGAATAGGGGTTCCACCTAGTGCTGTGAGGGTAGGAGGCCAATAAGGCCCCAACCCAATCACCTCTCTGTAACCATTTAATGGTTATTAAATGTTTTTCACCACCACCACCACCGCACAAGAGAAAAAAATTGGCAGATCCCACATACAGTGCGAATCGATGATATGCGAAGCACGAATGAGAAATGTGGATATGCCACTTTAAAATCAGTACTACATTACGATGTGAAGGTAAATGATGCCGTATATGACTTCCGTGTCGTGATTATCATGTTTGAATGCGTCGTTCACTTTCGCCATCTATTCACGTCACGTGATACCAAATTTAGTATATGTGGAGCTAGCGAAACGGCCGTGAGCACGCTATGAGCGGGGCATGTGTTCATGTTCTTGCATGACGCGCGTGTCAGGATGTTTCCACCAGTCATATACTTCGTCATCTATTGACGTCTCGTAACACTAAATTTGGTATATCTGGAGCTAGCGAAACGGCCGCAAGCGCATCACCTTTTCATAAACGCCTCCCTGGGTGCCGCTATAGCCCTCCTTGGGCTGTGCAAATTGGCGCGTCTCCTCGAAAACGCACTGACAACGCTGCGCCCTTAGCCTTTGTACTCCCGCGCAGAGCCCCTCATGGCGGTGTTTTTTTTCTTCTTGTGAAAAGGTGTATACCAATGTAGCGTTGACGCGCGCACGCTGGGCACAGCGACGCTACGTTAGCAAAACGTGAGCACACTATAGTCGGACGCCAGGCGCGACCAGCATCTGTCGGTGTGGCCCGACGGCAACCGACGCGAAATGCGACACGACGAATTTCGCACCGATGAATGGATGGGTGGAAAAACTTTGTTAAAAAAAGAAACCCTGGAGGGTTACCGGCCCGGGCTCAGGCCACCCCGACGTTTTGTGCGGTGAGGCATAGCCTTGCCACCGCTGTCCGGGCCCGCTGGATTGCCCACAGTTGGTCATGCAGATCTGAGCTAGTCAGCGCACTGAGCCAACGCTCCTCGAGAAGGTCCGGTTTTATATTGTCCTCTCGGTATATTACTGTGACGTGTGTACATTGCCATAGAATATGTGCCATATCTGCGTGTTCGTGCTTACAGAGGGTACAGCTTGTTTGTGGGTATTGTCTGGAATTTACTCCTTTCAGGTGTACTGGATTTGAAAAGGTTCTGGTTTGCAATCTTCGCCAATCTGTTTCTTGAGATCTGTCTAGCTGTTTGTGTGGTGGCGGATATTCTTCTAGTTGTCGCTTATAATGTGCCAATATGTCATGATACGTGACCAGTCTGTCTCTGTCGTCTTGTATCGCATATTCATCATTGTCATCACCTCCATCGTCCGCATTTCCTCCACCGGAGTCGCCCCCCCCCTTCTGTGGTCGGTGCGGGGGGCCGGGCCGTCCCTGTCCGAGCCGTGGTGGGTTAGTTCTCGTACGGTTCGGTGGGCCTCCTCGCTGAGGTTTTGAGGGATGGTCGTGTCTTCGATGTTTAATTTCCCCATGTGCGCCTGGATCCACTTGAGGTATTTGGGTACAATTTTGCCGTTCCGGAAGTTTTCTGCTCTGCGGTTCAAGATTTTGGCCGTGTCAGTGGAAACCCATCCCATTGTGAAATTCGTAATGGCCATCTTGGAGTCACTGATTATTAATCTGTCATGTTTTCGACCATTGACTACGGCCAATGCAATGGCCATTTATTCCGCTGCTTCCGACAATCTGGTCCTTACGGAGCCCATGGCCAAGGTCTTCCCTTTTGTGTCTATGACCGCCATTGCGAAGAAGGAGTCATGCACTGCGTCCGCCTCTTTTCGTGACGGAGGGACGCCGAACGCGCTTAAACGTGCATGCGTCATAGCAACGCAGTGCGGCGTGCACCTGCGAGTATATGGCAGGGCCGGCGCCTGGCGTGGCAACGCCGGCGTGACGCGACGAATTGAACGCCGCTGAGCAAGCGCACCGCGTAATGTCGAAAGGTGTTGACGCTTGGCTGCGGCATGTAGTCATGTTCTCACATGACACACATCTCATGATTATTATGTTTGCACCAGTCACATAACTTCGTCATGCATTGGCGCCACTGAATACCAAATACAGCATTTGTGAACTTAGCGAAACAGCCGCGAGCACATAATAAGCGTGGCATGTCATGTTGTTAGATGAAACGCATCTCATGTTTATCTTGTTTGCACCAGTGTTATATCTTCGTCATACATTCACATTGCATAATACCAGTTGGTATAAGCGAAGCTAGTGAAACGGCCGCCAGCGCATCATGAGCGTGGCATGTAGTCATGTTGTCACATGACATGCATCTCATGATTATCATGCTTGCACCATTTACATACCTTCGTCATCCATTCACGTACCGTAATACCAAATTTGGTATATGTGACGCTAGCGAAAGAGTCGCGAGCACATTACGAGCGTGGCACGTAGTCATGTTGTTACATGACATGCGTGTCATGATTTTCATGTTAGGGTTCATCACTTGTGTTCGCCATGCAATCATGCCATACCATACCAGTTTTGCAACATGCCATGCGAACGAAACTACCGCAAGAGCTGCAAGACCATGAAATGTAAGTCATGACATTCATGACAAATGTGTCATAATTTTGACAACATGACTAGTAAATATGTTCATAATACAGTCATGTTATGCCATATCAAGTTTGTTATTGATGCCATTATCGAAACGGCCAGGAGAGCTAAAAGTCGTAGGTGGTTACATGGATAGACAGATAGATACGCTCAAGTTCACTGAAGTTCGCTAAGAAATGCTTCGCATTAAAAAAGAGGCGGACGCCTCAGCAGCAACACCACATCGCGTCAGCTCAAACGCAGTCAGCGTTTGCTTCGGAGCGGTGGGGGCAGAACGAAAAAGTGCGATAGTATAGCGAAAAGTCTACCCACCTCCAAAAACTGGGTATAGGCATGATCGCTACAACTTCAGGAGTTCGTTGGTACTAAAAGCATGGAACTGGGCACAATTGAAACGACCGAAATTATTTACGTAAGCGGTAGCCCGTCCTAACACATCCACAGCCAAGCGACGCTCCACGTGACGTCTTCCGCACATGTTCAAGGGACCTATATACTTCAACGTAACGTTGACAAGCACGCACAAAGCGCTACGGTGGAACAACGAAAGCACTCTGCAGTAGACACTGTAGGCATCCGACAATGCAGTTTATGAGAACTGATAGTAGCGCCAGAACACACAGCCTAGTGAGTAGACGCAGCAAAACTGAACTTGCACGAGCGTATCATTTTCTTTTTTTTGTTGTGAGCAAAGGGGTCACGGCTGATCATATAAGCGCCCAGGAAGCGTTCTTTGAAAACGTGCCAGAAAGAGCAGTGACACTTCAGCGTGTCACCGTGTTCAGCGAGCGTTGCATTTTTTTAGTATCCCTGGCGGTCGGTACCAACAATGCTGAGGTGGCCCAAAGAGCTTCGTCGCGCCCTCTGGTACACTGTCGGGCGCCTATAGTCTGACGCGAAGCGCGACAGGGGCGACTAGCACTGTCAACGCAGCCCGGCGGCAACTGGCGCAAAATGCGACATGCTGCATTTCGCGCCGATGACGTTACCCGAACAGCACTGCGTCTGCCTTTGTTCTTGACGGAGGGACGCCCGGCGGGCATGCGCATGCACCAAAGCAACACAGCAGAGCACGCGCCTTCGAGTATAGGCACCCGGATATGCAGTTTAAGAGATCTGATGGTAGCGCCAGAACACACAGCATAGCGAGTAGGCTCAGCGAAATCGAATTTGCATGTGCATATCATTTTCTTTTTTTATTTGTGAGCAAGGGGGCCACGGCTCATTATGTAAGCGCCGAAAAAGCGTTCATTGAAAACGTGCCAAAAATGGCACTGACACTTCAGTGTGTCACTGTGTTCAGCCAGCGTTCCATTTTCTTAGTATCCCTGGCGGTCAGTTTCAACAACGCTGAGGCGGCCCGGAGAGTTTCGTCGTGCCCTCTAGTTTACTTTCGGGTGCCTATGCGGCAGGCAGATCGGCGCCTGGTGTGGTATCGCTGGCGTGATGCGAATAAATGAACGCTGGCGCGCACATGCGCAGGTCACGTCGAAGTGTATTGGCGCCTTGAGTGTGGCCTGTAGTTATCTTGTTACATGACGCGCACCTGACGATTATCATGTTTACACCAGTCCCATACCTTCATCATCCATTCACCTCCCGTGACACCAAATCTAGTACAAGTAAGGCTAGCGAAACAGCCGCGAGGGCATCATGAGCGTGGCACGTAGTCATGTTTTACATTCCACACATCTCACAATAATCACGTTTGCATAAGTCACATACTTTCGCTATCCGTTCACGTCACATATTACAAAATTTGGTATATGCGAAGCTAGTGAAACGGTCGCGAGCGTATCATAAGTGTGGCTTGTGGTGATGTTGTTACAGACACGGATCTCATGGTTATGATATTTGCACCAGTCAGGTATCTTCATAATCCATTCGCGTCTTGTAATATCAAATTTGGTATATGTAGAGCCAGCGAAGCGGCCGTCAGCCCTACATAAGCTTGGTACACTGTCACGTTCTTACACGACACGCGTGTCCTAATTATGATGTTTTTGCCACTCATATACCTTCATCATCACTTGACGTCCCGTAATATGAAATTTAGTATATGCGAAGCTAGCGAAACAGCCGCGAGCGCATCATGAGTGTGACTTGCAGTTATGTTGTTACATGACACGCGTCTCATGATTATGATGTTTGTACCAATCGCATATTTTCGTAATCAATTCCCGTCGCGTAATATCAAATTTGGTATATGTGGGTGCTAGCGAAACGGCCGTGAGCCCATCATAAGCATTGTACATTGGCATGTTCTTACATGACACGCGTGCCATGATTATCACATTTTCACAATTCATATACCTCCGTTATCCATTCACGTCCCGTAATACGAAATTTGGTATATGCGAAGCTAGCAAAATGGCCACGAGCGCAACATGAGTGTGGCTTGTAGTGATGCTGTTATATGACAAGCGTCTCATGGTTATGATGTTAGCACCCGTCACGTATCTTCGTAATCCCTTCATGTCTCGTAATACCAAATCAGGTATATGTGGGGCCAGCAAAGCGGCCGTAAGCCCATTATGAGTGTGTTCTGTAGTGATGTTGTTACATGACACACGTCTTATGGTTATGATGTCTGCACCAGAAACATATCTTCGTAATCCATTCACGTCCCTTAATACCAAAATAGGTACATGTGGAGCCAGCGATGCGGCCGTTAGCCCATCATACGCATGACACGATGTCATGTCCTTACATGACACGCGTATCATCATTGACACGTTTTCACCAATCATATACGTACGTCATCCGTTCACATTCCGTAATAGCAAATATGGTATATGCGAAGCTAGCGAAATAGCCGCGAGCGCATTATGATGTGGCATGTAGCCACGTAATACATAACGTGAATTTTATGATTAGCATGTTAGGGTCTATCACTTGTGCTTGCCATGCAGTCATGTAATATCATACCAGTTTTCCAAAGTCTCATGTGAACGAAACCACTGTAAAATCAGCAAGACCATGAAATATAAATCATAACATTATATCACATACATATAACGATTTGCATGTTATGACTAGTCACTTTTGCTCATCATACAGTCATGTTGTGCCATATTAATTTTTGTATCGATACAATTATTGAAACGGCCAGGAGAGCTAAATGTCATAGGCGGCTAGATAAATAGATAGATAGATAGATAGATAGATAATTAGATAGATAGATAGATGGATAGATAGATAGATAGAAAGAAAGAAAGAAAGAAAAAAAAGAAAGAAAGATAGATAGATAGATAGATAGATAGATAGATAGATAGATAGATAGATACGCTCAAATTCGTCGAAGTTCACTAAGACGTGGTTCGCATTTAAAACCAAGGTGGGCAGCCGTCGGGTCGTCGTACAGGTACAGCGATACGGTACACCGATACGGTAGCTGGTTCAGGCCAGAGAGTACTTATGATATAACGCTGCTACGAAATGAAGATGAGTGCGCACAAGACATAAAAGTTGGGTTTGGTGCCGTCACACGAGACCCGTGATTTCTATAGTCGGAACCGCGGCAAAAAGGGATACTGACCTGATGTATTTTGTCCTCATGACAGCACTGGTACCCAGCGGCAGCTGGGGAAACAGGTACTTTAATAGTTCATGGTCACAAGACGTTACACGCAATGCCCCCGCTGGTCGTGTGAAAATATGCGTGATATCTGGGCAGTGGAGCACGGCTGGCAGCCTTGAGGCACCAGGCGCTGCTCGGTGTAGCGTGGTTTGTCGATCGAAGAGGGTGCATTTTGCGCATCACACGAGGTGACTACAGCACCTACGAAAGCTGAAGAGCAACGGTGTAAGTACCTTGTCCTCACAGAGAGCACATGAGGGATGTTGGCGGAATCCGCAAAACGGAATCGGCTTGACATAATGAACACTTTTTACTGCGTTAAAATAGGCCGAGAAAGAAAAGGCCAAACGAACATACAAAACAGCGAAAGAAATTTTATTTTGTGCGAAACCTTGGCATAATACAGGATATTGATGTCTTAAACTATAGGTGATGTGCCTTCCCCATGGGTTAGAAAACAGCAAGAATAGCATTTAATTAGATTAGAGCTCGGGCTAGATTGACTATGAAAAGCACACCCAGCACAAATATAACGAGAATAAAATCAAGATTATAAGATTGTGTCTTCTTTCATGTGCAATTCGGCGTGTCACGAGTGTTAACCATATATAAGATTACGATCAGCCCCGCCGCGGGGGTCTAGTGACTAAGGTACTCGGCTGCTGACCCGCAGGTCGTGGGATCAAATCCAGGCTGTGGTGGCTGCGTTTCCGATGGAGGTGGAAATGTTGCAGGCCCGTGTGCTCAGATTTGGGTGCACGTTAAAGAACCCCAGGTGGTCGAAATTTCCGGAGCCCTCCACTATGGCGTCTCTCATAATCATATTGTTGCGCATGCCTGGGAAGAAAACGAAGATAGGTGAACATGCTGGCTGCCCCAAGCTGGAAAAAGAAGGAAGACGACGACACTGCAATCGTCAACCTGTTGGTCGCTCCGGCGCTTCTCTTCGCGACCAAAATAAATGGCCCCTTCCACCGGATACTTCCTGGTCCTCCTTGTGCGTAACAGATTGGTGGAGGTGCTGGGTAAGACAAGCCCAACGACGGGATCTTCACTACCTGGACTACGCCACAGCCGCCGCCTTGCCGGACTCCCGCCTGCGCCGATCGTAATGGCCCAAAATCAGCCATCTAACGCTTCAAGGCCAACTCCAATGGCTTCCGTGCCCTACTACCGAGTCCCGCCAACCTTCGGAAGAAAATCGGGAGAGGATGTCGACGCGTGGTTCGTCTCCTACAAGCGAGTCGCAAGTCCAACGGCTGGGATGCCGCCGCTCAGCTCAGCAATGCGGTCTTTTGCCTTACGAATACTGCGCTCGTGTGGTGCGAAAATTACGAGGACACACTGACGACGTGGGACGTTTTTGTTGCAGAGCTGAAAGCATGTTTTGGCGACTCGAGCGTCAAAAGGAAGTGGACAGAGCAGACATTGTCTCAATGCGCGCAGCTTCCAGGTGAGACATGTACCACGTATATAGAGGATGTGCTGAAGCTCTGCAAGGTGGTCAATGATCAGATGTCAGAAGACGACAAAGTAGGACATTTGCTGAAAGGCATAGCCGAGGATGACTATAATTTTCTCATCGGAAAAGAGCACCTGAGCTCGGTGTCCGACGTGATTCGGCATTGCCGAACTTTCGAACAGCTGAAAATGCGCAGGATTGCTCCAAAGTTCGGCTGGCTCACAAATGTTACAACGGTTGCCAGCATCGACACGAGCACCTGCCAAGACCTGTCCTCGACGATTCCAGAGATTGTTTGCGAAGAACTTTTTCGCTATAGAGAACAGACGCATTCAGCAGTTGATCATCATTCTGTAAACGACCAACATTCGGTATATTTGCCACGTGAGGCTGTGACTGCACCGCCGCCTTCTACGACCCCTTCGCAATCGATGGTTAGTGCAGCAGCTGTTGAGTACAGCGCGCCCCCACAGCCAAGGATAGCACCACGCTTGCCAGCTCCTCGCCATGACCGGCGCCCCCAGCGTCCGCCTTCTTCGCGATGCCCGGTCTATCCCAATGAAATACGGAACGAACCGACCCACTACGCAAGGGAAGACGATGTTCGATTCATCGACGAACAAAGAGAGTTTTGACCTCTCACAGTTTGCTACTCCTGTGGTGTACCAGGACATATTTCGCGATTTTGCAACCGTCGACGTGTAGCCCCACGGTATGGCTACCCACCACACTTTGCATGGCCTTCCGAACTACTTCGCGATGACCCGCGAGCAACGTACTATGGCCCACCACAACACTTCACATGATCGTCTGATCAACCGTACGACGACCCTAGGGCAACACACCTGCTGCCTCGCGACGACTACTGGACACGCAGCTTCCGGAACCACTCCCCTACATCTGACAGGAGCTTGACGCCTCAACCACCTCGTGTTCCCCGTTCTCCTTCCCCGCGGCGTCGCAACACGTCTCCTTTGCCACAGGAAAACTAGCAAGCGCGGCCGATGAAGTTGAGGTTGCCAGAGACGTGCTAATATCAGAAATACCTCCTGTGTTGATGCGCAAGGACAAAGTACGTGTTTTTGTTGACGATGTGTCTGTGATGGCTTTGGTGGATACGGGGGCAACAATTTCTGTCATGAGTGCGTGTTTTAAAGATACTTTTGGACGAAAGGTTTCATTTAAGTGTAATCAAGCATCGAAGTTTTGCGGAGTGAGTGGTGAGCCTCGGAATCCTGTTGGTGTGTGTCAAGCTGACGTGTTTCTCGGAGGCCACGTTATCCCAACGAAGTTTGTGATTATTCCGCAGGCGACACATGATGTTATTTTGGGTATAGACTTTTTGAGGGAATGTGGTGCGACTGTCGACTGCCGCACAGGGACAATATTTTTGAGTGATCACGTTCCGTCAGCACTCTTGGAAAACCCTGCGGATGGTGAGACGGCATTGTGTGTCTGTGGCGACACTATCATACAACCGTTATTAACCGTTCGTGTGCCTTGGTTGCAGCGACAGCTATTCCGCCAACTTGGATGCCAACGTTGAACCAGTGTACACCAACTGCATGAACAAGAATGTGGTGATCCCACAATGTGTGGTCTCGATCAGACGTGGACGCACTGGTTTATGGCCTGTCAATTGCTCCACAGAACCCGTGGTATTACCAGATGGTCTAAAGTTAGCCGTCGTCAGTGGACAACACGAGGCCCTACTGATGACCGAGCTTGGAGATGCGCCGGAAGAGCATCGTAGTTACAGTTTGGAAACGACTCTTCTGTCAATGGTTAATAAGTCGCTGACCACAAGTGAACGCCGAACATTAGTGAATGTACTGCACGTTTCTGCATCTGACTTTGCGCAGAAAGACAAAGCGCCCTTAATCCCCGCTTCTCGGACATGTCACACCATCAACACTGGTTTGGCCAATCCGATTAGACAAAAGCCATACCGTGTTTCACCATCCGAGTGGCGGATAATTAATGAGCAGGTGAACGAAATGATTCAAAACGGAGTCATTCAAGAGTCGGCGAGTCCATGGGCAGCCCCAGTAATTCTCGTTAAAAAGAAAGATGGATCCTGGAGATTTTGCGTCGATTATCGCCGATTGATTGCTGTAACAAAAAAAGACGTGTACCCACTTCCACGTATTGATGATGCCAGAGACTGTCTACATTCGGCCTGTTACTTTTTCTCTGTAGACTTAAGATCGGGCTACTGGCAAATTGCCATGCATCCTGAAGATAAAATAAAGACAGCTTTTGTAACCACTGACGGCCTTCTCGAATTCAACGTGATGTCATTTGGACTGTGCAACGCACCGGCAACGTTCAAGCGATTTATGGACACTGTTCTTCGTTGCTTGAAGTGGAGCATTTGCATATGCTATCTCGACGACCTTATCATCTTTGGCCGCACCTTCAACGAACACAATTCACGTCTGGATACTGTACTGACTTGCATAAGAAACGCTGGCCTTGTTCTTAACTCAAAGAAATGCCACTTCGGAGACTGACAAACCCTTGTTGTCGGACACCTAGTCGATCAGGATGGCATCCGTACAGATCCCCAGAAGACAGAAGCCGTTGAAACGTTCAGTGCGCCGCGCTCTGTTAAGGAGCTCCGCAGTTTTCTTGGGCTTTGCTCCTATTTTCGCCAATTTATACCTAAATTTGCCGATGTCGCGTATCCGCTGACATGTTTGCTACGGAAGAATACTCCCTTCGAGTGGACTCCGGAGTGCGACTCCTCTTTTCGTCAACTGAAGTTTCTCCTGACGTCGTGGCCTGTTCTACAGCACTTCAATCCATCAGCTCCAACAGAACTGCACACGGATGCCAGCGGCATAGGAATTGGTGCCGTCCTAGTTCAACGTTATGGTAACCGCGAGCACGTGATCGCATACGCAAGTCGTTCCTTGAGTTGGCCCGAGCAGAATTACACTGTCACAGAACAAGAATGCCTCGCGGTAGTATTTGCTATTAAGCGGTTTCGGTCTTACCTATATGGACGCCCTTTTACAGTCGTCACCGACCACCACTCATTGTGTTGGCTCGTCAACCTTCGGGATCCTTGCGGCCGTCTAGTGCGCTGGGCACTTCGGCTCCAAGAGTATAACTTCATAGTCTCGTACAAAAGTGGTCGACGACACGCCGACGCAGAGTGCCTTTCGCGCATGCCACTGAGCACTACAGAGTGTGACGCCGATGACCTCGACCACCTCGTAGCTTCTGTGTCACCAAAGTTTCCCGAGCTCAGTACTTTCAAAGATGAACATCGAAAGAACACCAGGCTGTCATCGCTCTGCACAGCTCCTACGGCATGCCATTTCTGTGTACGCGACGTACTCCTGTATAAAAACTTTTCCAGCACTGGCGCACGTTTCCTCCTGGTAGTGCCGGAAAGCATTCATACAGCGATTTCAAGTGCTATGCACGACGATCCTACGTTCGGACATTTAGGTTGTGCGCGGACGCTTTACCGTGCTAAGGAACACTTTTATTGGCCGGGAATGCGACAGTCAGTCGAGGTGTATGTGGCCAGCTGCACACAGTGTCAACGCCACAAACGCCCATCTACTGCTTCGGCTGGTCTTCTACAGCCCTTGCCACCTCCAAGCACACCTTTCCAACAAGTGGGCATTGACCTCGTGGGCCCTTTTCCAAAGTCGGCTAAGGGCAATCGCTTGATAATTGTATGCGTCGATTACCTCACGCGTTACTGCGAAACGGCGGCTATACCAACCGCAACTGCCAGCGACGTCTCTGTGTTCTTGCTGCAGCACGTTATCCTCCGACATGGCCCACCTCACGTGATCATCACTGATTGTGGGCGACAATTTACGGCAGATATAGTAGAAGAGCTGCTTCGATTGAGTGAGTTCCGCCTTCGTCACTCGTCGCCATACCATCCGCAAACAAATGGGCTCACGGAGCGCACCAACCGCACAATTGTAAACATGATCTCTATGTATGTGGCATCCGACCACAAGAACTGGGATGACGTGCTACCATTTATAACGTACGCATTCAACACCGCTAAGCACGAGACAACAGGCTATAGCCCCTTTTTCTTGATGTACGCAAGACCGCCACGCCACACACTCGACACAGTTTTGCCATTCTCGGCGCACGAGAACCTCTCAGTCGCTGAAATCCTCTGCCTTGCAGAAGAAGCGCGTCGTATTGCTGGTCTACGCACTTTGGCATCACAGGACAAATCGAAGGCACGCTACGACGTCCGCCACCGGCCTGTAACTTACCATCCAGGCGACTTAGTGTGGCTGTGGGCTCCGGTACGAAGACGCGGGTTATGCCAAAAGTTCTTGGCCACATATGACGGACCGTTTGTTGTTCTCAACAAAATCACTGAAGTCACGTACACAATAGCTCGCCTCACGGGAAGTGGTAGAAGAGCCGCTAAAACCCAAGCAGGCCATGTCGCTCGACTAAAGTTGTACACACCAAGGTGAATCACTCACCTCGCCCGGCGGGCTTCGTCGGCGAGGGGAGGAATGTTGCGCATGCTTGCGAAGAAAACGAAGATAGGTGAACACGCTGGTTGCCCCAAGCTGGAGAAAGAAGGGAGACGACGACACTGCAACCGTCAACCTGTTGGCCACTCCGGCGCTTCTCTTCGCGACCAAAATAAACGGCCCCTTCCGCCGGATACGTCCTGGTCCTCCTTGTGCGTGGTGGTTTGGGGACGTTAGGCCCCACATATCAATCAATAAAATTGCAATCAATTGAAAACAAATATGTCGCTTTAAGAGAAAAGAACAATGTCAGCATTATCCTCTTCTCTTAAAGTGGCACAGTTGTTTTATGTACGCTGCCATAAAAAGCAGGATTAAAAAAAGTAATATATAGAGTAATGTTTGAAGCAACTATCGAAGTTGAAAAGAAGCACCGATACAAGAATCAGGCGAGGTTTCCCAATCCACTTAGGGCTTAGCAAAAATTGGTAACAAATGAACGAGACTTATTCGATATCCTAAAAAGAGTTCGCTGAGCTGACAAAGCTTATCAACAGGAGGAAAACCCATAACAGGGATATACAACGCCGAAGCGATAGAAACAGCAGTAGAAAACGGCACCAGCGTCAGAACTGCCATCTGAGACTTTGCATAGAAAGATAAATTCTGCAGATCCCACGTACCTTGGGAATCGACGTCATTCGCAGCACGCGGAGAAAATGTGATCATGACGTAAACATTTTATTGCATGACAACTTATAAAAGGATGCTAAATATGTGTAGAAGTGTTGCATGCACAGACAAACGTTGAACATCTGCAAATGTTTATAAAACCAGTCGCTCACACTTGCGCAACGATGCAAACAAAAACATTAGCATTAGCGACACGAGAAGCGTTAAGCTGATATGAAGCGCTTTTGCCCGCGAGGATGGTCGCCATGGACGCTGCTTACATAAGTCAAATTCAGCGCATGGCACCTAACTGCAATTGACCTGACGTGAAGTCTTTATGATGGAAGTACATATCTAATATTGATAAAATTGGATAACCAGCACTGCAACTGCAATTGACGTTTCACGAACATTAGGCTATACTTGAAAAATAGTTCCGAAATCTGGCATAACTCTGTGCTAGAATGCTTGACTGCCGCGCAGAATCTGGTGTTCGATTCCTGCTGGGACACTGACATTTATTCTGCGCGTTCGTCGGGTCAAAGGTGTCGATGTCGGTTTGTCTTAAAACTTACACGTTCAAATTTCTCATGCGTGTTCAAGTCATTCCCAGGTAGATACAAAGTGTCAATCACCTGTGGCACACACCCACGTACTTTTGGCACATACACGCCCGTGGGTATGTGTGACTGTCTGGCGGGAAGTGTTTGACGCCGTACGCGACGGTATTTGGACGTTATTCATGTATTAACAAGTGCGTCATATTCGTCAAACCATCTTACCTTGCCACACTAATTTTAGTTCACGCCAAGTGTGACCACAACAGCACCTAGACGTAAGCGGCTAGATACGCAGACAGACGCCAAATGTGCTTGCAGTACGCAAATAAATGCCTCGTATTTAAAACAAAATGCACACTTTGAACTCGTGTATATTCTCTTCCCAATCCCCCTGTCTTTCCCCGTTACCCCGACATGGCTCTACCTCAACCTCGCTTTACTTTCGCACACCCTTACATGGTTATTATGTACATGGTTTTGCCGGCGTTACCCCACGCGACTGAAAAAGAGGAGGACGACGACTGCATATGCTCCTGGCAGTTTAAATTGGCAGCAACAAACTGAATGAAACACCTGTAAAGCAGAAAGCGCCTTAGGATTGTTACGCCAGTTTTCCGATAAGAATTCAGGAATGCGCAGGGGTATGTTACTTATGATAAACAAACACTACGTACGCCCAATTCTGGAGTTTGGTCGCGCTATGTTTGCCGAAACGGCCGAGTACAAATTAAGACTTCTTATATTGCTAGAAAGGCAAGCTCTGCGGCTTCGTCTCGGGCTACCTAGGTGTGTTGCGAATAGCGTGCTTTATTTGGAAGCTCGAATCATTGCACTTGATGCAAGATTTTGACAGCTTACTATACAAATATTTTTAAAACTCTACGATGCGCCCCTCTCCTGTTCACAGACAGTTTTCCTCAAATCTCCTGATTCTTTCTTTAAGCGCGCATGGCCTCGTTATTAAAGAGCCAAAGTCACTTTCGTCGAGTCTCTGTTGTCGAATATTTACGTTTCACTTCAGCATTTAACTCCCTGAAGCCTGTGCTCGATGCCAGTTGACTTAGTTCTCGATGACGTTTTACAAAAAAAAAAAAAAAGCTAAGCTATAGCTTCTTCCAAAGCATGTTCTGGAGGGCCTCCTTCAAAACCATCTTAGTCATTTACCTACTTACGCAGTAATTTTAACAGATGCAACGCAAAATCTTCAGAAGGCTGGAGTAGGCATCTTTTTTCATCAGCCTAATTGGTCTTTTGCGCTCCGAATGCCTGACTTCACGCCAATTGATCTCGCATAATTCCTGGAAATTACATTGGCTCTTCTAAAGCTATGTTCTCAGCAATCAAAGGTATCATTATTTCGGATGCCTTGTCTGTTTATACACATTTAACGTCCGCAAAACAGTCTCCTCTTCTCAGGCTATTTTGGTCTCTCGTACTGCGTAGCCTATTAGAAGTTCGGTTTCTTTGGGTCCCCGGGCATGCTGGAATTGCACTAAATAAACTGCTGACTCGCTCGCTTCGGCGTCGTTATATTTCCCGCTGGTTCCAGCAGCTGTACAGTTTTCTTTTATCACAGCCAAAGGATTCAAACGCCGGTTAATTGTAAAGAACAACAAAACATCGCTCCTACTATCTGAAGAATTTCGGCACTTCCAAATCACATGAAACACCACAAAATGCCTTTCCTGACAACGTAAGGTGACTCTCACAAGCTTTCACTGTGAAGTTCTCCAGATAAACTATTATCTTTACAAATCAGAATTATAATTAACTAGCCTATGCGCAGTTTGCAATGAATTGCGAACAATAGATCATTTTCCTCTCACATGCCACCGTTTCGACTCACTGCACCGCATAATTCTTGAGAGACCGATTGGTATGCTGAGATTGGCAGTTAATACATCCACCCTTTTATCGTTTGGAGCCAGCAAGTAGGGAACGGGCCCCAGCGTTATTATGTCAGCGTTACATAAATGCATACAGGCAACCAGAAGGATACGCTGCTAGTGGTTCCACCGCCTGAATGCAATTCTTGGTCCCAATTCTTCCTGTTTGGTAATTTATTCTATATATCCCAGCCCATCGAATTTTTCGCCCTTTTCAACTTCCTTCTACACTGTTTTAAAGGAACGTTATTATTGTTCTTATTTGTTATTATCAAAATTTTCTCCCTTTTAGCAAGCATTGTATAAAAATTTACATTATTAGGTACAGTGTGCTCAATCCCCCTTGTGGGTATGAGCCAAGATCTTCTAGGCTACAAGACAAGTGAAAAGTATACATTTTCAAGAACTCTGGTGCTCTTACAAATATTTACATGTCATGAATGGGAAGGCACGAAATTTCCCTCACGACATCCGCACTGGAAGTTTTGAATGGCGTACTGCACTGGCGGTGACATAGTCATGAGCTCCTGTTCGCCAGTTCACGGAATAAATTCTCTGTCACAGCGCCAAATTCTGACCACGAATGAGTAAATAAAGAACGACAGGAAAAAAATTGGACCCGTATCTGCATGTAATCTGCAAACGTGGTCGAAAGACGATAGTCTTGCGTGTGGAGAGACTGAACTAAACATTTATTTGATGTTCTGCGCAAGAAAATTGGTGAATGGTATTCCGGAGGCGCTGCGTTAGAGTGCCTCGAGCGTGCAGCGGAGGTGAACGAGCGCATCAAGTCACGTCAAACGTGATACGTGACCACCATCTGGCAGTCCTTTTTGGAAAGCAAAGCACGTGGCCCTGAAACGGGCGCACACGCCCGTCTCCGAGGTGATAAGGTGTAGAAGGCAAGGCGACGGGTAGGTGCCACCACCTTCTCGTCTCAGTAGAGCGTTTTAAACACTCCCCGTTCCGTGCAAGCGTTGCATGGTCAGCGCAGCGTGATAAGCGCTACGGTCCTTAAGATTACTTATGTATGCTTTTTCTTGTAAAAGATGAACATGCAGAATATAAATGTGTTGTTATGGTGCCTCAGATATGCGCAAGAATTGCTTTTTAATTGACCATTGCACACGTATGAACGCTGTTTCTGGAGCAACATTGGTGGGCGCTGCGGATGGGGTCGGCCGTTCGGGGTATCAGCTGGTGCAGTTAAGAGCACCCGGTTCGCGGTAATGGTGGACAAACTGACAAATGTACAGACAGACAGACAGACAGGGAGACATACACACAGACAGACACACGAAAGTTTTTGCGTGGAAGGTCCCCAAGAAAGACTACCGTCTTTAAAAACAAAACACTTGCTGCCATTTGTCTCTGTGACGTTAAGGAATCCCCGTCGAAGTTGGAGCGAATTCTATTACTATTTATGACACTGCTCATAACCCACTTAACAGTTCACAGTGTTAAACACGTCCATATAAATATTTGGATACATAGTGTTTTGTGTAGTTGATTCACTGCATCAAATACCAAGAACGTGTTAGGCAAACTTCAAAATACCACTGTCACTTCTCAAAGATAAAGTCGCAAGGGTGAGCTAACAAGAATATGACGACATGACGCACACGAAGCTTCATTGTTTACATCAAAATGTATAAGATCTCCTATGAAACGCGATTTCTTGAATTAGTTGGTGTATTCGTTGTGTTGAAGTATACATGCAGCTTCAGCAGTGCTGGGGAGTAATTCGCAGTTATACTATTCAAGCTGGAGATCACGCACTTTTGTTTGTTCGGAAGACAACACAAACTTTCAGGTGTATGGTCTCAAAGATATTGTGCGCCAAATTAATTTTAGTTTCTCTAAAATGTTTTGCGTGGACGCTGAAACTGGTCCTATTAGCCACATTATGCGGCAATGTTTGCGCAAGCAAGATGCATCGTTACTTACACACGTCACACAACTCGTCCGCCGAGATGCAACTTTACTGTGCCGCCTGTGGTTAGGAGTAGCATTCAACAACGTTGGCTTTCACGAAGGCGTACTCTTTTACCATAGAAATGGCGGATAGTTCTAGATGTGAGTCGTGCGATAGTGACGAGGCAATACAACCGCTTTCACGTGATTGTTTTGCGAGCGAACGTTACGTGACAAGCGAAACGTTAGAGAAACTAGATAATAGACCTTTTTTCGAAGAAAATATTCTAGGTTTATGGCTCTACGCATGGCAGGCTAGCGAAGAGACGCGAACATTTCTAGATTTTCTGAAAACGACCGGACTAAGCGACAGGCTTATAAGCGTGCAATGGACACGGTCACTTGTACCCACATGGTGCTCTTTATCTCTCCTCTCTTTCTCCTCTTTTATTCCCCGCACCACTTCCCGCACTGCAGGGTAGCAAACCAGATGTGCATCTGATTGATCTCCCTGCCTTTGATCATTTCTTTTCATTCTCTTCCTTCCCCCACCGCGGTGGTCTAGTGGCTAAGGTACTCGGCTGTTGGCCCGCAGGTCGTGGGATAAAATCACGGCTTCGGCGAGTGCATTTTCGATGGAGGCGAAAATGTTGTATGCCCGTGTGCTCAGATTTGGGTGCACGTTAACGAACCCTAGGTGGCCGAAATTTCCAGAGACCTCCACTACGGGATCTCTCATTATCATCCGGTAGTTTTGGGACGTTCAACATCAAGGACCAATCAATCAATACTTCCTCCTCCTCCTTCTCCTCCTAACACGTTGTCGTCAGTTTTAGCACCTCTAAAGGTGTACATTGCCGTCAGTGTCTTTCAACAAACATTTTCCGCCAAAGCAAGCGTACAACGGCTTTAGGGGCGCAGCTCCTAAAAACGTCGGTCTGTCCATCCCTTGTATGTATGTACAGTGCTCAACGCGGCTGTCTATAACGATGGAGCGTCGCGCGCGGGACGATACAAGCGACATCTGCAGTCGCAAATACGCCACATCTGAGCATGCGCGGCTCCAATGATGTGCATGCCCTGCAGTTTCCACCCTTCTTCATCTCCGCGGCAGTGATGACTGCTTTGGCCGCCGAAGCGCTGTCAACATTACAAAACCAAAATAAAACAAAAAAGTATTCTCGCTTCGTGATACCATATCACAGCGACAACGGTTTTACTTCATCTTTTTTCTTGTTTTTTGGCTTTTTAGCTAAATAGTTCAGTGCGCTTTCGACTGCCAAAGTGGTTGTTGCATCCGCGGTGATAAACAAGGATCAGTATTGCAAGGTAGGCACATCACTGGCGCCGCGCATGCTCAGACGTGGTGTATTAGCGACTGATAACGTCACCCGTGCTGTTTCACGCACGACGCTCTGTCGTTATTGACATGCGAGTTCAGCACTCTACGTGACCGCCTATAGTTTCACGTTTGCAAACTATCCACCACTTTATTGTTCCAAACTTTCCGCTGCGCCCCATCACCACTGCACCACTTCACCGACATAAAGTCGTTACACTGAAGGGGGAACGAAAATGACAGATAGCTGCCACTTACGAATAATGAAATTTCTTGTATGATTATATGCAGTGTTTGTCACGTCTTTGCTCATGTAGTGGGCGATATTTGTGGATGCTTCACGGTTTAGCGATGAAACCCTCCAGCACTTTGTCCGACTCATTATTGTTCACTCCATGGATATGCTGTGATTTTTGACAAAGTCACCACTGTTGCTCACTTGATTTCTTCATTATGTTCTATTCAGCTGCTGCATAATCATACAAATGGCCCAAAACATGCGCAGATGGGCGTGCATGCGCCTTATCGTGTCAGCTGACATCTGTGTATAACTATTACGGGCCAAAAATAAAAGTCTGAGGGAGTGAGTCGGTGTAGTTAATTCGCGGTCTTGCGGCTCTCTGACGTAGTTGGGCCGGACGTGGTGACGGATACCACAAACTAAGCGTACACATAGCGTAGCTGTCGATTCTCTTGCTGTACCTCGCATAGACCACCACGGAGCTTCACTTCTGCAAGTTAAACAACAGGCCAACGGGCCAATTTTTTTTAAAACCCTGTTTATCACATACATATATATTCTTTGACCCTGCCCAGAACTGACTTTGCGAAGATATGAAGATGGTAGAGGTGTAGAAAACAAAAAAGCTTACCAAGACCCATGCGACTGCTACACACACAACCAGCAGCGGGGTGTTTGCCAACTGCCACCGTTGCGCGTTTGATGGTGGCGTCACCCAGTGACGTTATACACTGCTCTGTGATGAGGAACCATAGCCAGGAGGACGGGGAACCCAAGGGGCCCGACCCCCTGGTTATGGGCCTGGTCACACCTGTATCCTGATTAGAGCAGAAGCTGGCGGCGCCACCGTGGTCGGTGCCGGTGCCGGTGCCGCCAGGCAATAATTGCGGCGCGCAACCGTTTGTTTTATTTCAACCCGAATGGGAAATCTGAACATAATGTACTTCACTCTACATTTTTTTTGCTGCCGTTTAAAAATTTTTAGCGCAGCTTTTGCTGTGCCTTACTGCTTTTTTCTGCCTGTGTGCGAAGCTCTGAAGGGGCCCTAAAACAGCTTCTGAAGATGCAAAATCGAGCGTGTCATTCTTTCTCGGCATTCATTGTTCTTTAGGCACTCTTCGTGATGCTAGAGGGTGATTCACGTGGCGTGGTTAGGGCACATGCTCTAGAAAGTTTCGTATATGAGAAATATCAGTGTTAAATTGTTTTATATTCTGGTTTGCCATGCATTTTCGCCCCCCTTTATTTTTAGCGTCTCACATAATTATTACCTGCGATGAACTTGTGATTTCACTGTTTTTTTGTGAATTAACAAATACTGAAGTGCAAATAACAAAGTGTAGCCCACAAGCTCGGAATCTTGATAGGCTCTACACTAAGCGCGCACGTTGCAAAAGTGCTTTATGAAAACATAAATGTTTATACGATATAGCCTGTAAAAGTTGGAGGGAAGGGAGTGAGTGGAGTCTAATAAAGAACAAAAAAATAAGCGCTGGATTATTTCATTGATCTAACGCACAATTTTTTTTTACAGCGAAGATGATACAGCCCTCGATAAAAAAATACCAGTCCACTTCGATGGTTCTTGTATATTTTTGATTGCGAGAAAAATTTTATGAACACTCTCTACTGGTTTTAATCTTAACTCTCATGTTACGTATAAAGTGCAAATTGATAACCTTTGTATGGATACTGTATGCTGTTCCTGATTATGAAAACTAGCCAGTGCAAGCGAAGAACACTGCTGCTGCATAGACGAAACAAGTTGCTTTCTTCTTGCGATGACATCAGCCCGCGTTCATTCCCTCCCGTTGATTGCTCCTCATCCGGAAAAGAAGCCCTTTATGTCTTTTGTTGGATGAAGGAGTATGAAAAGGTATTCAGGTGGGAGGCTGCGTGGCTAGATCCGCAACTGTAAACGTTGATTATAAGGGCGCAGTCGGGAGTGCAAGCCCGCCTTAGCGCACGTGCTATTTCAGCAAGCATCAGCGAATGGCTCCTGTACCCTTCTACGCGCTATATTATCACTGCGAAAGCACTGCTTTTTTTTATTGCAGGAGCAGCCATATTAGCATGCACGAGGGTTTTGCAGTTTTGCGAGATCAGATGAAAAAAAAAATTACCAAATCCCACGTACAGTGCGAATCGATGATATGCGAAGCACGAATGAGGAAGGGTGATATGTCACTTAAAATTTGAACAACCTTACAAGAGAAGGAAAGATATGCTGTACATGACTTTCATGTTATGATTATCATGTTTGGACGTGTCATTTACCTTCGTCGTCTATTCACGTCACGTCATACCAAATTAGGTATGTAGAGAGCAAGTGCAACGGCCGCGAGCCCATCATGAGCATGGTATGTTGTCGTGTTCTTACATGATACTCGTGTCATAATTATCATGTTTCCACCAGTCATATACCTTCGTCATTCCTTGAAGCCATGTAAAACCAAAATCGGCATACGTGAAACTAGCGAAACAACCGTGAGCGCACTATGAGCGTAGCATGTAGTCATGTTCTACATGTCACGCATGTCATGATTATGAAATTTGGACGTGTCAATTACCAATGTCGTCTGTTGCGTGACGTAATACTGAACTAGGTACAAATGAAGCTAGCGAAATTGCCACGAGTGCATCATGAGCGTGGCATGTAGCCATGTTTTTACATCACACGCATTTCATGAGTATTGTCTGCACCAGTCACACACTTTCGTCATCAATTCCCATCCCGAATATCCAATTTGGTATAAGTGAAGCTACCGAAACGGCCGCGCTGCGCATTACGAGCTGGCATGTAGTCATGTTGTTACATGACACACGTGTCACAATTTTCATGTTAGGGTCTGTCGCTTTTGTTCGCCTTGCAGCGGTGTCATACCATACCAATTTCGCAACATGTCATGTGAACGAATCCACCACAGAAGCAGCAAGACCACGAAATGTAAGCCATGACATTTACGACATGCATATCATGATTTTCATGTTATGATTAGTCAGTTATGCTCGTCTCACAGTCATGTTACGCCTTATCAATTTTGGCATCGATTCAATTATCGAAACAGCCAGGAGAGCTAAAAGTCGTAGGCGGCTAGATAGATAGTTAGATAGATAGATAGATAGATACATAGATAGATAGATTGATTGATAGATAGATAGAACGATCGATCGATCGATCGGTAGATAGATAGATAAATAAATACGCTCAGTCACCAAAATTCTCAAAGAAATGCTTCGAATTTAAAAGAAGTAGCTGAAGTTAGAGCTCGTTATAGCGCTGCGTTCTCCTATCGCACGCTGTAAAATGTGAAGTTGTCGAACAGTCTTCTGTCTTTAAGACTGTTGAAGTCACCTAAAGCTTAACGTGTTCTCTTCAAAAACCTGTGATGAATTTGTTTTGAACATTCTTGATGTTGGCACTTCCTTAATGGGCACTTCAACGTAACTTTCTAAGGAAATTGAATGTTGTAGCAAATTTCGCGGAGTCAATGTGCTCTTTCTTGATATTTGTTGCATTTTTTGTCAACGTCTATCAAAGTATGTGCCTCAAAATATATTCAGGGGAGCCCAAGACACCCATGATACCATACTGATATAACTCATCTCACTCGTGGCATATAGCGCTTTCCTAAAAATCGTCTTGTAAGTGTAATAACAATGATTGCTCATTTAATGCATTGTCAGGTAAATCAGAGGCTAAAATGAAAAAGGCTGAAAACTACTACTTTAGCGATGCTTTCGAGAGGTCTAATAGCTCATGCATTCTCTACGCTCTCATCGTTCATTCTTAATAGCAAATCCTCCTTAAAACCGGAAGCTATATAAAAGCTTGTCATAATTTCTTGAAATGTATTTTATCTACCAATAGCATCATCATCCCTTCAATTCCGGCGTGAAGCAAACTATCTGCTTTTTCTATTCTCTAACTAAGATCCGCTGGAGTACATAACCTTTTAATAAACATTGATGAGACAAAACGCTCTGGCTCAGACAATATATCATATTGGTTGCTAAATTGGTAATCAGAATGGTGTGTTGACTATCTTACTGTAATACTTAAAAAGTTTGCGATATTGGCAACAGTTCTCCAGCTGTGGAAATTAGCCAATGTAGTGTTCATATTCGGGTCCTGAGACAAGCAAATAATACCAGATCACAGGTTAATATTCTTGCTTTCTACGAGCTATAAACTTTCGTAGTATATATCACCAACAAATGTAATGTAGAATACCTCAATGCACAGAATAGACTTATACGATCACAGCATGGCTTTTGTGCTGGCTTTTTTACTGTTACACCGTTGCTTCAATTTACACGCGGCATTGCCTATTTCCCTTACGACGAAGAACAGGTTGATGTGGATATTATTGACTAATAATTCTGTTGTTTTTCAAATGGTTTCCTACGCTAAGCTCTTAGTTTATCATTACATTTTTTGCGACAACAAGTTGATTGTTATACCAGTGTCACATGGGCACTTTTAACCGTGATCAGGGTGATGCAGATCAGTTTTCTTGATCCTGATCAACTTTATAACCACTGCTACACGGCCCAAGCTAGTCCGGTTTCAGCTTGGGTCAGAAGAAATGCCCCAGGTGGTATTTTCGTGCCGTAAAACACGCCACTGATCAAACTTGGCGTGCGATATATCCATAGAGCCCTTTACCAGCCATGTTATTTGCGCAAGAACAGCTCGAACGTCAAAAGCTTTGCATGGCACAGAAATAGTCATTTCATAAATCCATCATTCCGTAAAATTTTCCTACCACTTACTTGTATTGCTGCGTGAGATTCTAAACCTTCGCTTTCATTTCTGATGGACCCCGCTTGTAGCCTTTTAGTCGCAACGAAGCGTCCATCTCGTTAATCAGAAGTGAAACGCGGCAGTGCTTGACTTCTGGCACCCCAAGCCCGTTTCAGTCGCTCCAGCCTGTGGTGAATTACTAGAATGGTCTTTTCATTCGACCTCGAAGTGCACGTACAGTGCGACGTAGTCGAAAGGCTTGCGACACTCATAATGAGTTTGCTTCGAAGTGCTCCAACAGTTCCGACGAGCGATAGTTGAACTAAGCGCTGAAGGCAACGGTCTACTGCTTGTCGCCTGCTTCTGCCGCAACTACATGCGGTCGATGCGAATCCTAAAACATGCAATACTTCAGATATTGTTGCAATATAAACACTTTATAATTTGCTCTTTAAAAATATAGCTGTTTTAAAATGTCTTTAATCAACTGTGCTTAATTTTCTTGTTTATTTTGTTTCAACAAGCTCGGCTACAGGGGATGCAGATGACAGCAAAATCGCGATGCGCGGATCGCGATAGTCTTGATACTGATCTGGCCTGATCGTGATTATTACCATTGTCACACGGGAATTTTGATCGCGATCAGTACTGATCCAAATAAACCACGATCCGGATGAGGTGCTGCTACGTGGACCCTTTCAATCACAATCAGGCCCGATCGGGATCAAGGCTATCGCTGTCCGCGCATCGCGGTCTTGCTGAGAGATAGCAATTTAGTGTCGTGTGCACCACCTGGTTAAGCTCGTTGAAAGTAAAAGAAACAAGACTCAAGCACAGTTCTGTAAAAAGAGATATAAAAAACTAAATATCTGTAATAGTGCATATCTCAGGATTCGTATTCACCGCATGTAGTTATAGGAAAAGCAGACGACAATCAGACGACAAGTTCAACTCTCGCACTGTCGGAGCAGTTAGAGCACTTCGAAACAAATAGATTATGAGCGTGACCAGCTTTTGAACCTCGTCGCAGCATACGCGTATTTCATGATGGAATAAAGGAACTGGGAGTCTTGAGGCGCCAGAAGTGAAACTCTGGAATGTACAACGAGATTGCCGCTTTGCTGTGACTGGACGGCTACGAGCAAGTGCCATCAGAAATAAAAGTGAAGGTTAAAGTTCTCGTTCAGAAATACTAGTAAAGGAAAAAAAAACCTCTACCGAATGATGGACTCGTGAAATCGCTTTTGTAATGGCACGCAAAGAGTTTGACCTTAGAGCGGTCTTTGCAAGAATAACGTATTGCTGATAAATCACTCTATTAGAATATCGTACGCTCAGTTTCGTCATTGCTATATTTTACGGCCCGCAAGTGCGACCGGGCGCACTTGACCTGACCCAAGCTCTAACCAGATTAGTTTTGGCCGTGTAGCAGCAGCCATAAAGTTCATTGCTATCAAGGAAACCGATCCGGATCACGCCGATCGCTACTAATGTGCCCGTGTGACACCGGTATTAAAGTGACTGTGTAGCAGCACCTAATCTGGATCGTCGTTAATCCGGATCGACACTGATCATGATGAAAAGATCGCGTGTCACACCGGTATTAGACAGCAGATTACTTACTCTTGGGCTCAATATGTGTTGCGTTTACCCATGATAATTCATCTGACGTATGTATTACGTAAGGAAGAGGCCTCAAGGCCTCTTCCTTACGTAAAAAGATCGATTTAAAGAGATTTGAAAAGATCGTATTCACGACCTTTTTAAATGAGAAACAGTCTCTTCATTTTACATTTCCGCAGCTCAAATGAACATGACAGAGCGCTACGGAGTTGCAGCATGGCAACGCCGATAACTAGAGATAACAGATAAATGCAAATATTTGGGCGTATGGATAAGAATGGGGCCGAGTACCTAAGGGAACACGAAATATACGTGTTGACTAAAGGTAACAAGAATGCAGGAGTAATGAAAAACAAAGCACTGTGGAATTACAATAGGTATGATGTTGTGAGAGGAATATGGAAAGGGTCATGGTTCGTGGTCTGACGTTCGGCAATGCGGTCTTGTGCATGAGGTCAGAACTTCAAGCAAGATTAGAAATTAAGCAACGTGGAATGGGTAGGCTTGACTTGGGAGCTCACGGGAATGCACCAAATCAGGGAGTACAAGGTGATACGGGGTCGACATCATTTGAGGGCAGGGAAGCTAGCAGCAAGATAAAATTTGAGAAGCGATTGAGAGAAATGGGGGAGGAGCGTTGGGCTAGGAAGGTATTCAGCTACTTGTACATGAAGAATGTCGATACAAAATGGCGGAAGCGAACCAGAAAATTGACTGGTAAATATTTGGAAAACAGCAGGGGCGAAACCAAAAAGAATTATCGCTGAAGAAGAAAGTGATGGAAGCTGAGACCGATATGTGGAGAATTGGCATGATTAAGAAGTCCGCACTTGAGATCTATCGAACTTTTAAGCAGAAAATAGCCAAGGAAAGGATCTATGATTATACTCGGGGTAGTTCTCTACTGTTTGAGGCCAGGACCGGAGTATTGCGAACAAAGACATATCTGGCCAAATACGAAGGAGTAGACACGGTATGCAGTGCGTGTGGAGAGGAAGAAAAAACTGCCGAACACTTGATAATGTTCTGTAAAGGGCTTCACCCTGTAGTTCAGGTTGATGGCGCAGAGTTTTTCAAAGCACTCGGATTTAGGGACAGTGAGGGCAAAATAGATTTTAAGCGGGCAGAATTAACTAGAAGGAGGTTATTCGATTGGTGTCTAAAGTCAAAGCACAAATGAAAATTGAACCCTTCGCTGCAAATTACGAATTCTCAACCTCGCTATTTAAGGAAAAAAATAAATCTAGTTTTTGGTTCATTAAGTATTACGGCTTGGTGGCGCTAGCCACCGCCCGATCTAAAGGGTACAGCCATATCCATCCATCCATCCATCCATCCATCCATCCATCCATCCATCCATCCATCCATCCATCCATCCATCCATCCATCCATCCATCTATCCATCCATCCCATCCATCCATCCCATCCATCCACCCACCCACCCACCCACCCATCCATCCATCCATCCATCCATCCATCCATCCATCCATCCATCCATCCATCCAACCATCCATCCATCCATCCACCCATCCATCCATCCATCCATGGCGGATTCAGGAGGTCAGCGCGTGCACTGTCGCTAACACAAATATTGAGTTTTCTGCAGTGTGATTGCAGTTTCCGCTGCTTTGTAGAAGGGGAGCGGGTTGTTGGCGCGGAGCATCTTATTTTAGTTGATCCCAGTGGTCCCGCAAGCGCGAGCAGCGTTTTTGAAGTGGTCGCGTTGTGTGTGTAATGCACATGGCACTTCGCATCTCTGCGAAATTCGTTTACATACTTCGGCCGCCGCAGCGACACAGTAGTCACTGGATACAATGACCATTTAATAAATCAAGTTAACAAGTTAAAACTGGTGCCGCACCTGGAAAAAGTAAATCTGCTTGGCCGTTTGTTTTTTATTCACGGGCGGCATCATCCTACCGTGCTCCTACCGTATACGAATGGCGCTTGGACTGTTTGGACCTCAGTACGCAGCTTCCTTTATCGTCGCTAGGTGCCACATGAATTGCTGGAGTCGCGAATACCACTTATGGTGTAAGTCTAGTAAGTGTGATGTATTTCAATAGATCGGTGTATTTCTCCCAGCAAACTTAAATTGGCACACTCACGTCGAAACAATCTACAACAAGATCTCCGAAAACTTCAGTATCTCCGACCCACATTAAGCGGCTCGACCAAAGAATGCTGACTGACAACGCATCAAGACTTCAGTCAGACTCGAATATGCGTTGGTTGTTTGGTTGCCTCACCACAAAATGGCAAAACTATGCTACAATCTGTCGAAAAACACTCCTGCTTATATTTCGTTGCCCCGCATGTCGAAGGTTGGGATCCCGGTAGAGGCGGCTGCATTTTTGATGGAGGTGAAAATGCTACAGGCCTGTGTGATCAGATTTCGGTGCATGAGTTCGAAACTTCCGGAGCCCTTCGCTACGGCGTCTCTCATAATCATAAGTTGGTTTTTGGATGTTGAACTTCACAAATCAATCAAATTGTATTTCATCACCATGACCAGTGTTTCTCGTCTTTTTGTATGCGCATGTTTTATCGGTGCAGCCCCTCTCGTGCATCGACACATTTGAAATGGTGTCATTCTCGTGGACATATAACATAGTTCACACTGATTTTAGTGTTCTAGCACACATATTCCTTGTGGCATCTTCTGCACAACGTAGTCGGTGATTTGATCCTCTAAATATAGTGCCTGTTATACCAATTCAAAACTGGATTCTTTTTTGTTTTATTTCTTAGAAGCAAAGCTCCTTGGAGTTTGGATCTATCCTTCCTTCGGTGGTGTATGTATGCCCACCGGTGCCACATACCTGAAAGAGCGGTCGTTACAATTATAGTGAATAAAAAAGACGTTGATGACATCAGCTCAACTATCATCAACACAAGAAAAAAGCACGAGATCGGCGATCGAGCTCCTTCATCTGGGTCCACCTGCGTTTCTTTCGAGCTACCACCCGCTTGCTCAGTTCCATCAATGAACCCCCTTTACAGTTGGTGAATCGTGCTGGGTAACTACATCACCTACATCCTGAAACTCCGATCCCGCACCCCGCCGTCGACCATGCAAGTTGACGCTGCAACAGACACATTGTCTCGCGGCCGCTACTTGCCCCGGCCCGGTTCACCAGCGAGACCCCCCTATCTTTTCGGGCTCCGAAGACCAGGACGTCGAGGACTGGCTGTTGCCCTAGGAAAAAGTGAGCGGACTAAACAGGTGGGATGACGCCGCCAAGTTGAGCACCGTCAACTTTTACTTGGCTAATGTGGCGAAGCTGTGGTACACAAACCACGAATCCGAGTTCGAAAACTGCGCCGCTTTCAAGCAGGCAATATCCTCGGTTTTCGGTCGCTCGGCTGTGTGGAAGTTGCGCGCCGAACAACGCCTGCGTACACGGGCACAAGAACCTGGCGAAACGTTTACCGCCTATATCGAAGACATACTCGATCTCTGCAGGTGCATCGATGCCGCAATGAGCAAAAGTGCCAAAATCCAGCACATTATGAAATGTGTCGATGACGACGTATTTCAAATGCTCCGTGCGAAGTCTCCTGGTATGGTGTCTGAAGTTGTAACTCTGTGACAGAGCTACGAAAAATTGCGACGGCAACGAGCTCTCGCCCATCGTCCATTTCAGCCTAACCAATCACATGCTGCACTGGGTGTCGTGCCTGACCACTCCCGCCTCCTAGCACAAATGAAAGACTTTGTGCGTGAGGAGGTCACACGTCAGCTTTCCCTCCTGCCGTTTTGTCAGCACCAAGAGCTCCCGCAGCCGCAGCAAGAGCAACCACCTACCCCTTTAGCTCCCATGCTCCGACATGTGCTTCAGGACCAGATTGCCGTGGCTATGCCAGTGCCCTTTCAGCAGCAAGTTGTCGCCGTGCCTCTTACTTATGCTGACGCAGTAAAGAGGCAGCAGCCACACGAGTCCTCGCCGTTCAATTGACTGCCGCATGTCACCGCTCTATACTCAGTCTTCCGTCGCATGGGCCCCTCCCCTCGCTAGAAATGCCTAGCGAACGCGCGATAACCGGCCGATATGTTTTGCAAGCGGCGGCCCTGGCCATATCTCACGATACTGCCGTCGTGGCGTGCCAGGCTACACAGACGCCCGATCACGGAGCAACTACATGGACCGGCCTCCTTTTGGTTATGAAAGTTCGGATCATCAGTCAAGCACGTCTTCCCGTGACTATCCGGCAACTTCGTCTCGTTGTTCACCTTCACCCAATCGTCGCTCCTTGTCCCCCATGCGTTCACGACCACCCCCTCAAAATGAGGAAAACTAGCTGTCGCGGTTCAGGAGGCAAGAACTGCGCTATCGAAATGTTCAAGTCCTCGAAATTTGCCGTCAAGTATCGTCAAAGTTTTTGTAGACGGCGCCCTTGCGTACGCTCTTGTAGATACCGGTGCCGCTGTGTCTGTTATAGACGCCAAACTTTGCCGCAAGCTCCGAAAGGTGACCACACCGCTTGATATGATGTTCTTACGTGCAGCAAATTGAGAACCTGTTCAAACTATAGCCGCCTGCACTGCCCGACTTACAATTGCGGAGGACCATTGTTGCGTTTGTAGTCCTTTCCTACTGCTCGCATGACATAATACTTGGCTGGGATTTCCTATCGCACGTTATAGATTGTGGCCGTTCCGAACTTGAACTGCTTCCGTTTTTCGACCAGCCCTACCCCCACACGAATCGAGCCGCGCACAAGCTAGTTGTCAAAGAAGATACTGACATTCGACCAACAACAGCCGTTTTGCTCCCTGTAGTTTCCGATGGCGTGCGTAATGAAGTAGCATTTTTTGAGCCGTCAAGCCTCTTTCTAAGTCGGAAACCACTTCTGCTTCCTTATTCAGCCCTCTCAATTCATAATGAAACCAGTGCTATCTGCCTTAGCGATCTCTTTCCACATACCATCAAACTGTTTAAAGGCAACTTACTTGGATGTATACAGCCCATTGATAACGGTCAAATTTGTACCGTGCTGCAAGATTCATCGCAAAGTGGCCTCGCCGCCGTCAGTGCTAACAACCACTGTTATCTACAGGCTTCTAAAGTGTTCGATTCATCGATCGCAGACACCATCTGAACGATCTGAACTCCTCCAACTGCTGTACCAGTACCGCGAATCTTTCGATGCTGTTCAACCTTCACTTGGCCGCACTTCTATCACTCTACATTACATCGATACCGGCTTCCATGAGCCACTACGACAACGGCCATACCATGTTTCAGCGGTGGAACGCCAAGTTATTACCGAACAGGTGGACGATATGCTGCAACGCGGCGTCATTCAACCTTCACAAAGTCCATGGGCCTCATCTGTAGTGCTCGTTAAAAAAAGGATGGTTCAGTTCGCTTCTGCATGGATTACCGGCGCCTAAATAAGATCACTCGAAAAGACGTGTATTTTTCACTCAGGACTGACGATGCCCTTGATACTTCACAAGGTGCCGAGTTTTTTTCATCATTATGTTTGCGCTCAGGGTACTGGCAAGTCCCCCTTGCAGATGCCGATCAACCAAAAACAGCCTTCGTGACACCCGACGATCCATCATCATCTTCATCATCATCAGCCTGACTACGTCCACTGCAGGACAAAGGCCTCTCCCATGTTCCGCCAGTTAACCCGGTCCTGTGCTTGCTGCTGCCAATTTATACCCGCAAACTTCTTAATCTCGTCTGCCCACCTAACCTTCTGTCTCCCCCTACCCCGCTTCCCTTCTCTGGGAATCCAGTTAGTTACCCTTAATGACCAGCGGTTATCCTGTCTACGCGCTACATGCACGGCCCATGTCCATTTTCTCTTCTTTATTTCAACTATGATATCCTTAACCCCCGTTTGTCCCCTAATCCACTCTGCTCTCTTCTTGTCTCTTAAGGTTACACCTACCAATTTTCTTTCCATTTCTCGCTGCGTCGTCCTCAATTTAAGCTGAACCCTCCTTGTAAGTCTCCAGGTTTCTGCTCCATAGCTAACTACCGGCAAGATACAGCTGTTATATACCTTCCTCTTGAGGGATAGTGGCAATCTACCTGTCATAATTTGAGAGTGCTTGCCGAATGTACTCCACCCCATTCTTATTCTTCTAGTTACTTCAATCTCGTGGTTAGGCTCTGCGGTTATTACCTGCCTTAAGTAGACATAGTCTTTTACAACTTCAAGTGCACTATTACCTATCTCGAAGCGCTGCTCCTTTCCGAGGTTGTTGTACATTACTTTCGTTTTCAGCAGATTAATTTTAAGACCCACCTTTCTGCTCTCCTTGTCTAACTCCGTAATCATGAGTTGCAATTCGTCCCCTGAGTTGCTCAGCAATGCAATGTCATCGGCGAAGCGCCGGTTACTAAGGTATTCTCCATTACCTCTTATCCCTAACTTTTCCCATTCTAGGCTTCTGAAAACCTCCTGTAAGCACACGGTAAATAGCATTGGGGAGATTGTGTCCCCCTGCCTTACACCCTTCTTGATTGGTATTCTGTTGCTTTCTTTATGAAGCACTATGGTAGCAGTTGATCCCCTGTAGATTTCTTCCAGAATGTTTAAATATACTTCATCTACGCCCTGATTCCGCAGTGTCTGCATGACGGCTGATATTTCTACTGAATCAAACGCCTTCTCGTAATCTGTGAAGGCTATGTATAGTGGTTGGTTATACTCTGAGCACTTCTTTATTACCTGATTGATAGCATGAATGTGGTCAATTGTTGAGTAGCCTGTTCAAAATCCTGCTTGTTCCCTTGGTTGATTGAATTCTAATGTTTTCTTTACTCTGTGAGCAATTACCTTTGTAAATAGCTTGTACACTACAGAGAACAAGCTGATAGGCCTGTAATTCTTCAAGTCCTTGTCATCTCCTTTCTTATGTACTAAGATGATGTTAGCGTTCTTCCAAGACTCTGGTACCCTTCCCATCAGGAGACACCTCGTAAACAGGGTGGCTAGTTTTTCTAACACAATCTGTCCTCCATCTTTCAGCAGATCTGATGTTACCTGATCCTCACGAGCAGCTTTGCCTCTTTGCATGCTCTCCAAAGCTTTTCTGACTTCTTCTATCATTACTGGTGGGGTGTCATCTGGGTTACTGCTAGTTCTTATAGTATTAAGATCGTGGTTGTCTCGGCTACTGTACAGATCTCTGTAAAACTCCTCCGCTATTTTAACTATCCTATCCATATTGGTAGTTATTTTGCCTTCTTTGTCCCTTAGTGCATACATCCGACTTTTGCCTATCCCAAGTTTCCTCTTCACTGCTTTGACGCTTCCTCCGTTTTTCAGAGCGTGTTCAATTCTCTCTATGTTATACCTTCTTACATCGCATACTTTACGCCTAATAATCAACTTTGAAAGCTCTGCCAGTTCTATTTTGTCTGTTGTACTTGACACTCTCATGCTTTGATGCTTCTTAATTAGGTTCTACGTTTCCTGGGAAAGCTTGCCAGTGTCCTGTCTAACTACCCTGCCTCCAACTTCCACTGCACACTCCGTAATGATACTCGTTAGATTATCATTCATTGTATCTACGCTAAGGTTGGTTTCCTCACTAAGAGCCGAGTACCTGTTCTGCAGCGACACTCTGAATTCCTGTACTTTCCCTCTCAGTGCTAGCTCATTGATTGGCTTCTTGCGTATCAGTTTCTGTCATTCCTTCTTCAAGTCTAGGCGAATTCGAGACCGTACCATTCTATGGTCACTGCATTGTACCTTGCCAACCACTTCCACATCCTGCACGATTCCTGGGTGTGCAGTCATTATAAAGTCTATTTCGTTCTTATTTTCGCCATTAGGGCTCCTCCATGTCCACTTGCGGTTTTCTCGTTTGCGGTAGAAGGTATTCAAGATCCGCAAATTATTGCGTTCTGTGAATTCTACTTGTAGCTCTCCTCTGGTGTTTCTAGTGCCGATGCCATAATCTCCTACTGCCTGGTCTCCAGCCTGCTTCTTCCCTACCTTTGCATTAAAGTCGCCCATCACTATAGTATACTGTGTCTTTACCTTACTCATTGCCGATTCCACGTCTTCATAGAAGCTTTCAACTGAGGCGTCATCATGGCTGGATGCAGGCGCGTAAGCCTGTACTACCTTCATCTTGTATCTTTTATTCAGTTTAATTACAATACCTACCACTCTTTCATTAATGCTTTAGTATTCCTCTATGTTGCCAGCTAAGTTTCTGTGAATTAGGAACCCCACTCCCAGTTCTCTTCTGTCAGCCAAGCCCCGATAGCAAAAGACGTGCCCATTATGTAGCACCGTATAGGCCTCATCTGTCCTCCTAACCTCACTGAGCCCTATTATATCCCATTTACCACCCTCTAGCTCCTCGAATAGTACAGCTAGACTTCCCTCACTAGATAAGGTTCTAGCGTTAAACGTTGCCAAGTTGATGTTCCAAAGGCGGCCTGTAGTCCAGGGCTTCTTAGCACCCTCTGCTGCGTTGCAGATCTGACCGCCGCCATGGTCAGTTGCTTCGCCGCTGCTGGGAACTGAGGGCCGTGAGTTATTCGACGTATCCATGTGGGAGGTAGTGGCCAGATACTGCACCAGGGTGGCCAATCCTTCTCTGGTGAGGGAGTGCGTTCCCGGCGGTGGTTACCGGCGAGGCCGCACCTCAGGCCTCTTAATGCAGTTCCATCAACACGCAGATTTTTTTTTCCGGTGGGGAACTGCGCGGCACTGGGATTTGAACCACGGACCTCTTGCATGCGAGGCGGATGCTCTAGCCACTATGCCATCGCCGCACCCGGATCGTTATCTTCTAAATGTAGGTTTCAGTGGTGTATCAGTCAAGTGGGTGGTTGTTTTTATAAAAAATGTTTTAATGAAATGAGATTTCTGCTGATTACTCCCTTAATTAAGTGTCTAGAGAGTACAGAGTTGGGCCTCTGATTAGCCTATGGGGTGCTGTTTATTGATATATTAAGCGGACAAAATTCAAATTCGTTTGTGAGGTGATGTTACCAAAGTAATCCTTTTTAGTGATTAGGATTAATTTTGGTCACGAAATAGTTCCGGTACTATTACTCCTGTCCTGATGAAACCTGGGTGGCGACAGGTCTACAATTAGGGCTTTGCACTGTATGAGTTAGAAGTTTCCCGGTAGGTTACTAGCAAAGTTAAAAGCGATCATAAAAAAAACGTGGTTCAAGATTTTGATCTGACGGGCGTATTTTTCTCCCGAGCAGTGAGCCACCCTCCTCCTCTGAGCGAGGGAAGACGCGGGCGCCACACGTTTATTAGCGGTTTTCGTTATATTCTTTCTAACTCTGTATCTTCCGGTTACCTTAAGCTATCAAATTTAGTTTTACACGGAAAGAACCGGACTGTTGTGTTCTAAAAGAAGATATTAGCTATTTTTCGGTGGCGTTTGTAGCTTCTTTTGAAAATTTGTTTTAATGAAATGAGCTTTTTGCTGATTACCACCTTAATTATGGGCCTAGAGTGTACGAAATTGGGCCTCCTGGTAGCCTATGAGGTGCGGTTTATTATTATATTAAGCGGACAAAATTTAAATGCATTTGCGAGGTGATATTACCAATTTATTCTTTTTAGTAATTAGGCTTAATTTTGATTGCGGAATAACTTTGGAACTATCAAACCTAGCCTGATCAAACTTCAGTAGCGTCAGGTCTACCCTAAGGACTTTCAACTTTATAAGTAAGAAGTGTCCCGGTAGAATATTAACGAAGCTACAAGCGATCGTAACAAACACGTGGTTTGACTGTTGTTGTTTTCACGGATTCACACTGTTTTCCGCTCCTAAGATTTGAAATTTTCGTTTGTAATAGCAGTATTCGTAGCGGTTGAAGTCCTTGTATCTTCACAAACAAATAGGCACCACTCTGACCCTCCTAAAACAAAAATTGCTAAAGTTATAGGCAGATATGTGCAGAGCTCACTTACACGTGCTGCTGACGCGGCCGCTCCCGTGGCTCTATCTCCCCGACGATCCACATGAGTTTAATGTCATACCCTTCAGTCTCTGCAATGCGCCTGCCACCTTCGAGCGCATGATGGACTCGGTTTTTCGGGGTTTAAAGTGGCAAATATGTATGTGCTATCTCGATTATATTGTCATCTTTGCGCCAGTCTTTGCGACACATCTTGAGCGCCTGAAACACATCCTCACGTGCCTGAAGAATGCTCAGCTCCAACTCAACCTCAAGAAGTGTCACTTCGCTGCTCGGCAACTTACGATTCTCGGGCTCGTCGGATCAAAGGACGGTATACTTCCAGACCCGAAAAAATTACGTGATGTCGCCGACTTCCCCAAACCAACGACCATGAAGGAGTTACGGAGCTTCGTGGGGTTATGCTCTTATTTTCTCCGGTTCGTGCGCAACTTCGCCTCTATCATTGCGTCTTTGACCGAACTTCTAGGCAGGGCCACTGATCTTTAGTCATGGTCTTCTGAGTGTGACAAAGCCTTCTGTACTCTTCTCGTCTCCTCCCTTCACCATCAATACTGCGTCACTGTGATCCTACGGTGGCAATTGAGGTCCGCACTGACGCCAGTGGCGTCAGCCTCGGTGCTGTTCTCGCGCAACGCAAGCCTGGATTCGCCGAGTATGTCGTCGCTTACGCCAGCCGGACTCTCATCAAGGCTGAATAAAACTACAGCGTCACCGAGAAGGAATGCTTGGCAATCATTTGGGCACTTCTCAAGTTCCACCCATACCTTATGGCTGAACTTTTGATGTAGTAACGGACCACCACGCATTATGCTGGTGGTCTTCGCTCAAGAATTCATTGGGTTATCTTGCCCGTTGGGCTCTTCGGCTTCAAGAATATGACATCCGTCTTGTATATCGTTCCAGCCACAAGCATACCGATGCTCATGCACTATCTCGATCTCCCTTATCCCCGGACATTGCAACTGTTTCGTCGGCCAACACGTTGTCAGCTCTTGACGAGGAAACCATCTCTTCTGCACAACGCAATGACCCACGGATCGCTTCGCTTCTCGACGCGTTATCCGAGGCACCGAAACTTCCAACCACTCGAACCCTGCGCAGCCAGGCTCCGCACTTCAGTATTCGGGATGGCCTTTTGCACAGGCGCAACTATTCAGCAGATGGTAGGAAATTTGGCTACTAGTCATTCCCCGAACGCTGCGCTCTACTATCTGCGTGCCGTTTCATTCCGACCCGCAATGTGCTCACGCCGGTGTTTTCAAGACCTACGAGTGCCTACGAAAAAGGTTTTACTGGCGTAGAGTGTTTACCTTCGTCCACCAGTTCATTCGCGGCTGCCACGAATGCCAGCGGTGGGAAAACCTGCCACATCCTGCAACAGGTTCATTGCAGCCACATTCATGCCCATACCACCCATTCAACCGTGTAGGAATTGACCTCTATGGACCAATACCATTGACATCGGCAGGCAATCGATGGGCTATCGTGGCTGTGGATCATCTGACATGGTACGCTGAAACTGCTGCTCTCCCCACAGCTGCAGCACAAGACGTCGCAACTTTCATACTCAATCGTTTTGTGCTTTGTCATGGTCTTCCTCGTGAACTCCTCAGTGACCGAGGGCCTGTTTTCCTCTCCGATGTAATCTAAGCACTTCTTCAACAGTGTCATATTGTACACCGTAATAGTACAGCCTACCACCTACAGACGAACGGTTTGACTGAGCGGTTCAATCGTACTCTGGGGGACATGCTCGTGACGCATGTCGCTTCTGATCAAACAAACTGGGACCTCGTTCTTCCATTCGTGACATACGCGTATAACACCGCTACGCAAGTCACTACGGGATTTTTCCCATTTTTTTCTCCTGTACGGTCGCCAACTATCGCACACTATCGACACTTTAATGCCTTACTCGCCAGATTCCTCTGAACGCACGCCTGTCTCGGAAGCCGCTCGTTAAGCAGAAGAGTGCCGCAAGCTAGCCAAGCGGCTTAATGCAGCCGACCAAAAGTACCAGAACGAGACCAATGACGACGACCATCGTTCTGTACCAACTTTCCTTCCTGGAGTACTTGTATGGCTGCATGTACCACCCTGCGCCCCTGGTGCATCACCCAAGCTCTCTAATTACCACAGTCCCTACCGCGTGGTCGAGCGTACCTCACCCGTCAACTACGCCATTGAACCCCCCACGCCACCGAGCGACCATCGTCGGCGCGGATGTGATATTGTTCACGTAAACCGTCTCAAGCCCTACTTCGACCCGCTTGTCCACATGTGTTAGATTGCCAGGATGGCTTCAACTTTTTCGGCGGAAGTAATTATAGTGAATAAGAAAGACGTCGATACCATCAGCTCATATCATCAACACAAGAAAAAAGCACGAGATCGGCGATCGAGCTCCGTCATCTGGGTCCACCTGCGTTCGTTTCGAGCTACCACCCGCATGATCAGTGCCTTCAATAAACCCCCTTTACAGAATGAATGTCCGCTTGATGGCGGCACTTGTATATGATGAATAGATGATGAAAAGATGGGAGATGGCTATACTTGGGGTGTTCCCTAGATAGACGGAAGGACTGACGGGCACACAGACAGACAGACAGAGGTGGACGCATGGATGGACGGGCGAATAGATAAACAGACAGACGGACGGACGGACGGATGGACGGACGGACAGACATAAAGACAGACAGAGGCACGGCCGCACGAACAGACGCATGGATGGACGGACGCATGAAGGGGCGCATGGATGGACGGATGCACCGATGGTCACACGGATGGACGGACACACGAACGGATGCACGGACGGACTGACGGATGGACGCATGGACGGACAGAAACAAGAACGATTGGGCGGACGAAAGCACGGACGGACTGACGAACACTTCGACCCAACAATCGTCATACGCTCCATGGATATGCTGTGTTTTTTTGTTTATTTTCTTGGTTTTCGGTAGACGTGCATTTTGAAATAAGCTTGATGGATATCTGCGCAGGCTCGGTGCTGAGCAATTCAAAACTTCAGAATTGTGTAAAAATGTCTGTTTTAAAATGTATATTTTGAGGGTGCTGAACATTTGTATTTACACCTGCTATGTCTCAATAACATAGATAGCAGTATCTTTAATTGAAGAATAATAAGACATACTGCTGTCACGTTAATGACTTCTTCCTTTTGCCGGGAAACATTTTTGTTTCGAAATGAATGAGACAAGTTTCTATCTCCACCAATACTTGAATCTTGATCGTACGTGATGCAACTCTCTGTGTAATATTCAAAAACATAAACGTCATGTGCCACGTGGTATGCAAACGTTGATGTCCGTGAAAGTTGTATCTGCAGCTGCGACGTAATGAGATAGCGTTAAATTGGCTCCAATGAAGAGAAAAGATGCTAGGCCGGCGTGGAACACGCAGCATAGTCCCAACAAAAGCTACAAGAGAGGCCTTTCAGAGCCTTTTCTAAACACTGTTCCAAAAACTGCTACAGGCACACTGCTGGGTACCCCCTACATCATAAAAACATTTAGTCTTTATGTAGTAGGAGCTCACTTCTCGCCGACCAGCAATGGGCCGTCCAGCAGGCCCACGAAGCGGCCGCCAGGTACTCCCTGTCGGTCCCTACGTGGGAGACGCCCGCTACGCGCTAAGCGCGTCTTGCAGGACTGAAATAAAGTTTTTTCATTCCATTTGTGTAGTAGGCCTGCATTCGCTTGTTTGATCGTTTGTACTCCTTTATAAATGGTACGTACCCACTTTGGGGTATTGACCAAGAATGCAACGTTGAGACTGTTAAATGCGATTTTAGGTAAGCTATGAAATTAAAAAAGCCGAAAATTCACAATGCTATCCTTCATCTATCTTTGAAGAAGCGTGGTGTGCAATACACAATTGCTAGGAATTTTGTGATAATCTTTATGCAGTGGTTAAGGACGATTAAGAATTATGTCTGAAGGGACCAGTTTTCTAATTGGTTAAAAGATTGAACGACCCACTCGTTACGAAATTCGCATTGTGAGACGCTTGGCCGTTGCTTTGACGTTCTAAAACACTTTATCACTCAAATTAACGCAATTTCTTTACCAAAAACAAGCCTGCCTTAGGCCAGTTTAGAAACGACTTCCAAGCACTGGCATAGCAAACAGTGAACCCGGGTTTGAATCCCAATGTGTGATTGCTGTTGTCTTACTACTGAAATTTTTCGTTCGATACTTGTTACGGACACCAGCGGCAGCGGCGGCACACAACTACGGCGCCGTGCGTGACCCGTGTTCTGATCTTTTAACAGCCTCCACAGTAAAAGAAAGTAGCCGAACACTAGCCTGAGAGCCAACATGTTTTTATCTTCCTTCCAGCCTTAAAAGCAACCAAACTGGCATGAACTATAGAGAAACCGGGGAATGCTAGTTGTAGGGGAGCAAAGTAATATGTTTCGTCGCAACAAGGCCAGATAAAGAAGCCCGCGTGCTTATCCTTCTGCAGCGTGACCGTGGCCCCGAAGACGAAGAGATGGCACCGCTCACGTGGTGGCCTAGTACTCAAGGAATTCCTTTAGGCCAACTCGGGCAATTTTTCTCTCAGGTAAATTCGATGGGTACGTTCCTTTGCATATTCCTGTCATTTATGCCAAATTAAAGGATTCAGAGATGCTTTGACTGTTTGTAAATGAATTTTAAATATTGCCTCAAAATGGCTAGCCGGGTTCGCCATATTTATTGACAACAAAGTCTGTGTGTCGTCACGTTTGACATATGAACGGAAGTGACGCATCCGGTGACATCCCTAATTTTGGCCGCTGCAGGGTTTATGGTGCTAGCTAGCCACAAGGCGACAGTTGCGGTGTTCGCCATGGTGTTCGGCGTTGTTCATCCTTCCTCTGTGGTGTTTGGCCGGTGTTTTGCTGGCTTCGTGCGCGATTTTCTGTTCCCTATGAATGTGTGCGCGATGGTTGTTTAATTGGTGTTCTTTTGGGGGCTGCATAAACCACTCACACAAGCAGATTGTTTGCTATCATGGCTTTACACGTGACAGCATGCCTTCCGTGAGAAGTGATGCGATGAGGCAGGACAACTGGTTATAAAGCAAAACGGCACGCGTGTGTTCCGATCATTTCTCGCCGGAGTATCAGGACAGCGTTTGGCGAGCATATGGGTGGCGCCTGCAGTGCAGTGACATGTCCATAGAGCCAATCGGGACAAAAACTAAATGCGTTGACAGCGCCGCCTGGATTGCGGGGGCAGCTGTACAAATAATAGAAAATAACTATTTTACTGACAGAACAAGAAGTGGCATCGGTTTATTCAGTCACTGATTATATAGGCGCACGATAGCGCACCGTGAGTATCTGCGCATGTCCGATGCGCAATCGTGATGCAAATAGCCTTGCTGGATACATCTTCTGCACTCAAATAACTTCTTTGAAAAAAAAAATAAATGAAATATTGTTTGTACAACTTATAGTTGCGTATAAAACGAAATGAGTTTCCAAGCACCAGGGTCGTTTGATATTACGGCTGGCCGTTCGCATAGCAGACGACACTGTCGTCGTCTGTTCTGCGTCATGGCGAGGGACAGCTCACTCGAGCAGCTTCCTATCTCAATTTACCTCATTTCTGAATAGTACAATGCAGTAGACTACTTACTAGAAGCTCAGAAGTATCTTGCATACTTACTTTAGTAAGTGAGTGATGCCGCATACAGGCCGAGCGAAACGACAACACTGATCACACAAAGTTGCGGCTATAAATTGTTTGATTGCAAATCAAGCGACGTTTACATGAAATAAAGGTCACGTAGTAACGTTTTAGCATGTACAGTAGTGAGGAATATGCATGCATCAGCGTTCATGTGCAAACAAGGTACCTACTATGCATAGCTCCAATGCAGATGGCCGGAGCACAGAAGCTGTCCAGCGCCGGCTGATATACTTATCGCACTCCACGAAACGCTCGCTGCAGTAAGTAGAGATATAGTGATAACGTTTCAGCACTTCTGTGGCTGATGGTGTCGTAGAACCTCGTTGACAGTATTCGGCAAACTTTCTGTAATTAATATCAACGTATCTGCGTGCCTTTCCCGACCAGTGCGGCACGACTGTTTGTTTTCTGGTTAGCGCTGCCCCCAAGGAGGTTCTATAGAACCTCTGGAGTGGCAGTCCCGGCCGCCGCCAACGGGAGCAAGTAAAACTGCCAGCGGCCATATTGCTAGAAGAAAAACATGGCGGCACCGCCGTAGACCACGATGGAATACGCGCGTTGCGCGCGTCGGTCTGCAGTTCCACGATAAAAAAAATGAGAGAAAACCACTTTTAGGTTACACCAACGAATAATTGCCTCTTATTGTTTATGAAACAAACTATTTCATACACCCATTGTCAGCTGCATGCTTTCAGATCAACCTGTGGTCGAGGGATGCTTCGCATAAAGAGGTTGCTGGTGCACTATTGTTTTGTTATGTGGTTCTTAAAAGAGAAAAGAAGAAAAATGTGAGCCCCCTAATTGTCTGCATCACAATGCGACACCTCAAGGGTAGCTCACGAGGGATGGGGGTAAGGAGGGATTAAATGAATAGGAATAAAAGTATAGAGAGACCATGAAGGAGAGAGCGTGGCGCAGAGACAGCGACTTACAGAAGTAAGGAGAAGATAGGAGAGATGGACACGGTCGTAGGAATCCGAGGACGGGGTACCACTCGGCGACAGCTCTTTTCGGCGTCAGGAGATGGCGTAGAGTGAGCCAGTCGGCCAGACCTGTGCTGTCGTCGGAGATCGCGGGGGCACAACCAGTTGGCACGAAATCCAGCGGGCGAGTCCTCGTGCACTATTGCGGTACAAAAGGGTTTTAGTATATATTGGGTGTTTTAGGAAATGTACCTGCAGATACTCAAAGTCAAGGAGAACGCGACATTTGCTCACCGCTTTCATATATATGCTTGTGTGTGTGTTGGTTGATTACCAGATAATATATAAGGAAGTTGAAGTTAATAAAGCTAACGTTAAAAAGAGACGTAATTAGGTAAACAGGGAGCCACCGATAATTTTTCTAGAGTTATCGAATTCTATCCAATTTACAGGGGGAACCAAAACTGAAGTATCAATGTCGCGTGCAACCGAAAAACTACAGGACACGTACTCCAGGAGACGGATCCCAAATGAACCATTTATTAGAACGATTGTAGTGGCATTTGTTCTGCGTAATATTTATCAACTTCCGTTGCCGATGTGTGGTGCCATGGCAAGCGCAGCCTTCAGACCTTAGAAACGAGGTAGCTCGATGTTTTGGCAACTAAGTCTATCAGCGTTTTGGCTTCGTCGGCACGATAGAACACATTTCAATGGCGTCTCATCTTGTTCTAGGCGCGATTGCTTATTTTCGTGACTACATTCTATAGAAGCTACGTCAAGGGGGTAGAAACTAACAGGTATTTGCAGATGCGCTCGAAAAGCATGAAAAATCGAAGGTTGCACTGCCTGCCCGTAGTCCAGTTGTCTGCCTCGTTCTGTCGAAGCAGCATTCTTCGAAGTGAATGAAACGGAGGTGTTCACAGTCCGTAACCCTCCAAGTATTTCTTCGAGCAGCAAGTTCGCAGGCAGAACGCAGTACACTGTGTTTCCTGTAACACGGGTAATCACAACATAGATTATTCTCCAAGTTTGCGAAGTGATCGGTAAACATGCTCCAAACTCGATATTCACTCACCAAAAATATGCATGTACGCCGTCAGTTTTCGCTCGTAAGACAACACCAGAAAACGTGTAATTCAAAGGGCATTAACACGCCTTACTCGTACCAATGTTTCATACGTGCAGGTATAGACCGCAAGTGCTTCGTCCATAAACTTAAAACTGATTGACAACGTCGAGTCGGCGAGCACTTAAAGCTTCAAGTTACCTTACAAACAGCTATACGCATGTGTTACATGCACGCGCACCTTTCATATTGTTTCTAATTCAGCAGTATACGTGAAAAAACAGGCAATCGTCAGCGAACGAAGCGAGAATACTCACACGAGAAAAGTGATTCCAGGCGTCTTTTTGATGCGATTTGTGCAGCCATAAGCGACGCACGAAGCCACCATGGCCTTGTGAAATCTTTAACTGCTTTACAAAAGCATGTCACAGTCTCTAAAGGCCACTGCGAGGGTGAAGCTACGAAGCGCACTTTGTCGTCTGCTTTGAGTCTTTCTTTTTCCGGTATGACGGTGACCGGAGCCACTTATCAGGGCACACCTCCACTTCAGAAGACATAGTATAGAACCTCCTTGGCTGCCACCTGAAGTGCGTCACTTTCCAATTTTTCTGGCGTTGGCACCAACATGCATCAGAATGCCTAAAAAAATGAAAGTTTTTCTGCTTATCAATCTCAAGCCTTACAAAATAAATTCTCAAAAAGGCTTAGATGGTGTTCGTTTGCCTTCGCCGGCGGTGCGCTGTCGTCCTTTCGGTGGTGGCGACGTCTCACGGCAAAGACGCGAAGCTCGCCACATGCCACGGGCCTGGCGTCTGTCTGCCCGTTCGTGTCAGTGCGTCTGACCGTCTGTTTGTCCGTTCGTCTGTCTGTCCGTTCGTGCGTGCAAGTGCCCATCTATTCCGTCTGTCGTGTGTCTGTCTGTCTGTCTGTCTGTCTGTCTGTCTTTCTGTCTTCATATTAAAAGGAATGCGGCGCACAAAAAGACGGAGACAAAGAAGAGAACCACACACAGCGCTGCATTCACAACTGAAAAGCAGCGCTGTGTGTGGTTCTCTTCTTTGTCTCCGTCTTTTTGTGCGCCGCTTTCCTTTTAATATGAATATACACCAACTCGCCCAACTTTCTATTATGTCTGTCTGTCTGTCTGTCTGTCTGTCTGTCTGTCTGTCTGTCTGTCTGTCTGTCTGTCTGTCTGTCTCATAGAGTTTCTCAAAATTAACTAGAGGGCACTCTGGCACTGCGATTGTTCAGCGACCATGGAAATGATGGGTAGTACACATAGTACACACATTTGCCTAGTCTTCCTACTTGCGGGCGGCGAATCGTATTTGCGGCTTCGTTTAATGCTGTGTTTCGGCTTTGTTTTAAAAGAAAAATTGAACCCTTTTGAACTTCGTTAGTCAATTTGGAAAGTAAGTAAAAAAAAATGGTGAAGCACAACCGTTGAACATTTGCTAATACTTGTTTCGTAAGAAAACAGCTTCAAGCCATACGAACACACAAGGAGCCAAAAGCAGGCCAGAAGTACTAATATTAGACAAATGTGTGTACTACCCATCATTCCCATGCTCGCTGAAGCACCGTGCGTTGCAGCTCCCATAGACACTAGCGCCAGAGTTCCCTCTAGTAAGTATTGTGGGAAACTCTATGGTCTGTCTGTCTGTCTGTCTGTCTGTCTGTCTGTCTGTCTGTCTGTCTGTCTGTCTGTCTGTCTGTCTGTCTGTCTGTCTGTCTGTCTGTCTAACCATCTAGTGAACACAAGTACCGCCACCTCCAATTCTTTTATCTTATATTTAGATGCATGGATGCAGGTATCCAGTGATGCCTTATAGAACGGATGGCAGCACACGCCACCTAGTCATAAAGCTAACTACTATGGCTTGAGTTTTAAAGGCTTGAATTTCACTCGCGCCTTGATTCTAGCGACCAATCAGTTAACTTTCTCTTGGTTATTTCTACCAGTAAAAAGTATAACTTGCCTTCACTGTCCCTAAAACCCAACGTTATGAAAAACTGCGCGCCATTATCTTGAACAATAAAGGGGGGAGCCCTTTACAGAACATTATGAAATGTTCAGCTGTTTTCTCCTCTCCACATGAACTATATAACGTGTCACTGCCTTCGTATTTGGCTCGGTACGTCTTGGTCCGCAAATCTCCCGTTCTGACCTCGAGCAGCAGAGAACTACAGAATTGTCGTAGATCTTTTCTTTGTAATTTCCTGCTTGAAAGTTCGGTATGTCTCCAGTGATGACTTCGTAAGCATTCTAATCTTCCACATGTTCCCCTCTGCTTCATTCACCTTCTTCTTAACCGATGTTTCCTTTTGGCCTGATACTCTGCCGCTGTCTAAATGGTTACTGCCAAATTTCGAGTTCGCTTCCACCATTTAGTATTAACATTCTTCTTCTACAAGTAGCTGACAAAATTCCTAGCCTAACGCTCCTCTCCCAATTTTTTAATTGCTCCTCAAATTCTATTTTGCTGCTACCTTCTCTGCACTCGAACGATGTCCATCCTATGTCACCCTGCACTCTCTGATTTGAGGGGTTCCCATGTGTTCCCAAAGCAGGTCTGCTTATGCCACGTTGTTTAATTTCCAATCTTGCTTGAACTTCTGATCTCATGCACAAGAGTGCATTACCGAGCATCCAAGCCGACACAATGGCACCTTTTCAGAACCTTTCACAACGTCATACCTATTGTAGTTCCACAGGGCCCTATTTTTTATTACAGCTGAATTTATGGCGCCTTTAGTCATTACGTATCTTACGTGCTCCCTTTGATACTCAGCCCAGTTATTTATCCATAGGCGCAAATATTTGTATTTATGCACTATTTCTAGCGTGACTTCCTGTATCTTATGCTCACTGTCTTTGTTATCATTAAAAATCATGATTGCCAATTTTTCTCTGCTGAACTTCCAATGTAACCTATCTTCCTTGTTACCACAGATGTCTCTCAACCCCTGCAGGTCTTCCTTGTTGACGGCTATTAATACTATATTATCTGCATAAATCAATGCTAGTAATGTCTGTTCAATATGTTTTCCTTGATTGGCGAATGAGAGGCTGAAGCCGAGTTGACCCCCCTCTAATTTGCCTTCCAGTACCTGGTGATACAGCATAAATATCAAAGGTGACTAGGGACATCCCTGTCGAAGCCCGCGTTGTATCTATGTGGGGTCAGATACCTGTTCTTCCCATTTATTAACCACCTTGCTAATTTTATAGGTATCCTCTAGCAGATTAGTTATTCCGTCTTGCACATCCAATGTGTCCATTATTCCCCACAAGTCTTCTTCAATTACACTATCGTAAGCTTAATTAATATCTAGGGGTGGCAGCCTCAGGGGCCTGTGTTCTTTTCCCGCTGTTTCAATACACTGCATCAATGCAAACAGATTGTCCTCTAACCTCCTTCGTACGTTTACGGAACCCATTTTGTAGTTCTCCAAGCACTGCCTCATTTTCCACCCATGTATGTAGTCTTTTCTTTGCCATCTGCATCACCAGCATGTAAACTACTGATGTCAATGTTATAGAACGGTAGTTTTTTTATATCCAGTTTAACTCCCTTTTCTCTATAGATTATGTTCATACTGCTTAGTTTCCATCCATTTGGGGCTTCACCATTCATTAATGTTTTGCTCGCTGCCTTTTTGATTGTTTGCTTAGAGTTTGGTTCTAGTTTCTTTATTAACATAGTTTGGTCCGTCAGGGTCTGTTGATATGCTATTGAACCCTCTGTTATGTCTCTTCCTAATTATGTTGTTTCAGTGAAGCCACTGCGCTAGTTTGTCCATCCTCATCTTGTATGGCATGCGTTTTCTTTGTGTTTAAATTTTTCTGCGATCATTGTTTTTATATATTCCAATGCCTCATCCCCTTTTAGTCTAATCCCTTGTAGTTATGAACCTCTGTACATGCTAGTCTTGATACTCAGTCATTAGAGATGGTTCCATCACTTCTCAGCTGCCTTTCTATCCCTTTTATTTACTTCCGTCATCCATTGGGCCCACTTTCTTCTAATCTTTTCACTAATAAGATCGGAGGCTTCACTTCTGGAGCTGAAAAAGTTATTCCATTTTCTTTTGACATTATCTTCCAGTTCACCTCTCTGTTTAGCATACCTGTGTTCCCTGGGTTTACGTCTAACTATAGCTCTCTGAACTTCCTCGTACCACCAGCTCTTGGATTTGTGCCTTCTTTTCCCGGTTGATTTGACTCGTACCTCAGCAAGCTCGAACTCATACATTCTAATTAGATTTGTGTACGAATGTGGACCTACATTCAAGTATGTCCATCACCCTTAGCCGATCATACATCCTATGTGACATCACTGCGTAATCTATCGTGAACCGCAGCCTTTTCACCTCGCATGTTTCCTGCCCTTCACACTTCTCGGTACTGTTGCGAATGATTAGATCATGGCTTTCACACATATTCGTTATCATTCTGCCTGTTGGGTCAGTATACCAATCTATATCTTCTATGTGTGCTTTATGTCTCCATATATTTACCTCACACTCTTCTGCTAATTCTTTTATCACTTTTTCTATGTACTGCACTATTTCTTGGTTTTCTTTTCGGGGTTTATCCCTTGTCCACAAGAATAGAAAACCCAAGAGCGTCATCTGCTCTGCCACCTTCTCTTTTAGTCATAATTGTTCCCTGCCCTCCTGCTTGATCCTTTGCCAGTCTGTACTTTAATGAATAAATGCCCCAACACCACTACCTTTCTGCTCCCTTGTGTTCTATTACAATATTCCCATGCGTAGTCCGCATTTATAGGTGGCTGTATCATGTCCCTAAGACATGCATCTACAAATCCATATACCATCAGCTTATCTTCATTTAGCTGTCCTTCTATATCTCCCCACTTCAACCGTTTCCTACCGGCCTGCATGTTATTGTACCCTTCGTCTGCACTTGCTTGACTCTGCTGCCTACCACGATTGCCCCCCCCCCCGGACTCTCCGCGCCTTAGATATTAATACCACTTTGTAATTGTATCTGTCAATACCACCTGCGAAAGATTCCCCCTGGTTGTTTGCCTAGTTACTAGCTATTCTGGGCCACCAAAGGGCCCGCGTGCCCCCCAAAAAAGCTACTGCGCGTTCTGGAAATCGCCAACTCACCTCAGGAACTAGCCTTCTATTGAAGTGAACTTTGTCTCGGTGCAAACCACCCCACCTCTGTGCCTCTCTCTTTGTTTTCTACCTCAAAGCCTTTCTCTCGACTAATCTGGCATATCTCTTTGTTTACGTCGACAACCGCTCTTGGAAGGAGGTCGCCACGCACCGGTACCTCCGGTGTCGTGCTTATGACTGCCTGTACCTGGGGGGAAATAGCGCGCATGTCATCGACCCCTTTCGCCAGTGTGGTCAGTAGTACTGCTGATGTTTCAATAAGACATCGTTTAGACCGCGTGCGATTATAACAAAATTTCATCAATTAGCTTTAGTTGTGAGTTTTCCACTTGGTTGCCTCATGAGTTCTTCCAGCTTATGTCCTGAAAACGTGCTTGCTAAAACCTTCTTGCGGCCTTTAACCTTCTCTTTGTTCGCTTCTGTACATCGATTTAATTAGGGTCTCAAGCGCTTATTACGTTCTCCGACTTTTCTGTTAGAGTGTTCCACACCTGGAGGTTTCTTCCACTTGTACCGCAGGCTGCTTTGTCCCCTCCCACGCCCACAACTACTTTGCTGAAGCTGGGTCTGCTGACCATTGAACCGGTGGAACCATTTTTCCAAACCTGTTTTGCCTTGCTCCTCCACCGTTCTGGGTGCCGGTGCGCTAACGTTTCCTACATCGGTCACTCCTTTGTTCACCTTTGGTAGTGCCTTATCGGCTGACCTATGGCTTTCTCCCATAGCCCTGGTTTTTTCTTGCTCTGTCGCCACAGCAGTCTCCAGCCCGGCGATTCTCATCAGCAGTTCACTTTGGGTAACCATCATTTCCCTCCTTTTCTTCTCGACCTCATGTTGCCTACCCTTCCCGTCAGCCTCCTCTGCATTAGCGTTCATATCCTCCATTTTGAAACCCACATCCTAAACATTTTAAAGTCTTTAAAATCGTGTCATTTTACATGAATTGACCTGCCGGATTGTCCTTCTCAATAATTACAAAACGCGGCGTAGGACGAGCTTTGTCTTAAGCAAAAGAGGTGTAAGCTCTACTACAAAATTTTGCGTGTTCACTGTACGTGCGCCCCAACCATGCTGTACTAGAAAAAAAAATTACGATCTACAAGAACCACCATCCGGTGAACATTACAAGGACTAAACGAGAGGTAGCTACCTATACTACTACTACTACTACTACTACGGCATACAACGCAGACGCATGACCCATGGTATAAGAAGCTTCGCACCTGAATTGCTAGGTGACAGCATGATTTGCGTCAGTCGCCGCTGTGGGACAGCTCTGATACACTGTCAGTCTTGGACATGTTAGTTCACCTCCGCTCCGAGCTAAACTTCAAGCGTCGGCTGGGCCCGGCATTCACAGTTTTCATGCATCACGCCGGCAGGACCAGCATGTCTTGCACGATATACAGTTGTAGGTTTCTTCGAAACGTTACGTCATACATAGACTGTATACTCGGGTAGTTTCGGTTTCGGCATTGCATCTTTTTGCTTATTAAAATTATACTCAAACTGGCTGAGCATTTCAGCTATCGTGCGCATGACAAGAGTGTCTCAGGAACACAGAACCGTCATTACCCTGACAGGGTCAAAAATAGGCAGAGTAGGCCTTTAAGGCGTGGGTCGTGCGTCCTCTATGTATGTAGGTACAGGTAGCCACCTCTAGTTTAGTTCTCGCAATACCTGCTAGATGGCGGTACTTGCATGTGATGAAGATATGATGGAAAGATGCGAGAAGGTGGGACTTGGAGTGTTCACCAGACGGACGACCGAGCAGATGGATGGACTAACAGGCAGACAGACGGAGAGACGGACACACCGTCATAGGCACAGACAGACGGACTGACAGAGAGACACACCGACAAGCGGACGTACGAACAGACAGAAAGAGAGACAAACAGACAGGCAGTTGAGGTACGGACCATCAGAAGGACACAGAAAGAAAAGTCCTTATTCTATCTATATATAAAAAGTGGATGGGAGGTGGCTCATCTCGAGCCACCCCTCACAAACACTAGGTAGGCTACTCATTGCAGAATCCGATTGGCGTCCAATGCGACTCGCGCTCGGTTGACCAGGACCTTCTGGCTTGCCAGGTCGGAGCAGCCAAGCACGGCTGCCTCCCGGTTCTCCCGGGTGGGATTCAGTACTGGGGTGAGGTGAGGGGGTGCCCACACCTTGTGGAAGATGTTCGACCAACTTCTCTACACAGTGCGGACATTTTCCTGTGCAGAATTGAGTAAAAACTGCCGGAAACAACGGTGTTTTGGTGGTGTAAAGATGGAAGATGGAGGGGTAAACGCTCGTCTGCCTTTTCAAGACCCTTACAGTGTTTAGGATTAATTGAATGGCCGAATCGGTAGATTTCAGTATATTTCTATATTTGGTATTGGGTTCGAGACACATTTCGTAAAAGTAAGATAGCGTTACCTGGAGAATGAGCGCACGTGCCGCCGAGTCACCTGTTTTATTTCCTTGGACGCCCATGTGAGCTGGAGGCCATACGATTCTTAGGAACATGGGGGCCCCGATGTAATTGTTGTTTTGTAAGAAGCGGTACGCAAGGTGTGGGATTTAGTCGCGTTGAATAATTCTGCAAGCCCCTCACAAGTATGTAATGATAATGTGCGCGTCTAGGTTTGCGGTACCTAGCGCAATTGCCACTTCCTCCGCATGTGTTATGTCCTGTGCTCTGAATGTCAGCTCATTCACCATGACGTTTTGGCGGATGACTGTACCATGTACCATTCACCATGCTGAGGGCCGGAGGCTTGCACGTAAAAGATGCGGGGTTTTTTCCTATAAGGACGAGACAGTGCTTCTGCACACGCAAGGCGCCTGCCACTGTGGTCGTCACCCCTCACGTTGCACGCCCGGCACTTCACCCACCGCCAATGTGCAGGGTGTTTCTCCAGAATTCCGGAATGTGTACGAACTCCTCCGTCTCTGTTGGATGGTTGTGTATTCAGGCTGATAGGTGGTGACCCAAATGTAGTCTTTGAAAATTTCGTGTATTGATTGATAAAGTGTACCGTGCGAAGCGCTGCGAAAGTGTTTACCATTCCCAAGCCCATAAGGTGCTGGTTTGACGTGGTTGTTGAGAGATCGAGGGCACGCTTGTACATCTTCCTGAGAATCACTTCAAGGGTGTTCTCGTCAAACTTGCGCAAGTGCAGGTAAGAAGCCGAGTAGAGGACTCGACTGCTTACAAATGCATTCGCCAGCCAAAAGGCGTCTCTGCAGACAAACCTCCTGCGCTTGATGGAAACCCGGTGAACCATACGGCCCTCCGGGTCTTTCACATTATGCAGTTTTGTCAATGTTGTATCGACTCGGCGATGTTTATGAATAAACTGACTCAGTAGTCCGATCTCATCGTGTTCCGGAAAGGGTCTGTTTTGCAAGGACAGTTCAATATTGGTCGTGCGCTTTGGCAATGAGTGGATATGCACGAATTCCCATTTGGTCGGGGAGCATTGAAGGCCGCAGTGTTGGGCGTAGGCGTCCACGATCTTCGCCACTTGCTGTAGGTTGGCTTTATGCCTCCTACCGATACGTGTTTAGCCCATATGGTAATGTCGGTAAAAAGTGCGTGTTGTATGTCTTCAACATTCCCCAGCTGAGGTGGTAGGTTCATCACGGTCGTAATAAACAGCAGGGGTGAGAGGACCGCGCCCTTTGGGTTACCTTTCCTGCCTCATTGGTGGGGGCCCTGTTCTTTATTTTGTATTCAGATATATGAATGCCGGTCAGATGGTAGTTCTCTAATGTATTGAAAAGTGTTGCGTCCACAATTGGTTTGGGAAAGGTGCGTCGAAACGACGTCATAAGTGACGTTGTCGAAAGCTCTCTTCAAGTAGAGGGTGAGTATTCCCTTGTCTATAATAGGTTATTCGACAGGATTTAGAATTTCGCAGTCTAAATGAAGTAAGAAATCTTTGCAGACCGGTGCGTGAGCGGTAGGCCAATTATCCCAAATAGCCGTTCTTCTTCAGTGCGTGTTTACCCCAAAATGGTTTCTGCAAATACATGTTGGTTTTCAAAAACTCGGACAGCCAATCTCGCACCCTAATCTCCATAAGCTTTTCCGCACAAGACGTGAGAGAGATGTAGGTTGTCCGTGTTTATGGCTTTGGCGGCTTTTGGAACGGAAGGGACCAGGACGGTCTTCCACTCAATAGGGAGAGGTATCGCACCAAGCCAGATAGCGTTTATGGGAAGTCGCATCGATGCTTTATTTGCTAGCTTCAAGGTTACAAACACCCATACAAGAACCACCTTCTCTGCATTACATCAATCACAAAGCGGTCATGATGAAGAGACCAAGCAAACCAACAATCGACAATTAATGTTTAACATATTTAACTTGTTTACTTTAGTGGGGTGAATTACTCGGAGTATTCACACTTTACTGATGATGCCCTCCGAAGCTTCGCCTCACTCATCAACATTCACCCCGTGGACATGCTCTGATATTTTTACTCACTCGCATGTGGAGGGCGCTGCGGTCGCTGAGGTGTGTGGAGGTGCTCATCGGCTCCTTTGGTTTCCTGTTCTTTGGTGTTTTTCGGACACTAACCACCAAACTTTTATCAGCAACACATTAACATAGTCACCAAGTGCACGTGCATACTCATTTCAAGGTGGAAGCCTTTTCTATCTTTTTGGGAGCACTTTTCTATCAAAGTCGAGCAGTCGCTCAGTTAAGCCTGGGCCTTAGCACAAAATGAGTGCGGGCGTCAGCGGCACCGGCGGAACGCACCGCTTGTTTCCGCATTTAGCCGTTGTGCAACCTCTCACACCAAGCCTATCCAAGTTGTGGTAGACGGGAAGTGTGTTTCTCCTGAGGAGCTTAATCTCCGGGTTGGACCACGGCTATTAAGCGATGGAAGATGAAAACCGCGTCCGACAAAACGGGTGAGAGAACGGGTGTGAATCCCGGCGTCTCGACGCTGTCACAGTCTCGTCAGTCACTCACGAACGTGAAAAAGCAAGCAATCGCTGCGTCAAGAATGCCAGAACTTCCGAAAGATAATTTGTGGGTGATTGTAGGCCTATGCATAGCCTCTAAGTTGCTCTAAATACATGGATGGCACAGATCCGGGGTGTCCATGTTGGGCTCACCCCGAATGCTCTCTCGAACACATGTTTTGGCGATGCCCTGCGTCGCGCTAGAGCAGCGACTCTCCCTCTACGGAGGCGGAGTGAAACTGTCCTCTCAAGCCATGACAAAGGCGACCAGCTTAGGACTATCCAGAGGGCCCGCGACATGGCCGTGGAGTTTAATCTCCCCGTCTCGTCGTAGGAGTGGCCCACTAGTATCGCCACTAAGGGGGGTTGATCACGACCTCCGTATACTAAGAGAGTTCTTTGATTGCCTGCCTGTCCATCCACGCAATGGCCTCGACATGAAGCAAGTTAGCCTAATAAAGATTGTACTTGCCTGGCCAAGGCGGCGAATCACCGAAGATGTAGGGCACTCCAACTTCAGGCAGAAAATTGCGGCGGTAAGCACTACGACAGAGAATAACGCTAGAGATAATGCCAGCATATCCAGTGTTGCTATAGGCAGGGTGGGGTATGAGATCAAAGCGTATATGGTTGCCCCGGACAACACGTGCAATGAGGTCATATGAAGCGTAGACCTTGTCATCGACCCGGGAAGACTTCGGGCACTGATGGCTCATGACAGCAGCCCAATGGCTCTTCAAGCAAAGCGAACCAAAACTTGAAAGATGTGGTGGTTATGTTCGATGGACTCAAAGTTCCAAATCTTGTTATTTGTGGCGCGAGCATGTTTCGCTGCACGCTGTTCAGAAGAAAAACAAATGTTTGCTACGCTTGCTGCAAAGCCAGATATCACACTGACTAGTGCCCCACGCCAGTTGATGTCATATTGCCACATTGAATATGCAGCACCAAAAGAACAACGAAGAACACGCGCAGCGATAGAAAAAAGGCAATGTTCTCTTCCGATCAGTTTGACAGTGTTCTGGTACAATTTAAGTGAGTTTCCTGTATTCAACTACTGCTGTTTCTGCATTGTGACACTGTTGGAGGATCTTGGTACATTTTCGGGACGCCTGACAACAGCCCCGCATCTAGTTCAGAAAGACTTCCTCGCATCGACACCCCCGTTCACCACAGCAGCCGCCGCCCATTAGGCCTCAGCCCGGAGTTTGGTCCATTGCCGGAAAGCGTGACCATGCCAGAAAGCATGACGGCGCCTGGAAACACTGGCCCCAACATGTCCAGCCCAAGCACGACACAGGCAACTGTTTAGAACTCTCGACTTCTGGTTGATTTCCACGGAAACGCATATGAGGACGCACATGACTTGCTCGAGGAATTCGAGCACACAGCGAATGTTAACGAGTGGAACACCACGCAGAAATTTTGCTACGTTTATTTTCCGCTTCAAGACGGAGCCCGAACATGGTTCACGAATCACGTGTGGTCGTCTTGGGACGAGTTTCGGCAAAAGTTCCTCGACACGTTCGCGAGTACTGAAAGACGAGAAATCGCACAGCGTCTCCTCGAGTCACGGATTCAGAAACCAAATGAATCCGTTACGATGTTTGTTGAGGACATGACGTGGGTATTTCGTCGAGCAGATCCTGATATGCTCGAAGCCAAAAAGGTTAGCCACCTCATGCGGGGCGTTAAGGAGCAGCTCTTCGCTGGTCTCGTACGAAATCCGCCTACAACTGTTGATGAATTCTCAAAGGAGGCGACATCTATCGAACGCGCACTGCATCTACGCTATCGCCAGTATCACCACCCAACCCACAGTGCACCAATCAGCGTGGCAGCGACGACCACAGCAACAACACCCGACAAAGGTTGTTTGCGCCAACTAATACCACAAACTGTACAAGAAGAGGTCAAGAAGCTCGTTACCAAACCGAATGACTGCGCGATCGCCTCAGTAACGGAAGTTGTGCGCCAGGAGATCAGGCAAGCGCTCTCGCTTCCTGAGCCGAACACGAGCACTCCTAGGGCAAGCTATGGAGACATAGTCCGCCGACAGCCAGCGAACGTGCCGACACCACATCAGTACCACCAGCAACATCCACCGACAGCGCCTTGGTACTACAGAGTAACTTCGACACCGAGGCGGCCACCACTTCGCAAGACTGACATCTGGCGTACCCATGACCATAGGCCCCTGTGCTTTCATTGTGGGGAAGCAGGTCACCTCGTTCAGTATTGCCCGTATCACGTCGCAGGGTACGAAGGGTTTCCTTCCACTATTCCTCGGTGCCATTTCAACGAAACACCTGACGTCGACACGAGTGTCATGACCCCGCGGGATGTTCCTCCTGGGTTTCGGTCTCGCTCACCCTCTCCTGGGCGTTATTCTCCGTCCTTTAGACGGAGCACCACTGACATGCCAAGAGGGAGATCTCCTAGTTTATGTCGGGGAATCTAAAAGCAGCGACCTCAGGGGGGAAGGTTGCGGATCGTCGAAGTGCTGAAAATCTCCGAATACTGCCGAGCGACGAGAGACACATTTTCAACGAATCGACGAAAGATGGAGTTGTTACTGCCGAAGTTACAATAACGATTGACGGACATGACCTCATGGCATTGGTTGACACTGGCGCGGACATCTCAATAATGAGTGAGAGTCTGCAGACACGCTCAGGAAGGTTAGAATGGAATGGACAGGACCGCACATTAGAGGAGCTGGAGGGCAGCTACTCACACCTACCGGAAAATGCACCGCAAGAATGAGGATAGGGGATGCATCTCTTGTCGCAACTTTTGTTATTCTTTCTGAGTGTTGCAAACAGGCAATCTTGGGGATGGATTTCCTGCGTGAATATGGTGCCATCATCAATATACTGGACGGTGTACTGACCTTTTCAGCGGATCAAAGCGCAGCGCTACACCGAAAATTCCTGCGAGTCATTGACGATGTGACCGTACCTCCGTTATCGTGCCACCTTGTTTCAGTCACGTGCAGCGAGCAGAATACTGGAGAAGGAATCGCTGAACAAGTAGTGATGCTTCTACCCTCTTGCAGTGTTGCAATTGCCAGAAGTATCGCCAATGTTGTGTGCAGCGAAGCGGAGGTTTTGTTGACGAATTTTACCAACGAGCGACGACACATTACACAAGGCACTACAGTTGCCTACTTCGACGAGATCACCGAAATCCGCAAGTGCTGTGTAGTACAACAGGACGAGCCGCAAGCCACGTCAACCACACCACCTATTGACGTAAGCACAGATTTGTCATCAGCGCAGCGACAGCGTCTAGTAGATCTTCTTCATCAGTTCAAAGACTGTTTTTCATCAACCTCGAAGGTCAGTCAAACGCCACTGACGAAGCACCGGATAATAAAGGAGAAGACAGCAAGGCCAATACGACAGAACTCATACCACGTAGCACGAAAAGAGCGTGAAGAAATCCAGGAACAAGTGAAGAAAATGCTCGATGATGACGTCATCCAGCCGTCAAGAAGTCCTTGGGCATCGCCGGTAGTGCTGGTTAAAAAGAAACACGGAAGCTTGTGAGTTTGTGTCGACTACCGTAAGCTGAACCGTGTGACAAAGAAAGACGTACACCCATTACCGCGCATCGATGATTCTTTCGACAGGCTGAGGTATGCATGCAACTTTTCGTCAATGGACCTCAAAAGTGGGTATTGGCAAGTTTAGGTCGACGAGCGAGAAGGAGAAAAAACGGCTTTTGTAACGCCTGCGGGTTTTATGAATTTAAAGTCTTGCCATTCGGATCGTGCTCAGCCCCCGCAACATTTCAGAGACTGATGGATACCGTCCTGTCAGGCCTTAAGTGGCAAACATGTCTGGTCTATCTGGACGACGTCATTGTTTTTTTCAAAAACATTTGAGGAACACCAGAACAGGCTGCTATCGGTATTCAGGGCAATAAGGTCTGCCGGCCTGACACTGATACCCGAGAAGTGTCATTCCAGTTTCAAGGAGCTCCAATGTTTAGGTCATGTGGTGAGCCATGAAGGTGTTCGACCTGATCCCGATAAGATTGAGGCCGTCAGAAAATTTTCGGGGCCAAGAGACAAAAAAGCAATCAGGCGTTTCCTTGGCCTATATGCATACTACCGAAGGTTTATTGCCAATTTTTCCCACATAGCTTCGCCGTTAACACTACTCACAAGAGAAGACGTTTCGTTCACATGAGGTGACGATCAACAGGTGGCATTCGACGATCTGCGACAACGCCTGCAGAATTCGTCTGTGCTTGCTCACTTTGATGAGTAAGCTTCTACCATGGTTCACACAGATGCCAGCAACGTGGGTTTAGGCGCTGTACAGTCCAGTGGCAAGACACGGCCAAGCGTGTGATCGCCTATGCTAGTAGGACGCTTTCCCGCGCCGAGTCCAACTACTCCACAATGGAATAAGAGTGTCTTGCTGTCGTATGGGTGGTTATGAAGTTTTGTTCGTACCTCTATGGTCGTTCCTTCCACGTAGTCAGCGACCATCATTCCTTCTGCTGGCTGATCAACTTGAAAGACCCATCTGGTCGGCTCGCACGGTGGAGCTTACGCCTTCAAGAGTTCGATATGGCAGTCGTGTATAAGTCCGGACGGCAGCACGCCGACGCCGATTGATTATAAAGGTCGCCGATAAAGCACGACGATGACACAGAAGATAAAAGCGTGGCGTTTGTAGGAGCCGTCAACACCACTACGATTCCGTGCAAGCAGAAAGAAGACAGCGAGTTGCTTCCCTTTATTGAATTTTCGAATGGCCGGACAAAAACGGTCCCTAGAAGACTCGCAAGGAGCCTGCCGTTATTTTGCTTACGTAGTGGTATTTTCTATAAGAAGAACTTGTCTTCCAGAGGAAGCACCCACCTAGTTGTCGTTCCGACGTCAATCCGTGAGGAAATACTTTGTGCTTGCCACGATGAGTCAACGTCTGGTCATCTCGGATACACACGCACATTGGCCAGAATCCACAGAAATACTACTGGCCAAAGCTTCCAGCTATTGTGAAGCATTACGTGGGCACGTGTCTCGATTTCCAATGACGAAAATCGCCACTGTTAATAGCTGGACTATTACAACCAATTCAAGTGCCCACGGTACCTTTTGCCCAAATTGGAATGGATCTCCTCGGACCATATCCGACTTCCCATGCTGGCAACTGATTCGCCACTCATTATCTTACGCGCTACGTGGAAACAAAGGCTTTGTCAAGTGGCACTTCCGTTGAAACCGCATGATTCTTCGTAGAAAATATCATCCTGAGTCAAGGTGCTCTGACAATCATAATAACGAATCGAGGTGCGCTTTCACGGCCGCGCTCCTGAAGAAAGTCCATGAGCTCATTGGAACAGCCCATCGGAAAACCACTTTCTATCATCCACAAACCAAAGACTTAACAGAACGCCTCAACAAGACTATTGGCGACATGTTGAGTATGTACGTTGACGTGGATCACAAGAACTGGGACGACATTCTACTGTACATCATGTTCGCCTATAATACAGCGCAGCAAGAAACTACATGAAGAACGCCGTTCAGTCTCCTTCATGGCCGTGAAGTGACGACGATGCTTGACGACGATGCTTGGCGCGATGTCACTGCACGACTGCAATGACATCGATTTGGACGCTGCATATTTTACCCTACGAGCAGAAGAAGCAAGGCAGCTTGCACGCGTCCGAATCACACAGCAGCAAAATTACAACGCCCAACCTTATAATCTGCGACACTGACATGTCGCCTATTGGCCCGGCGACAAAGTCTGGGTATGGAGTCCTATCTGCCGCTGGGGACTGTCTGAAAAATTGCTGAAGAGGTATTTTGGTCCCTACACAGTTTTACAAGGCCTCAGCGACGTTAATTACGTGGTCATTCTTGGCAGCCCCTCGACAATTCGCCAGCGAAAACCAGAAATCGTGCACGTTGTGCGAATGAAGCCCTATTTTTCGGACTGATTTACATCATACATCTACTACACCGTCTTTTGTAGAAGAGCATCGAGACGCTGCTCTCTGGAGGGGGGCAAATGCCATATAGAATATGCAGCACTAGGAGAACAACGAAGAACACGCGCAGCGAGAGAAAAAAAGACGAGGTTCTCTTCTGATCAGTTTGCCAGTGTTCTGGTACAATTAAAGTAAATTTCCTGTATTCAACTGCTGCTGTTCCTGCATTGTGACGATATGTAGGGGATGCGGTTAACAGTCCCCGTCAAAGGAGCATGAATGCAAACCGATGCGCAAGCTCTGTGGAGGCGAACGTATCACTGCATATAACACGTGCAACCAGCACTTAAGATCCCCTATGCCGAGCGTCACGAAAGCAAGAGTTCGATCCCGCTTTTCAGCAAGGCTACGCCACGGAGGTTTCCCGCCACTGCACGCTGTCAAGCAAGGGGGTGTGAGTGCTACCCAGCACGGCCAATCCCACTTCAAGAGCAGCCGATATCAATTAAAAGAAAGATCGGTCTCTATAGCAAGATCACGCTCCAGGACTCCTTTGGTTCGTATCAGAACCTCAAGAGCTGACCAAGGGCCATGGGCTACGAAAGCCAGGAAGAATACACAAGCACAGCTGAAAGGGGGCACTGCTTCCGAGCTTGTTAGCTTTGAACTAGTTAGTCGCATCAAAAAAGGAGAGTGCTACTCTTAGAGGCATTGTTGAACAACTCAAATATGAAATAGCAGAAATCAAGGAAGCTAATGTGGTAAAGGCTGCTCTTCCATCGCAACCTATTGAGGCCGTCAAGAATATAGGGAAGTCGCCTCAAGCTGACGTTCCAATCGATACAAATTATGAGGTTAGGCCGGCAAAACAAAATGCAACTACTCAGTTCATCTGGAACGAGGAGCTCAATTTCCAGCGCAAATCACATATTCTTTGACAGATATTAAGAGACCCTAAGGCTAGGCAGATAACGGAGGTGATGGTGTCGCTTGGTGCAGACTTCCAAGCTTGAGGGAGAGATACACAAACTAGGAGCTTTTTAAAAAGGGCGTCAGGACACTGGTTAGACGTCGAGCTATTTCTTCTAGGGAGACCCAAGGTAGTACCCTGGCGAAATCGGGAAATATCTTCAATGACGGCTGTGAGTAACAGTAAATTGAGCCTTACAATGGGGCAATGGAACTGTTGGGGATTCTCTCAAATAGGTCAGATCGAGTGAGTCCCGACCGCAGATTATCTTATTGCCGGAAGTATCGGTGGATCGAGCTTTTATGTCGGGCATAAATAATGGGTAAGGCACGGAGGGTAGGGTGTCTGAACTTAAGTCTCTAACAACCACTCTGTTATTGAGCATGAATTAAAAATGGGCAAGTGTAAAATTGAACACATATATGGCGAGGTTTCACCAAGCGGGGAACGAAAAATTAGCGTATTTGTTCTCAACGTGTACAGTTCCCTTAGAGGGAGGCAACATCGCTTCACCATATTGTTGGCAAGGGCGGTTTCTATGGCAAGCAGGGCAAAGGACCAAACTGTTCTGGCCGGGGATTTTAATGTCCAACACCAGGCGTGGGGTTACACACACACCACACGCAAGGGCGAGATCTTCTGACTGGTCGCGGCGGATCTTGGCCTCACGTTAATCACTGATTCATATTTTCACTCCAGGATTGGCAACTCCGTGTCAAAAAATTCGACTACCTGCACAATGTGGCAGGTAGGCAGAAAACCGCCAATATCATTTAAATACATAGAGTGGGACCATTTCCGCAGAATCAGGGACGAAATATTGGGTGAATCTCTGGAGGACATCCAAGGTTGGCTGGCTAGAGTCAAAGAGGACGTAGAACAAGTGACGAAGTCAGTACACACACAGCTTGAGGTCAATCATGTGGATAGCAGATTATCACACTTATTAGACACCAAGGAATCTGTGCTGTCTCGACGGAAGACGCAAAAGCTCAATCATAGCCTTAGAAAGAAACTAGGTGACCTAACCAAGAAAATTAAGGAACGTTGCCAAGACCTCGAGCGATAGCAATGGCATGAGGTTTGTAACATAATAGATGGACAGATGCGAATAGGTGGCAAACGGAACTTACTCAAGCACCTGCTTACAACATTAAGGCCAAAACGAATCATAACCGGTTGGTGGACAGAGGAGGAATGAAAGAGGAAGGACAGGAAGACTAGCCAGTGGACAGAATTCTGCATGCGGAAAGGCAGCTTCATAGCAATGACAAAAATGTCATGCGCTTGGCACGCATGTATCTTCTCCTGGGGGATGATGCTGGGCCCACAGAGCCTCAGTGCGCGCGATCTGAGGGCAAACCAGCTGAGGGTCTTGATAGGTCATTTCAGGAGAGAAGTTCGCGAAACGCTCAAGAAACTCAATGGAATGTCATTTCCGGGACAGGACGGCGTAAATAACAAAGTTATGCGCAATTTAGACGACGGGTCAATTAGGGTCATAACGGCAAAAATCAACAACATTTGGGATTCAGGTGTATTTCCAGATGAGTGGAAGGTTGCATCCGTCATTCTTATTCCCAAGTCAGGATGCAGCGCGGGTGCTGAAAACCTCCGACCCACTTCCCTTACATCTTGTTTGTGCAAGGTGGCGGAGCATGTAATAAATTATCGGTTTCCTAAGCACATTGAGGACGATGGTCTACTTCCAAACAACATGTTAGGCTTCAGGCCACGCGTCTCTGCGCAGGACAACATGCTTGTCATCAAGCATGATATATTGGATAGAGACACCGGAGACACGAGGTCTCAATCTGGAAAAGGCGTTTGACAATATGGTCTATAGGTATATTCTAGACTTCATCTCCCGTGTTGACTTGGGGAGAACGTTTTAAAGATTTGTACAGTCCTTTCTTTGAGGTAGGAGGGCCACGATCAAATTGGGTGAATTTAGATTGCGGCCTTACGATCTCGGGCTGCAATGTACACCACAGGGGTCGGTTGTCTCACCGCTCTTGTTTTACGTAGTGGTGCAGGGCTTGGCCGTTGAGCTCTACCAGATGCCGAGTATTGACTCCGCAATATATGCGGACGACACTGCCATATGGTGCTCTGGCGGGACGGTTGGTCATGTTGAAGGCACAATACAAGACGCAGTGCATTTCGTAGAGAAACGCGTCAGTAACGTGGGTCTCCGGCTGTTGCCTTCTAAATCAGAGTTTCTACTATATCATTAGAACGAGACCGAAGCTTAGAGGATGGAAGCCTCCCGAGGAGATAGACATAAGGGTGCGAACGCCATCCATGAATGAGATACCCATGGATCGTTCTCTCCGAGTGCTAGGCTTGATTATTGAAGCTAACGGTCCACACGGGCGTACTATAGATAAACTTACAAGGCATGCTGCAGGAGTAATCACACTCATTGCTAGGGTTTCTAACAGAAAAGGAGGACCTAAGGTAGGTAATCTATTGAGGCTTTTTTAAGCCTTTTTAATGAGCCATGTGAATTGTGTCATCATATATGCACAGACAGCAAAACAGAAAAATAACAAGCTAAACACGCACATCACGAACAGTATTAAGAGAGTCCTAGGGCTCCCAATGCGCACAGGCACAGAGAACCTAGCAAGACTCGGCGTCCACAACACGTTAGAGGAAGTGATTAAAGCACACCAGACCGCCCATATTGCCAGACTCTCGTCAACGGCGGTGAGAGGGATACCCTGGCTAAGATTGGGATCAATCGGGCAATTATAAACGACAGGAGCGTTCAGCTTTCAAATAATGCGTGGCAGGCCATTACGTTCTGCCCTATTTCAAGGAAGATGCTTCTGATTTTCAATACTGGCTGGAGGACAGCTCACGAATCTGCGCTTTTGCGTTATGCACACGTGCACGAGGTTTAATCACGTTTTGTAGACGTTGCCCGGTATGCTAGTAACTCCAATCACTTAGCTGAAAAGGTTGTGAATACGAAGGGCCGAGTATTATCGGCCGTGTCAATCAGGACATCGTCGGCTTCCAAGGTAGAGCAACAGGCTGTTGCACTGACGCTTCTTAAAGGGATACTGAAACGCTTAAATTAAAACGAGATTATGGTGCTATTGTACGTAATTTCGTTCGGCGAACTCGAAAAGCCAGTAAAAAATTCACAAAAACCAATGCAAATAACTTTATTTTGCCGAAAACAAACATCAGGTACCACGGCCGCCATCGCGAATCTCACCGCTGCTGTGATTGGTCGAAGCTTCATTACATCACGGTCAGGAAAGTTCGTGACGTCATGAAGCTTCGCCAGCTGTCAATGCCGTGTTTATCTGTTGAAATTAAGTAGTTGCTGTAAGTGTGGCGAACAGCGTAAGTCGGACCATGTTCACTTTATACATCCGTATATGTCCGAGCCGGTAGCCACTTTAAAGGGCTACTCACCAGGCTCCCAATATACTAAAAATAGCGCAATGTATTTTCCTGATATTTCTCGTCCTTCTTGGCGCACTACTTTGATGTAGACAGTAGTATCCGTGACGTCTTCTGCATACATACGCTCGATATGTTGATATAAGTGGAATGTCGGGTGTTGTTTGTCTCCTACATTGCCTCGCCATGCAGCTTTGTCTTGCATGAACATCATGCACAATTAACAAATCAAACTTCATTTTTAAAGATGATAGTCTTTCTTTGGGACCTTAGACGCAAAAATTTTGGTCTATCTGTCTGTCTATACTTTTTATGGGTCCACCTTTAACGCTACCGGGTACTCAGAACGGCACCAGGCGATACCCTGAATGGCCAACCCCATCTGTAGCGCCCACCAATGCTGCTCAAGCTTCAGAGTTCATTCTTGTGTGATGGTCAATTAAAAAGCAATTATTGTGCATATCTGAGGCACAATAACAACACGTATATTTATGTATTTGCGTCTTTTACTAGAAAAGGCATACATAAGTAATTCCATGGACCGTAGCGTTTACCACGATGCACTGACCATGCAACGCTTGCACGAAAAGGTGTTTTCAATGCTTTGATAAGACGACACGGTGGTGGCACCTACCCGTCACCTTGCGTTCTACACCTTAACACTTCTGAGAGGGGCGCGTACGCTCGTCTCAGACCGACGCGCTTCGCTTTCCAAGAAAACTGCCAGATAGCGCTCATGTCTCTCGTGGGACGTGAATTGATGAGCTCGTTCGCCTCCGCTCCACGCTCGAGGCACTCTAACGCAGCGCCTCCAGAATACCATTCACCGGTTTCTTGCACAGAACATCAAATAAATGTTTTGTTCACTCTCTTTACACGCAAGAATATCGTCTTTCGACGACAATTGCAGATTACATGCAGATACGGGGCCAAGTTTTTGTGTTTACAACTGCGCAAGCGGCGATAACAACGTGCAGCAGAGAAGCGCGGAATCCTGATAGGCTCTAGCGCTTAGGGTTGATATTGTTGACGTGCATATAAGAACAAAGGGGCCAAGGGGATGCATCGTGCGCATGAAGGAGAGCAGAATATCACCCCTCATTTTTAAACGCGGGGTGGTAAGTGGCCCTTAAAGGTTGACGACTGAAGCAGGACAGAAGAGCGAATCCCAACCAGCCACCTTCCTCCACGTCGGAAACAGACTGGTAGGTATAAGATCCATGCCAGTGCCTAATTTCACTGTAGTAAATTGTTACAAAGAATATGCTTATCAGTAGATATCAAGTTCGATAAGAAACAACAGACAGCAGCATTAGCACTTGCTTTTAGCGGCGTATTGGCACGGTCCGCGCTAGGCGGGGGCAGCGCGCAGAAACATCAGCTGTTCGCGGATTTCAGAGATCAGAGCGCAGCGATGTTGATGCAGTCAGTATTGTACTTCGCAGCGGGCAGGGCGCACGCGATGAATCAGTATGCTACCACGAAAAAAAAGGCCAGCATATCCATGGGGTGAATGATGGAGAGTGGGGTGAAGCATCTGTCCATCCATTCGTTCTTGCTTCCGTCCATCCGTGCATGTGTCTGTGTGGCTGTCCATGCGTCCATCCGCCCATCCGTGCGTGCGTCTGTTCGTGCGTCCGCGCGTCCATCCGTGCGTTCATCCATGCATCCACCCCTGCGTCCGTCCATGCGTCTATCCGTCCGTGCAACCATCCGTGCGTCCGTCCATGCATCTGTCTGTGTGTCCGTTCGTCCATCTAGTCAACACTCCAAGTACCAACATCTCGCATCTTTTCATCATATACTCCTCATATAGAAGCACCGCCATTCAGCGGACATTTCAAGTACTAAACGAGAGGTGGCACACGCACACTTTCTTATGGCTTGCGCTTCGTGTCTACTTCCCACCTTTAAGCACCTCGTGTTCATGGTATATACTAGTTCACTGTATTCATGGCACTGCGGCCCAACGCTCGCTAAACCTTTCTGAAACCAAGATGGTTACGCCCAGCGAGTATAACCTAGCAACCCTTTCTTGTCAGTTAGTGCTCAATGTACATGCCAATGGCTGCTAATGGGGAATGAGCGACAGGAAAATTCGGCTTTTAGTTAACGTGCACGCTGCGAATTTTTCATTGTTCAACAACGCACAGAAAAATCTCTCACCGGCACCACGTTGCAGGTCAAAGCGTAAGACATGTTACGCACTAGTACGAGGGATGAACGGGTGCCGCTTTAAGGAGCTTCGCCCCTAAAAAAGAAAGCCAGTCGAGTGCCGCTCTTGCCGTAATGGTGATATGTGCTCTGAATTGCACAAGAATAGTCTGGCTCATATATTGCAGTTCTAATTTTTTATAGTACCATCGCATTTTCTCAATTCTGTCCGGTACTACAGTGCTGATGTGTTAAAATGCAAAAGGTATATAGGCTGCGATAGAAGTATGCGACTGTCGCGTAGAATAGCTGGTTAAAATTATGCGTACTGATGACTTTGTACAGTGTCAATTTTTATGAAAGGGAACACAAAAGCGCGTGGCCTGGCAGCGCGTTCAAGCGGGAGCGAGAGCAACCGCAGTAGTGTCACTGTATATGCTACCTTTAGGTAGCATATACAGTTAGCATATATATGCTAAAAGGTAGCATATACCGTTAGCAATTATATGCTATGTAAAGGTAGCATATACAGTATATCTAAACCAGTCTCCTTTCGCGTGATCTCGTGGTGAGCAAAACAACCATTCGTTGCAAATATGGAACCAGCGGCAGGAACACCCATTCGTTGCTGATATGAAAACAGCTTGCCGCGGGTTTCATATCAGGAACGAATGGTTGTTTTGCTCGCCGCGAAATGACGCAAAAAGAGACTGTGGTTGCTCTCGCTCCCACTTGAACGTGTTGCCAGCTGCCGCCGGAGCAAAAGACAACGCGCTCCCGTGTTTCCTTTCATAAAAATTGACACTGATGTTTTTGCTATAGGTGCTCATGCACGTACTGCACACAAATGGGTAAAAAGGAGGAATGCTTTTACTGCCTCAAAACTCCGCAGATTTGCGAGCGCCACAGTGCGCTTCATCTTTGAAGTATTTTTTTTAAACTGCAGCAGCCCATTTTGCAGCCATCTTCTGATCCTGAAGGAACTTTTGAAGAGCGACCTCATCGCGACCATAGGTGCTGCGGTAGCCATATGCGGCGCAGTAACACGGCAGCGCGAGTCCACTTCATTCTTGCACAAACATTACTAGCGAATGTATGATGGCGAAATTCCTAATCAAAAGGAGAGAATGGCACAACGGCTAGAAATCTTTACGAACTGGCAGAGCTGAGCCGTCGCCAGGCAGCAGATCGCAGCAAAAATAAGGCACAACCGTGAAGTAAACAAGCTGCGATGACTGGCGACGCAGGTGGGGTCCTGCGCAAATTTGTCCAACGGCTGGCGGCTCGACCCTGATGGTGATATCACCTCCTTACGTGTCTTTCTCTCCCGTGCTCCACCCCAGCGCGAGCGCGTTTGCAGGCGTGTGGGGGGGAGGGGGGCATTGTTTTGGTTAAAGTTTGCTCACTTCTTGCGCCGTTGTTCAATTGAACCTCGCCAAAAAACTCTGTAGACATGTTGTGAGAGGTCGTGCATACCGAATTTTCAATAAACTCACGCATTAAAAACATCTTCAGGGTGTCGCTTAAGGTCAGACAGGACAGAAATTTATAAAAACTCGAGATTAGTTCTTCTGGCTTTCTCGACTGAGGTGGTCTGTGAGGAGGTTGCTAAGGCACTCATGGGTAAGGCGCTTATTCATCACGCCATAACATGGTCCAGGCACACGAGGGCACTGAAGTAGGTGGGCTAGTTAATGTGAAAGTGTTCACGAGTTGGCCCATGCCCGGCCGCGAGTTCTTGTCGGCCGCGCCGGGAATCGGGATGCCGGTGTGCTGGATAAGACCGGTGACGGGCTTGGTCCGGCTTTTTCCAACCCCAACCCACGCCGCTTCAGAGACATTCTTTCTACTTTCAGCGAGATCACTAGCCACTAACTCCCTGTGCATTTTACTAATCATTGTTACAGCCATATATTCGACAGTAGTAGCGAATACAGGTGAAGACATCGGAGCTTGTTGTTGTTGTTGTTTTCCTGTGCAAATGGCTCGTACCCAAAGAAGGGGATTGGCCGATTATAAGGTGAATTTGCCCTAAACTTTCAGCATTGCGTCATTCCTACAATTTTTTTTGTAACTTAATTTTGATTTGAAATACCGATATCAAGTTTGCAGAAAAAAAAATAAGAAAAATAGTGAGACAGCAATTTAGCAAGAAAATCGTTTAGTCGCAGTGATGTATTCTTGAACGGCGAATAAAACATCCCTGTGGCTGAAACCCAGTGTAGAGGCGGAGCTTTCTGATGCGTTTAATAGCTTCTTCGTCTCCTTTGTGCCTTCGTGAAATAACTGTATCCCGGCCCTGAAATATCACAACGAGAACACCACTGACACTTGACCTCACTAGACATGGTCAGTGAGGCTGAGCTAGATTTCTGTTTCAGTAAACTCAAAAACAGCAAATATCTTGAGGAACTGATGGCGCGAATCACACCAGGTAACTATGTCATAGGCATAATCTTGCCCACTAAGTTCACATTTTATTTTTTGCCTTACGAATGGTGTGTTCTCACGCAAAATAAAGTGTGCGAAAGTGACTGTTATTCACGAGAAAAGTGACAGAAATAATTTTTCCAATAATCGTCCTGTTTCCATCCTGCCGGCCCTTTTTAAAGAGTAGCCAGCCAGCCAGCCAGCCAGCCAGCCATCCAGCCAGCCAGCCAGCCAGCCAGCCATCCAGCCAGCCAGCCAGCCAGCCAGCCAGCCGGACAGACAGACAGACAGACAGACAGACAGACAGACAGACAGACAGACAGACAGACGGACAGACAGACAGACAGACAGACAGACAGACAGACAGACAGACAGACAGACAGACAGACAGACAAAGAACTTTACTGGGTCGCGAGAAACGCTGCTCCTTTAGAGCAACGTCGCGGGAAGCTCCCACGAAGGAATGGGGAGGCCTAGCCTCACCACCGCATCGTGGGCTCTCTGACCAGCCGTAGTTGTGGTAGCAACTCTGAACTACGTAAGGAGCAGTCCCGATCTTCTTCTGAGAGTCGCCTTGGGCCTCGTAAGAGAAAATATTACTTTAACGACTCACATCCTTGGTCGATCATTATAAGCTTCTAAAGCCAGTACAACATGGTTTTCAAAAAAATAAATCAAAGCTTGCTCGCCTTGTATAAAAAAGAATATATGCTTGAATATTTCGAGAGTCAGAACCCCTATTTGGTGTTTTTTTAGGGGCAAAGCTCCTTATGGCGTGGTTTGTACATCCCTCGTTGTAGTGGGTAACCACCGGTGGCACATACCCGAAAGAGCGGTTCTTAGAAAGTACACTGGATGGCGGCACCTGTATAGGATGAATACATGATGAAAAGACGTGAGATGGCTGTACTTGGAGTGTTCACTAGAAAAATTGATGGACGGGTGGACAGACAGACAGAGGTGTGGACACACGGACGTATGGACAGACAGACAGAGGGACAGCCGCTCAAACAGACGCACAGGCAGATGGACAGACAGACAGACGAGCGAATGGACGGACGCGCGAACGGACGTACGGACGGATGGATCCGCCGACTGTCACACAGATGGACAGACGCATGGGCGGGCGCCTGGGCCCACGGAGGCACGGACGGACTGATGAACGCTTCGCCCTACCAATCAGCATTCACTTCGTGAATATGCTGTGATTTTTTAGATTTCACGAAGGTATTTGATAGCCTTAGCCATTACATTCTTCTGCAGAAGCTTCATCACTATAGTATCAAGGCAAATGCTTACTCTTTATTATCATCGTGCCTGCAACACCGTTTGCAATACGTAGAAAATATAGACATGATTCTTCTTCAGAAACTGTAATTTTGGTGTTTCAGTAAACGTCGTAGATTGTTTTATTTCTTTTGTATAATAATTACCTTCTCAGCATTTATCAGACGGTAAAGTATGTCGTCTACGCTTATGATACGAGCAGTTTTAAATGCGAATCATTTCTTAGCGAACTTCGCGACTTGGAGCGTATCTATCTATCTAGCCGTTTACGGTTTGGCGCTCTCGTAGTCACCGCTTCAACTTGGCGGGAACCAAAATTAGCATGAGAGGGAATTATGGTGGACGAATATGATGTGCTGCTCAAGACATCAATAATGTCACATTCCCGTCGCGTACGTCGTTTAACACTTTACGCAAGACAGTGGCACATACCTACGGGCGGGTATGGGCCGCTGGTATGCGGGTATGTGCCACAGGTGATTGACACTTAGTATCTACCCCGGAATGACGATAACACGCATGGGCACTTATAACGCGTGAGCGTTGGGTTAATGTCAGTTGTGGTTAGTTGCCATGCGCTGAAGTTGATATATGTAGCAGTGTCCAGGGCCAGCATCGTCGCGAGCATCAGCGTTTCATATCAGCTTCTGATGTTGCTGACACTCATTTTCCAGTTGAAATCGTTGCGCAAGTGCAAATAACTGTGTATATAAACATCTCAAAATCTTCAACATATGTATGTGCGTGCAACATTCCTACATATATATAGCGTCATTTCACGGCGCGTCGCTCAGTAAAAATAATTGCAACACGGCCACTTTCCCCCGCGTGCTTCGCATAACGTCGATTCCCAGGTATGTGGGATTTGCCGAATTTCTTTCGCTGCGGAAGCTGTTAAGAGATCACAACTCGGGTCATGCGCAGTTGTCCGTCGCCGCCACTGGTGTCCGTAACCACATCGCGCGAAATTAAAAACAAAACCTAGCACGAATGACACAGTGGAGCTCGAACCCGCGTCTGCTGGGGGCCAGCCTATTGTTCTACCACTGAGCTACGCTGGAGCTTTTTTTCTTTTATACATGGAAATGATGCTTGTTTGTTCTTGGCAAACTTGCCTTAGGCAGGCTTCATGTCGGGAAAGCAATCGAGTTAATACGACTCATAAAGCGTTTTAACACAGTGAAAGAACAAGCAGTCGTCGAAGAATGTGGATTGCGTAACGAGTACCGTGCAATGCTCCAACCCATTCTTGAAAAATTGAATTGCTGCACAAACTTGAAGAAAAAAAACAAGAGAGACAGGAAAGAGTGCAGAAGAGTGTTTTTTTCTTCAAGTTTGTGCAGAAATTCAATTTTTCAAGTATGAACCAACTAGTCTGCAAAAAAGTATTGCTCCAACCCATTACAAAAGCTTGTTTTTGTTTCTCTATTAAATGTGACGCATACCTACGTCAGCCAGAATTCGTAATTGTCGTCAGCCACTGCATGAACAATTGGCCCAAAACTGCTTGGAAGAGTTGAGCGGATACCACGCTTCCCAGAAGAATGACGAATAATTGCATAGCGAAGGCGGGCCTACTACCCCAAAAAATTTATTATTAATGCCCTTGTGGCTATCAAGCAAGTGTGCTTGTAGTAGTTACCCAATGAGTGTTTCGAAAGGCTCTGAAAAGCCGCTTTTCTAGCTTTCGCTGTGACTGTGCTGCACCTTTTTCGCTGGTCACTCCACTCGTGAGTTCTTCAATGGTCCTGAGATAATCATCTGGGGTTGAATGTTGCACCCTCGTTGATGTTTCACCCTCGTCATAAAGAATGCCGTAGGTGTCCGGTTTTTATTATTGGTGCATCAGTTCCATACGTCTACTCTCTCAAAGCCCTACGCATAGAGTTTTCCGCAACAATGTTATGGGATGCACACGTTGACTTCCCGGTTGCAATACTTTCTCATACTATAGAAGTTTTGCAGCGAAGAAGAGCAACGTTACCGGTTACAGTGAATATACTTCTCTACACTTACTTTCATCTTCTACTCTCAACTACGGTGCTTTTGTGTGGGGCACATCAACATATGCAAATATGGTGAAATCATTTTTATTAAAAAACAAATTATTAACGAACTTGCAAGGTACCCTAGTTGTCAAATACAGCTGAATTGTTTGTGAAATTGCGCATTGCTTGGGTACCAACACTATGTAAATTTAAAATTGATAGTAAATACAAACAATGCAAAAAAATCAAGGCAATTCCTTACAACACTCAGCCAACCTTAAAACAAATATAGTAGCATACAACATATTAAACCCAGACAAGTGGCAAATGGCATGATATCACACAACTATGGGAAGTAAATGCTCCGTTCGTTACCAGCTACCATCACTGTTAAATCATGTTAAATTATTTGCAGAGAAGCAATGGCATTGACACTGAAAAGTTAATGAAAGGGCTCCATCATATGTGTTTGTAAATGAGCCAAGACGTTGTTCATAATATTAGAAGCCTTATTTGCATACAGCCTTTCAAGGTTCGTGATGAGTTACCTTATTTTGTTTTTGTTTTTAATGCTTTTTTTCTCTTAGTCGAAACTATTTCACACTTCGATTTTTTTCTTCTTTGGTATACCAATACTCTACAGTTACCGCTAGTATGTGCCGAAAATTCTTGTGTACTTGGCAATCTATTCGATGTTATTTTATTTGTCCTACTCACTTCCTGCTGCTGTCCTACCCAGGACAGTCCGTCGCCTTGTCAAGCTACTCACTATAGCAGCTTTTTGTACCAGCCTCTATCTTTCCTGTGTTCGAAAGATGAATATATTTCATTTGCTTTGACTTCAGACGTTTAAATTACTACAAAAAAGAGAAAAGACGCGGGAAAGCAGTGGGAAGTGCGTGATTTCCATATCGGGGGCTGTGAATCTGCATAGCCAGTAATTGAAATTTTCAAAGAGGCGATGCGTGTTGGTATCCCGTGTTCTCGTAATACTTTCTGGTCGTGGTTTGGTATTCATGAGCGTACCTTTGGCTACAGCTGTTATAAGCGCTCTGCGATTACGTCACTTTTCCAGGAGTCGGCAACACCTGCTTCCCGTACATGTCGCAATCTCGGCGCTGCATCTACTGTGTTCGATGAAGTGGTACGATAGTAAAGCCTTTCAATGCAATAAATGGCATCATTTCTCTTTTACTGCAACACTAAATGCTTGTACATTTGGTCGAGGGGCGTGTTAACTATTTTTCACACGCCCATACCTTTAGTAGAGGCGCACTTTTGACCTCCGCTTACACAAGCACATGGACGCATGTCTGCGAAATTTACTTGTAGATGAGCGGTGGTGGTTGTCACACTGCCAGCATCTCGAACCCATTATAGCATTATCAAATAATGCATTATCATCGCTTTGTTGTAAGGTAGTTTTTTCACGGAAAACCTTTTCCCATGAACCCCCTCATGATGTCTGCAATGCCCGCTTCGTATGACTGAACAAGCTTTCGAGATTACTTTTACACAGACTGAACAAGCAAAATAATCCATTTTCCGCTATTCTGTGAAGGCTGTCTGACCACAGAGCACAGTTGAGTTATTTTTCAGTTGTCTCATGTGAAATAGCCTTTACGAGTGAGATTATTCAAGGGTACACTTCTAAGCACCTCGTACGCAATGTCCGAGACATTTTGCAGGAGACAACTTTGTTCTATAGTGAATGAGGTAAGTGCCAATAAAATACCTCATGTGGCCTTATTTTATTTAAACTTAAACACTCCTTCTTTTTGTAATACTGCTTACTTTCACTAAATTACCTCGCGATTATTGTTGTTATTACTTACAGCCCGGCCTACTGAACTGAATGAACGTTGATGCTTACTTCTTTGGTTCGTACTTTCAATAAAGCTTTGTGCCTAGTTTAATAAACCTGGGTGCAGGTAGCTGCACGTTTCAAGGACGTATTGTTTTGGTATATTAAGGCACGTTTAAACACAGAACGATAACGCCAACACCTTCCCTAGGTCAGGAGAGCATATTGCAGCCTCTGTACGTGACCATTGTAAATGAATGGTGGCATGGATGGATGGATGGATGAAAAACTTTATTGGGGTCCTGAAGGATTCTACCCCCGTTTTATAGGGGTAGGATCCCGCGCCGATCCCACGTAAGAACGGGCAGCTCCACACTCTGTGGAGCTCCCGTCCAACAAGTTATACGGACAATTTATACGGACAAGTTATAGTGAACATAAGTGAAAATAAAGCGAAATAATAACTGGCAAAAGTATGAAACAAGACAGAGCTTTAGCTGAAGAATTTCAATGATGCGCAACAATCATCCCCAAGAGATACTATATAAATGAATACATTGTAAAAGAAACAGCCGGTTCCTGCAACCTTCTTCTTCGATGCAACAATGCAACCTTCCTCGATGCAACGTAAATGTTGCATCGTGTAGGTGGAGGAGAAATGAACCTTATTTTAGGACTCCAAAAAATTCTTAGCTGAGGCCTAGGCCACGACAGAGAAGGACTAAGGACCCTGTTTCCTCGGCAGTTCACGGGCTCGCTGGATGACTCATAGCTAATGTAAGAGGTCTGAGCTGTCTAACGCGGACGTCGACTGCGCCGCAGCCTGCGGCAATCTATTCGATGTTATTTTATTTGTCCTACTCACTGCCTGCTGCTGACTCACTGACTCCTGTGTCGGTTGCTGCCGCCCACTTTCCGTATCAATAGACCTGCTGTGCTAGTAATACTTACGCCAATAAACCCCGTTTCACTGTACTTTTCCTCTACCTGGTTCTAAGCGGGTAAGTAGTCTGGTTTGGGTGGTTAGTAGTAGCCGTACCTAACGCTCACTGCCGGGACTTTGCCTTTCACCAAGAAATAATTACAAGTATAGAGCAAAGCGTGTGAGCTTTGCTCTATTCTGTGAGCTTCTAACAGTGAGCTTCATTTTCTGCCGTAAACTCTCGCTGCAGAATGGCAACGGCATTGGGGTGGGACCGCTCGTTTTGTATGTCGGCAATTTGCGCCAGATTACTGTCGAATCACAAGTGGTTGCAAACTTCAAGCTGTGCCCAAAATTTCGATCAAGAAAATAGTGGTTCAACTGCGCATCGGTACCAGCAACCTGGTGTAGCGACCACGTTTGGGATTTTACAGCCGCCTCCAGCATTCTCAGTGCCTCCTAGTTCGCTTGCTTGCGTCGACGTGCCGCTGCAGCTTCGGTAGCCTTCACAGCCTCCGATCACGGTGGTCTGCGCTGCCGTGCCACTACAACTTCACGAGCCCTCAACTTTGGGGCAGCTGGCCGGCATTGCCGTTTCGTTGCACCTTCGCGAGTCTGCAACTTTGTATCCACTTGTCTGCGTTGCCGTGCTGCAGCCGCTCTTCGAGCCCTCAGCCCCGCATGCAGTTGTAGTAATTATGATGTATGGCCTCAAGTATGGCTCACACCACTCAAGAGGATTGGCCAAGAATTGATAACATGGGTCAACGAGACATTTTCAGTATTGAATATTTTACAGAACAATAACGCAAGTAAAAAACGAAAACAATGCAATAATTGTTTTTTTCTCCAGTTCAGACAATACAGTGCAGTCGTGACTAACTACAAGTGAGCGTAGAAAAAAAATTCACATAATAAATAAAGCTTTTTAATGTTAAACTATGGCTGCACTAATAAGACACAAATAGCCAGTTAAAGTGTCATTCATTTTGTTTCCTGAAAGTAAGCACAAACGGCAATAAATACGTTCTTGTCGCTGAAGCTCAAAGCCTAAGCACCGAATGATATTGTGTTCGCAATTGTGATATTCAGCCCCAACTTAGAGAAGAGTATAACAAGAAGTCTTTTACTTGGTAATATGTACCGGCGACATGATAAAAAATAATATTTTATTGTTTCGGTTTCTCAACAAACGTTTTATGGAGAAGATATCACCACACCAGCCTTGTGTGAGTAACGAATTATAAACAATGTTCCCGAAGGTAACCCTCATGGAATGCCAAGCAGGGTGCGGACCGCGTTGACCTGGTTGAAGCGGGTGCTGAAAGAACGGTTTGAAGTGAAACTCGGTGTAACGTTTACTCGAATGAAGGTTTCTTTGAAACGCAAAGACACGGGAGGCGGGCCGGGTTTCTTGCTTCGTTGAGGAAAGACTGTGGATGAGTGCTAGAATGTTACGAATGCTTGAGAGGTTAAAGCCAGGGAGACGATACGCGGCAACAGGCTAGAGAGAGAGTGACGTCAACTCACGTGCACTGCAAGGGAAGGCGTGACCTACTTGGCACCACCCCAGCACCTGCGTCCAGGGAAGCGCCATGCGTAGCGAGGGACAGCGTTACACAGGCTATTCAAAGAGATGCCTCCCATCAATTAGAGCGGGAGACAGGACATCTTGATCCTGTTATTATGACATCTAACTGTCTAGCAGAACAGCGCTGAGTTTTCAACTGAAATTTCAAAACACTGAATTCTGTCCGTGATGGTATTGTTTGCATGGCATCTTCACGAAGCGTTTTTTTTCTTTTGCTTTATACCGCAGTTTTATTGGGCCTTTTCAGGAAGGACCAAAAGTATTTGACCTTCCATTTCACTCGTGCTAGAAAGTCCACCATTTGAATTAATTGTAATGCACAATGACTGGGTCCCCATACTAATTTTATTAGCTTCAGCTCGAGGGGGGTGGGAGACTAGAATAAATAATGTCGTTAAGACCATTGACTTTCATGATGCTGTAAGCGAGGTACAGACAAAAAGAAAGTCGGTAAATCTGATTGCATTACGGGCATTCAAAGAGTACTTTGTCGCTTTGTATTGATTCTATTTGTTCTTGAAAAAAAGATCACGCGCCGAAAGTAAACAGGCACAGCAAATACAATGTCGAGCTGTCGGGGGGACAAGGCTGGTCAGTACAGCTGTATTCACACGATGGGCGTAATCGCAAATGAATCAGTCATGTCACACGGGACGTAATTCTGGTTCCTCCGCAGCCATAGTTCACATGAGAGGGGAAATTCATGCTAAACTCCAGCATTTCGCCATTCCTCCCAAAGAGTGCCAGAGGGCGATTTGGCCTTTCGTCGTTTCACGCCTAGGCTCGAAGTGGCCAGAAGCGTGAACGTGGGAACGGATGACGTATCGTGACATCGCACGCAATCCTCAGGCCCTTATTGCAATTTGGTTCGTCGTGTGAATACACCTTAAGGAGCTTTGCCCCTAGAAACGCGGACGCGCTACCGAAGGAAACTACACGCACAGCGCTTCCTTGTGACCAGCCATGGTGTTGAATGCGAGATGGCTACCTTAGCTCAAGCGCTGCGTTCAACCAGCGATGCTGTTTTGGCTATCACACCACTTTTTCCGATTAATTTTACACCGTTAACTATTACAGCTACCACAAGGGTTTCATCATTCATCATGAACTGTAATCATCACGATAAACATGTTCCACCCAACGGCAGCCTTCGTGCATCTACGTTAAACGCTGCTATAGCTGTCAGACAGCAATAGACATAGTGCCTCCTTTCTCATAGAAATATACAGCCACAATTTAACTATTTCGTTAAGGACACGTTTTAGAAGACCAAATACGGCTTTCACTTTTCGACAGCATGCTCAAATATACTAATTTAGCCACGCAATATATCCTACACCCTGTAAGGGCCTTACAAAAGGAGAGGAACGCACATTCCTGCACCATTACATGACAACATTGCTGTACCCGGCACATAAGGTGTAAGTGAGGGCAAGCCCTCTCCAGGCCTCCTCAAACTTCTTTTTATTACTGGTGGCAAAGCTGTTTAACGTGGGTACTGCGTCCTCGATGTATGTAGTTGCAGGTAGCCACCTCTCGTTTAGTTCTTGGAATGCCCGCTAGAATGCCCGCTTAACATGAAATGTAAATCATACAATACATGTCATAATTTTCATGTTATGACTAGTAAAAAGTCGTAGGCGGCTAGATAGATAGATAGATAGATAGATAGTTGCGCTCAAAGTCGCCGAACTTCGCTAAAAAATGCTTCGCATTTAAAATAGGTTCTATATGTTTCACACATAAGATGGCGCACGCGCATCATGGAAGAAGCTGTTACTCTACAGCCCCACATTTTCGCCATCGGCTGCACTCTAGACCCGTGCTCTTGACAGCAAGGCTCGCGGGCACCTCGCCAGTGAACTCCGGCCCGCGTGTGATTGTCTTCATCCCACTTTAATTCGTCTTTATCCAAACACGTAGCATTTTACAGTCGCACCTCGTCCCAAAACTGGAGTCGGCGGTGCTGTCGACATCCCCCCTGCGCATTACTCGCGTGTCGCATCTCGTGCCAGCTGTCACTCCCCTCCCCCTCTCCCCTCTCCCTATATATATATATATATATATATATATATATATATATATATATATATATATATATATATATGCACTGAATCGCGCGTTCAGAATTCAGTCAAGGCCATCTTTAGTTGGCTTTCGCTCCAATTGAGGCTTTGATTAACTGATACGATGAAAGCATCTGCTGTCAATAAGTAGTGGGGTACAACGCAACATCAGCGTCCTAGCACTCGTTGAAGGCAACGCTTCTTGTTAATTGAATAAATAGATAAAGATTGGCAGATCCCACGTACAGTGGGAATAGATTATATGCGAAGCACGAATCAGAAATGTTGATATGTCACTTTAAAATCAGCACAACGTTACGAGGTGGAGGTAAAGGATGGCGTTCATGTCTTACATGTCATGATTAACATGTATGGATATGTAGTTTACCTTTCTCATATATTCACGTCACGTGACACCAAATATAATATATGTGGAACTAGCGAAACAGCCCCGAGAAGGTTAGGAGCGTGGTAGGTTGTCATGTTCTTACATGGCATGCGTGTCAGGATTATCACGCTTGCCCCAGTCATATATTTTGTCATCCATTGACGTCACGTAACACCAAATTCGATATATGTGGAGCTGGCAAAGCAACCGCGAGCGCAAATTGAAGGGCCCAATCCACTCCAATGTACCGTTGACACGCACGCATTCTGGGCACAGTGACGCAACGTTAGCAATACCTAAGCACTCCTTAGTCTTATGCCCGGCGCGACCAGCGCCCTACAGCGTGGCCGACGACAACCGGTGCGATAGGTGACATGTTGCATTTCGCACCAATGCGTTATCCAGGCAATACTGCGTCTCCCTCTTTTCGTGACGGAGGGATGCCGTACGCGCCGAAACGCGCATGCGTCAAAACAACGCAGCACGGCGAGCGCTTGCGACAGGACCGGTGCCTGGGGTGGCAACGCCGGCGTGACGCGACTAAATGAACGCTGGCGAGCACGCGCACAGCGTCACGTCGAAATGTATTGGCGCCTGACTAGGACATGTAGTCATGCTCTCACATGAAACGAATCTCAAGATTATCATGTTTGCACCAGACACATACCTTCGTCATGCATTGACGTGACGTAATACCAAATTTGGCATATGTGAAGCTAGCGAAATGGCCATGAGCACATCAAGAGTGTGGCATATAGTCATGTTGTTACATGACACGCGTGCCGTGATTATCATGTTTGGTTGTCTCATTTACCTATGTCGCCCGTTCGCGTCGCGTAATACCGAGTTTGGTACATGTGAAGCTAGCGAAACGGCCGCAAGCGCATCATGAGCGTAGCATGTAGTCATGTTGTTATATGACACGCATCTCATGTTTATATCATGTCTCCAGCAGTATCATGCCTTCGTCATTCACTCACGCTCCGTAATACCAAATTTGGTATAGGTGAAGCTAGCAAAACAGCCGCCAGCGCATCCTGAGCGTGGCATGTAGTCATGTTGTTACATGACAGGCGTCTCCTGATAATCATGCTTGCACCAGTAACACACCTTCGTCATCCATTCACGTACCGTACTACCAAATTTGTTATATGTGATGCAAGCGAAATGGCCGCGAGCGCATCAAGAGCATGGAATGTAGTCACGTTGTTACATCACACGCAAGTCATGATTTTCATGTCTGTCGCTTGTATTCGCCATGCAATCATGCCATCCCTTTTGGGACGTTAAACCCCACATATCAATCAATCATGCCATCCCATACCAGTTTTGCAACATGCCATGTGAACAAACCACCGCAAGAGCTGAAGGATCATGAAACGTAAATAATGACATTCATGGCATACATATGATGATTTTCATGTTATGACTAGTCAAATACGTTTTTCATACAGTCATGTTATGCCATACCAAGTTTGGTATCGATACCATCGTCGAAATGGCCAGGAGAGCTAAAAGCCGTCGGCGGCTAGATAGGTAGGTAGATGGACAGCTACTCTCAAAGTCACCGAAGGTCGCTAAGAAATGCTTCGCATTAAAATATTACAAACGAAAAAATGTCCCACGTATAGTGGGAATCGAGGACATGCAAAGCATGAATGACAAATGTTGATATGTCTCATTCAAATCAGCCCAATGCTACGATGTGGAGGTAAATGATGCCGTACATGACTTCAGTGTCATTATCTATCTATCTATCTATCTATCTATCTATCTATCTATCTATCTATCTATCTATCTATCTATCTATCTATCTATCTATCTATCTATCTATCTATCTATCTATCTATCTATCTATCTATCTATCTATCTATCTATCTATCTATCTATCTATCTACTTATCTATCTATCTATCTATCTATCTATCTATCTATCTATCTATCTATCTATCTATCTATCCATCCATCCATCCATCCATCCATCCATCCATCTATCTATCTATCTATCTATCTATCTATCTATCTATCTATCTATCTATCTATCTATCTATCTATCTATCTATCTATCTATCTATCTATCTATCTATCTATCTAGCCACCCAGGACTTTTTGCTCTCCTGTCCGTTTCGATAATGGTATCAATACCAAACTTGATGTGGCATAACATGACTGTATGAAGAACATATTTGACTAGTCATAACATGAAATTTATGATTTGTATGTCACGAATCTCATAATTTGCATGTCATAGTCCGGCAGCTTTTGCGGTAGTTTTGTCCACATGGCATGTTGCAAAACTGGTATGGTATGACGTGATTGCAGGGCGAACACAAGCGACAGACCCTAACATCGAAAGTGATGACATGCGTGTCTTGTAACATCACGACATCCTACCCTCATGATGCGCTCGCGGCCGTTTTGCTACCGACACATATGCCAAATTTTGTATTACGGTACGTGAATGGATGATGAAGGTATGTGACTGGTAGAAACCTGATAATCTTGAGACGCATATCATGTAACAATGACCAAATGCCACGCTCATGAGTGCTGGCGGCCATTTCACTAGCTTGAGTTATACCAAATTTGGTATTACGGTGCCTGAATGGATGACGAATGTATGGTGCTGGTGCAAACATGATAAACATGAGATGCGTGTCATGTAACAACATGACAACATGCTACGCTCATGATGCGCTCGCAGCCGTTGCCCCAGCTTCAAATGTATTAAACTCGGTATTACACGACCAAACCGATGACTTAGGTAAATTATACATTCAAACATGACAATCACGACATGCGTGTCATGAACGAACATGAGGACATGCCACACTCATGATGCGCTCGCGACTGTTTCGCAAGCTTCCCATATGCCAAATCTGGTTTTACGTAGCGTCAATGGATGACAAAGATATGTGACTGGTGCAAACGTGATAATAATGGGATGCGTGTCATGTCAGAACATGACTACATGCGGCAGTCAAGGCGGCATTACATTTCGACGTCACGCGATGCGTGTTCTCGCCGTTGTTCATTTCTTTGTGCCACGCCGGCATTGCCGCGTCAGGCGCCGGTGCCGATTCGCAGGGGCGCGCCGCGCTGCGTTTCTGTGACGCATGCGCGTTTCAGCGTGTCCGGCGTCTCTCCGTCATGAAAAGTGGCAGATGCGGTGTTGTCTGGGTAACACATTGGTCCGAAATGCAGCATGTCGCAAGTCGTGCTGGTTGCCGCCAGGCCGCGCCGAAGGACGCTGGTCGCGTCCGTCGTCACACTATAGAGTGCTCGCGTTTTGCTACGTAGCGTCACTGCGCCCAGCTTGCGTGCGCGTCAACGCTACATTGTAATGATATACTGGGCCCTTCATGATGCGCTCGCGGCCGTTTTGCTAGCTCCACATATACCAAATTCGGTGTTACGTGACGTCGATGGATGACAAAATATATGACTGGTGCAAACATGATAATCCTAAGAGCGTGTCATGTAAGAACATGACAACATGCCGCGCCATAGCATGCTCGTGGTCATTTCGCTAGCTCCACATATACTAAATTTGGTATGACGCGACGTGCCTATAGGACGAAGGTAAACGACACATCCAAACATAATGATGACACGGAAGTCATGTACAGCATCAATTATCTCCACATCGTAACGTTGTGCTTATCTTATATTGACATATCAACCTTTCTCATTCTTGCTTTGAATATCATCGATTCCCACTGCACATAGGATCTGCAAACTTCTTTTTCTCAGGGCAACCCCTGAAGTCACCGTGTGCTGATGAATAACTGCGAAACGAAGTTGTATATTTCGTAATTGTTCAGGTTTTAGTATTTTTCGAAATATAGATATGTGTGTTGCGATTACTGCGCCCAATCGTCTTCGAAATTCACCTTATGTACGAGACAGGGAAACATATCTTCACTTGCATCATTCGGCAATTGAAACAATTTCAGCTTTTTCTGTGTGCGTTTTGTGTTTTATGGGGGGTCTTGCGACTCGTGCCAACTGTTTGTTCTCCTCACTCTCTCCTCGCAAGGCCGACGAGGGTAGCATCTGCTAGTAACAACTAACTGCTTGACATGCACAAGCGTTCACTGCCCACCCCTTATGTGTAGGCACTGGCCCGCACATCATACCACCACTCACTGAAAGCAACGCTTCTCCTTCAATCAATAAACGAGAATAATAAATTCGAAAACACTCTCAAACCACCTTTTGTTTGGCAAGACTGACGCAGGCAGCGTCTGCTAGTAAAAGAAAAATGGCAGATACCACGTGAAGTGGGAATCGATGATATGCTAAGCATGAATGAGGAAGACTGATATGTAATATCAGCACGAGGTGGAGGTAAATGATGCCCCACATCACTTCTGCGTCATGATTATCATGTTTAAATGTGTTGTTTACGTACGACATCTATTCACGTCCCGTGATACCAAATTTAGTATATGTGGAGCTAGCGAAACTGTCGCAAGCACGCTATGAGCGTGGTATGTTGCCATGTTCTTACATGACACGCGTGTCAGCGTTATCGTGTTTGAACCAGTTATATATTTAGTCATCGGTTGACGTCACGTAACACCAAACTCAGTATATGTGGAGCTAGCAAAACTTCCACGAGCGCATCATGAAGGGCCCATTATACTCCAATGTCGCGTTGACGCACGCGCACGCTGAGCACAACGACGCTACGTTAGCAAAACGCGAGCATTCCGTAGTCTGACGCCAGGTGCGACCGGCGCGACCAGCGTCTGTCAGCGCGGCCCGAAGGAAAACGGCACGAAATGCGACATGCTGAATTTCACACCGATTCGATACCCAGACAACACATCGTCTCCCTATTTTCGTGACGGAGGGACGCCGGATGCGCTGAAAAGCGCAAGCATCAAAGCAAGGCAGCACGGCGTGCGTCTGCGAGTATATGGCAGGACCGGCGCCTGGCATGGCAACGCCGGCGTGCCGCAGTGAAAAGAACGCCGGCGAGCACGCGCACCACGTCACGTCGAAATATATTGGCGCCTTGACTGTGGCATGTACTCATATTCTCACATGACAAGAATGTCATACTTATCATGTTTGCACCACTCACATACCTTCGTCATCCATTGGCGTAGTAATACCAAATTTGGCATAAGTGAAGCTAGCGAAACGGACACGCGCGCATCATCAGTGTAGCATGTCTTCATGTTGTTACATGACACGCATGTCATGATTATCATGTTTGGATGTGTAATTTGGCTATGTCGTCTGTTCGCGTTACGTAATACCGAGTTTGGTACATGTGAAGCTAGCGAAACGGCCGTGAGTGCATCATGAGCGTAGCATGTAGTCCTGTGTTTGCATGACACGCATCTCATATTTATCATTTTTGCCCCAGTATCATACCTTCTTCATCCATTCACGCCCCGTAATACCAAATTTGTTAAAAATGAAGCGAGCGAAATGGCTGACACCGCATGGTGAGTATGGCATGTAGTCATGTTGTTACATGACAGGCATGTCGTGATTATCATATTTGCACCAGTCACATACCTTCGCCATCCATTCACGTACTGTAATGCCGAATTTGGTCTATGTGACGCTAGGGAAACGGCCGTATGCGAATCATGAGCGTGGCATGTAGTCATGTTGTTACATGACATGCATGTCATGATTTTAGTGTTGGGTTCTGTAACTTGTGTTCGCCATGCAATCATGCCATATCATACGAGTTTTGCAACATGCCATGTGAACGAAACCATCGCAAGATCTGCAGGACCATGAAATGTAAATCAAGACATTCGCGACATACATGTCGTGCGTTCATGTATTGACTAGTCAAATATGTTGTTCATACATTGATGTTATGTCATACCAAGTTTGGTATCGATACCATTATCGAAACGGCCAGAAGAGCCAAAAGTCGTAGGCGGCTCGATACATAGATAGATAGATAGATAGATAGATAGATAGATAGATAGATAGATAGATAGATAGATAGATAGATAGATAGATACGCTCAAAGTGGCCGAAGTTCACCAAGAAATGCTTCGCATTTAAAACCGACTGCTCGGCATGCACAAGCTTTCACTGGCCATCCCGTATATGTAAGCACTGGATCGCACATCAGCGTCCAACCACTCGTTGAAGGCAAAGCTCCTCCTTGATTCAATAAGAATAATTATTTTAAAATGAGAATGAGGCTTTCCCAAACCATACCAAATTAAGCAACATTAACGCGATACCCCGCACTCGGCGACGCATTTACTCGAGTCTCCCCCATCAGAAGATGCGGGTGGCGTTTTTAGTAATAGTATTTTGTTTTGGAAAACTCGAGCAGAGGCGCCATGCCATGAAAAAAAAATTGTGGTAGAGCAGGGAGAGCAGAACCAAGCATGGACACTCAATCCACCCCTGGAATGCGGCACGCATTTGGACGGGAGGTGGTAGGGTACTAATAATAAGAAATGCACCGTGAAATGGAAACCGTAGAACTCCTATAGTTCCTGGCGGGGCAGCGGCCGATCACGGGTAATTCAACCGCAAAATAACTTGGAGGCTCGGTCGTTTAAACGACGTCGACATTACTGGAGTGAGACTACACATGAAGGCTGTTGTTGCCAACACGCTTTCTGGTAGAAGCAATATGCCAAACGAAAAAAATTAGGTATATATTACAATAAATATTACTCAGCAAATCGCAGAAGAACTGCCTTTGTGATCATTTCGACAAATGGGAAGGAGTGTTAGGAATATAGGCGTCAAATTAAACGCGAACAGCGACAACCAGTAACAATTGTTGAGTGCACCCCGTCCAGTCATCAACGCGGACATTCGCAGTGCTACGAAATAGAACTGATACACGCATCTCAATAGTGATGACTAGATAGAGTGACCGATACAATTTTTAGCACAGAGATTTCCCTAGATTGTGATGGTACAGGTATATATCCTCCAGTTTCTGGCATTTTTTTTCAGCTTGTAGATATTAGTTTACAGAAATATCAAAAAAACGCAATCATTGTAGGATAATTAGCATTTCAAGTTTTACTTCCTGTATCTCTTTAGTGCTATTCTGCCGGAGGCCTACCACTGCAAATACGGGCGCAGCAGTGAGCATGCTAAGACACTGCGATCACGTGACACGACATTGCTTCATAGAACCTTGCTCTAAAGACGGGTCACCGGCGGCCCCAGCCCTTTTTTTCAGTGTTTACCCCTTTAGTCAGCCTCGTTTCACAGCCAGTTCAAGTGCACTGGCATCTAGAAAGAACAAGAGCTTCGATGGCGTAACCAGTGTTTTCGGTGTTGCTGTGCGTGACGATTTGCGCATTGCTCGCAGGCAAATGACCAAGGTGTAATTTCACATCTACGGTTTCACCGTCATGGAGCAATGAGCCGAAGTCCCGCGCATGCGTTTGCTGCAAGCACCTTCGAGAAGGCGACATTGTCGGTGGACTGGGGACACAAATGTTCATTAAGTGAGTGTCATCGACTTCACACGTAAAACCTGCCTATTCATCAAGAGACTCAAAGACCTCGAAGTCTTCTAAAAAAGAATTACTTTGGTATGTACACATAGTCAGCCCCAACCTGTGCACGCCGATCGATGAAAAAGTCGTGGGGAAAGTACCGATACACACACACAAAAACGAGGAGGGGCGACGAAATTCGATGAAGTCTATAAAAGAGCTTGTCATTTGAAAAAAAAAGCCTTGCAGAGAAGCCCGTGCATAGTTTTATTCTTTTGTTATTTCATTGCGACATTTGCCCATGCAAACTGGCCGTATAAGCTTGGAGGCTGATACGCTTGATGAGTTGGTAAAAACTTTTTGATCGTAACTCTTCAACAACAAGATCGTGGGAAGCGCTTTCTCTTTCCCATTATTACTACGGTTATCTACGTGTTCAAGAACTAGGATTGTTTTGACCAAACCAGAAGAAAACGAACATTTCAAGAAATGAGTTTAGTGGTGAAGTTAGAAGGAGGTTAGACAGGTTCCAACTCCCACCGATCGGAATTATTACACTTGTATATGTATATGCATGTACATCGATATAGAAACATATGCCAGATGGTCACTATAGAGAAGTCAGAACTCCTAAAAAAGTTTGTGTCCACCCGTAATACGTATTCCATGGTCCACTGTTAGAGGGAACACGGAAGCTGGTGGCTGGCATGTCGCGTGGCGTTACTTGGTGCCGATATTTATAAATACGGCGCGTGCGCACAGAATCTTAATGGTGGTGTGCGCCCAGCTTCCTCTTCTGCCTCTCCCACTGTGTGCACGAAATCGTTAGAAAGCACTCGGTATCTAGCTGTCAGTCCACCTGTTGCTTGTCCGAGTTTCAGCAAGCACAAAAAAGTGAGTGGTTTGACGCAAAGGTGAAGCAATAAACGCAGTAGCAACAAATTGAAATTGGATTGGATAAACTTTTATTTGGTCCTCCAAAACACAGATCACTGTGTTGCGGGCAGCTCCCACGTGGGGACTGAGATGCCAAGCTCCTCAGCCGCCTCGCGGGCTTGGTGGACAGCCCAGAGCTGATCTGCCAAGGACGAGCTGCGGATTGCCGCCTCCCATCTGGCAGAGGTGATGTGCGATAAATGAGCGAATTTGGTGCACTGCCAGAGCATGTGTTCTAATGAAGCTATTTCCCCACAATGTGGACAAAGATTACTTGGGTATAGGTCAGGGTACATGATGTGTAACATTTTCAAAGTAGGGTACATCCGCGTTTGCAAAATCCTTAATGTAAGTGCTTGGGGCCGGGTTAGATTTTTGTGAGGTGGAGGGAAAATCCTTTTAGACAGGTAGAAATGTTTAGTGAGCTCGTTATATGTTGTAAGAATTTCCCGGTTATCTCCTTCACCGGTAGAACGCATCCCCGGGGAGGCGCGGCTGGAGAGTTCTCGCGCCGCCTCGTGTGCTGCTTCGTTAAGATTGGGAGGGGAATCGTTGATATGTCCAAGGTGAGCTGGGAACCAACTCAGAAGATGATGTGTTATGTTCTTGCCTTGCAGTATTTTCAGCGTTTGTTCACAGACCGTCCCCTTGGCGAACGCCCGTAGTGCTGCCATGGAATCACTGTAGACGACTTCAATGTTATCCATCTTGAGTGCTAAGGCGATGGCCACTTGTTCCGCAATGATTGGGTCTTTCGTCCTGACCGTCGCTGAGTTGACGACATGGCCAGCCCCATCGATTACCACTGCCACAAACGCTTTACCATTGGCGTAGGAAGCCGCGTCAACAAATACGACCCCTCGTTCCTCGTTTGAGACTTGACGAAGTATAGCCTGGCCCTCGCTACTCTTCTTCCGACGTTGTGTTCTGGATGCATGTTTCTCGGTATAGGAGATACCGTGATAGACTCCCTGATGTTGGCAGGGATATCATTGTAATTGCGTCTGATTGCTATTGGATATTGGCCCAGCTCCTGCAGGATCATTCTCCCCGAACTTGTAGTAGATAACCTTGCAAACTGTGCTCTCTCTTGGGCTTCTGCTATGTCTTCGAGAGTGTTGTGTATGCCAAGCTCAAGCAGACGCTCGGTGCTGGTATGTATGGGTAGGCCCAGGACCTTCTTGATAACTTTCCTGAGGAGCACATTCAGTGTCTCGGACTCTGCTCTTGACCAGTTGTGCATTGCTGCTTCGTATGCGAAGTGACTTAGAACAAACGCATGCATCAACCTGATGAGGTTGTCTTCCTTGATCCCATTTCTTTTGTTGGCCACTCTGCGTATGAGGTGCACCGCGCTGTCTGTTTTCCGAGTTAAGTTGGCTATAGATTTCCTGTTGGCGCCGGTAGACTCTATCAGCATTCCCAGGACTTTGATGGAGTCGACCCTCTGGATGGCATCCCCTTGATTTGTACGGAGGTGGATGTCTATCTGGTTTAACGGCTTCCATCCGCTGGGCTTTGGTCTCCGGCGTGCAGTCCGATAAAGCAATAGTTCTGACTTACTCGAGGAGCACTTGAGCCCGGAAGGACGAAGGTAGTCTTCTACGGTATCAATCGCCTCTTGCAGAGCGCTCTCAATCTGCCCCTCGCTTCCACCTGTGCACCAGATGGTAATGTCATCTGCATAGATGCTGTGCTTCAATCCTTCAATGCTCGATAATTTCTTTGACAGTCCAATCATGGCAATGTTGAACAGCATTGGTGAAATCACTGCCCCTTGTGGCGTGCCCCTTGCTTCTAGTTCGATTGCTGCGGTCTCGATATCTGCAATCTTCATCACGGCTTTCCGATCTGTAAGAAACGACCATACGTAGTCATACAAGGCTTTCCCTAGACCAAGCTTGGAAATTGCTTCGAGTATGAATGAGTGGTGGATGTTGTCAAACGCTTTTTCTAGATCTAGGCACAGAATGGCTCTCACGTCTCTGGTTTCATTGTCAATGACCTGGTGTTTGATAAGCTTCAATGCATCTTGTGTGGATAGCCCTGCCCTGAATCCAACCATATTGTGTGTATATATGTCGTTATCTTCCAAGTACTTGTTTATCCTGTGCAGTATAGCATGTTCTGCGACCTTGCCGATACATGATGTCAAGGATATTGGCCTCATGTTGTCCAAGTTAGGGGCTTTCCTGGCTTAGGAATAAGGATCGTGCTGGCCAGCTTCCACTGCTCTGGCACCTTGCCTTCTTTCCATGCTGAATTGATCATATCCCTCAGGGTTTCAATTGAATCGTCATCAAGGTTACGCAGGGCCTTGTTTGATATACCGTCCGGGCCAGGGGCCGACCTGCCGTTGAGATCATGCAAGGCTCTTCTGATCTCCTCGATGTTAAAGTCGCCCTCAAGACCTGGATTCGGCGTGCCCTGGTACTGTCTACTTGGTGGTGCCAATCCTCTTTTGATTGGGAGGTACTTATGCACGAGCTGCTGGACAACTTGCTGTTCTGTAGTGCGCCCTATCTCTTTATGCAAAATTCGAGCGATAACATGCTTTTGATTTGTTTTGGTGGTGTTTTCGTTGAGGAGATGCTTTAACATATTCCATGTCTTGCCATTGCGCATCTGACCATCGACGGAGTTGCACATTTCGTCCCATTGCTGCCTCGATAGTGCGCGACAATGTTCCTCGACTGATCTGTTTACCTCAGCTATCTTCTTCCTCAGTCTTCGGTTCAGGCGCTGACCCTTCCAACGGTTCAGTAGTGCTTGCTTTGCCTCAAGAAGATGAGTGAGCCGGCTATTCATTCTTTCAACCAGAAAATCTGTGGTAATGGTGGAGGAGACGGATGTGATGTCATCTTTAATCTGTTTGACCCACTGCTCCAAGCCTTGTCTGTGGCCATCTTGTTCCCTTTCCATCCTTTTCTTCCTGAACTTATCCCAGTCTGTGAAGTGGAATTCTCTCTGCTTTTTACGCTCCACGGAGAAGGTAGTGGCAAGAATGCAGTGGTCACTTCCTAGGTCTACAGCAAGGTTCATCCACTGGGCCTTCTTGATGTTCCTTACAAATGTAAGGTCCGGGGTGGAATCCCTGCAGCAAGATGTACCAAGCCTTGCTGGTAGGCTGGGGTCTGTGATTAGGGTGAGATCAAGTTCACTGGCACTTTGCCAAAGTCGATTTCCTTTCCCAGTGGTGTACTTGTAACCTTATGTATGATGAGGGGCGTTGAAATCACTTGCTATGACGAGTGGACATTCCCCGGCGATATTAACAGCTTTCTTTAGAACCGTCTTGAACCCTTGCTTTTGTTCCTTTGGACTGCTGTATATATTAAGAATGAAAGTGCTCTGACGGTTGCTGGTACCCGGCACGATCTCTAACAAGACGTGTTCCAACCGGCCTGCTTCTATCTTGAGGTCGTGGGTTACGTGCGTTAGTTTGTTGCATACGAAGGTGCAGACTCCCCTCCCTTCAGTATCCCCTATTACAGGCCGGAATCCAGGCAACGTTGCTTGCGGTGAAAGGGTCTCTTGTAATAATATAATATGAGGCTTTTCTTGGCTGCTCCTGATATACTGCTGCAGGGTTGCCTTCTTTTTAAGGTAACCTCTACAGTTCCATTGCCAGATACGAAATGATTCACGTAGCGCTGCCATCATGGTTATTACATGGGCGGCCAGAGCCTGATGCTGCACCTGTCGACAGTTTTGGAACCACTAGTATTGGTGGCCGAAACGGTGAGCTTGGTGCATGAGGAGGCCTTGCTGTGTTGTGCAGGTATGCTTCGACCTTTGTAATGCGCAAAGTCATATGCTCTTCCAGTGCCGCCACGCTTGATTGTAGCCTACCCATCTGCTCGCTAAGATTGGCTACTACTTTGCTGAGCGTGTCAAACACCTCATTCATATCTGACATGGTCGTTTGGTTGGCTTCCACGTGTTCTGCCATGACTGCCCTCTTTTTCGTGGTTCTCGAGTCCCCCACGTTTTCAGCCACAGGGACATCAACTGGCTGAGGCATTGGCTGTGAAGATTGCGCGCTGGTTAGCTTAGTGAGAAGAATTTTTATTTCCTTTAACTCAGCTGATAGCCTCTCATTCGATTTTGTAAGTCTCGCGTTTTCTTGCTCTAGCTGTGCAATTCTATCATGCTCTGGCAGCTTACCTGTCATCACCTCTGTCCCGCCGTTGCGCACTCGCTCAGCCCAGCTGCCTTTCGAAGTAACTGCAGACGTCCTCCCCGGGTGTGAAGCCGTGATATCGGACTGAACGCCAGGCAGCTGGCCATTCGGGTGCCGCGCAGGCTGATCCCGACCCTGATGGTGACCTTGAGAACTCGAGCGCCCCCGTGATTGGGAGCGGGCCTTGGGTCTAGAACCTCTTCTGGAACGCGACCTCCCCCTGGAGTGGGGCCGCCTTTACTGTTCTTGTGTAGTCTGGATGCTCTGGGTCCCGTAGGCTGGAATAAGCTGCTTGTCGTTTATGTCTGGACTCGATGTGATTGATGCGTCCCGGGCTTCTGCGGCTGCTCGCGATCTTTCCCAACGTCTGCGTCTGGCGACGTATGGCACTAAGAACCTGTTCTTGCACTCCTTGTCTGCTGTGGGATGGTGACCATCGCACAGCCTGCATTTTGGATTGCACTGGTGCAGGCTATCTGGCTTCTTGATCTCGCAGCCTCTGCAGATTGTTTCAGCTGGGTTCGGACAGACGTCAGACCGATGTCCCAGCTTTCCACAGACGTAACAAATATCGATGTTCTTGCGGTAGAGGGAGCACTGCAAAAGTGAAGGTCCATATCTCACGAATCTGGGCACCTTGTGTCCTTCGAACGCTATGATGATTGTCCCGGTGTCCTTGATTCTCTTGGCCTGCAGCGCGAGCGGGTTGTTCGCGTTCACAATCTTTCGGGTCAAAATGTCCTGAGTATCGCTTACGGGGATCCCGCGAATTACTCCTTTACAAGTATCATGGGGTGCCGCGGCGTACGCACTAACCTCGAAAACTTTGCCTCCAATGTCAATTTGCTTGACCTTGAGGTATCTTGAAGATCTGTCTTGGTCCGGAGTGCTTGCCACCATAATATTTTGCTGCAAGTTGGAACAGATGATGTCCTGCATGGCCTCTTCCTCTTTGACGCCGGCCGCCAGTACTATCGCGTCTGCCACGGCTCCAGTGCCCATTCTCGAGATATTTAATCTTCCACGTGGTCGTAGCAAATTTTGCTGAAGTCCTTAGGTAGTGGCGGCATGCGTCCAGCTCGCACGATTGTATGCTTGGTGTCATACCTACTACGACTGGCTCGAGCGTCTCCCGCAACTCCAGCCTTGGTCGAACCCTTGGCAGCAGGAACGCAAACCACGGCTTGCTTATTCCTTGAGCGTCTCGTTTCGGCTTCCTTCCAACCCATGTCTTTCGTGCATTCCTCTGGAGAGATGTCGTCTCCATCTACTTGGTATTCTATTTTCAGTTGCAGATCCTGGAACGCGCAGAGCGTTGCGTCGCGTGGGCGCCGGGCCGGCGCATCGGCGACAATCGCCTCCTTGGTTAGGCTTAAATCCCCCGCTGGCGTTGCCGTGTAAAAATGTCCCAAAAACGGTTTAAAAGTCCACTCACCAGCACAAAGGTGGTATCTGCTGATTCCTTGAGAACTTAGGCACACGATGGGGCTAAAAACTCGGCGACAAATTCGTGAATACCACAGCAAAGCATTCTTGAAAGCAGGAGCCGATCTTCGCGCGTCCGCACTGGTCGGCACCTAGAGCGTCCCTCTCAACAAATTGGAAGGTCACGCAAAAAATCGCAAGCTGATCAAAATGTGCCCTGCGTTTCTGACGCTAGAAACGTTCTCACAGGTACAGATGAGCGCGAATAGGTGTCTCTGATGTTACTTCGCTGTGTCTGAAAATTTCGCGCGCCCTTTTCCTAACACATATTGTGCAGCGACTGCAGGGACCTATGTGCGCCCGGTAACTACAACAGAACCGTTCCGGTGAATGCCCAAGGCGTACGATTCTTTTTTGCCGTGAGATAAGCTCGCCACTGCAGGGGCGTCTGCGGAAGAAGGTGCTTGGTACGTAGCGACACCGTGGACCCGAGCTAAAAGGCAGATTTGCTTTCCTCCAACGTCTTGCCGTGCGTGACTGAGCTTTGTCTGGCGACAAAGAGATACTTGGGGTTCAGCCAATTCCGGGTGATTAAATCTTCAAGCCCCCGTCCCCCCAATGGAGGCAATACTCTCTTTGACCCCGGCTTCACATGGACGGCACCTCTAGGCTGACCCACCAATTTGTTATATGTGAAGCTAGCGAAACGGCCGCGAGCACGCTATAAGCGTAGCACGTACTCATGTTTTACATGTCACGCATGTAAGGATTACTATGTTTGCATCACACCTTTCTCATACATTCAAGTTAAGTAATACCAAAATTGGTATATGTGAAGCCAGTGAAACAGCCGAGAGCGCATGATGAGCGTGGCGATGTAGTCATGTCCTTACATGACACGCATGTCATGATTATCGTCTTTTCACCAGTCATATACCTTCGTCATATATTCGCGTCACGTGATACCAAACTTGGTATTTGTAGAGCTAACGAAACGGCTGTGCGTGCATTATGAGCGTGGTATGCAGTCATGTTCTTACATGACTTTACATTTCAGGGCATGTAACTTATGTTCGTCATGCAGTCATGTCATACCATACCAGTTTCGCACTATGCGAACAAAACCACGGCAAGAGCAGCAAGACCATGACATACACATCATGGCATTCATGATATGCATGTCATGATTGTCATGTTATGTCATACGAATTTTGGTACACACCTATTATCAAAACAGCCAGGAGAGCTAAAAGTCGAAGACGACTAAATAGATAGATAGATAGATAGATAGATAGTAGATAGATAGATAGATAGATAGATATAGATATGGCCAAACTCGCCAAAGTTCGCCAAAATGCTTCGCATTTAGTGAAACTGAACCTCTGCTCTCGTCAGGACTTTGGTGATATGTGCCACAATGTACAAGCGCAAGTAGTTTATTTTTTAGTAAAAGCAGTTTTAAAAACTGGTAGCCAATTTCGCAATCACACTGGTAAACGTGGGCCACCCTCTTCATGTGACGGATGCGCCTACTGCTATTGATAACCTCGCCTTTCCCAGCAGACAGATGCCGTGCGTGCTTTCTTTTACGAGCCGACGACAGCGTGAGCACAGTTCAGTTTTGTCGGCTGCATACAGCGTGTTAGTCGTCGTTGACGTCGATTTTCACACTAGTGCACAATATTGAGGAACGCGGAGAATGATTTTCGGCACGTCAGATGCTTCACGCGTCGGTGGGTAGAAATCAAAAGGCGATGCGTGCTTCCGCGCTCAGATATATTGACTGCAATGATCGCTGAACTTGTCACAGGCAAGTTCAGACGAGATGTAGCCGCTTGATATCACGTCGTATGGCATTGCCTATTTCCTTTTTGCACGTCAGAACAGGCACGTGAGCTATGTTCTCACCCTGGCCAGCAGTGGCGGTGTGTGGCTGACTGCATGGCGTCATGGAATATGAGCTTTGTAACGTCACCCGGTACTCACCATGGATGACGGGCAGCTCCCTGCGTTGGTTTCTCTTTTGACCCATCATTCATCATTAATCCAAGGGAAAAAAAACTGGTCTGTTCTAGGTAAAAAAACCACGCTAGCTCTTGCAGGACTATCAACACTATTTGAAATCGACATTATGTCAGTAGGTCGGAAATGCACCAGAGTTCTCCTCTAGTGTCTTGTTGAGAGCTCTCTCTCGCCGCACAGCTCATTACACTGGCATACAATGTGACTGAATGAAGCTGTGCATTGGAATAAAGGTTCAATAGGTTCGCTGGTTGTATTGCGCCAACAGTAGAAAAGACAGATCAAATATGAGTTCAGATTTAACGACCCCGGCGTCGCCCATAGAGCTAGAGCAAGCCAAGCTAGAGGCTCGGGTTCATGAATGGGAGGCTCGAGCTTGAAATGAAGGGCTGTACAACGCGAAGCAAAGAAGGAAAGGATCGAGCAAAGGGAGTAAGTACGCAAGCTTCAGGCGGAATGTCAGAAGACAATACAATAACGTCCTCAACTTGAGTCAGTTGTAGCTGACCAAGCCGACACGTTCAGGTGTCGTCTAACATTTTCCCCAGAACTTTCATGCCAGGGTTTATTGAGAACAGTTTGACTGAGACACGTACCTAACGAGGTCTGAAAACAATGCTGCAGTTCAAGATTGGCCAAAAGGCTAGTAGGCCACGCCCGTAATTGTGCTTGAGTGGATAATAGTTCTAGGTGTTTGGCCGCGTGTCTTCAGAAGAGGCACTCGATTTCTTCAAAAACCAAGTTGGTGCTATTGCAACGAATTCATTTCATCGCAGAGGGCTGAAAACTTATGGCTCAGCAAAACGCAAGACGGTGAAACAGGCGCTCAGTATGCAACTAGGCTAACAAGCTTTTTTGACAGATGGCTCAAGATGTCCAAAACGAGAAGGAGAGCTCATCCGTTTGGAATCTCATAGCAGTGGCGCAGTTTATAAACAATAGTTGCAACAAAGTGGTGCTATTCCTGCAAGAAAAAAAAAACACAAAAAACCCTGCCAGCTTGAAGAGATGGAGAAAACGGCAGAAAATCTTCCGTGACGCTCAGCGACAGTCATAATTGTTGCTTTTCAGAGACAACGCGGGGTACATTCCTGCAGAAAAATATGATAAGAAACATCAATGGCGACAACTCAATGTCTTGTGTCACAAGACCAGCCAAATAGCTACAGAATGCCAAGTTAGGGCAACCATTCTGTGGGTATTGTCATAAATCTGGTAACGCCACCCAAGCACTCACCAAGAAAGCCGGCACCAGCTGAAAACAAGATATTGTCGCCAAACGAGAACTCTATACGCAAGTCAAGAAGGTATAAATGACAACGAGAGTGAAGAGAATATGGTTTGTGAAATATTTTTCGAAGTTTGATATGACAAAAGGCCATTAACGTACCACTCTATCGGGCTTCAAGACTAAAAACTGCATTTTCGACACAGTCCGAACATTACCAATACATATACATGCCTTTTGGCGCGAAGATGGCTTCCGCTGAGTTCGCTAGGTTAATGAGAACTCTTCTTCAGGGCACTGGAAACGTAGCCATTACATCAACAACATTTTCATAGCTTCAGAGACCTGAGAAGAGCACTAGGAGACTGCAGTGCATGTTGCAGAGAGTCCGTGAAGCAAGAGTTACCACCAAGCCTGAAAAAAAAAATTGCCCGCACCTTCCCTCGGGGGAACACTGAGGAGGATGCGGAGCATATAATTGGTTAACGGGGTGTTAAAGTGCGACTTACTTGGGTCGATGGCTAAATTGGTTAACGTGGTTGTGAAATGGGGTGTTAAATTGCAACTTACTTGGGTCGCTGGCTAAATTGGTTAACGTGGTTGTAGGAGGGGTGTTAAATGAGTGAACACGTACGACACGTATGTGAAAGGGCGGTGTTTATTTATTGCGACGAACTTTGAGCACGATGGCTTTTTGGTCGGTAAAGTGAAGAGTGAGTGGATCGGGTTGCATCGGTCGTAGGTCGAAATTTGCAAAGACGTGGTCGATGCAGGTTCCGCGAATGGTGGTCGGCTGGTGGTGTTTGCAGTCGTCGTGCGTTGCGCGTTTCAGCGAGTGTCGCGACGCCATGTATTCGACTATCCAATCGTCCTTGATGACGTCGACGTTGAAGTCGCCAACTAGCATGAACGGTCGATTGAAACCAACCGACGAGCGGCAACTGAGCGAGCGAACACCGACCTTGAGTATATATATACAGCGCGACGGCGCATGCGCGCGCGTCAGCTGCCGATGTTCTCGAAGCGCGACGGCGCATGCGCGCGCGTCAGCTGCCGATGTTCTCGAAGCGTGACGGCGCATGCGCACTACATTATACAGCTAGCGAATGTTCGTGAAGAGGAGAAGCGCACGCGGTGTGTAGAGGAGGAAGGGTGCACAGATAGTGGAGGAGTGAAGCGCGCGCGGTGTGTAGAGGAGGAAGGGATGCACAGATAGTGGAAGAAGGAGGAGGAAGCTTGCGGACGGCGCCGCACTACAAGCCTCGAGTATTAGATGCTCCGCATCTAAAAAAAAAACATCCCAACACATTCACAGAGTGAATGATGATAAGTGGGGTGAAGCCTCCATCAGTACGTCCATGCTTTCGTCCATCCGTTCGTTCTTGCTTCCGTTTCTACATCCGTGCGTCCGCCCGTGCGTCCGTCCATCCATCCATCCGTGCGTCCATGCATCCATGCATCTGTCCGTTTGTACATACGTCCATTCATGCGCCCGTCCGTCCGTACGTCTATTCGACCATCCATCTCTCTGTGTGTCCATCCGTGCATCCATCCGTGTGTCTACCTGTCTGTCCGTCCGTTTATCTAGTGAACACTCCAAGTACCGCCATCTCGCATCTTTTCATCACATATTCTTCATATACAAGTACCGCCATCAAGCGGACATTCTAAGGACTAAATGAGAGGTGGCTACCACTACATTTATTTATTTATTTATTTATTATACCTCAAAAACCTCAGGGAGGGGTGTTACATGAGGGGTGGGCAATACAGGGTTTCTTCCATGTGCGCTTTGAAAAGAATGGGGCTGGAGTGGCGCACGACGTGGGACGGAAGGTCATTCCAATCCTTCGCTGTCTGAACGAAGAATGACCGAAGGTGAGCAGTTGTACGGGCATGCGCAGGGTAAACTGGGTTGTTGTGGTTAGTGCGGGAAGATATGCGATGCGCGGGCATGATATCAGATGCGTCGGACAGTGAGTGAAAAAATTTATGAAAAAGAGCTAATCTAGCGACTTTGCGTCGCAGTTCAAGGTTGGGAAGATGGGCTTTAATCTTTAAGTTAGTAACGCTTGTGTGGCGCGAGTAATCGGAATATATAAACCTAGATGCTCTATTTTGGACAGATTCTAATGTTTTGGATAGATTAGGTTGGTGGGGATCCCAGACGGCGCAAGCGTATTCAAGCTTCGGACGGACTAGTGTTTGATATGCTAAAAGTTTAACAGAAGGGGGAGCAAGTCGTAAATTTCTTCTTAGGTAACCAAGGACTTTGTTTGCTTCGTTAGAAATGTTTGTTATGTGGGAGGACCAAGTAAGATCTGGCGTAATGTTTATACCTAAATATTTGTTGGAATTCACCAGGGATATTTCGCAACCAGAAAAAAAGTATGAAGTAGCCGGGTGAGATTTCCTGCGATGAAAAGAGATGACGGAGGTTTTCCTAATGTTCAAAGTCAAGAGCCATTTTTTGCACCAGGTTTCTACAGTTATTAGATCATTTTGAAGGATCTGGGAGTCATTAGGGCAGTTAATAGGACGATAAATCACACAATCGTCAGCGAATAGACGGATTTGGGACGATATATTGCTAGGTTGGTCGTTAACATAAATTAAAAATAGAAGGGGACCGAGCACCGTACCCTGAGGTACACCTGAAAGAACAGGACGCATGGTAGATGATGTCTGGTTGGAGTAAACGAACTGTTCCCGGTTTGACAAAAAATTTCGTATCCATTCTAGAACTGCTGGGTCAATGTTTAAGCGGGAAAGTTTAAAAAAAAGGCGTTTATGGGGTACTTTATCGAAAGCTTTTTCAAAATCTAGGAAAAGGGCATCTACAGGAACATTCTGATCTATACTTGAGCTGATGTCGTTAATAAAGAGCGCTAGTTGTGTGTCACATGAGAGGCCTTTCTGAAATCCGTGCTGACTGGGATGGAAAAAGTTTACAGAGATCAGGAATTTGACTGTTTGAGAATAAATTATATGTTCCATTATTTTACAGCACACGCATGTTAGTGATATGGGCCGGTAGTTTGAAGGTGAGGATGACGGACCTTTTTTGGGTATCGGAATGACCTTGCCAACCTTCCAGTCCCGTGGCACCACTCCAGATGACAGTGATTGCTGGAAGATGTGCGACAGTATGACAGCACAGAGATGTTTGGTATTTTTTAAAACTTTAGAATTTATACAATCAATACCAGCTGATGACGTCACTTTTAAGGAATCAATGATTTGTATGATGCCATTTGGTTCGAAAATGACACTGGGCATAGCAGGGCAATCATGGGACGGCACACATGGAGATACATCGGGAACACATGAAAATGCATCGTCATGTTCATCAGTAAACACTGAGAAAAACGTGGAGTTTAGTGTTTCGGCGACCTTGAACTCCGGGATGGGAATATTATCTTTATCTAGTAAAGAAATGGGTTTAGCATGGGTTGGGTTGATAGTGTTCCAGAACTTTTTGGGGTTTGTGCGTAGCATGTCTGGTAGGGTTGACGAGAAGAACGTCCTCTTAGCACGGAACGCGCAGCCCACTGCGTAAGAATATTCGCCCCTAAAATGTGAAATCACTATGGAATCCATCGCCTCTTTGGGATATTAGTTACGAGGCGGAACTATTCGGCCATTGAAAAGAACAGAAGCAAAGATTGCTAATTCAACTCGACATGAGACAAAGCTGCTGTTGCGGTGTTTTCTAGGATTGGCTGGTTTCTACCGTGATTTATCACCCCGAAATGACGAGGAAGCTCCGACTCATACCGAGTTACTAAAGAAAAGAAAAAAAAAAGAATGCCACCCGCATCTTCCCGTGAGGGGAACTCGTGTAAGTGCGCCGCAGATTTGTTGGGGTATCACGTGAATGTTGCGTAATTGATTATGGTTCAGAAATGCCTCATTGCTGTTTCGTCTTTTTATTTTTATTTATTCAATTAAGGATATCTGTTGCCTTCAACAAGTGGAAGGACGCTGATGTGCGAGCCAGTGCCTACATATACGTGGTGGCCAGTGAACGGACGTGCAGCTCGAGCGAGCAGTCGGTTTTACTAGCAGACATTCGGAAGTTTTCAAATAGGGGCCCTGTTACGTTCTGCTACTCGTATGTCAATTGTGCAGAATAGACAGGCAGCACTGTACGTTAAACAACTACATTTTCCGGTTCCGCGTGGTTCTTTGACTGCGCGCTTATCTACGGAGGGCGAAGAGCTTCCCTCGAACGGCTCGTTCCGGGTGCGGCCAGCCGTCAGCTCTCCGTGGTTGCGGTGGCATGACCCTGCTACTGCCCCCTCGAGACAAGCTCGGGCTGAAGGCCACGGCGCGGTGACGTGCGGTCCGAATGCGGGGAAAGTGAGGACGGGCAAACGTTTCTTGCTCCCGGGGACCGTCCGAGAGGACGATGGCGGCCGGTTCCCAATTATTTTTAACGACCGGCGTAGTGGTTTCGTCTCTCTGAGTGCGGAAAGACGGCGCAAAAGCACAGGGCTATGGCACTATATCTCAAGCATGGTATGCGAACCCGCTGCCGCTTCTGGGGTTCGGTGCGAGTGTGCCTGCAGACACGTGGCGCAGGATGTGTAAACAACTTTGCAATAAATCTGCGCAGCAAGGGAATCGCTGACAGCTTATGAAGAAGAGGGAAAGAGCCATGATGGGAAAAAGTGCCAAGGCCTGCCGAAACCGTTAAAACACTGGCATTACGGTTGGGTCAGCCCTAAAAGGAGTCGCTTAAATATGCGGTAAACAGATTGGCTTAGAGAATGTTGAGGTGGACCAGCAGTGGTCACCTCCCCTTTTCTTTGTTTAACGCAAGAGAATAAATACTGGATGAAATTCGATTTCCTTCAGTTTAGGCTGCAATCACTTTACTGATGGATCAGTAAGACTCCATACGATGCAAGTTTTCTCTGGGCCATAACCACGCAGTGGTCGATAAGTGAGACGAGGTTCTTTGTATGTAGTAACTGCGCTCTAGGCTCTAACTTTAAAAAAATTACGTAGAAATGTAAGACGCTGTTTACATCTATGTTGTTGTCAGTGCGCTTCGGCAAGCTGTAAATATCTGACTGTAAATACTGTGCTGCAATATATCTCCAAGTTTTTATTATCTCTGACCTGCCTCTTGATTCATCAACGCCGATAAATATCTCCTTGACGAAACTTCAATCTTTCTCAAGGAGAACACACAACGAACAAACTCAACTGCCCCAAAAGCTTGGGGTCCCCCCAAAAATAACGTAAAGACCACTGTGCATGCGCAAAACCCGAATCGCGTTTGGGTTTTGGGTTGGGGGCGCTATTTATCGAATTTAGCGGGAGCCCCAAGGCCAGCGCAAAAAGTTCTGGGACAGACGAACATGACGGCACCCACTAAAGTGACAGCTCTCGGTCAAGACTAGAGTCGAAGCGTCGCAGAGCATATTCGACAACTCATCGCTCCTACTTATCCGAAAGCAAGCACACGCTTTGGGACCCCAAAAGTTTGGGGCCCCTATTCGAAAACTCCCTACGGCCTGCATCGGCTTCGCGGGGTGAGAGAGAGAGGGGCATGAAACCATTGGCACGAGACGCAAGCATTTGGCACAATACGCGAGGCGCGGGCATGCGCAATGGGAGTGTGGACTAGCCTACGCACGACGCGTGACGTCGTGCGACCAAAAAATGCTCCACATCTTAAAGAACCGCATATAGTGGTACCAGGAAAAAGAGGTGGCGTCCGAAACACTGAAGCAAATCCTTGCGCTGGGACCAATAACACGAGCTTCTCACCCAAAAAGGATATTCTTACTGCGTTCGAATGCGTCTGACGCCTGTATAGGGGCAGCTATCATGCAGGAGCAAGATGAAATGCTACATCTGGTGTCATACTCCGGCCGACCGCTATTACCAAGAAAAAGGAATTACTTCACCACAGGACGACAGTGTCTAGCACTAGTGTGGGTAATAAAGAATTACACATGTTTTTATACGGAACGCAGCATGTCGTACAAAGTGATCATCAACCATTGAAATATATAGCTAAGGCCAAGCACCTGAACAGGAAAGTATGAACTAGGGGGCGATTGGCATTACAGGAATATCATTTCATTAGTAGATTGTAAAGCATTTCATGAGTAGATTGTAACGTGAGCTTTGGCGGAAGTTTGATACAGCTTTTTGTGTGCGTGTATTTTTTAACATTTTTTCGGTATTAATTCATCACGTGCGTTCACCGGTACAAGTTAGTGGTCTTCTGTGCTCAGGTAGGGGCTAAAACGTACTTATGTAGCTAAAACGAACTTGAAAGTTTTTATTTGTGAAAGAAATTTTTTTTTCCAAAAGAGCTTAGGTTCATTTAATTGCTGTTTTTAAAGCTGGGCTCATCACTATTATTTTTGCTTTTTGAAAACTGCCGTCGTACAAAATCAGTGTCATCATCATAACAGAATATTTTTCAGCGTGTAGACCACCTATATACTCATGTCACACGGCCACTAGAAGGTCTTCTTAGAAAGAACACGTTTTCCGAAAAACAGCTCCAGCAGAAGACACCCGACAGAAAGTGATCTCTTCTTTAGAAGTCGTCCTTTCTAGAAATGGCGTTTGACAAACTTTGCCAAGTCGGTAAATGTGTAACCTCGAAATCAATGGGTGCCAGCATATATAAGTTCATGAAAAAAATCGGCCACTCTTTCGTTTGCTGTCACTTAGGATTCCCACAAAAATAAGTTTTATTTGTCGCAAGCAGCGGAAGAAAACCACTCAAACATTATTTTGTGTACAGGCGTAACCAGGCAGATTCGGTTGGAGTTTTGGCCACCCGCATGAACGTGAGTATATTTCTCTATAGACGCGAGCATGGAGGCGAGTGAGCGCGGAAAGACAAACGCCAGTAAGTAATCAGCCCAAGAAAGCTCCCAAGAATTTCCCCGAGGGTGAACATTGTTAAGTGCGAATGCATGGGGTGATGCTATGAGGGGCAGTAAAGTTAAAATTCGTTGGCATTCGCCAGTGAGTTAACGTAAACTGCCCCGTGTGATCACATTGCGATTCCCAGGAACCATTAGACCCTCTCGGGAAATCTTGGTGAGTTTACGCGTATATGTAAGAGTAAATTCGCTCTATAATGATGTTAATGTCCGCGGCCCGCTCCGCCCGCTTGCGCTAGGCATCACGGGCCCTTCGCCGTGCTGCCTTGTCTTCAACCGGCGCGAAATCTTCAACGAAGCGTGCAATGCTCGCATTCGATTGCGTTGTACTTGTTGTTGGAAGTATCGCAGTCGAGGTTGATGCCTGCGATGGATCCATACATATGACGACTTGCCGATCTCGAGCAAGTCATGGCTGCGCGGGCGCGCGCGGCCACGGAGCGGAGGGTGGAGCGCGCGCAATCACTTGGTGTGTGACGTCCCTTACGGAAACGCCATACATGGCCCATATATAAGTTATATCTGGCCATATATAAGCATATATGGCAGCATATGTGGCCATATATAGGCATATATGGCAGCATATGTGGCCACATATAAGCATATATGGATGTATATCTGGCGGAGTCGGTTCATGTATGGGGTTATATACGGCCATATATGACGCGGTTGGCTTATATAAGGAGTGAAATCCGGCCAAATAAGGCACGCCACACCATATATAACATATCAAGTGGATCCTTATATGTGGAAGTGCTCTCTATTTGGGATGAACCACGTATATATTTAGCACTGTGATCACACTTTTATGCGAATTGTAATATATAACAATTTGTACACAAAGCTGACCTGCTTATTTTTCATAACAATAGGAGTATTAAATATATATGTTGTTTCTGCCGTGCAAAAAACCGAAATTTCAGGTCAGCTTTGTGTACGTGATAGTTGCAACTCAGTTGAATGCATATATGCATGCATTCGTGTAATTTAACTCGTAAATTTTTCATGGCATTTAGGTTTGAAACAATAAGTTGCAATTAATACAACGTAAATAATGTATACAAGAGCAGACATGTTTTACGAGGAAGGAATCGTGTCAAGTCACAAAACGTATTGAAGCTTCCGAACCTCGCTATTATTATAGAGCAATCCTATATAGTATTATGTAAAGACAAAATGCATGCAACTTATATTGTTCACATTAATGCATTGTTCAAAGTGGCAGCAAGAAATAGTAATTTCAATGCGCTTTTAGCTTCCACATCGGTGGACAAAATTCCTGATTATTTGAAAGTTTTGATGGCTATATGCTCCCTTCATATAACAAGATTTCTATTAATCCTGTTGACCCCTCATCTGCGATTGCTTTCAGCAGCCATTTACTATAATTGCATGCGCAGTGCAATGTTTAAGGGAGTATTTTCAAAAACAAAAAGAACTTACGTGAATGAAACTTCCAGGCACCATTATGATTACATTCAAGATGGAAGTTGTACTAATTTATTGCAAAAATACATCTTGCGTTTCCTTTGGCTACATATAATGTTCCTGGCTGTGCACATAGTAAATTTATCGAAAATTTTATCATTGCACAAGTGAAGAAATAATTTAGTGTAATGTTTGCAAGCGTCAAATAAATCTCACGTCATAGACATGTACGTTAAAAAAGGTGCAGCTGACTCGCATGCGATACATATTTAATGGACAATGTAATGAAATGCTGAAGCTTTATAGCAACATTTAACGTAGGCTGCCGAATTCACAAAACTTCTATTTTGTGTCGGTGTGTCATTACTTGGTCGAGGTCACTAAAGCGCACGTGCCATCATCAGGATTAGCCTAAACATTGCCTTGTGAATACAATTAGTATGACACATTTTTTGCGGGCTGGCGTGATACCTAAGCCAAACTCTACATTATGTAAACAGCCCCTTGCTGTGCAGGCGCGTAACGATTCAAACTGCTTGCGAGCATATCCTTTCAACACCAACACGGTAGTGCACTTATAAGATATGTGTGCCGGTACATACCCACCAAACTGACAAGTTTACACTCGCGTATAGATATTCATGGGCACCCGGACACTGGCATTTCATTCAATGTGGCTAGATATTTTCGGACATGTCAGAATGATGAGTGTATTATTATTATTATTATTATTATTATTACTATTATTATTATTATTCTTAATAATAATAATAATAATAATAATAATAATAATAATAATAATAATAATAATAATAATAATAATAATAATAATAATAATAATAATAATAATAATAATAATAATAATAATAATAATAATAATAATAATAATAATAATAATAATAATAATAATAATATTATTATTATTATTATTATTATTATTATTATTATTATTATTATTATTATTATTTTTATTATTATTATTATTATTATTATTATTATTATTATTGTTGTTGTTGTTGTTGTATTTCGCAAAACGTCCAACAGCGAATTCATATGCTGTCATACTGTGTCGTTATGTAAGTTTTATGAGATCAGTTATCTTGGTGTTCTTTTTGATAGCATGCTGAATTTTTTCTACTTGCATTAAATGTGCTGCCATGCGAGGCCTTCATTCTCTTCCTGTTGGCTCAACATCTCGCGAGAATCCGGTTCTCCTACAGCCTTCTACAAATTGTACACCGCGATATGTCGTCGTCAATTTGAGTACATATGCATATTTGATTTGGAATGGCCCTGCTAAATCCAGCAGTAGCGCCACTGAGTGAGTCCAGAAAAATTTCATAAGCATTTACCCTCATCGTTTCACTAGAATCCTTTCAACACTGCTAGAATATTATATTTGTCATCAGTTAACGGCCGGCAAAATCGCGCTGAGCTGTTATTTCTTTACAAGCTAGTTCAGGGTGAGATATTCTGCCCTTCTCGGTTGTAATAATTTTGAAACTCCGCGTAAGTTATCGAGAGAGAATCGACCGTTGCATGTACCTGCCAGCTTCTTTCAACACTCTATCCTTTACAGAATACTGAGTCTATCTAACGTCAACTTTCTTAATTCGTTATGTTTTTCATAGTCTACAGTCATTTTCTTTTTGTCAGTGAGGGCTGCCCTGTCCTAACGTAGCTTTGAACATGCACAGATTCTTCCCTTTTCCGTCTTTCAGGAAGCCTTCAGCACGGTTATGTATATTCTACATTATTTTTCAGTCCCATTCCATGAATATCTACTCTTTTATTTGTTGTTTTGATTGTGCGTTGATTTCTTTTCGACTGCTCGTCTTTGCTCTTTTTATTGATTTGCATTTCTGTGCACAGTCTGTAATGCATTGTTTGTTTTTGTTTTCTTTTCGCGCGCGCCAGCATGAAAGACCCTATGGTTGTTCTTGGGTAGGTTAAAAAATGATTGATTGATTATTGGTTGATTGAATATTATTATTATCATTATAAATGCTTGCGAAATAAGATGATAATTCGGCTGAAACGCGTCTTCGCAGCCAGCGTACACGAAGCAGCGATTTCAGCTCCGCGGAATGCCTGTCTCAAAGGACTTGCACGTGCAGCTTTCTGGGCCCGCGGAAGGAAGTTGAAGTCCATTGTACGAAAAAACTCGCCTGACTGCTAGGTTGCAAGGGGTGCGCACAGTAAAAAAAATACAAAAAAGGGCGCCCATCCGATGGGTGGACAATTCGGAGAAAGTTGTTCGAAGGAGCGCACGTAGGCACCGTGAAGCCCTGCCGTGGCTTACACCAGTCTGTGGACAGAGCAGGAAAGAGAGGGCCGCGGCCCATTTCAAGTAACGACGAAGAAAATAGTTTGCACAAACATTCAGTCGTATGGTAATAAAATTGCGTCAATAATAGTTAAAGAATGAAACGTCGTTCGCCAATAAGCTCAGGAAAATTTAGTTCTAGTGAAAAGTGCGTAAATCATTGATCTCAAGGAGTAATGTAGTGTCCATTGCAATATTCATTGTCAAGCCTGCGTGCACTGTATCCGTCCGCGTCATTGTTGTTTTTTTTTGCTCGCCGGAGTCATGGGTGCCGTGCTGATCGAGTTTGTTAATTTTCATTCCTTTTGCTCTTATTTCGTGTTCAACTACTGCTCCAATTTACACAAGATAATCGCGCAGCTCTCAGGAATCTACTTCGCTGTACGTGGCAAAATTGTGGACGGACGTGGAAGTGTTTTTGTATGCGTGTGGGTCTGTACGCTGCTGGATTGGCGATCGTCAACTTTTCGTGCGAGGAGAAAATGGATACCCACGCTTGCGGGCAAGCGTTCTTTCAAAACTTCTTCCTAAAGCAGTACGAATGGACGTGGTGGCTTTAAGGTGTGGATAGGTTATCAGGATTAACAGGCTCCTTTAAAGACAAGTCTCGGTTAAATGTTAAGGTAAGTTCATCATTTTCATTACCTTCGCACGTTGTTCATAAATATTATAACTCGAAAACATACCACATTGCATGCTTGCTGAGTAAATAACTTTATGCTAATCGTGGTTACGTCATTAGGCTGTTTTGTTTAAGCGATATGACAACACTTTCTTTTTTTTTTCACTTGATCCAGACAGTGCTCTATTTAATAAAAAAATCTACGTCAGGAGAATGTTGGTTTTGTGCCATTGTACTTTTCATAAGTATATTGATGTAAATATACTTGTGTTGTATTTTTCTCATTTTAACGCTGGAGGAAAAACCAAGGATAAATTACAACTTGCGCAATTACAAATGAAAAAGAGTTGCATATCTCCAACTCCAAGGGTGTCATGAGATTTATGAGCCCACGTTTGAATTAGTCTTGCGTTTGAATTTATCTTTCTTCGTCTACGTTCCACTTGTTTTTATATTTACGTGTGTTTTGATAAGGACACGCAGTTAAAATTTTGTTGCTAGTTTGATTCTTCAAAACAGGGTGCAATGTCACGGATCCAAATGGAAAAACTTAAGAATAGCCCGTAATTTCGTTTCCGCCATCTACAATCAGGGTGATATAACAGGTAAATTTGACTGGAATGCCTACATCACAGGCGACATTATCGTTACTGATGTCGCAACATCGCGTGGTTATCTTGAGGAACTGCGCATACCCGCATACATAGTTACACAAAATAATGTGATGTCACGTTTTAATCCGTGAGCACTGTAGATATTTTTACGCAAGCCGACAAATAAAATGGTATGATGCATTAGAACTTGCTACTGTGTGAAAAAACTGGGGGACCGTTAAGCTCCGTGTTTCACAGTTGAACGTGATAGCAGTATCGATCATGTTTCTTGTGTGTAATTCAATCACTTAGTGTGTACTCTTTATTGCATGATGCTACTTGAACAAATTTAATTGTGGAATAGTACTGCGTAATTGAGAAGGTTGAAAGTGTCTCAATGAAGGTTTTGCACATGGCTGCATTTTGTGTAAAAAACGCGTAACACAGTTTAAAGAACAAGAAATATTATGTAATTACTGAGTTGCGCGAAAAAATTAAAATACAAAAGGAACACACCTAGATGCAGCACACAATGACAACTGAAACATTGTTGGAGAAAACAGACATACGTATATATGTGGTTACAAGAACACGTGCGGTGAAAGAAAAAGATTAGATGAGCAGACAGATTGTATAAATGATGCGCTTCCAGGAAAGCTACCTCAGTAGCAAGCAACATAAGTGAGAGTTACGTGACACATGAATCCCCAGCTTTGTTTATGAAATACGCCTCTCCGATTTCCCGCGCTATACCGTGTCACTAAATCTAGCTTTAACTACCGTATTCCAAACAAGGGCGCGCAGCCACACTCTCAACAATATGATGATTGGTTAGAGAATCGTTGTTAATTCCTTTAGAGAAGCTTTGTGATCTACAATTATATAAATAAATTCTAAATAATACTTCCCACATGACAGCGCAGTGCCGTCCATCACACGATGTCCACACTGTGAAAGAAAATGATCAGATGTCTGCTCATCTAATCATTTTTTCCCACCTCACGTGTTGTCGTAACCGCATACATATGTCTGTTTTCTCCAATGAAGTTTCAGTTGTTAGTGTGCGCTGTGTCCAGGTGTCTTCCTTTCACACTTCAAATTTTTTCGCGCAACTAAGTTAAGATGAAGTACCAACTCGCCCAACAGAACGTGCTTCTCAATATAATGTGTGTAAAATGTTTTAGAACTTTATGCACCCACTACGCAGTCGTGAGGGAATACGTGCAGTAACCAGTGTGCCTTTTGTAATGGTTGGCTGTCTTTAGACCGCGAAGTCACGTTGGTAATAACGTGTTGTGATGCTTGATGACAATGCACGCTTGTATCATGCAATATAGCTGCGATATTAAATGTTGTGTTGTGAAACCTGTATGCAGGATACATGTATTTGTTAAGCATGACAGTTTTTTTCCTCGCATTTAAAACAAGAGGAAGTTATTAATGCTTTATTTCCAAGCAGAAGCATAGCTGTGTGGTAGAGAACTTGCATGCCATGCAAATTGCCTGCATGATTTCGATCATCACTCATATCCGAAAATTTATAATATTTGTTTTATTTGCATTCTCTCAATTTTCGATCATTGACAAGACGATTTTTCACGGAGAGCCACCGATGCCTACACCGGAATTTTTGCAGAATGAGCTCTTTACCACTGTTACATTAATGATGCATTATTGGCAAAATGGAAAGTGGATTACGTTTACAAAGTACATTTTTAGTGTCCAGTTGGCAAGAAATATTGTTAAATGCCTCCGTTCCCACGCACACAGAGACCTATAGACACCCGTTTTAGCAGCCGTTCTATAGGTCATTAGTCACAATACTTGTACATAACAAGCTTGCATACCAATCACTTTCGACCGAACTCCTTAAAAGTTGATTATCAACTCATTTAAGTTATTCAATGCACACGCAGTTCATACGGTCAATAGCAAGTCAATATTTCGTTTTGACTGACTATGGACGCTCCATTGACACACGAGAAAAGTTTTAAACATAACACACTGTGAAAGATATCTTTACGAAACTCAAATTGGGTTCTTTTATGCTATTTATTTTTGTCAAGTCGGAATCGATAAAGCGGAATATTTACTTGCACCGTACTATGTCTCAGACCGTGTTGACCATAGGTTCAAGATAAGAATAATCGCATGCAAGACTGACGTGTTTCAAAATGATTTTTTACCAAAAAAATTACAAGATGGAACCAGCTGCCTTCTAGCATTGCCTCTACACTCCTAAATATTTGTTTTATTTCATGTTAGAATTGTTCCGATTTATATGTTAGAACATGTTCCGATTTATATATGAATTTCTCTTGCAGATTGTGATTCAGGTGACTTTGATTATTTGTTTGGCTATGTATTTTTTGTATTCTACTTTTCGTAAGTGCTCCCTCAATGTAATGCCAATCGCTGCTGTGGGTAATGAAAAAAATAGATAAATAAAAAAGTGTCGATAAGTAAGCAATATATTTAAGCACAAAGAATGTATTTCTTCAGGAAAAGTGGACTAACAGTGACATGTGCCCACCACAAGCTTTAGATATGATGGCAAGTTACATTCTAGCAAATAGTTGTTGAGAATAACTTGAGATATATTGAGGATAACTTAATTGAACAAGAATGTTCAGGGGGTATGTACTGCCTTTGTTTTGGAGATGATAGTGACTGCATGCAGACCTTTCAACAAACAGGTATATTTCTAGCTGAAGAATGATTTGAGCAGCTATATTTTTTGCCGGTGACACAAGCTGAACTAATATAGATGAATAATTTGAATGGCTTTATATAAAGGTATCCATATAAGGCCATATATGAAAGCATCCATATAAGAGCTTATATGGATGCTTCTATATATAGCCATATATGGCCATAATCAGCAACACCCATATATGGGGATATAAGGCCCATATATGGCTATATCAGGATTTGGACATATCAGGTTATATACGGCCCATATATGGGGATTCCATATATGGGCCAGATATGCCCAATTCCTGATGTAGCCATATATGGGGATTTTTATATAAGTCCATATATAGGATTTTTGTAAGGGGTCGCTGCGCCGCTGCTATAGACGCTCCTCTCCGCTCCTCGCGCTGTCGCTAGGCTAGAGGAGGAGGCACACCGCGGACGGCGAATTCAGGATCGCTTATAAAGTGCACTCGCAATTAAAAAAGAATCCTTGCGTAAATTTGTCTGGGAGGGACACCTATACATCATTTAGGCCATGGGAGGATCATCTAAATGCCCCGCACTCGCAGAACAGAACGGAGAAGTCTACACCGACATCGCAGCAGCGCTCACAAGAGCAGGTGTTTTCTGTACGAAAAAGCAAGTTCACTCAAAAGCGAAGAACTTGGGACATACTAAAAGGTAAGGGAAATAATTGATGTAAGCTTTAATCCATATATGTGTACGCTTTAATCCATATATGTGTCGTTATTGGGTAGTGCTAAGGAGTCGTGGTGTGCCGACAAATGGAAAAGTAATCAAGAGCAAGAGTATAACAGCATTTTCCTCTCCCGTGCCTGAAGAGTATACGGGCATTTCACTCTCTCAAAAAGAGGAATAGCAGAAATCTGTTTCACTCTCTCGTTTCATAGAGAGAGAAAATGAATTTCACTGTATCTGATGCTTTGAGAGGGTAGAAGAACACTCTGAAGAGTAACTTGGCCTTTTGAAGACGATCGTCTTTCTAGGGGCCCTTCGGCGCAAACATTTTTGCCTGCCTGCCTGCCTGCCTGCCTGCGTGCCTGCCTGCCTGTCTGTCTGTCTGTCTGTCTGTCTGTCTGTCTGTCTGTCCCTCTCTACATTTGTCTGTTTGTCCGCCCTTAACTGTACCCTAAGCAGCACCAAAATGACCAATTGATACTCCAAACGGCCGGCCCCAACTGCAGCGCCCACCAATATTGTTCAAGGTTCTGCGTTCATACTTGTTTGATTGTCAATTAAAAAGCAATTATTGCGCATATCTGAGGCACGGTAAATACACGCCAATAATATGTATGTGTATTTTTTGCTAGAAATGGCATACATAAGTAATTCTAAGAACTGCAGCGTTTATCACGTTGCGCTGATAATGGAACGCTTGCATGAAAGAGCAAGTGTTTCCAACACTTCGCTAAGACCACATGGTGGTGGCACCTGCCCGTCGCCTTGCGTCTACACCTTACCGCCTCCGAAACGGGCCCGCACGCCACGCACTTTGTTTTCAAAGATAACTGCCAAATAGCCTTCATGTCTCACATGTGACGTGACTTGATGCGCTCGTTCACCTCCGCTGCATGCTCGAGGTACTCTAACGCAGTGCCTCCGGAATACCATTCACCAATTTTCTTCCCCAGAATATTAAATAAACGTATTGTTCACGCTCTCCTGACGCAAGAATATTGTCATTCGGTGACATTCGCAGTGTTACATGCTGATACGGGGTCAATTTTTGTACTCCTCTGATACCCTCCGCAGTTTTTAGAGGGAGACTGGAAAAAACGCCCGCTGTCGTTCGACAGTTCGCAAGGAGCACCATGGCGAAGAACAAAGCTGCACAATATGAAAAAACGCTACTTCTTTTGCGATTGCTACGGGTTTGTGCTGCCGTCTCTGCGTAACGCGTGAGTTGGTCCACGCCGACAATTATCCACCTATTTCCAAAAGACGACGAGAGAAGTGGTCGGTATAAGTCAATACTGACGCGCTTCAGGTGGACGCGGTGGACAAGGCTGACGCTGAAGTGTACCGGCTGGGCGTTGATGGGAAGTTTCATGTCGCTGGCGTGCAATAATAGCCCGTACGTACTTGCAAACAAATGTGTATACATGCCGCGCCAGTAGTACAGCTGACGCAGATGGCTGTACGTTTTAAGAGCGCCGGCGTGAGCGCTTTGCGGGTAGTTGTGGAAAGCAGTATAGATTTCCGAGTGCATGTGGTTTGCTATCACTATAGCAGCCACCTCCGACCTGCAGACGTGTAATTCTGCCGATAGAGGAAATCATCTTGAATAGCGAAATGTGTGGCTTGAGGGTAGATAGTTCTTGAGACGGGATGAGCCAATGGATTAGTCAGACAGTCGAGGAGTTGGGAAATTCATGCATATATCCGTTGCTCATGCCATGTCTGTGAAGTCACTTGGTGTCATGACAGCTGAAAAAGGTGACGAGGAGGTTGGGTCAGCCGTTAGCGGCGAGCGGAACAGCGCATCAGTGTCGGAGTGCTTGCGGCTGTTTCGGTATACAACACGAATGTCGTATTCCTGTAGGCGTAACGCCCAATCACCAAGACATCGCAGCGGATCTTTGAGCGATGATAGCCAACATTGAGCGTGGTGGTCCGTGATGGCTTCGAATGGATGGCCATTAAGATAAGGGTGGAACTTCGCCAAAGCACAGATTATTGCAAGGCACTATTTCTCAGTGATGGAGTAATTACACTCGGCTTTCTTGAGGGTTCGACTCGCGTACGCCACAACGTATTCTTGCTATCCTGCTTTTGTTTGAGACAATACTACGCCAAGACCGGCACCACTGGCGTCGGAATCAATCACAGTAGGCGCATCAGGGTCAAAATGACGTATTGTTGGATACGATGTCAATAAGCGTCAATAAAGCTTCGTAGTTTCTTCTTGGAATTGGATTTCGAATATTCTGCTCATGCAAGCAATAGAACATTGTCAATGCGTGGCGACGTCTATACATCCTTCTGAGTTATCTTATTAAGATGGTGATAGTTGACACAGAATCAGGTAGACTAATACCTTTTGCGCACAAGAACAATAGGGGACGACCAACAGCTCGGCGATGGCTGGATGACACTACGCTTGAGCATATTGCCACGTTCCTTCCTGAAGTTTTTTTTATCACCCCGTTACGCTGTACGCGAATCTCAGCGCAAATCACGCCTACAGTGTTCAAGAAGCTTATGGACTGCAGTAAATTATTTTGTTGAGATTTCGCCCACTTCATGAGCATTTGAAATTATTCTGGAATCTACATTGCTGCTAGCGATACCGCAAGAAAGTTCGATGGCGAGTGTACAAACGCCGACACCCTTCATCGCTTGTCAGTTGAACGATTGCCGACGCTCTACCCGCCGCTGTAAGTGCCGGTGCCTCGCTGTAATCTCACTTTTAATTTGCTGGCCACATGTTCGTTCCTAATAAACAGTTTTATCTTCGATCTGTAGTCGACTCCCTTCGGCCACATCACGACTCTGTAACAATATTATCGACTTGTTCGCTGATAGTACGCCGCTATTCTGTGGAAACTCGTTATGGTTGTTGCCTTAAGGAAGTATGAAAGCGGATGTCAATGTGGTTTGTGTTATTCGCTGTGCGACCCAAAGATGATAGAGAATAATCGAAGGAAGAGCGGAACTCCCAAAGAAGGGACAAAAGTTTGCGTCGTTGTGTTGCCGATAGCTCAGTGGCAACACAACGGTAGAATTAATCTGGCGCGGGCAGTGCGGGCACAGGTGGTGTCGTGTCATTGAGCTGGAGGTGAGGTTAGTTTTCGGCAAACTCCATAGTGCGCAGAATGTCAACGTCTTGTATGGTGCCCAAACATTCTCCGCAAAGTAAGGTAACTGGCGACGATAGCAAGTCTGCATTCAGCATGATAGGAGCACTGGATTCCATGGTGAGTACGGCAAAATGCAGGTGTAGGCCGTGGTGGCGGAGAGATACGTCAAAACTTATAAACAGAACAGTTCTGGCAAGAGCGGCTATACAAGTCAGGAGTACAAGGGTAGATGTTTTCGGTCCTATGTCCGTATCTGCAGCAAGATCAAGTTTGCAAGCCTCTGCAAGGGAAGCCACCGAAAGAGAAGTTGGCAGTGGTGTAAGGGCTAATTCTGCACGTGAGCAATCTATCATGACCCGATGACGTGAAAGAAAGTCGCATCGAAGAGTGATTTCGTGGGAGCATGACGCCAATATAAAAAATTCAAGGACATAAAGTGCACTGTGAATATTGATACGCGCAGTGCACACAGCTGAAGGTTCTATGCACTCCGAGTTAGCCGTTTGGAGCATCAGACCCAATAACGACGTCGTCACCTTCCAAGGGTGAAGATACTTAAGCCGTGGGTAGTGCGTGCGCGATGTATGTAGTAGTAGTGCGTTGTAGTAGTAGGTAGCCACCTCCACGGCCAGACTGGAGGAGTGGCACGTACGCACTGATTTAAATTGAGGAGCAAACCCGCGCATGTTTATCATGAAGAAAAAGATGGTTGTTTTCGGTGGAATACCCAACCGAGACGAGTATCGGTGACTTAATCTCTAATAAGTTCACCTTAAATTTAACGTTTACTAAACCAAACTATATATACTATCAGAAGGACGCACTTTGAGTACTATCTGACCAGAAGGGGCTGCAACGTTAAACTCGCTGAGCGTAACCTCCTTGGTCTTGGCGAGGTTTAGCCAGGTTTGGGCCGCAGTGCCAAGGACTAGGGGCGGTGAAAGTTGGGAACTAGACACAAAGCGCAGGCCATTAGAAAGTGCGCGTGAGCCACTCCTATAGACCAGCCGTGCCACGTCTCGTTTGGTCCTTGGAATGTCTGCTGGATGGCGGTACTTCTATATGGCGAATATATGATGAAAAGATGTGACATGGTAGTACTTGGAGTGTTCACTAGATAGACGGATGAATTAACAGGCGCACGGACGGAGAAACAAAAAGATGCACGGAAGGACGGACGGATGCTAGCATGGACGGACAGACGCACGGACGGTCGCGCAGACGGACGCACGGACGGACAGAAGCACAGACGTACTGACGGACGCTTCGCCCCACTCATCATCTTGCACTCCCTGGATATGCTGTGATTTTTCTAACCTGCGCCACAGGGTCTCGCAGATTACAAAAACGGCGGCCCCCTCAACATTGACGTCGATAACGCTTTGCGGCGAAATACACGGAGGCCTTAAGCAGCTCGACTTGTATGGAGCTGTTGCCCCCGGTGCGGCAGCGATCAGTTTCCCTCTTCTGTAGCAGATCGGTGACGCATAGGTAACGGGGAGCGTCGTCGGAGAGATGGTGACCGGTGGTTTGCATATGGTCGTTGACCATCAGTGGTGTTCCTTGATGGCGTCCTTGACGACGATGCCACCAGCCTGCACACGGTGTCAAATGAAGGAGGAGCTTGGCGACGGTGGCGGGCGACATGTCTAGCGATACCACAAGCGAAGCAGATGGGCCTATTATCCGGTGTCCTCCGAACGTCTGAGCGACAGTAAGATGGAGCCGAAGATCTCGCAAAGAGATACGGCGCACGCATAGAGACATGCTGAACATTTGCCATTACCATTTGTTTGCACTCGCACCACGAATCCAACAGGAACATCAGTACTAGCACTACCAGAAGCAATAAACGGATATGAAGCACTGGTGCTCGCGAAGATGGCAGCCCTGGACACTTCTCTACTGACCAACTTCAGCGAATGTCTCCTAACTGCAATTGACGTTAGCCCGATGGGACGGCTGTATGATAGGAGTAGATGTGTAATGTTTATAAAATTTGATAACCCGCACTGCAACCACAATTGACGTTTCACAAACAATACCTACTGCTTGAACAGTAGGTCTGAAACATGGTGTGGCTCTGTGGTAGAATAGTTCATTGCCACGCAGATTGCTGAGGTTCGCTTCCTACTAAAACCATGAGAGTTAATGTATGCGTTAGTTGTATCAACGCTGCCGATGTTAGCTTTTCTTTCTTAACGAGCTAAATTGACTTATGTGTGTTCTCGCCTATTCTGGGTAGATATAAAGCTTCAATCCCATGGGGCACATACCCACATACCAGTGGCATATAATCACCTGCGGGTATGTGCCACTGCTTAACGCGAAGCGTTTACTGACGTACCCGACGGGATTGTGACATTATTGAAGTCTTGACTGGCGCGTCATGTTCGCCAAGCCATTTTACTCTCCCATAATGACTTTGGTTGTTGCCAAGTTAAAAAGAGAATCACGAAAGATGCAGTCGTAAGCGGCTAGACAGAGAAAAAGATACGCAGGTAGACGCCAAAAGTACCTGCAGCACGCAAAAAATGATTCGCGTCTATTACATGCGCATATGAAGTGTAATGAAGATTCGTTGGAAGTGAATTTTGTAAAAAGGCATAGTGATCGAAGAATATTGCTACAAGACTACATCACGCTGAAGAAGGAAGGCAGGCAGTGAGAAATACGACGTGATTCTGGGATGTCGGGTGCGCTCTCGCTTGCCATCTCGGCTTACGATTGGCGTCGTGCAAATATATCAAAACTGTCACTTCGTTTCTCTGTGTGCCCTCCCGTAACATTTTGGGGGAAGGTGCTGGGTAGCAAAGCACGACGGAGCTTCGCAGCGGACGCCAAGTCGCCGCTTCTAGCATGTTACGGACAGGAATGCTGCGCCAACAGCCATGCCTCGCTCATGAACCGCGCCCACCTCAACCGTGGTCATTGTGAACACTTCACCTCGAAAGACGTGCAAGTTTTTGGGCACTGACGGTGAAGACATCTATGAGTGGCTTCAACTCCACAAGCTCGTGAGTGAAAACTACAGGTGGGACCCAACCATGATGCTGGCAAGCCTTATCTTTTACTTGAAAGGTACGGCTAAGACGTGATTAAACAACAACTTGGAAGAGCTCACCAGCTGGGACGTCTGTAAGACGAAGTTGCGCGAGTTCTTTGGCCAATCTGCCGGGTGCAAGCAGGCCGCTAAGAAAGAACTTGGTAACTGGGTCCAGATATCCACGGAGTCTTCTCTGGCTTATATTCAAGATGTCTTGGCACTCTGCCGTGAGACTGATACCACCATGACTGAAGCCGACAAGGTTGTGCACGTACTCAAGGGCATCGCTGATGATGCCTTTAGCCTCCTTCTATTTAAAGGCTGTTCGACAGTGCAAGACGTCATTAAAAAGTGCCGACGCTTTCACGAGGCTGAAATTTGTCGAATGGCCCACCACTTTACCGGTCTTCCTAACACTGCTGCATCGTCAACTTGCGAGGACCTCCGTTTTGAGACAGAGCCCAATCCACCCTCTGCTGACATTAGGAGGGTCGTTCGACGCGAAATCGGAGCGATGTCGCCAGCACCCTTGAGGGTCCTGACGCTGAATGATCCTTAGCCCACCATATTCCTCATACAGAGCGTTGTGCTCCAAGAATGGGCAAAAGCGGTCCTTCAGGTGATCTGTTCTGTGCACCGACCCGATGTCTATCCACCTACCTTAAACACAAGTCAGCACTACCGCTGTTTTGCTCCACGTAACCTAGATCAAACGCGTGGAGGGACAGGCTAATTTGCTACCGGTGCGAACGAGTGGGACACATTTCACGTTATTGCTGAAGCACGTGGACATCGTCCTCGCGCACAAGCCCAAACTTCACGAACTTAACCCATGAGCCCGCTCTTCTGGCCAAGAACCACCCCGCCTTGATGATTCAGGTCATTACGACATGACCGCCACAATCAATGCCCAGTACAGCCGGTTGCCTTCACCGCGACGTAGATTCTCGTGGTCTCCTCCACCACCCCGTTCGCCATCCCCGTCCTTCGCCCGACGGTTTCCTTCGGGAAACTAACTGGTTCACCTCTTGGAGGTGACGCTGCTGCTGCTGCGACTTCCCTTACAATTCCTCTGTTGACCCTCCCATTCAACCAGAACTTGATTGATAGAAAGTGGATGGTTTATCTGTTAAAGCTTCAGTCGACACTGGTGCCCGAATTTCTGTTATGAGCTCGCACATCCGTGACCACTTAAAGAAAGTCTTGACTCCAGCCCCTTCACGCTGTGTTGGTATTGCTAACGGCCGCACAGCTGCTGTCGTTGGTGTCTGCACAGCACGCGTTACTATAGCCGGCCATCAAAACCCCATCCTCTTCGCTGTTCTCACCAACTGCACCAATGATGTTACATTCGGTCTAGAATTTTTGACCACCCATTCGGCCCTCATTGACTGTTCCGCTAGCACGGTGCAACTTGACCTGCCCAGTACGACTGATACACACAGTCCGCCTCAAGTTCACCTCTGCTCTGCTGAACATGTCCGTTTGTCATCGCAAACAGTTACCTGCATTGCCGTAATAGCGTCGCCACTTGTACCTGATGGAGACTACATGCTCACGCCCATTACACCCGTTTTTCTGACTCAAAGTGTTACTTTTCCGCACACTATTATTACGCTATGGGAAAACCGTTCTTGCATCCCTTTGCTGAACTTTGCTCTGTGTCCGCAAGTGCTCCCGTGTGGAATAGCCGTCGCCACGCTGACACACTCAGAGGATTGCGTTATCATAACTTTGTAACCCAATGATGTGCGATGCCACAACCGCACGCAAGCCTGTTATTCTGTTATTCGACAGAGTCCATCTTCCAATATGAAAAAAAAATGATTGCGGTGGACTTTTTGCGCATCAAAGTGACGTGCTCCGCCACGTCCTGGAATCGTACTTGGACGTATTCGACTTCTGTGACCATCCGCTAGGTCAAACAATCATTGAGAAGCACCACATTAACACCGGCGATGCATCTCAGGTACATTGACGGCCTTACCGCGTTTCTCATGAGGAGCGTCAGAAAATTCAAAAAGAAGTCGAAAAGATGCTCGCCAAAGACATAGTTGAGTGATCTTCCAGTCAATGGGCTTCCCCTGTTGTTCTTGTAAAAAAAGCACAACAGTTGGCTATTCTGTGTCGGCTACCGACTTCTGAAGCAGATCACTAAAAAATACATCTACCCGCTACTGCGTATTGACGACGTCGTGGATTGCCTTCATGATGCTAAGTATTTTTCCTCCATGAATCTTCCCTCAGGGTACCATAAAATTGCTTTCGATGACATAGACCACGACAAGACTGCTTTTGTGACCCCTGAGGGTCTTTACCAGTTTAAGGGGTGGCCGTTCGGATTATGCAATGCTCCAGCCACCTTCGAACGAATTATGGACACTCTCTTGCGCGGCTTCAAGTGGTCAATGTGCCTTTGTTCATTCGGCGACGTCATTGTATTTTCTGCGACCTCTGAAACACACCTCGATCGCCTTTCCTTCATCCTTTCTGTTTTTCGTACCGCAAGACTGCAACTGAACTCATCGAAGGGCCACTTCGGACGCCAGCAAATAACCATGTAGGGCCATCTTGTCGACTCCTCTGGCCTACGCCCTGATCCTGATAAAGTTCGAGCTGTGCAAAACTTTCGCGTCGCGGCCAGCACTGAGGAAGTCTGCAGCTTTTTTGGTCTATGTTCTTACTTCCGACGTTTTCTAAACAATTTTGCGGACGTGGCCCGACCTCTTACAGACTTGCTGAAGAAGGATGTTCCATTCTCTTGGGGCGTGGCACAGGCTTCGGCATTCTCTAGTCTCATCACGTTGCTCACAAGACCACATATTCTGGCCTATTTTGACATGTCTTCCCCAACAGAAGTCTGCACTGACGCCAGCGGCCACGGAATCGGCGCTGTTTTGGTCGAGCATCAAAGAGGCCGCGCCCGCGTTATCGCATATGCCAGCCGTCTGCTCTCTACGGCCGAGCGGAACTACTCGATCACCGAACGGGAATGCCTTGCTGTAGTATGGGCGGTTGGCAAATTTTGGTCCAACTAACATGGTCGCCGTTTCACCGTCACAATTGATCACCACGCCCTCTGCTGGCTCTCGTCGTTAAAGGATCCCACTGGGCATCTTGGTCACTGGCACTACAGCTCCAAGAATATTGCTGCTCAGTGTCATGCAAATCTGGCTGTTTAAAGCATGACGCTGCCAGCTTTCCCCGCCATCCATTGGACACCCCTGAGACTTTAGATGAAGCGCCGCCATGTGTACTCTCTCTCTCTCTGCGTCGAGCAACATCCGTGATGAACAGCGCCAAGATCCCGTCTTGAGTGACATTATTGAGAAGATGAACTCGCCGACGCCCCATCCGCCTACTCGACTGTTTGTGCTTAAAGAAGGTACCTTGTACCGCTACAATGTCAACACAAATGGGCGCGAACTGCTCTTTGTGGTGCCTTCCCACCTGCGTTCGAGTGTTATCACCCAGCTCCATGATGCCCCCAACACCGGTCACCTTGGTCTCTCTCGGACCTACGACCGCGTTCAGCGTCGATTTTACTGGCCCAGGCTTTATCGCTCCGTCTGCCGCTACGTCGCCGCATGTGACCGGTGCCGAATTCGAAAAAAAAATTACAAGCCCTGTCGGGCTCCTCCAGCCACTTGATCTTCCTATTGACCCCTTCTTTCGAGTTGGTCTTGACCTCCTTGGCCCTTTCCCTCAGTCTACCTTTGGAATCAAATGAATAGCTGTCGCTATGGACCGTACGACCTGGTACGCCATCCTGCAGGCTTTTCCAAACAGCTGTGCCACAGATGTTGTTGATTTCTTTCTGTACAATATCATCCCCCATCATGGTGCTTCATACCAACTCCTCACAGATCGTGGACGCTATTTTCCCTCCCGAGTTATTGACGACCTGCTTCGCTCTTGTGAAATCAAACATAAATTTAGGACGGCCTACCATCCACAAACTAATGGGCTTACCGAGCGATTCGACCGGACTTTAACTGATATGCTCTCCATGTACGTCTCCTGTAACCACCTAGACTGGGACGTTGCATTGTCCTTTGTTACATTGGCATACAATTCCTCACGCCGCGATACCGCTGGGTTTTTACCATTCTATCTCTTATTTGGCCACAATCCAACTCCACCTTTCGACACCATCTTTCCGATAGCTGTCGATTCGCCGACTGAATACGCCCATGACACTATCACCAGAGCACGTAAAGCACGAGAAGTCATTCGGTATGTTGGTCGTATGAGAAGCTGCTTTCCCGGTACTCTGGACCCTACCGCGTCTTGCGCCAGGTGACCGACGTTACCTACGAGATAGCCCCGCTGAAGTCGTCATTTCCCTCCGCTCCACTGTCTACAGACATTGTTGATGTCTCCCGCCTTAAGCTCTACCACTCCTCAACACCATAAAAAGCACCGAAATGGTGTTTCTGCACCCGGGGGCAATGTTACAAGACTACATCACGCTAAAGAAGCAAGACAGGCAGCGAGAAAGACGACGTGATTCTGGGATGTGGGGCGCGCTCTCGCTTGCCATTTCGGCTTAGGCTTGCTGTCATGCAAATATGTCACAACTGTCACCTCGTTTCTCTGTGTACCCACCCGTAACAATATGCACGTGGGCGACTTGGGACAATCGCTGTAACATTTCATACTATTTGACAGATTTCACGCAGTTCTGTCTTACTAATTCAATTGAAAGAGTGCACAATCGTGCAGCGCGTTTTTATCTCTTGGGAATATGACTAGCGCTCTTGTGTCACTTACACGAAATCATCCGTCAGCATATGTAGTTGACACTTCGCAGTAAGATTGCTCTAGTTTCCCTCTTCCACAAACTGTGTCAGGCCTATAAATACCGTTACCTCAGAAATACTATTTGGCTCCCACCCTAATGCACTTCATGCCGTCTGTATAATATTATCAGTGTATAACGCTTGCACGACACCACCAAAGTCTTGAAAATCCTTCCTACCGATTGCTATTGATCTATGAAACGTGCTTCCCGAAGATGTATTTATTGATCAGGGCGCCGATAAATTCAGTCATATAATTTCGTGGTGCGTACCCCACGTCTTCTCTGGACGAAAATAAATGTTTCATCATCATCTGCATAATCCTATAGTTTCGTGTTTTCTGTACGGTTAATCGGCCACCGTACTCTCGTATTTGATGTAGTATACATTTGTGACGGCATTTTTAGCATTTTTTCTTCCTGTTTTGTAGTTGTTATATTTGATTTTTAGAATAAAACCTTATTGGTGTATTTTTAAACATTTGTTTGTCTGCTGGTTTGCTTATTCATGACCGGCTATAATAACTTGTATTAAAGTGACATGACATTATAGATGCCTTTGTTCTCCCCCTTCCTACATAGTACCCTGAAAAGGGCTTTTAAGGACAAATATATGAAAAATAATGATACTGGAAACACGTGTGGAAGTGCCGAATAAAAGAGAAAAAAATGAAGCAGAACAAAAGAAGCTCGAAAGTAAGAAATATTCGCGACTCAATCGGTGATGCAAATACAACCTGCTTTTTTGCCCTTGTTGAATTGGTTACAGGCAAGCTACTCAATTTGACGAATGTCATCGTACCGACACTTTTTCATAGTTTTCAGACGTGAACATGTTGCGCATTGGCTTTAGAGCACCACTTCAGTCTCCTTCATTTACACGTTCACGCTTGAACACAGCAAACCGCCATTCTCTCATCGGCGTTCGATGGGATGACAGTTCATACAAAGTACATCCGACAAATATGTACACAGGTTTACATGGGCCAAGCTTTCATAGTTTATCTCAGAACTTGACCAAGCCCCGTGCCAGCTTTAGCTGAAAATAAAACAATAGATTACGTTGCAGATAACCAAAGATGTTTTGCTCGGACCACCACTGCTGCTTCGCTCCTTCTCTTGCTTTCTTCTTCCTCGCCGCGGTGGTCCAGTGGTTATGGTACTCGGCTGCTGATCCGCAGGTCACGGGATTGAATCCCGGCTGCGGCGGCTGTATTTCCGATAGAGGTGGAAATGTTGTAGACCCGTGCGCTCAGATTTGGATGCACGTTAAAGAATCCCAGGTGGTCAAAATTTCGGGAGCCCTCCACTACGGCGTCTCTCATAATCATATGGTGGTTTTGGGACATTAAACCCCACATATCAATCAATCATTACTTGTATTTTTTAAGGTACGGAGAAATAGACTAGGTGCAGTGAGAAATGACATCATCTGATAAGTTTCCTTGGCTGAGACAGACTTTGTGTCGTATATCGAGTTGCGCGGCCAAGTGCAGCGCTCCTTAATAGAAGGACGCGTTTGCGCTAGGCGGCTGGGCAGCCGGCCAAAATCTGATGCCTCATCCTGACTAGACGGAGCTATATTTATTCGCTGAACACGTGTTGAGTGTAATCTTTGGCGTTTTTGCTAGTGGACACTGCGTAATTGGTTACCGTGTGACCTTCACGTGGCTCACATGAAAAATGAAGTGATTAAGTAAGTTAGCGCGATGAGTATTAGTCTGGCTCTGTCTATTTTAACTATATGCTTTGGTGCGATAAAGAAACGTAAATGGCATTGCAAGCTAATGGTTAAAAGCCTTTTTGCGTAACTAAGCCTATTTCATAATTCAAAACAGTGCCAAAGATAGGAGACCCAGCAAAGAAAAACGCAGAAAATAGCATTGTTGCATTTGTCCTTACAGGAATTTTTATCCTTTTTTTTCGCTGTTCTACATTGTGATGTATGCCATACCAACCCATCCAAGCCTTTACTGTAGCACAGAATTTCTCTTAATCAGACATAAGAAGAACAGAATTAGGTTAATTGGAAGAGAAGCACCGTCATGAACAAAATGCCGCAGTTTAAAGAAAATGGTTACCAACACGAAGATCAATAGCTGTCTCCAGCTCAGTGTTCATTTGTAGTCTCAAATCTCTGTCAAGAATAACAAGAAGAACAAAGGGGGAAACCCATTCGCAAACAGTTGTCACAGGGTACAGTTTTAGAATTCCGTGGCATTTCCTCCTCAAATGTGAGTGCGTAGAATGCCTGCACCAATGCGCACTGAAAACTGACTTCGTGAACTGGATGGCCGATGAGCTCGCCTGCGAAGAAGGTTGTCGATGGCGTGAGCGGGACTATATCTTGAGTGGCCTAGGTGATCGGCTGCCACGTTTCAGGCATCTGTTTGGGGCTTTTGAGGAGTTAGTAGGTTGTATCTGACTGAGGAGTTGTTCTAAAGACAAGGTTAAGGTCAATGCTAAAGCTGAGCCCACGAGGTTATTATGACACAGTGTTTTGTCGACTTAAGCCGTGTCATTTATCAATGGATGCTTGGCGCAAGCCGGGCCTAGATGTTTCAGATCATTGTAGACATCTCTCGTTGGTTTTAATCAAACTGTATACTGAAGGCAAATACTTTAACATATTCAGGAAGCTGCGTGTGCACCAGTGATTACCTATCACGTATCGCGACTAGTGTAGAAATAAACACAGCTATTGATTTGCAGATTATAATTATCCACGATCAATCACGGTGGTTGCCGCTATCATTTTGCGTTCGGTGTTGTTATACTTGGCGGATACAGGTTCACAGTTTTTGATACTTTCCAAAAACTTAATATTTACCAATACGGCGTTTACGCTATTCTCGGTTAACCCAACACGGTGTTCTAGTGGTGAAGATGTCTGGCTTGCCGACCCGCAGGTCGTAAAGTTGAATTCCAACGGTGGCAGCCGCATTTTTATGGAAGCAAAACTACTTGAGACCCGTGTACTTCGGCTTAGCTGCACGTTAAAGAACCTATATTGTCTCTTATAACCATATAAAGGTTTCGGGACATTAAACCCTTGAAATTATTATGACAGCTTTATTGTCTCTGACAGCTACGATCTGATGGCGTCGCGACCACGTGGCGCTATCATCTGCTAGCCTACCCTTCCCCTTCAAGAATCACTTAAGAAAAAAATTGACTTGTGAATACGTCCTTTGAACTGAAAGTAAATTAGATGGTGAGGTTTTTGAACCCAAACCTATGTGCAAGAAACGCATATCAACTTTATGAAATTTTTGCCGGTGACACCACCGGTAACTGTCAAAATATTTCTGAATTCATAAATACATAATATTACTTGATATTTGTTGAACGTTATAGATTGTTTTCCGAGCACGCACATGATAAATGGGTTACAAAACTTAGAAAGTTGGCCAATCTTGCACTAAGTCTTGCCAGGTCATGAAAGAACTAAATAGGTGCATTTCAGCTTGTCTTGTTAATATCTCTACAGAATGCTTCGGCGCGTATCAGCTTATCGTGATCATAACTTCATGTTAAGCTACTACAGCCGCCAAGCATTGACCACAAAAGCGCTGCTGGGAAATTCATATACCTTACAATAGCTATTGCTCTTATTTATGCTGATTAGTAAAAACAGCAAAACCTGCCGCACGCTTAATGGGGTCGCCTAATTATTATGAGGTATAGAAGGCAATCGATGAGCATAAATATGATAATTGCACCTGAAATTTTATGTGGGATAATACTTCACATTCTAGTATTGACCTAAATAAATGTTACGTTGAGTATAAGTAATGCAGATTTTGTAAGCAGGATTAATCATCAATGTCAGCCAATTTGATCACTGTACAGAAAGATGCCTTTTATATGTTCCTTATCCATAGGTTCACAAGAAATGAGAAGCTTGCTCAGATTCTCCCAAGAAATGTGTTTTGCTGGTTTGGCCTACGGCTCACTCACTCTCAGGCTCACAAAACGTTTCCTCAACGAGACTGCGTCGCACAAAGACTCACTGTTTTTTTCAATCAGGCCAGAAGGTCATTCACTCGGGTTCACAGAGACGCAGACTTACGGCTGAATCTGAGTCTGGGTGAACCTGAGTGAGTCCACTCATGAGTTCATTATCACTCAATTAGGTGCTTTGGACATGGTGTATACACCTATTCACAGGAAGGAAAAAAACACCGCCATGATGTGCTGTGCGCGGGAGTACAAAGGCTAAGGGCGCAGCGTTGCCAGTGCATTTTCGAGGGGACGCGCCAACTTGCACAGCCCTAGGATGGCTATGGCGTCGCCCAGGGAGACGTTTATGAGAAGGTGAATACAATCTTTAGTACCGATATCTCACAAAATTCGCGCTTTACATTAGTTCTTCTTTTCCTACCTTCAAGTACCATTTATTCGTGGTTGCTTCATAGTAAGACCACTTAATGAAAAGCAATGACTCACACTAAATAATTTTATGATTAAAATTTCATGAAAGTGTTCACAGGAGAAAGACATTGGCCTCCATTCTGTCACGCACGCCTATCATCAATACATATTCAGCTGGCATAAGGTGCAATGAAATATGCGCAGTAGGCTTGAATATAGACCAGAGCGGAAAGAAGAATGGTAGTAAGTATACAGGACAATATAACAGCAAAAAATGTTGAAATAAGTCAGATTGACTCAAGAAATATATTTTATGCCTAGTATTCACTGCGACTAGTAGTATTCGATTGATATGTGAGGTTTAACGTTTCTAAACAACCATATTATTATGAGAGACGCCTTAGCGGAGGGCTCCGGAAATTTCGACCACCTGGGGTTCTTTAACAGGCACCCTAATCTGAGCACACAGGCCTACAACATAACCGCCTCCATTGGAAATGCAGCCGCCGCAGCCGGGATTCGATCCCGTGACCTATGGGTCAGCAGCGACTAGTAGTATTCTCTCTGTGGACTCACTTGTACGAAAATCCCCAAAATATTCTGAGCTAACTATGAATGGTACTCACGGCTTGATCTAAGTGTGATGGTCTGGATGAGTGGATTCGTGAGTGAGTTTACCAACCTATGGTCGCATGCGTCGTCAAGTTTTACGCAGCGTGATTTCAATTTTTTCCTGTGAACTCCATTACCATTCCTTTTCCTCTAATTCGCTCTCCTTTGAAAATGTGTTTTTCATGTGTGAATCTTTATTTTCTTGCTCCAAGTCACCATTAGTTGTACCAGGTAATACGTGGTCACTCCTTGTCAATTCCTACATCATAATAAAAACTTGTATATTGGCCTCCGCAGTTTCCTTTATCACAATTCCTGCTGTTTTTCTGACATAATATACACAATGTTTTTGATCACTGATTTATTCAAGAATAAAAAATGAACAAAATTACATAGACGTTTCGCCACCTATGTGGCTTGCATGATCATTACACAAATTACATCCGATGAAACAAAACATGTTAATTAAGTCTTGTCGTAAACACCCAGCAGAGGGCCACATTTCCTATTACATGCAGTGTAATTGCGATGACGAATCTGATTCCACAAATTTTTGGGGCCTTAGCTTGCTTCCTGTGTCACTGTCGTCACATTATCAAAATCGAAAATGTGTGTTTCGTCCGGCAGTGTGCTAATTCTGTCTTGGCAGGTATTGAATGTGCAGCTTTTGGAACATTCATTGCGTGCTCCTTGAAGCGAGTACGATGCCGCCTCCCGTCTCACCGATGTAGCTGGCATCACAGTCCATGCATGTGACGTTGATTGATTGATATGTGTGGTTTAACGTCCCAAAACCACTATATGATTATGAGAGACGCCGTAGTGGAGGGCTCAGGAAATTTCGACCACCTGGGGTTTTTTAACGTGCACCCAAATCTGAGCACACGGGCCACAACATTTTCGCCTCCATCGGAAATTCAGCCGACAGAGCCGGGATTCGAACCCGCGACCTGCGGGTAAGCAGCCGAGTACCTTAGCCACTATACCACCGCGGCGGGGCATGCATGTGATGTTACACCCCACGCTATTTCGTTTGTGCGAAGAGGTGTGGTCCCAAAACTCCGAGAACACATCTGCGAGTGTGCTTGTCGGTTTGAACGCCTTGCACACTACTGACACACCGCGAGGATAAGGAGTATCCACAAAAGTTATTGCCCGATTAGCGCTACTCTCGCGAGGTCTCTGCATGCGCCGTCGCATTTTGTCAAACCGCCGAGGGTAGCTCCGTTTATTGGGAACAATGGCAACGTAAGTTTATTCACGCTCCCTTAGGGTTTGCATAAACGACAATGCGTTGCAGCATAACAGAAATGGACGCACAACGGCATTTTGCGTTCCGCAGGGTGCTACGAGTCAAAACTCAGCATGTTGCCACCATTGCAAAATTTGCGCTTTACGGCTGTCTCTAACGAACCGCGCTCGCTCTGTACAAGCACATTTAGAAAGGCTAAAAACCACCCCTCTCTACTTATCAACGGAATCGGATGGCAGGATGAATGCTATTAAGAGTCCCATGCATAGAATGCAAATGGACCTTTTTTTACAATAATGAAAGTCAAGTTTACGTAGCAACAGCATATTTTGACAGGGAAGGGCAAGGTCGTCAAAAATGAAGTTTTTACTTGTATCATTAACAGGTTTGCCACATTTACCAACACGAGACTGCCGATTGCGATACCTCTTATTTAGTGATATAGATTTCAAACAAAAGTAAAATATGTTTCCTTCAAGGAGAAGCTCAGAATTATCATGGCGTCCTCTACTGCCGAAAAATTGTGACCTGTCTAAGCACAGTCATCTTGCAGGCTTTCCGCTATTACATCTGCCGCCAAGTTAACTGGCAAATTGGCAAATATTGGCATGGCATCAAAACATACCATAACGTCCTCATCGACAAGCTGCGGCTTTCATATTATGGTAACAAATTCTTTGGAATTCTTAACCGTGAATGTCATCGCTTCTGCAATTGGCTTTAAAGTTTCCCGCGAAAAGTGTGGCAAGCTGTATGAAAAGGGGTGGAATCCAACAAAAGAAACAACAGGCCGCAGTCGACAGCCATTCTTGTGACCTTCCGGCTCACGCCAACAGATAAAAAAAGACGACGGTATAACGATTTCTCAACCGTTTCTCTCATTTTTTTGCCCGTGCAAATAGTATAACTGCTCTTCAAATCTTAAAGCAGGATCATAGTGCATTTTGTGACACCGCAAAGGAAGGGCCAAAATTACTTGCGTTTTTCTTTTATCGCCCTTTCATTTTTCATTTCATTTCATTTTCATTTTATTATACCCCTCAGGGCCAGAGGCATTACAGAGGGGGAGTGGTAAAAGCACAAAAAGGTAACAAAATAAAAGGAACAAAATATGCAAGTACAATAGAGACGCACTATAAGTTAGAAAGAGCCTGAGTATACAATATTAGCTACAGAATTGCGAAAATGTTTACAGTTGTTAATGTTTACAATGTCAGCGGGAAGGCCATTCCAATCGCGAGAGGTTCGTGGTAGAAATGATTGATAAAAGTACTCAGTATTACATGAAGCGAATCCAACTTTGTGACGATGATCAGTGCGATGGGATACATAAGATGGTTGAGGGATGAGTCGATCGCGCAGATCAGGATGATGATACATTTTATGAAACAAGGCAATGCGTGACACTTTTCTGCGCAGTGATAATGATGGGAGGGAAAGGTCTGATTTCATAGAAGTTATGCTGGCGGTGCGACTGTAATTAGCGCGAATGAAACGTACAGAGTTGTTCTGGACCATCTCTAGAGCAGTAATTAAGTTGATATGGGTGGGATCCCACACCGATGTAGCATACTCTAATTTCGATCGGATTAGTGTTTTATAGAGCAGGAGTTTCAAGGAGGAAGGAACGTGATAAAAATTTCGACGAAGATAGCCTAACATGCGGTTAGCTTTGTTAATTATGAGAGACGCCGTAGAACTAAATAGGTGCGTTACAGCGATGCGTTTGTCCTTATCGGTTTCCAGGACTACGACAGATAGATCAGACCTCCATTACTGTGGTGGAGCACGCTTGTTACTCGTGAGATTTGATTGATATGTGGGGTGAACGTCCCAAAAGCACCATATGATTATGAGAGACGCCGTAGATGAGGGTTCCGGAAATTTTGACCACCTGGGGTTCTTTAACGTGCACGCAAAAGTGAGCACATGGGCCTACAACATTTCCGCCTCCATTGGAAATTCAGCCGCCACAGCCGGGATTCAAACCAGCGACCTGCGGGTCAGCAGCCGAGTACCTTAGCCAATAGAGCACCGCGGCGGGGCACTCGTGAGATTCAACCGAGGCCCTTGGGAATCAGGCAAAATGTTCACATTGCGATTACGAGCAAGGCTTACAGCCGCAGTATCTTTTATGTCATGAAAACATTCCTCAGCCTCTATACAATAATGTCAAGTTTAGAATCACCTGAGTTGTTATAGCAAAGTTAATCTCTATTGAAAAAAAAATAAATGGCAGATCCTACATGCACTGAGAATCGATGATATGCGAAGCACAAATAAGAAAGCTTAATATGTCACATAAAAATCAGTACAACGTTACGAGGTGGAGGTAAATGATACCGTACATGACTTCCGTATCATGTTTATCATGATTGAATGTGTCGTTTACCTTCGCAGTCTATTCACGTCACGTGATACCTAATTTAGTATATGTAGAGCTAGGGAAACGGCTGCCAGCAAGCTATTAGCGTGGTATGTTGTCATGATCTTACACGACACCCGTGTCAGGATTATCATGTTTGCGCCAGTAATATAAGTCGTTATTCATTGACATCACGTAACGCCAAATCCGGTATATGTGGAGCTCTCAAAACGGCCGTGAGTGCATCATGAAGGGCCTGTTATACTTCAATGTAGCGTTGACGCGCGCGCACGCCGGGCACAGCGACGCTACGTCAGCAAAACGCGAGTGCTCTATAGTCTGACGGCAGGCGCGACCGACGCGACCCGCGTCCGTCGGATCGGCCCGATGGCAACCAGCGCAAAATTCATGCCGGTGCGTTACGTAGATAACACTGCGTCTCCCTCTTTTAAGTGTGAATACACTTTATAAGCGACCCCAAACCATCCACCACCGTCGGCGGCGTTCGCAGTCTTCTATCTTTAAAAGAAAGAGGACTTGGCGGGCCGCAGCGTGACGCTGATATCGGTGTCAGTAACGCGCCTTATACCCCCTACCCCTTCGCTCGCTCCTCCACTCTCCTCGCTCGCTGCAGCTGCGCGCGCACCCCTCTCTCTCGCGCGCCCGCCTTCTCTCTCAGTCTCCCGTCGAGAGCGGGTCGTGGGGGGAGTAAAGTTAAAATCCGTTGGCATTCACCAGTGAGTTAACGTAAACTCTCCCGTGTGATCAAATTGCGATTCCCAGGAACCATTACACCATAAAGGCACCATAGTGTGATTAATAAATATAATAGTGCGAATTAATAAATAACCTTCATAGCATCACTCCATGTATTCGCACTTAACCATGTTCATCCTCGGGGAAATGCTTGGGAGTTTTTTGTGACGGAGGGACGCCGCACGCGCTAAAAACGCGCATGCGTCAAAGCAACACAGCGCAGCGTGCGCTTGCGAGTATATGGCAGGACCAGTGCCTGGCGTGGCAACGTCGGCGTGACGCGACAAAATGAACGCCGGCGAGCACGCGCACCGCGTCACGTCGAAAGGAATTGGTGCCTTGACTGTGGCATGTAGTCATATTCTCACATCACACGCATCTCATGATTATCATGTGTGCACCAGTCACATACCTTCGTCATCCATTGACGGGACGTAATACCAAATTTGGCATATGTGAAGCTGGCGAAATGGCCGTGAGCGCACCATGAGTGTGGCATGTAGCGATGTTGTTACATGACACGCATTTCATGATTATCATGTTTGGATGTGTCATTTACCTATGTCGGTCGCCCGTTCGCGTCGCGTAATATCGAGTTTGGTACATGTGAAGCTAGCGAAACAGCCGCGAGCGCATCATGAGAGTAGCATGTAGTCATGTTTTTACATGGCACGCATCTCATGTTTATCATGTTTCCACCAGTATCACACCTTCGTCATCCATTCACGTCCCGTAACACCAAATTCAGAATAAGTGAAGCTAGCGAAATGGCTGGCAGGGCATCATGAGCGTGGCATGTAGTCATGTTGTTACATGACACGCATCTCATGATTATCATGTTTGCACCAGTTACATACCTGCGTCATCTATTTACGTACCGTAATACCAAATTTGGTATATGTGATGCTAGCGAAACGGCTGCAAGCGCATCATGAGCGTAGCATGTAGTCAGGCTGTTACATGACACGTATGTCATGATTTTCATGTTAGGGTCTGTCCCTTGTATTCGCCATGCAATCATGTGATACCATACAAGTTTTGCAACATGCCATGTGAATGAAACACCGCAAGCGCTGCAGCACCATTAAATGAAAATCATGACATTCATGACATACATGTGATGATTTTTATGTCATGACTAGTCAGATATGTTTTTAATTCAGTCATGTTATGCCATAATAAGTTTGGTATCGATACCATTATCGAAACGGCCAGGAGAGCTAAAAGTCGTAGGCGGCTAGATGGATAGATAGATACGATCAAAATCGCCGAAGTTCGCTAAGAAATGCTAGGCATTTAAAAAAAAACACTCGAATGGTCTCGCGAAAGCCGTTTTCGAGACATTGTGGACGCTTGTGGCCTCATGCAGAGTTTCCCTGCGGAAGACTCGGTTTCAAAAGAGCAATTTCTTTGTCGTGGACATGCGTGCATTTCTCTTATGAGCTTCCGCGCTTGCTTTGGTTAGAATTTGGAAGGCCTTCATACATATTCTACCTTTTTCGTAATTTCTACATGCAGCCTTCGAGTCTGTGATTATTGTGTTTGGGGCTTTTTGCTCCCTGTCCTCCTTGATTGCCAGCGCGATCGCTTGAAATTTGTC